>NC_089237.1:51620072-52820072 GCF_963924675.1 Phocoena phocoena
CCTGCCACGCCCCTCCTAATGCTTGGTGCTTCCCTCTCTCCATAACCACCTTACATCAATACTTAGCAACAACTCCAGGCTTGACTTCTTCCTGGGCCCAAACTTGCTGACTGAGGCCATCATGGCAATGCTGTCTACCCCGCACCCCACACCCCAATTTGCTCCCTTTAGGGCCTGACTTGACTGGACCAGAAGCTCTTCTCCAAACCAGTTTTGGCACGGGTGGCAAACAAGGGCTGAAATGATGGTAAACGATGGGCCAGCTGCCAGGAGGTCATGAGACCTGAGACCCACGTGAGCACAAGTGAGAAACATCCCCAGAGCTTTATTGTAGACCAAGGGGCCTGTCAGGAGCATCCCCGTGAGGGGCAAGTCCCTGCCACAAAGACAGAACCCAGGTGCTCAGGGCCACCTGTGAGCACAGGTGCCTTGACACCAACTGGAGAGGAAACAGCAACAGCACCATGATCTGCCTGTTTCCACAATCTCCTCAAGGCAGGCTGGCATTAGAATAGGAGAAATAACAGTAGGGTAGCATTTTGTGAATCCAGGGATCTGGGGTCCTGGCTCAATCACAGAGAAGGTAAGAGCCATGACAAGGGGGAAGAGCTGAAGCCCAGTCCTCAAGGTCTCCAGCAGGGCAGGAAGAACTTTCAGGCCACTACAGTTCGGGTTAGTAGGAGGAAACTAAGGCCCCCAGGGCACTGGGGTGCTCAGGCTCCTGGATAGAGAGGCATGACAGTCGGATCCTGGGATTCACACGAGTCAGGAAAGGGAACTCCCCACACTGGAATCGCTGTAGTCGAGGAGGTTCTGAGATGGGAAGAGAGGAAAACACGTGTCCTATGAATGTGGTTTTTAGTCCTCGCCCACCATGCTCCTCCCCGACTCCTGAAATCCCCTATCAATCCCTCCTCCCTCTTCCTCTTGGGACCCATCTATCTACACCCCTGCCCTTCCACCCTTACCTAACGGGATGATCTTGGAGGGTTTCTTCTCAAGCTCAAAAGAAAGCACAATAGGGCGGAGGACAGAGAAACTGGTACACAGTGTCCAGAGGAAGAGGGTCAAGGGCTCATCAGTCTTGGCTGAGGACTAGAAAGGGAAACTCGGGTTTCAACAGAACTCAAGTTTCTAAACACTCTCTACCAAGCCCCCAGGAATTTGGGTATCTGAGCCCCCGCCTCCCAGCCACATCTCACCCACCTCAGGTTGGGCTCCAGGCCCCGTGAATTGCAAGGCCACTGTCCCTGGCCCTCGAACGAGCTCGAGGAGGGAGGTCCACTCACTCGGACACAGTCCTAGTGCTGCTGCCACTTGATGATTTCTACAGGTCACCACAGCCTCGGCAGTCCCATCCTCCACCAGGAGCCTGGGGGCGGGGGTGGGGGATGGGGAGTAGGAAATAGCAACTCCCACAGCGAACCCAGGTGGCCAGTCACCTGGACCCAACACGACTCCCTCTCCACCTTTTCCAGTCGTTAGCTCACTTTACTCTCATTCGTTGATTTGAAAATATTTATTAAGCAATTCCCACAAGCCAGAGATTGTGCTAACACTGGGACAGCAGACACAAAGTCATGTAAGCGGTGGGACGGGCACCCACCTTGTGCTCTGCTCTCACCTGATGCTGGCCTGGCTTATAGATGTCTGCGTGGGGCAAGCAGGGCTCCGACGAGTACACCTTCCCTGGAATGAAGAAAGTGGTTGGGAAAATCCCCTGGATCCCATCACATCCCTCTGGCACCCTGCACCCTGCTCGGCCTGTTCCCTCTCATACCTGCGGGCAGATGCTGGTACAATGAGCACACACCCAGAGGAGCTGAAGGCTGAAGACCGAAACGACGTGGCAAGAGGCAGTGGCCCGGAATGGGGCCTTCTCACCTTGTAGAAGTTCGGCTAGGTAG
The DNA here is from genome assembly GCF_963924675.1 of Phocoena phocoena. Classification (NCBI taxonomy): domain Eukaryota; kingdom Metazoa; phylum Chordata; class Mammalia; order Artiodactyla; family Phocoenidae; genus Phocoena; species Phocoena phocoena. The sequence goes on from NC_089237.1 coordinate 51,621,980, forward strand.
ATGTGGGGCAGGGGGGCACTAAAGAGAGAAAGGGGTCAAGAAAACAGCCAACAGGGTTCTAAAAGCAGGGTGTGTCTGGAAGGACTCAGCAGGCATATGGATGGGGACAGTAGTGGCTTCTGTGTTCTCCTGGAAGCCCCATGGCCCCCATTTTGACTCTTTTTTTTTTTTTTTTTTTAGTTTTTGCTGCGCTGGGTCTTCGTTACAGCACACGGGATCTTTAGTTGCGGCACGTGGGCTCATAGTTGTGGCACGTGGGATCTTTAGTTGAAGCATGCGGGATCTAGTTCCCCAACCAGGGGTCAGACCAGGGATCAAACCTGAGCCCCCTGCATTGGGACCGCAGGGTCTTACCCAATGGACCACCAGGGAAGTCCCCCCATTTTGATTCTTGATCTCTGATTGTCATCAGTTATTTCTCAGTCTTGAAAAACCAAGACGTTAGCCAAGAAAGATTTGTATTTTGGACTGAAAAGCCTTGAAAATCCTAGAACGCTAAATCTTTCTGGGTAAAATGATAGGTACTGGACATCTTTTATTTGAAGCAGAGGAAATCCTTGCAACTCAACGTATTTTGCTAGGAGTGGAGAAGACTGTAGTTATGGCAAAAATTCCAGACCCTGGAACAAGTATGGTATGCAGATGTGAGGCTGTGAAGTTTAGGGACCGGGGCCTGGGCCACTGACCTGATTGTGGTATCTGGGGGAAAACTCAGGACCTGCACACAGGTAGACGACCGGAAACAACAGTAAACATTGTGGGATCTGCAGGGGGAGGAGGAAGAGTGATGAGGAGAAAGAAGTCAATGTGAGGTAGGAGCTGGGACTGCAACACAGGCCAGGCCACTCCCCCGAGGGACATGCCCTAACCCCGGCTCTACTGGAGCAGAGGGAAGAATAAGGGAAGGACTGGTCTGGAACATCTCGCGGGGGCAGAGGGCATAAACGCCAGAGAAACACAGCAAACGTAATACCAAAGAGAAGGTGTCATTGCCACACACGTAGGGGCGAGCGTTCAAGAGAACCACATCAGCGGGAAGGGGAGGCAAGGACATCAACACAGATCTTCACCTGGAAACCTTTTTCTCTAGCTGGTTAAAGTAGACTCGGGCTCCTGGAAGAAGTCCCCGTGGGGGAGGCAAGTGTGGGTCTTCAATATATATGTCCAAGTGAGGGGGGAATTCGCAGTCGGCCGTCTCCAGGGCTACGGTGAGCTTCACACACCGTCTCGTGGCCCCAGAGCTCCCTACAGAAGGAGAGGCGAGGGGTCAGTGGTCTCTCTCAGGATCACAAGGTCCCATCACTCTATTTCATACCTTTCCCCAAAAGAGATGTCATTACCAGGCTTTATCCAGAGATGTGACAAAATCTCAGCTGAGAAAGACACCAAGGAATCTGTGAAACTGGAAGGTCAGAGAAATACAGTGAGAATGGAGGCCTAAGAAAGCAGAGACTGGAGTCAGACCCAAGGACAGAAAGGAGTTACAGTGTCTGCCGGAACATTATCTATGAGGCCCTGGGAAGCCTTGCCCTGTCTCAAACCGCGCGCTAAAAGTAACGGGGCTCATGGGAAAAGCAGGGTTGTGCAGGTCACTCAAAACCCACACAGCCTTGCACTCAGAGGCCTCACCAGGAAACGCCCCAGCAGAGGTGAATCTCCACTTGCATTTACACCTAGAATCTCAGTCAGTCCATTGTTCACAGCTTTGTATGCTGGGGCCCAGGCCCACTCCCTTCAAATCACAGGTCCTTGAAAACTTTCACTTGTGATAGGGATCAGCTTTGTAAAAATTACACATGTAATCCAGTAGGGTGTTCGTTTGTTTGTTTACACAGGGGGGAAGTATCTCTGCAGCTTCTTCAACTGCACTGCAGCTACCCCGAAAAAGCCTACACGAGGAAAGTACAGCTGTTCCTGAAGTCATAAGTTAGCCACTTCTTGCACCAAAGGAAGGTTCTTCCCTAAAGCTCTTCAGCTTTTCCTTGTTTTTTTTGTTTCTTGTATTTCCTTTTATTGCTGAAGCTTTTCCTGAACTGTGAGAAAGCCTGCTCAGTCGTTTCAGAACAGTAACATACTGGGGGAAAATCAAGTGTGGAACACAACTTGCATCTTAGAGTGACATCATTCCTCTAGAGCTAAATCACAAGCAAGAAACACACACTGTAGCAGAGAACGGGCTGTTCATCCCACCCAACGATGGCAGAGGAAGAGAGAGCAGCCAAACTAGCTGGAGAAGCTGCTGGACATTTACTTGCCACTGAGCAGGTCAGTCAGCGAGGATTCAGGCAGTGCCCTGCTGATACCCAGCACCTCTGGGATGTCCTGGGAGCTCGCAAGTTCCAGGGTCCACTCATCCTGGACAGTGAGGCAGGACGCACAGCCAGCCAGCTCTGGAGGACGCAGTGATACGCAGGATGAACCACCCTCCTTGAACAACGTTGGTGTCTGCCAGGAAATGGGGAGATGATTGTCTCTGAGTGTGTCCTGGTCCGGAGACAGGTTCCTAACATACTACGATCCAGTTTTGTTGCCTCTCTGGAGCCTAGTGAAGGAAGTGATCCAGACACAGACAGGCCTTCTATTTGACCTAAATCCACTCTTCTTCTAGGAGACCTAGAAGTTCCTCTCCAGACCCCAAGCCAAAAAATGCTTTCTGGGGAAGGGCATGGTGAACTAGGGCACTCACGGGAGGGCCAGGGACCACGAGTCGGTACACTTGCCCTGGGTGCAAGAACTCAAACCAGCGGACTGAGGAGCTGAGGAAGATGAGGAGAACCTGAGGGGGAGAGCAGGGTCCCTCAGACAGGAGCTGGGGCACAGGACGTCAGGTCCCAGGTCCCAGGCCCCAGTTTACCTTCTGATCCGAGTTTTCACCTTCCCTGGGCTCGGGTGGGCCCCATCCAGTTCCCTCCTTCCTCTGGGTGCCCCCAAGCCAGCTCCCTAACACGAGGAAGCTGAGGGTGGGCTTGGGCACCTCCGAACTGGCTCCTGGGGGGACACAGAAGTTCCTCTTCATCAGTGCCTCCTTGTGGGACAGCAAGAACAGCCGGCTCTGTCCTATGTGGGGACCCTCTGGCAGGGAGGGCTCTGTCTGAGGAGGGCTTGAGGAGGTGGCCGAGTGAAGGACGGGTCTGGGCACAGACAGGATCAGGGCATCAGCCAGAAAAATCTGGACATAGACTCTGTCGGGAGAGACAAGGAATAGGTTTCTTAGCGATGCAGGTACTGGATGTTGTGGGCCCCAGAGTTCTACCACCTGCACCGGGCCCTTCCCCTTCCCCTTCCCTTCAGGGTCTCAGAGGACAGCCACCACCCTAAGGACCAACCTGGCCTGCTTCTTCTGCATGAAGCCTGTCATGCTCAGCTCCTTCCAGGAAGGGAAGCTGCTTCTGACATTCCTTTCTACGATCAACTGGAACCTCTCCGCCCGCACCAGGCAGCCTGGAGGAAGAAAGTTTTCTATTTTGGCAAGAGGAGAGGATTGTGGGATGGGCAGTAGAGCCGACCGCCCTGCAGGTCTCACCGCCTGACTCAGGCCAGAGCTGCTCCCCTAACACAACGTGAAGACCTGGGCCTGAGCCCCATCTTGGAGGAGTCATACCTCCAAGGGAGAAACCATTCCATCTGCATGGCCAGTCCCACCCCTGGCCACCTAGGCAGAGAGGCCTTGATTCTACTTTCTCATAAATCCCTAAAACGCCTGTTCCGAGATCTGAAAAGCTTTCCTCTCCAGGGTTTCCCTGCCTACAAACCTCAATAAGCCCAAATAAGCCCCATTACTCTTCCACACTAAGAAGGTAAGAAATGGAAGTTGTCATCCTGGTGTGCCTAGGGAGGGAGAAGTGAATGTTGGGAATTGTAGTTCTGGCCGGGAACCCCTTGCTCCTCTACACCACCGGCCGATACCAGCCTCCTACACCTCCCGCCAGACTGGTTGATCAACAGAAGCCACTCCAGCATCTCTAGTAAATCCCAGCAGTGCTTTCTGCCAAGCCCCCAGTTCAGAGAACCTCTACCCCACCACCATCTCTCTCCACCTCTGAACTCCAAACCTATGAGCCCGGGGTCAGTGAGGGGCTGCGAGGGCTTGGCCAGGAGTACGCAGGGGAGGGAACCGCTTTGGTCCTGAAGTCGCAGACAACCTTTACGAGATGAAGCCACCAGAATCCCAAGCAGAACCTACAAGGAGATGAAGGCCGAGGCATCAAGTCTTATTAAACAGATATACTGAGCATCTACCACGTGCCAGGCACTGTGTTAACTGTTAGAGCTACAAAGTGAACCACAAAAACATGGTTTGTGACCTCGAAGAATTTATAATGAAGTGAGGTAGACAGATGTGGAAAAAATGCACCTGCATTCACACATTTAGTAGCCAGAGAGGAAGTATACCAATCGAGGTTGGAGCTAGGAGACCATGGAGGACCTCCCAAGACATAATAAGGAGTTTGGGTTTGATTTTATACACACTGGTAGAAACAAAAGAAGCAGTTAAATTAAGAGAGTTTTATAATCGATGTTCAATTGTACCCCACCCCTTTCTGGTTGCTGCAAGAGAACGGATTAGAGGGGGCCAAGAAGAGGTGGAGTATTCTAGTTAGAAGGCTAGTGTAGTCAAAATGACAAGAAAGGACTACGGCAGTCGTAGTGAAAATGGCAAAAAGAGGAAGTCCCCTGAGCCCCGCTGGAAACGCGCTTACCGGGGCCGGGTGGAAGGCAGAGGGCAGCAGACAGAGCCAGGACCAGGCCAGGCGCTGATTGAGTTGGCAACTGGGCAGGTGAGAAGCCTCTGGGAGTGGCAGAAGGGTCTTAGGGTCAAAGGAGGCCCAGGCCCTGCACTTCCCTTCCTCTTTCAGGGCGGCCAGTGTAGGGAAAGAGCAGGGGGTCTGCAGTCGAGCGTACTGTCAGAGAGGAGACATCAGATTATGTGCCCCCTGTGCCCGGGGTGTGCCCCAGGGCGTCAGCTCTGCCAACTCCATGCCCACATCCTCAGACCTTCTGCAGCGGACAGTGATGTGGCTCTTCAAGGATCTCGCTGTGTGTATTCCGACCGGGGCAGCCAGGTGGAACGAGAACCTCTAAGGTAGGGGCCAGGATTTGTAGTCCCAGGCTGGGGTTCCCAGGCGAGGAATACTGCAGGAACTGGTGGTGTCTCAGCACATGGGGACACAGCCTTGGCCACGGAAAGAAGTGGAGTCACTTCCCCCAAAGACCCTGTCTCTCCCAGAATCTGGCTTCGCTGACAGAGGAAGTGTCCTACTCCCACCGCCTCCCCAGCCCAGACCCTAGTCCTCCTCACTTGCAGGCCAGCTCCTCCAGGGCCTTGGAGGCCCACAGGTAGAGGGGAAGTCCTAACTGATGTTCCCACACCAGCTGCTCATACAGGGAGGCCCCGGGGGCTCGGTGGGAAGACTGAGTCTCAGGCATCAGACGAGAGAAGCCCTGAAGTAGAACGGCGCCACGGAGGCAGGGGGCTAACATGGGCCTTCTTGTCCCCCCACCCATTGACTGCAGGAGATGAACATCCTGGAGCTGGGGAGGCAGAAGGGAAAAAGCAACTCAGTGATCCCAGGCAGAGTTAAATGCAGTTTTCCACTGCCTGGGTCCCAGGAGAAATACAATTTCTCCTTTACAGGTCGTTTCCCTCCAGCCCCTTATGCCTCGCCTTCCATCACAAGCTGCTCCCCTGCGGTAAGGCTTCATCTCCCAGGGGCCTCACTCAGCCTTTCTGTGGGCCCGGGGGCTCCTGGCCAGCGGGGCCCTGGCTGCTCACCTGCGCTTCAGCTCCAGTTGGAAGGCCCTTCTGGAAAGGAGAGGCTCTGGACCTAACTGCTCCTCCCAGAGCCCCACTCTCTACTCCCTTCTGACCTGAGCTCTCGTCCAAATCATTCTTAACAAAAGCACCCCCGCGCCCCAACACACATTTATTATTTTTATAATCTTGCTGTAGAGGCGTCGACCTGCTGCAAAGAAGGACCAGCCCATAAAGGTAAGACAAGCTACTGAAAGGGCCTCCTTCTGTCACCAGCCCTGGCCCCTCACATACCTCCAGACGGACTCCTGGTCGCACTACCCGCCTGAGACCATGGAACTGCTGGTAGGCGAGGCAGAGCCCCAGCTGCCCGTCCAGCTCGTAGAGGCCCGCAGGCTGATTCAGCGTGCCAGTGACCGTTCCCTGCAAAGAAGCCAAAGGGCCAGGTGATCCCTGTTCCCATCCCCTTTGGAGACCGCCACGTTTCCTGCCCTTCGGGCTCAAGGATCTCTCACTTATGCTCACCGTGTATGATAAGAGCCTGGAGTCCCGGACGAGACCGTCTGGACCCTTGTTGTCTTGAGGATTGCTGAGTATGGGGAGTGGCTGGGGGTTGGTCTCCAAGGGGGCTCCTTCCAGCTCCAGTTCCAGCTCTCGCACACATTCTGGTTTCAGTGGCAAAAGCCGGGAGGAGGGACTGGTCATCCAAATCCGGTAACGGTGACCAGGGAGCTTGGACGCTCGCAGCTCCGTCAGCACATAGGCCTTATGAGGCCAAAGGGCTCGGTGCCACACCAGCTGGGCAGGGATCTGGCTTGTGCGGAAGCAGGCAACACGGTACGTGAGAGGCCTCCCATGATGCTGCCCCTCTGCCAGGGTCCCTTCCCATCACAATGTGACCCTCAAAGACCTACTCCTCGAGAGCCTTTTCTTGCCTCTTCATCTTCCCTGTTCCGCAATTACATCTTAAGCCACACAACTCTCAGGCTCTCTCCCCTCTCACAGAAATGGCAAATATTTCCTAATCCCTCCCCCAAGGCACAAACCAGCCCTACAACTTTCTCCAAAATACATAAATATTCCTTTCAGAAAATTCTGCCCTTTCCCCATCCCACTCCAACATACAAACCAGCCATACAAACAACGTTCACTTATTTAATCAGTACGCACACGGTATGTAAGTATCCAGTATTGGGATAGATGTTAAGGGAAATATCATAGACTTCTCTCAACTCCAACATATTTCAAACCATGGGGAAACACAGACACAAACCCAAGTAATAACATGGAGCCATGTATGATCAAGTGGCAAAAACAATACACATCCGGTAAGGTTTCAGAGAAAGAAAGAGGTCGGGATGGGCTGGAATGATCAGGAAGGCCAAGTCAAAGAAGCTGAACTTGCCAAGGTCCTGAAGGCCATCTCTGCTTTGCTGACGTAGAGAGGAGAGAGAAGCGGGACTCAAGCACAGGCAACAACACAGAAATGTTCAGAATCCAGAATGAGCAAGGCCGTGAAAACCCTGGCCGGGACGGAGGAGGAATGGCCTTGGCAGTTGCCAGAGACAGGATGGAAGGGCCGAGATGAAGAAAAAACCCAGAAATAACATGCTGAAGACTTTCAGTCTTTCGGAAAGGGAGAGACATCCAAGTAGGAAAATAAAAATGAACGGCAGAGGGTCTCCTATGGAATGGAGCAAGGTGGCTGTTGAAGAAATTTAAGCAAAAGGAAAAAAGTTACATAGATGAGACCGTTAATAAATATAACAGTCTTCTAGGGCATGTCCCTCCCAGAGCACGGCTGCCATTCTCAGGGGCTTCAAAACACACTGATGACTCTGGATACCTGAACTTCACAGTCCCCTATGCTCGGCTTCACAGGCCCCCATTTCTCTCTAAAACCAGCTGAGTACCACCAGTCAGACCTTGGACGTCACAGCTCATGATAAGGTATTGCTAAGATTTCGCTTAAGCTTACTGCTTATGCAAAACAAGTAGCTAATGACGGTTTGACTGAACACACGAATGAATGACTGAATACTATTGCTTCTGCTCTCCCCTGCTCCCCCTGGGCTCACCAGACTTCCCCTAACCTCTTACTAGGACCTCCCAATATTGCAGCCACTTCTCCTTTATTCAGACGTTGAGGTCCTTCCCTTCCTCTGTCCGAATGCCAGGATCTGAATACCTATCCCCTGAATCCTGCCCGTTTTACCCACACTTCACCCTTGAGTTTACAGCATCACAGCCCTCTTTCCTCAACTCTTCTTCTAAGACAAAAACCCTGCTGAGGAAGACAGACCCACACCACCCCAGGGCAAAACACTGACGCTAACCCTCTCCAGCTGCGCCTCCGTCACTGCTTAGCGACCTCTTATCCTCAACTGCCTGGTACAGCAGTTTACCCTGAACCTTTACTCCTCTCTTCAGAGTTCAGTCTTTCTAGACATGACCTCACTCCTCTATCATGGAGGTGATTCACTGGGATCATCTAGAGTGACAGTATTTCGCCAATGTGTCTCTTCAGCAGCCTGTAAACAAACCAAGATCACTCCTCCCCTGACCACCCAGACTTATTCCAAAGCCCACCTCTGCACCCTCACAGTGCCTTGTGCATGTGCATGTCTCTACCCCAGCACTTATGACCCTGAACAGTAATCACTGACTCACTTATCTGGCTGAGAGCTTCCAGAGGACAAGAGCCATCAACTTACTCAATTTTGTGCCTCTGAAATGACCAAAGCCCCTAGCATACAGCATATACTCAATAAAGGGCCAGTCTTGGTACAGGTGATACTCCAGTCCCAGACAGCCCTCCCTCTCTTCTAGGGATTCAAATCCTAGCCACCTTCAAGAACCAGATCGAGTCTAAACTCTCCCTTCTTAGGCTTCTCTCCACATAATAAACTCTAGCTAACCTGCTATAGCAGTTACAACTATACCACACACCTTGGAACTTACACACTGTTCTGTATTATTCTCTGCTTGCTTTACAAATCAATATGATATAGAATCTACAATAAGATTATAAACTACCCAAAGGGCTTGGCCTACTTTAGTTGCCCTGCAGAAATTCAAGTGCATTTCAGAGCTTTCCCCCTCGAATGAGCCAATCCTACCATGCCCAGAATTTTTGAATGCTCTAGGAGACTTAAAACATTCTAATGTAAACAATATACATAAGCTCCTCTTTAACCCAAGAGGAAAAAACAAGATTAGAAATTTGGGTGGCTTGTAAGCGTTTTCAGTTTCTTTATACTCTAATCACTGTTACTCCAGCTCATGACACACACAGATACAGGTAAGAATTCTTAGAGTGCTAGTAAATTTCATAGTTTCCTTTTTCGATATGCATGTTAAAGAGCCCGTTCATCCTTTAATTGTTCTGAATGCTTCTGAAACGTTATTCAGATAATTGTATAAATCATATAACAATAATCAGTATAAAAATGAATGACTTTAAAATCATACCAGGGACTTCCCTGGTGGCGCAGTGGATAAGACTCCGCACTCCCAATGTAGGGAGCTCAGGTTCGATCCCTGGTCAGGGAACTAGATCCGACGTGCATGCCGCAACTAAGAGTTTGCATGCCACAACTAAGGAGCCCATGTGCTACAACTAAGGAGCTGGCAAGCCGCAACTAAAGAGCCCACCCTGCTGCAACTAAGACCCGGCACAACCAAATAAATATTTAAAAAATAATAATAAAAAAAATAAAATCGTACCAGTTGACGTAAAAAGACTCAACAATAAGTACCAAGTTTTACTAAAAGTACATGTATTTCATGTTTTAATGGTGTTAAGATAAATACTCTCCTTGCTCATTCTTCTAATGCAGGGGAAAAACAAGTGATTCTGGCAGGTTTTCAAAATGGGACACATGATACGAAAGTTGTCTCCTCGAATGAGCTGCCCAGCAGGGAAGTCTACTCCCCACCTCCTGTATGTAGGGAAGGCGTCACTCACACTGTTCCCTCAACAGCACTGTTCCAGAAATAACTCTCCCCAGCCGTCCTCCTTTCCCACCTGGTTCCTCCTAGGATGTTATCTTTCCTATTAGGAGCTCGTACCCCACTCCCATACCTCCACACCCCTGAATTGACCCTAATCCTCACCTGCACGATGACAGACACATGGCTGCCAACTGAGGATGACCCACCAAGAGACAGGATGAAGTAGGCTTTCTTTCGACTTTTCACCAGAGCGCTCGATCGAACCAGCTCCCCAGCAAGGTTTGGCTGTACATTTCTGTGCTTGCTTCTAAAAAAGGTAGAGACAGAAGTCATTTTTATTTCTCTCTTTTTTTTTTCCCCTACAAATGCCTTCCTTTCCACTATGACCTAGTAGTGATGTAAAATTTCCATAGCCCAAAGCCATTGTTCTAAAAACCTCCTTCAAAGTCTACCTGCCCTTAGATAAGGCACACTTCCCTGGAAGAATCTGGCTCTGAACTTTCTGAGAGGCCCCACTGTCCCCGGTTGGGAACATTCCATCTATATTACTCTCAATGCCTTTCTCTCCCTCCTTCCACTGACCCACCGTCATCGTCCCAGTTTTACACTGCTGCCTTCTCCGCTACACGGAAGAATTACCTGTGCCTGAGCAGGTGGGAAGCCATCTCTGGGTAGAGAACAGGGATGGGGGTGAGGGGGCCAGGACTGATGGTCAAGGGAAACACTGGCACAGGGGCACCCCAGAGCTCCAAGTGCCCTTCTCCTGAGGACTTCATTGCAGGAGGGAGGTAACTCCAGCTGGGAAACAGAAACAGATGGCCCAACCAAGAAAGGTCCAGATCTATGAGCTAGAAAAGACCAAGGGCAAGGATTAATCAGGACCCTGGCATCCAGTCCACCCCCCTCCATCTTTGTTCCCTCAGAGACTTAATTGTCTCGCTCCCTAGACACCATTCTTATTAGTATCTGAGGGATCTGACTGCCCCCTTCCTACTCACCTCACAGCCCAGGGTACCAGTGTTATCTCTTATATAGAGGCTTCCATTCCTGCACTCTTGTTCCAAGTCCCCTGATAGGTCTGTTAGTGTCCCTAAAAGTAACAGCCGTTCCCGGGGCAGGGGGACGCCACGTGGTCCGGCCTCTTTGGCCCAAGCCTGGTACGCAGTACTGCTCCAGGACAAGTGGCTGCAGCATGGGAGACGTTGGTGGGTCCTGAGGTCCTTTACTGAGACAAAGCTGCAGAGTGAAGGGAACAGAGGTTTCGTAAAGCTATGTTCAAGTCTAGGAATTTTATCCTCAACCCCAACAAATCCCCCAAGAGCCCAAGGAAAGATCAATGGGGAACCTGGACTAAGGAAGTTTGATTGGTTGAAAAAACTGGGAGTGAGGGCCTAAGAAAATGAGGATGGGGTCTGGGTCCAAACACTGGGTAGTACCTAGGGAAGGCAGGAAGAAAGTCTGTGCTGAATCATATCTTGAACAAGACAGTGCCACAGAGAGGACCCAGAGAAATGGAGTGGGAATGTAAGAGCAGCCTGAGGAGATGAGCAGGTGGGGAGAACATTTTAGAGACAACACAAACTGCTCCCCTGACAGCATCTCAGCTCTCAGCTCCACAGAGAACTTCAGTGGGGGCACTAAGGCATCTGCCTAATGGCTCAACCTCATTGGCCCCGGCCAGGTTTCCTTCCTAGTCTGGAGTATCACAGTACTAGAGACTGGCTGGGAAGCTGAGGCTGAGGTGGGAGTTGATATCACAAGCTCCCAAATCTCAAGAGATGTTTGAGATCAACCAATCTTAAGCAAAGTGCCGCAACACTGCTGAGTCACTACCAATTGTGAGGTATATCACAGAGAATGTGATACGAGTTAAATTATCAAAGTTGTGATAGATTCACATTTTTGTAATACCATTATTACATTCCCACGGTTTTTTCACTCATTTCCACTCCCATCGTTTTTTCAGCGGAAAAGAAACAGGATAAGGTTACAAAACATGACAATTTATCCTCCTTGTTGCACTCATGAACATAAGCCACATGTGAGTGCTAAAGATTAGAAATGCTGCTCTAGATGGCCCACTCCCCTTCCACGTCTGCCTCATTCCTCCCCAATGACTTCAGAGCAGATAAAAGGCAAAGTCAGAAACTAACATCGTTGCACGCCTGCTATACACATACTGTACTGGGTCCATTCATGCTCAATACTGCATTGAATCTTCACCAAAAACCCCTGGAAACACACCAATGAGGAAATTTACAGAGGTTCAGGTACACAGTGGTGTAGGTGGCAAAGCCAGGTATGTCTCACTCAAAAGTCTTTTTGTCTTTCCCTACTTCTGTAAAAGCCTAGGAAAAAACAACCGGAGGGAACCGTGCCTTTACCCTAGGCATCTTCAGGACAGGAAACAGTAAGGATAGGGGTCACTTTTCTCAGATTCTTCAGGGTTTGGGTCAGGAAACTGATGGTGATAACCGCAGACCTTTTGCATGGGCCACTGCCCTCCAACTTTCAAGGCCACCACAGTACCTGGCACACAGCAGGCACTCAGTGAAGGGAAATGGAAAAATGAATGAATATTTATACCTGTCAAATAAATTTTACTCTATCCTCATCCACCATCTCCTACATATTGTGCTATCTAGTCTACATTTATCCTGAAGAATAACAAGAAACTTAAACAGGTTGCAAGTTTTCTAAAAATTGCTGACTTACCACTTTTCAATTATCCTTTTTGGATTTTCAGTTATTACTGGGAAATAACAAAATAAACAAAGCTAAACAGATTTCTACCTTTTTTTAAAAAGGAAAAAACTGTGATACGTTTATTCACGTAACAGAATACCTTACGGCAGTTAAAATAAATGACCTAGAGCTATCAATGTGACTAAATCTCACAAGTATAATGTTAAACACAAAAAAGCAAACCGCAGATGATACACAAGGTATGGTGCCGCTTATACAAAGTCTAAAGGTATGCGAAACTACTGAATATTGCTTAGGGATAGATGCATGGATAGAAAAAAATATAAAGATATTCACAAGAATGATAGACCCTCATACTCCAGATACTAGTTACTTCTACGAGGAGGCAAGCAGGTTTCTTTTTGCAGAGCTTTTCGGAGCCTTTAACATGTCAATGAGCCCCATCATTCTCCTAGAGAAGTTTATCTTACGCAATGTCTCTCAAACTTATTTGGCCATGGAACCCTTTTCCTGTAGTACTTTATTAACATTGCCTAGAACGGTTTAGGAATGGTAGTACAGTGTTAAAAAGGACAAAAACAAAAAAGCACCTTCAGAAGACCTCAAACTCAGGTCTTTCAAAATCAACGATCTACACTTGCTGAAGTCACAGTCCGTATCTTAGTTTCCTAATGCACAAAACGAAATAGTATCAGCCTCTCTCCCCACTTTGAGGGTTCTTTTTCCGTATTTTCTTTCTGTCTTCTCACGCCCCTCTCCTTGTCTCTAAACTTGAGCCAATTAAGGAGAACTACAAGAAAAGGAAAGCAGCTTGATGGAGAATGAGAAAGACTGGCAGAAGGGGTTTTCTTTAGACCACCTTTTCCTCCCCTTAAGTTTCCCCTTAGTCAACTCAAATGATAAGTCCTTCCTTTTCAATCCCAAATTTAACTTTCCTGGGAATCCCACTTCTCCTTACCTGTAGCTGAGGGGCAGTGTTAAACCCTGGTTCCTTCCCTGGGGCAACCAGACAGTCTTCACACAGTCAATTACCAACTGAGTCAACTGGACATCAGGCTCCTTGCCAGGTGGACACAGGGTCTCTTCGATGAAGGCCTGGGCAGCCTCAAGCCAGGCTTGCTCCTGAGGAAAGTGAAGCGAGTTCAAACACCTTCCTGACCATCTTGCCCACCAAGGAAACTGGGGAATAATAAAGGAATAGATTTTTTTTAAAAATCAAGAGGGAGGACTTCCCTGGTGGCACGGTGGTTAAGAATCCACCTACAGATGCAGGTGACATGGGTTCGATCCCTGGTCCTGGAAGATCCCACATGCCGCGAAGCAACTAAGCCTGTGTGCTACAACTACTGAGCCCGCACACCACAACTACTGAAGCCCGGGTGCCTAGAGCCTATGCTCTGCAATAAGAGAAGCCCCCGCACTGCAACGAAGAGTAGCCCCCGCTTGCAGCAACTAGAGAAAGCCTGCGTGCAACAACAAAAACCCAACACAGCAAAAAAAAAAAAAAAAAAGTCAACCGGGAAAAAAATGAAGATGTAAAGTAAAGTAGTTTAGAGCTTGAAGAAACCTTAGAAGTCTTAGTTTAGCCAATCAACTTAGAAAACTGGCCATCCAGCTTTGGTCTTGCCTCTTTCTTTAACAAACCTGTACCAATCCTTAAAGTGCTCAATTAGAATAAATATTCCTTGTGAACTCTTCTTTGAGCATCCCCGGCAGAATGCTGCTCCCTCCTTGGAGCTCCCACAGTACCTTGCACGTGGAGCAATGACCACCAGATACAGTGGCAGCCCACCTTCTATGGGGTCTGATTCTAAAGCCAGCAAGTTGAAAAACAAGACTGGTCTAAGGTCACCCTCAAAAAAAATCCTTTAAATTGCTCAAAAGGAATAGTACATAACACTGTACAGTAATATGTATATGGAAGTGGAAATGTGCCTAATAATAGACATTCCATAAAAGGACATAAGCAGAGGGGCTTCCTCGGTGGCGCAGTGGTTGGGAGTCTGCCTGCCGATGCAGGGGACATGGGTTCATACCCCGGTCCGGGAGGATCCCACATGCCGCGGAGCGGCTGGGCCCGTGAGCCATGGCCACCGAGCCTGCGCGTCCGGAGCCTCTGCTCCGCAACGGGAGAGGCCACAGCAGTGAGAGGCCCGCGTACCGCAAAAAAGGACATAAGCAGGGTATAATTTTTAAGCATCCCCTCTTTTTTTAGTGGAGTGTATACATTTGAGTGCCTATAAGCTAAATATATATGAGATACAATCCCACTGGAATTGTTTCCTGTTCTGTCTTTGTAGCTAAGATGTGGGCTTCCTAAGGAGGACAGGAACGATCTCTGTATATGTACCAGATTCTGGGGACACAGTAGCCTTTATATATAGATAACTCTAGGGGAGGGGGCCAGTTTAGCCTACTCCTAGTGCTAAGCAGATTTATTTTAAAATTCCGACAGAGTTCAACAATACTTAATGACCTTTACCCTTCTTGATCCCCAGTGATAATTCAAAACCATTATAGCTCTATCCCTGCTCCTCCAGTCACTCCTCCACATCCAGTTAACCTTTAGCAGCTTGAAAACAGCTTGAAAAACCAGTGTTCAAGTTCTAGATGACTTCAGTGTCCTTGTGGATGGCCCTATCATTGACTTTCACCTTCACCCCATCTCAGTCAAACACTCTTGTTCATGGTCAGTGTTGTCAAAATTGGACCAGGTTATCACTCAGAACTGCCCACCAACATCAGACTCCCACTTTTTGCCTTCCTCTCTTGATCTTCTCTTTCAGCTCCTATTCCTGAGGACCTGTCCATTGGCACACTGAATACTACTGTTTCTCAAAGTGGTACCAATGCCTCAGAATCACCAAAGTTCTGTTTAAAATGCAACTGATATTTAGGTGATCCCGTCTATCGACTCAGACGCCAGGAGTGGGTGGGGTGGGGGGAGTTAGCTCCAGAGTGTGTTTTGAACTTGGGTCTTGTGTAGGGAAAGGAAGAAGTGAAAGAGGACATCCACATGTCATGGCAGAACTATTCGGTTGAGGGTGCTATTTGCCAAGTTAGTGAACATTGGAAGAGGGGTGGATTTTCTGAAAAGCTCAGTGTTGGGCATATGTGGTGCCTGTAGGTTGGCCAGATGGAGAATCTGGCAGGCAGATGGATATAACTAGAGCTCAGGAGAGAGATCACAGCCAAAGCAGAGATTTAGGAAAAATCAGCATCTATCACTGGCTATTAAAGCCATGCAGTCAGTGGATGAGGTCGAGAAGAAAGGGTACAGTGTTCTCAAACTTCGGCCTATATCAGTATTAATCTGGGGAGCTTACTTAATTTAGATTCTATCTCCTCAGTATCTTTTTACTCTGTTTTCACCTCTGGAACCTCAACATTGCTGCCATGGTCGGGGTCACTACCATCTCTTACTACATTTAAACCACAGCGTTCTAACTGATACTCTCTAGTCCAGGGGTCCCCAACTCCCGGGCCATGGACCGGTACCGGTCGGTGGCCTGTTAGGAACCAGGCAGCATAGGAGGAGGTGAGCAGCGGGTGGTGAGCAAGCGAAGCTTCATCTGTATTTACAACCACTCCCCATTGCTCGCATTATCGGCTGAGCTCCGCCTCCTTTCAGAGCAGCGACGGCATTAGATTCTCATACAAGCAAGAACCCTACTGTGACCTGCGCATGTGAGGGATCTAGGCTGTGCACTCCTTATGAGAATCTAACGCCTGATGATCTGAGGTGGAGCTGAGGCAGTGTGACGCTAGCGCTGGGTAGCAGCTGCAAAAACACATTATCATTAGCAGAGAGGTTTGACTGCATAGAGACCATAATAAATCAATGTGCTTGAATCATCCCGAAACCATCCCCCCCAAAAAAGAAACTGTCTTCCACGAAACCGGTCCCAGGTGCCAAAAAGGTTGGAGACCACCGCAGTCCACTCTCTACGCTGCTACCTCAGGAAACGAAAACAAAATTTATCCACTCTTTTGCTTAAAACCCTTCAATAACTCCCAATTATCCTCTGGTTGAAATCACTGCCTACCAAGACTTACGAGGCTGTCACCTTTGACCTCTCCACCACCACCCAGCTGAACTTTTTGAGTTTTTCAAAGACACCTGCTCTGTCTCTTGCCTTTGAACATGTTTTTTGCCTCCGTCTTGAAACCTCTTTTAGCGCTTTTTTTTTTTTTCCTTGCTAACTCCTGCACGTACTTCGGGTCTCAGAAGCTTTTCCAGATTATCGGTTACCCCTTTCCCATACAGCTGCGTCAGAGGTCTCCCCCAGGAATCCACACCCCCACAGTTAGCCGTTCGTCCGCTCCTGGCTTCCCATTGGGCTTGAAGCCTAAAGAGTGGACAGAGGTGTATTTATGGTTCACAGCCGGCGCCACAGTCATAGTGGAATAAATGTAATCGCAGAACCAGTGGTGAGAGGAGCGGGACGCAGAGCCTCACCGTCCCCCCTCGCCTGGGGGCGGCCAGCTAAGTCAGGGAGGCAAAGAGGCAAGGTGGAGCTTACAGGAGCAGAAAGAAAATACGGGACAGGCAAGAAAAAAGGGACGAGGGGCAGAGAACAGCACTCACGGAGCCAGGAGCCTCAGCCCGGCAGGCAGCCATGATGCTTCGGCGACTCCACCCCCTGGAAAGCGCGCCGAGGCTCGAAGGCAGGCTGGTCCGTGACGTCATCGGCGGGCGCTCCCCCTGGCTCCACTTCCGACTTCTCCCCATTCAGCGTCAGGACCTCTCTGCTCCACTGACACCTCTGTCTCCGACTCTGGCACCCCGACTCTGGCACCCCCCAACCTCTTCCCCAGTGATATCCTGTCTGGTATCCGTGGGGTGGCGGAGCTCAGGAGCTCAAACACAGCCATTCTAGCTGGTAATTCCTATGCATCTTTCATCTCCCTGATTCTGCCAAGCAGAGAGGTGTTTCCTCCTTAATGCAGTACATCATTCATACTTGCTTTATGGCCTTAACTCATTGCTGTAATTGTTTAACTATTTTCCCCACTTGACTGTGAGTACCTAGAAGCTTTATTCTATTCTTCTTTGTATTTGGTGCCTAGAACAGTGCTTGTTGTTAAATAAGAACTTGATAAATTTTTGTGGATCTACTAATAAAAGCCTCTGCTCTCCCTAATTTAGTCAACCAACCAATCAATCCATGTCTTAATAGGCAGTGGAGTGCACAGAATTCATGCAACAATGTGTCAGGCACTGTTCTAGGCTTTGGGGATACAGCAGTGAACAAAGCAGATAAAAATCCCTGCTCCCATGGAGGTTACATTCTAGAACATGGAGACTGACAGTTAAAAAAAAAAGTAAAATGTGTAGACTGTTAGTAATAGGTGCTATGGAATGCAGGGGGTGGTGTGGTGTGTCCCTTTTATATAAAGAAGGCCTTACTGAAAAGGTGACTTTATATTAAAGAATTGAAAGAGATGAAGGATTCATATGATGGGGATCAAAGAGAAAGAATGGACAGGTGAAACAACAAACACAAAGGCCCAGCGGTGGAAAGAAATGCAAGAAGTCAGTGAGGCTGGAGGGAAGGAGGGGAAATTAAAGACATAAAGTAAAAGAGAGGCATTAAACGCCATTGTACACTTATAGGAGATTCAAATTGTTTTTGGAACAAGATAGAATAAACATTGACTATAATATAGTAAGTATAAACACTTTAGACAATAAGAATGCTTTAGTCATAACGGGAGAATAAAGACTTTAATTCTACAAGTTATGGTATCCCCTAATTCAACTTCATTCAATGCAAGCTCTCTATTCCTTATTGCATGAACTAGTTATGCACTGTGGTGCTAAGTTACTTATAAGGCAAACCTTTGTTTGCAGTTATTTCCCATTATTACATCAGAGATGTGTTCCTTCCCTTTTCACCAAAACAACAGCAATGAGAGATTCCCCCAGAGAAGCTGAAACCTCTCTCCTACTCCCCTCCAGCCACACTGGCTCCCTAATTAGAACACCAGTCAGAGCCTAGTCAAAATCCCAAACCTAATCATTCCTTTTGCATTCAATATTTCTCAACTCTGGAAGACCCCCCCGCCACCGTTTTGTTTTGTTTTGTTTGAATTTTATTTTATTTATTTTTTAATACAGCAGGTTCTGATTCGTTATCCATTTTATACATATTAGTGTATATATGTCAATCCCAATCTCCCAATTCATCACACCACCACCACCACCCGCCCCCGCCACTTTCCCCTCTTGGTGTCCATACGTTTGTTCTCCACATCGTGTCTCAATTTCTGCCCTGCAAACCAGTTCATCTGTACCATTTTTCTAGGTTCCATATATATGCTTTAATATACGATATTTGTTTTCCTCTTTCTGACTTACTTCACTCTGTATGACAGTCTCTAGATCCATCCACGTTTCTACAAATGACTCAATTTCGTTCCTTTTTATGGCTGAGTAGTATTCCATTGTATATATGTACCACATCTTCTTCATCCATTTGTCTGTCGATGGGCATTTAGGTTGCTTCCATGTCCTGGCTATTGTAAATAGTGCTGCAGTGAACATTGGGGTGCATGTGTCTTTTTGAATTATGGTTTTCTCTGGGTATATGCCCAGTAGTGGGATTGCTGGGTCATATGGTAATTCTATTTTTAGTTTTTTAAGGAACCTTCACACTGTTCTCCATAGTGGCTGTATCAATTAACATTCCCACCAACAGTGAAAGAGGGTTCCCTTTTCTCCACACCCTCTCCAGCATTTGTGGTTTGTAGATTTTCTGATGATGTCCATTCTAACTGGTGTGAGGTGATACCTCATTGCAATTTCAATTTGCAGTTCTCTAATAATTAGTGATGCTGAGCAGCTTTTCATGTGCTTCTTGGCCATCCGTATGTCTTCTTTGGAGAAATGTCTGTTTAGGTCTTCTGCCCATTTTTGGATGGGGTTGTTTGTTTTTTTAATATTGAGCTGCATGAACTGTTGTTTATATATTTTGGAGATTAATCCTTTGTCCATTGATTCGTTTGCAAATATTTTCTCCCATTCTGAGGGTTGTCTTTTCGTCTTGTTTGTAGTTTCCTTTGCTTTGTAAAGGCCTTTAAGTTTCATTAGGTCCCATTTGTTTACTTTTGTTTTTATTTCCATTACTCTAGGAGGTGGATCAAAAAAGATCTTGCTGTGATTTATGTCAAAGAGTGTTCTTTCTATGTTTTCCTCTAAGAGTTTTATAGTGTCCGCTCTTACATTTAGGTCTCTAATCCATTTTGAGTTTATTTTTGTGTATGGTGTTAGGGAGTGTTCTAATTTCATTCTTTTACATGTAGCTGTCCAGTTTTCCCAGCACCACTTATTGAAGAGACTGTCTTTTCTCCATTGTATATCCTTGCCTCCTTTGTCATAGATTAGTTGACCATAGGTGGGTGGGTTTATCTCTGGGCTTTCTATCCTGTTCCATTGATCTATATTTCTGTTTTTGTGCCACTACCATATTTTCTTGATTACTGTAGCTTTGTAGTATAGTCTGAAGTCAGGGAGTCTGTTTCCTCCAGCTCTGGTTTTTCCCTCAAGACTGCTTTGGCTATTCAGGGTCTTTTGTGTCTCCATACAAATTTTAAGATTTTTTGTTCTAGTTCTGTAAAAAATGTCATTGGTAATTTGATAGGGATTGCATTGAATCTGTAGATTGCTTTGAGTAGTATAGTCATTTTCACAATATTGATTCTTCCAATCCAAGAACATGGTATATCTCTCCATCTGTTGGTATCATCTTTAATTTCTTTCATCATTGTCTTATAGTTTTCTGCATACAGGTCTTTTGTCTCCCTAGGTAGGTTTTTTGTTGTTGTTGTTGTTTTTAAATAGATTTATTTATTTATTTATTTTTGGCTGCGTTGGGTCTTCGTTGCTGCCCGCGGGCTTCCTCTAGTTGCAGCGAGCGGGGGCTGCTCTTCGTTGCGGTGCACGGGCTTCTTATTGCGGTGGCCTCTCTTGTTGCGGAGCACGGGCACGGGCTTTAGTAGTTGTGGCGCGTGGGCTCAGTAGTTGTGGCTCATGGGCTCTACAGCGCAGGCTAAGCAGCTGTGGCACACGGGCCTAGTTGCTCCGCAGCATGTGGGATCCTCCCAGACCAGGGGTCCTGCACCGGCAGGCGGATTCTTAACCACCGCGCCACCAGGGAAGCCCCCTACATAGGTTTATTCCTAGGTATTTTATTCTTTTTGTTGCAGTGGTAAATGGGAGTGTTTCCTTAATTTCTCTTTCAGATTTTTCATCATTAGTGTATATGAATGCAAGAGATTTCTGTGCATTTATTTTGTATCCTGCTACTTTACCAAATTCATTGATTAGCTCTAGTTTACCAAGTCCATGAAAGTGTGCCCTATATCCTGGGATTTACCTCTGCTAGTTCATAGGAGGGAGAGTTGAGTCTAGGCTACAGTGATCAGACTGTAAGTTGAACTGGATCCACAAGCACCCTCGTTGGTGTGATTTAAATGTCAGGTTAGTAGCTTAATCTGGTGGCAGCATGCAGGATCAAATGAGAGGGCCACAGGGTCTGTCAAAGTGTGGGGTAAGTATGGAGGATTGGGAGCTGTCTCAGATCCAGTGATTTTGAATAAGCTACACTTGTTCAGGGGGCAGTGGGAGATATAGGACCCAAGTCAGGAGAAGGATCAGGGCCAAACTGATGAATCTGGAAGTCACTTTTCTTGTCCCTACATGGTCAAGCCATGACTGTCATGGCACTATGGAAAAATTATTTCAGGTCTCAGTACAATGAGGGTCTTTTACTTTGATATGTCATCTTTCCATAAATTATTGTTTTTTATGTGTGCAGAGAGCATGTCCTAGGGGTCATTAACTTACTGAGTTCACTGGGCAGGATGTGGGTCTCATGCCACCAGGGTTTTATTTTGGGAGGGCATGTCTCATGCTTCTGTTGCATGGTTTGTTGCTAAGCAGGCCTGCTTGGTTTTGTGGTTAAGCAAACCTGTTTTCTTGAGTGATCATTAACTTACAGGGGTCTCCCATACTTTTTTCTTTACTTGCAATCCCCTAGTGGGATTAACTACTTAATTACCTAATTTGTCCCTTTACTCTGTTCCTATCACAATCGTATATGTATATAGTATGAGAGTTTAAAAAAATGTGCCAAAAAACAGTACAAAGCTGCTAAGTGTTTGACTTACAAAACTAAGGAACGAGAGCATGGCAATGAGCCTCAGCTTCCACATCTGTAAAGCAGGGTTTTTGTGAGGATGGACGAGATCATGTAAAGTACCTTAATGGGTGCTCAATAAATTCTTCCGATCATTATTATTGTCACCGTAACTAGCCAGAATACAGAAGTTAAAAACATATCCCTCCCCGACTTCCCTGGTGGTCCAGCGGTTAAGCCTTAGTGCTTCCAATGCAAGGGTCATGGGTTCGATCCCTGGTCGGGGAGGTTCCACATAGCGATCGGGGTGCGCCCTGCCCCCTACAAAAAAAAAATTAAAAAAAAAAAAATATGCCTCCCACCCTGCTAAGAATTAAATAAATGAATTCATTCAGAAAAAATAAAAGTGAAAGAAAGCCAAGGGAGTAGGGGGAGGGAAACCGAGTCCTGGACAGGTAAGGTGCTCTCTCCGTCAGAGCTCAAGCTGGCTGCACGGATCTGACTGTATTTTCACAAAAGTTAAAAGACCCCGGCGGGCAGGAGGGGGCGGGGGCGTTCTCATGCTTCGCCTCTTCCTGAGGCGCACGCGGATGACGTAAAATGGGCGCGCCAGGATTCCAGGAGCTCAGGGACTGCGAGAACGGCTGCCACGTGCGTATGGTTACCGCGCGCAAACCCGGATACCCCTATATGCTTCACCCCGTAGCCACCCACCCAAAACCTGATCCAAGCCGCTGCAGGATCCCCACCAGGCCGAGCTGCGCCCAGCGGGCGCCTGGGTGCCCGCGTTAGTGCAGGTGTCCGTTCGCGTTTGTTGGACGCCTGGCAGGGGAGACCCCACGTAAACTCATCACCTCTGTGACCATTCATTCAACCAAGAAAAAATCCGTTGACAGCCTGTTTTATGTCAAGTACCATGCTGGTCTTTGGGGAGACAGTTCTGATGTAGACAATCCTGTCTTTGTGCTCTTGGAGCTTTTGTTTCACTGGGAATGATAGACGAAAATCAACTGGTATAATAAACAAAATGATTTCGGGTTGTGATAATTCCTGTGAAGGAATTATGGTATGGAGGACAACTGAGGCGCCTAACTTTAAAAAAGGGTCATAAGGGGAATTCCCTGGCAGTCTAGTGGTTAGGACTCAGCGCTTTCACTACCGAGGGCCGGGTTCAATCCCTGGTCCGGGAACTAGGATCCCACAAGCCACGAAGTGTGGCCAAAGGAAAAAATAAAATAAAAACAAATAAAGGGGGTCATAAGCATTGGGTGGGGGCGCTGAGAATGGGAGGAATCACGATCTGGCAGGAACATTGGTTGCTGAAATGAGACCTGGCTTGGAACTTGTCAGTCTACAAGTTTGAGATTTTTTGGTTTTTAAGCCCCACGTATTCTAAGCCTTGGTAATCCGATGGAGGTAAAATAGCTACAGTTCATGCCCTCATCGAGATTTTGTTCTAGTGGGGAAGGCAGAGCTAAAAATAAAATGTCAGATAGTGATAAATACCATATAGGAGATTAATATAAGACCATCTCATAATGGCTACTTCAGAGCAGTTGGTCAAGGAAGGCCTTTTCAGGGAGGTGAATTTTACCTGAAATTTAAATAACAAGAAAGCTAGCCATGCAAATAGCAGGGTGAGAAAAATGCCTTTCGGAACTGAGCTTGGCAAGTTAGAAAACTAATAGAAAAGAAGCCAGTGTGATTGGTGCACTGTTGGCGAGAAGGAGAGTGGTGTGAGATAGGGTTGGAGAGGTAGGCAATGGCCAGACAACATAAAGCAGGGTACTGAGTTGGAATGTTATACCGTGTGTGATGAGAAGCCATGATCTCATTTATGCTAACTTGTGGCGAGTGGATTGTGGTTGGGGCAGCGGTGGGATCAGGGGTCCTGGTCAGGAGGGCTACTGGTGCATTAGTCCAAGTGAGTCCTGGTACTGACTTGAACTGGAGTGACGGTAGCAGAGAGGAAAGGACATGGACAGATTTGGGATATGTTTGGAAATGGATTCGCTGGCAGATTGGGTATAGAGAGGGCTCAGGGAAAGAAGAATTAAGATCGACTCCTGTGTTTTTGACTTGAGCAACAGATTGGATGATGGTGGTGTTAACCGAGGTGGGGAAAATGGGGGGAAACCACAGGTCTGGAGAAACGATAAATCAAAATTTCTGTTTTGGCCAGAACAGGCTATCTGTGTTTATGAGACATCTATATGGCAGTGTCATCTAAGCATTTGAATGTACTAGTCTGGAGTTTCAGGGAGAGTCAGAGTTGGATAAAGTTATGGAATCTGTTGGCAGATAGTAACTCGAGTCATGTGAAGTTGCCATTTTGAGCCAAACATGTTTGAATGCTGGCAGTTTCATTGGTTCAGTCTAATAGATTGTATTTAAAGCCACAGGTCCGGATGAAGTCTCTTAGGAGGAACATTTAGAGGGAAGAGAACAAAGGGCACAGTCTTGGGCACCCACCATTTAGAGGTGGAGCAGAAGAGTAGGAGCCAGCACAGGTGACCGAGAAGGAGCAACCAGAAGGAAGAGGACTATCAGGAGAGTGGTGTCGAGAAGCCAAGAGAGGAGGGCGCTTCAGGAAGTAGAGAATGCATAAGTCAAATGCTGCTGAGAGGTCGAATAAGGCAAGAAGTTAAGTGACCTCTAGATTGGCAACGTTGCGGTCTTTGGTGACCTTGACAGAATAGTCAAAGTCAGCCTTGAGTAAGTTAGATTTGAGATGCCTATGAGTTGTCCAAGTGAAGAAGCAAGGCAATGAGCTTCCTTTCCTCCCACTTCCTTGGGAAGAGGGCATGTACACCTGGGAGACCTGTGTGTGTGTGTGTGTGTGTGTGAGTGTGAGGGGGGGGGAGGGGGAGAGAGGGAGAGAGAGAGAGAGAGATCAGAGCTGAATGAATGGTGCAGATCAGAAGCCCTCAGCTCTGCTAGGAGGGAGATGTCCCTGAGCACTGGAGCAGTGAAGAAGGCCTCCCAGAGTTGGTGAGACCTGTACTCACCTTGACAAATGGGAAAGCTTTGGACAGGATAGGGATAGGCATAGGCATTCTAGGATGGGGCAAAGGAATGGCGAGGAGGCTAGGCAGGGTTTAGTGAGTAAAGCCAGGGTCCTATCGAGAAGCAGTGGGATCAGAAGTTGAAAAGTAGTTGGGGAATAGATGTGGAGAGCCTTTAACTGTCAGGCTAAAGGCTTTGGATTTACCTTGAGCAGGGAGATAATATTTTGAAACAGTGAAGTAGAGGAACTATCACTTGACTTCACTGGCCAGCCCCGTCCAGCTCATCCTTCACGCTTAGATGCCATTTCCCTTAGGAAGGCTTTCCCACTCCTAAAGTGCTAGGTTGGTACCCACAGTCCTGTGGCCTTGACTACACTGGACGGGAAATGTCTGGATACATTTATGCCTCAGTGCCCCCACTGCTTTCCCCCACCACATCCCTAATGCTTCCACAGCCTCAGCTGTCCTTGAAACTTGAAATCAGTTCAACAGATAGGCTCTAGTGAATGTTATTTTTTCTAACTCATCTCGCCAGCAGAGGACACCTACAGAGATGTCCTCAGTCCTTCACTTCTATGTCCGTCCCTCTGGCCACGAGAGGGCAGCCTCTGAATATACTCAAAGGAAGCTGCAAGGGGAACTGCCAGAGCTGCAGGGTGTCAAGACCGAGCTGTGCTACAACGTGAACTGGACAGGTTGGGCCACTTACTGGATTCTTTGGGAGAGGTGCCAAGTGCCAGGGGCAGTGTCTCAAGGTGTCCTTGCCCTGTATCCCTGCAGCTGAGTCCTCCCCAAGCGCCGAGGAGATGAAGAAGCTGACGTGGCTGTTTGGCTGCCCCTTGTTACTGGACGATGTCGCTCAGGAGTCCTGGCTCCTTCCCGGCCCCACTGACCTGCTGCTGGAGGTCGGGCCCAGGCACGTGTCTCAGCCTCGGGTAGCTCGTTCCCTGGTCCAGAGCCCGTCAGCCTTTCCAGACACACTGCCACCCCTTCCACTTTCATTCCTCTTCCTCCTTTTGCGGTCCTTGGGAGACTTGTTTTCCCTTCATCCTACTCCCCGCCTAGAAAGCTGGGCACATGCTTTCCCCATGTGGGAAGATACCTTTGAAGACTGAGCCAGCTGCCAGGCATGTTCTGGAAATATGACACGTTGTATCCTGAGAAGTTGAAATTGAAGCATTTTGTTGCTACAGGAACAGTTACGGTTTGATTTGAATGACCTTTGAAAGCAGGTTTCTTGGTGCCCAGGTCTGAGGCTGGAGGCCAGCGGTGTGGGCAGGTGCGGGGGGGGTGGTAGGTAGAGGTGGGAGATTGCCTGGACAGCAGTGGGCAGGATCCACCTTCTCAGCTGGGGCTCTAACCATCTGGTCCTAACCAATTCACAGGCTGAACTTCTCCACGCCAACATCCAGCAACATCGTGTCAGTGTGCCAGGCTGTGGGGCTGGGGGCCGTGGACCGCGTGGAGCCGACCCGGCGCTACCTGCTCTCGGTGAGCTTGTAGGCAGCCAGGTGGGCATCAGGAGGAGGAAGCGGAAGAGATTTTGGGTCCTAAACTCTAAGGAAACGCTGAGAAGCAGGGGGAGGCGTTCCTGCTTTGACGCCTGCCCTGTTTGCAGGTTGTTCACTGCCTGAGGCCACCTGGTCAAGCAGTGAATAGGACAGAAACCCAGCCTGTGCTCCCCTTACTAATCTGTGCGTGCTGACAGGGACTCATGCCTGGAAGGAGCGTCTTTTTCTAATCTGAACAAAGGTGCCAGAGAGGCTAGCAGTGGGCTGGTCCTGTGTGGCTTGGAGGACGAGGGTGGACCATCTTGTCCATTCTTCAACCCTGCACCCCTCGCCTTCTGTGTGTGTCTCCACCCCTAGTTTGCCCACCCGCCTTCGGCTGAGCTGGAGGCCATCGCCCTGGCTACCCTGCATGACCGGATGACGGAGCAGCACTTCCCCTGTCCCATCCAGAGCTTCTCCCTGGGGTGCACCCCAGCACCCCTCGGCAGCCCAATTGACATACTGGCTGAGGGCCGGTCTGCCCTGGAGAAAGCCAACCAGGAGCTAGGTGCGCAGGGGTCCCTGGAGGAAGGCCCAGGCCAGGCTAGTAGGGGTGCTGAGTCCCACAGTCAGCTCTTCTGGTGGTTGTCTCCTAGGTCTGGCCCTAGACTCCTGGGACCTGGATTTCTACACCAAGCGCTTCCAGGAGCTGCAGCGGAACCCCAGCACTGTGGAGGCCTTCGACTTGGCTCAGTCCAATAGGTGGGGAGGAATGGGGACATTCTGATGTCTGAGCCCGGGGAGGTTGGAAGGGAAGACCGCAGGGACTCTGCATGGCTCTCTCTTGGCCTAGGGGCCTCCCTGAGTCTGTCTGAGTACCTGGGTTCCCCATCCATCCCGTAGTCTGCATTCACATCTTGGTTTTATCTTCACGCTGGATCTGGACCATCCACAATGACAGACTGTTGGAAGCTTATGACTTCTGGAATCTGTTTTGACCTGTGGCCGTAACTCTGCCGTTTATGCTGATGAGAAGACATGGCGAGGCCTGAGAAATGACCCATGTTTCCACCCTGCCTTTCCCTCCCCACGTCACCCCCTGCAGTGAGCACAGCCGACACTGGTTCTTCAAAGGCCGACTCCACGTGGATGGGCAGGAGCTGGCACACTCGCTGTTTGAGTCCATCATGAGCACCCAGGCATCCTCGCACCCCAACAACGTCCTCAAGTTCTGTGACAACAGCAGGTGGGCTGTGCCCTCAGCTGGGGTGACCTCAGACCCAGGGAATGGGAGGCCCCAGGCTCTGGTGGGGTAGGTGCAGATGTCAGGAAGGAAGTGAGACTCAGAACGGATGTGTCCACAGTGCAATCCAGGGGAAGGAAGTCCAATTCCTGCGTCCCGAGGACCCCTCACGGCCAAGCTGCTTCCGGCAACGTCAGGGGCTGAGACATGTCGTCTTCACGGCAGAGACCCACAACTTCCCCACGGGTGAGATGGGTCCCCAGGAGGGATAGGCAGGGTCAGAGTATAGGGTAGGGCAAAGGCCCCAGGCCCACCTGGGGACCAGCAGGTTGGCTGCATGTCCTTACTTTCAGTGCGGTGGTCAGAGGTGGAGTTTGCCTTTTCAGTACCCGTACCCTCCCTCTCTCTGTACAGGAGTAGCCCCCTTCAGCGGTGCGACCACTGGCACAGGGGGCCGGATCCGAGATGTCCAGTGCACAGGCCGCGGGGCCCACGTGGTGGCTGGCACTGCTGGCTATTGCTTTGGAAACCTGCACATCCCAGGTCCCGTCTCTTTCCTCTCTACCCATCTCCCCTTCCAGATCCCTTGTCCTGGCAGGCACTGGACACTGTTATCTCTTAGGTCAAAGGGTCATCATGGGTACCTTTTCTTGGGAGGGAGGGCTCTAGAATAGCTGGCCTTTCGCCAACAATGGTTGTGAGGACAGTAGGCCAAGGAAGACCCAGATCTGGCTTTGCAGAACCACAATTTTCTTTATAAACCAGTATCTACTTAGCCAAAAACAATTGTGGTACTGGGTTGGACTTACGGCCATCAACTGCCCCCCAAATCCAATTGTTTTGTTTTGTTTTGTTTTGATGTGGACTGTTTTTAAAGTCTCTGTTGAATTTGTTTATTGCTTCTGCTTTTATGCTTTGGTTTTCTGACTGCGAGGCACGCGGGATCCTAGCTCCCCGACCAGGGATCGAACCCACACCCTCCGTCCCCCACCCCCCGAACTGGAAGGGGAAGTCTTAACCACTGGACAGCCAGGGAAGTCCCAAAGTCCAGTTGCTTGGAAAGTGTTAAGAACTCTGGTCCCAAGAGTCAGACTCTTCCTGAAGGGCCGTGACTCCTCCATCTTCCGTCTTTACAGTCCACCCATCTTTCTCCTTCCTGCCCAGGTTACAGTATGCCCTGGGAGGATCCAAGCTTCCAGTATCCTGGGAACTTTGCCCGACCCCTGGAGATTGCCATAGAGGCCAGTAATGGGGCTTCTGACTACGGCAACAAGTTTGGAGAACCAGTTCTGGCTGGTGAGGCTTGCCGGGGCGTGGGGGATAACAGTCCCAGAGGCGGGGTGGGGTGAGTTGTGTGACCCAGTGAGCGCTGAGGAGCCTGGCCGACTAGACCCTGTCCCCTGTCCCTGTGCCGTCCACGCTCCAGGCTTTGCCCGTTCCTTGGGCCTCCAGCTCCCAGATGGCCAGCGGCGTGAGTGGATCAAGCCCATCATGTTTAGTGGAGGCATTGGGTCCATGGAAGCTGAGCATGTGAGCAAGGAGCCCCCAGAGCCAGGTAAGAGCCCACCACCTCTCTACCAGGTCCAGCCAGCTTTCTCCCCAGCACGTGGCAGCCGCAGGAGTGGAATTTAGAGGAACTTCAGTGGTTTGTTCTTTATCTCCCAGCTCATGTCTCCTCTCCCCGGTACAGGCTTTCAAGGCAGGGCAGGGCTTTATGCCAGTGGGGCAGGCTCAGTCTGTGTGGCCTGTTTCTTCCTGGGTTGACTTCTGCATGGCAGAGGCCCACCCTGCTAAGTCAAGGCAGCCAGTGTTTATCCAGGGCCTGTTTTTATCTGCAAGCTCAGTTCAATCGGTGGACATTTACTGAGCACCCATTGGGTGCTGGGCACCGTGCTAGGACCTGTGGTGGAATCAAGATAAAGGCCAGGTACCATTTATTGAATGGGTGACCTGTCACATGGCTCAGAATTTAAAAAGCAAAGGAAGGTTATACAGTGGAAACTCTCCTTCCCCTGACCTTCAGCCACCCAGTTTCCCTCCCTAGAGATAACCAATGTTAATTGGTTACTTTTGTATGCTACCAGAGGTTTTTCCTGCATACATAAACAGACCCATGTGTATATTTGCCCCACCTTGTTTAAACAAATAGCACGTGTGCACACCTTTTTTTTTCTTTTTGGCCTCGCTGCGCAGCTTATGGGATTTTAGTTCCCCGACCAGGGATCGAACCCAGGGCCCCAGCAGTGAGAGCGCTGAGTCCTAACCACTGGACCGCCAGGGAATTCCCCACCCATTTTTCTAATAACCATTTTATTAAGATGTAATTCACGTAACATAAAGTTTACCCTTGTAAAGTGTACAAATCAGTGGTTTTAGCATATTCACAAAGTTGTACATCAATCACCACTAATTCCAGAACATTTTCATCATCCCAGAAAGAAACCCTGCACCCATGAGCAGTCACTCCCCATGCCCCCTTCCTCGGCCTCTGGAAACCAATAATCTACTTTCTGTCTCGATGAATTTCCCTGTTATAAATGTTGTGTTTGGCTTCTTTCACTTTGCATGGTGTCTTAAAGGTTCATCCATATTATAGTACGTATCGGTACTTCATTGCTTTTTATGGCTGAATAATATTCCATCATGTTGCTATATCATTTTGTATCTCCATTCATCGGTTGGTGGACATTTAGGTTGTTTCTGCTTTTTGGCTATTATGAATCATGCTGCTATAAACATTTTATTTATTTATTTAATTTTGCCCGCGCTGGGTCTTCGTTGCTGCGCGCAGGCTTTCTCTAGTTGTGGCGAGCGGGGGCTACTCTTCATTGTGGTGCGCGGGCTTCTCATCGCAGTGGCTTCTCTTGTTGCGGAGCACGGGCTCTAAGCGCACGGGCTTCAGTAGCTGTGGCTCGCCGGCTCTAGAGCCCAGGCTCAGTAGTTGCGGTGCACGGGCTTGGTTGCTCCGAGGCATGTGGGATCTTCCCGGACCAGGGCTCCTGCATCGGCAGGCGGATTCTTAACCACTGTGCCACCAGGGAAGCCCTGCTATAAACATTTGTGTACCAGTTTTCCTATGTACTTACGTTCTGAATTCTTTTGGGTAGGTAACGAGGAGTGGACTTGCTAGGTCACATGATAACTGTACTCAGTCTTTGAAGCAGCTGCACCATTTTACATTCCCCTCAGCAGTGCGTGAAGGTTCCGATTTCTCCAGATCCTTGCCAACGCTTATCTGTCTCTTTGATTATAGCCATCATAGTGGATGTGAAGTAGTATCTTATGGTGGTTTGGGTTTGCATTTCCCTAGTGACTCAGGACGTTAAGCATCTTTTCCTGTTTCTTGGCTATCTGTATAGCTTCCTTGGAGAAATATCTGTTCGTGTCCTTGGCCAATTTTAAATTGGTTTGTCTTTTTTTTTTTTGGAGTGTAAGTTAGAGTTCTTTGCATATTCTGGGTACTAGCCCCTTATCTGATAGGTAAATGATTTGCAAATATTTTCTTCCATTCTGTGGGTTGTCTTTTTACTTTCTTCATGGTGTCCCCTGAAGCACAAATGTTTTTAATTTTGGTAAAGTATAATTTATCTGTATATTTTTTCTTTGTGGCTTCTGGCTTATAGTGTCATGACTAAGAAACCACTGCCTAAGCCAAGGTCACCGAGATTGACTCATATATTCTCTTGTAATACTTTTATAGCTTTTAGCTTTCACGTTTAGGTCTCTGATACATTTTGAATTTTTTGTATATGGTATGAAGTAGGGATCCAACTTCCTTCTTTCACATGTGGATATCCAGTTGTTCTAACAAAATCCTTTTTGAAAAAAACTGTTCTTATTACCCCCATTGAATTGTCTTGGGACTCTTGCCAAAAATCAGTTGGCTATAAATGTTTGGGCTCATTTATGGACTCACAGTTCTATTCCAATGACCTATCTATCTATCGACCTGTCTCCTTCTGCTAGTAACACACTGTCTTGATTACTGTAGCTTTGCAGTAAGTTTAAAAGCAGAAAGTATGAGTCCTTCAATTTTGTTCTTCGTTTTCAAGATTGTTTTGGCTTTGTTCTAGGTCCCTCGAATTTCCATATAAATTTTCGGGTCAGCCGGTCAGTTTCTTTGAAAAAGGTGGCTGATTGTGTTAACTCTGCAGTTCGCTGCGGGGAGTATTGCCATTGTAACAATATGAAGTCTTCCGATCTATAAGCATGAGATCTCTTTCAATCTGTTTCGGCCTCCTAAGATATTTCATCATTTTCAGTGTGTAAGTCTTAAGTATTTTATTCTTGTTGATGCTGTTCCAAGTGGGTAGGCGTACTTCTGCACCTTGCTTTATTTCAGCTTAGCAATGTACTTGGACATCATTTCATACTGATGAGATCAGATTACTTCATTATATTCATATGTAACTCTCTTTTTCGGGGGTAGTCCCTGGCGTTCTAGCGGTTAGGGCTCTGTGCTTTCACTGCTGAGGGCTTGGATTCAATCTCTGGCTGAGGAACTAAGATCCTGCAAGCCGTGCGACATAGCCAAAAAAAAAAATTCTCTGTTTCGGTGGCTTAGTTTTTCATTATATGGCTTATACCATAATTTATTTAACCAGTTCCCTGTTGTTAGCATTTAGATTATTTCTTGTGTTTGGTAATACAAATAATGCTGCGGTATTTAATTTTGTACGTAGGTGCTTTGTACCTGTGCGAATAAATCTGGAGGGTAAATTCCTCAAAGTGTATTTACCCAATCAAAGAATTTTGATTGCTGTCCTCTAATACCAGCTTCCCTTTATCCTCACACTGCTTCGTTCTCACACGTCTGGTCACTTCCCGGGTGTTCTGATTCAGCCCTCCTTCCTCGCAGGCATGGATGTTGTGAAGGTTGGGGGTCCTGTCTACAGGATTGGAGTCGGGGGCGGAGCTGCTTCGTCCGTGCAGGCAAGTGCAAATAGCTCAGGTGCCAACTCCATGACATCTCTGGGCCCCATGCATGGGTGGGGTGTGAGCTCCCAGCCCCCCTGAGCTGAGATGTGCCATCTGTCCTCCCAGGTGCAGGGAGACAATGCCAGCGACCTGGACTTTGGGGCTGTGCAGCGGGGAGACCCGGAGATGGAACAGAAGATGAACCGTGTGATCCGGGCTTGTGTGGAGGCCCCCGGAGGAAACCCCATCTGCAGCCTTCATGACCAGGGCGCCGGCGGCAACGGTGAGAGGAGGGGTTGGGACGGAGGACCAGGCCTACCTGGTCTCCTGCCAGGTTCAGTCTGGGGAGAGGTATCGCGGATCTGCAACCAACCAGCTAGCTCTGGGCCCCACTCTGCACCCACTACACGTTCTGGACAGGCTCAGGCTTAGTCGCTGGAGAGGGTGCAGTAGCGGTTCAAACAGGGATGCACAGAATTAGGGGCTCCTTTGGAGGCTGGGAACGGCCTTTTGTTTGCCCGGTACTGACCAGGGCCAGATGAGAGCCTCTCCCGGAAACCCTCTCACCAGGCAACGTCCTGAAGGAGCTGAGTGACCCAGCCGGAGCCATCATTTATACCAGCCGCTTCCAGGTGGGTCTCCTCCCTGAAGTCTGATTGTCTCCCTGCCCCTGTCAGTCCCAGCCGGCCCCACCCATCTGTCCCCCACTCCCAGCGAGAACATGAGACTTGGGAGCACCCGCTGACCCTTCCCTTTCGTCCTCCCCCATGGATGTGCAGCTTGGGGACCCGACCCTGAACGCCCTGGAAATCTGGGGGGCAGAGTACCAGGAGTCAAATGCACTTCTGCTGAGGCTCCCCGACCGGGACTTCCTGAGTCGTGTCAGCGCCCGGGAACGCTGCCCAGTTTGCTTTGTGGGCACCATCACGGGAGACAGGAGGGTGAGTTGGCTCAGGGAGTTGGTAACAGATGCTGTGCGTGGGCTTGCCCAGGAGGGAGAGTGTCTCAGGAAAGAGACGAGAGCATGGGCGCCGTGGGGACCAGCGTGGGGCCGGGGGGCTCAACAGGAGAAGCCAAGTGGGGTGGACAGAGCACCTCTGCCCGGCTTTCCAGAAGTGTTTATTCCCTGCTGGTGGTCATTGTCTCGTTCTCTCTGGGCGGTGTCCCTGTGGTCTACAGATAGTGCTGGTGGATGATCGGGAGTGTCCTATGGGAAGAGATGGCCAGGGGGATGCCCCCCCAACACCTCCCCCGACCCCTGTGGACCTGGATCTGGACTGGGTGCTGGGCAAGATGCCCCGGAAGGTATGTGGGGGGCGGGAGGTTTCTCCTTCTCTGGCCCAGCCCTTCAGACCATCATCTGCCCTACACGTGCTCTGTCACCTGTGTGCCCAGCGCCTCCCCAGGTGCTCACACCACTGTTGCCACCTGTGTTGCAGGAGTTCTTCCTCCAGAGGAGTCTCCCCGTGCTGCGGCCCCTGGCCTTGCCCCCAGGGCTGAGCGTGCGCCAGGCCCTGGCGCGGGTCCTCAGGCTGCCTGCGGTGGCCAGCAAGCGCTACCTCACCAGCAAGGTCTGCCCCGCACCCTTGCTCCGCCCTCTCAGCCCTCTGCGCCCTTCCCTGTGCTCGCCCAGCCCAGGGGACGGCTGTGGGAGCCCACCGGGCCCGAGGGGGACGTGGCAGGGGTAGGGCAGCTACCCCGATGGCCTGAGCCCCTGCTGTCCACCCCGAGCCTTGTTGTGTCCAGGGTGAGCCAGGCCTCCTTCCACCCCCTTGTCCCTGTCCCTTGGCCTCTTGCTAACTCCACCTGGTTCCGCAGGTGGACCGCTCCGTGGGCGGCCTGGTGGCACAGCAGCAGTGTGTGGGACCCCTGCAGACCCCTCTGGCAGACGTGGCGGTGGTGGCACTGAGTCACCAGGAGCTCGTAGGGGCTGCCACAGCCCTGGGAGAGCAGCCCGTCAAGAGCCTGCTGGACCCCAAGGTTGCTGCCCGGCTGGCTGTGGCCGAAGCCCTCACCAACCTGGTGTTTGCTCTGGTCACCGACCTCCGGGTGAGTCCCCTGCAGCCTCTGCCCTGGAGCCCTCGGCCTCTGGGACGCAGGCGCGACCTCCGCCTGCTCACCCTCTGCCCGCAGCCTCGCCACACCGCCCTCCCTCCCTAACACGAGTCTCTGCCACTTCCCAGGACGTGAAATGCAGCGGGAACTGGATGTGGGCGGCCAAGCTCCCGGGGGAGGGCGCGGCTCTGGCCGACGCCTGTGGGGCTGTGGCAGCCGTGATGGCGGCCCTGGGTGTGGCAGTGGATGGTGGCAAGGACTCCCTCAGCATGGCCGCCCGGGTTGGCACTGAGACCGTGCGGGCTCCTGGTGAGCTCTGGGCGCCCAAGGGCGAGGGGCGGGTCTGTGGGCCAGGCTGCGCCTCACTCTCCACTCCTTGCTCTGCAGGGTCGCTGGTCATCTCAGCCTATGCTGTCTGTCCAGACATTACAGCCACTGTGACCCCAGACCTCAAGTGTCCCGGAGGGAGAGGTATGGGTTCTTCCCTCTCCTCGGTGCACTGTGGATTCACAGCCTGGTCCTTTGTTTGGGGTCTGCTTCGTGAGTGCTGGGCCCCCTCGTTCAGCACTGGGGCATGGTGCCTTCTGGGGCTGGTGGTCTGGGTGCCTCACCACGTCCTGGGAACTTCAGTGAGCACGGCGGGAGGGCTTCTCCTGAGCCAGCCATCTCCCCTCACCGCGCCCCTGTCTCCCCAGGCCACCTGCTCTACGTGCCTCTGAGTCCTGGGCGCCATCGGCTCGGGGGCACAGCTCTGGCCCAGTGCTTCTCCCAGCTCGGCGAGCAGCCTCCCGATCTGGACCTTCCCGAGAACTTGGTGCGAGCCTTCGGCATCACCCAGGGGCTGCTGAAAGGTGAGTGAGGCCCTGAAGGAGACGGTGCCTGTGGCTGACATGGGGCAGGCACTGACCAGCTGAGCATGTGCGGGGGGGCCAAGAGGGGTCTGACGCCCTTCTCTCTGGTTCTCTGAGCGAGCCCACACTCTCGCCCCCGCCCCCTCCCGACTGTCAGAAGGGAGGCGGGGCCGCCAGGTTTGGGTCCCAAGGCTGCCGAGCATTTTATTCCTTCCTCCAGACCGCCTCCTCTGCTCAGGCCACGATGTCAGTGACGGAGGTCTCATCACCTGCCTGCTAGAGATGGCCTTTGCTGGGAATTGTGGGATAGAGGTGGCCGTCCCTGCCACTGGGGTCAATGGTGAGGAGCCTGAGGTCTAGGTTCCAGCCTGGGCTGCCTGCCCCATCCTGCGGACCCCATGTCCTATTAAAGAGTAGAGTATCTCCAACTCCTTTTCCCCTGAGTCCCTTGCTGTCTTTTCTGACCACTGAGCCAGGTGGCACCTCTGAAACCTCCTGCAGACCCTGAGGCCACATCCTTGGTCCTGCTTTCCCAGGCCTCACCCCATCCCTGACCCCTGCCTTCGTTCCTTTAGCCATAGCCACCTGACTCCACCTCTTGAGTCCCTGGCAATACCCTAGTCACCTTGACCCCTCTGTTACTCTCCCAGCGCTGCCTGTACTGTTCGCTGAGGAGCCAGGCTTGGTGCTGGAGGTGCAAGAGCCAGACCTGGCCCAAGTGCTGACACGTTACCGGGAGGCTGGCCTCCACTGCCTGGAGCTGGGCCGCACGGGCAGCACCGGGCCCCACGCCATGGTGAGGAAGTGAGGAATGGCAGGCCTGCAGAGGGAAGGTCGTGGTTTGCCAGGCTTGGAGGGGGCCCAACGTGGACATCTTTGCTCTCAGCCCCTGAAAGATCTGCCCCCCTCTCTAGGTCCGGGTATCAGTGAACGGGGCTGTCGTTCTGGAGGAGCCCGTTGGGCAGCTACGAGCCCTCTGGGAGGAGACCAGTTTCCAGCTGGATCGGCTGCAGGCAGAGCCCCACTGTGTGGCCCAGGAAGAAGGGGGGCTGAGGGAGCGGACGGGGCCCACCTACTGCCTGCCCCCCACCTTTCCCACAGCTTCCGTGCCTCATGAGCCTGGTGAGGAAATGTGTGTAGTGGCTTGGCTGCCTGGGCACTTTGGGGAGGAGCCCAAGGCTTGGATGCGGGACCTGCCCTGGACAAGGTGTCTGGGGCGCTGGGGTGCGGAAGTAACCCTCTGGCACAAGGACACTCCTCCCCCCAGGTGGCCCCGCCCCCCGCGTTGCCATCTTTCGAGAAGAAGGCAGTAACGGAGACCGGGAGATGGCCGATGCCTTCCACTTGGCTGGGTTTGAGGTGAGCAGCTTGCCCGGCAGAGCCGGGGCTGGGCTTTGGGCCATGGGCCGTCTGACACTTGCCCTCCCCCTCCTGCCAGGTTTGGGACGTGACCATGCAGGACCTCTGCTCTGGAGCCGTCAGGCTGGACACGTTCCAAGGCATGGCCTTCGTGGGCGGCTTCAGCTACGCGGACGTCCTGGGCTCTGCCAAAGGTGGGTGTGCGGCCCTGCCCACTCGCTCCCCGCACGTTCCTGAAGAGCTGCCTTAGCCCCCTTCTACCTTGACTGAGAACTGGCCTCTCGCCTCCATAAGGCTGGCTGGGGGAGCGTGAGCGCATTCATTCTGGGCCAGCCGCCAGCAGGCCTGCAGGTAGCCTTTTTTTTTTTCATTCATTCATTCATTGACTGCATTGAGTCTTCGTTGCTGCACGCGGGCTTTCTCCAGTTGAAGCGAACGGGGACCACCTTTCATTGCATTGCGCAGGCTTCTTGTTGTGGTGGCTTCTCTTGTTGCGGAGCACGGGCTCTAGGCACGCGGGCTTCAGTAGTTGTGGCACACGGGCTCAGTATTTGTGGCTCGCGGGCTCTAGAGCGCAGGGTCAGTAGTTGTGGCACACGGGCTTAGTTGCTCCGTGGCATGTGGGATCTTCCCGGACCAGGGCTCGAACCCGTGTCCCCTGCATTGGCAGGTGGATTCTTTTTTTTTTTTTTTTTTTTTTTTTAAACATCTTTATTGGGGTATAACTGCTTTACAATGGTGTGTTAGTTTCTGCTCTACAACAAAGCGAATCAGCCATACATATACATATGTTCCCATATGTCTTCCCTCTTGCGTCTCCCTCCCTCCCACTCTCCCCATCCCACCCTTCCAAGCTGTCACAAAGCACCGAGCTAATATCCCTGTGCCTTGCGGCTGCTTCCCCCCAGCTATCTACCTTACTACGTTTGTTAGTGTGTATATGTCCATGACTCTCTCTCGCCCTGTCAAAACTCACCCTTCCCCCTCCCCATATCCTCAAGTCCGTTCTCCAGTAGGTCTGCGTCTTTATTCCTATCTTACCCCTAGGTTCTTCATGACATTTTTTTCCCTTAAATTCCATATATATGTGTTAGCATACGGTATTTGTCTTTTTCTTTCTGACTTACTTCACTCTGTATGACAGATTCTAGGTCTATCCATCTCATTACAAATAGCTCAATTTCATTTCTTTTTAAGGCTGAGTAATATTCCATTGTGTATATGTGCCACATCTTCTTTATCCATTCATCCGATGATGGGCGCTTAGGTTGTTTCCATGTCCTGGCTATTGTAAATAGAGCTGCAATGAACATTTTGGTACATGACTCTCTTTGAATTTTGGTTTTCTCAGGGTATATGCCAAGTAGTGGGATTGCTGGGTCATATGGTAATTCTATTTGTAGTTTTTTAAGGAACCTCCATACTGTTCTCCACAGTGGCTGAACCAATTCACATTCCCACCAGCAGTGCAAGAGTGTCCCCTTTTCTCCACACCCTCTCCAGCATTTATTGTTTCTAGATTTTTTGATGATGGCCATTCTGACTGGTGTGAGATGATATCTCATTGTAGTTTTGATTTGCATTTCTCTAATGATTAATGATGTTGAGCATTCTTTCATGTGTTTGTTGGCATTCTGTATATCTTCTTTGGAGAAATGTCTATTTAGGTCTTCTGCCCATTTTTGGATGGGGTTGTTTGTTTTTTTGTTATTGAGCTGCATGAGCTGCTTGTAAATTTTGGAGATTAATCCTTTGTCAGTTGCTTCATTTGCAAATGTTTTCTCCCATTCTGAGGGTTGTCTTTTGGTCTTGGTTATGGTTTCCTTTGCTGTGCAAAAGCTTTGCAGTTTCATTAGGTCCCATTTGTTTATTTTTGTTTTTATTTCCATTACTCTAGGAGGTGGGTCAGAAAGGATCTTGCTGTGATTTATGTCATAGAGTGTTCTTCCTATGTTTTCTTCTAAGAGTTTGATA
This sequence comes from Phocoena phocoena, assembly GCF_963924675.1. Classification (NCBI taxonomy): domain Eukaryota; kingdom Metazoa; phylum Chordata; class Mammalia; order Artiodactyla; family Phocoenidae; genus Phocoena; species Phocoena phocoena. The sequence goes on from NC_089237.1 coordinate 51,660,429, forward strand.
GTTTCTGGCCTTACATTTAGGTCTTTAATCCATTTTGAGCTTATTTTTGTGTATGGTGTTAGGGAGTGATCTAATCTCATACTTTTACATGTACCTGTCCAGTTTTCCCAGCACCATTTATTGAAGAGGCTGTCCTTTCTCCACTGTACATTCCTGCCTCCTTTATCAAAGATAAGGTGTCCATATGTGCGTGGGTTTATCTCTGGGCTTTCTATCCTGTTCCACTGATCTATCTTTCTGTTTTTGTGCCAGTAGGCAGGTGGATTCTTAACCACTGCACCACCAGGGAAGCCCTCTGCAGGTAGCTTGTGAGGCAGGTGGGCTGGGTGGCACTGTGCCAAGCCCGGGGGCCTGTGCCCTGTCAGAAGCGGCAGCTGCTACTCAGCTCCAGCAGGCTGTCCTGTCGGAAAGCAGGCTTGGCACAGCCAGATCTTTCTGTTTCTCAAGACAAGCCAGAAATCCTGATTAAATGTTAGGCAACTGAATAAAAAATTTTGAAAATGCTCTGCGGCCTAAGCAGAAAACTCGTCATGGGCCGTCTCAGGCCCAGGAGTTGGCAACATCTGTTTCAATCAGTTAAACCTGATTTCTTTCCCCGGCGTTTGCCCTGAGCTCTGCAAAGGAGGGAGGTCCTGGGCGAGTGTAATGGGGCACGCTGGGATGGAAAGGCGACGGGCCCCCCTCATTCCGGGGCTCACCCCAGCCTCCTGTTCCCTCCTAGGGTGGGCAGCCGCTGTGACCTTTAACCCCCAGGCCGGGGCTGAGCTGAGGCGCTTCCGGCAGCGGCCAGACGCCTTCAGCCTGGGCGTGTGTAACGGCTGCCAGCTGCTGGCCCTGCTGGGCTGGGTGGGAGGCAGTCCTGGTGACGAGGCGGCAGAGATGGGCCACGAGTCCTGGCCGGCCCGGCCCGGCCTCCTGCTGCGCCACAACCGGTCTGGGCGCTTCGAGTCGCGCTGGGCCAGCGTGCGAGTGGGGCCCGGGCCGGCCCTGATGCTGCGAGGGATGGAGGGTGCCGTGCTGCCCGTCTGGAGCGCCCACGGGGAAGGTCAGGCTCCGGGGAGTCGGGGAGGGCCTGAGGGCAAGGGTCGGGGAGGACGCCAGGGAGCTCTGCTCTCACGTCCCTCCTTCCCTCCTTCTGCCCCAGGTTACATGGCATTTTCTTCCCCGGAACTCCAAGCCCAGATTGAGGCCAGGGGCTTGGCTCCGCTGCACTGGGCAGACGATGACGGCAACCCCACGGAACAGTACCCCCTGAATCCCAACGGGTCCCCAGGGGGCATGGCTGGCATCTGCTCCCCCGATGGCCGCCACCTGGCTCTCATGCCTCACCCTGAGCGGTCTGTGAGGCCTTGGCAGTGGGCGTGGCGACCCCCTCCGTTTGACACTATGACCACCTCCCCCTGGCTCCAGCTCTTCATCAATGCCCGAAACTGGACCCGGGAAGGAGGTTGTTGAGCAGGCCGGGGAGACTCCCCTGGGCCCTGTGGTTTTCACCCACGGTGTCTTTAGAAGTACCTCATATTATTTCTGTGTGTCTTGGACAGACAAGGACCAAAATGCCCCAAGAAACCTTGGCTAATTTTATGAATCTGTCTATGCCTTACGCTGTTGGATTTGTTTTCAGTTCTGTTCTAACACGTTTTATCCTTTGTGGGCCTGGGAAGCAACATGCGGTTCAGAGAAAAGAGCCTGCGGTGGGAAGTTAGGATGCATGGGGGGAGGGGTTCCATTGCCCCACATCACTTATGTCACTTACCTGAGCTCGGAGGGATGTCCTATGCCCCCCTTCCTCGTCGGGGTTTAAGGGGATGGGGGCGGACAAAAGCAAAGCAACTCAGGAACTCAGCGTGCTCATCTGGAAAACAGCAGAAGCTTTCTGGATTCTTCTTTCTATTTTTATTTTATTTTTTAAACTTTAGGTAGAGAATTTTAATTAAATTGGCATAGTTAAGACCAAAAAGATAAAATGGACATTGTCAGTGTATCTTCAGCCCTTACTTTAACAGGCAAATGAACACGACTTGAAACACAGGTGAATTTTGCTCATCTATGAGACAGTGAAGGGAGCTTCTCAGTATTTAAATATATTAATATAACCAGTTACAGAAATCTAAATCTAAAACCAATCTCCTATAGGGTTTGAGAAGGCATTCACCATATCCCTGAAAAGTTTAACATTCCTTATTCAAGTTTAATCATCTCTTTAGAAGGGGAAAACAGTGATAGTACTCGTTGAGCCAGAATTACTATCAAAATTCAAAAAGTTGACCATATTCATTTAGCCACAAGCCAATCTTATTCAAATCAGGACAGAAATACTACATCATCCGTTCATGATCTGAATTCTGCTATATGAGATCAATTTAAATATGGTACACATAAGAAGTCATGAGACATTTGTTTCATAATAAAAAGGCAGTGGCCAACTATTACTCATTAGTAGCTTTTTTGAGATAAGCTATCAAGTCTGCCCTTTCTCCCTTCTTTTTTTTCTTTTGTGGTACGTGGGCCTCTCACTGTTGTGGCCTCTCCCATTGCGGAGCACAGGCTCTGGATGCGCACGTTCAGCGGCCGTGGCTCACGGGCCTAGCCGCTCCGCAGCATGTGGGATCTTCCCGGACCGGGGCACGAACCCTTGTCTCCTGCATCAGCAGGCAGACTCTCAACCACTGCGCCACCAGGGGAGCCCTTGGTTCTTCTTTTTAAATGCAGTGCTGTGCTAAGTGTAAGCAGTCGTTGGCAGCTTCTGTGACAGTGTCTCCAGCTGAGTCATAGGACTGCCCTGGTGCTGGCCTCTGAACTCAATATTCCTGATCTTTGCTTCTCCTAGTTTAGCAGCTCCCTTCCTTATCCCTAGCACTGAGCCTTTAGTATGCATTTATTCTTTCAGTCGTTCATTCATTCATTCCATTAATTTTCGATGGTTTGCTACAGTGCCAAGCACTGTCGCTGCCACCAGGGAGTTTATGGTCTAATAGGCTTTAAAATAATATCTGTGGGACTTCCTGGTGGCGCAGTGGTTAAGAATCCGCCTGCCAATGCGGGGGACACGGGTTCGAGCCCTAGTCCGGGAAGATCCCATACGCCGTGGAGCAACTAAGCCCGTGTGCCACAACTACTGAGCCTGTGCTCTAGAGCCCACAAGCCACAACTACTGAGCCTGTGTGCCACAACTACTGAAGCCAACGCACCTAGAGCCCGTGCTCCGCAACAAAGACCCAACACAGCCAAAAATAAATAAATAAAAATTAAAAATCCGCCTGCCAATGCAGGGGACACGGGTTTGAGCCCTGGTCCAGGAAGATCCCACATGCCGCGGAGCAGCTAAGCCCGTGCGCCACAACTACTGAGCCTGTGCTCTAGAGCCCGTGAGCCACAATTACTGAGCCCATGAGCCACGACTACTGAAGCCCATGTGCCTAAAGCCTGTGCTACGCATCGAGAAGCCACCGCAACGAGAAGCCCACACACCACAACGAAGAGTAGCCCCTGCTCTCCACAACTAGAGAAAGCCTGTGCGCAACAACGAAGACCCAACGCAACGCAGCCATAAATAGATAAATAAATAATAATAAATAAAATAATACCTGTATGCGATGTGTATATATATATATATATATATATATACACAACAGAATAATATTCAGCCACAAGAAAGAAGGAAATCCTGCTGTGTGCGACAACATGGATGGACCTTGAAGGCATTATGCTCAGTGAAGTAAGTCAGACAGAGATAGACAAGTACAATATGATCTCACTTATATGTAGAATCTAAAAAAAGCTGAACTCAGAAACAGAGACTAGAATGGTGGATGGGGGAAAGGGGGATGTTGGTCAAAGGGTACAAACTTCCAGATGTTAGATGAACAAGCTCTGGGGATCTAAGGTACAGCATGGTGATTATAGCTAATGATACTGTATCATATACTTGAAAGTTGCTACCAGAGTAGATCTGAAATGTTCTTACCAGGAAAAAGAAGTAGGAATTATGCGATGTGATGCAGGTGTAAGGTGTGATGCAGGTGTACGGTATGGTGGTGATCACTTGCTAGTGTATCAGATCAACACTTTGTACACCTTAAACTCACATAATGTTATATGTCAACTATATCTCAATAAAGCTGAAAAAAAATAGTATCTGTATATGGCACCTACCATGAACCAAGCATATGCTAGGCATTTTATATGTAACTAAATTATTTTTCATAAGAGTTCAGCAAAGTACTTGATAGCCACCCTCCCTTTTGAAAACAAAGGAAGAATTAAGGTTAAACAAATTGCAGCATTTGCTTCCTACTGCCCTGCAATCACATTTCCGGAGGCAGCACTGTCAAGACTTCTTGCTGACAGCTGTCCTTGCTCCCTTTGCTCACAGGAGTGTGTGTAAAGGCCACTTCCTTGTGACCGCTGTGACTGTCCTGTCGTACAGCTCAAGTCATTTTTCCCCCTGAATAGCTCAACATCTTGGTTAAAGAAATTTCCCTGAGAATGGAGACTGGACTCTCAGATCCCTGAGGGCAGGCTGAGCAGTGCACTCCTAGTAGAGTAGCCTAAGGAGAGACTGATGAAACAGTGTTGAATCACGGCTATGGAGAAAATAACTGTTTCAGGTCTTTTTCTCATTGCTTTGCAAACTGACCTACCCTGAGCAGTCTGTGGGAGTAGGGATCATTTTTGGCATTTCAGTATTTCTCCCTGATGCTAGGAAGCCGTGTGTGTGTGTGTGTGTGTGTGTGTGTGTGTGTAATCTCAAATGCACAATTTTGAGGGCTGATACCAAGTCTTGGATGTCAGGTTTACAAGCGCTTGACGCAAAAGTAGAAGGATGGTATGTGAGGTACCCTGCTGATTGGCTGTGATAGGTAAATTCATGCATTTTGGAGTTGGAGAGGTTTCTGGTTTAGATTACCCTGGCCAAGCAAGACGCACCCTCGGACACTACCAAAACCAAGTTAGCTCAGCTTCTGTTTTTATCCAGAAGCCTCACAACCCTGTCCTTGCTGGTCCCAACCCAGCTTCTATCTCCCCACCTCTCCCAAAGGCCGTCTAGCAAACTACCGGCTAGCTCTTTTCTGCCTCTCTTTGCCTTCCTGGGAAACCAACTGCTCTGAAAGCCACTCCACAGCCCCTCCATGTGGTGGCGTTTATTCTCAAACCTCATCTCACCTTCCTCCGGCCAGGGAGTTGGGGTTTGGGTCCTCTCTGTACCACTCCCAGATAATTCTCCACCCCCTTCGAAGAAAATCTTGCCCATTTTAGGTTCATGCCATTCTATATCACCTTCACCCCCTACTTTGTGTTCTGCTGACTTCCCCATCACTCCCTGTAGAAGGGGATGCCAGCTGTTCCCTGATATCTGATTCCCCTTTCTAGAAATAGGACCCTCCAGTATTTTAGCAGGGGTTGTGGCTGCCCAAAATAAAGATGACATCTCCCAGTGTCCCTTACAGCTGTGACTAAATTCTGTTTTGTTTTTGGCCATGCCACGTGGCATGTGAGATCTTAGTTCCCTGACCAGGGATTGAACCTGTGACCCCTGCAGTAGAAGCATGGAGTCCTAACCACTGGACCACCAGGGAATTCCCTGTGACTAAATTCTGATTGGTAGGAGAGAAAATGATGTATACAACTTCTACGTGTTCTTAAAGGCAGGGGTGCAACCTGAACTTTTTTCCAATGACTTCCTCCATTCTACCTCGGCCATGGAATTTTGTCATCACTCAGATGTGCTTCATTTCCACACTCACTCAAGCACCCTACCTCTGACCATAACCTCCTTTCCCTCCATCATGCATTTTCCTCTTCAGTACTCGGATCTCAAAGTCATCAGGACCTCCGGCTCAATCACATCTTTCCCCCAATCCATTTCTTCCCTCTTTTCCCCTCCTTATCCAACTTCCAGTAACAGCTTTTCCAGTGCCCTTCAACTTGACCCAGTATCTTTTCATCATTCCCATTTGACAAAATCCCAACCCATCAGCTTTCCCAGAGAAAGCCAGACAACAGGGCAGATTGTCCCATTGGAAATTCAGCATTACCCACCTATGAGGGAAACGGGGAATCAGAATGAGAAACAGAGACCAAAGGTAATAAGAGCGGGCATCCAAGTGGAGCAATGATAATAATGTACCGTGAACAGAAGGAGTATGGTGACCTCAGCTCACTACACCCGAGGTCTGAAACAAGACTGTTAACGATAATGTCCAAACCTAAGTCTTGTCTTTTTTGGGGGTCTCATCAGTCAACAGCTCTCTGACCAAATTCTTCGTTAGATACTGGAGGCTCCTACGGTAGCATCACACACCTCCTTTTCTAGCCCAAGTCACTGTTGTAATTTCTTTTTCAGCATTGCGATCTTTCGTTGTTGTTGTTTTGTTTTGGGTTTTGTTTTTTTTTTTACCACTGTGATCTTACGTTGAACGATGTGTTTCTTTGCTCAACGAGTCGTCTCCCCAGTAGAGCGTAAACTCCACGAGAGCAGGAACTCCATTTCTGCCCTCCACTGTATCCTACCACCTAGCACGATGCCTGTCACCTACAAGGTGCTCAATAAATATATGTTGAACAAAGGAATAAATGTGAATGTTAAAGTTAGTAAAGGTTGATACACATTTTTTTCCTTAATAGAAGAGTGAACTTAGTGAATTGGGCTTATGGGTGGCTTTGCTTTGCAAGTCCTCAAGCATTTTCCTTTTTGACTTCATTCCTCCAGTCATTCAAAGTTGCAAGCTCTTGTCCTCATGTCAAATGAAGGACAGTGTATGCATGTGTTGGGGCGGGTGGGGGCGGCGTGGAGAGACAGGGAGAACCAGTAAGTCTTGTCTCTGTCTTAACACCTGCCTGGCAGCAAACAGGGCCTTCAATTTCACGGAAAAAGACACGGCACTGAACCGAGCATGCGTTCATCCCTTTCAGCCTGATATGTGCTGAAGGAGGGCTCCAGGAGGGCCAGGCACAGAGTGGGGGACGTGTGTGCAGGGGTCTGGATGGGACCCCTGGAGAAGGCCGCTTTCTCCAGAGAGGCTCCCAGGCTCTCTTAACAGGCCAGCGCACCCCTGGGCGTCCCTCCAAATAGCACCTGGGACACACCGCTCAAACCCAGGTGTGGACAACAGGGGTAGAAAGGAAAAAAGGAGGTGGACGCCAGACAGTTGTGAGCCTGTGGGAGGAGGGTGTCCCCCAAAGCAGCTGAGCCTTCAGAGGCCCCGGGGTCCCACAAGCTGTATTTATTTCCCCAGCACCTTCTGCATGCAAGACCCTGGGGCGGAAATCAAAGAAATCCTCAGCCTGTCATTAGACATTTGGGAGAAGCAAACAGCCAGATGGTGGAGCCTCGGGCACTGCTGCGGTGGGGCCTGGGTTAGAGACCTCTCTTGGGCTTCAGGAAAGACCTTCCTATGTGAGCAGTCCACTAGGAGTGCCAGCGACTGTGGGCCGATTTCCCCCAGGACGGGTGGCTTTGTGCAGCTTCCTCTGTCTGCTCAGGCTAGAGGAGAAGCCCTTGGCTAGAGAATGGGACAAAGGGTGTGAAACAGGGAGCCCCGCCCCATCTGTCACTCAGGTAAGAAAACTGTCAAGGGCCTCCTCCCTGGGCAGGTGCACACACAGTGGGAGAGGGCCGTGAAGCAGACAATTTCAATGAAACATCTTTGAGAGGAAGCTCAGGGTACAGGTGGGAGCTCACAGCAGGGGATGCAGCCCAGACTCTCTGGATCAGGGAAGGATTCGCTGACACCTGAGGGATGACTAGCGGCTGGTCACAGGAGAGGGGAGGGAGGGAAAGCCGAAGATATGTGCAAAGCCTCAGAGGCGAGCAATAAAGCAAGTTAAGGAACTGAACAAAGATGAGTCTGTCTGGAACATTAAGTACAATGGGAAACAGAACAGGCACAGTTAAAGGCCTAACAGAGCATGTCAAGGAATCTGCATTTTATCCTAAGAGCAATGGGAAACCACCCAAATGGGTTTATATTAGGGAGAGACATGATCACTTCAGCTGCAGAGGAGGAAGACAGGAGAGGATGTGGGGAGTCCCATAAGAGGGCTTTGCACGCTCCAGACAGAAATAGTGCTGGCCAGGACTAGGGTGGCGGCGGTGGAGATGGACAGGGATGAAAGGACTCAAGAGATGTCAGGAGGGACTTCCCTGGTGGTGCAGTGGTTCAGAACCTGCCTGCCAATGCAGGGGACACGGGTTCGAGCCCTGGTCCAGGAAGATCCCACATGCCACGGAGAAACTGAGCCCGTGCACCACAACTGCTGAGCCTGCGCTCTAGAGCCCTCGAGCCACAACTCCTGAAGCCCACGCGCCTAGAGCCCGTGCTCCACAACAAGAGAAGCCACAGCAATGAGAAGCCCGCGCACCGCAACAAAGAGTAGCTCCTGCTCGCTGCAACTAAAGAAAGCCCACATGCAGCAACGAAGACCCAATGCAGCCAAAAATAAATAAATTTATATATATATAAAAAAGAGACATCAGGAGGTAGAATCACCAGGCACTGGATGTGAAGGGAGGAGAGAGATGAGCTGATGATGAAGCCCAGACTGTTTGCTTGGACCACTGGGTAGGTGATAATTTCATTAACTGTGATAGGAACACGGGAGATGGCACATATATGGGAGGAAGATGATGTGCTCTGCTTAGGACGTGTTGAGTTTGAGGTGTCGGTGGGACACAAAAATGGAGGTGTCCCCCAGGTAGTCAGAAGAGATCTGGGATGGAGATGAAGGTTTGGGAGGCACTGGCCTATGCGTGGGGAAGGTGATCTGGGAGGACTGAGTAGAGCCCGGTAACCCAACATTGAAGGGGTCAGCAGCAAAAGAGGAGGCTGAGGGCTTCCCTGGTGGCGCAGTGGTTGAGAGTCTGCCTGCCGATGCAGGGGACACGGGTTCGTGCCCCAGTCCAGGAAGATCCCACATGCCGCATAGCGGCTGGGCCCGTGAGCCATGGCCGTTGAGCCTGCGCGTCCGGAGTCTGTGCTCCGCAATGGGAGAGGCCACAACAGTGAGAGCCCCGCATACCGCAAAAAAAAAAAAAAAAAAAAAAAAAAGAGGAGGCTGAGAAGGAATGGCACCACTAACCTTACAGTCTAACAGGCTGAGTGGCTTCCCACTGCCCAAGTCACTGGAGCATCCTGGGATGCCCCTGGGAAGGTATCCAGGGCAACAGAAGGGACTAGGGAGTCAGCCTGTTCTCCTCACCACTGAGTCCTAGCTCTGCTGACCCCACCTTCACAGCGAGGCAAACCCTTCTCTCCCCTAGGTCCTTTCCCAACGTAGTACAGACAGCCCTCCCCACTCCCAAACACCTCCCCTGCAGAAGGTTACAAGGAAATGGCTTGGCTAAGCAAAGCAGGTGAAAAGAGCTAAGTTATGTGGCACTTTGGAGGCTGCAGCCCCGTGGACTCCCAATGGCACCTTATAGGAGGTTCCAAGGGAAGGAACAGGGGGCATCCCCACTGGGTTAAGGACACAAGGATCCTGGCCTGGGCCACAGCCCGAGGAAACCTCTCCTTACCCTTGAGGATGTGATGGGCATCCCCCTCTCCATGAGGACCCACCAGATTATGAAACGCAGTGATGGGACCAACCCCCAAGCCCCTCACCCCCACCTCCCTCAGACTCTAAGCAGGTCACCAGGGGGATGTCCACCACCACACACCACCTGTCCCATCTGACCACGTCCAAGTTGCCTCCTCCTCCCTCTTCTGGAATAAATGCTGAGAAACAGGTGTGAGATGCAGGAGGGCAGGTTAAGGAGTCAACACTGGGAGTTGCCAGAACTTAGTCGGAAGAATACATAACTCATTCTGAGGGTGGTGGGGACGTGTGTAGCTCACTACCTCCAGACACAGGGGCCTTATGAAGAAATGGTACAGAGCACTGACATACGGCGCAGGCATCCCTGCTTTGCTGGCCAATGACAATCCCATAGTGAAAAGCGATGCATCGCAGAATTCCACTGTTGGCGAGTGGGGGACAGAGGGTAAAGTGCCCAAATTGTGACCTGGGGGCAAGAACGGAAGCCCTCTCTCCTCTTTGCCCTGTCCACCATCAAACCCTTCATCAGAAGCCCTATTTCCGTCATTGGTGTCTCCGTTCCTCTTGGCAAAGTCTCCACCTTTGAACCTGCTCTTTCTGCTCCATACTTTGTGGATCATCCACATTATTACTGCCCCTGCTTTCTGCGTATCTGGCTTCATCTCCTCCTCTCCCACCTCTGCCAGCTTAGTGCAGACCCTCATCACCCCAAACTTGGGATATTACAATGACCTCTTCTATTTCACCCCTAACTGGTCTAACACCAACTGAATGTACTATAATACAATTCTGGTATATATATATATATATATATATATATATATATATATATATATATACCCACACACACAATTACCAATTGTGTATATGTGTGTGTGTATATATATATATATATATATATATATACAGACATATATATATACACACACACAACACACACATACATATATATATATACACACCAACACATGTATATACATATATACCAATTTTTTATGTTCAAATCCACTTTTATTAAAATTATTTGGCAATTCTGGCAGCCGTATAAAGCCTTTGACCACTGGACACATTAGACATGAGTTTATAACTTTGGTTTGTTGTGGGTTTGGGTACATGTACTTTTCTAAATCTTCTGCCCTTCACTTCATCACCAAATGGCAAAGTGCCTTCAGTTTCTCTATCTGAAATACCGTATTATTTATAGAACAGGAATTTGTAAAATAAGATTGAAAAAATAAAATGCACAGATTCAAAATATTCTCTTCAAATATTAAAAACATACAAAGTATACTGAAGACATCTACGTTTAGTCCAATATATGTGTATATATATATATATATGTGTATCAATTTATACACACACAGAGTTTTTTAAGGTTACACTCCATTTACAATTTTGTTTTTTAATTTTGATAACTGTATTTAAATAGTTTAATTTTCTTTGTATTCCTATATATTTTATCTTTTTATAATGGTTATATTTCCCTGTACATATTATCCTTGTTGCTTATCCATCTAATTAAATTAATTTATTTATTTTTGGCCACACAGCATGTGGGATCTTAATTCCCAGACCAGGGATTGAACCCACACCCCCTGCAGTGGAAGCGTGGAGTCTTAACTACTGGACCGCCAGGGAAGTCCCCTATATATTTTATCTTATGAATTTAAGAACATTATTCTGAGTAGGGGGGCGGTCCATGGGCTTCACCATACTGCCAAGCGGGTGTATGGAAGCAAAAAAGCTAAAAACCCTGCTTGGTAGAAATATATATTGTCCTTACTCTTCCCAAAGGGATGCTTGACTTTGTGCACTGAGTTACCTCTCTGGTCCAAGTCCATCACTTCACCCCTTGGTGCCCTCAAAGGTGATGGGGTGAGGGAGGTGGGGGCTCTGAGAAAACTGTCCCCAAAGCAAAAAAAGTGCATCAACTGCATGCAGGGCATTGGAAGAGGGGCAAGTCCCAGGGGTACAGAATCAATCAGTTGCAGGCCTACTTCAAACCAGTGAGTTGAGAGCTGGACACACCCTCACACCCTCTTGAGAAACGTAGCTTCGGGCCATCTCAGCCTTCTGAGATCTCTCCCATGACACTGGTCATCCTAGCCACAGCCAGCTGGACAAGGAAGGGATCTCATCCGTGTCTGGCAAGTGCACAGGCAGGAGAGCTGGCCAAATAGGCGCTTTCAGATTGGATGGTGACTAACTGACCCAATTTGATCCTGTCTCTTGGGAAGTTTGAACTTGAACACGCAGGGGGAGTCAGCGGTTGGGAAGGCCAGAAGAAGTGACAGACACGGAGAAAAAGGTGAAAGGTGAGGGAGACAAAAGTGGAGTCAAGAGCAGGAACTTGCCAAGTTAGGGTTTCCTTCCATCCCACTCTCCCAGAGGAGGTCCCGCCCTGCACCTCTGTCACTTCCTGGAGGTCTGCTTCCTACTATCTGGAAGAGCCCACCTAACCTGTGCCCCAAGAGCTCCAGAGCGGTGGAGGGCCAGGCATCGCGAGATGCACAAGAGGCTCACAGCAGAGCATGACGCCTAATGTGCCAGAGACCCAAAACGAGGAAGCTGGGGGGATTCTCTTCAGTGTCCCTAATCTAGTCCAACCTCCTCCTGGCCCACGAATAGGCCCCCACCACTTGTGCCCGGTGCCAGGGCCCTGTTAATTTCTATGTCCTTGCAGGTCCCTTTCCAAGGGTTCCCTACCTGTTTGCTCACCAAGCAGCCAGAGCCAGTATTGCCAGAGGGGGCCAGGTGGGAGCAGAATGCAAGCCAGCAGAAATGGGGAGGGAGGGATAGAGAGGTACATCACCCCCTAGGTGAGGGATTGCAGCATGGGGTTGACCCCTGTGACCTGGCTCCCTTGGTTCCCCACGTCCAGGCGCCTTCTCTCCCTTGGGGGTCTATAACACACCCCTCTTCTTTCTAATTGCTCATGGATCAAACTTAGTCCACTCTCTTTGCCCCGAAACAGATTCAATTCAACTACATCCGTACTTCCTTTACTCCTAACAATGTTTTAGAGTTGAGGAAATGAAGCTCCGAGAGAAGTCTGATGCTGGCTGTCAGAAGTGAGGGGTCCACGCTTCTCAGCACAGCCTGACCGTGGCCAACCCTCCAGCCTCACAGCTCCCTACCGTCCATTCCCCAGGGCACCCGCCAAACTGATATACTCACACTCCCCAAAACAGGGCCCTCTCATTTCCCAGTCTTTGCTCCCGACGTTCCCCTTGGCTAGAATACCCCTAGGTTGCCCTGGTGAATTCTGAGTCAACCTTTAAGACTCAGAGTGTCCTCTACTGTTCTTTGTATACTCCTGGTGAGGCAGGGGCTCTGTCCTAATAGCCTTTATATCTCCAGCCTTTTGCTTAAGGCCTGGTAAGGTGAGGGACCAAAGAATATGTGCCCCTTGGCCCCAGGGTCACAAAATGATTACGGTCCAGAGGTATGATCGGCACTTGGAACCCAGTGGGTAGACAGGCTGGGACCTGGGACCTTTTGCTGCAGTGCTGCAATGCTTGCACCTGGGCACACCTCTCCTCCAGCAACCAAATACAAAGAAATGGTATGGGACTAAAAATAACTATGTGTGCATGCACAGTTGGGGTAAATTCTGGACTAAAGATACAAAGAGACCAAAAAACCCAACTGCCACTTTTGAGGAGCCTGGAGCAAAAGCAGGGAGTGGCAGGGCCTTGGCTTCTATGACTTCATCTAGACTAACTGTGGCATACCCTGCCTTTCGGTCTCCTATTTCTAGAAAACTGCTCCCATCAGTAAACCATTCGACCTTAGGGCTGTCAAGAGGCTCATCTAGAAGATCAGGCCTGCTGGAGTAAGTAAGTTTGTTCTCTGATCTCTATACACTGGTGCAGTAAGTCTCCACTCTCCAATGCTGGAAGCAGAGTTGCTGGGTTCAGGGTTTGGCACACCTTTAAGGTAATGTTGGGGGTGTCCACTAGGAGGGACAGATATCTTGTTAACCCTCCTCTAGTCAACCAATGATGTCCTTTGATCTCCAGCACAGACTGTACCTGATGAGGGGTCAACACATCTAAGTGTTGTTCCAGGGTAAGCTTGGAAGCCTCATTAGCCAACAGGGCTGCAGCTGCTACTGCCCGCAGGCAGCGTGGCCATCCCAGGCCCACTGAGTCCAGTTGTTTTGAAAAGAAAGCCACTGGTCTGTGATCTGGTCCCAGCTTTTGGGTCAGGACTCCTGGTGCTCTCCCTGACCTGTCGTGAACGTATAGGGTGAAGGGCTTGTCCAAACGTGGAAGCCCCCGTGCTGGTACTCTGATAAACTCAGGCTTTAGAGTCTCAAAGGCCTGCTGGCGGTCCTTATTCCATTGAAGGCATTCCCTTTCTCCTCCCTTTAGAGCGTCATATAGAGGTTTTGCTACAAGGCCATAATTTGGAATCCAGATACGTCGGAACCCAGCCATCCGGAGAAAGCCTCCGAGTTGCCTCTTTGTGGTTGGAGACGGTAATGTACTAATTGCTATTTTTCGATCTATGGCCAGGACTCATGCCCCTGGGGTCAAAACAAATCCTAAACATTGAACCCCTTGCTATGAGATCTGAGCCTTGGTTGGAGAGACTTTATATCCCCTTTTCGCCAGAAAATTTAGGACCCTAACAGTATTTTGATCTGAATCTTCTTTGGCCTCACTACTTATCAATAACTCATCAACATATTGTAACAGAGTTCCCTTCTCAAAGCTCAGTTCCTCCAGTTCCCTTGCAACGCATTTCCAAAAAGATGCGGGCTGTCCCGAAAACCCTGCGGACGCACCATCCACGTATATTGGGTAACTTCCAGGGGGTCAGGGTCCCTCCATTCAAAGGCAAAAAGGGGGGCTTCCCTGGTGGCGCAGTGGTTGAGAGTCCGCCTGCCGATGCAGGGGACATGGGTTCGTGCCCCAGTCCAGGAGGATCCCACATGCCGCGGAGCGGCTGGGCCCGTGAGCCATGGCCGCTGAGCCTGCGCATCCAGAGCCTGTGGTCCGCAACGGGAGAGGCCACACAGTGAGAGGCCCACGTAACGCAAAAAAAAAAAAAAAAAAAAAACAAAGGCAAAAAGGTATTGAGAGTCTGGGTGTAGGGGAATACAGAAAAATGCATATTTGAGGTCCATAACAGAGAAATACTGGGCGCTCCCTGACACCTGGGTGAGGAGGGTGTATGTATGGGTTTGGCACCAGAGGGTGAATAGGGATGACTCCCACATTCAGGATGCTTCTGAGCCGGGGCGGGGGGTGGGGGGGGGTGGGGGGGGATATCAGGGTGGTGCAAGGCAATTGGCAGGGCCTAATGAGTTTGTGTTTTAGGTTGGATTCCCCTCAGGGCCTCAGGCTTTAAAGGATATTATCTCTTCCAGGGGTATTTTTCCCTAGGCCTTAACCTTATTTGTATTTGGGGAACACATTTTGCCCTTCCTGGCACCGAGGTATCCCAAACTGCAGGATCTACTTGTTCTTTAATTTCTTGAGGGATGTCTTGGGGAATATTTTGATGCCCAACAGGTGGGTCATCTGGGGCTACTAATAGATGCACTCTCTGTTTGAATTCTTTACCTCCTTGGACTTCACCCTGTCCTAAGAATACACTAGCTTCTAACTTATTTAGCAAATCTCTCCTGAGGAGAGGGACAGGGCATTCTGGCATGTACAAAAATGAGTAATAATAACAGACCCGATTCCGCAGGCAAGGGGAGACGTAAATCGCCTTACCTTTAGCTGTCCATCAACTTGTGTCACAGTACAATCATGGCTGGAGAAGGGGCCGGCTGGCCAAGTCAGAACAGAGCAGGCAGCTCCAGTGTCTACAAGAAATTCAGTTCTCCTACCTGCCACATGGAGGGTGACCCGAGGCTCCATTGGAGAAATGAGGATGGATCGAGTTGGATCTGGAGCTGGGCAGGCGATCGATCCAGGCTGTCAGTCAGTGTGTGGGAATTTCTCATCTGAGAGATTCACAAGGAACTGGGGCCAGTCGGGTTTGCCCCTCCGGCATCCCGCAGGAGGGCGCTCAGGGCATTCCCCTTTCCAGTGCCCCTCCTTCAGACAAAAGGCACACTGGTTTGGGCCCAGGTGGTTTCTTGGTGGTCTGTCCCGCCTTCTCGGCCCTCCAGTGTCCCCTCGAGGTGGTGGGTGGATCCGAGCAGCCGAAAGCTGCGTTTTCTTTATTAGCCTCTCATCCTATTGGCCCTCCTCCGTTAAGTCTCGGTTGTTCTTGACCTTGAAGGCCTCCTCTGCCAGGGTTGACAATGGGATTTGGGGCCCAACCTCAAGCTTTTGTAATTTTCTCCAGATATCAGGAGTAGCCTGGGTGATAAAATGCATGGCCGACAGTGTCCTCCCTTCTGCAGACTCAGGATCTGTATTGGTGTCCTTCCTGAATGCTTCTGTCAACCGGCTCAGGAAGACTGCCAGGTTTTCATCTTTTTCCTGTGTAACCTCTCAGACCTTATCATAATTTACAGGCTTCACCATACACCTTTTCATTCCTTCTGATAAATGAGTAATAGAATGTCTCATCCTAGCCTGGCCTACACGGTATTCATAGTCCCAGTGTGGATCATGTTCTGGGATTGCATCCCCATCTACCTGAAAAATCTGGTGGTGTGGATTGGTGGCCAGTAGGCCATCTGCGTGTTCCCCGGACTTCCTCAGTATACGCTCCTTTTCATCCAGGGTACAACAGTGGGTTAGAATAGCCATGATGTATTTGGCAAGTCTGTCAAAAATTTTAAAAGGTTTTAAAACACCCGGTTGGACAGGATGATAGGTTGCTGTCAAACAATATTGATGCCTTGAGCCAAGGTAGGGAAAAAAAGTCAAAAGTAAATATAGATCATTTAAAGGCACAGGAACTCACACGATCTGTTATCAAAAGCATTCCAGGACAACTTTGTTCTCTTATGAGAGACAGAAACCAAATCCAGTCTTGCATCAGCTTGATCTTCATAAAGTCTATTTCCCTAATTAAAGTCAATTCAACCTTAGAAAATCCTGATCTCATACAAAATTCTTTTCTCACTGTTCCTGTTCCGCAAGCCTTCTGAGCCCATACTTTGTCCCGTATTCTTTTCCCATTCAGAAATAGCCAGCTCTAGTGATACAGGCTGCAACATGGGACCTTTTGCTGCAGTGCTTGCACCTGGACACACCTCTCCTCCAGCAACAAAATACAAAGAAATTGTATGGGACTAAAAATAACTGCACGCATGCGCAGTCGGGGCAAATCCTGGATAAAAGATACAAAGAGACCAAAAAACCCAACTGCCACTCTTGAAGAGCCCGGAGCCAAAGCAGGGTACTGCGCGTGCCTCCTGCACACACCACCTATGGGGTGGGAAAACCACCAAAGCCTTCCTCCGGCCTGACCCCTGGACACACCCCTACCCTCACCCACATAAAGAACACCCTCAGGGAGCCAGCAAGCAAGGGAAACTGTTGTTTGCTCTCACTTCCCCCTGCTGCAGCAGGGGCCCCAATAAAGCCTTGCCTGAATTTCTTGTCTGGCCTCTGATCAATTTCTATTAATTAAGGAGGCCAAGAACCCTGGTCAGTAACAGGATGGCCTCAGGATGAAAATCCTCTTGCTCAGTTTTTGGCTGTGAAGTAGATGACATCTAGAACCCCTGAGGGTACGGGTGGTCCCCTGGGTTCCAAAATTCACCCTGTTGGGTTTATTCAGTCACTCAACAGTACATCATGGGTCTGTTATGCTCTAAACGCTCTGCCAGGTGCTGGGGATCAAAGATGAATGGCGCAATTAGCTGTGAGGATACACTTGAGCTGAAACTTTAAGAACACTCTAAAAATCTATAAAAGAAAAAGTTTATTCTGTGCTTTCGTCCAGGCGTGTGTGTAAGGGGTGGGCAACGCCTCCCTCCCCACCCCTCCATCCCCTCGCCTCACCTCAGTTCCCAAGGTGAAGATTTGAGGGGGATTAGATGTATAATCACCGGTTTGGGTCTTGCTTTCAGGAAGGCGTGAGGCCTGAATCCTAACCCGGCCCCGGACACCTTGCCCCACTGTTCCCCTAATTCCATGCATCCGGGAATTAGCTAACTGGCTGGCAGCTCACTCCCTGTCAAGAGGCCCGGGAGAGAGTGATACGGGAGACCCTGAAACTATCCCCACCAACTCAGGAGACCCCACAAGACATCGGTCCCTTGGACGAGCAACGGCCCCTAAGGTGGGTCTCAGGCAACACTCTTATAAAGTGCGACCCCTTTAGAAGGAGGAGACCGGCGGGCGCGGTCTAGTGACCACGAGAGTGTCACAAAACCTAAACCGAAGTCTCAGCTCCTGGCGGACCCCTCAGTCCCGCCGCGCGCCCTTCTAAGAGCTTGACTTCCGGGAGGAGCTCCGCTGGGGCACCGCCCCCCCAAGGCGCGGGCGCCAATTGGCCAGCGTGATCGCGGGGCGGGACCAAATCCTAAAGGGTCAGGAGCCGAGGAAGACCTGAAGGGGGCCGGGGCTGCTGCGAAACGGAGGTGATGCCAAGTGGCCCCATGTGGGTTTCTTTTAAATCTTTAATGCCTATAACCTAGTCTCAGGCCCATGGAGCCCACGCGAGACTACCCACTGTTCGGGGGCGCCTTCTCCGCCACTCTCCCTCCGGGGGCCATCGACGTAAGGTAAGAAGGCCCGGGCACCAAAGGAGGCTGACCAGGTGGGTTGCGGGAAGTAGCTGGGGTCAACCAGGGCCTGCCTCGCCTCTCTTCAGCGACCTTCGACCGGTCCCGGACAATCAAGAAGTTTTCTGTCATCGCGTAACAGACCAGAGCCTGATCGTGGAACTTCTGGAGCTGCAGGCCCACGTGCAGGGCGAAGAGGCAGCGCGGTGAGGGAGGCGGGCCCGCGGCTGGCCAATGGGAGGACCAGAACCGAAAGAGTGGGCGGGGCCTGTGGCGGGACGGTTAATCTGGACAATGAGAACTCCAAGGGTAACACCACGTCACCAGAAATGAGCGAAGTTTAGGATGAGGTGCTTGTAAGGGGCAGTGAGAAATGCCCCTCCCTGACCCTGCTCCCCCAACTCCAGGTACCATTTTGAGGACGTTGGCGGGGTGCAGGAGGCTAGGGTTGTGCAAGTGGAGGCTGTGCAGCCCCTCCTTTTGGAGAACCTGGCCCTGAGGGGCTGCTGTCAAGAAGCCTGGATCCTCTCTGGCAAGCAGCAGGTAGCTAAAGAAAACCAGCAGGTGAGGGCCAGGGGAGTGTGAGACGTCTTCGAGGGGTGAAGGGGGTGGCTCTAGGGAATCAGGTAAGCATCCTGACTCTGATCACTTTAGGTAGCAAAGTATGTGACACTGTACCAGGCCTTGCTGCGGCTGCCCCAGTACCAGACTGATTTCCTGCTCACCTTCAATCAACCCCCGTAAGGAGAACGGAAAGGGCACCTCGCTCATGACTGGGTCCCCAGGAGAACTGGCTTGGAGGGGCAGAGTAGGGAGACTGGCTGGTGGGGTCCTCCAAGGAAGTGGGAGTGGGCCAGGGGTTTGGGGTCACAGATAACCAGGTCCTCTGGGAAACAGGAAATGGGAATTTACAAGCCCAAGGCCCAGATGATGTTCTCTCTCTATCTGTTCCTCACCCCAAGCCCTGAGAATAGGTCATCTCTTGGCCCTGAAAATCTGTCGCTTCCGCCCTGGAGCCTGGGTGACTTTGAACAGTTGGTGACCAGTCTGACCCTTCACGATCCCAACATCTTTGGTCCCCAGTAAGGACGCTGAGATGCTGCATGCTGCTTCTGAAGACTTGGGGCCTCTGTTCTGCAAGGGGATCAAAGGGTTAGATATATTCCCTTAATTCCTTCCCAGGGCATAAACATAAGACACCTCCTCTCTGCAGAAATAAACTTGCTTTATAACCAATATAATCTCTGCGCCTTTGAATCCAACAGAACACCTGGGTCCCCCCAATTCCCTTTGGTCTTGGACGGTGGAGTTTAAAATTGTGCATGGGATCAGAAGGGACCCAAGGCCGGCAGTGGAGGAAGGGAGGAAATACACTTTGCAGTGACTGCTTCAGCCCTGAGAGAGGGGTATGAAATTCACAGGGGTACGGGTAGGGAAGGTTTAAAGCAACACCCAAGGAAGGGAGGGAAACGATGCCTTGTAGTGATTCAACCCTGAGAAAACAGATGGGGAGTGGGGTTGGTGGTCCCCCTCTGATGGATGAAAGATCATCTGGTCAGAAGTCACCAGGTCATAACAATGGAGTCAGAAGAGTCCAAGGAGTGCCGACTTGGTGGAGTGTTGGAAGAGTGGCTGTTGTTATTTGGTATACACGTAGTAAAGTGTGCGCAGCTGGTCCCAGAAGAAGAGGGAGAGGATGGTGTGGGGGCCGAGGCGGAAGTAGGAGGCACCTATGCCCTTGTACATGCCCCAGATGCCCTCTATCCGAGCTGTCTGCAGCAGAGCATCCAGCAAGCCCCGGTACATGAGGCCCTGAAAGGTTGAAGAGGAAGAACAGAGTTTGTCAGAGCCCGCCAGGGGCCTCACCGCAGCAGGCTGCATTTTAGGCTTCCTACCTGCACCCACAATCTGCTTCCCTCACCCCCTGGCTTTCCCTGCTGTCCTGTACCCCAGAGCACTCCCTTACCTTGCCCTGAGCATCTGTGGGCTGGTTGTAGAGCCTTGTGCTGACCACGTCAAAGGGTGTCATGGCCAGGACCACCGCAATGCCACTCACCATGGCGGCCACCAGAGCCACCTTCCAGCTCTGGGGTGGAAATATCTAAGGGGGGGAGGGAGGAAGAGCTCTGTCAGTCAGCCAATCATTCAACCCCTCGGAAAGCCCAGGCCCTGTGCTGCGGGTACAGTGGAGAGCTGGTAACCCAGGGAGCTTCCACCCCACCGGTGATAACACTCTGAAGGAGGAAGAGTGGAAGGCACTGAGGACTCAGGTACACCTGGGAGGAAGTGACAAGAGAACTGTGGGAAGGTTGTAAAGAGACAGTGATCCCCCCAAGCCCTCCTGCCACTCCCTCACATTGAATGTTGGCACTGTCCCTCTTCAAGCTGAGCCCACTTCAGCTTGCCCTCCCCCTGCCCACATTCCCAGGGTGGCCCCACCCCCTTCCCAGGCAGTACCTCCCGCTGGGTCAGGAGGTCCTTGGTGGACGAGAAGGTGCACAGCTGGGTGGCGGAACCGACGATAACTCGGGGCAGGCCACCCAGGGCCCCACGCCACAACCCCACCAGACCATATTTCTGGCCAATCTTGATTAGCGCCTGAAACATGCCCTGGTTGGGGGAGGGGGAGGGCAGAGAAAAAACCATGGGGGCGGGGTTCAGTCAGTCACCCAGGCATCAGGGGCTGCCACCCCCTAACAGTGCCAAGGATGGGTCCAAAAAAGGCACCCGATGTCTAGACAACCAGTGCCATGTGGGCTTTGAGCATGAATGTGGCCCTCACTTGTCTGCCAACCCACCTTCCCTCCCTCGCCACCCCAGAACAGGGCAGGGTATGTGCACGTGAGGACATTAGCAGGTCAGGAGAATGGGGCAAGAGAAATAGGTGCAGAAGCTAGAGGAACAGGGAACATGGGGATAAGAGGGTCTGGGTGGACTCCAGGGGCAGAGTAGGGCCGAACTGATGGGCTGGGCAGAGCCGTGGCTGGGTTGCGGCTGTTGGGTGCAGGCAGAAACCTGGGGAAAATGGAAGAGAATGGGCAGGGACACCAGCGGGTTGGAAAACCCTCACCTGATGGTTATACTGGTGCCCCACAGCAATTTCTGTGGCTGCCTGTGCCTGTAGGTGTGTCTTCACCTGGAGACGAGAGAGTATCACAGCCTGTGGCCCAGCGGCCAGCCCCCCACCTCAGACAGCCAAATGCCTGACCCCTTCACACTTCCTCTGGGTGTTCGGCAATGAATATCCTTCTAATCTGATAATTATTGTCGTTCCCACCTAATAAATTGGTCATGAGACTGTGTCCCTTGGCTCCAGTCCCGGGGGATGGCTCTCCTAGCACTGCAAGACACCCCACCCCCTCTACATCCTTCTTCCCTTGGGGGAAGGGGCGGGGATGGAGAGGTTGGAGAATGGCAACAATTCCTAAGACTGTTCATGTTAGGCAAGACCTGGTGTTCAGCCTCTCATGCCAGCTCCTACTCCCACACCGGCAGACAGGATCTTCAGCCACCATCATGACCAGGCTCCCCATCAGACTCTGGGGCAGGTTGTGAGGGGTCATCGGCAAAACTTGCTCTCTGGCCCCCAAGCCCTGTGGGGGGCACGTGTCCAGCTGACTTTGGAGAAGTCACTGTCCCCGAATCTCATACCCTGGGAGTGAGACCAGACTGCCTCTCCTTCTACAGAACTCATTGCCTCCCAACGTTCTAGAAAGAGCGCTAAGCAGGGCCAAGTCCTAGCAACAAGCAGCTGTGGTGACCTTGAGCTAGTCGCTTCCCCTTTCTGGGCTCAGGTTCCTGACCCTTCACCGATACCAGATTAACTCAAAGGGGCAGACTGTGGGGTAGTAATTCTGTAACGCCCAGGACTTCCCCTGATCCCCACACCCGTCGATGTATGTTAATCAAATTCCTCACCCTCCCCTACACAAATCCATTTCCAACCTCAGTATCAGGTTGTGAAGGCCCAGGCACCCACCCTACACCAAAAGTCTGCCCTGAAGGCCCCAAGCAAGACCGTTCTTCTCACCATGTAGATGGGGCTCCCCAAGTAGGCTCCCATGACCCCAGCCAGGGCCCCAGCTGCTGCGCTGCGGACAGGGCTCAGGGTGCCTTCAGCTGTGTGCAGGCAGCCCCCAGCTTCAGCCAGCCCGTAGGTGCCCAGCCGGATGCCGTTCATCAGGAACTGGTATAAGAGGGCAGGGGCCAGGCCCTTCTGCAGGGCTGCCAGGCCGTCCACCTTGCCGATGGTGATGAAGGCATGGAAGACGTTTCGGTAGTGTCGTCGGTAGGTCCCGGGGGCCTGCAGTTCTCCCTGCAGCTGCATTCTGGTCTTCACCACCTCCAGGGGATTGGTGAACAAACAGGCCCCACAGGCTGCCAGGCCGCTCATCAAGAAGTCCATGGTGGGACAGCAGTAGCAGGAACTGGCCCAGGGGTAAGAAAGTTAAAATGAGCTTCAGAAACGGAGTCAGAAAATCAGGGGAAAGCCTCAGTTCCAGCAGTCCAGGCTGCAGGAGGTAGAAATGCAGAAGTCTGGAGTCAAGAGTGTCAGGGTCAAATGTCAAGAGGTCAAGGATTAGCTGGAATTTGGGAGTCAGGAGATGGCAAAGAGAGAAGAAGTATGAGTTTAGGAGAGTCTGGCGAGAGGGTTATGACGGGGACTTGTTAATCAAGGGATTTGAGGTCAAGGAGGGGCAGAAGCCAGGAGGGCGTAAGGTGGGATGCTGAGGATGGCCGGCTATGGGGGCCGGGAGTAGGTGAGGGAAACGCGGAGCTGGGAGACCGGAGCCAGGGAGGAAGGAAAAAGAAAATCTGCAGGTTAAGGAGGGAAAGGATCCAGGAGAAGATCCAGTGGCGTCCCCGGACAGCAACGAGGTCTGGATCGGGGAAGGAAGTCGAGGCTCCGGCCGGGTATGAGCGCCCTCGGGCAGCTGCCGGAGCCCGCAGCAGCTTCACCCCAGGGAGCCTGCGGAGGCCGGGCCGCCACACTCCAATCACTGGAGAGCGACGCCCAACGGGGAGCCGTAGCCGAGAGCCTCAGCCAATCAGCGCCGAGCCGGCTCTGCGGCCAATGTGAGGTGCTCTAGGCGACACGGCCTCCGGAATCCCCAGAGAGGCGATTGGAATTAACTCTCCCCACCCCGGTACCAGTGCCTGGGCTGCGGACTCGGAGTGCTGGGAAGGGTCCCCGGGGAGCAGAGGTTTTATCACTGGCGGGGAGGAGAGGTTGGACCCTGGGTTACTGGACGGGCGCAGAGGCCGAGTACGGAGGCAGCAGTCCCTCACCTGCATGTTTTGGGCTGCTGCTCTTGCGGGCGGAGGGCTCCCCTCCTTCGCCTTGTATCCCGGGTCATCGCCGGGTGCGGTTGCCAAACTGTAGGTCCACTCCCTCTCGGTTCAGGCGCCAGGAGAGCCCGGAAACTGCGGCTCCTCCCGCGAGGCAGGTGGGACACACCTACTGGACGGGACAGATCTCCTTAGGCTTGGTAAAATATTTGTAGGTTCCAGCGCGGGGGTGTGGTGGCTGCGGGCGCGGAGGAAGGGGTCCCGAAGGGTGGCGAGGGAACATAGTCACATCCCTACGTTCTTTTGATCCTGACAGCAACCCAGGGAGAAGGCCAGACAGGCTAAGTAAGGCGGGATTTTGATCCCTGGGCTTAGGTTACACAGGGCCAGCAAGTGGTGGGAGAGGTCCTGAGACTCTGGACTCCTTCCTGTCCTAGTTCCTAAACCTGGTAATGGTTAATTACGCAGGAACTTCTGAGAAAAGAGACTAGGGAAACTAGCTGGGAAGGGGTTGAGGGGGGAAGGCTTGGAGAAAGGTGGCAGGAGGATAGGGGATGTCTTCTGGGGCGGGAGGAGGAGGCAAGGGGGCACAGCTGTGTGTGAGGCAGCCACCATAGACTCAGAGGCCTTTGGAGTTCCAGTTTGGGTCTTCCTGCTTACCAGCTGGGTAGCCTTGGGCAAGCTACTTAACATCTCAGAGCCTCCTTTGTAAAAATGGGAATGATAATTATTTATTGCACAAACCTGAGTGAAAGTGTTGCATTTTCTCTAGATGCTCAATTATCAGTCGCCCTGTGCCCGTGTGTATCCTGTTCCCACTGCCGGTGAAAGTCCTTGCACCCTTATTTTGGTGACCTCCAAATCACTCTTCATCTTGAACTTCATCTCCTGATCCTTGAAGCTTTTTAGCCACTTCCATCCTGCTTTGCTCCTCAGGCATTTACCCTTGTTTCTCATTTGATTAGCAGTTGTTTACTCTGAGCCCTCCAGTACTCTGGGAGTTCTTGGATGCCCCCCCACCCCCGCCCGGGGCTGAGGGGCTGAGTCTGGGTCTTATCTCCCCAGTGTACTGCTAAATCATTGAGCCTCTGGGCTAGGCACGAGGGGTGGAGCAGATAACGGGGCTTCTCAGGAGAGGCTCTGAAAGGGTCCCCTGAAAATTTCCAAGGAATGCTTCCCAAATGCCTCCACCTGCTGGCTGGGATTGACACTCAGAAAACTGAATTCATCTCTTGGTGAGTGTCGAGTCAAAAGACTCAACCAAGCCAAAGAGCGGGAGGAGGAAGGATTTATAAGTAAGGAGAACACAGGGGATCTTTCCCAAAGCAGTGTCTCCCGAACAGCAAAATTGGAGACATTTTAAGCTAAGGATACATGCATATTGGTGAATGGGTTTGGGTGGTGTATGCTTATTCGGGAAGGGGCTTGAGCAGAAGAGGAATCAACATAGAATAGGGGCGAAGGTTGCTGGAGTCCAAGCTTTAGTTGATTGAAGTCTAAAGCATCTGAAGAAGGTTAACATCATTAAGTTCCCACCAGTCTGCGGTTTTAGGCCCTAGTTACTTACCATCCTCCACCTGCATGGGGGACCTTGGTTCCGGTAGAACAACTGAAAAGATCAGATTGTTATGCATATCCCTTGAGGAGGACCTAGGACTGTTTTATCGCTGAATTGTTGCTTCTTGAATGCTTTGCCTTTGTTCCTGCATTCTTTTGTTCCCCTAAGATCATTAATTACTGAGACCTGCTCTAGGGCAAGCATTGTGGCCAGGCTGAGATCACAAAATGGCTTAGACCTAAAATGGCTTCTCTTACGTCAAGAAAGCCATGCGAGGTTCTCTTTCTCCGGGACCCCCTACCCTATCTGCTTATAGGATGAGAGTTCATCATTGTTTTAATCTTTGAGTTTATACCAGTGATTCTCCAAGTGCAGTCCCTGGAGCAACAGCAGCAGCACCTGCGGACTTACTAGAAATGCAGATTCTCTAGGCCCATCCTAGACCTCCTGCACTGAAGGCGGGGGCCTGACAGGGGCTTAACAAACCGTCTAGGTTATTCTGATATGTGCTAAAGTTTTAGAACCACTGCTGAAGTCTTTCATTTTTAATATCCAGATGTCCTACAGATAGACAACTTTTTTTTTTTTTTTTTGCGGTACGCGGGCCTCTCACCGTTGCGGCCCCTCCCGTTGCGGAGCACAGGCTCCAGACGCTCAGGCTCAGCGGCCATGGCTCACGGGCCCAGCCGCTCCGCGGCATGTGGGATCCTCCCGGACCGGGGCAGGAACCCGTGTCCCCTGCATCGGCAGGCGGACTCCCAACCACTGCGCCACCAGGGAAGCCCCAGATAGACAACTTGTAAAGTGTTATTTTTTTAAAAAAATAAGCTTAATTTTTATTTCTTAAAAATTTTATTTATTTTTGGCTGTGTTGGGTCTTCGTTGCTGTGCGCGGGCTTTCTCTAGTTGTGGTGAGCAGGGGCTACTCTGTTGTTTCGGTGGCTTCTCTTGTTGTGGAGCATGGGCACTAGGCGTGCGGGATCCAGTAGCTGTGGCATGTGGGCTCAGTAGTTATGGCTCTTGGGCTCTAGAGCACAGGCTCAGTAGTTGTGGCTCACGGGCCTAGTTGCTCCGTGGCATGTGGGATCTTCCCGGGCCAGGGGTTGAACCCGTGTCCCCTGCATTGGCAGGTGGATTCTTAACCACTGCACCACCAGGGAAGTCCTTTTCCCTGTTTTTTCTTTTAACTGGGTTGTTTGTTGTTGAGTTTGAGTTATTTGTGTATTTTGGATAAGAGTCCTTTATCAGATAAGTGTTTTGCAAATATTTACTCCCAGTCTATGACTTGTCTTTTCGTTCTCTTAATAGTGTCTTTTACAGAGCAGAAGTTTTAAATTATAATAAAGTCTAACATCAATTTTTTTTTCTTTCATGGATCATGTTTTTGGTGTTGTATCTAAAAACTTATTGCCAAACCCAAGGTCACCTAGATTATCTCCTATACTTTCTTTTAGAAATTTCATAGTTTTGTATTTTACATTTAGGTCCATGATCTTTTTTGAGTGTGAATGATGTAAGGTCTGTGTCTTTTTTTTCTTTTTTTTGCGGTACGTGGGCCTCTCAGTGTTGTGGCCTCTTCCGCTGTGGAGCACAGAGAGCCTGGACGTGCAGGCTCAGCGGCCAGGGCTCACGGGCCCAGCCGCTCTGCGAGATGTGGGATCTTCCCAGACCGGGGCACAAACCCGTGTCCCCTGCATCGACAGGCGGACTCTCAGCCACTGTGCCACCAGGGAAGCCCGGTCTGTGTCTTTTTTACATATGGATATCAGTTGTTCCAGGAAGTTTTGTTGAAAATTCTATCCTTTCTCCATTGAATTGCTTTTGCTCCTTTGTCAAAAATCAGTTGACTCAGGGAATAGAGCCAATATTTTATCATAACTATAAACGGAATATAATCTATAAAAATTTTGAATCACTATGTTGTACACCCAAAACTAATATAATATGGTAAATCAACTATACCTCAATTTTTTAAAAATATCGGTTGACTATATTTGTGTTGGCCCATTTCCATTGATCTATGTGTCTGTTTTTTCACCAATACCATGCTGTGTTGATTATCATAGGCTGTTATCATTTTTTTCCCCCTGGGTATGAATGTCCTGAGACACGTGTGAGAGGAGTGGAGGGGAAGCACAAAGATGGCCCCAGGTCTGAGAGAAGGGGTGAAACCACAGAGAGGGTAGAGTGAACAATGCAGAGGCCTGGAAGGCACGGAGCTGTGCCTCTTCTGCACCTCTACCTGGGGTGGCCTAGACACCCATAGCTTCATATTGGCTGCCAGGCCCCATACCTGATGTGCTCATCCTCCACCTGGTGGCAGTTGGACAGCATCCTCTGTCCTCGCACAGATTAGAACCTGCATGGATTCCCAGAGCAGGCCAGCGTTTCCTCACTGCCCGCTTCCTGATTTATCCCACACCACAGGCAGGCTACCTACCCCTAATAGCTTTCTAGACAGAAAAGAGGGCCTAGGTGTTTTGTACTCCATGAAGGATTCTGTTGGAGTTCAATGTCCTGGCCCTATCAGAGGCCAGTGGGACTCAGCACTTCTTTCATCATGAGCTCCTCTCCCATTGGAAGGGATTTTTTTTGCATGAATTAAGCTTTGTCCCTGCTTGGGTCACATGCTCACCCCTGAACCAATCTCGGTAGCTAGGGAAGAAGAAATGCGCGGACTGGCTGCTTCTGGGCCATACATTCCCCCCAGAATGGGCCATGTGGACCTAGAATGATGGAAGGGCGGGTTCCCAAAAGAAAACTGGGTGCTGGTACCAGAAGAGGGGGAATGGGTGGGGAACTGGTTAAAACTCCTGCCATCCACTCCTCCGCCTGCTCAGAAACCTCAGTGCCTCTACTGCCCTGTCCGGTTGCCTGTGGGGTGGCC
Source organism: Phocoena phocoena (assembly GCF_963924675.1). Taxonomy (NCBI): domain Eukaryota; kingdom Metazoa; phylum Chordata; class Mammalia; order Artiodactyla; family Phocoenidae; genus Phocoena; species Phocoena phocoena. The sequence continues at coordinate 51,688,350 of NC_089237.1, forward strand.
TCTACATGTTCCTCCAGCCTCATACCCCTCTTTTCATATCAGCTAAGCTACCCTCTCACAGTTCTCCAGATGGGCCTACTCTCCTCTTCACTGCTTCTCCACTTCTGTGGTCTCCCCAGATGGTCACCCATGCCTTGCCTCTTGGCCTGGCCAAACTTTACCTGATTTTCCTAACAACCAGGTGAGTGACGTAAGGAGGACTGAAGGAGGGTCGAAGCCACCTGATGTGGAGGTAAAGGGGTGAGATAGAAAGACCTAAGGACTCCTCCAACCTTCCAGCAAAGAATCTTTGGGCAAAATCAAGACCAACCACCTTGAAGCTTCTGGGGCTACTTTGTTAATCATTTTTATTTTTTAAGATGTTTATTTATTTTTTGGCTGCATCTCACAGCTTGCAGGATCTCAGTTCCCCAACCAGGGATTGAACCCAGGCCACGGCAGTGCAAGCCCGGAATCCTAACCACTAGGCCACCAGGGAACTCCCCTTAATCATTTTTAAATTGAAAGTATTTTGTTTTTCACAAAGATGTTTACTGCAGCATTAATTGTAATGCCAAAAACTGGAAGCTGCCCAAATGCCCTGCACTCGAGAATGAATTATAGCGTTTAAGATTCTTTCAACAGTAAGTGACAGAAGCTCAGCTCAAACTAGCTTAAGCACAAAAGGGAATTCAGTGGCCCCGGAAACCGAGCAGTCCAAGGGGCTTAAATGATGTCAGGCCCCCTCCATCTCTTGGTTCTGCTTCCCTCCGGTGTGGGGCTCATTTTCTCTCACTATTGACTAGTTTCCTCCATTGTGGGGAAAGGGAGGCCAAGACACGGATTGCTCCAGACTTATATTATTCCTGCTTTGTGACCTTGGAAGAAAGAGAAAGATGCCCTTTCCCAGAGACCAAGGGCAGGACATCCTGGCATGGGTGATTTGCTCATTCCTGGGCCAGTCTCTGTGGCCAGAGGAATGGGATCCTGTGATTGGCTGAATCTGGTTCCGGGGGGCAGGAGGAGGTTGCTGTGACTGACGGTTGCACCGGAACCACATGGAGTGGGGTGGTGAATGAAGAGTTTCCCAGAAGACTTTTACTGCTGTTACCAGGGTGACAAAATCTAGTTGATGCAATATTACATTCCAGGAAAAATTATAATTACAAAGTCCATGTATGTAGTGACATGGCAAATAGTTATGAAGCAGAAAACAGAATTGAAACTATGATGGCACGTTTGGAAGGTAGAAAAAGAGAAAACTTTTGCTTTGTTGGGGTGGTGGAAGAATGTATCATTATATTAAAAATCTTCTGGGACTTCCCTGGTGGTGCAGTGGTTAAGAATCCACCTGCCAATGCAGGGGACATGGGTGGTTCGAGCTCTGGTCCGGGAAGATCCCACATGCCACGGAGCAACTAAGCCCGTGCACCACAACTACTGAGCCCGAGTGCCACAACTACTGAAGCCTGCGCACCTCGAGCCCGTGCTCTGCAACAAGAGAAGCCACCACAGTGAGAAGCCCGCACACCTCAATGAAGAGTAGTGCCCGCTCACTACAACTAGAGAAAGAGTGTGCGCAGCAACGAAGACCCAACGCAGCCATAAATAAATTTATATAAATAAATAAATAAAATAAAAATCTTCAGTACCTTTGCAAAAATATTTGTACAATAAATAAAAGGTGTTTGTGCAAAAATAATCTGGCACATATCACATGATACGATTTTCAGAGCTAAGTTTCTTTTTGGAATGAGATGGGGCATAAATAGATGGTGATTTGTATAGATCTGAAATGTCATGCTTTTCATCTTTGTGGTTGCTTTGAGCAGGGGGCCAAATGGAACCTCTTTGTCAGGAGTGTTAGAACATTCTCAGTGTAGCTCCAGCGAACTTTAGTTCCCCAAAACATGCTATCCTGCCTTTGGGAGCAGAGGAAGTCTCTCCCCACCAGGCAGGCAGGTGAAAAGCCTTCAGGTGGGTCTCTGATAAGGACAGAGAGAGGACAAGGAAGTAAGCTCAGACGAGCCAGGAAGGACAGGTAAAGGTGCATGGGCGGCCCAGCCCACCTAATTCCCCTTTTTGTGCCCATACCCCCATGCAGAGCTGGGGTGGTTCATGTAGTACCAAGTGCCAAGATGTCTGCAGCCGACAACCAGCATTTTGGGGTTAGTTATCTTTTTTTTTTTTTTTTTGGCCATGCTGTGTAGCTTGCTGGATCTTCCTTCCCCAACCAGAGATGGAACCCGTGCCCTAGGCAGTGAAAGCGTGGAGTCCTAACCACTGAACCGCCAGGGAAGTCCCAGTTATCTTTTTAAATGTTATTTTTGTAAGTAGTAAAACGAATAAAGACACTCCTATTTTAGTAAAAACAAAAAACAGGATTTGTTTTGCTACACACATGTATGTAGCTTTCTTGATAGGGTCTCTGAGGCACTCTTGTAGAGATTTTGTCTCCCTGGAATCTGGGGGGGGGGGGAGAGAGAGAGAGAGACAGAGAGAGAGAGAGAGAGAGAGGAAAGGAGAGCCAGGGGAGTAGTGCTGTGGGGAGGATTCAACTCAGTTTGTTCAATTCATCAAAATATTAAGCACCGGGCTTCCCTGGTGGCGCAGTGGTTGCGAGTCCGCCTGTCGATGCAGGGGACGTGGGTTCGTGCCCCGGTCTGGGAAGATCCCACATGCCGCGGGGCGGCTGGGCCCGTGAGCCATGGCTGCTGAGCCTGCGCGTCCGGAGCCTGTTGCTCCACAACGGGAGAGGCCACAGCAGTAAGAGCCCCGCGTACCGAAAAACAAAAACAAAAACAAAAATATTAAGCACCGGGCTTCCCTGGTGGTGCAGTGGTTGAGAGTCCGCCTGCCGATGCAGGGGACACGGGTTTGTGCCCCGGTCCGGGAAGATCCCACATGCCACGGAGCGGCTGGGCCCGTGAGCCATGGCCGCTGGGCCTGCGCGTCCCGAGCCTGTGCTCCGCAACGGGAGAGGCCACAACAGTGAGAGGCCCGCGTACCACAAAAAAAAAAAAAAAAAAAAAAAAAAAATTAAGCACCTCTTATTATGTGCCTGAATTTGTTCCATAATTTTAGGGTATATCAGTGAACAAAAAAGATAAAGATCACGCCTCCAGGAAGCTTACTTTCTTCTTTTTAAAATGTCATCATTTATTTATTGACAGGAAGCTTACTTTCTAATGTGTATGTAGCTATAAACATACTATGTCAATTTAATAGAAATACACTATATGCTATAAGGCATGATTGCTATGGGAAAAAAGGCAGGTCAGGAATGTGACGCAATTCTAAAGAGTGGTAGGGCAGCCTCACTGAGAAGGCGATATTTGAGAAATAAGGTGAGGGAATCTTTCATGGGGATGTCTTGGGAAGGGGGTCTCCAGGCAGAAGACACAGCCAGTGCAAAGGCCCTGCGGCAGGAATGTGCCTCAGAGGAGAGGTTTAGGTTCATTGTTGGACCTTGTCTTTTACTGTGGACTTTGTCTTTTACTCTGAGGAAAAATGAGTTAAAATATATGTTCTAACCCAGTTTTCTGGCTTTTCTTCTTAGTGTCTTGTTTGGAGTGTGTGTTTGTGTGTGTGTGTGTGTGTGTGTGAGAAAGTCTGGCAAAAGCAGGCACCTGGGCGTGGGCAAAGGCCCCCTGAGTTCCTAACTGCCCTTGCATCTTCCTCTCATTACCCTACTTCCCAGGCTGGGGTGTGGCTCATTCCGCCCCCTCAGTTGTTTTTATGACACACTCTGAGCCCTGAGAACTCAGCTCTTCAATCACAGAGCAAATTAGAGGTGAGAGGGACCCCTGCCCACTGCCCCCGCCCCCAGGGTACTGGCTCCCAGCCAATCAACATCAAAGCCTCCCAGGGGGACAGGGAGAGTCAGGGGCTGGGACCCTGAGAGACAGGGACTGAGAATGGGGAGCAGGCAGGGGGCTCAACAAAGGGCATATCCACCTGGGGTGCACTGAGATCTCACACCGACCCCTTGGTCCACTACACACACACACTCGCCTGACACAATGGCCGGGTGGGGCTGAGGAACTGGCTTCCTCTGCGGAGATCTCAATCTGGGCCCTCAGTTCCCGCCCCAGAAACACAGGAACAGACCATCAGAGACCTGGCCCTGCGTTCCTTGTTCCAAGGGGCAGGCAGGACGGGCTGAAAACAGAAACCGCTTCCAAAAAGATAAAGGTAAATTTAGGGAGGGGGAAACCGGGGTGGGCGGTGGGGTCCCTTGGTGTGAGATAACGGGCCGACTCATCCCCCGGGGACAGGTTGGATGCGAAAGGGACAGGCTGTCATGCGAGGTGTGGAAGAGATGGTCAGACACGCCGTCGAGGGACACACACCCCATCCCTCAGCGATCCAGAGGTGTCTGGAGCCCACGCCCTCCCGCCAGCCCAGCCAGTGCCATTGCCACCCTGTCCTCACCCCCACCCCTGTCCACCCCCGGCCGCTGTCCACACAGCCATGCGGACCCAGGACAGAACGTGCACATACAACGTGCACAAACAGTCCACTCTCCACGGCTGAGTTTCATCCTTTCCCCAGACTCTGTTATCCTCTGAAACCCGGCATTCGGGGTCCCTCACATCTTCCAGAGCCCCAGTGTGCGCATGTGGAGTGTGGTGTGGTTTGAGGGGGGGGTGTCCGGTTGGGAGGAGGATCCGATTCCTGTTTCCTGCCCCTACTCACTCGCCCCGGGAGGTGACCGAGAGTGGAGAGGCCTCGAGGGTGAGTGCTTGGGCCGAGTACCTGGATCCCTACAAGAGGCCTGAGTGGGGGGCGGGGGAAGGAAGTTAGGGCAGGTACCTGAGGGGGGCAGGGATCTCTGAGGGGGGCAAGGCTGGGGAGGAGCTGGCCAGCTGGCGAGGCTACTGCCCTGGGTCACCTAAGGAGCTTCCTGCCAGAACACAGAGGCCATTGAGCTGCAAGACTCCCAGCCTACAGCTCCCAGCCCCCACCCTGCATCATTTCTCAAAAACCAATCTGGGGCCTGGAGGGATCTGACTCTCCTGCTGACTCCACAGGGGAGTTTGGGGGCGCCAGGTCTCCCAGCCCGGACCTTGCTGCCTTCTCAGGATTACAGCGCCTTCCTGGCGGGAGGAAGTGAGCCCAGGCCCCAGCGTCTTGGCACCATTGGTCCTCACCTTTAGTCTGGCCTCCTGACCACCCTCTAGGCATCCTGGCGGGACCCAGGCTTCCACCGGGGCATCTCTCCGGGACCAGGTGGGGGGCTGGGAGACAGGCAGGGGTGAGGATGGGGCAGGAGAGACCATGCGGGGGGCCTCCTGGTCTCTTGGGGTCAGAGGCTCCAGGAACCTTCATGGCAGGAAAAGGAGACTAAAAATAATCCGGAAAGGGAGAGTCCAGAGAGAGGAACTGGGAAATGGGGGCGGAGGGCCCGTTGGAGCAGGGAAATAGTGATGCATCCCTCACGGCCCAGGCACGGGCGGGCGCGCAGGCAGACGCACACCGCACATACGCCCCACACGACAGCACGGAACACACACACCCTTGCAGCCCCGTCTCACACAACGCGCTAGACACACTGTGTACTCCACTCTCCCACTGCATACTCGCGTGTAACAGATACACTCTGAAACACAGCATCCAGCACCCCGGTCATGTAGCACTAGAAACACACCATGTCCACTCACGCTTAAACCACACACACAAACCTCCACAGCACACACTACAGACACAAAACACAATAAATCAGGTAGACACATAGCGGCTCTACCGGCACACCCCACTGCCCTTACGGATCCAGTTCTCTTGCGCCCCTCCCCCAGCCTGGGTCTCTACCCAGGTGCCCCAACTCTGGCCTCACTGTCTCCTCTGGCCTGACTGGGGCAGCAGAGGCTGAAAGACAGAGCGCAATGGAGGCTGGGGGTGCCAGGGAGGGTTCAGAGTCCTCAGGGAATGGAATAAGGAGGGGTGAGAGGTAAAGGGAGAAGACAGTGGAAATGGGAAGAGAGGAAGTGTACCCACCCGCCTTCCCTCCTGACTCTGAAATCTCGGCTCATTTACTTGCAAACATTTCTGCTCGCAGGCCTCAGTCTCCTCGTGGGCACTAAGGGTCTCTCTTTCTGCCCCTCTTCCTCAGGGGATGACTCCAGCAGTGTACCCCACTCCTTGGAAGAGCTCAGAGGAAGATGTCAGCTCAGTCTCTTCCTGCAGCAACACCCCCTACCCAGAAGCCCCCTCGGATCATCCGGCCCCGCCCCCCTTCTCGCCCCCGGGCTGCCCAGTCCCCGGGGGCCCACCACAACGGCTCCTCTCCACAAGAACCTCCCCTCACTGCCAACGAGGCACCAACGCTGATGTGCACCCCCATCTTCTGGGAGCCCCCAGCCTCGTCCCTCAAGCCCCCAGCCCTTCTGCCCCCGTCAGCTTCTAAAGCCAGCCTCGACTCCCAGACTTCCCCAGACTCGCCTTCCGGCACCCCCAGCCCAGTGTCCCGGCGCTCCATCTCCCCAGAACCCGCTCCCCGGTCTCCAGTGCCCCCACCCAAACCCTCCGGGTCACCCCGAACGGCCCTGCCCCTGCTCCATTCGAACCGGGCCCCTGGCCAGGATGGCTCTGCCTCGGCCGCAGGCACCGTGCGGAGACTGGCTGGCAGGTTCGAATGGGGGGTTGAAGGCAAGGTCCAGGCTCCAGATGCCCTGGAGCCGGGTCCTCCTGGGGGACTGGATGTGAATGGGGAGAGAGAGACCACGCAGGGCATCCTCGCTGGAAGTGGGTCCCAGGAGAACGGCACTCCAGGTAAGCCCGGGCTGGCTCAATCCAGCTCCTCTTCTTTGTTTTCAGGGCTTTAAGATTGGGTACTTGAAGGGGCTACTTTTTAAAAACTGGATTCCATGTTTGGAAAATCTGGTTTTCAGATTTCGGGGGGTTTGAAGAGAATCAGGGTAGAGGGGATAGATGCTTAGGGCTGACCTCCACGTTCCTGCTGCTGGGCAGGTTAAGGGAGGACGCCCCTGTCTCCCACAGATGCTGCGCTGGCCTGCCCTCCCTGCTGCCCTTGTGTCTGCCACGTAGCCCGGCCCGGCCTGGAGCTCCGATGGGTGCCACTGGGGGGCTATGAGGACGGCCCCAGGGTCCCCTGCCGGGCCTCCCCACTGCGGACCTCCCGCTCCCGCCCCAGCCCTCCAAGCCTCAGCCAGCCCCCAGTCGTCCTCACGTCCTACCGCTCCACAGCCGAGCGCAAACTCCTGCCACCCCTCAAGCCCCCCAAACCAACTCGGGTCAGACAGGACGTCACCAGCTCCGGGGACGCCCCACAGCCAGATCTCGATCTGCCCTCCGAAGATGGAATCCAGACAGGTACAGGGTCCCCAGGGAGTGGACCTCTGGGCTGGGAAGGAGCCTCTGGGCTCCACTGGGTGGAGGTGGAGCATTCTGAACACAAACTCACTACAGCCCCCAGCAGGCCCTGGGCTTCTTGTTCCTTCACCAGCTGCTGCTCTGGGACTGACCGGAGTTGTAGTTTTTACAGTAACAGTCTCTGCTGGGCGGGAGTCAGGAGTCCTGGGCTGGGGATCCTGGAGGCTTTCTCTCTCCTCTCTGGATTCTCTCTCTAGGGAACAGTCCCGATGGCGCCCCTCAGAACGATCCTCCAGCCACCACGGAGGGCAGGTACCAAACACTCCCACCCTTATTCCTACCTGAGAGCAGACTAACCTTCGGGTCCACCTGAATACCACCCCCACAAGTGTGGAGTGAAGAAGGCCTAGGCCTCTAGGGACAAGCAGTGCCGGTTTCTAATCCCAGCTCTGTCCCTTATCAGCTGTGTGACCTTATACAAGTCACTTAACCTTTCTGGGTCTCAGCCTCCTCACCTGTGAAATGGGGGTAAACATACCAAATACTTCATAAAGTTGTTGGGGTCTGATATCGGTGACGAGCCAGGGCCATAAGAAACCATTTTAGTTCCCCCACTTTGAGCTTCTATCGAAATTATTGCCTGCGAATCCATGTGTCAACCGGGAACATCTCTCCTGTGTTATCTGGGCCTGTTAATCATTTCACCACCATTATCAGAGTTAATCTGAGGCCATCCATTTATTCAACAAACATTCACTGGAGTTTATTCTCCCGGGCTTTTACTTTGGGTGAAAGGGTGCATGGTGGTGCCGATGACCAGAGCAGAGCGGGGAGGTATAAGAGCTGGGTTTGCCCATGTTGAGTTGTACCGAGGCACCCATAGGACATTCCAGACAATGGTCATTCCATGAGAGCCCTGGAGATGGAGGCTTGGAAGTCACCGGTGCACAGTAGTTGAGACTGCAGGAATGGATGGGGCCCACTTAGTACAGGGCCTCACATACAACAGGCACATAAAACGATCCGGGCTTTGGTCACAGTCCCTGCACACAACCTGCATGCAGGCCGTGTACCCCCTTACACTGTCACGTGAGGAGCATTCCATCCTTTTCTCTTTCCACAGGGAGGCTGAGGAGCTGGAGGAGCTGAAGGGGCAGAACTGGGAGCTGCCCCTGCAGGACGGTGAGGGCCTCTGCACCTGGGGCGTCCCTGCTGAGACCGTCAAGCAGTGGGCAAGGGTTCCGGGGCACTGGACTTCGCTGATGTGCGACATCTGCTCTCCAGAACCCCTGTACCAGACCTATCGAGCAGCCGTGCTGTCAGAGGAGCTGTGGGGGGTCAGTGAGGATGGGGGACCCTCTTCAGCAAATCCTGGGGAAGCTCCCCCCTTCGCCCGGCCCCCCGGACCTCGCAACACGCTGTGGCAGGAGCTTCCGGCTGTGCGAGCCAGCGGCCTCCTGGACACCCTCAGCCCCCAGGAGAGGCGCATGCAGGAGGTGGATGCACCTGGGGTCGGGCGCGGCGGGGGTGGGGTGGGGTGGGGTGTGGGGGAGGAGCCTGGCACCCGGCGCCTGGGCTGCCTGGGAGCTGGGCTTTCCGCTAAGGCCCTGCTGTTCCTCCTCAGAGCCTGTTCGAGGTGGTGACATCCGAGGCCTCGTACCTGCGCTCCCTGCGGCTGCTGACCGACACCTTTGTGCTGAGCCAGGCGCTCCGGGACACGCTCACCCCCCGGGATCACCACACCCTCTTCTCCAACGTGCAGCGCGTCCAGGGAGTCAGTGAGCGGTCAGTGGGGCCGCCACCTCTCCGCAAGCGGGCCTCGGGAGGAAGCACTCCTCAGCGCTCTCCTGTCCCCGGGCCTCCCCTCCAGGGCCCACTTAGTGCCCAGCTCTTCCCTCGAGAAGCCGGGACACCTGGCTCTCTGACCCCCTCCCTTACTTGTCGCCCACTCCCCCAGGTTTCTAGGGAAGTTACTGTCCCGTGTGCGCTCTTCCCCCCACATCAGCGACCTGTGCGACGTGGTGCACGCCCACGCCGTGGGGCCTTTCTCCGTGTACGTGGATTACGTGCGGAACCAGCAGTATCAGGAGGAGACGTACAGCCGCCTGATGTGAGCGTCCCAGGGGCGGGGCCACGTCACCCGTGCTGGCGGGAGATGGGGAGCAGGGTCGGGGTCCAGGCCAGGGCGGGTTGCGGGGAGATCGGGGCCTCGAGGCAGATGCCAGCCTGCGCCTGCTTCTACAGGGACACGAACGTGCGCTTCTCTGCGGAGCTGCGGCGGCTGCAGAGCCTCCCCAAATGCCAGCGGCTCCCGCTGCCGTCCTTCCTGCTGCTGCCCTTTCAGCGCATCACGCGGCTCCGTATGCTGCTGCAGGTACCCGTCCTGGCTTGGGCCCTTTTCGGCCCCACCAACCCCGTTGGAGAGCTCACCCCAGGGGCCTCCTGCCCCACCATCACCATTTCTCACGCCACCACAAACACAAGAATCCCCTAAGTCAGGACTCCTAATCGGGGCCTCTCCATCCAGGACCCACCAAGCCCTACCTGGAGCTACCCAAACGTTTCAAGGAGCCGTCTGGGTGCAGGCAAAGAGCCTCTGGCTAGAGACCTGAATTCTAGATTTAGCTCTGCCACTAACTGGCTGAGCGACCTTGGGCAAGTCCCTTTCTCTCTCCAGGTCTCGGGGGGAATGTGATGAGTGGTCTTTGAGGTCCTCTCAGTCCTGTCTTTGACCGTTCGACTTCCCAGTGGGGTGATATCACCCTCAAGGAGGCAAAAACTCGTTCTTTGGGGGGCGAAAAAATCTTAAATATTCCAATGGTTTGTGGTACTCCAAAGGGCCAGGGTGTATAAATAGATATACAGTATATTTGTGGTATTAAAATTTGATGGGGGCGGGGGGAACGATTAGGGAAAAAATGTCTAAAAAGATTCCTTAGTGGGTTGATTCTGAAAAAAGGGGTGAGAAACACTCTTCTGTTGCAGAGTAGAAGCTTCTCCCTAAACTAGGTCTCCTGATGTGGGGATCTCAATATGAAGAGTCCCCAACTAGATCATCAGTGCGCTTGCCTTATTCAGCTTTATATATCCCCAGTGTAGACAACAACAACATAATAGTGATGATGATATTAATCATAATAGCTAAACAACTGTTGGGTGTCTGTTCTAGACATGGTTCTAAGTGCAATACGCTCGTTTAACCTTACCAACAACTATGTGAGGGTAGGAACTATTATTGACTCCACTTTATAGATGAGGAAACTGAGGCTCAGAGAGGTTAAATAACTTGCCACAGGTCACACAGATAATAATTGATGGAGACAAACTTTAAATCCAGGCACTCTTAACCCCACGCTATATTGTTTGTACTAATAGCTGTGGTCAATAATTATTAAAATAATAGCAACCCTCTTTTCAGCATTTACCATGTCCCAAAGACTATGCTACGTACTTTACGTATATTTGCTTGCAGAATCCTCACAACAATGCTAATGGTATGGAAGGTGGGAGTTCTCCCCATTTTACAGATGGGGTAACTGAGACTCAGAGGGGTAACCTGACTTGCTCAGGGTTATGCAGACAGCGAGTGGTGAGGCTGGTCCCCCAGCCCTGTGAACCCCCAAATGCCAAGCCAGGCAGGGTCCTCTGAGCTGCAGCCCCTCTGAATCCCAGAGCCACAGAGCAGGGGCCCAGTTACCCTTCTTCCTCATCCCCAGAATATCCTGCGCCAGACAGAGGAGGGGTCCAACCGCCAGGAGAATGCCCAGAAGGCTCTGGGTGCTGTCAGCAAGGTTGGAGGGGGATGCTGGGGCTGGAGGTGGTGAGGAGGCGATAGGGAGGGATGGAAGGGGTGGAAGGGAGTGGGGGTGGGTGACTTGGCTCCCCTTACCCAGATCATCGAGCGGTGCAGCGCCGAGGTGGGGCGCATGAAGCAGACAGAGGAGCTGATCCGGCTCACGCAGAGGCTGCGCTTCCACAAAGTCAAGGTCGGATCCTGCCCGGGCTCCCTGCTTCCCTTTCCCCCGTGGTGGTGCTCGCGCTGCAGGGAAGTCAGAACCTTTTCCCTGCTTCCTCACAGGCCCTGCCCCTGGTCTCCTGGTCCAGGCGCCTGGAGCTGCAGGGGGAGCTGACTGAGTTAGGATGCAGAAGGGGGGGCGTGCTCTTCGCCTCCCGCCCCCGCTTCACCCCCCTCTGCCTGCTGCTCTTCAGTGACTTGCTGCTCATCACTCAGCCCAAGAGGTGGGTCTCAGGGAGGGAGGCAGCCCAGGCAGGATTCCAGCTGGACCCCTGCTCTCCCTCTGAACTTCCTCTTCCCTGGGCAGTGGGCAGCGGCTACAGGTTCTGGACTATGCCCATCGCTCCCTGGTCCAGGCCCAGCAGGTCCCGGACCCATCTGGACCACCTACGTTCCGCCTCTCCCTTCTCAGCAACCACCAGGGCCGTCCCACCCACCGGCTACTCCAAGCTTCATCCCTGTGAGTTGTGTCTCTTTCAGAAAACACCCTGGGGACCCTCACTTGACCTCTCCGAGTCCACCACCCTCCTCCCTAATCTCTCTTCTCCGAAGCCCGTGCCTAACTAACCCCCAGGAGGATCTCCGGGGCCAACTGTGACCCTTCCCTATATTCCCACCAGATCAGACATGCAGCGCTGGCTGGGAGCCTTCCCTACCCCAGGCCCCCTTCCCTGCTCCCCAGGCACCATCTATGAGGACTGTGGTGAGTGTTCCCTAGAGGGGAGGAGGGAAGGAAAAGTGAGTCTTCAGGGGAAAATGGGGAGAAGCTAAAAAGAGTCTGGATCCCACTGTAATGTCACCCACCCTGACCAGATTGTTCCCAGGAACTCTGTTCAGAGACTTCCACACCTGCCAAGACTGAGGGACGGAATCTGGAGTCCAGGGCTCCCCACAAGCACCTATACAAGAGCCCCGAAGGTGAGAGATTCTTTTACTTATTCATTCAATAAGTATTTATTAAGCACCTATGAGGTGCCACTCGCTGTTCTCGGCACCAGTGAACCAAACACGCAGATATTCCTGCCCTGCTGGACTATACATTCTAGTGGAGGAGAAACAATAAAGAATAAACAAGATAAATAAGTAACATATATACAATGGAATATTACTCAGCCATAAAAACAAACAAAATTGAGTTATTTGTAGTGAGGTGGATGGACCTAGAGTCTGTCATACAGAGTGAAGTAAGTCAGAAAGAGGAAAACAAATACCGTATGCTAACGTATATATATGGAATCTAAAAAAAAAAAAAGGTTCTGAGGAACCTAGGGGCAGGACAGGAATAAAGACAGAGACATAGAGAATGGACTTGAGGACAAGGGGAGGGGGAAGGGTAAGCTGGGATGAAGTGAGAGAGTAGCATTGACATATATACGCTACCAAATGTAAAATAGATAGCTAGTGGGAAGCAGCCGCATAGCACAGGGAGATCAGCTCGGTGCTTTGGGACCACCTAGAGGGGTGGGATAGGGAGGGTGGGAGACACAAGAGGGAGGGGATATGGGGATATATGAATACATAGAGCTGATTCACTTTGTTGTACAGCAGAAACTAACACCACATGGTAAAGCAATTATACTCCAATAAAGATGTTAAAAAAAAAAAAGTAAGTAAATTATACTGTCTGAAGGTGGTAAGTGCTGTGGGAAAACGAAAGTGGAGCAGAGTCAAGGGGAGTCAGGAGTCCCGGGGTTGGGTAGGCTTACATGTTTAAGTAGAGAGGTCAAGGGGGACCTTGTCGAGGAGGCACCGTGTGAGCAGTGACTTGGTGGAGGTGAGGAATTTAGGCACATGGTGTCTGGGGGAAGAGTGTCCCAGAGGGAGGCAGGAGTCAGGCCGGTGTGTTTGAGGAGCAGTAAGGAAGCCAGTGTGGCTAGAGGGAGTGAGGAAAACGGGGAGAAGCAGATGACATCATAGGGGTAACGGGGACCAGATCACGTGGGTCCTCGTAGGTTCCTGTAAGGAGTCTGGCTCTCACACTGCGTGAGATGGGCAGTCAACGCAGGGCTTGACAGAGGAGGGAGCCTGATCCTCTTTTCTTTTTTTTCTTTGACTTGTTACTGGAGTAGAGCCTATTAACGATGTTGTGATAGTTTCAGGTACACAGCAAAGCGACTCGGCCATACATATCCATGTATCCATTCTCCCCCAGACTCCCCTCCCATCCAGGCTGCCACATAACACTGAGCAGAAGGACCCCGACCCTCTTTGATGTTGATGTTTCCTCCACCTCTAATGGCCTTTTTACCAATTCTCCAAGGCTTCTCCACTAATCCCCGCACCCGCCATGACCTTCAGGCATTAGACCCCACTGGGACTCCTCTCCGTCCTGACCTGCCCCCTGCCCCGGTCCCACTTAGGCCCTTGTCTCTCTTTCCCCAGGCTGGCTGAAGGGGCTTCCTGGGGCCTTCCCTGCCCAGTTGGTGTGTGAAGTCACGGGGGAACACGAAAGGAGGAAGCACCTTCGTCAGCACCAGAGGCTCCTGGAGGCTGTTGGGTCCTCTTCAGGCTCCCCCAGTGCCCCGCAGCCCTAATGCAGGCTGGGGGGACGGGGTGGCGGCACAAGTTGGGACAGCTGGCAGCCTGGCACAGAGGAGACAGAGCCCATCCATCCATTGGATTTGCTGTCAGTGGAAACGCTACCTCAGTGGCAACCAATAGGGACCGAGCTTCAGGACTGGGCAGCCAATGAAAACAGGGCCGTCTGAGCCCACGCATGAGGGAGAATGAAGATGGCTTGAGTGGATTGCCAGTGGAGACAGAGGCTCAGTGCAGAGTGGCCAGTGGGTGCTGAGCTGGCTGAGCCTCTGGCCAATGAGTATCCCTGCTATGCTCACATCCAAGAAAGAGGAAGCTAGGTCAGTGCAGCTAAAAGAGGGCTGCACTGGAGATAAAGTCCTAGGATAAAATAGCCAACAGCAGGGACACATCCAGCCAAAGAAGATGGTGATCTGGGCCCAAGAGACCAGTAGGAACCCTGCTTGGTGCTATAGCAACGACCGTCTTGCCTTTTGAGTCTGGGAAGTATTAGATTCCATTCCTGGGGTGCCTCCTGTGTCCTCTTAAGCCACTGCCTCTCTTCTAGAAGAATCCAGAGTGTGTGTCTCAGAGAATCTGTGTGTGTGTGCATATGTCTGTATCAAGGAAGGTGATTCTGCCGAACATGGTGTGTGTGTGGTCTTGCCCCCTTCCCAGATGATTGGATCCTCGATTTCTCCCCTCACTCCCCATTTTTCCTATTAGTCTCCTCAGGAAAGACACTAGGTCTGAGCCCCAGAGGAGAATGTGCTGGGTGTGGTTGGCAGCCAGAGGCCAGAGCTGGGGATGAGAGGCCTGGGTTCGGCCTCCATAATCCCTACCTGCAGATCCTCCAACCTGAACTATAACCAGCCATTAGGCTCAGCCTCGGGCTTCAGACCGGCTCTGGGTCCCAGGGTTGAGTGAAGAAACGGGAGCCGTGGATCTCGGGCCAGCTGAGCCTCTAGGGCTTTCTTGCCTTCATCCCGGTCCTTTCACAGAAACACTGGGCCAAGCAGTGGGGAGAGAACAGAGAACCAGCATTACTGCCTAATCCCACCCAGAGCATCTGCTTCCAGATGAGAGACTGCCCCCGCACAATGCCAGAAGGAGGTGAGGAATGGAGACAGAGCGGAGCAGACAGTTGCTGGCAAGTGGGGGCCCGGGCCTGGCACAAGGTCATCCCTGAGCTAAGCCATCACACCTTCCCTTCAGCTCATGCATGGCAACTTGCCCAGGACAGAAACTGCCACGCCGACCACTGGAGGTGCAAGGACTCTGGGAGACTGAGAGGGAGAAAGGCACTGGCATTTTGGCATGTCCATGACTTTGGGGATTCACCTAGCACAGTGCCTGACATATGAGAAACCCTCAATAAATGGTGGAGCTGCATTGAGGCTCTCCTGGGAGCATGTGCTTAAAGGAGCAGTGGCTTCCAAATGTGACTTTATTAGGGGGGAGGGGCTGGTTGAAAAGGGATCCTTTGAGAGCAGGGGTTAGCTCTGCTGGGAACTGGGGCTTGGAGACCAGGTGCAAGGTGTGTTGGCGCACTCATAGCTCCTGAGGGATCTATGGCGGTGTGATGGGAGGAGGGTTGCAGATGCCGAAGCAGAGAGCTGCTGCGGGTTGGGGAAGAGGACTGGCAGAGCCAGATATGGATGGGGCTCTGGTAGGGGATGAAGATGCAGCAGGAAGGACACAAAGGGCAATCAGTCAGCAATAAAGATCCTTTACTGACCAGCCAAGCATCTCTGTGTCTAATTTATTTCAATTCTACACCTATTTATTGAGTGCCTTCTGTGTGCCAGGCACTCTTCTAGGATCTGGGGACACAGAGATGAAACAGACAAAGGCCTCGACCTCAAGGAGCCTACATTCTGGGGGAGCAGGTGGGGGGAAGTTACTAAGTAAACAAGTTAGTAAATAAGAAAAGATCAGGTAGCAGTGAATGCTATGAAGAAAATATAGCAAAGGCTATGATACAGAGTGCCGTGGGTGTGTGTGTGTGTGTGTGTGTGTGGCTTTGGGGAAGACCCTGGAGGAGGTAACACTGAGCTGAGACAAGAAGGGAGCATCTGGGAAGATCTGGGCAAATGGCACTCTAGGGGTGGTCTCAAGGGGATTGAAGTCCAGGAAGAGAAGGCAGAGGGCATGGGGAGGGAGCTGGCCTACAGGCTCCTTCCTTTCCTAGTGCGGGAGTCCCTCCACACAAACTCCCCTCTTCCCCCGACATAGAGAGACAGACACACATCCAGAGGCAGACACAAAGCTGCACATGTGCCCCATGTATGTTCCATCTCAACTCCTCACTCTCTCCCCGAGTCCTGCCACTTAAGGCAGCCTCCAGGCTCCAAGTCAGAGGTTCTAATATTGGGATGATGGGGAGATGGAGACCAGTTAAGAATTGTTTGGGGGAAGTAAAGACACAAAATATAACCACATTGTTCCAAAGGGATGGAAAGACAGGGAGTGAAGGGGACTGTCATGTTTCTGTTATCTCAGAGGCCCCTTTCCATTTTGGGGTGACCTGAGTGTGTGTGTGTGGTCCTGGAGGGGTCTGCATTCTGCAAGCCTGTTGGAGAGGGTAGAGGGGCATGAAAGAGGCAGATGTGAGGGAGCGAGGACCACCAGTAGCATGGAGAAAGTGGATGGGAGAAGGAATGGGGCCCTGGTAAGAAAGACAGAGAAAATGGAATAATGGATGGTGGGGGCGGGGGAAGGTTTGGGATGTCCCTGGCAGTCAGAGGTTAAGAGTCCGTGCTTCCACTGCAGGGACCGTGGGTCTGATCCCTGTTGGGGAACCAAGATCCAGCACGCCTCGCAGCGTGGCAAAAAAAAAAAAAAAAAAAAGGGAGGGGGTACAGGTGGCAGTAAGTAACTTAGTATTAGTTCCCCTAAGCTCTCTCGCTCCCTTTCCTGAACACCCTCTGCCAGGCATCAACTTCTCTGTGTATACAGCCTCCTCCTGATGTCCATCATCCGCTCCATCCTGTGTTGCTCCTCCCCTTTCTTGCCCCTCTGGCTGCCTTCAGCAATTTCCTTGTAGGTGTGGCATGAAGACCCATGGGAGAAGTCTCTCTCAGTGCTGCCCTGTCTGGCATTCCAGGCACGGTGGTGTTACTAACATCCCAGGTGGTAGAGAGGTACACTGACTGGCTTGGGGCATCCTGGAGCTGCCATTGCCCCATTCCTTCATATTCTATCATTCTGGGGAGGTGGAAGAAACAAACATTTTCACAGGCTTAGGAAAGGCTCACGTGAGGTGGCGGAGGTGACTGGGGAGACAGATTGGGGAAGCCGGGCTCTGGTTGCGAGGCTTCCTCTGAATCAGTACGTGCTCTCTGCACTCACAGCCCTGCTCCTCATATCTGTGGCCTCCATATTTGGGGAGTCGATGATAATGCAGATAGGATAGGGCTCCGACCTCCCTTTGCACTGGCCCTTCTATGGGCTCTGGGCCAACATCCTTGTGGCCATTGTCGCAGGTGAGGCTGGTTGCAATCATGACCTCAAGCAACAGGTGTTTGAGAGGAGCCCGCTTCTCCCCACAGCCTGCTCATTAGCGTTCTCTCCTCTCCTTTTAGCCCCACCGACCCCTCCAGCCCACTTCCTGCGATCCATTCCACAGCCCTTCAACCTGGCTCTCTGTCCATCCCTGAAAGCTTTTCTCTCTCCCTCCTTCCTCGCAGGGCTCGCATCTCGTCAGCTACAGTGGTATCTGCTGGTTCCTGTCCTCCGTGTTGGCCAGTCGCCCAGGCAGGCATAGCATCCCCGTGCAGGAATACCTCTCCTCCGACAGCGTCTCCAGAGAACTCCCGGAGGCCGCCCCGTCCTGGCTCCCCAGTACGCCCTCTCCAAACTACCCGCTCTGCACCCTCCAGCGGCCCGAGAGCGTCCCAGGCCAGAACAAGGGAAGCAGAGGGGCAGAACTCCCCGAGGATTCACTGGGACCCAACCCGTACTCCCCTCACCCCCGGGCGTGGCCAGGACCCTCCACGGCCCCGCCCCCTGGATTGGCCCCGCCTCCAGGCCGAGCTCCGCCTCTCCCCGTGAGGCTGAGCTCTCCCTCTCCCTGCGGTGGACCCAGACCTACTGGACGAGGAGAGCTTCCCGCACCCGGCCTTAGCAGGACATCTGGCCAGGCTCGGTCTCCTGCTTCCGCCCCCACGGAGGAATCCTCACGAAGTTGAGGCGCAAGCTCTTCGTCTGCAGTCAACCGCACGCCGACGCCCCCTCCCCGCGCTGACCCGCCGAACTCTTGCTGTCGCCCCACCTTCCCAGGGCAGGCGTTTAGCAGATTATCAACTTCGGACCCTGTTGGTCACCTGGGCGCTCAGCTCCCGAGCATCGATAATCGGAGGCCGGGTTGGCATTTTCCATCGGTCCCTGCACGCACCTCTGTCACTGGGAACTCAGCCTTGCCTTGATGCTTTTCCAGATTCACAAAGGGAGGCAACCCTGAGTTTAGCCGACTCTAAACTAAGAATGCATAGAGGCAGCCTGTCTGTGTCCTTCAGTTTATTGCCCAGGCCACAGAACTACCCTGAGCTCAGAAGCATTTTCTCTTGGGGATTCATTTCTGAAAATTTGTTTTCTATTCATATTTAGGGTGAAAAGAAACAAAGTAAGATGAGAAGAGGTGAGAATCAGAGAGAAGTGCTGACAGGTGTTGGGGAAATGTCAATTAAAACCAATAAACATTTCCTGAATCTCAGCTAAGTGCCCAAGTCAAAAGAAGGATGGAATGGAGAAAGAGGAAGACAAAGTGGGTTAGAGAGAGAGAGAGAGAAGAAACGTAGGAGGGAGGGCTTAGTAATGCAGGGGTCAGATTCTGGCCTGCAAAGGCAAAGAGGCCTTGGATTCAGGAGCAGGACCAGAGACTGATTTTCCATAAAGCTAATATTGCTGATTTTTTTCTAGGATGCTTTGAATATACCCAAAACTCTCGAGTGAGACTGTCCAGATTCAAATGCTGGCTCTACCACTTATTAGGTCTGTAACCTTAGCCGTGGTTCGATACCTGGTGGGGGAAGATCCCACATGCCGTGGAGCAACTAAGCCCATGCGCCACAACTACTGAGCCCGCACGGCACAGCTACTGAAGCCCACACGCCTAGAGCCTGTGCTCCGCAACAAGAGAAGCCACTGCAATGAGAAGCCCGCACACCACAACGAAGAGTAGCCCCCGCTCGCCGCAACTAGAGAAAGCCTGTGTGCAACAACAAAGACCCAATGCGGCCAAAAATAAATAAATAAATAATAAATTAATTAAAAAAAGAAAAATTAGAAACTGGCCGTTTGTTTTCCAAAGTGTCTGTACCATTTTGCATTCCCACCAGCGATGTATGAGAGTTCTGGTTGGTATCCTGCTCTGTGTCTTGGCCAGTACTTGGTGTTGTCAGTTTTGTCGTTTTTGTTTTGCGTGCCGGTCCATTAGGTTGTGTGGTGCTATCTCACTGTGGTTTTAATTTGTGTTTCCCTAATGACTAATGATGCTGAGTATCTTTTCATGTGCTTCTTGGCCATTCACATATCTTCTTT
The DNA here is from genome assembly GCF_963924675.1 of Phocoena phocoena. Lineage (NCBI taxonomy): Eukaryota > Metazoa > Chordata > Mammalia > Artiodactyla > Phocoenidae > Phocoena > Phocoena phocoena. Next base: position 51,707,734 of record NC_089237.1, read on the forward strand.
GGTGAAGTGTCTGTTCAAATATCTTGGCCTTTTAAAAACTGGGTGGGTTTATTTTCTTATTATTGTGTTTTAAGAGTTCTTTAAATATTCTAGATATAAGTCCTTTATCAGATATGTGATTTGAAAATATTTTCTCCCAGTCTGTGGCTTACTTATATTTTCATTCTTCTAACTGCATTTTTCCAAGAGCAGAAATTCTTAATTTTGCAGTCATTTTTAAAACAATATATTTATTTATTTGTCTGTGCTGGGTCTTAGTTGCAGCATGTGGGATCTTCATTGTGGCACATGGAATCTTTAGTTGTGGCATGCGGGATCTAGGTCCCTGACCAGGGATCAAACCCAGGCCCCCTGCATTGGGAGCATGGAGTCTTAGACACAGGACCACCAAGGAAGTCCCTGCAGTCACTTCTTGCTTTGTTTTAAGCCGCCATTTTTTTCTTCCTACTTCTGTTTAGTTGGTATATAGAAGGAAAGGAATGTCCCACAGGGGCAGAACCAAGCAAGCAGGACACACACTGGCAAGTGGGTCTGCCCATCATTCTCCCATGTGCCCAAAGCCTCAAGGTCAAAGGGCATCCTGGGAGGAGAGTGGACCTAGCAACTCAGATCTTTTACAGTCTCATTCTTTACTCAGTGTGTTATCCTTGGGCTGGCAGCATGGGCACCACCTGGGAGCCCGTCCGAAGGGTGGCGTCTGCATTTTAATGAGATGCCCAGGCCAGGAGTACACACATTAGAGTTTGAGGAACACCAGCAACGACAGGCCCACGTGAAGGAAGGATGCATATTTCATAGATGTGAAAGGGAGGGAACATTGCAGCCACTGAAATGAATTCTGGCCACTGAAATGTCCTAGCAATGCCACGGGTCTGGGAGCTCACCACAAAGGAGATTCATGCTGGTGTTTGTACCGGGATGAGCTGGCCTGGGGTAGGACTGTTTCTGAATGTAATGCAGGTAGCAAAGCACGTCCACGTGGACAGTCAAGGAGTGACCAATAAGCCTGTGTTCTCGAGTCCATGTTCTAAGCCCAAGTCCATGTTCTCCAGGTCGGCTTTGCCCATGGGCACTGAGAGGCTATTGTCCCCTAAGGATGTCTAAGCACCTGCCCTTACGGATGGAACAGTGGGGCACCGTCCTTCTCAGAAAGCTCCCAGCCTTGCACTCCATTCTGGCTGCATCTCTGTACCTGTGTGAGCAAGTGATCATTATTTGCTGACCACTCAGCTTCCTTTCTTTTGGGGAACGATCCCTCCCCAAATCCATGTGGTTCTGATGGGCTGTCAGTCAAGGCATCCTGGCCAATCAGACTCTTGGGATTTGGAACCCTGCCCAGGAAGAGACAAGGATGGAGGTTTGGGGGGAACAGGAGGGAAACAGCGGGAAGAGAGACCAGCTCATGCTAATGATACGTCCATGCTCCCCTGGTCTCTGTTTAGTTCTAGGCCTGGATGTTCTGCTTCCCCCCCGCCCCGCCCCAAGTCTGTGTTTATTCAGTATCACCTCAATACATTCCTTTTTTCTTAACTTCGTCTGGGTTTGCGCTTGCAACCAAAGAACTCTCACTGATACAAAACCTTGCAAGATAATTGGCCAGGACTTCCCTGCGGTCCAGTGGTTAAGATTCTGCGGTTCCACTGCAGGGTGTACGGGTTCGATCCCTGGTAGGGAAAGATCACTCATGCTTCGCGGTGCTGCCAAAAAATAATTTAATTTAATTTAAGTTAAAAAAAAAAGATAATTGGCTAGCACGGCTGCTAGCTCATAAGGGGTCTTTGTGCCTTTAACCTTGTTGTTAAAAGGCAGCTCTTCTGGGCTTCCCTGGTGGCGCAGTGGTTGAGAGTCCGCCTGCCGATGCAGGGGACACGGGTTCGTGCCCCGGTCTGGGAAGATCCCACATGCCGCGGCGCGGCTGGGCCTGTGAGCCATGGCCGCTGAGCCTGCGTGTCCGGAGCCTGTGCTCTGCAAGGGGAGAGACCACAACAGTGAGAGGCCCACGTACCACAAAAAAACAAAACAAAAAATCCCCACTTTAATAAAAGGCAGCCTTTCTGAATAGATGGAGGGGTAGTTGACTTGGCAGAGAACAGCACTTTTATGAGATACAGAACAAGGCGCCTCTTCCTCCAGGCCCCTGGAGCCCCCTTGGCGGGGCTCGGCTTGTTGAGCAGAATGCTGGCTGGAGTTCAGTTCTCACTCACCTCCTTTGCTGCGTGCTCTTGTGCAGTGCCCATCCTGCACAACCTTACGTGGAGACTCTGTTGTCAGGTCGCCCACATTTCCCTTCGGCTCTTTCTCTTCCTTCCGCCTTCTAGTTTACCTCTTCTAGGCTTTTACTGTGGCAACATCAAGGTTGATAACAGCTATGTTTACTTTCATAGCTGTAGTTAAGTTTTCCGTGCTTTGTCCATCTGTTGATTCTAAAAACTGAAACTCGATGAAGAGTGTTTACCTTACATACTGTGACTGTATAAATATCTTTCATTGCAGAGCTAGTAATCACTAACATTATATTTCCTTTCTTGAGGAGATGCTGTTGGACTACTTTTAATTACCTTTTGAAAAAGAACATTTGATACATTCACAGGGTTATATGAAATATATGTTAGTTATAAATGATTCCAATATAATGAATACCCGTGTACCTTTCACCCAACTCAGGAACGTATTACCTATTGCCAATAACATGTTATGTACCAGTGTAACCCTCCCTGTCCCCTTTCCCTGTAAACTGCTTCCTCAGTTTTGCATCAGCGTTGTCCTAACCTGCAGCCAGGGAAGCTCGGGAATTTGCCCACCAATTCCCTATCTGTCATTAGTTCATAGGTCAGCCTCCAGACCCGGGTGACCCTGACCATGGCTAATGGGATGGCACTTGTCCCTGGCAGGGCCAGAGAATGTTTGGGCTTGGGACGGAGAGACAGCCCACAGCTCTGGCGGCTAAGGACAGCCCACGATATAAGGGCCACATTTCTCACCACGTGGACCAGAGGAGGAGGTTGGTTTGCAGAGAAAGAGCAACATGGTCAGGGAAGGGACTTCCCTGGTGGCACAGTGGTTAAGAATCCGCCTGCCAACACAGGAAACACGGGTTCAAGCCCTGGTCCGGGATGATCCCACATGCCGCGGAGCAGCTAAGCCCGTGCGCCACAACTACAGAGCCTGCGCTCTAGAGCCCGCGAGCCACGACTACTGAGCCCACGTGCTGCAACTACTGAAGCCCGTGTGTCTAGAGCCTGTGCTCCACAACAAGAGAAGCCACCACAACGAGAAGCCGGCACACCACAACGAAGAGCAGCCCCCACTCGCCGCAACCAGAGAAAGCCCATGCGCAGCAACAAAGACCCAACGCAGCCAAAATAAATAAATATATTAAAAAAAAAAATAAGCTATATGGGGACTTCCCTGGTGGTCCAGTGGTTTAGGGTGTGGCGCTTTCACTGCCGGAGCCTGGGTTTAATCCCTGGTCACAGAACGAAGATCCTACAAGCTGCACCAAAAAGAAAAAAAGGAAGCTCTATGAATCCTACAGGTTCACAAGACCATTAAGAGAAAGGCCCGTTATCCATGCCTCTGCCTGCTTGACCCGAAAGCCTGTGTCTTAACCTCATGTATGTCTTTAACCTCATGCATGTCTTTGCAAAGTGAACCACCACTGGTGGGATCCAAACTCACATCCCAGATTTGAAAGTCTCCTTCCTCACGAGAATTCCAGAGGCTGACTGAGGTCTGGAAGGCGTGGTGATCAGGCTGCTGCGGGTGACTCCGATTTATTTTCCTATAGCTTAAAAGGGAGCTTAGAAAAGTCTTCTCAGACTGTGTGACACGCCCATGTTCTCTCCTCATGCCACAAGGGCCTCTTCATGGGCTGCTTCAGGGCTAGCTGCCCCCAGAGTGAGCCATCTAAGAGAGCAAGCTCCATTGCCTTTTATGACCTAGCCTTGGAGGAAAAACACTGTCACTTTCATCATATTTCTATTTGTTGGAAGCAAGTCACTAGGTCCACCCCACACTCAAGGGGAGGGGAATTAAGCTTCACCTATTGAGGGAAAGAGTATCACGAATTTGTGGGGGGGCTTCCCTGGTGGTCCAGTGGTTAAGACTCCGTGCTTTCACTGCAGAGGTCGCAGGTTTGATCCCTGGTCAGAGAACTAAGATCCCGCATGCAGCCAAAAAAACCAAAAAAAAAAAAAAAAGGAATTTGTGGGTATATTTTAAAACTACCAGAGTCTGCCTTCTGGTCACAAATTACTTACATTCCTCCCTCATAACAAATATGCTCACCTATCCCAAGGTCCCTAAGCATCTCATCCCATTCCAGCATCAACCAGCTGAAAGTCCAGACTCTTGCTGTGTTGTAAGTGGGGGAGTTAAGCCCCATTTGTGGAGTCTTTGAGGATTATTCCAACGTGGCTGTGGCAGTGCCACCTGAGAGGCGTAAGAAATTAGAGGTCCTAGAAGAGGGGCGCACGGCATGCCACGCAGGGGCCACATGGGAGGAGCACCCAGGGAGCGGGCTCAACCAAGCAGATGGAGAGCTGAGAGCGAGAGTGAGGACCCGTGGGCAAATGTCTTTACGGGGTCAGGGTGGAGTCCACAGGCAAAAGGCACGAGGGGATTTCATTGGTGCGTTTGAATGTCACTAGGTCACAGAGAGGGGAGACCAAGAAGGGGAAATTGTGCCAGGAACCAAACCAGCCTGATCACACTGGTGCACCTGGTTACCTGGTGAAGCATCAGGGAAATATGAAGTTTCAAAATTTTACAATACATTTGCCAGTTGTTATGGGCTGTTGTGTCCCCCCCCCCAAATTCATATGTTAAACCGCTAATCCCCAGTACCTCAGAATGTGACTGTACTTGGAGATACAGTCTTTAAAGAGGTAACTAAGTTAAAATGAGGCTATAGGGTGGGCCCTACTTGAACTGACTGGTATCCTTGTAAGAAGAGGAGATTAGGAACAAAGACACCAAGGATGTGTGCTCATAGAAGAAAGACCATGTGAGGACTCAGTGAGAAGGTAACCATCTGCAAACTAGGTAGAAAGATCTCAGAAGAAACCAAACCTATGTACACCTTGATCTTGGACTTCTAGTCTCCAGAACTGTGAGAAAATAAATTTCTGTTGCTTAAACTGCCCAGTCTGTGGTACTTTGTTATGGCAGCCCTAGCAAACCAATACACCATCTCAATCAAGTCCAGGTACAGATGAGGCTCTTTGGATGTAATTCCTTAAGTACAGCTCCTGAATACCCGTGAACTAAAGAGACAAGTGATCATCCCCCGCATACCCAAAATACAATGGTGGGACAAAGGATAACCATTGTAGACATTACTGTTGGTTTTTTTTTTTTGCAGTACGCGGGCCTCTCACTGTTGTGGCCTCTCCCATTGCGGAGTACAGGCTCCGGACGTGCAGGCTCAGCGGCCATGGCTCACGGGCCCAGCCGCTCCGCGGCATGTGGGATCTTCCCAGACCGGGGCACGAACCCGTGTCCCCTGCATCGGGAGGCGGACTCTCAACCACTGCGCCACCAGGGAAGCCCTCTATCAATTTTTTAAAAAGGATTAAACCAAGTGTGAAGAAAGAGAGAATATAGAGTTTAATCTTCTACAATGGTGAAAACTCAAGGGTTATACTTTCCTGCCTCCACAGAGCATTTGACAGAAACAGGTTGAGAACCCTTGCTGTACAGCAAGGAATGTCATTGAAGGATTGAACCACTGGGAAGGAAGAATTGTTCTCTGTGGGGGACCACTCTTTGAGGGTGAAGCTTGGTCAGTGGGATAGAAACTGTCCGTGGTATTTGTGAGAATTCTGGCTCTGTGTCTGTTTATCCACACAGGGATTTGTCGGACACTAAGTTCTACTGAATCCCTGAAATATACTTATGTACGGAGGGGAAAATGGCACAGGGGCTGGGGGCTTTCAGTCACCTTTTGGGATCTGCAACCTGGGCGATGAAGACTGATTGCATGGGAATTCCCTGGTGGTCCAGTGGTTAGGACTCTGAGCTTTCACTGCTGGGGCCTGGTTTCAATCCCTGGTCGAGGAGCTAAGATTCCCCAAGCTGCATGACGCAGCCATGCTTGCATGGAACCCTGCTTCTGCAAGCCTAAGACTTACTGCCCTGTATCCCCATGTTCACAGGTCCCCAGGCCTAAGGACTGGTCACAAGAAGGCAAAGCTGTCTGTCCTCTTGGTGGGACTCTGACAATTAAAATAATTTGTGGTGGGGTGGAGACACCATTTCAGAGTTACAGAAAAGTTGCAAGAACAGTACAAAGAATTCCTCTATATTCTTCACCCAGATTTCCCCAAATGTTAACATTACTACCTTGCTTTGTATCTCTCCCTCCCTCCCTCCCTCCCTCTCTCTTTCTACACACATGCACACACACATACACACTTATTTTTCTTTACCATTTAAGTCGCAGACATGATGCCCCTTTCCCTCCCAATACTTCAGTGCGTATTTCCTAAAAACAAGGACATTCTCTTCCATAAACACAGCACAAGTCTCAATATCAGGGAATTAACATTGATATAATAATATAACATCAGATTTTGCCAATTGTCCCAGTGATGTCCACTGAAAAGAAAGTCCTGGATCATGCACTGAATTCACTTGCCATGTCTCTTTCACCTACTTTAACTGCAACAGTTTCTCAGTCTTTCTTTGTGTTCCTAACATTGACCAGTTATTTCGTAAGATGCCCCTCCATCTGGATTGGTTTCATGTTTCTTCATAATTACATTCGGGTGATACATTTTTGGTAGAAACATCAGAGAAATGTCGCTGTGTTCTCAGTGCATCGTATCAGGAGGCACCACGAGTTGTACCAACAATGATGGGATGCTCATTTGATCACTGCGTTAAGGTGGTATCTGCCAGGTTTTTCTACTGAGGATCTTACCAGGTCTATTTCCCCTGTAAGAAGTCCTCTGATGCAAAGGAGGCAGAATGGAGAATGTTCACTGGTGAACTGCAAACAGTCCTTCAAAACTCAGCTTAAGTGACCTTTGTGTGGGTCCCTTGTAAATCTTTGCTTTGTGCCCTGTTTCAGCATTTAGCACTCTCTATCACGGCCAGTGACTTGATGGTAAACCAGCATGATGTCTGGCACATGGTTGGTGTTTATAAATGTCAAATGGATGGATGAAAGAGAGGCTAGAGAAGTGGGTGGGTGAGGAGAGATGCAAGAGGGAAAGCCAAGACTGATAGATTTCAAGGAGGCTCTCTCCCTCGTACAGAGAATACCTGCATCTGGAGATGCAGAAGGGTGGCAGCTGCCAGGTGTCAGGACTGGCTCCCTCCACTCCACTGAGGGCAGAGACAGTGTTTCAGGGTTATTACTGGTGATGTGGGTTAAGTGTTGAGGCAAGATCCTAGGGGTCCCTGCAATTAAGGCAGGATTCCTGTCACTGCATCAGGAGAAAGGCATAGGGAAAGGGGATATCCTCCAAAGAAGAGCAAAGAGGGGGGCAAACACCTGGTCACTGCATGGCCCACCTGTGCAAAACCCATGGAGGAAAGGCTCATGAGACCTCATCTGCTAGTCATGTCAAGGGAAGTGTCTAAAAGTGAAAAGAAACCCTAGACCAGCAGAGAAGTTATTCTGAACAAGGAGCTGCTCGACAGAAAGGATGTACCAGTTCAAGTTAAATAGAACAGGAAGATTCTACAAAGGAGACTTGGGGAAGCAAAAGACAAAATGTCAGGACCAAATTTCAAATGGAAAAAGAGAAACTATAATTAGATCTAAACCAAAAAATACATATATTTAATCAATTATAAATAAGAAAAGTAGATATAAGATAAATGCGTCTGTAAAAGGCAAAGCCTCATATTAAAGCCGAAAGCCAACTGCCTCAGGAAGCTCAGATTTCCTGTCCACTTTGTTTGCTAGGAAAACACAGCAGAGCAGACCATCTGGGGTAATTAATTCTGGGGTAAAAATATCAGAGCCTGGGTAAACAAAGATTAGTGCCAAGATAACAATGATAAAGTGGAACCAGGAACCAAAAAAAGAAACCAAGTTTCAATAATTCAAAGGAATAGAATTTTGGATAAAATTCGGAAGAAGATTCCAGGGACAAACTTATTCTGCCATTGGCTAACTTGTGCACAACAGAGGGTTCTTACTCTTTTATATTTCAAAGTATCTCAGGTTTCAAATCAATTTCTGGAAAATTTCTCCAAAACAAAAGGAAAGATGTGTAAAGCACATATTTAAAAACGGCTCCCCTCCCCACCAAAGTGTTTCCCCTTAAAATTCTATTGATACAACCCAAAGCCACCAAATCTGAAAAGGTTAAAATAACTAGGCAGAGGTAACTGGCCCACACAGTGTTGAACCTCACCTTGGCAAACCCTGCTTTAAATGGTCTGTTGCACAAAAGTCCAGAAAGCATGCAGAATAATTTGGAAGCAAGAGTTTAAGTCTGAGCTTCTCAGACACCTCCCCCTTCCTGTCTCAGAGCTAACTAATGACATTCCAACGTGTAGACTCAAAAAAAAACTACCGGGAATAGAATCTCAGAAATATCAAAAGAAAATGTTTTTTCTTCCCCTACAGCTGCAAAAAAAGCAGATTCTATTCCACAATATTAGGCTAGTTTTGATAAAGTCGTAAGTGGAAAATATTCACTAAAGCATCAATCTCTGAGTCTCCCATCTTCTCTCAAAATATTTGCAAACCATATATCTGATAAGGGGTTCATATTCGAAATATTTAAGGAACTCCTTCAACTCAAATGCAAAAAAAACAAATAGACCAATTAAAGAATAGGCAAAGGGGAACTTCCCTGGTGGTCCGGTGGTTAAGACTGCGCTCCCACTGCAGGGGGCTCAGGTTTGATCCCTGGTTGGGGAACTAAGATCCCGCATGCCACACAGCAGATATCACCTCACACCTGTTCGGAATGGTATTACTAAAAACAAACAAAAGCTAAGTGAGTGTTGGCAAGGATGTGGAGAAACTGGAACTCTGGGACAGTGTTGGTGGGAATGTAAGATGATGCAGCTGCTATTAAAACAGCACGGAGGTTCCTCAGAAAATTAAAAATAGCAATTAAAAGAACATAAGCCAGCAACCCCACTTCTGCATATTTATCCAAAAGAATTGAAATCAGGATCTGTATTTGCACGTTCATGTTTGCTGCAGCATTATTCACAATAGCCAAGATGTGGAAACAATCTAAATATGTACTGACAGATGAATGGATAAAGAAAATGTGGTATACATATAATGGAAGTTGATTTTATTCGGGCTTAAAAAAGAAAAAAATCCTGCTACATGTGACAACATGGATGAATCTTGAGGACACTATGCTATATCAAATAAGCCAGTCACTGTGTGATTCCACTCCCACTCACGTGAAGTATTTTTTCAAATAGTCAAACACATAGACGCGGAGACTGAATGGTGGTCGCCAGGGGCTGGGGGGAGGGGGAAATGGGGAGTTGCTATTCAAGGGGGTATAAAGTTTCATCTTTGCAAGATGATTAAATCCTAGAGATCTGCTATACAACACTCTGCCTATAGTCAACAATACACTTCAAGTTTGTTAAGGGGGGTAGATCTCACGTGAAGTGTTCTGACCACAGCAGAAGTGTGTTTGAAAACCAGAGTTGCTCTGTCCACTGCACTCCTGAACCACCCCGGGGGCAGATGGAGAACCGAGGTGCATTCAGCCTTGAAGGGTTGAGTGTGTCCTGACCCAGGGCTCCAGGACAGGCCTGTGGCTTGGAATGTGGCTGGACGTGTGAATATGCAGAGGGCGCTGAACCTTGTGCCAGTGGCGGAAGCCAGGAGGGAGGACCCAGTCCAGCACAGACTCGACTGGGACTTGCCCACATTGGCTGCTTTCCTGCCTCCAAATCTCTTTTTTTTTTTTTTTTTTGGAGGAAAGGACTTGCCTGTTTGGCTGGTCATCCTGGGTAGAGACGGAGCTCTGTGAAAGCTCCCTAAACTGGACGGAAAACAAGCCCCTCCCCCCATGCCCCTCCTCTCACACACTTTATCACAATTGGGATCATTGTCATCATCATCCCCATTTTACAGGCGAGCTTTGAGCTCAGGGGATTTGTTCAAGGTTACGTATCAAGTTTACAGGCTTGAGCCTGTGGGGAAAAAATGCTGCAGGACCCTCACTTCACTGTTAAGTCAAATCATCTTTAGCCCATTCTCCATTTACTTTTCCTAGTAAAATTGAGTTCCATAGGCCACAGAACAGAATCCCAGAGGTTAGTCTTAAAAAATGTTAAGTCTTCATAATTAACAAAAGGAGCCTCAGAAAGATATGGCAATATTCCCTCTCTCCTGCGGACGACGTGGAGGGAGAGACACTGTTTTGCATTTTAAAATTAAGCCAAGGGGAATTCCCTGGCGGTACAGTGGTTAGGACTCCGCCAAAACAAAGCCAAATAATCTAGTTGGACAAGGTATTAAATTAAGATCTTTCTCAAGAACTGATATTGGAGATTTGTATGAATGTTTGTAACTGGTAACTCATTTTTTCTGTCTTCTGTTAGAATAAATCTGCCCTTGTAAGTATCATTTAAACAGGAGGGTTTTGTAAGTCTTCTAAGACCTTGGAGGTTGTTGCCATACCTCATAAAAACTACCTCTTAAAAAACTGTCATACTGATTGGCTCCTGCTATATGGGTTGAACTGTGTCACCCCAAAGATGCTGAAGTCCTAACCCCCATCTCCTGCCCTGTACCTGTGAATATGACCTTATTTGGAAATGGGGTCTCTGTAGATGATCAAGTTAAAGTGAGGTCATTAAGGGTGGGCCCTAACCCACTATGCTAAGGGGAAATTTGGACACAGAGACAGACACGCACAGAGGGAAGATGATGTGAAGACATGGGGAGAATGTCATCTACAAGCCAAGGAACACCTGAGGCCGCCAGAAGCTAAAAGAGGGGCCTGGAACAGATTCTTCCTCACAGCAATCAGAAGGAACCAACGCTGCTGACATCTTGGTCTCACACTTATGACCTCCAGAACTGCGACACAATAAATTTTTGTGCCACTCAGTTGGTTACGGCAGCCCCAGGAAATGAAAACTGCTGTCCTCAATACAGTATAACCATTACTGTAGTTCCTTATCAGTCAGATATCTGTTAAAACAAGACAGTATCACTAAACATTTTTCTCCTCTCCCCCATGCATGGCAGAAAAAATAAAAACCCTCAAATAACTTGAATCTGTTTCATATAAATGGACAGTCCCGATCCGATTACAAGTCCAGTGCACTTCCATCCCACCACAGCTGCACCAGGGCACAGCTACCTGTTTGTTTTTCTTCTGCAGTTAACCTCTGCTCTTTCCTTTTGGCCGCTCTTCTCATTAATTTATAAGTGCTCTTTTAAAAATTAGGTTCTGTGCACAAAGAATGTCGCCTGCAGTATCAGTAAACAAAGGATGTTGTGACCGTCAAGTCATGAGTCCCTGCAGCCGCCCACGACTGTGCACGCTGAGGAGAGTCAGGATGGAGAAAAACAGGATACTGGTCCCTAGTTAAGATGCGTATCAAAGGGATAATTTCAATAAGCCCAGACTCTTGCATCTTCCCATACATAGAAAAGTGCTAAACTCATTAAGTTTTTTTTAAAAAAATTAGCAGTAATCTTTTGATGTTCGATTACCTGTTTTGTTTTGGGGTTTTTTTTTCTGCCCAAACTGCTATATATCCTGGCTCCTCCCTTACCTCTTTGGACCAGTCCCTCAGAGCTATCTGAGAAGCTGTACCCCGGGCTTAAGTCCTCAATAAGTCTGCTGAATAAGCCATAATTCTCAACTTTTAGGTTATGCATTTTTTTCAGTTGACAGTCCCTTATGTCTGTTTTAGATGTTGCAAGTATTTTCTTCCAGCCTGTCATTTACCTTTTTCTCACTTTTTAAAAGGTATTATTTTTCATAGATATTTAAAATTTTTATGTAGCCAAGTATACTAACCTTTTCTTTTATGGCTTTCTCCATTCCAAGATCCCCCAAATCTCCTTTTCCCCCAATATCTTTTAGTTTTGTTTTTTATATTTAGGGATCAGACTTCATTTTTTTCCAGTCGGATAGCTATATGATCCAGCACCGTTATTTTTTTTTAATTGAGGTATAATTGACCAGCACCATTAACTGAATAATACAACCCCTCCCAGTTGTGAAATGCCCCTTTTATCATAAATTCCTAGAGGCATGGGTCTGTTTCTGGCCTTTATTCACATTCTGACTTCATTTGCCTTTCTTTAGCAACAGGCCACAGAAATGCATATGCAAAAATGCTGCAATGGCCCAGATGGTGGCCAAGTGTAGAACGCAGGCCTGCTTCCTGGGGGTTACCACTTGGTCCTCTGATGCCGTGCAGAGATGCGGGGGGCCAGATCTTCCAAGGTTTCAAGAGGTGCTGGACATCCAGATTTTTATATGAAATCTTCTGTTTTGAAAGTGATGGCAATTAATTTTTTACATTTTAAAAACATTAGGTGGGGCTTCCCTGGTGGCGCAGTGGTCGAGAGTCCGCCTGCCGATGCAGGGGACATGTGTTCGTGCCCCGGTCCGGGAAGATCCCACATGCCGCGGAGCGGCTGGGCCCGTGAGCCATGGTCGCTGAGCCTGCGCGTCCGGAGCCTGTGCTCCGCAACGGGAGAGGCCACAACAGTGAGAGGCCCGCGTACCGCAAAAAACAAAAAACAAACAAAAAAACACATTAGGTGGACAAAATATATTTGCAAATTGAAAGCAGTCAGTTCTGTTCCAGATGCTGAAATGTGTTAACGTAGAGTAAGGCTGGACCGGGTCTAGGTGTCCACTCCCGCTCTCTCCACTGTGACCCTAAGGACCAAAGGAGGAAGACAGATGCAGCAGCTCCGGAAGCCTAGGTTATTTGTGGCCACCCCCGGGAAAGGCAGTAGTGTCATGCCTCATTTCACCTCCCACCCACACGAGTTGATGATGTGGTTCCTGGTTTGCTCCGCAACCAGGAAGTCGGCATGCGGGGAGGGCTGACAACAACATCAGTCGAGTTGGGCCTCCGAGGCCCTGCTAGCCTGAGTGATACAGAAAGGATGGAACGTGAGGTGCTGGCCAAGGATAGAGGAAGATTCTGGTACCCCCCCAAACAAGCTGGAAAGTGATATCATCTCCTTTCTAATAATAAAGCAGCCTTCCTGGATATCCAGCTTGACACTGTTTAATCAGCAAAGGAATGGCAACGGACAGAGATCTCCAAAGCTCACAAGGAGGATAAGATCTGCTGATAGCAAGGACAACTCACATCTAGAACTTCACATGCAGCGCCAGGGGCAATCAGAATGGTTTTGAGATGCAGGAGGAATGAACGGGAGAATAAGGGACTGCAGCCCCCTTCTCCTCCCAGTGTCCACCTCTGAAGAATCATTTGTTCACTCAGCAAATCCTCTCTGAACACCTCTGATGGGCTATGTACTCTTCCAGGCCTTGAGAATACAGCAGTGCACAGATCCTGGGCATTACTCTCCCCTTTACTCTGAACTATGACCCAGACTGGCCTTTGCTCTATTCTTCTCTGGTTGGAGCAGTGACCTCAGGCCAACTTTTGTATTTTGCTCCGGAGTGCTTAATAGTTTCCCTGCTACTAGTCACTTCCTGGAATGCACTGACCCCTTTCCAAGAATACATGTTGTGCCGTGCCTGAGGTATAGAAAACTGGCAGACTCAGACCCAAATCCCAGCCATGCCTTAATTTTGACCAATTTTAAAAATGTTTCAGACACATCACACAATAATCCCTGTGGGTGCCATTCTGAGAGCAGGCATGGTACACCAGGTTTCTCTTGAAGCAGGCAATCTCTGGGGCATGTTAGATCAACCTCTTCTCGTTATTTGTCCTTCACCTACATCTTTCTCTGATGCCCCCATCTTTTGGGTTATGTGTCTAGAAGCAGGAACAGGCACTAGATATATGTAAGGCAGTCCCACCAGCTCTACAGGCTTCAGACCCCATCAGTTCATGTTCTGCAGGCAAACATACTCTTCCACTGACTGTAGTTGGTAGAACTGCAGCCCCCCAAAAAGATACGTCCAAGTCCAAACCCCTGGCACCTGTGAATGTGACCTTACTTGGAAAAAGGGTCTTCACAGATGAAATTAAGGATCTTGAGGGATTTCCCTGGTGGCAGAGTGGTTAAGAATCCCCCTGCCAATGCAGGGGACACGGGTTCGAGCCCTGGTCCGGTAAGATCCCACATGCCATGGAGCAACTAAGCCTGTGCGTCACAACTACTGAGCCTGTGCTCTAGAGCCCGTGAGCCACAACTACTGAGCCCACGTGCCACAACTACTGAGCCCGTGTGCCACAACTACTGAAGCCCACAGACCTAGAGACCGTGCTCTGCAGCAACAGAAGCCACGGCAAGGAGAAACCTGCACACTGCAACAAAGAGCAGCCCCCGCTCGCCGCAACTAGAGAAAGCCCACTCGCAGCAACGAAGATCCAATGCAGCCAAAAGTAAATAAAAAGGATCTTGAGATGAGATCATCCTCAATTAGGATGGGCCTTAAGTCCAATGACCTAGATTTGGTGTCCAACAGTGTCCTTGTAAGAGACAGAAAATGAGCACACAGACAGAGGGGAGAAGGCCACATGAAGACCCACGTGCAGACGAGGCAGAGAATGGATTTGTGCTACTCTAAGCCCAAGGGATGCAAGGACTGCCGGCAGCCACCAAAGGAGAAAGGCATGGAATGGATTCTCCCTCAGAGCCTCCAGAAGGGACAAACCCTGCCAACACCTTGACTTCAGACCTCTAGCCTCCAGAACTATGGGAGAAGAAAGTGCTGTTGTTTTACGCCTCCACGTTTGTGGTAATTTTTTATGGCAGCCTGAGATCAGAGACCCATGTTGCTTTCCCCCTGTGAGCCAGGACTACCATGGACAGCTTTCCTGAGAGTGTGGCCTTCATTCCTTTCATCTGGGGCCTTGGCAACAGTTCTCAGGTGGCTACACGGTGCCCAGAGGCAGGTGTCTGTTCACCAGCAGAAGAGACCTGGGGCCCCTTGGGAGGTGCTGGGCTCCGCAGCTTTGGGAGGAGTGGAATTGACGTCCTCGTCCACGTCAGATCGGTCTGCTCCGACCTCAGCTCTTTCTTCCTGCCTGATCCAAAGGCTGCTTTCTAGCTGTTCTTCAGCAATTTCTAGTTCTTCTTCTGTTTGTAAAACAGCCACGGTTTCCCGGGGTAAGTGTGAGGAATAGAGTCCAAATTTGGCTTTACAACCAAACATCGCCTCATATGGACTTTGCTGCAAGGAAACATCAAAGGCCTGATTCCTCACCATCTGCATGAATCGCAGGCCTTCGGCCCAGTGACGTGAACGGTTACTCTGCATCCAGGCACTGAGCATGTTCTTGACATCACGGCTTGCTCGCTCCAGGGAGCCCTGGCCTTGCCCAGGGTGGTATTTACCAGGGACAATCTTTAGGTCTGGCCATACCTCATTGAGCTCATTGACAACCTGGTTTGTGAACTCCAAGCCACTGTCAGATTCTAACATCGTGGGTGTACCAAGAATTGTGAAAATATCCAACAGGACAGCGACCACCTCATGGGCCTGTTTGGCTTTTAATGGCCGTAAAATAATAAACTTGGTCAAGTGGTCCTGGTAATATAAAATAAACTTGAACTCACCATCAGCATTTGACTGCATGTCAAGGATTTCAACTTGGCATCTGGAGTCAATGTCCTTAAATGGCATGGGCTTGGGTGCGAGGCCTCTCTTGGATACTGGGTTCTTCTGGTGGCACTGTTTACACAGAGTCAGATATAAGACAATGACTTCTTTGGTGACGTTCCCATATTTTCCTTGAAGCTCCTTGAGCATGCGCGTCCGCCCGCCATGGCCAATACTGAGATGTGTGTCGTGAAGAATGTCAAACAGCTCTTCCTTGTGTACGTAATACCGTATTCGATCTCGTTCTCCGTGAGTCGCCTCTATTAGTTTCTCTGTGCCCTGTACAGAGATCACGTCATACTTTGCTGTACGGCGATAATCACGTGATGACTTCCTCCCCTTCTCCTTAGCTTCTTTCACTTCCTTTATTGTTTGAAAGTACTTTTCTTTGGAAAATACCTTGCTGTTGTAACTTTTGCTTTCCACTAACTTTGTCACGCTGATAAGAAACTTTTCTCTCATGTTACTTATCTCCTTTTCCATTTCACTTGGATTTGAAACCCCAGGGGGATCATTTCCAGCTCTCTGTGGCATCATGGAGAACTAACTGGAAGAAGGAACCTAAGAAAGGTAGAAAGAAACAGAACGAGGTTAAATCTGCTGATATTCCATCTGGAAGACTTTCCCTCTAAAGTTCCTCGTCAACTCTTTCATCTGATTTTTGAACGTATGGAAGAAGAAAGATTACTAAAGTAATGGTATAAAGCAATAACAGAATAAAGATAACTAGAGGGACTTCCCTGGTGGCACAGTGGTTAAGACTCCGTGCTCCCAATGCAGGGGCCCCGGGTTCAATCCCTGGTCAGGGAACTAGATCCCACATGCATGCCGCAACTAAAAGCTCGCATGCCACAACTAAGGAGCCCACCTGCCGCAACTAAGATCAGGCACAACCAAATAAATAAAGAATAAAGATAACTAGAGGGCCCACTGGGCCCATTCATAACCAGAGCATGTCAACAGAATTTTAAATCAGCAAGATACATATACAGATATGTAGTAATTTTTGACTTTAGGCAAACAGAGTAATTAATAAAACCGTTAGCTCAAACAGTGAAACCTATTAATTCGTCTTTGCTAACTGAAGAGGAGAGGATAAATGGAAATGCCTAAGGCAATAATAGGCTGATATCTCATCCTCCATTCCTTTTAAAATAATATAAATGCGAGAACGTTGCTAGAAGGAACCCACATAACAATAGTAAGTTGTGAACTTGAAGTTAGCACCAGAGACGGCTTTTCAGCTTTCCCACAATCAACTTAATTTCTTGTGGCTGAAGAGTCTGTCCTCATTTTAGGAGACTCAAGGAGAACGCGGTGGGATTTTGGGGGGATTTTTTTGGCCGCACCACGTGGCTTGCGGCGGGGTTGCAGGGGGAGGACGGGGGGGGGAACCTTAGTTCCCCGACGAGGGATCGAACCCGGATCCCCTGCAGTGGAAGCGTGGAGTCTTAACTACAGGACGGCCAGGGAATTCCTGGGATATTTTTAAATGATGGTTTTCCCCATCGATTGTACACAGGATTAGTAAATGAAGACAAGTCCTTACGCTGAGGGACTGGCTTCTTGCAACTGTCCAGCATTGTGTCCCTGCTGCAATCCTTCTGAGAGGCCTCTTGACACTTCCAATCTCTGGCCACATCCTCAAATGTCACTGCCTCCTGAAATGACGCCAGCTGCTGCCACAGGGACGGTTCTGTCTCGGGTCCTGGGCTAAGGAGTAGCTGCAGCAGGACTAGGAAAGAGACAGTAGAGGTATTGGGAACAAAGGCGTGCCCACACGCATGACTGAATGTCAGTCATGTGAGTACTACACAAAGAAAAGATAACGGAGGGAGAGGAAAGGTCTCATATCCAGCAAGATGAGTCGAGCTACGTGGGTGAGGAAGAGGGGTTTTGTCCTCCTGGGAGGTCTGTAGGCCTGACCTGTTTTGACACTGCCTGAGCTGAAGCCCACATATTTCCAGAACGAAGCAGAGAGTCCAAGAGGACTTGAGCACTCCAAGGCCGGGAGACACTTTCAGGTACAGGCTTGATGGTTCTGACGAGGCAGCAGGGCCTGTTTCAAGAAATGAAAAGATTACATCTAGGGACACAGAGATATGTCAGGAGATTATCATACCAAAGAGATACTCCAAATGGAGTCCACACTCCACCGAGATTGGAGAATTCCTCCGGAAGAGAACTTGATACTCAGGTGTCTAAACCGAGGTTCCTTAGTTAGAACAACTCTGGAACACAGGATAGTGATGAGGCCAGGGGAAGAGTTCATGTGATGATCACAGGAATTCCAATAATCTTAGGAAAACAAGATCCCCGAGATGCCAGCCATCAGATGAAGAGCTGAGGGGTAGGGCAGAATCCTGAGAAGCAGAGAAAGATGGAAACATTTTTAAATATATATATATATATTTATTGATTTATTTGTTTGGCCATGCTGGGTCTTAGTTGTGACACACAGGATCTTGGTGTGGCATGCATGTGGGATTTAGTTCCCTGACCAGGGATGGTACCCGGGCCCCCTGCACTGGGAGTGTGGAGTCTTAACCACTGGACCACCAGGGAAGTCCCGATGGAAACAATTAAAAGCTCTGAGCAAGAGTCTCAGTTAAGCTGAGCCTGCTTCCAGATCCTGAATGTCCTCCACTAAAAAGGCTTCGAATTCCCTCGACTGGCCTCACTGGTTAACCATGGAACATTCCTGATTCTAAAGACACCACTGGGCTTTCCTGGTGGCGTAGTGGTTGAGCGTCCGCCTGCCGATGCAGGGGACGCGGGTTCGTGCCCCAGTTCCGGGAAGATCCCACATGCCGCGAAGCGGCTGGGCCTGTGAGCCATGGCCGCTGAGCCTGCGCGTCTGGAGCCTGTGTTCCGCAGCGAGAGGGGCACAACAGTGACAGGCCCACGTGCCGCAAAAAAAAAAAAAAAAAAAAAAAAGACACCACTGACTGTAAAACCACTGACATAATGACAATTTTCTTTTGAGAGGAAAAACTGAGGCCCTATATTAAATGAACATATCCAGATGGTTTTTTTTGCCACGCTGCACGGCATGCGGAATCTTAGTTCCCCAACCAGGGACTGAACCCGTGCCCCTTGCAGTGGAAGTATAGATTCTTAACCACTGAGCCGCCAGGGAATTGCCCACACATCCAGATTTTTTAAAGGTGAAAAATATGCATTTCAGGATCGAAGAAACAGAATGTTTATAATATGCTCTTTAAGCCTGAGCTCAAGACCCTCAGTGCAAACTGACATTTTTAAAGGCTCTGAGAAGTCCTGCAGTAAATAAACCAGTCTGTTTCATCCACCAGTCCCATATAATCATTGACATGGGGCTTTGTTTCCCAAAGAATATGTATTACTATACCACAGTCCTTAGAAGAGACTTGAAACCACAAGATATTCAACGGAATCCAGGAGGAGCACCTTCCAGACTCCTCACTGAAACCAGCATCTCTCAGAAATTGGCTGCACTGGCTGCTATTGGAGGCCCTTCAAGGAACTACACGGGAAGGAAAGGCCTCATCTCCATCCTATAAAAGAATGAAGAAGACACGCTAGAAATAGTTTATAATCAAAAGATGGAAAAATCTCAATCTTTAATATGAGAAATGGTCCTTAGCCTATACCATGAAATTCTAAAGCACAGTCCTAGAGTCACATTTGGCTAATAGACGTATGTTGGTTAGTCTACCCAGTGTTTGCTTTTTAAAAATTGAATGGTTTACCTATATTTACAGACTGGGGAGTTCATATAAAAATCTAGGTTTCTGGCTTTCATGAAAAATGGGACGATCCAGTCATACTGGGAGCTTTGCTACTTGGCAACAACTGGCTGGAGTAGAGAGGCAGCCACTCCCTTTAGACAGTCTACACTCTGTTTCCCACAGTCTTTAAGCCAGCTACTAACTATTCACCTTAGCTGCCCACCCCTGTAGTTACCTGAGTTTTCAACACCTGTTCTAAAGCAAAAGGAAAGAAACGAGGCCCCAAAGAAAGATGGCCAACTTCCTGGTGTGATCTGTGCTGGTGGGCTGATAAATGAGCTTGTTTAGAGAAGACTGGAAAGATCTTCCTTCCTCACCCACCTGCGAGTCTTTGCTTTGGCTGTCCCGGACCTGGAACAGGTTCTTCCAAATCACACCCAGCTCAAATCAGCATCCTTCCTGATGCACTCCGGCTGACTGCCATCTCTCCTGCCTCTGAACAGCCTGCACCACTCACTGGAGCGCTTTGCATTTTCAGTCGACTGGTTCAGGTGTACAAACCTAGAAGGCAGGGGCTGAGGCTTCTACCTCGCTGTATCCCCTCAGAGGGCAGATGAATACAGAGCTGAGACGAAAGATGTTCAAAGGGTATTTGTCAAACACTTGGCTTACAGGTATAGAAGAGAGGCTTTGCAGAGACATGGTAAGTCAATTTCTGACGCTATCATTTACTGTGTGAGTAGGCTGGGCAAAGTTACTGAGGCTTCATTTTCCGCAACTATAAAATGGGGATAATACCACTCTCCATCACAACGAGTTGTTGGGAAGACTCGGTGATAATGCAGTGTCCCCGCACCTTCCACAATACAAACTCCCGATTATTCCCGAAAACCTGGTTCGGGCATCAAGTCCTTTGTGCCGTCCTGGGTTCCGCGGTCTCGGCACCACCGCGCCAGGCTCCACGCGGGTTCCGCCTGCTAGTCGGGCCCGCCCACTCCTCCAAGGGCAGCCAACTCCGGGGGAGGAGTGAAATGAATGAGCCAGGCCAGCGGGAAGAGAGGCCGATCCGGGTGGTTTTGCAAGAGAGGGAGGTCCGGAAGGGAAAAGGAATACTCCAGGGCCGCCGTGCCTGGACCCTGCCCCACCCACGGCTGCGTCCGCCAGCGCCGCCCGGTCCTTTCCCGCCCGCGTGGGGCCTCAGCGGCTGAGGCCGGCCGTGCCGGCCGGAAGCGGCTCCGCGCCGGCCGGAAGCCCCGCCCCTCCCGAGGGCCAGTCCGCAGACGCCGCGGCGGGAAGAAACCTTACTCCGTTCCTCGGTTACGAAGGCTGTGTTCGGGGGTCCTGCCCAGCCTGCAGCGTGCTCGGCGGAAGCTGCGGTGAGTGAGATCACCGAGGTGATAGCTGGGGCCGGCCCAGGTGCGACCTTGGCTAAGCCAGCCACTAACTCAGGTCTCCGGCGGCGGCAAAATTGGTCACCTATTTCCACACGTTGTCGTAAAGGCTCCAAGATAAATAAATGCTCGCCTCCAGCCTGGAAAGTAAACCCCATTCATCGTCCTACACGTTTAAATGCTTAAGTCTAGAGTGAGGAAGGTGTTGCCAACAATTACTCTGTGCACGGTATCGCTTAATCCTCTAGGAGAAACCGCATTTTAGGTGAGCACTTTTTGCTTCAGATTGTAAGCTAAAGATTCGTTTTGGTCTAACAGCACTCACACGACATCAGTGCAGAAAACAAGGTTGTAAAGGGGGTCCTCGGGTATTCAGCTTTACCCCAAAGTGCTGCTGCCTCTGTAAAAGAAAATCACTATTTTATCAGTCCCGATCTCGGAATATTGTTAGAAAGCATTTCAATCATTAAAGAACTGGTGCTTGGGACTTCCCTGGTCGCGCAGTGGTTAAGAATCCGCCTGCCAATGCAGGGGACACGGGTTCAAGCTCTGGTCCTGGCAGATCCCACATGCTGCAGAGCAGCTAAGCCCGTGCGCCACAACTACTGAGCCTGTGGTCTAGAGCCCGCGCTCCCCAGCAAGAGAAGCCACCGCAATGAGAAGCCCAAGCGTGGCAACGAAGACCCAACGCAGCTAAAAATAAATTTTTTAAAAAAGAACTGATGCTCAAAGTTGGTTAAAAAACCAACTCTCTCTAAACAGTACTTTTCATTACTGGAATCAAGCCATATGATAAGGGTAGTCCACCCCTAGATAGCTAACATCACCTGAACTTCCCTGAAAACTGACCCACCGAAACCTAGTCAGCATCTCAAAGCACCACACATAAACAAAGACTCTTCATTTTAACAGTTTTTAATGAAAGTTGTAAACAAGATCACTTCATTCCTGCATCTTCTCAATTGTTTCTTCCTTATATTTGCCTTTTTCCTTCCCTACTTGGCGAGACTTGGCTTTACGTTCGAGGATCTTTTTGCGGTCTTTGTCCAGTTTTAGTCTGGTGATAACCACCTGCAAACAAATAAGAAAAATGCTCCTGAGCTTTAAACAATTACCAACACAGAACACACGGGAAGCCCAACATTCAGTGCCATTCCCCACACCTGTGGGAGTGGATGCCTAAACACTGAAGCGCCATAAATGATTCTTTACCCCCAAGCCTGGCTTAAATTTAAATGTTCACTAATGCTCAGCCAACAAAGGAGAAGGCAACGTGGCACTGGTGGTTCTTCTCACGTCCTCTTCTGTGCTTTATTAGAAAATCAGCTTTTTCTACTGCAAAACGTTTCAACTATTCCACTCCTCTCAGTTTTATAAGCTAACAAAGTCACACACGTTTTTGTTTCTATAGTAACGTTAGTACCACAAGGTTGGAAATTAAATGTAGCCTTCACATATGCTTCAACCTGCAAAACCTTTAGTGAAGTCATACAACAGACCTTATTCCAACAGATTTGTCACTAAAGACACCCTGATTATGATAAATTTTAGTCTTAGAGAGGAAGGTGAGGGAAGGCAAAGACAGCACTGAACAAGGTCTGGAAATATAGCATAGCGACCAAAAGACAATCTCCACCGCCATGGAGGTTATATCTAATATGAGATGGAATGCTGGAGGACAGGGGCCAAATCATAATCGAGATCAGGCAAAGCCTCACGGAAAGGTCTATATTTGAACAGAGACCTGATAAGAGGGGTAGAGTATTCCAAACAGAACAGCAAGCACAGAAGTCCAGAGGCAGAAGAACTTCTAAGTTTAACAGGTGTGTTTCTCAAATTTGAGTGTGTCTGGAGGGCTTATTAAAATAGACCCCTGGGTCCCACCCCCAAATTCTGCTTCAGTAGACCTGGGAACAGAATGTACAATTCTATGAAGTTGCTAGGTGATCCTGCCAACCAGCAGACACACTGAGTAGCATGGCTGTAGGAACAGTAAAGAGGCCAGTGGACTAGAACACGGAGAGTGGAATAAGGTGACATCAAGAAGTAGCTGGTGATGGGACTTCCCTGGTGGCGCAGTGGTTAAGAATCCGTCTGCCAATATAGGGGACACGGGTTCGAGCCCTGATCGGGGAAGATCCCACGTGCCGCGGAGCAACTAAGCCCGTGTGCCACAACTACTGAGCCTGTGCTCTAGAGCCCACGAGCCACAACTACTGAAGCCCGTGTGCCTAGAGCCCGTGCTGTGCAGCAAGAGAAGCCACCGCGATGAGAAGCCGGTGCACCACAACGAAGAGTAGCCCCCACTCGCCGCAACTAGAGAAAGCCTGTGCGCACTGCAAGGAAGACCCGATGCAGCCAAAAATAAATAAATAAATAAAAAGAAGTAGTAGCTGGTGATCAGTCTTGTAGGCCACTCAGATGGTAACAATATTCTGGATACAATGTGACAGCAGTCAACAGGTGTTATCGACTGATGTGGGGTATATAATAATGACATTTTGGCCTGAGCCATTAGGACAAAGCTGCCACACACAGTGACGGTAACAAACTGCAAGAGGGTTCAAGGATAAAACCAGGAGTTTAAACATGTCAGGTATGAGATACTGATTGGGTATCCAAGTTGACATGCAAACTAGTCAACTGGATATTGAGGTTTGTCTGGAATAAGAGATGAAGATGAGCCACAAAGAGGGAGATCAACTGTCAAATGCTGCATTAAGTTCATAAAACACTTAAGAATTGGTCACTGGATTGCTGACCTTGACAACCGCTCATCTAGTGGGGGGCAAAAATAAGACTGCAGTAAAGAATGGGAAAGTCTTCGTTCTTAAGAGATACACACTGAAGTAATTAGAGGTGAAGTGCCACGATGTTTGTAATCCACTAGTGGGTAGGGAAAAGGGCAAAGAAAATGGTAGTTGTGAATTCTAGGTGAAAGATACGCAACAGCTGTACTAGTCTTTCGACTTTCCTGTAGTTTGAAGATTAGATTTGTGGTGCCAACTCAAGATCTTAAAAAAACGAACACCTCGTTATTTGAATAGGCACCAAGCACATTTATTACCTTTAAACATAGTTTTTTAATTGAGAGAAATTAGACAGCTGTATTGGAGAATTCACATTAAAGTCCAGGACATGAGAATCGGACCATTATCTTCTATTTTGGCTTAGATACCACTATCAATGGGATCTAGACTCTGAGGTCCAGATTTTTTCCATCTGCAAATGACTTAATACCTACTTTGCAGGGCTGTAAATGTGCCTTACTGTTTAGTCAGTTCTGTTTAATACACAGGGTATCAGCTCCATATCTAAAAATTACCCGATTTCCTATATTTTACGACCTATTCATTTTTAGACTGATCCATCAGCTTACTAATAGCTTTTAAGGAAAAGGTACATTAAATACACATACAGAATAACTGTTAAAATTTCCTTCTCCCCTCTCAAGCATTCTTAAAAACACCCACCTTGCTGGGGTGAATGCCCACGTGGACAGTTGTGCCATTAGCCTTCTCCCGCTGCACTCGTTCAATGTAGATGACATACTTCTTCCTGTAAACCTGGACTACTTTGCCAATTTGCTGCCCTTTGTAGTGCCCTCGTACAACCTAAATGCAAATTCAAAAATAAAAGATATATGTGGTTAAAAGAATATTAAACTTGAAAATCAGGAAACCTATGAATCAGATAAACATCATTCACTTTACAGGATCTTCCAATTTTGAAAGACCTAATCATTAATGGAAATGTGCCAATAATTCTATCTCTGGCTTCAGTTAA
Organism: Phocoena phocoena; assembly: GCF_963924675.1. Classification (NCBI taxonomy): domain Eukaryota; kingdom Metazoa; phylum Chordata; class Mammalia; order Artiodactyla; family Phocoenidae; genus Phocoena; species Phocoena phocoena. The sequence goes on from NC_089237.1 coordinate 51,732,343, forward strand.
CCTGGAAATAAACTATGCTCCATATAAATCTACAGTGATGGACAGTGCATCCTACAACTGATGACCCACCAGCAGTGGTGGGCTTGTTAAAAGGTTAAAAACGAGGAACAAGCCCACCTTGGTTTTTTGTACCAAGTTGACAAGGAAATTGTCACTCCATCTCAAAGGGAACAACAGGCCATAAACATTAAATTCACAACCCATTAAAGGGCCCAACTAAGTGCCCAAGAGTGGGCAGCAGCTAAAATTTAAGGAAACATGCCACTTCTTTCCCTGAGGTTAACTAACATCGTTCTGTACCCGCAAGTCCCAACGACCCTCAGCTTGCCAAAGTGCTTCTGAACAGATGTTTCTTCCCAGTTGCAGAAAGCAGAGGAGACTGCCTCCAAGACCTACTGGCAATTTTAGCACCAGCCCAGGAGCGACAAATGGCTATTCATCTCATGAAATGCTGGTAACGTGTAAGCTGCTTTAGAGACTGAATCTTAATCACTAGCTGCAAGTTACAGCTAAGAAACATTAATAGGAATTTTCGCTTAAATAGACTTGACGGATTATTTACTGGTCCTCTCAAACAATCATATGAAACTACAGCTCAGTTGTAACTTATATATGGATTTTGATTCAGACACAGAATTGTTTACTGGTCCTCAAATGCCTCTCCAATGCCCAAACATACCCAGAAAAAGATAACTCCAAAAGTAAGATTCTGGTTCCAAACCCCCGGTCTTCTGTTTAATTATGACTGCATCTGATGCTTGAGACAACTGATTTTCACCAAAGTGTAAAGGTGAAGAAAGCTGCATACTTTGTGTTTAGTCCCCAGCTCAACTCCTTTTGCAATCCTGTCCTGGGAGCCAACGTCTCAGATGTATCACTCTCAGAATGCAATCCATCGTCTATGCCTAACGTGCGGGATATTCGCCAAGATGACCTGAACACGGCACATACCTGAACTTCATCATCCTTCCGGATGGGCATGGATCGGACATTGTACTTCTGTCTCAGCTCTTTAGAAAGAGGGGAAGACATAATTTTCCTGCGAATGTGGGAAGGCGCATTGAAATGCCTTTTCCGGTTCTTGCTTCGGTCAGAAGTCACAAAGGGATTGAACTTCATTTCGGCTAAATAAAAAGTTAAAAGAGGTGCAAACCCTTAAATGACCAAATCTCACTCAGTTTACAAACAAGTAACTGCAACAATTTCATCTGAAAAGTTTAGAATGCTCACAAAAGCTGTCACATTCTTTAACTTCATCAAAAACTGCTTGTAGTGAATTGCTTTACTGGGATGTTTTCTTTATTTACTTATGGAACAGAAGAACGTTCCATTACCAACACACCTGTTGTAATTAAACTTTTTGTTTACACTCTCAAACTGCATAACTACTGCGTAAGGAAGCTAAAACAGGCCTTATATTTCCGCTGATTTAGGGCAAAGCAGACTGACAACTCAAACATCACATCACGTTTTAGAAAGACCAACTAACGGTAATCTGCGAACTTGAGCGTGAACCCATTTAGCCCCATCCCAAATGAATGAAATCAGGCCCTCATCCCGAACCTGGAAAATGCACATAACTCGGATCCAAAAAGCCTTCCAATGGGCGAGCGCCGTCTGAAAGTTCTGTAGATTTACCAAGAAGCTATCCCGAGACCATTCTTTAGGAAACTACACTGCCCAGACTAGACTCCATCACCATAGGCCCTCTCCCCTTCAGCTCCCGTTGCCAAGTCCCCAAATCCTCTTTCCTCCTCCCTTCCCCACCCCGGCGGGCCTTGAGCTAGGAGAAAGATCGAGACCATCCTGGCCCCCCTTCCCGGCTGCTACTCGGCCACCGGGACAGTATCGGGGCCCCCGGGGTCGAGATACACCGTGCCCGTGAACGGATGGCTGCGGATTATACGCGTTGTCCCAGCAAACTCACCCGTTGGCGCTTCAGCGATGGCCACAAAAGGGAAGAGATCCACACACAGCTTCCGGTTTTGTAAGTTTCCGAGAGGTCTCGCGAGACCGATGTTTCTTGGAGCGAGAGAGGCGCAGAGTTTGAACGCGGACGGAAAACTGGGAAAGAAATTGATCACTAGCGTCATCTCGTGGCTCGGAGGGGAACTGCAGAGCCCTTCTCCAGGTCCTGGTGCCTTCCGTGGGAGCTCTGGGTTCTCCAGCTGCGTCCTCTGGGAACGGTGGTTCCCGGGCAAGTGGCGGGGGCTGCTTGGGGTCTGACTGCCCCGGCGGGTGTTGAGGGAGCTAGCGGCCCCAAGGGACCCGTGTCCCTTCACTCGAACACCGGGCAGCGGGTACTCCCTTAGCCGGGAAAGGGCAGGTCCTATATTTGACCGCCAGGTGGCGCTGGGACTCCGGCCGGCCGGTCACCTACCTGGACCCCGGGCCAAAGGCGTGGGCCTGTCGAGTGTGCCTGACAGGTAACCAGCCAGCTCCAGCCGGCCGCCCGCAGCCGCCCCAACACCAATGTGTGTGTTGACTGCTCCGCGGGGCCCGTCCGAGGTTCGGCTCCCACCGGCGAGGGGCCTTCCGAGAACTGGGGCCGCGGGTCCGCCCCCGTCCCGCGGAAGTAGGTCTGAACCCGCGTTTCTAACGAGCTCCCAGGTGATGCCGAGGGTGCTGGTCCGAGACCACACTTTGAGGAGCGCGGCGTGAGGAAGCTTTTCCACTTAGAGAACTGTGCCCTTTTCTTTTTTTTTTTTTTAAATTATTTATTTTTGTCTGCGTTGGGTCTTCATTGCTACACGCCATCTTTCTCTAGTGCGGTGAGCGGGCTTCTCATTGCGGTGGCTTCTCTTGTTGCGGAGTACAAGCTCTAGGCACGCAGGATTCAGTAGTTGTAGCTCACGGGCTCTAGAGCTCAGGCTCAGTAGTTGTGGCGCACGGGCTTAGCTGCTCCGCTGCATGTGGGATCTTCCCGGACCAGGGCTCGAACCCGTGTCCTCTGTACTGGCAGGCGGATTCTTAACCACTGTGCCGCCAGGGAAGCCCCCCACTGTGCCCTTTTCTTAATTTTACCGCCTGCTCACATTCAGTTCAGGATCTGATGGAAGCAGGGCAAGGGGGTGCGCCCTCCTGAAGGATTGCAGTGCGGGGTGAACTCCCGCCGCGTGCCTGGCAGCGCACCTAGTAAGCGATCGGTTTCTGTTGAATGAATAACGCAGGTGTCATACTAGGGGAAGACACACGTTTCATGATACTTAAGACGTAGTAAGCTTGCAGAGTCTTAGGGACACCCTTCTACTCACTGCCTTTTTAGCTCCTTTAATCCACCAAATAGCCTTGCCATCCTGGTATTGTTGTCCTGTTTTACAGATGAGGACCCTGAGCCACAGAGAAGTGAGAGGAGCTCGTGCAAGGTTATACAGAACCCATAGGTTATAGACGAACCCATGCAGGCTGGCTTCCCAGCCCCTTCTGATAATTCCCTATATGTTCCCAATTTGTAGGAACCCACTGGGGTCAAGTCAAAGAGTGAGAAACCATATCCTTGAGGGCCCAGAGTGGAGTCGGTGAAGAACATGTGTTTTCATGATTTAAAAATAGTTGTGTTCTTAAATATGCTGTGAAGATATAGCCCCGGATTTTATTTGTTATTCAAAACTTCAGTGAGAGCAGAATTCTGCTGCTGCAATTCTTTTCAACAAATGTTTATGGAACATCTTTCATGGGCCAGCCACGTTGCACCCTGGAGCTACAAAAGGAAATTAGTCAAAGTTTCTGCCTGCAGGAAGCTCACTGTCTAAGAGATGAGATAAACAACAAAATTTACAACCACAGGACCCCAGAGAAGTGCTCGCTGAGCCTGGCTATCCTTGGTGCCTGGGTGCTTCGGGAAGAGAAGAGAACTCTGGGGTCCGGGAAGACCTGGGGTGAAGTCGCCCTTTAGTGACCTTTGAGGAATGTTAAAATTAGCTCCAGGAGGCAGAGAGGGAATAGCTTGAGGGAAGGCATGGAGGTGTGAAGCCCATGACACACTGTCACCAGGTGCCAGGTCCCTGTGGCTGGCATGAGAGGGATTCAGAGAGGAGCCCATGAGGCTCTGGGGTTGAGCTGAGTTTGACTTGGATGCTGAAAGTCGTAGGGAACTGCTGAAGGCTCCTGCCTCCCTTTCTGGTCTTCACTTTCTCTTTCCTCTTACTGTCTTTACTAGTTTCCTTCATTGCCTCTTCTTCAGGCCTCCCCATCATCTTTCTCTCTGGGGTCCTCTCAAAGGTCCTCTCTGTTTCTTCAGCCTCCCCATCATTCTCCACTGTCACCCAAGCCTCTCAGGCCTCCCTCCCTCCATCCAACACAGTCATCGAAATTAAACTCCAGCCCACCCACCATGTGGAAGCATAACCACTTTATACAGTGTGAAGACTGTTGGAAATTGTACCCACTGATGCAGATGACTGCTAGCCTAGTCATACAGTCTGTTTATCTTCACAAGTGTCTGTTGGGCATCATGGCTCCACCCTACACGAACCTCTGGCCACCTCGCCTGGCTGTCCTCTCTCCACATTCTTCTTACGTGAGTCCTTTTTTTTTTTCTTTTTTGAGTCTTAACCACTGGACCTCCGAGGAAGTCCCCAAGTGAGTCCTTTTAAATTGGCTCCTTCGGGTCATTTTGAGGGTGGTCTTTGTGTAGCCCTAAGACACACCAAAGTAGGTATTATCCAGGCTTCATGCCTACATCCCTGGACTAAACTTTTTTTCTGGACCACAAACCGTCACGTTTACTTGTTCATTTGTTCACCCATTCATTCCTTCACTCATGCATTCTTTATCCAGCTTCGACTCTTTCCTAAATTCTGTGCCAGACGCTTGGTATGATCTTAGCAAGATCAGTTAAGATCTAGCCTCTCGTCAAGGAGCACATTGTCTAGGAGGAGACGGACTTCTCAACAAACATGCCATCATCAAGTGTCTCGGGAAGATGGTGGAATGCAGCAGGGGACACAGCACAGGTGCGGCCAATTCTAACCAAGGTAAGGGTTGGGGGAGGTTTTATAGGTAACCCATGAACTGTTTCTGGAAAGCTAGGTAGGAGTTTTCCAGGTAGACAATGGGGGAAGCGTGTTCCAGGTGGAGAGAGCTACCCAAACGAGAGCCCGGAGGCCTGCACCAGCATTGCTTGTAGGAACTGCCAGTAGGTTGTGTTGAGAATTAGTTGTGGTGCTCCTTTGTTCTGGGTTTGAGGAGGACGAAGGAAAGGGACAAGTTGTGAGGGTGGGCCAAGTTTGTTTATTTTGTATCAAAATAGGACATTTGGATTGTGGAGGTCAAAGAGAGACTGCCTTCTGCCTTGCAGAAGAGCTGCCCGCGTCCTCAGGCTTCACTGAGGGCAGAGGTCACGGGCCGAGGGGCAGAGCGGTCTCTGATGTGCCTGCCCAGACTCCTGGCAGCTCTGGCCCGGGGCCCACCAGTGAAGTATGGATCCTTCGGCTCGCTGGGTCGGCCTAGACTGTGTATGAGAGTTAAAGGTTATTGTAATGGGAGGTGGCAAAGGGAGTGAGTGTGTGTGAGTGTGAGAGTGTGTGTGTGAGTGTAAAGGCGGGGGTATGCCGCTGGACAAGGGGAGAAAGAGGAGTGACAGTTTATGTTTAACTTCGGGGCATCCGTCTGCCTGTCTACCTATCTATGTTATCTTCCTGTAGTGCCCTGACCCCAGGGTGGTTGCTTAAAGCGAAAGATTTTATTTGAGAAAGAAAAGGAAGGATATCAAAGAGGGAATCAAAACAGGGAATTCCCTGGCAGTCCAGGGGTTAGGACTCCCACTCTCAATGCCAGGGGCCTGGGGAGTTGGAGAGCTAAGATCCCACAAGCCGCACAGCACAGCCAAAAAAATCGAGAAAGAGGGAATCAAAATGAGCACATTAAATGGTGGGGCCCAGAGAAATCCATAGGAACTTAGGAACGCTGAGAATATTAAACATTTTACCTTCCTTCCTGGGTGCCTGTTAAGCCTAAGATGTCATACCTCGAACGACACACATCAGCTGACACGCTGGAACCACGGGTCAAGCAGTCTGGCGGCTCTTGGGGCCGACTCCTCACTAGGCAACAAGTGTGTACACTGAAGATATCTTTAGCTTCTAATATAATTTTTCAATTCAATGTTCAGATAACACCTACATTTACTTGGTTCAAAAATCCCAAAATACCAAAGGTAAAGGGAGAAGTTCCCTTTCCATCCCATCATTTTCTCATCCCCATCCACAGTTCACCACTCTTACTAGTTTTTTTGGAATATTCCCAATTGCTTTATGCACAAATAAGCAAATCAGAAAGTAGATTCTTTTTCATTTTTTTGGGCACGCCACGCGGCATGTGGGATCTAGTTCCCTGACCAGGGATCGAACCCGTGCCCCCTGTAGTGGAAGCACAGTCTTTTTTTTTTTTTTTTTAACATCTTTATCGGAGTATAATTGCTTTACAGTGGTGTATTAGTTTCTGCTGTATAACAAAGTGAATAAGCTATACGTATACATATATCCCCATATCTCCTCCCTCTTGCGTCTCCCTCCCACCCTCCCTATCCCACCCCTCTAGGTGGTCACAAAGCACAGAGCTGATCTCCCTGGGCTATGCAGCTGCTTCCCACTAGCTATCTATTTTACATTTGGTAGTATTTATGAGTCCATGCCACTCTCTCACTCCATCCTAGCTTCCCCTTCCCCTTCCCCGTGTCCTCAAGTCCATTCTCAGCGCACTCTTAACCACTGGACACCAGGGAAGTCCCGGAAAGTAAATTCTTATGCCCCCACTTTCTACACAGGTTGTAGTATCGGATACCCAGCGTTCCACACCTTGCCTCTGCCCATCGGCCATTGGATCTTGGAGACTTTCGGAGTCAGTTTGCAGGTCCTTCCTTGTTCTTTTTACAGCTGCATGACAGTTCCTGCATCTTAAGTTACACAACCAGCCCCTTCTGACTGGCATGCAGGGTTTCCCAATTCTTTGTTTTTAGGAACAACACTGCAATTACATATGTCAATGCCGCAGTATGCAAGTGTGTCTGTCACATACCTTTCTAGAACGGGAATTGCTTGGTCAAAGTGGACATTTGATAGATAATGTCAAATTTCCCCTCCTAGGGGTTTTATCAGTATCCCTTCCTATCAACCTCACTTGCTTCCCTCAGCGTTGGCAGCAGGGTGAGTTTAGACAAGCTCATAGGTGAAAAATGGGATGCCAGCAGAATTGTAATTTGCACTCCTTTCACAAGTGTGGCTGAGTAAATGTTTAAGAGCCATTTGCATTTGTGTTTTCGGATGGTCTTTTTCATTTAAAGTGAATTATCCTAAAAGGCCAGGCTCATCGCTTCCCACATGCATTTACAATGTGTCTGGAATCTTTGAGAAAATATATAGCTTTTGACATTCTTTGAAAATAAAAGGAGTGCCATCTACAAGTCACGACTGAACAATATGGAAACACTATAGGTATTTCGAAATTAACTTTTGGCAAGCACAACAGAATCTGAAAAGGCTAAAAGCAGGTCCCCAGACATTCATGACACTGTTTGAAGCAGCCTGGCTGTGGTTAAAACTGACTCAGTAGAGTCTTCGTAAATTTAACATTTTAATTCCTGTAATAAACATTTTTCCCATGAATCCACCTGTACCTCCCCCAATAGCACCTATGCTCTTCTCTAATCTTGAAAAGAAGCCCATAAGTGCATTAAATCAACTCTCTCTGTGTCCCAATATCCCCTGCAGGTGGATCCCATCCCCGAATGGTCCCCAAATGACCACCATTACAGGCTTTTAGGAACTAGGTAAGAGGGCGCTACTTCTTTCCCCACAGACAGCGAACTGCGCTGGGAGAGGCAGAGGCTGTGGAGAGCTTGGCTGTTGGCACACCTGGGCTCTGAACCACCCATTTCAGAAAACAGCTTGAGGTTTTTGCTGGTTTTAGCCCTAAAATTAAGATGATGGCCCACTGACTTATGGGCCTTAGTAAACAGAAAATAGCTGTCCCCGAATGGCTCGCTCCCCAGACAAGACCCAATCTGAGCTTTTTCTAGTGTCCTCATCAAGGACCCCCAGCATAGGCGGGGTCCCCAGGTGATGTGACCTTGGCCAGCGCCGACAACAGCTGGGTTGTCTCTGCCAAGCACCGCTGTCTTCTTCCCCACCCTTCCTCACCCAGCCCAGCCTGGGAATCCACCCCGGGAACTGGCCCAGCTGGTGTGGCCTCTAATGAGTGGTTGGTCATGAGGAAGAGGAGAACCTGGGCTGGGAGGAAGCCCCCAGGTGTTCGTTTGCCCACATAGTTTTCAGCTGACTCAAGTCCCGGCCACCAGGCTTCCCCTGCACTGCCCGCCTTCCACACTATCCTTGAAAACTCCAGGACTCAAAATTTGGACCATTCTTGGGCCGGGGAGGCTTGGGGAGACCTCTGGCTCTGTGGGCCATTCTGCTGGCCTCAGCCTCTGTCAACAAACTTCCGACTCCTGATGTGGCCTCCGCTCCCCTTTTCTGTTCCTTCCTCCAGGAGCTCCCTGAGATCAGCTTCTCCCTCAGGGAACACCTTCCAGGCTGGCACCCCTGCCCAGCTGTGGGGTGTCACGGATGGGGGCTGAGACTCCAGGAAACACAAGTGCCTTTGGCCCCTGCGCCACCCCTTCTGTTTATTGCTTGGAGCGGGTTGGAGGACCCTGGCCGGGAATTCTGACCTGGAGGAGTCCTGCCCTTGGGCCCCTCCAGGATGTACCCCACACAGAACCCCAGCTGGCCTCAGGCAGGTCACCTGGCAGGTGAGGACTATCCCTCGGGGTTGGTGAGCCCACAGGACGGAGCAGCCGCCCATCTCCCTGCCTTGCTCGGCTCCAGCCTAGAGGAAGGGTCAACATCCCCGGAGGGTATGCCCCTGCTGCTGTTTCTGAGCAGGGGTGTCCATCACGCTTTCCTCCCTGGCCTGGAGCCTGGAGTTTCCATTTCATTCAGCCCAGAGCCTGCTGCTCAGCCCAGCCCTGGCCTCCCTGTTCTCCCTGAGACGCACTGGGAGCAAGGAGCCCGGGGTGGGGAGATGCCACTGGACCTCCAGCCAGCACCGCCCTAACACCCTCTCTGCCCCTGGCCACCCCACAGGGCTCGGCTGGCCCCCACCCCCAGGCAGCCTGGCTGTGTGAGTGGGCAGCTTCCAGAGCGGCCCTCGGGCCGGTGCCCCACTCACGCGTGCTTCCTCACCAGCAGCACCCAGGGCAGGATGGCAGCCACCATGGCCACCACGGCAATGAGGATGATGAGCAGTAGGGCCTGGGAGCGGCTGCAGAACGACCGGGTGGAGCTGGGCACCGGGGAGGCCTCCAAGAGCTCGGCCTGGCTGCGCCCGGGCAGGATGCTGTCCTGCTTCCCCAGGGGCATCCCGTGGCAGCTGATGATGAAGATCTGCGGCTCCTGGAGTAGGCCGGGCGGCGGGTCCAAGGTCAGCTGGACGCCCTGATTCGGGGACGGCCTCCAGAAAGGCTGGGAGAGGGCCAGGGAGTTGGCGTGGCCTAGGGTGTCCGGCGGTGGCACGGGCGGCAGGCCCATGGGCACGGCCAGGGTCTGAGCGCTCTTGTCCAGCTTGGAGGGCCAGCAGGAGCTCTTCTTGCCGAGGAAGGTGACGTAGCGGCAGACGGGGCAGACGACGGTCCTCTGGACCTGCCCGTCCACGCGCGTGGAGAGGAGGTACTTGACCAGGCAGTCATGGCAGAACATGTGGCCACAGCTCAGCGTCCGGCTGGCGCCCTCCATTTCGCGGAACTTCTCGTAGCACACGGGGCACTCGCCGCCCGAGCTTTCCTTGCTCTCCCCCTCGGACATGGCCGCACGGGAGGGCAGGGCCCTGGCTGTGGGCGAGAAGGGCCAGAGCATCAGCGCCTTTCCCTCCTTCGCTCCCCTGCCGGACCCCTCCGGGCCTCCCGGCACCCCGCTGCCTCCGCCCCCTCCTCCCGGGTCCTCTCCCGCTGCTCCTCCTCCAGGGTCTACCGGAAGTAACCCCGGACCCACCGGAAGCGATGGGGGGCCGCTTCCGGAAGGGGGATTGGGAGACAAATAGCGAGAGCTCCCAGCCACGCTGGGCTCTGGAAGGAGGTGGGTGGCGGGGAAGGTGTAGCCTCCCACCTCCAGCCCGACGGGCACTCCCTGTGAGGTCACCCCCTCCCGCTTCCTGGTTCCAGGCCCGAAGTGGAGGCCGGAGGACCCATTTCCCAGGGGAAGCAGGTGGCTAAGCGGATGCACCCGCGGCCTCAGTCCAGGCCTCAGTGTGGGCGTGTGCCCAGAGTGGCCGTTTTCCAGAACAGCCTCTGCTGCTGCTGCGTTTCCCCGCTCGGGCTGGCCGACCCACTGGGTTGTGTGCAGCCCCTGCGCCGCACTCCTGTGTGCCACGTGTGGCTGTAAAGCAATGAGGGATTTGAAAATGAAACTCCAAACTTAAACATCCAAATGACCGCTGGCTGGCCGCGCGGTCACGTCAGGGAGCTGTGGGCTCCTTCCTTTGCCCATCACAGCTCACTCATCCTTCAGACTCTTCCCGGAGGCCTACCCGAGGCTGCGAGAGAACCTTCTGATTAACCTCTGTGAAGGCAGATTTTCATCCTTCGAGGATACGTCTGGTATTTGGAAATGGCCAAAAGTCACCGGGTGCCCATTCTGGTGAGAAGGCAAATGACTGCTCAAGTGGCATGAGATTGTTTTAAATCAAAGATAAGGAGTCACCATGATGCAACAGGTGGGTTTCTAACATTATCTGAGCGCTAAAGAGAGGCTCCAGCGATGCTGTCAGCAACGGCGACATTGTTGGATTTAGTCCAGTTTTCCAAGGTGTAAACCTTGATGGGAAACACCTCTTTGGGTATGTGATGTGGTCCAAGTGTTCTCATTATTCAACGTGTCCCCAGTATCACAGCTGTGTCATCTAAACTCCTCTAGAACAGCCTCTTCCTGTTATTGATATATTCTTCCATCAGGGATGTAGACAGAAGACCCCTGGACACACTGATAACTAGAGCTGTGTGGCAGCCCCCAGGTCTGAGAGATGACGTAGTGAGAACAAGATTAGTTACTAGGAAGGACAAACTAGAGTTGGTTCAATCACAAATCTTTTGGAATCTCTCCCCACTCCTGGCTTGGTTCCCAGTCCATTTTGCCAAGTTGAAAACTTGGTCCCATAACCAAGAAAGAGCAAAAATATGTAGAGGGAGGGGTAGGGGACTGGGGACCCTGGTGGCAACACCAAAGCCTTTGCAGGGGTTTTCAAGCTTTGGTCTCTGAAGTGGTCAGTGTGGCCTCCAGGCTGGGGTGAGGGTTCAAGTGCTCAGACTCTGAAGCTGGCTTCGAATCCTTGATATACCCAAGGATATATCTGTATAATCTGTCTGAGCCTCGATTTCCCATCTCTAAGGTGGGGTTGATTATAATCGTACCACCTTCCTCTCAGCGTTGTCCAGAGTATTAAGTGAGGTAGCATGAGTGAAGAGTCTGGCTCGCAGTAAGTGCTCAATAAACGGTAGGTGTCATTGTTAAGGCCGGCTGAGCCCTTTCCCCTCCTGGCATCTGCCTTCCCCGGCCTTCCCTCTCCTCCCCAGATGTTCCTTATTACATAAGTGACTAAAGAATATCACACCCCTGACAGAGGGCAGCTCCCATCAAATTAGAATAACTGAACAGGATGACAATAGATTAGGGGAGTGATGGGCAATAGATCATTAAGATGGTGATTCCAGATTTTCTCAGACTTTTTACTTTTTTGTTTCATAACACACTTGCAAGTGTCTAAACTGGGGTTATTCTCAGGATGACCTTGATTTTCTTAAGCCGACCAACTGCTAAAATGTCCCCCTGCATCTCATTATTCCCCACAGGCATATGGTGGCAATTCCATCCATCCAATTATTCAACAAATATGTATTGACCGCTTGCTGCAGGCTAGGTACTGAGCCAGGCATTGGAGATAAGCAGTGATCAAGAAAGCCCTTCCTGGGGCTTCCCTGGTGGCGCAGTGGTTGAGAATCCGCCTGCCGATGCAGGGGACACGGGTCTGTGCCCCGGTGCAGGAAGATCCCACATGCCACAGAGCGGCTGGGCCCGTGAGCCATGGCCGCTGAGCCTGCGCGTCTGGAGCCTGTGCTCCGCAATGGGAGAGGCCACAACAGTGAGAGGCCCGCGTACCGCAAAAAAAAAAAAAAAAAAAAAAAAAGCCCTTCATGAAACTTTAGAGCCTAGGGGACATTTATAAGTTTTCTTGAATAAAGATTTTTTTAAAAGGAGGGATGATCAATCGCTTAAGTTGTTTGGGTAACTAAGAAGTAAATTATCAAGACAGGCAAGAGAAGTAAAGCAGGGATTTCCCTGGTGGCGCAGTGATTAAGAATCCGCCTGCCAATGCAGGGGACACGGGTTCGAGCCCTGGTCTGGGAAGATCCCACATGCTGCGGAGCAACCAAGCCCGTGCACCAGACCTAGTGAGCCTGTGCTCTAGAGCCCGCAAGCCACAACTACTGAAGCCAGCGTGCCTAGAGCCCGTGCTCTGCAATAAGAGAAGCCGACTCTCTCTACAATGAGAGAAAGCCCACGTGCAGCAACGAGGACCCAATGCAGCCAAAAATAAATAAATAAATAAAATTTAAAAAGGAGAAGTAAAGCAGTTAGATAAGAGAATGTTGGGGGAAGAAAGGACTTCTGAGGCCATTTAGGAAAATCTAGTTTTATAGGTGAGCAGACCCGGGTCCAGAGATGGGGAAGTGACTTGTTTGAGGTCACCTGGGAAGGAGAATGGAGAGGGAGATGGGAGAGAGAGAGATTTCATAGATAGTATAGAAAACATTAGAATCAGTTGATAGATTGGGTGGGTGAGTAGATATTAGCCAAATCAGGAAGCACTTTCCTCCTTGGGATGAGAAGGGGAGCAGGGAGGACTGAGTTTGAGGAAAAATTAAAAGGATGCAGGGGGTGCAAAAGACATCCCAGGTCCCCAGTGGTGGCTTCTCTGTGCAGTCCCTTCCCCATCGTGTGCTTCGGGAGAGGCATGTCACTTACATCTGGACAATGCCACCCGCCCTCCATCCCCACCTTCTCACCTCCCTTTCTCATTCTCCCTGATGCCTCCCTCCTTGCGTCCCTCCCTTTCTCTTAATTCCATTTCATTCTCCATCCTTGAGTTCCTCTTACGGGCGTGACTCTGTCTCGGGTGCTGGGGCAGGGGAGAGGGCAGCAGAAGAAATGCAAGGAATAATGCTCTGATTTGGGCACAAACTAGCTAAATAACAGTGCAAGACATTATCTACCAAAGGCATCCCCATTGGTGCTTCAGGAAATTTCGGGGAAGGAGGGCTGAAAAGTCTTCCTAGGTGAGATGGGACCAGTGATAAATAATTATAACAGCGACTGTTTATTGAACACTAGTTATGTGCTTAGCATTTTGCATGCCTTCCTCATTTCATCATGACAGCGACTCTGGGAGGGGGATATTATTTCCATTTTACAGATGAGGCTGCCCCTCCAGCCTTCTGGGAGGCAGGGGAGGACGAGGGCCAGCTCAGGGGGAGCCGTCCTCATGAAGCCCCAGTGCCTAGTTTCACCCACAGCAGCCCACCTCGAGGACTGGAGGGGGGCGTCACCAGCCCAGATGATCCCCGCGCCCCACCTTGGGACAGTGAGCCTGTGAGGCAGAGTGAGACTTGTGGGCACCGGGTTTCCCTCCTGGATTCCCAAGGCGAGGCTTTGTTGACCACTTCCTCACCCCTAGACACCACACACACACACACACACACACTCCACACACACTCTCTCTCACACCCTGGCATCACTCCAATGTCAGTGCAGAGCCCTGCCAAGCTCTGACTGGATCCCACTCCTTCCCTGCCCCCAGCCCGGACCCCAGACTCACTTTGGCTGGGACCAGGGTGAGCAGCATCTGCCTCTCCACCCGGGGCCTCCATGGAGCAGGTCTGAGCCACCCAGAGGTGCTGGGCGGGCGGCACGTCCTCCTGCCGCTGTCACTGTGACAGCCGCTGCCTCCAAGGCATTTCCTAGTGACTGAGCAGGTCGGGAGGACAGCACGGGGAAGTGAATGTCGGCCAACCCGTTTGAGGCTGGGAGGCTCCTGGCGTTGCCCAGGGGTTTGGCCCCTGCTGGAGTCAGGTGGTGTCGATGAGGATGCTAGGAGAGGAGGGGCCCCTGCCTAAGGAGGAGCCCAGGGATGGGTGCTGGAGACAAGCAGAGGGTCTCACGATGGAGGCGGTGATCCAGGAGCTCTTTGACTGAGGCTCCCCAGAGATAGGTCTCCTCAGCCCAACAATAAAAGTCATACAGACCTTCAGCCTCCTGGATCCATTTCTGCGATCCTCCCCCAGCCCCCTGCTCCCCTGCCATGATAGGGTGAAGGGGTCAGTAATGCTTTGCCACCGAGTCATACACAAATATTTGGGTGATGTGCTTATGTACATTTGTCCTTCATCTCACACTCAAAGGGGCTCAGAGCTCCAAAGACCAAACACCATGGAGATAAAGAAGGAGGCAGAGTAAAACAAAGAAAGTAGGGCTTCCCTGGTGGTGCAGTTATTAAGAATCTGCCTGCCAATGCAGGGGACGTGGGTTCGAGTCCTGGTCTGGGAAGATCCCACATGCGGCGGAGCAAGTAAGCCCGTGCGCCACAACTACTGAGCCTGAGTGCCACAACTGCTGAAGCCCGCATGCCTAGAGCCCCTGCTCTGCAATAAGAGAAGCCACCAATGAAAAGCATGGGCAGTGCAGCTCGTCGCTTAGCCTGCATGCAGCACCAAAGACCCAACACAGCCAAAAAAAATAAAATAAATTTATTTTTTAAAAAAACCCAATAAAGTAGAAATGCACACCTGCTTGGAAGGAAGTCCCTGATATCACATGAAACAGTAAGTTTCAGGACAGTCTCTGTGATTCTGTTTATGGAAATTATGATGATATATTATCATTTTTATAGAGGAAAAATCTGGAAGACACCTCCAACTTGATAGTTTTATCTCTGGAGGAACTTTTTCTTAATTTATTTATTTTGACTGCTAGGGGTCTTAGTTGCAGCATGCAGGATCTTTAGTTTTGGCATGCAGGATCTAGTTCCCTGAACAGGGATCAAACCCGGGCCCCCTGCATTGGGAGCACAGAGTCTTAACCACTGGACCACCAGGGAAGTCCCTGAAGGAACTTTCTGACTTATACATTCCTGTGATATTTGAATGTGTGTTTCTTTCAAGATCAGGAAAAAATAATCAAGAATAAGGCAGGGACTTCCATGGCGGTCCAGTGGTTAAGACTGTGCTTCCATTGCAGGGGCACAGGTGCGATCCCTGGTCAGGGAACTAAGGTCCCACATGCCGTGTGGTGAGGCCTAAAAAAAAAGAATAAGGCAAGAGTCCTTGAGAAATTGGTTTTCTTCTGACAAAGGAGGTTCCTGGATCCAAGGCACAGCCAAGCATGAGTGTGACCACCCCATGACGGCCCCTCCCTCACCCAACCAACCCTGGCCTGGCTCCATGACCACCTTGAGGCTGGGGCGGGGGAGGACGGTCAGGGCATCGCACCTGGTCACCTCGCCCACGGACGCTGTACCAGCTGTCACAATGGTCTCTCACGTTCTTTCCCCAGGAACTGGCTGTGAGGAGACCCAGGCAGGCCTAAATTTAGCAAATAGAAATGCAGACTGGGGACTTCCCTGGTGGTCCAGTAGTTAGGACTCCGTGCTTTCACTGCCGAGGGCCCGGGTTCAATCCCTGGTTGGGGAACTAAGATCCCACAAGCTGCGTGGCTCAGCCTCCCCCCCCCCGAAAAAAGCAGACAGCCCAGATGAATTTGTATTTCAGATAAACAATTTTTAGTATAAGGGTGCTCAATGCAATATTTGGGACCTACTCATGGGTAATGGGGATTGACTGTATGGTGACAGACGGAAACTAAACTTTTTAAAAAAATTATTTATTTATTCATTTATGGCTGTGCTGGGTCTTTGTTTCTGTGCGAGGGCTTTCTCTAGTTGCAGAGAGCAGGGGCCACTGTTCATCGCGGTGCGCGGGCCTCTCACTATCGCGGCCTCTCTTGTTGGAGCACAGGCTCCAGACACGCAAGCTCAGTAGTTGTGGTTCATGGGCCTAGTTGCTCCGTGGCACGTGGGATCCTCCCAGACCAGGGCTCGAACCCGTGTCCCCTGCATTGGCAGGCAGATTCTTAACCACTGCGCCACCAGGGAAGCCCCAGACGGGAACTAAACTTATGGTAGTGAGCACGCTGGAGTGCATACAGAAGTAGAAATAAAATGTTGTGTGCATGAAACTTACATTATAAACCAAAAAAAATTAATACTTAGGCTCTATTTATACTAATAAATTATCCATTGCTTATCTAAAACTCAAATTTCAGCAGGCATCCTATATTTCGTTTTGCAACTCTAGTCCCAGAGGGCTGGCCAAATCTTTCTCCTTTTATCAGCACCTCCAGGGGCACCTTCAGCAGTGTGGCTTCTGACTCTGCCAGGGCTTCCTGGGGGTCCCTGAAAAGAAGCCCCAAATACCCAGCATCAAGGCTGTGTGTGTCTCCCAGGGAGGGGACTGAGCCAGGCCAGGCTGTCCTTCGACTCAGACTAATGCAGCGGTCCCCAACCTGTTTGGCACCAGGGACCGGTTTCGTGGAAGGCAGTTTTTCTGTGGACAGGAGGGCGGGGGGGTGTTCAGGCGGTAATGCCAGCAATGGGGAGTGGCAGATGAAGCTTCACTCACTCACGGGCCGCTCACCTCCTGCTGTGTGGCCGGGTTCCTAACAGGCTGGTACTGGTCCGCGGCCTGGGTGTTGGGGACCCCTGGTCTAATGTGATGTGGTTACAGTGGAAAATCTTTTCCACTGGTCCTGCCCTGCCATGAAGCTTGACTTTGAGGATGACTTTGAATATATAAGTATTTATTATCATAGTCTGTCATGGTTTTGTGTTCCAAAATAAGAATTCCACTTTAAAAATCATAGCTACATATGTATGTATATGTATGCGTACACACACACACACACACACACACAAACACCCCTTACCCACTGAGAGAGTAAGTATATCAGCTGGGGAAAGCTTAGCTTGAATTTATTTATCAGGTTGCCTCTAGCCATCTAGCAAGGTCCTAACAGAGTAGGACGTAGGACAGTTTTTAAAAATATATATTTATTTATTATTTATTTTGTCTGTGCTGGGTCTTAGTTGTGGCATGCAGACTTCTTAGTTGTGGCATGCGGGCTTCTTAGTTGCCTATGGGATAGCCTTAGCATCACATATTATGGGGTGGTGCCCCCTCATTTTTGACCCCCAATGAGCCTTTCTGCACATGTGCAATGTTTCCCTTGCTCCAAGGATAGGAAATGTATGACCTCTTGATCTTTTAACAGAGTTCAGTCCCACTCCGTCCCTGCCATAAAAATGTCCAATGTATGGTTATTTACCCTATTTCTGTTGCTGGTTTTTATATCGAGGTGCAGATCTCGAAATATACACAGGAGTCTGGTCATAAGTATGTAGTCCTGGAGCTCGTGTGTCTCTTGCTTCAGGAAATGTAAACGGGGCTGGGGGCTGGTAGTGAATGTCGGGGCTGGTAGTGAATGTCCGGGCTGGTAATGAATGTCCCACCTGGAGCCCTTCTTCTTCTCACCCCAGGAAGTGTAAACAGGAGGCTAGTTGTAAATGTCTAACCTGGAGCCCATCTATCTCCTGCCTCAATCAGGGAAATGCAAATCAAATGTCAAGTGCCCACCCCTGCATCCAGTTGCAGGGGGCCCTGCTTGGTTCCAGCCAGCTCAGAGGCTGTTTTGGGATTTCAGTTCATTCACACCCCTGAAAAATCTCACTCTGTCTTACCTGTTCCCTTTGTCCCCTGGGCTCTCCCCCACCCTTATTACATAGCCTGGGGCTGCTGGTAGCACAGGGGAGACCTGGGGCCTTTGAACAGAACGCAGGCCCTGCCAGGGCACCTGGCTTGGTAGGCGGACAAGGGCTGCTCTCATTCCCAACTTGCCCCCCTTGGCCCTCAGCCCCCTCAGTCCAACCTGCAGCCCAGCACACAGCAGCCAAAGAGCATCTTCACAGATGTTACCCTGCATCCCTCTCCTCCCTCTGAAAACTTCCATGGCTCCCCACTGCCCTCAGTACAAAGCCCACCCTCCTCAGCCGGCACATGAAGGCCTCACTGCCTTTCCCAGACTGTCTCTGGACATCCCATTGCCCTTGGCTGTCTCATGCCACACAGCGTGGCCAAAGTGCTGGCCTTTAGTTTAGATACCTTGAAGGCCTCAGGCTTTTGGGGCTCTGTGATTTTTTTTTTAATGCCTTTAAAAAAATTTTTTTTTCCTGGCTGGAATGTCTTTCTACCTCATCACCTCCCCTCTGACATCTTTAACTTTTAAGACCTTGTAGGAGGGGATCCTAACTCATCTCTGCCCATTTTTGTGGGCCTGGTGTCTATCAATAGTGCTCAATAAATCAATGTGGTTTTTTTTGTTTTGTTTTGTTTTTTTCTTTTGGGCCGCATCAGGCAGCACGCGGGATCTTAGTTCCCCGACCAGGGACTGAACCCAGGCTCTCCTCAGTGAAAGCTTGGGGTCCTAACCACTGGACCGCCAGGGAAGTCCCTATCAATGTTTGTTAAATGAATAAAGGTAACCTCTGAAGCCTAGCTCACGTGTACGGGGTGTGTGTGTGTGGAGGGGTGGCACACAAGAGAAGTTTGGACAATGCATTCTCTCAAAGTTATTCTCCTTTCTATTCTAGACGCCTTTGCAATCCATACCAAGTTTCCCCCCTCAAAGTCATAGTGGGCTGAAAACCTCAGGTCTGGCTGGAGACAGGAGGATGCGCCTACCACCGGGGTAGAGCCTTACTCAGCCACTGTACACCAATGTTGTTCCTGAAAAAGCATGATCTTGGACAGGTTCTCCAGGAGGTGAGTCTGGGGAGTGGAGGGAAGATGGGCTGGGGAAGAGGGAGGGACTTGTGGCGGAATCTGGGGCTATTAAAGGAGGAATCCCCCCGGGGAAATCTTAATTTAGTGGTTTGTCTTGGTAATTTTTGCAACATCTAAGTACGATTGTTTACTTGATTTTTCTTTAAACAACAGCAACAAAAACCTACCCTCTCTCATTCTGAGCATCCATTCTGTGAAATCACAGGTCTGATGCTCTAATTATATTCTTAATAAACAGCAAAATGAATACATACTGTTAAGTAAAAAAAAAAAGTTTCTCTTGTGTACCACCGGAAGTCGTGGCGCGCACGGGCCTTGGCGCACGCTGATCTGAGACGTACGATTGGGGGATGACGACCCCCAAGGTCCGGAGCCGATCTCAGAGCCGAAAGAAGCCACTTCAGGATTTTTCAAGGCTGAGCCCGAGGCTGGCTTTCAATGCTTGAGAGCCTATTGGACGGGAAGCCACAGAGTGGGGTCAACCGAAGGAATCCTGAGAAAAGGAGAAAAATAGCTTCGACTTGCGAATGAAACTGGCAAGGACGGACGGTCACCCGAGGGTGAGGGCTGCGGGAGGAGACAGAGGGCAGCAGGGGTGGGGTACTGGGAGAGCAGGAAGGCTGAGTCACGCCGCAGCCGCGCACGAGCCGCCTTGGGCTGCGTCCTGCAACTCACCTGGTCTGCGTGCGCCCCGCCCCACGCCCTCCCACCGTAGTAAAACACACAGACCCCAAATCGCCAACTGCAGGGGGCCGAGATGCTCTGAGACAGGTGGGGGAAGGGAAGCTAAAGAGCGGGGAAGCCCAGAGATTTGCTCGCTGGGCGGTATGTGGAAGGGAAACCTCTCCCCACTTCCTGGGCGTGGTGGCAGCTGCAGAAGAAAGACTGCTTGAAATCAGTCTTTGTTGGAGGATTTTCTGAGTCTTCACTCTTCATCCCAGAACTGAAAGCCTCCCTGACAGCCGAGAGGCCTCAATGCTTGCGACAGGTAAGACCAGGGTCAGGGACAGAGTCAGGAGTGAAAAAAATTTTTTGTATTTTTTCTGATTATAAAAATAGCATTAGTGTTGAAAAAAAGTGGAAATTTCATACAAGCACACGTGAAAAGGAAAAACATAAGCTCTATACCACCTCAACACATAGCTATTATAACTATTTTGGTGTTTATTCTTCCAGCCCCTATATATATTATTATATATATATATGATTATGCTAAAGATAATTATATATTATATAATATATAATTATAATATGTGATGACTTAAAAATAAGTGGGATCACACTGAATAAATACTTTCAGGATCTGATTTTTTTCAGTTGTTATCTTGTGATCCCCAATAAATTTTCTTTTACACCCTCATTTTTATTTTTATTTATTTTATTATTATTAATTTTTGGCCACGCCCTGCAGCTTGCGTATCCCAGCTCCCCCACCAGGGATTGAATCTGTGCCCCCTGCAGTGAAAGGGAAGCTCAGGATCCTAACCATTGGACTACCAGGGTACTCCCATACACTCTCATTTTTTAAAAAAATTTATTCATTTTATTTATTTATTTTTGGCTGTGTCGGGTCTTCGTTGCTGCGCATGGGCTTTCTCTAGCTGCGGCGAGTGGTGGCTGCTCTCCGTTGCGTTGTGTGGGTTTCTCATTGTGGTGGCTTCTCTTGCTGCGGAGCATGGGCTCTAGGCCCGTGACTCCAGTAGTTGTGGTGTGTGGGCTCGGTAGTTGTGCCTTGTGGGTTCTAGAGCGCAAGCTCAGCAGTTGTGGCACATGGGCCTAGTTACTTTGCAGCATGTGGGATCTTCCTGGACCAGGGATCGAACCCGTGTCCCCTGCGTTAGTTAGCAGGCAGATTCTTAACCCCTGCGCCACCAGGGAAGTCCCCAGAGTTATCTTTTTTAAAAATGTACATTAGTTGAGTTTTGCTTGTGGTCATGACAGAGTGGCTTGTATCAGGCTAGGATTCTTTTAGAGAACAATGTAAAAATTAGATTCCCCCCCACCCCCGCCACACACTCACAGCTGTTTTAAGGCTTTAGAGAGTAGCCAAAGTGGGCAGAACTTAAGTAACCAGGATCCTGTACAGAAGGAAAACCCTTTGAAGTGAGGGGGATCATCTCCACTGCTTTCCTTAAGGAAATTCCTCACAGTAATTTGCTGATTTGCTTGGGAGGCATTGAGGCTGAGCAGGAAATGGTGGCCTAAAGTTTTGGCATTATCACAAGGCTCAGGAGTTCAGGAGCTGACAAGAAAGAGGGACCTGAGAAACACTTTAGGGTTTCAGCTGAGACCCCTGAAGGGCTATGATCTAGGAGCAAGGGCAATCCAGAAACATACCAGCCCATACAAAGCCAGGAACATCTCAGTTCCTGATTGTATTAAATGACTTAACCCTACTCTAACTGCCTGGAAACAACAACAACAACAAAACCGCCCCCCAAAACAAAAGAAAAACCCCAGAAATTGCCATCTCTTCTGGAGAAATAACATAATACAGAGCCTCTATGGTTTTTCGTTCTACACAGCATCCAACATTTAACAAAAGTTAACAGATATACTAAGAGACAAGACCAAATGAACAAAAACCAAGAGAAAAAAATAAATAGTAGACCTGAAGGAGAAAAAGATATTGGTATTATTGTACATGGACTCTAATACATTCAAGAAAGTAGATGGAGAACTAGAAACAATTTTTTAAAAAGAACCAAGTGGAAACTCTAGAATTGAAAAATACAATTACTTAAAAACAGAAAAAAAAAAAACCCAACCCAAACCAAAACAAAAAAACTCTATAGATGGGTTTAACAGCAGTTTTTTGTTTGTTTGTTTTTGGGCCACACTGGGAGGCTTGTGGGATCTTAGTTCCCTGACCAGGGACTGAACCCAGGCCACAGCAATGAAAGTGCTGAGTCCTAACCACCGGACCGACTGCCAGGGAATTCCCAACAGTCAGTTAGATATAACAGAAGACAGGATTAGTAAACTGAAAGACAGGTGGGTAGAAAATATTCAGTCTGAAGCACGGGAGTGGGAAAAAAAAGATGGAAAATACAGAAAAGAGCATAAGAGAGTATGGAATGTGATGTAAAGGTCTAAATACATTTAATTGGATTCAGGGAGAGTGAGTGAGTTGTTCTGAAGCAATAGGTGAAGAGTTACTGATTACAAATTTTACAGTATTAGTGAAAGACATTAAAACACAGATTCAAGAAACTACAAATCTGAAGCAAAATAAATACAAAAAATCCCTACCTGGGCAAACTAGTAAAACTTCTGAAAACCAAAGTCAAAGATTATTTTAAAAAATTGACTGAGGGCTTCCCTGGTGGCGCAGTGGTTAAGAATCTACCTGCCAATGCAGGGGACACGGGTTTGAGCCCTGGTCCAGGAAGACCCCACATGCTGCTGAGCACCTAAGCCCATGCGCCACAACTACTGAGCCTGCACTCTAGAGCCTGTGAGCCACAACTACTGAAGCCCATGTGCCTAGAGCCTGTGCTCCGCAACAAGAGAAGCCATGGCAATGAGAAGCCCACGAACCACATTGAAGAGTGGCCCCTGCTCGCCGCAACTAGAGAAAGCCCGTGTACAGCAATGAAGACCCAAAGCAGCCAAAAAAAAAAAAAAATTAAAAAAAGACCTTAATTAATTTAAAAAAAATGAAGGTGGAACAAAGAGGTTTACAAACGAAAATAGAGACTTCATTGCCGAGAGAGCTGAACTAAAAGTACTACTAAAGAACATTCTTTAGGCAGAATGAAAGTGAACCCAATGGAAGCAAAGACATGCAAGAATGAATGAATGACAAGAGGGAAATGTGTGGGAAAAATACACGAATATTGACTGTATAGAATAATAATATTGATAATATATTAAGTTTAAAAATGCATGAAAAATTAAAATACTTGACAATAATAGCCAAAAAGCAGGAGGAGGATATATGGAGTTAAATCAATCCTAAGATTCTTGCATTAGCTGGGGAGTGGGATTGCTTGATAACCATTAAAATAATAGTGAAAGGGCTTCCCTGGTGGCGCAGTGGTTGAGAGTCCGCCTGCCGATGCAGGGGACACGGGTTTGTTCCCCGGTCCGGGAAGATCCCACATGTCGCAGAGCGGCTGGGCCCATGAGCCATGGCCGCTGAGCCTGCGCGTCCGGAGCCCGTGCTCCGCAACGGGAGAGGCCACAACAGTGAGAGGCCCGCGTACCGCAAAAAAAAAAAAAAGAAGGTAAGCAAGGTTTAAAATAGGGACATTTCTTAAAAATGTCTTTGACTAATTATATTTCTTCTGCTGTGAGCTTACCTGTATCTTTTGCCCTGTATAGTCTTCGGATGCTTTCCTTTTGCTATTGATTTTAGATGGATTTAAATATAGGTAAGTAGAAATATGTCCATGTGAATGTTGCAAATACTTTCTTATAGGGATCAGTTTTAAATCTTTATGCCTTGGTTGTAACACTAAGGGCGTGGTTTCACCACTTGCTTTGATGTTAGTGAAAAGAGAAATGGTCAGGTCTTAGGCTTTACACCCCTAATCAATTGAACTGAACTGAGCTCAAGGGAGCAAGCAAACCTGAGGTGCTGCATTCTTGTCATTTAGAGAGTATGGAGTTATCTGAACCAGTGATAGGAATAACGAATGGTGAATGTTGAAGTCTAAAGAAGGAAGAGAAATAAACCGGGCTGGGAAAAACTACAAAAATCCCCAAGAGAAGGCTCGGTCGCCGCACACAAGTAGCTGCCGCATAGCTGCATAGCTAAGACCAGCAGGTGGCGCTCTAAAGCCGTCCGATTGCTCTCCAGACTTCCAGAGTTGAGATTTTGCTTGAGCACCTAGAAAGTGGAAACTGAGGCCCCGGGAGCTTCGGACCCCTAATTTTTGGCTCTGTGATTCCTCTAGAGCAGCGGTCCCCAACCTTGGCACCGGGGATGGGTTTCTGTGGAAGACAATTTTTCCACGGACGGGGGTGGGGGTGTGGTTCAGGCGGTAATGCGAGCCACGGGGAGCCATGAGGAGCAGCAGATGAAGCTTCGCGGGCTCGCCCGCACGAACCCGTGTCCCCTGCATTGTCAGGCGGACTCTCAACCACTGCGCCACCAGGGAAGCCCAACCCTGTGGGGTTCTTTTTCTATGCTTGCTTTGCCTGTGGGCGCCTGAATTCCATCATCTCTTCAATTCAGTGGCTCAAACCTTGACGAGCAAACCGATCACCTGGTTCTCTTGTGAAAATGCAAATTCTAATTCAGTCGGACTGGGGTGGGGCCTGAGGTTCCGCGTTTCGAACTAGCTCCCTGGTGATGACTCACACTCAGTAGTTCCGAAACTTAGAACATGCTGACTCTAAGGTCCCTTCTCTGCGATGTGGGAGGTGGGGGAGTTTGCAGCTTCCTGGAGTAAAATCCCTGGAGTAAAATCTGAAATGTCTACAAGTTAAAGTTGGACCAGTTGCGTGACCTCTTGGGGTCTCAGTTTCCTCATCTGTAAAATGGGAATGGTGACGGCTTTACTTAGAGAGTTATTTGAAGGTTAAAGCAGGATATTGTATGTAAAACACCACAGTGCCTGGCGCCTAGTAAGCCTCAACAAGGCTTGGGGTTACACTATGAGAAGTATTGAGACGGGCAGCCCTGGTGGGGTGGTACCTTGGAGGGAGCAAGAGGTGAGGGGCAATCCTTAAGAAGGTGCCATCTTAGCTATCAAGATATCTGTCATCTGAAAAAAAGGGGACCTTTTTGTCATCTGGCTGAGGACAGAGAGCCAGGAGGAGAGCAGGTCTCCTGATCAGGTTGTAAACGTAAGGCTGCTTTTGAGGGAGATTTAAGTAGGCTGCAGGCTACGCGGGCTTCCTTCGGGAGATGGGGGCGGGATGGGAAGCAGTAGTTCCAGGCAGCTTGAGCTGCAGCTTTCATCACACTCCCCCATTTCACATCTCTAGGGGCTTTAGGGGTTGTGAGAAGAGCTAAGAGGAGCCAGGGATCGCCCTGGTCCTGCCCTCCTGCAAGGCTCTGCTACAGCCTGCAAAACCATTGCTATGGCGACCTCAGCCCAGATGCCGGAGTTTACCAAAACGCTTTAAATAGGGTGGTGTTTCCATAGCATCTTTTTTTCTTTTTATACATTTATTTATTTATTTTTGGCTGCACTGGGTCTTCGTTGCTGTGCGCATCTTTATCTAGTTGCAGCGAGCGGAGGCTACTCTTCGTTGCGGTGCATGGGCTTCTCATTGCAGTGGCCTCTCGTTGCGGAGCACAGGCTCCAGCCTCGTTAGCTTCAGTAGTCGTGGCATGTGGGCTCAGTAGCTGTGGTGCAAGGGCTTAGTTGCTACACAGCATGTGGGATCTTCCTGGACCAGGGCTTGAACCCAGGTCACCTGCATTGGCAGGCGGATTCTTAACCACTGTGCCACCTGGGAAGCCCCATAGCATCTTTTTTTTTTTTTTTTTTTTTTGCCCTGAAGTTATGTATTTTAACAGCTTTACGTGTAATGTTCATATATAAAAAACTTTAAGTGCTTTCCTCCAATTAAAAAATCTAAAGAATTAAAAAATAAGGCATTCAATATTTGAAAAAAGTACAGATTTACAGAATGTGCAGATTCTGTCTTGAAAACTCCACACTAACATTATACACTTGGAAAAAATACAAGCAGGATATATTACACCTTTATGTAAGCAACAACTTAGTTCACACCATGCAATAAAAAGTACATTAATCAAGATACACTAACTAGCTTTTGTAGATTCTAAACTGAAGGACTTTTTTTTCCTGCAGAATCCTGAAAACCTGTGGCACTTAAAATTTGTTAGCCTTTCTACTGCGAGGTAAATTACACACAACAATGATGAAAAAGATGAACAGACCAGTTGTGTATTGTGAATCATTCCAGCTTTGTTCAATAACGGCCGAAGCCCTTTTCTCATCTCCTCGTTTGTTTTCCTGATAAAGCTGTGCTGCCTGCCTATTGGCTGGACTATTTGGATTCGGTTCATCCAGCAGGGACTGAATTGATGTTAAGAGAGAAGCTACTTCATGTATTGGACTCCATTGATCCTGAAGGATCTCTAAACATATGCTACCATCAGCATACACATTCGGATGAAGCATTTTGGATAAAAACCTAACAGCTGGCAGTATATTTGGATACTCTTCAGAAAATTCTGTTACTGGTTTAAAAGTACCATCTTCAAAGGATGTCCCTTCTGGTCCGAATATAACTGCATCCCAGTGCATGATGTTGCTTTCAGATGGTGCGCCACTGACACCCACAGGTGGGTCCTCTGGCAATCACTTGAAATCCCGCATAAGCCTCCTCCAGGGCGGGTCGGCATGCTCCCCAGCTGCCCGCAGTCAGTCTGAAAGCCCCATAGCATCTTAAAGGTCCATGAATATTTATGGACTAACTTCCAGTGCTCTGCTGGATGCTCCTGGGGATACAGAGACAAATCCATGCAGCCCTTTCCCTCTCTGGGTGACCTTGGGGAGATAAACATCACCATGGGAAGGAATGATCAGTGAAGGGCCTCAGTAGCAGTTCTTAGCAATGGTGCTTGTCCTATGTGGTGGGACTTAATGACACACGGGACCTGCAGCCGCTGTGGAGGTGAGAGGTGTTTGGGGTGACTCTTCAGACCAGGATGGTCTGACCTGACAAAGACTTAAGGAGTGGGTCAGATTTGGAGAGGCAGAAAGGAGGGGGGACGCCACAGCCCACTAAAGGGACTAATTGGATGTATATGAAGCCAATTACACACGTTATCTCATTTAAGCCCAAACAATAGTGTGAGGTCAGTACGGCATTTCATTTTGGGAAGATGCAGAGACGCACGGCAACCCGTTCAAGGTCTCGCCGCTAAAAGTGGTAAGTGGAGGCTATCTGACTTCAAGTTCTTTCTTTTAAGTACCACATGTGTGCTCTGCCAGGCTCTGTGCATCTCTTCTTCCCCTCGCCTTTCCCCTCAAATACAGGGCCGGAGACATACATGCATATAGTGGACATGGGGAAGCTTGAAGTTCTGGCTAAAGAGTTAGGGCTTGAATTTCTTTTTTTCCCTTCTCCAGCCCTGAAGTCTTGTTCAACAACAGCTGAGCGATGAGGCTGGCAGGGTTGCCTCACTTCTAGAAGGCCGGCCCCAGCCTTCCTGGCCTGAACCCACTTCCTGTCCTTGTGCCTTTTTTGTCAGAAGGTGATTCTCACACTTCCTGTTGATTTCTATTTTGTTTCAGCGGCTTCAGCTCCGGCTGCTTTGTGCTGCTGTGGATCTCATCAGCGAGGGCTGGGACACGGGACCAGGTATGTTGGGATGGTGGGGAGTTGGGAGGTCAGCTTGGACAAGGTCTGGGCCAGGTGAGGGCCAGCTGGCAACACGCCAGAGTTGGGGTGGGGGGCTCCTGGTGGACCCTCTCTGTCCATGTGGTCGGGGGACTGTCAGAGGCTGAGGTCAGTTTGTGAAGTTGGCTGTGTCCCTGTGTGTGGGGGTGATACCAGGGGTTGGCTTTGGTGGTTTGGTGGTTTCCTGAAATCCCATCACCTTGATTTGGTTGCGTATTACCTGAGCTGCCCAGGTAGCATTTTTCTGGGTTGCAGAGAGGTTTATCTGAGGTTGACTGAGACACAGCTGGTGTGCTGCTTGCAGTTTTGCCAAGCTGACCAAGTTGGGGCTTGTGATTAAGTCTTGGCTTCTTGCCTTACTTATGGGCAAGTCGCTTTCCTCTGAACCTGTTTTCTGGTCTACACAGTTGTAAAATGTCTCTGCTTTGTGGGATGTTTGTGATGCTTGAGCAGGACAATGATTGTGAAAGTGTTTTGTAAACGATAAGACGGCATTCTCAGGGTTTGAGGTTGCTTTTATTTCATTTCCTTTGTTTTTAAAAATAAATTTATTTATTTATTTTTGGCTGTGTTGGGTCTTCGTTGCTGTATGGGCTTTCTCTAGTTGCGGCGAGTGGGGGCTACTCTTCGTTGTGGTGTGTGGGCTTCTCATTGCTGTGGCTTCTCTTGTTGCGGAGCACGGGTTCTAGGCGCGCAGGCTTCAGTAGTTGTGGCTTGCAGGCTCTAGAGCGCAGGCTCAGTAGTTGTGGAGTATGGGCTTAGTTGCTCTGTGGCATGTGGGATCTTCCCTGACCATGGCTCGAACCCGTGTCACCTGCGTTAGCAGGCAGATTCTTAACCACTGCGCCACCAGGGAAGTCCCAAGCCATCTCGTTCTGTTGAGAAAGATTCTCTGATCTCCTGCCTGGAGGGTAGAATCCAGGCTGCCAGCATTCTTGGAGGGTCAGTAGGGGAGGGAATTTGGGGGTCTCATCGTTTGATATGAAGCCTTTGAAGAATCCTCCCTCCCTTTATCCCACTTCCCTTTCTAGTGTAGTGACAGCCTTGCCCTCTGGTGTGCCCAGTGTCCCTAGTTCTGGAGCTTCTCTGGTTTAGTTTCTCCAGAGGAGAAGCCTTCTCCTCCTGCTGGGCAGAGGGAGAGCTAAATGCCTTGGCTGGTCAGTTACCTGGGCTGTGAAGTCTGAGTGCTTTGTAAACACACTGTGCTTTCAACAGCCTTCCTGTTTTTGGCTCCACCCCACCCCGTCTTCTGACATAGCTGGTACTTCCAATTCCTGGGCCTTTCTGCAGTTCAGAGGCACACCCTGCTTGCTTTTGGTTGGCATTCAGTTTCCAGCCTTCTCTGATGCAGTCCATCAGCTGCCAGTCATCATTCTGCTTTCTGTCTTCCAAGTCTGTTGACGTCTGCTCTCCCGTACTCTGTCCTGATGGGTTTCTACCTTTTGGAGCTTGTCCTGGGCTTCCCTGGTGGCGCAGTGGTTGAGAGTCCGCCTGCCAATGCAGGAGACACGGGTTCGTGCCCCAGTCTGGGAAGATCCCACATGCCGCAGAGCGGCTGGGCATGTGAGCCATAGCCGCTGAGCCTGTGCGTCTGGAGCCACAAGAGTGAGAGGCCTGCGTACCGCAAAAAAAAAAAAAAAAAAATTTGTCCTGTCTTTTTTGTGATGTTTCAGGAGGAAGTGGAGATACTTGTATTCAATCCACTGTGGTAACTGCTATAGTTGTAGCATTTTCACTTGGACCAGTGTTGTCTGAGAGTGTTGGCTTCCTCACACTATTACCAGAACTGGGTATTATCATTTGTTTTATTTTTTAAAGTTTTTTTTTTTTTTTTTTTTTTTTTTTTTGCGGTACTTGGGCCTCTCACTGTTGTGGCCTCTCCCGTTGCGGAGCACAGGCTCCGGATGCGCAGGCTCAGCGGCCATGGCTCACGGGCCCAGCCGCTCCGCGGCATGTGGGATCTTCCCGGACCGGGGCACGAACCCGTGTCCCCTGCATCGGCAGGCGGACTCTCAACCACTGCACCACCAGGGAAGCCCCTAAAGATGTTTTTTGATGGACTATTTTTAAAAAATCTTTATTTAATTTGTTACAACATTGCTTCTGCTCTATGTTTTTTTTGTTTTATTTTTGGCTACAAGGCATGTGGGATCTTAGCTCCCGAGCAGGGATCGAACCTGCACCACCTGCATTGGAAGGCAAAGTCTTAACCACTGGACCGCCAGGGAAGTCCCTATCATTTGTTTTAATCTCTGCTAATTTGATAAGTAAAAATATCTCATTGTCATTTTAATTTACATTTTAAAAGTTATTAATGAAACGATTGAGGATCTTCTCATGTGTTTATTGGCCGTTCGTATTTCTTCAGTGAACCATTTATTTATGTTCATTGCTCATCTTTCTACTGGAGTAGAATAATTGTTAAATTGTTAACACATGGCCAGCTCAGGAAAGAGGTTTGTGGTCGATCCCTTATTTTCTTGTATATGCGTTCTCAGAGCATAGGCTTCGGAAAACAGCAGTTCTTAATGACTATGTCAAGAATTTGATGAATGTTTTTCTCCGTTGGATTATAAAAGTAATCTGTGTTCACTGTAGGAAATTTGGAAAATACAGATAAACACAAAAAAGAAAATATAAATTGCCTAGAGATAGCCACCAGTTATAAATATATCCTTCCAGTCTTTTTTTTCCTGTAGGTATATACTTATAAAAATAAAAGTGGAGTCATTTTATTTTGTATTCATGCTTTCGACTTACTAATCATAATTTGTTCTCATATTATTACACAGTGTTCTATTACATTATCATTCGTGGCTACCTGGTATTCCATTGTGTGGATATATGATCATTGATTCAGTCAATTCCCTTTGATGGACATTTAGGGTCTTACTGGGTTAAAATTTTCATTAACGATTTCCTCTTTTGGTCATGTCCTCATATAACCTTGTTTTCCACTGTGTACCTGCTTAGCAATTTCTTTTTGGGGGGGAAAGGATGAAGGTAAACGTTAATCCTTTTCTGGTTAAATTATTACTCATTCCAAATTATACAGACTCAGGGAGATTTTTCTAGCACTTTTTTTTTCTGTGGGTCAGAGGGAGAGATGGGGAAGGGTCACTCTGGGATTCTCATTAGATTCCTCCACAGCTTTCAATTAGAGAGAAAATGATGAGGGGCAAAAGTACCAGGGAGGAGAGATGTATGCAATAATGAGAAAAAAGAAGCTGACCAGGCAGGCATCTGAAAAAAATCATCCAAGAGATAATAGCTTAAGAGAGAGAAAACCTGAAAGAATAAACTGGTCTGAGAGTTGAAGACCTGAATTTTGTCCCTGAGTCTGTCATTAAACTGTGTGTCCTTGGGCAGGTTGCTTAACCTCTCTGGTTTCCTCATTGGCATTCCTCATCTCAGGTAGATTTCTAAGTTCTCTTTTATCTTCTGAGGTTCTATGAATATAGACTTTG
The DNA here is from genome assembly GCF_963924675.1 of Phocoena phocoena. Classification (NCBI taxonomy): domain Eukaryota; kingdom Metazoa; phylum Chordata; class Mammalia; order Artiodactyla; family Phocoenidae; genus Phocoena; species Phocoena phocoena. The sequence continues at coordinate 51,763,078 of NC_089237.1, forward strand.
TCACACTAGCTGTGTGATTCTGGGCAAGTTGCTTAACTTCTCTGAGACATGGTGTTCTCAGCTGTAAAACAGGAACACTAATAGCTACTTCATAGGGCTGTTGTAAATGGATGTGTGTAAAGCACTTATCACAGGACCTGTCCCAGATGAAGTATCCAATAAATGAAAACTTTAAAAAAAATTTTTAATAGATATTTATTGGAGCATAATTGCTTCACAATACTGTGTTAGTTTCTGTTGCACAACAAAGCAAATCAGCCACATGCAGACATGTCCCCACATCCCCTCCCTCTTGAGCCTCCCTCCCACCCTCCCTATCCCACCCCTCTAGGTCATCGCAAAGCACTGAGCCGATCTCCCTGTGCTATGCTGCTGCTTCCCACCAGCCAACTATTTTACATTCGGTAGTATATATACGTCGATGCTACTCTCATTTCGCCCCAGCTTCCCCCTCCCACCCCATGTCCTCAAGTCCAGTCTGTACATCTACCTCTTTATTCCTGCAACTAGGTACTAGGTTTATCAGTACCTTTTTTTTTTTTTTTTGATTCCATATATATGTGTTAGCATATGGTATGTTTTTCTCTTTCTTACTTACTTCACTCTGTATGACAGACTCTAGGTCCTTCCACCTCATTACAAATAACTCAGTTCGTTTCTGAAAGCTATTTTTATTACGTGCCAGTTGTTATGTAAAAGGAGGGCAATTATATCATCCCACAGCCTGTGTACTGGAAAGGAACTCTGTCTTCTTAAAAGCTGTTTCCAGGTTCAGTCAGCAGCTGGGACACATGCCAAGGGGCACAGTACAAAGTCACCACTGGCCTCGGACCTCCCTGTGCAGTGTATTCCTCCCTGGGACCTGGATGCTGTCCAGATATGGGTCAAGTAAACACCCTCTGCTCAACACAGATAAATAGGATGCGTGGATGTTGGTCCATAGGGGAAGCAATAGGAAACCCCACTTTCCAAATATAAAATATCCGGGAACGTAGCCTAAGGGGAACTGAGCCCTAAATGATATGAATCACCAACGCGAGATGCTATTTAGAAAACGCTGACATCCTTTCAAGCTGTGATTAATGAGCACGGAGACAGGAGGAAGAAGTCGAGGGTGTAGCTGCAGTTTTGCTGTTCGCTGCTGTGCCTTCTTGGATAAATTACCCTATTCTGTAAAATCAGGAGGCTGGATTCTATTTTTTTCCCCCAAAGGACAGTCTGTGTACTACTGGTGGCACGCACAGTGATGTTATGTGGTGCAGAGATGAACATTTGACATTTTTTTTAAACATTTTATTTTGTATTGGAGTATAGTTGATCAATGTTGTGATATTTTCAGGTGTACAGAAATCTTTCCTAATGTATATATATATATATACATATATATTTAAAAATTTTTATTGGCGTATAGTGATTTACAATGTTGTGTTAGTTTCAGGTATACAGCAAAGAGGATCTGTCATACATATACACGTATCCACTCGTTTTTAGGTTCTTTTCCCATATAGGCCATTACAGGATATTGAGTAGAGTTCCCTGTGCTGTACATAGGTCCTTGAACATTTGACATCTTAATAGTCATGTATTTAACTTCTGAAATAGTAGGGAAAATATGACTAGCAATCAATTCTATAATTTCATAGATATGATTGTTTTTTAAAAAAATATTTATTTATTTGGGCTGCACCAGGTCTTAGTTCTGGCATGCGAGATAATTGTTGCGGCATATGGGATCTTTTTTTAGTTGTGGCATGTGGCATCTTTTAGTTGTAGCACGTGGACTCTTAGTTCCGGCATGTGGGATCTTGTTCTCCGACCAGGGATTGAACCCGGGCCCCCTGCCTTGGGAGCTTGGAGTCTTACCCACTGGACCACCAGGGAAGTCCCCAATATGATTATTTTTTAAGTTCATTTTCTTAGAAAGTGATTCAAAGAAAAATTCAAAGATGGAAAGCAGAAATGGCAAATATCGTGAAGGTGGTAAAATTGGAGCATCAGATGTGGTGGGCAGAATAATAGCCCCCAAAGATGTCCAGGTCCTAATCCCCAGAACCTGTGAGTATGTTACCTTTTATGGCAAAAAGGACTTTGCGGTTGTAAGTTAAGGATTTTGCGATGGGGGGATTATCCTGTTAAGAAGAGCTCTCTGATCTCCTGCTTGGAGGGTACAGGCTGTTGGCATTCTGGGAGACCATCAGGGAAGGAGGCTGGGGTCTCATTTGATATTCAGCCTTTGAAGTATTCCTCCTCCCTCTCCGGCTTCCCCCCCACTTTTTAAAAAACATTTATTATTTATAATATTTGGCTGTGCCAGGTCTTAGTTGAGCGTGGCATGCGAGATCTTCGCGTGGGATCTTTGTTGTCGTGTGCGGGATCTTTAGGTCCCTGACCAGGGATCACACCCAGGCCCCCTGCATTAGGAGCACGGAGTCTTAACCACTGGACCACCAGGGAAGTCCCCCGCTTCCCTTTATATTGTATTGATTCAGCCTTGCTCTCCCGTATGCTCAGTGTCCCAGGTCTGGAGCTTCTCTGGTTTAGTTTCCCCAGAGAATAAACTTCCTCCTCTTCCCCCTGCTGGGCTGGATTATCTGGGTGGGCCCAACGTAATCAAAAACGTCCTTATAAGAGGGAGGCGGGAGTCAGAGAAGGCAATGTGATAACAGAAACAGCCACTGGAGTGATGCGGTCATGAGCTCAGGAACGCTGTGGCCCCTAGAAGCTGCAAGTGGCAAGGAACTGGTTCTCCCTGGAAACTCCAGAAGGAACCAGGCCTGCCAATACCTTGATTTTAGTCCCATAAGTCTCATTTTGGAATCTGACCTCCAGAACCGTAAGAGAATCAATTTGGGTTGTTTTTAAGCGCTAAGCTTGTGGTAATTTGTTCCAGCAGCTTCAGGAAATGAATACACCAGATGTTAGATGCACTTGAAGGCGGTTTATTCTGCAAGTTCAGCGATCCTGAGGCATAGCAAAGGAACGCTGGCAGGAATGAGACTGTTCTTGGTCACCTACCCCCACCCATCTAGGACGGCGCTGACCCTGCCATCACATTGGGCAAACTGGCCAAGGAGAAGCAGGGTCTAAGCGCCCCAGGAGGGTGCGGGAACTGTTATCATCTGGTCCAACCTGCACAGTTTACAGATAAAGAAACTGAGGCTCAGAGAAGGGAAGCAAAATCACCAATGATGGAGCTGATTCTCCAGAGAGGAGCAAGCACCTGAATTCCTAAGGTGGAGGTTAGGGAAGACGAGCAGGCGGGACTGGGCTCTCACACCAGGGTGGGGAGCCCTGAGAAGGGGTGGTGCCTGCACCTTTGGCTTGAGGTGGAGGGTGGATCTTGCCACCCTTTGATCACCTCCTCTGTGTGTCTGGGCCTCTTGCTTTATATCTTTTTTTTTTTTTTTTTAATTTTTTTTTGGCTGTCTTGGGTCTTCGTTGCTGCGCAGGGGCTTTTTGTAATTGCGGTGAGCAGGGGCTACTCTTCGTTGCCATGCGCGGGCTTCTCATGGCGATGGCTTCTCTTGTTGCGGAGCATGGGCTCTAGGCGCGTGGGCTTCAGTAGTTGTGGCTCGCGGGCTCTAGAGCGCAGGCTCAGTAGTTGTGGCGCACAGGCTTAGTTGTTCCGAGGCATGTGGGATCTTCCCGGACCAGAGCTCAAACCCGTGTTCCCCGCATTGGCAGGCGGATTCTTAACCACTGCGCCACCAGGGAAGTCCTGTGCTTCCTCGAATATCTTTTTATCAGGGTTTTAACAACCATCCTGTCAACAGAAGACTTTCGAAAATTGTTGAAACAGCAACATGCTTGAAGAAAGGGCTCCTCTGCTCCCCGCTTATCCTGCCCTCAGCACTTTAATTAATGTCTTGTCTTCTGCCTGGGCTGCATCCCTCCAAAGGGATGCTTCTTTTCTTTTTATAGAAGGGACATTTCTACTGTGATTAACAGCAAACCTAGGATGATGTTTTATTTCTGCATTTCAGCATTTATTCTGCATTTCAGCATTTATGAATCAAAATTGGCTTCTGTGGCCAGGACTCTCCTGAGTAATTTTGAGCAGAAGATATTTTCCATGTAGAGGCCCCCAAAACCCCCTTGTTGAAATTTTCAAAGTGGACATCAAGGCCTGTGTTGTTTTTGTACAGGAATAGATGAAAACTAGCGTGAAATTGCCTCTGAGGTCCCATGGACTGTCATTTTACCATATTAGGTTATAATTATAAATGGTCAGGGTATTGATCCCCTTATTTATACAATGGTCACCAGACAAGTGACCCCTGGAGAAGCAATCCTTACATTCCAGATTACCTAGAGTTGACATCCCAGATGGTTCTATCAAAGTCCCAAATACCATTATGTCATCAGTTAATGGATGTGTAGAAGATATGACATTTAAAAGATTGTGGGGTGGAAACTTTACGCCTGTGGAACCAGCACATGTATGTTTACCGGAGAGAATAACATCAGATTGGGCTAACTAGGGAGTCATAGCAGGAGGAATTAATTCTTTGGGTTTTTTTTGGCCACGCCACGTGGCTCGCGGGATCTTAGTTCCCTGACCAGGGATTGAACCTGCGCCCCTGGCAGTGAAAGTGCAGAGTCCTAACCACTGGACCACCAGGGAAGGGAATTAATTCTTATGATCTGTGCTATAGAATTAGGAGCCCTCCTACTGAAGCTTACCGACACCTGAGTGCCATGTCACTCTTGTATCTGCTAGAGTGACTTGGCTGAAAGGCTGGATTTTAAAATGGGCCTAAAGCCACAAACTTAGGAAAATCATTTGGAAAGAATTTTGAGGAAATGATCTTGCTTTGTTAAGTTTGGATGCATTCTTTTTTTAAAAAAACTTAAAAAATTATACAGAAAAGAAACAAAAAAATATTTAATTCTGGTTAAAAATACAGAAAAGAAACAAAAAAGGAAGGACAGATGAGAGAAAATTACCTGTGATCTCACCTTCCATAGATGACCACTGTTAACATCATATTGGTATCTATCTTTCCAGACATTTTCTATGTAGAACGTATGTATGTATTTGTTTTACAAAAGTGGGATCCTATTATACATATTGTTGAGTGAACTGCTTTATTCATCTGTTTCATTGTTAATATTCTTTCATACCATCATTGTTACCAACTATCTACTATTATATTGTGTGGCTATCACATAATTCCACTTAACTGATCTTTTCGTGTAGGTTATTTCTAATTTTTTTTGCCAAACAGTGCTTTGATGAACATCCTCATGGATAAATCTTTGCACACATCCTTGATAACTTCTCTTCAGGTAAATTCCTAGGAGAGGCTAGATCGCAAGGGCTGCATATTTGTAAGTTTCTGGCTCACGCCACTAAACTGTCTGCCAGGAAAACTCACACATGGGGCATCCCCTTCGCACCGTACACGAGAGTGCTGGTTTCTCTGTGTTCTTGTCTCCACTTTGTAGTCTGATGTTTTAAAAATCTCATATGTTTGTTGGATGAAATATAGAATCCCTTCTTTGCTGTGCTACTTTGAATGGTTTTGATTTGGAGCAAGGTGGAATGTGATATGTTTGTTAGCCCCCTGTGTTTCTCAATTTTGTCAATTGCTCATTTTTTAATAGGGGAGTTTTTTAGTAGAGTTCTAAATGATAAAAGTGCTTTGATGAAAGAAAGAAAAAGGAGAAAGACGGAGCAGCAGAAGAGAGCAACGAAAATAACTCAGAACCTAACATTCTCTGCAAGTTTTTTATTCACTCAACAAATGTTAAGGGCCTACCACACGCCAGGTGCTGCCTTAAATGCCACCCTAAGTATAAAATATTGAAAAGTCCTGGCTCCTTTCCTCCTCAGTACTTATAACTGTCTGACATGCTAACGTTTCTTTACCTGTTTTCGGTTTCCATTCTTTCCCTTCTTTTCTGTAAGCTTGTTTTGCTGCCTGCCCTATCTCTGGGGCCTAGAACAGTGCCAGGCACTCAATTATGTTTGTTTGATGGTTGAATTCATGATCTTTCATTCCTGGTAACTTTGACTCATTGGTTTACTGGTAATGGGAGTTTGGCTGAAATTGCCTGGTGACAGTCAGCTTAGGTTGGTAAGAAACATTCCATTTCTTCTAAGCCCTGTCATTTCATTAGGATGGTTTGGGAGTAGGCAAAACTGGTGCCACCTTGTCTGTGCAAAGGTGAATGAGCAGATACCGCTTTTGTCTGGGGACAGTTACACTGTTTATGTAGGTGTGATGTCAGCAGCCCTTGGGGTTGCCAGGTGTTAACCAAATTAGCAGTGTTGTGCCATCCTATTCTGTGGATGTGGCTGTCACTCTGGGGTGTGGGTAGTGACCATGATGGGGCTGGGGTGGGGGCCAGGGCTGACAGTGAAGACCGAAGCTTGGGGTAGTGGAGGCTCTGAAGCCAGGAAGCCCACGAGGCTGCAGACAGCTCCAGAACAGGAGGAAGTCCACAGTTCAGGTAGGTTTCTGGGGAAGAAATGGGGAAGCTCCAAGAGATTCCTTGGGGCACGGCAGGATATCCGGGTCCATTGATAGGGGAAAGAGACTCTGGCAACCTCAGTTTGCCCCCCAGATGAGGACAAGGGCCCTTTCTTTCCTGCTACCAGTAACCAGGGCAGGACCCTGGCAGGAAGGCCTGTTGTTGCAGGCTTTACCTAAATTGTCCTCATTTTTCTCACCTGCAAGAGCCACTTGTCAGCGAGCTACACCTGGAGGCCCTCAGAGGGCGAAGCATCCTGCCAGGGCCAGAAGCAGGCCGCATTTTCAGACACCACAGAAAGGGAAGGAAGAGCAAGGAGATTTGGAACCTAAAACCCCTCATAACAAAGTCATCGTACCCACTTCCTGCCTTTCTGTTGACTTACAGCCAACTGGAGTTTGAAATTTAGGGGACAAATTCTATGGAAGAGCTGAGGTTTGGGAGCCTGAGTTGCTTTGGGTAGTTTGTGAGCACTGTTTGCTCAAGAAGCTACCGAAGATGCGATAAAGGCAACAAATGGAAGTTCCTTTTCCCTTCGGTACAGGGATGCCCTAGGCTGAGCTCTTGATGGCTGGCTGGGTCAAGGGTTAGGGACCCACCAGAAGTGGGCATTTAAAAAAAATTTATTTTATTGAAGTATAGTTGATTTACAGTGTTGTGTTAATTTCTGCGGTACAGAAAAGTGATTCAGTTGTGTATAGATACACACACACATTCTTTTTCATATTCTTCTTGAAACCATATGGTTTATCACAGGATATTGACTACAGTTCCCTGTGCTATACAGTAGGACCTTGTTGTTAATCCATTCTATGTGTAATAGCTAGCATCTGCTAATCCCAAACACGCAATCCTCCCTCCCCCACCTCCCCTCCCCCTTGGCAACCACAAGTCTCTTCTCTGTCTGTGAGTCTGTTTCTGTTTCGTAGATAAGTTCATTTGTGTCATATTTTAGATTCCACATATAAGTGATATCATATGATATTTGTCTTTCTCTTTCTGACTTACTTCACTTAGTATGACAACCTCTATGTCCATCCATGTTGCTGCAGATGGCATTATTTCCTTCTTTTTATGGCTGAGTAATATTCCATTGTATATGTATAGATATATATATACTTCCTCTTTATCCTTTCATCTGCTGATGGACATTTAGGTTTCCATGTCTTGGCTAGTGTGAGTAGTGCTGCTGTGGACACAGGGGTGCACAGGAGTGGGCATTTTTGAATCAGCCATGACCTGGTTATCATTCCTTATCTTGGAAGGGGAAATTTACCATCTGGTTGAAGGCTCTGGCATTCTGTAGACCACCTAGCAAGTCATTCATTCAACCAGTACTTACTGAGTGGCCACTCTCTGCCAGGCACTAGGATGGAAAGTAAGATAAACTCCTCTATTTAAGGCACCTGCACATATTTTTACGTTCTTAATTTCACATCTCTGTTGCCCTTTATTTTAAGGGCCTTGACAGTTTTACAGAGAAGAATCCCCTGAGCATTAAGCCCTATTTTCCCTCAGGCAGCAGCCCCTGCCACACCTTATCCTCTTATCCTGGTGTGTTTCTTTATAGTACTTGTCATGACCTGACAGAAATAAATTTGTCTATTTGCTTACTGTCTTCTCCATTAGAATATGAGCTCCGTGGGGGTGGGGTGTGCTTTTTATAGTTATATGGTTGAAGCTCCAGGGCCTAGAACAGAACAAGCACTATAAACCCATAGCTGATGAGTGAAAGGCTTTATCAAATCACTTCTCACCTCAAGGTCCAAGTGTATAGTTTTTTTAAATTAAAAAAAAAACAACTAGTAGTTATTGTAAATTACAAAAGCAAAAGATGTTGCTTTGGAGATTGTGGATGCTATAGACTGAGGTTTTTTAGTATTTATTTATTTATTTATGCCTGCATTGGGTTTTTGTTGTTGTGCACAGGCTTTCTCTAGTTGCGGCAAGAGGGGGCTACTCTTCATTGCAGTGGCTTCTCTTGTTGCGGAGCATGGGCTCTAGGCGCGCGGGTTTCAGTAGTTGTGGCATGCGAGCTCAGTAGTTGTGGCACATGGGCTTAGTAGTTGTGGCGCACAGGCTTAGTTGCTCCGTGGCCTGTGGGATCTTCCTGGACCAGGGCTCCAACCCGTGTCCCCTGCGATGGCAGGCGGATTCTTAACCACTTCGCCACCAGGGAAGTCCCTATAGACTGAGTTTTAAGTTTGGGGCTAGAGAAAAGTCATAATTGCTCATGATCTAAATCCCAGTTCCTTTGTAACCAAGCATCCCCTAAGTTCAGCCTTTCAGACCAGTGAAAATCTTCTCTCTATATGGTAGTTTTGCTCAGAATGTGGGGCATTTTCCAGAAAGTGCTGTCAGTCTTGCATTTGGAGTTATTGCCACCAAACCATTGATTCGTTCTCTCACCTGCTGCACTGTGTGGCTTGCAGGATCTTAGTTCCCCAATCAGGGATCGAACCCAGGCTCTGGCAGTGAAAGCGCCGAGTCCTAACCATTGGACTGCCAGGGAATTCCCTCTCTGACTTTCACTGAAGCATGTTAAATGAGTGTTTGCCAAGTGCCTGTTGCTGGCAGATACTAGGACAATCAACATTATTCCTATGTTCAGTGAGCTTTGGTTCCTTGGGGGAGGTCAGACACCTCCATGACCAAAAGGCTGTGTTCAGTAAGTCTCCTGTGAACTATGCAGGGTTCTACATAGTTCCTTCTTCCTGAGAGGAAGGAACACTCACTTTGGGGCTTTAGGTATCAGGGAAGGCTTCCTGGAAGAGGTAGCAATGAGTGAGACTTCAAAAGGCAGAGAAGAATGCAGGCTGGCTCTAGGGAGCAGCTGTAGCGCATCGGGCAGTAGAAGTCAATAAAAGGCCCAGAGAGGAAGGGAATTGTCCATTTGGGGTACACAGTGGAGGGTCTGATTAGACCCAGCTAGGTAAACTGCAGGGCGGAGACAGGAGAAGTGGGTTGGAGTTGCTTTGGGAGGCCCTTGAAGGCCAGACTTCATAGTGTGTATTTTATCACAAAGGCAGTAGGACGCCAAAACAAGTTTTGTTGCCCGTGATGCTCTGTACACAGTGGGATTTTAGAAAGGTTATTCTGATGGCAGTGTGCACTGCAGGGCTGGAACAAGAAATTTGAGGGAGAGAAGTTCAGGAAGGGATACTTTGGACTGGGGAGATTCAGGGGCAGAAGACTGGAAATGTATTTGAGAATTTATGAAGGGAAAGTCTTTCAGATTTCATTTCACGTGAGTGAAGTGAAAGCTGGGGAAGGGGATGATGAAGGGTGAGTTGACGAGGCTTTTGTGCCTTCCTGACTAGGGGAGTAATGACACCATTGGCAGAAACGTGAAACCCTTTCTGGAAATTTCAGCTGTGGCAAGTGGAGAATCTCTTTGAGGTTTAGACACAAAGAGAGGGAGGTGGTGATGGGAATCTCGTGGACGCATCCAGCAGGCCATTAGTAACTAGTGGGCCTTTGGGAGTCCCTTGCCCAGCTTGATTGATGCCCCTATAGCTTAGCAGAAAACAGTTGGCCAAAGAGATACGGAGATCAGACTGAATCAGACCTTTGAGTTTGAGGTGTCTGCTCCCCTGATTCACTAGCTTCTTCACATGCCCCATCTCCTCAGAGTTTTCACGGCAGGCCTGTGTGCACCGTATCACCTTTTGTGAGTGTGTGAAGTGGCTGGAGTCCACATTCTCATTGGCTGGAGTCTGTGTTAGTGTCCAGACCTCTCCTAAAGCAGCTGGTCAACCCCTCCTCTTCCAGCGTTGGAACCTGGCCTCTGTTTCCTGGGTCTTGGAGTTTGTGGTAGGGAAGATAGGATGCTCTCAGGGACTGTGACATTTGCCCACCTTGGCTTGATCCAAGAAACACCTTGGATTGGGACCCATGCCTCAGCAAACCCCTTCCTAATGGTTTATGAAGGCAGAGGGTGGGGCAACCTTCACTCACCTTTCTACCTTCACAAAGCTGATTGTAACTTCTGTTCCCCTTAGAGGCTGCCTTCCGTCTTTACCTCCACTTTATTTTTCCGGGATGGACAAACTGGAAGCAGGGAGTGGGGCAAAGGTTGCTGTTACTTTGGAGAAAACTCAACCAACACAGAGGAGGGAGATCAGTACAGGGCTTTGATACCTCTGAGAGCCCTGCCAAGCAAAGGCCATTCATTAAGATGGGGCCAACACACTAGTCCTGACAAATACCAGTTCTGGTCCAGGCTGGGTGCGAGGGGTGGTGGCCTGGAAGATGATGCCCACATTTTCTGCAGGGCCTGGCCTGCCATTAGGTGACTCAGTGTGTTTCCCAGGACTTGGCAGGGACCAGAGCTGCAGCCTTTATTTGCTCTTGGGGTGGGACTGTTCCTTCTTGGCACCAGATGCACAGGAAGGCCTCCCTGCTCATCACCTCTGGGGCTCTGCTTTCCTGGCTGAAGCTGTGCCCTGATGGATGAGGTCACAGGCTTCCATGATGTCCCAGGTCACTGGGCTTGCACTAAGACCTGCTTGGGTTTAAACCTCAGCTCCCTGAGCCTCAGTTTTCCAGTATATAAAATGCATGTAATAATTTTAGCCTCCCAAGCTGCTTGTGAGGAAATGTATGTAAAGCTCTTAGCACAGGGCTCTAGCCCAATAAGTAGTCGTTATTAATAAGTGGCCTCTCACTGTTGTGGCCTCTCCCGTTGCGGAGCACAGGCTCCAGACGCGCAGGCTCAGCAGCCATGGGTCACGGGCCCAGCCGCTCCGCGGCATGTGGGATCTTCCCGGACCGGGGCACGAACCCATGTCCCCTGTATTGGCAGGGGGACTCTCAACCACTGCGCCACCAGGGAAGCCCATCCCCTTTCTTGAGTGGCAGTAGAGTAGTGGTTAATAGTGTGGTTTCTCGAGTTAGATAATCCAGACTAGGTGGGTTTGAACCTTGAGTCCTCTTTTTTCTAGTTAAGTGACCTTGGGCAACCTCATCTTACTGGGTCTTGGTCTCCTCTTTGGTAGACTGGGAATAATAACAGCACCTATCTCATGGGGTCATTGTGAGAATTAAATTATGCAAACCAAGCACAAATGCCAGTACATACAAATGGAACAACAAAAGTGAACTACTCATTATTACTATCATGATCTTTTCAGAGTCTAGTTCGAGGTGCCATCCTTCCCACAATCCCATTAATTACTTCTTTGACTTTCATTGATTTGGACACCTCTTAGAATCTATCTTGCACTGCTCCTGTTTATGTCCATGCCCTCAAAAATATAACTGGACCTCCCAGGCTCACCTTGTTCTCACCTTGAGACCTTACACATCACTGTGTCCTCACAAACCCAATCCCAAGAGCACTGACATCAGAGAATTACGTTATACATTACACAGCAAAAGTTCCGAAAATTGTTTTAAAAACAGCTCTATTCAAGTTTTCACTCCCTAAGCAGTTGCCCATCCTCCTCTATCTCAGCCAGTTCACCCCGACCCCCCTTCTCCAAGTCTTCTGTACGGGAATATGTATAAATAAAATGGATTCCATTAGTTGGGGGCCCAAGGGAATGAAAACACATACGCATATTTACATGAATAAATATACGCTTAGATATATAAAATACACAAGTGGAAATATTTATATTCCCTCGGTCCCCTCAACGAGTCCAATCATTCATTCAGCAAATATGTGAGCTCCCACTTTGTGCCTGGGACCAAGCTATCTGCTGGGATAAAAAAGGAATGAGGCTCCGGTTCTCATGGAACTTACATTTTTACTAGAGGAAGACAAGAAGTAGTATAAAATTTCAGCTAGTGGGAATGCCGTAGAAACAACAGAGGTCTTTGTGAGGGGGAGTGACGAGGGGGCTAGAATACGCCTGAATTGGGTGGTCAAGGTGGACTCGGAGGTGAAATCTGAGCCGAGGTTCTTCTTATAAACTGGAACACTGAAACAGACACTTGGAGGACTTGATGGCTGAAAACCGGGAGGCAGTTGTCATCCACGGTGATGCCACCTTCCCGAACGTAGGGCCTTTTTGAGGAACCACGAAGGTCGCAAACGACACGCAGTGGGGCCCAGAACACCGGCGCAGAAGGCCGCCGCCGAAGGCCGCCGCCAGCTTGACGTCAGCGCGCCGGGTCCGGCGCGGCCCCGCCCCCCGTGACACCATTCCCGCCACAGCTCCGCCCAGGCCGCCCCCGCGCGCATGCTCAGAGCCCCGCCCCCGTGCGTCACAGTATGGCCTCGGATACCCAGGCAGCCTCTGACGTGTCAGGGAGGAGCCGGGCGCGGAGGTGCGCGGAGTGGAGCTCTAGGCTGCGGAGGGGAGAGGAGCTGAGCGGCTGGGCGGGCCTGGCCAGGCCAGCGGAGAGGAGACTGCGGTCGAGCGGCGGCGAATATGCGCTTTTGACATATTGGAGGTGAGCCTGTGGTGCGGGGCCGCTCCCGAGGGTGCCGCGCCGAGCCGGCGGCGCCGAGGCCTGTCCCCGGGGAGCCTGCCAGCCCGGGGGAAGTGTCCGAGGCCCCGCCGGGCCGGGCCCGGGTTCCGGGGCGACCAGTCCGGCGGTAACTGTTCCAACCGCTCTAACTGCTCCCTCCCGCTCTGGTCCGAGGTGTGGCCCACCGGGGCGCCTGGAATGGAGCGAGCCGGGCGGTCTCCCTAGGATGTGCCCCTGTTCGCGGGTGGGGTGAGGGATGGCACGGACGAAGGCCGGGACGTGGCACCATGGGCCCGGGCGCTGGTGGCGCAAGGAGCGGCTCCGTTGGAGGTGGTGGCGGCAGCTTAGCCATCCTCCTCCACCGCCCCTCCCCCATCCCTTCAGCTGGGGGGGTAGTTCGGAGCCGGGTTGGATTTAGAACTCCCCGCGGGAGAGAAGCGAGGGGCCAGAGCGGAAGCAGCCCACCTTGGGCTCCGGTGGCATTCCCGTGACTGCCTGTCCCGAACTGCTCATCACCCCTCTTGGAGTTCAGAAGAGTGTCACCAAACGGGTTCGGGTTGCTTGTGCTGGCCTTTCTTTCTTTTTTGTTGTTGGTAAGCAACGAAGTAACCCTTTACGTTTTGCCAAGAACTGAGGGTTCTTTTACTCCTGATAATTTTGTTACATTTCTGTAGCGCCTTTACTCGTTTCAGAACACTCTCGCTATCTCCTTTGAACCTCATCACCTGGTTAGTGGCTGTGCCTGATTCTCTTCTCGCCATTTGACGGATGGGGAAATTGAGACCAGATGGGGTGGGGGCTTAAGTGATTTCTGCTGTGGATTCTACCAGCCGGTGAGTGGCTTCGCTTGGTCCAGGATTTACATCTCCCGGCTTGGAGTTCTCGTTTCTTTTTGTGGGATTTTTATACCCTTCTCAGCTAGAAAGCAAAGTAGAAAATTTGCCAAAAATATACCAGAAGCTAGTAGGAGATGTGTTCAAATGTTTTTGAGCAGACCTACCTAGGATAAGAACTGCTACTCATTTGTGAGAGAAATCCTACGCTGGTACTTGGTCATGGTTGCTGGCTAATTATTTTGTCTGATAAATTGTGCTGCTTTTAATCCATTTATGAAACAGGGTAATGGCTTTGCTAAGTTATGAAGTTGGTGGGGGTAAAATGCAGCATTAAGTCATGTGTTGAAGAGAATAAAGGGGAACTAAAATATCTCCTCTGAATCTTTATTAAAGTTATTATTTAAAATCAGAGATCAGAAGGAACAACAACAACAAAAACCTTTGGTTAGCTCTGGTTGAAGTTGACTGGGTCCAGATAGAAATCTTATGAAGCAGTTGTTTTTTGTTGTTTCAGCTTTTTAAGTTAAGTAAATTGAAATTGGATGAGGAACACTTAAGTAGAAACCTCAGTAAAAACCTAGATTGCTTTTGTGACATCTCCAAAACTTATTTTTATTCTCATTTTAAGTCATACTGGGATAAATTTGGTTACTAAAGCTTAAAATTACTTCTGACGTAAGTTTCTGAGCACTTCATAAGGTAGAAGAAAGTTTGATAGGACCAAAGGGGAGACCATATTTATGATTGACTTTGAAAAGTTTAAAATTCTGTATGTGTCACCTTTGGGAGTAGAAGAATTTTGGTAAAAAGGTATCTATTATCTATTGTGAGTTCCAGAAGAACTCTTTCAGTCTCACTAGTCCATTCTACAACTATTAACAAGGAGACAATATCATATAAAATGGATTTTCTTAGCATTGCACAAAGAATAGTTTCTTTGTAAATAGAGCATTTGGGACAGGCAGTTTTATACCCAAATGAGTTGATTTGTCAGTTGCTAGATATCTAAAGGTCACATACAGTATTGTAATGCCCCATGTAGAAGCTGTCATACTTCTGGGGTTCACGCTCCGTCTGTATGGGACAAGGTATTGAGGGAAGATTTGGGTAGTGGGGAAGAGTATATGATTATCTACTTTCATTTCAGCTTCAGAAGATTGTAGATGTGTCATTAAAGCTTTTTCTCTTTTTTGGTAGCAGTATAGTTTTCTGTATTGACTTTCTATAGTCTAATATCTCCAGTTACATAGTTTCATATAACACAGTGGACACATCCTCCTGCTGTAACTTGAAGCAAAATGAACAGATTGTCTTTATAGCCCCTGAGAAGGTAGCAAATTTTTGTTATTTGTAAAAAAATCCAATTTCTGTAAAGGCTGAGTCTCGTGAATAAAATTAGAGTGATAAAGCTGGATAATACCAATTAGGCAGTAGAAATGAAGTATGACCACAAAGAAAGAGCTTTTTGTTTATTTTTTAATCTGGTTCTTCAAGGCTATTCCAGAAGAGGTTTTAGAAATGTTTTCAGTAATGGTGGTATCACTGAAATATGCACATAGCTTCCAGAAGTGATTAATTTTAAGGAATCATTTGTATGTTCTAAATTCTGAAGCACATTTATTTTGTGGTTATACTTCAAAGGTCTGCAACTGAACGACCAGTTTTTAAAAATAATTTAAGGACGCAACTAAGACCCGGCGCAACCAAATAAAAAAATGAAATTTATGCTGCGTTTACTGTGCCAGACTCCGTACTAAGTACTTTCCAATGTTAACACACTTGATCTTCATAACAACCCTATTTTAATTATTATCCCCATTTTACAGGTGAGGAAGTGGGTCACTGAGTGGTTAAGTAACTTGCCCAAGGTCAACTAGTGAGTAGAGGACTCTGATTCCAACCTGGGCAGTTTGGCTCCAGGGTCAGGGCTCTTAACTGCTATGCTGTGCTGCTCCTACCACTTGATACCCTCTTAAGTGTTTTTAATTGGTTTGTTTGGAAAAGCTGATGGTCATTTTAGTAAAAGGCTTCTGGCAGAGATTACTGTTTGAGGGACCAATAAGTGACTTGTAAAAGTAGCCTGTTAATTAGAAAAATTGTAGTCTATGTTCAACTCACATAAGATTCAGCAAGAAAACAGAAGCGAGTGTGAAATAAAAACACGTATTAAAATAATTTGGCTAGAATTACTTGACACTGAGCTAAGTAGTTGGACAAGGAAAATACAAGAAATAGAACTAGATTCTCAAGAAGTTTCACACGAAAGGCTATTTAAAACCTGAGTCGCCAGGGGACACTGATGGAAAAATTGGTAGTTGTATTAAGAATACGGCCCTATTCAAGAACCAAAAAACAGGGACAAATGGACACTTTATAGTATACCCAGAGGTGTAAACAGTGAGATTCCTCAGGGAACACTACTTAGCTAAGCACGCTTCAAAGTAATAACAGCTGTAGGTCCTCTGATACTGTATAAATGGGTCAACAACAATGAAAAACAGCCTCACACAGAAGAGTTCCAAACTGGGCATGTGAACGATAACATTTGTAGATAAAAACAACCCTAACCCTATTTGTAGAAGGGTTGGCTCCACAATTCAAATACATTCAAATAAATGTTAGATGCCAAGGGAGGCATCTAGTAGTCATTATGAACTTCTATAAGGACTTTGGCCCATGGACCAATCGCCAGAATCATCAAATACTGCATAGTAACAGAAGGAGTACTGGAAACTGTAAAAGTATCTTACCTGCGAATAGAATGTTGACATGCTGAAGTAGCATCAGTCACTGAACTCCAGAAAGGCACGTTCGTAATCTAGAGAAGTTCCAGAGCAAGACAACAAAAATATTTAAGGGATCCAGATGGCTGCCAAGTGAATACAAAGCTAAAAGGACAAGAAATATTCACTTTGAGAGGACCAAGGCTGAGAGGTATTATCATCAAAGTCTACAGAACTAGGGCCTAAAAAAGAATACAGACTTGTTTACCAAATCCTAGAATCTTTAAAGGGAGCAACACACTAAATGTAAATTTAAGACCAAATATACTGTGTTTTGATTTCTCTGGAGTTTCCAACTTGCTTTTTTTTTCTTGTTGACACAAGAGTGATGTCCTTTTATCATAACCTCAGGTTTATCCAGCTTCCCAGTCATGGTGTCTGTTATGGGGTTCCTCCTTTTTCCTGGAGCCATCCATCTGGACTGAGTGACTCTCGGGGCGTGATGGACTAGGCTTCATCTTGGGATGTTTCTTCTTTGCAATCCTGGGTTGGAGCCACTATTTCCTATAGCCTGTGCCATCCAGGTCTTGTTGTTCTCTCTTTTGTAGCTGTCTCAGGAGATGTGTAGGAGGTAACCCTCCTGAGTTCTTGTATGAGAAGAGTTCTCTCATTTCCTGAATTACCAGTTTCCTCTAGGTTCAGTAGGTCCTAGGATTTTCTTACTCATGCTGCTGGCTTTTCTCATTTGTCTGGTGGTTCTTGGTTGTCCATTTATATTTAAGAATTGAGGGCTGGACAGTGATTATTTTAGGTAGCTAGTGTGCAGTAGTTATCGCCAAGGCTCTCCCCCGTAAGTCCCAGCAGCTCCCTATTCTGTGATGTGGAGCCTATGCTGAGCTTTATAAGTGTCTGTGAATGTGGCTTGGCCTGCCTCAGACTGATAATTTTGTCTAGCCGAGAATGATAGGTTTTATAATTTTGTTTTAATACATGGTGGTGTGTTGTGAGGTAGAAATAAACTGCCCACACATCTTTTGGCTTACACCATTTCTGAAATAGGAATTTCGATATTAATAAAGGAAAGCAGTACTTTGAAAGCAAAGAGGGAATAATAGGAAAAAAAATTATAAGTCAGATTCAAATATTAGACTTCTACGGCATTCCATGTTCCTGGTGAGGCAGAAGGGATTTATAAGACACAGGTCCTGCCCTTGGAAACTACCTGGAGAGACACAACCTTTCATCGCTCTTCAAATATTTCTTTTTTTTCTTTTTTTTTGTGGTACGCGAGCCTCTCCCATTGCGGAGCAGAGGCTCCGGATGCGCAGGCTCAGCGGCCATGGCTCACGGGCCCAGCCGCTCTGCGGCATGTGGGGTCTTCCTGGACTGGAGCACGAACCCGTGTCCCCTGCGTTGGCAGGCGGACTCTCAACCACTGCGCCACCAGGGAAGCCCCAAATATTCCTTGTTTAAAATAAAGTAGCAGCAGAGCTTTGCTTCTTGTGTCCCTCAGATGTTCATAACGTTTTGTAATACCATAATTTATTGATTGTGTATGAGAAACTGAGTATTTGACCTGCACATTGATACATGGTTGCCAGTGTTCTAGTGGCAGATGTGTCTCTCCAGGTTTGAGGACCAGCACCCAGGAGCTTCTTCACGGCTGGACTCATAGATTTCAAATGTAATTAACTTTTTTTTTTTTTTTTTGCATTTTGGGAAAAGACCTTATGTAGAGCATTCAAGGGACACAGTGATTGTTGCCTCGCCCTGAGGCGCTTCTCTCATGTGTTCTGTAATTATATCTTCAGCTGGGTTGTCAAGGAGACTTAGGCAATGAGTCTTAGGGGTTTTTGATACCATGTGGTGATGCCCTTAACTGCTCTGGATACTCTTCTGAGATCCAAATAAACCTCTTGCTACTGGATTAGCCTCATCTTCATTCACACCTTACTACAAATTAAATTACAGTTACAAATAAGATTATCCCTACATCTGGGGAAATTGAATAGGAATTGGGAACTTTGATGAAGAGTTAGGATTATAAAATTAATCAGTATTATTTACTAACCAGTATACATATTTGAAGAAACAAGTCAGCTAGTATAGTCCAAACCCTTATTAGATGGAAAAACTGAGACTTTAAGAGATTAAGCAGATTGCTTAATTGCCATTAAGGAATTTAATGGCAGAGTGGAAACCCTAGAACCCAGTCTCAGCAGGACTCCTAACTGTGGGTTTTACATTTTAGTATGCTGTCATGCTATAACGGTATCTTCAAGAGTAGAAAAACAGACAAAAGTGTGCCAGTGTAGGGGTAATAAGATAAGAGGAGGGTGCATTTGGTCCACTGAATGTTTATCCAGCACTTAACAATGTCTGACACATTGTAGGTGCTCAGTAAACGTCTGTAAGCACTATGTACTTTCTCTGAGCAAAGTGCTGTGCTTAGTGCCAGGAAGAGATGCCATGTATGTCAAGGACCATCTCTTTTCAGAGAACTCTTAGGCTGATTGGTAATTTAAGTTAATTAGAAGATTGACTAATATGCCAAAAGTAATAGTAGACGATGTGGTCAGGAAAGACTTGACTAAACCCGGAAGAAGTCACAGTAGGCCGCAAAAGCATCACACTAAATGTATATATTGATAGTTACATTTTAATTTTATTCAACTAGAAGCCATTCTTGTGTCTCTTTGGTATACCTACCCTCAAGTTGAATTTGTACTGTATTTGTTCTTGTCCATGTCTTTTCCAAACATTCGTGAGTAGTGAGTCCTGCTGGATGAATTCCGTATTCTCTACAACTTCAAGTTTTAATTTACTTTTAAAATTTATTTTTGGCTGCTTTGGGTCTTCATTGCTGTGTGCGGGCTTTCTCTAGTTGTGGCGAAAGGGGGCTACTCCTCGACGCGGTGAGATGGCTTCTCTTGTTGCAGAGCACAGGCTCTAGGCGTGTGGGCTTCAGTAGTTGTGGCACGCGGGCTCAGTAGTTGTGGCGCACGGGCTCTAGAGCGCAGGCTCAGTAGTTGTGGCACATGGGCTTCGTTGCTACACAGCATGTGGGATTGGACCAGGGCTCAAACCCATGTCCCCTGCATTGGCAGGCGGATTCTTAACCACTGCGCCACCAGAGGAGTCCCTATTAATTTACTTTTAAAGCTGGCCTTGAATTCTTGCTACCCAGTATGGATTAGGTTGAATCAATTTTGGTTTAATTTAATAAATATTATTGAATATCTGCTATGGTGCAGGCAATGTGCTGGGGTTGAAATCAGTAAGAATGATACACAGCCTAATAGGGGGAGGTGTAAGCAAATGAATTATTATGTGGTAAATATATGCATGAAAGCATATTCATGGGGGCCAAGAGTTTGGGAGATTTTAGTGCTGTCTGGGTGAGGACAGGAAATGATTTCTGGAAAAGGTGACAGCTAGGTTTTAAAGGATAAATAGGAGCTTTCTAAATGCACAAGGAAGGAGAGCTATTCCAGGTAGGGAAAATATCCAGACCTGAAGCAGAATGGTGCATTAGGACAATTTTGAACAGTATTGCTGGAATATAAAGTAGGATGCTTGGGGACAGGGTTGTAGGAGGTAAGACTGAAACACTTAGGTGTGAATCTAGGACAAGCCCCAACGTCTTTGGTATTCCATTGGGCCTGACAGTTAGTTGGGAATTTTAGGTAGCCAGTCTGAATGCAAGGTTAACTAAATATATATATATATATATATATATATATATATATATATATATATATATATATATATATATATATATATATGTTTTTTTTTTTTACGGTACGGGGGCCTCTCACTGTTGTGGCCTCTCCTGTTGTGGAGCACAGGCTCCGGACGCGCAGGCTCAGCGGCCATGGCTCACAGGCCCAGCCGCTCTGCGGCATGTGGGATCTTCCCAGACCGGGGCACAAACCCGTGTCCCCTGCCTCAGCAGGTGGACTCTCAACCACTGTGCCACCAAGGAAGCCCTAAATAGATATTTTTTAACCCACTCTGAAAGCCTTGGGAGAAGAACCAAGGTGAAAGAACATTGAAGTTGGAGAATTAGTGGACTTATGGAGGAAGCTTGGGACTTAAAAGATAATTAACAGGAAATTTTTAGAAATGTAATGATAGTAAATTATTGGGAATGTGGTCCCTGATCTCCTCGAAAGGCTACCTGGTATAAAATGTTTCAAGCAGGTGTTTTGAAGCAATTGTACAACAGAGAAGGGCACGCAGCAGTAGCAACTCTTAACAGTAAGCTTGTTTTCTGTTACCTGATTCCCAGAAGATCAGTTCGCTGCGAACCAGCTGCAGGATGATTCTGTGGGGTCAACTCCCCAGAACCTAGTGCCGCCACTAGAAGCGCTTCACGTGGCTTCCCACAATGCTGGTGGTCCCTGTGAGTGGGGCAGTGAAGTGATTAGGTGCCTGAGCTTATTGTAATAAAGAGCTAACTGCTCTTAGAATCTTTCATGTTTGACTCCCTCCAAAATGCTGCAGATTTAGTGTTGTCCCAGACTTTATACTTTTACTAAGATTCCTATGTTCTCTATTAATTTATTTTCATCTTTAATATTTCACAGGCTTTCTTGATCATGGATGGTGAAGATATACCAGATTTTTCAAGTTTAAAGGAGGAAACTGCTTATTGGAAGGAACTTTCCTTGAAGTATAAACAAAGGTAATGTTGAAAAGCATCCTAAAAATAGGAGAGGGCTTTGGAATACATAATCTCTAGTTTGTGCCTTTTTTTTTTTTTTTTTTAGCAAAGCTAAATTTAGAGTTTCTGATATAGGATTGGGATTCTAGAAATACTCATAGCATTGCTTGTATTTAAATAATATAAAAATGACATAAATCCTTATATTACTCGAATTATTAAAATAGTAAGAAAGCTGTCATTTGTGATTTCTCCTGGTAGTTTACCTCCTTTTATAAAGCTTATTACTGCTCTTGGCCATCTTTGGCCTGCTCGGTGTACAGATTCTGCCTCATTTTGGTGTTTTGGAGATTCTGATAAGCTCTCTAGGGCTTCATAGGGTAGACTTTCTTCAGGCAGGTGTTATCAGTGTCTGGAGCCAGCAAAGCTTTGAGGGAGGGGCAAGAGCTTCAGGGGTATATGGAGCATTTTATAAAATCTCAATCATTTCACTTAGTTGGGAAAACTTGTAGATAACCTTTTAAGTACCAAAACTTATCTTAAATTTCTTTTTAAAATGAAATCTTTCTAAAATATATATACATCTTCCAACTTTGGTTAACAGTTTAGTAAGACTCGTCAGACTTTTTTTTTGGGGGGGCTGCATTGGGTCTTCATTGCTGTGCATGGGCTTCTCATCGCGGTGGCTTGTCTTGTTGCGGAGCACAGGCTCTAGGCTCGCTGTCTTCCGTAGTTGTGGCTCATGGGCTTCAGTAGTTGTGGCTCGTGGGCTTAGTTGCTCCGCGGCACGTGGGATCTTCCCAGACCAGGGCTTGAACCCTTGTCCCCTGCATTGGCAGGCGGATTCTTAACCACTGCGCCACCAGGGAAGTCCTGTCAAACCTTTTATTGCTATTTCACTGTTGTTGCTGAAGCCAGTTACTGTACTGTGCTAGGGGATATGGGAAGTGTGCGTCTATGGCAGGGGTTCTTAGTCTTTTTGTGCCATAGGTGCCTTCATAGGCTGGGGAAAGCCTATGGACCCCTTCTCAGAATAACATTTTTAAACGCATAAAATTAAATAATAGAATTACAGAGGAAGCCAATTACGTTGAAAAAACAAATCTAAATGTTAAACTAATTTGTGGATAGTAATATGTGCTTCTTTATCAATATGTTAAATAAGAAAGGGGTGAAGTGTATAAAAAATGAATCCTTCTGAGGCTTATAATTTATTTTCATTGAATCCTGAATATAGAGTAAGAGATGCAAAATAGATGGCCTTTATTGTTTAGTATATTTTATGGTAGCATAACGTTCAGGCAAAAATTATTGAATTGATATATAATCATCTTCAGGATGATCCTTATGCTTCCTACTATAACTGATCTTTCCCGCTTTGTTTCTGATTAGCTTCCAGGAAGCTCGGGATGAGCTAGTTGAATTCCAGGAAGGAAGCAGAGAATTAGAAGCAGAGTTGGAGGCACAGTTAGTACAGGCTGAACAAAGAAATAGAGACTTGCAAGCTGATAACCAAAGACTGAAGTATGAAGTGGAAGCATTAAAGGTAATTGTGGCAGTAAAAGCTGGTGTCTCATTTGCTGGGTTTTATTAAAATGAGAAATACATTCTTTTAGGTGGAGCTTAAGAGCAGCAGGCAACATAAAAATGTAAAAAGGCCTAAAGTGAATTTTTGACAAAAACTGTTTGCTTTCATGGAACCAAGGGAAAGGTGGTTTAGAGTTCAGGAGTTCACTTGGAAACTGTAGCTGTCAGTTTTTTAGCTGTAATGTTCCTAGCTATACTATTACGTTGTAGTTCCTATATTTTCAAAAGCTGCCTGATTATTTGTTTTGACACAGTACCTTATTGTGTGGCACTTTAAAATTATATTTGTATGAAATACACATTTATTTCATTATGGTTTGCAGTCCCTTTAGTTTTGGAGTTTAGTTTTTAAAAATTCCCTTCTAACAAGGAATTTTCAGGAGTGAAAGATTAACCCCTTTTTGCTGCTCTTCCTCACATGCCTAAGCCAGATGCTTGGGGTGTTCCTGTGTCTGGGCAGTGGGGTAGATTTGGGGAAGGTGAGGTATAGGGAATTTGAACTCTTGTCAGTCAGCTTCTTTGTGCTTACCCTGGGCTGCATTCAGCCTAAGAACCCGGAGGTTCCCCCACCAAGACTGAGGTTTTTAAGGCAACGGTTTCACTATTTTACCTCTTTTCAAAGAGATCATTATTAAATTTCTTTGAGAGGAGAATGATTGACTAATTTTATATGAGTTAAGGCACTTGGAATGAATGTGTCATTGTTTTTAAATAGTGTAAAAAGGAGAGAGGGGTACCACCAACTCAGATTGTGGGTGAATCTCTTGGTTCCCACCCGCCCCCGTCCCACCCCTTACTTGGGTTACATCCTTTATTAAAGAAAACTATATGTTGATGACACATGCTTTCCTTCCTATACCCACACCTTCAGGAGAAACTGGAGCATCAGTATGCACAGAGCTACAAGCAGGTCTCAGTATTAGAAGATGATCTAAGTCAGACCCGGGCCATTAAGGAGCAGCTACATAAGTACGTGAGGGAGCTGGAGCAGGCCAACGACGACCTGGAGCGGGCGAAGCGGTACGTGAGCGGTGTGTGTGCCTTCTGTTGCAATGACAGAAGTTGGCAGTCAGTGATTAGAATTTGGTTTTAGGCTCAACCTATCACCTAGATCTTAGTTCCAGAACATTTCCTTTTGGTATTTCATGTCACCTGTAACTCGTCACATTGAAACTTACCAAAAATCCTGATCTCCCCAGGTAATGCCCTTCCAGGCTTTTCTTTCTGGTTTTCCTTTTTCCTCCTCCTTTCAGGTACCATTGTTGATCCTGTTGGTTTTTCTTTAAAACATGTCTCATTCATTCCTCCATCTTCCCTGTATGTTCTCAGTACTACCACACTTCTTGAAGGTCCTCACATCTTATACCTGAATCCTGCAGTTAATTCCTAGCTGATCTGTCTTTAAATTTTCACTGCTTTTTATTCTCTTCTGTTTTAATACTGACCAATGAATTGTCTCAAAATAATGCTTTTATTATGATTTTGCTGAACAGCCTATAGTGGCTTGCCGTTACTTTGCCAAGATTGCATATATCTATAATTAGTTGTTTCTTAACCATTCCAAACTTAATTCCTATTACTTTACAATGATTGTCTGATATTCCTTTCCTTAGTATCTGAGTGACACTTAAATGCTTGGCATGATGCTAGAGTTGAGGATACAAAGATAAGCTAGCCACTGCCCTTAGGCGTGACAGATAGGGACAATCCACGTGGTAAACACTGGTACAGAGGAATGTACAGACTGCTCCAGGGCATAGAGAAGGGCACAGCTCAAGTACTCTGTGGTAACTGGGGAAGCTGAGTCTGCAAGGAGGAGTAGATGTTAACCAGTGAAGAGAGAGATGCGAAGGCAGAGAGGCAGGAAAGTGCATGAGGTATTAATATTTCACTTTGACTGAAGTGTGTAAAGACAATATGGCTGAACAAGATGAGACTGGAAGATGTTTGGGGCCAGGTTGTGGAGAATCTTGTGCTCAGCTATGTTTGAAAGTCATTCTGTAGGCAAAGAGGTGCTCCTTAAGAATTTTTAAGCAAAGGAGTATTATCAGATTGTGATTTGGGAAGATAATACTGAGGAATTGAAAGTAGGGAGGAGGAGATGTAGGAGGAGATGTGAAGACCATTGAGGAGTAATCCAGGTGATGTATGAAGAATTAAGCCAAGGGCAGAAGGTTGGAGGAGAGCAAGTGGAATTGAGAGGCATTTTGACAGTTGACGGGAGGTGGTAAAATTGGACATGGCATTGAGCAGCGGTCCCCAACCTTTCTGGCACCAGGGACTGGTTTCGTGGAAGGCAGTTTTTCCACAGACAGGGACGGGGGTGGGTGGGGGTGGAGTGGAGGGGGTTTTCAGGAGGTAATGCGAGCGATGGGGAGTGGCAGATGGAGCTTTGCTCACTCATGCCGCTCACCTCCTGCTGGGGACCCCTGGCATTGAGAGTTCTAACTTGAGGTTAGGAAATTTTATTTCTGTAGCACATAGTGGGTAGAGGGCACATAGCAGGTACTTGTGAATGTTTGCTGAATAAGATGAGAAATGCGGGAAGAAGAAACCTTGGTAGGAAGAAAGTAAATAGAGTGGGACCTGGGACCGCGTTTTAAACTAATTCTTAGTTAATTCTTTTTTTTTTTTTTTTTTTTTTTGCGGTACGCGGGCCTCTCACTGTTGTGGCCTCTCCCATTGCGGAGCACAGGCTCCGGACGCGCAGGCTCAGCGGCCATAGCCGCTCCGCGGCATGCGGGATCTTCCCGGACCGGGGCACGAACCCGTGTCCCCTGCATCGGCAGGCGGACTCTCAACCACTGCGCCACCGGGGAAGCCCCCTTAGTTAATTCTTAACATACTCTAAAACTATTGAAAAGTTTTCTTCCTGAAAATATGTAAACTTCATTGACTCATGTTTAAAGTCCAATGGGGAGATATAAATTGTATGATAAGTAGGCTTCCTTTAAGAAACTTGAAGGAATTTAGATGGGAATTTAAGAGAAAAGAATACATTGAATGGCCCCGAATGGTGGTAGAGACACTAAATGCACCAGAGGTCAGAAGGGGGCGAGATCATTCTCTTTTAACTGGGCCAGGCTTTCTAGGTCAGGAAATGGCATGAGATAAACTGACAGTTTCCTTTTGTAGTAGCTATTTGCACATTATTTATTTAATTCATGGACTTTCATTTTTTTTTTTTTTTTTTTAGGGCAACGATAGTTTCGCTGGAAGACTTTGAACAAAGGCTAAATCAAGCCATTGAACGAAATGCATTTTTAGAAAGTGAACTTGATGAAAAGGAATCTTTGTTGGTCTCTGTACAGAGGTTAAAGGATGAAGCAAGAGGTAAAATTTATACTTAAAGAATATTTATTACCTTACTGTCCCTGAGCCAGAGTGCTAAGCTAGCTTCAGGATCAGCTTTTTAAAGCTACACGTTTGTATGCTTTTGTCAAACACAATGCTAAGTACTTTGAATCTGTT
The DNA here is from genome assembly GCF_963924675.1 of Phocoena phocoena. NCBI lineage: Eukaryota > Metazoa > Chordata > Mammalia > Artiodactyla > Phocoenidae > Phocoena > Phocoena phocoena. The sequence continues at coordinate 51,789,255 of NC_089237.1, forward strand.
TATTCAATATCTACATCATCAACTCTAGGAGGCAGGTACTATTATCTCCATTTTGTAGGTCAGAAAACTGAGGCACAGAGAGTTTGAGTTGTCAGTAGGGATTCAAACCCTGGTCTATTTCCTAAAGCCTTAACCATTACCACTGTGCGTATATACTGCTTGGTTTGTTTGGAGTTTTTCCTTTTTGCTTGTCCTAAGCAATTTTGTCATGCACATATTAGCATTACATATGTGTACATATTGCTGTATACATATTATACATATAGAGAATATATACTTTCTTTTAAAATTCTCCTTCCCTCCCTCTGTTTTTCTTTCATGCACGTTAGAATGCAGAATGTTGTAAAGAAGAAACAAAGTCTCTGTCAATCCCTTTATCTTGAAAGAACCCACTAAGAGTTTGGTGTGTTTCTTTCCACTCTTCCCTGTGACTATACATAAACATACCTGTATATTTTTTTCCTTTATATAATTGGAACCACATTATATATACATATATATTTTTTTCTATCCTCCTTTAATATAGTGAATGTAATCCATGCCATTAAAAAAAATCTTTTGAAACAGGTTTTTAAAAATGTATAATATTCTATTATATATGATTTTTTTTGATGGGTCCTTTATTATTGGTGGTTAATTTTTTGCTGTAAATAGTGTCCTTGTACATAATATTGGGGAGTATCTTTGATTTTCTTAGATTCTTAGAAGTGGCAAAGGATACAAGTATCTTTAATGGTTGTAATGGATGCTGCTAAATTACTTTTTAGAAAGTTGGTAACTTTACACTCTGGCAGTGACTGAGTGTCCTTCTCACAATGTTTACTAGTATTGTGAATAATAAAAACACATTTTCTTTCTTTCTTTCTTTTTTTTTTTTTTTTGCGGTACGGGAGTCTCTCACTGTTGTGGTCTCTTCCATTGCGGAGCACAGGCTCCAGACGTGCAGGCTCAGCGGCCATGGCTCATGGGCCCAAGCCGCTCTGCGGCATGTGTGATCTTCCCAGACCGGGGCACAAACCCGTGTCCCCTGCATCGACAGGCGGACTCTCAACCACTGTGCCACCAGGGAAGCCCCAAAAACAGATTTTAAAATTATTTAAAAATCTATTTGAAAGTTGTAAATTGATATCATGTTGTTTTTAATTTGTAGTTCTTTGGTTACTACTCGTGAGAACTTTTTGCTAATGTTTATTGGCTCTTCTAAAAATTGTTTTTTTCATGACTTTTCCTTTTTTGGGGGAGGGTTTATTCATCTGAAGAACTCATAATTTATATAATGTATAAAATATTAACTCTATCCTATTTTTAAGTTTACAATTCTGGTTAAAAAAAACCACGTAACATAAAATTTACCATCTTACCCATTTCTAAGGGTCCAGTTCAGTAATGTTAAACTATGTTCACATTGTTTTGTAGATCTCTAGAACTTTTTTATGTTGCAGAATTGAAGCTCTTTGCCTATTGAACAACAAATTCCCATTTCTCCCTTCCCCAGCCCCTGGCAACTGCAGTTTTACTTTCTCTCTCTCTTTTTTTAAAAATAAATTTATTTATTTTTATTTTTGGCTGCCTTGGATCTTCGTTGCTGTGCGCGGGCTTTCTCTAGTTGCGGCGAGCGGGCGCTACTCTTCCATGTGGTGCGCGGGCTTCTTATTGCGGTGGCTTCTTGTTGTGGAGCACGGGCTCTAGGTGTGCGGGCTTCAGTAGTTGTGGCATGCAGGCTCAGTAGTTGTGGCTCACGGGCTCTAGAGCACAGGCTCAGTAGTTGTGGCACACAGGCTTAGTTGCTCTGTGGCATGTGGGATCTTCCTGGGCCAGGGCTTGAACCTGTGTCCCCTGCATTGGCAGGCAGATTCTTAACCACTGTGCCACCAGGGAAGCCTTGCAGTTCTACTTACTGTTGTTAGGTATGACTACAGTAGTCCCTCCTTAGCCGAGGTTTAGCTTTCCATGGTTTCAGTAACCCATGGTCAGCTGCAGTCTGAAAATATTAAGTGGAGAATTCCAGAAATCAACAATTCATAAGTTTTAAATTGTGTACTGTTCTGAGTAGCAGGATGAAATTTTGCACCATCACGCTCAGTGGACATAAATCATCCACTGAGGGTCTTAGAACATATGTTCCTCAGATAAAGGAGGGACTACTGCACCCTAGATACCTTATATAAGTGAAATCATACAGTATTTATCTTTTTGTGACTGGCTTATTTCACTTATCATGTGTCCATAATGAACATGGATGTGCAAATATCTCGGTGTCCTACTTTGAATTCTTTTTGATATATACCCAGGAGTATGGTAACTTTGTATCTTTTTTTTTAATATAAGCAAGTATTCTGTAGGTCAGTTGTATAACTGGAAAAGAAAACATTAATTTTGGGTTAAAAATTGAATATTTCAAAACAAGAAAACAATTTGCAACTATTTTGACTACTTCCTTTCTAAAACAAAGTATTTTATAGGATAGTTAGTAAAAAAAAAAAAAAAAGCCAACCCATTTAAAATGACAAAAATACACTTCATTGATTCTGTAATAATCCCCAAACTACGTCATCATTTCAAAATAAATGCAAATGAGTTGGTAAAGAATATTTATTTTTGTGTCATATATGTTCACTGTGAGTTCTACTTTGGACTCTGCCCTATTTCTTTTTTCATATAGGCATAAATAATTGTTCTGTTAACTTTATAGCATTTTTAAAGTCTAAATGATCATGTAGACAGTAGGGTTGTTGTCATTTTTATTCCCCTGGAAATAAAAATTGTTAAATAGGAAATTCATTTTTGAGAAGTAATAATTTAGGAAGAGTGTCTTTATGCCATTTCAGATGTGACTTTGCTTGATGTATTTGCTTCCTCTAGTGAATATTACTACTTTTGCAACATTTTACAGATTTAAGACAAGAACTAGCTGTTCGGGAGAGACAGCAGGAAGTAACTAGAAAGTCGGCTCCCAGTTCTCCAACTCTAGACTGTGAAAAGATGGATTCTGCTGTCCAAGCATCACTTTCTTTGCCAGCTACTCCTGTTGGCAAAGGAACAGAGAACAGCTTTCCTTCACCAAAAGGTTTGTAGTGTCTTTTCTTTTTGAACCTGTGGTTGATTATCCACTTAAGAGGCTTTGCTGGTGAAGCAGGGGTTGCTAAGGTTTAAGCAATCATTTTAATTTTTTTTTTTTTTTTTGGCCATGCTGTGTGGCCTGTGGGATCTTAGTTCCCCAGCCAGGGATCGAACCCATGCCCCCTGCATTGGAAGCACGGAGTCTTAACCACTGGACCACCAGGGAAGTCCCTAAGCAATCATTTTAGTTTAAAAGTTGGTTAAATCTAGCACTGAGTGAAGCAGAAGGCATTGTTCTCCTAGGCCAACTCATTAGTAGGAAACAGTGAGATGAGGGCTACATTTAAGACAAGAGCAGCTTAATAAATTGAAATTTTAATAAAGGTTTTTAAGGGAAATTTATTTTTTGACTATAGCAGTAATACATGTTCATGTAGAAAAAATTAAAAACAAGAGAAAAAATAAAATCCATCTGCAATCTTAGGGCTCAAAGTCAACTCTTATTAACACTTCGAATTTTTTTCTATTGTGTGTGCTTTTTTGTGTTTGTGCCACCTTGTTACACACAAGTTTGGGGATTGTATTTTTTAATTAATTTTTATTTGAGTATAGTTGCTTTATGGTGTTGTGTTTGGGATTGTATTTAAATGCAGTTTTATTTCTTTTGTCACTTGACATATCATGGGAGACTAGAAGGCTTTATACACAGGAAGTACAGAGACTCACTGAGTTACCATTCAGACTTGTCTTAAGATTGGCTTGGGTGGACATGTCCATTCTATAACATGCCTCAGTAGCTGCCATTTTCATAGGTGATGTTCAGAGTAACTGATGAATAGTACAGAAAGAATATGCCTTTTGCCATAAGTCAGGGTGTTATTTTAAATCCAGGTAAGCTGAAAAATGATTTAGTAGCCACTAGATAGAACGTTAAGAATGGAACCCTGAAGCTCTCAATTGAGATTTATTTAGTTTTTGCAGCTTGGAGATCATATTTCAGCTACTTCCACAGCCCCCCTATACTTTCTTCTCCCTCAATGGAAGCTGTCTTTCTTCACACTTTTTTTAAAAATATAGGACTTTATCTTTCAGAGTGATACGAGAAGGTTTCTGTCTGGGTGGTTAGTGCACTCCATGTTTGTGCTGCCCAATACAGTAGCTACTCCAGTGTGACTATTTAAATTTAAAATTTTTATTGATTTAAATGAATTAAAATTTAAAATTGAGTTTCTGATTGCGTTGGCCACATTTCAAGTGCTCAGTAGCCCTTGAATAGATAATTCACCCTATTTTCGTCTTTTTATGAGCTGAGGTAAGGTATGTGAAAATTCTGTATAGTTAGTTATTGATTGTACTGGTACGTGCTGACTCTGCTGCTGAGAATACAGAGCAGGCAGTATATAGATTACAGCAGTCATCAGAAGCTCTCGTTTTTCGGAATGGCTGCTTGTGTATTTGAGGACCTTAGAATTACTTGCATTTGAGAATTAACAAAGCTTTGCTTTTACGTTACTAATTAGAATTATGCAGATAAATTCTGAAAATTCTTTAGTTGAGCACTAATCAGAATAGTCTGGAACCTCAAGGGGATGTTAGTAGGACATAGAGCTTTGCTCTGGCACAGTTACGATAATGTCAGCCCTAAGGCAGTAATATTTGTCCAGACAGACAGGTTTTTCAATTGGAACTGATAGCATGAGCTTTCACTGACCTAAAAGCTGCCGTTTCATGACAAGAAAGTCTGCACAGACACAGTGAGAAGCCAGAGGTTAGAGAAATCAGTGGCAAGATTGAAGAGCTGATCTCTACGAAGTGGTCTAACTCTAATTGTGTTTTATTGATAAAATGCCTGTTTCCAAAAAGCATTCAAGACAACTTACCATAAAAGTACAGATTTAATAATACCTAAAATATAAAATTCGAGGGGAATAGGGAAAAACATGATCCAGAAATTCCTGCCAAGAGAAGTATAGCAGTTTATTTGTATCACATTGAGCACCTGTTATGTGTCAAGTATTACTCAGGATGTGGGGAGGATAGTGGTCTAATAAGACTAAGTTGCTACCTTCATTGTGATTATATTCTAGAGGACAAGGATAGTAGCAGCAGCAGCAACAAAAGCATTTTACCTGCTGATTACAACTCTGTAGAAAGCAGATAAAAATAATAGTAACATTTATTGAGCACTTACTGTGTGCTCTGCATTTTAAAAATTTATTAATGAATTTAAACTTAACAACAACTTTATGATTTAAGTGCTATTATTAGCCCCCTTTCACATTTGGTTACTTAAGGTCACACAGTTAATGGCAGAGATGGATGTGTATCTAGCAGTTTAGCTCCAGAGCTCTTAACCGCCATGCTTTAATATCTCAAAAATAAATTGAAGAAATGTGCACGACTGAAAACCTTTGCTGAGGGGCATGAAAGAAGATGTGAATAATTATCATGTTAAATACCATGATTCAGAATAGGAAGACTTAATTTAGTTGCAATATCCATTTTCCCCAAATCATTCAATAGTTTAAATTTCTCATAAAAATCCTAATAGGATTTTTAAAGTTGTGAAGTTCATTTTAAAGTTACTCTGGGGCTTCCCTGGTGGTGCAGTGGTTAAGAATCCGCCTGCCAGTGCAGGGGACACGGGTTCGAGCCCTGGTCCGGGAAGATCCCACATGCCGTGGAGCAGCTAAGCCAGTGCGCCACGACTGAGCCTGCGCTCTAGAACCCACGAGCCACAACTACTGAGCCCGTGTGCCTAGAGCCCGTGCTCCACAACAAGAGAAGCCACCGCAATGAGAAGCCCGCGCACCGCAACAAAGAGTAGCCCCCACTCCCCTCAACCAGAGAAAAGCCCACGTGCAGCAACAAAGATCCAATGCAGCCAGATATAAAATAAAAATAAAACTTTCTTTCTTTCTTTATTTTTTATTTTTTTGCGGTACACGGGCCTCTCACTGTTCTGGCCTCTCCCGTTGCGGAGCACAGGCTCCGGACGCGCAGGCTCAGCGGCCATGGCTCATGGGCCCAGCTGCTCCGCGGCACATGGGATCTTCCCAGACCGGGGCAGAGTAACTTTATTTTTAATAAAGTTACTCTGGAAGAGTAAATGTGCAAGAATAGTCAATAAAAGTTTGAAATAGGTTAGTAACAAGAAGAGGCTTTGCCCTTTAGGAAATATATTTTAACACTATAATAACTAAAGCAGCATATTTCTAGTAGAATAGACAAATAATTTAATGGAACTTGAAATGTATAGAGAATTCAGTGTGGTTTTAGTGCCATTTCAGATGAGATAAGTCTTTTTCACTAAATGGTGTTATGACAATTAGATGTCCATTTGGAGGGGAAAATTTTAGATATTTGATGAGTTTACTAATCTAAACTTGGTGAAAAGTTTTTTAGAAAAACATTAGGAGAAAATGTGGGGAACATTTTTATTATGTTGCAGTGAGGAAGCCCAAGGCTCCCCCCAAACCACAAAGTTGAAGAGATAAATGTCACACTGGGAAGTACAACATATATAAGAGAAAAGGTGAATATCTATAGTGTATAGTGCCCTTGCAAATTGATTAAAGACCCAGTAGAAAAAAGTGCAGAGATTAAATAGATGACTTCCAGAAAAAAAGATTCAAATGACTCTTTGATTGGGGAAACAAAAATTAAACAAAACAAACAAAAATTAAAACGAAGTGACTGTCAAATTGGCAGGAAATCCAGAAATACTTGTCTAGATGTTTTAAGGGTATATGTCCTTTTAGCATTGTTTATAATGATGAAAAATTGGATATAATCTAAACATCCAGCGGAGATATTTGTGGTATCTCCACTTTATCCACAGTTTGGAATACTATACTGATTTTTCATTGAGTGTATACTGCTTTGTAATATCAAAACCCAAATGTAAAGGGAACTGCAAGAGTAATCACTCACCTTTTATTTTTCTCTAGCTATACCAAACGGCTTTGGTACCAGTCCACTGACTCCTTCAGCTAGGATATCAGCACTAAACATCGTGGGGGACCTCTTACGGAAAGTAGGGGTAAGCCTTTAATTATTTATCACTAGGTGTTTCAGCTGCCAAGGTAATGAATTATTTCTTAATTTGCAGCGAGGGAAGAAAAAAGGATACCTTCCTGTGGTAAAGTCTGTAATTAAGCTGAGAAGCAAGAGCATCCAGTGACCAGCTGAGACTGAACACCTCCAGGGCTCAGCCTTGCCAGTGCCTCTGCAGAGGGTACCTGCGCTTAGCTCCCAGGTTCCCACTGGGCCTTCTTCATGTTCCCCATGGCTGTTACTAAAACATCGTGATTCCTCCTTCTTCCTCTAAGGCTGTGTGTCTTATACCGCCCTCTGATCCTTTTCTTTGCTCTGCCTGCTGTCCTCCTGGTCATCCCTGGGCTTTCTCTTCATAGGACTTCCGCATTGGCTCATGACATGAATTTCTTCTCTTAGTCATACACGTCTTACTGCTGCTTGGCCCCCTCAACTCCTGTGCTGTCTCCTTGGCTCTAACCTTGCATTCCAGAACATTTCAGCTTTTGGAATATTAAACTTGGTTTTGTGCTTATTCAGTTTTTTACTCTGTGTAATACCTACTCTTTGACTTTATCGAGAGCAGTACTCTTGTTTTGATTTTTCGCTTATCTCTTGCTTTCACTTTGTTCCTACTCATCTGTGATCCACGGATCGCTTACTCTGCCATTGTTGACTCATGGGCTCTTTGGCCATGGAAGAGACCTGCAGCCTGGATCAGTCAAGGAACTGGATTTCTTTCCTGCATCCAGATCACAGGAAACAGTTATATGACCTTGTGGATTTTTAAGCCACTATAAAGTTAGCATTTCTAGCATTAGTCAGTTTTCTTTCCTGTTTCCCTCAGTGACTTTTCTCTTTTCAATAATCTACCCCTGAAACTTCCCACTTTCCACCGCCCATTCACTTATTTGTGTGTGTGTGTGACTGAAAAAAGCAGAAATTGCATTATACTTTACATAAAGAAGAAATGGGAGGCCAAGATAGAAGGTCCTATTGTTACCTTTTCTGGCTCGTAAAATTATTGTCTGACCGTCAGATTAACTCTAAATCTGCATTTTAAAGTTACTATAAAAAGTAACGTGTACAAATCATTCATACATAGAGTAATCTTCCCTTACTCCTAACATAATTTCTTTAACCTAGCTGTCGTAAGAGTTGCGTTGTAACAGTGTAACCTATTTTTTTGTAACCTAACTTGAAGTAATGTGCTTGCTTTTCAGTATCTTAGCAACTTTAAGCATAAAGATGAGGAATTTAACTTACATCCTCCTAATTTTTTGTTCTTCTGTTGGTTATTTTTATAACTTTAAATAACATGCTTAAACCTATGTTTATGAATTTATTAGACTGTATCTCAGCTCCCTGTTGTGTGTGTGTGTCTCTGTCCCTTCTTGAGCTCTCCATTGGTTGGTTCTGAAAATGAGTCAACAGCACCTAAAATATCATGCCTACATGTGTATTATTTACTGAATAATCATAGAGGAGGAGCTGGGCTCTAGGGCTGTTTTACTTGTGCTGCTCAACAGGTGTTTCAAGCATTTTGTTCTTTACCTATTATTTACTCAAAACCATATTAGGTTTTTTCATATTTGTATCACAGTTGACATGTATGTCTTTTTCTTAACATTTTTTTAAATTGGCCATCTTTTTTATTATTTTCACTGCAAAACAATTTTTACAAGATCACAATAAAATAAATAAAAAGAAAAAAGCTAAAATCCTGTCATTTCAACGAATTCAACCATTTTTATTTTTATTTTTTTATTTTTTGTGGTACATGGGCCTCTCACTGTTGTGGCCTCTCCCGTTGCGGAGCCCAGGCTCCAGACGCGCAGGCTCAGCGGCCATGGCTCACGGGCCCAGCCACTCCGCGGCATGTGGGATCTTCCCAGACCGGGGCACGAACCCGAGTCCCCTGCATCGGCAGGTGGACTCTCAACCACTGCGCCACCAGGGAAGCCCCCATTTTTATTTTTTAAAATTACATTCAGCCTTTGTATGCATATATAATTTGTATATCATTGGATATTTTTGTTATCATGGGTCTTACTTAGCATTTCTGATTACCTTTGTTTTCTTGTGGAGGGAAGAAACATACACTTTCTTTGCTATATCTTGTATCTTCCGGTTTCTTATTTACTGAGTGCTCTGTTATGCTTCTAGGGCTGCTGCACTGCTGTCAGCCTTGAATTTCTTTTCATTATACTCCTGGGTTAGTTTTGCCTGTTCCTGGACCCCATGTTGTCATCTTCGTTCCCTGTTTTGCTTTAGTACCTTAAGTAGTTTATTTAGAAATGGTGCATGAAAGTTGAACTTAGAGTCCTTGCATTGTTTACACATTCAGCTGACATTTTGTCTTTTAAGGTGTCATTAGAATTTTTGGTCTGCTGTTATCCTCCAGCCCCTGCATACTTTTATGAATATTTCATTTTCTACTTCTTCACACTACTTTGTCCACTGACTTCACCTGGAAGCCCCATTCCCACTCTTGCATCCTCTTCCACTGAGAAATCAAGGCCATCTATTTAAACTTTGTTTTCCTCTCTTAACCTTCTTTTAGTACTCTCCTATTATTACCTCTGTGGCTGTTCTTCCTTTTTATCTCAGTGGTAAAAGTATCACATTCCTCCCATGGCTAATTTTGTCCCTCTGTGCTTTGGATCTCATTCCTTCCAGCCTTCTCATCTTTATGTCTCCTGTATCTTCAGACTTTTACTATATGTTTTAATATTTATATGCAATATTTATATATAATGTATTACATATATATACTTTATATTTACTATTTCTACTTTATATCTAATATTTATATATTACATATTATACACTTTTTAAACCTTAAGAGCAAAAATAAAAGCAGCTATTCTTTCCTTTTACCCTGCGTCTCTCTTTAGCTGTCATTCTGTTTCTCTTTTCCCTTCCCAGCCAAGTTTTTGAAAGCATGTCTCCATTTATTGTTAGCATTTTTGATGGCATACACACTCCCCAGATAGCCTAGTCTGGGCTATGTTTCCTGCTCACTCCACTCAAATTGCTCACTGATGATCTCAGTGCTGTCAAATCCAAGGGATGCTGTTCTGTCCTAATTTTACTTGAAACATTCAACACTGACTTATTTTTTTGAAATGGCCTTCTTTTCTCTGCTTTTCTGATGCTGTGTCACTGTGTCACGTCTGCTTGCCTTCCTGCCTGTTCCTGTTGGTCACCTTGTTGGGTCTTCATCTGCCCACCCTTTCGGTGTTGATTTTGCTCAGAGTTCTGTCCTTACCTTTCTGATCTTCTTCACAACCACAGTTTCATCTCCTACTTGGTGTGGATATGGTCTAAATCTTGATTTCTAGGCCACTGTGTTTGACTGCCAGACCCAGTGCTTGCGTTAGGCTGTCTCACCGACACCTCAGATACAAGTTGTGCCTGTTGTATGACAGATTCTCAGCAAATATCAGGACAAATAAATGAGTGTCTTGAATATAGGAAATTAATGGCTCTCAATTTTTATTGTGTATGTGTCTATTTAAGAAGATGCTGAAAAAATGCTTATTCAGAGCTTGTCCTACAAGGTCACCACCTCTCTTCCTTCTTTCGTTGTTATTTTACTAGGTTATGGTACTTTTGTTTTAAGAAAGGAGAAGAGAAAGAAGTTTCAGTCTGTTTCTGTTGCTCTGTCTTAATAGCTGTTGTTGAAATGATGGGGGGAGGGTTCTCAGAGTGGAATATGTTATCTGTGGATTTAATTTTTTTAAATTTTATTTTATGCATTTATTTTTGGCTGTGTTGGGTCTTTGTTGCTGCGTGTGGGCTTTCTCTAGTTGCGGTGACGGGGGCTACTCTTCATTGCGGTGCGTGGGCTTCTCGTTGCGGCGTGCGGGCTTCTCGTTGCGGTGGCTTCTCTTTTTGTGGAGCACAGGCTCTAGGCACATGGGCTTCAGTAGTTGTGGCACGTGGGCTCAATAGTTGTGGTGCACGGGCTCAGTTGCTCCTCAGCATGTGGGATCTTCCCTGACTAGGGCTCAAACCCACGTCCCCTGCATTGGCAGGCAGATTCTTAACCACTGTGCCACCAGGGAAGTCCCTGTGGGTTTAATTTATCTATGTATTCCACATTCCTTAGTGTCATGGATAATAGGATTGGACTATTTTTTGTCTTTTTTTTTTTTTTCGGGGAGAGGGGTTTGATTTGGTAAAGGGGGAGGGGTTTGATTTGGTAAAGGGGGAGTTGGTGATATTTGTGAGCAGTGGAAATTGATGAGAAACTTCTGTTCTCTTCATGTCATCTGTTGGTTTGTAGAGCCTGGCACTGACCAGGTGTTGTGGTGACAGGTGCTAAGCAGGCCCTCAGTTTAGAGGTAAATGCTAATGGGCTGGTGTCATTTTCAGGTGAATTATTTAATTATAGACGAAGGGTATTAGACGTTTTATAGTGTGCTCTCAGAAGTAGAATAGCATTTAACTTCATGTGAGGTGTTGTAAATGAACTTACCCATTCTGATACAGTAGAAATGACTAACCTGAAGCCCTAAAGAAAGAATTGGCCGCTTTAAAAATTTTTCAGGTGATGTTTTTGCATTCTTTAAAATGCTTGCTCCCAAAACACACACACGCACACACCCAACTAGCCAACTAACAGTCCACAACTTAGAAAGAAACAGTGGATAGGGCCAAGAGACCTGGGATACATCTCTGTATACTGTGCCACATTTTTCTTACTTGTAAGGTGAGGATTATATCTGTATCCCTCAGTAACACTGAGAGAAGTGTATATTCTGAGTTCATTAGAAAGGGAGTCAGCATAAATATTCCCTCTTTCTATTAGAAAGGTGATTGATATGGCTTAAACAGCCACCATTATCAACTGAGAGAATAAGATTTGAGTCTTGAAATAGAAATGGTTTGAAATGCAAATTTTTATGTGCAGCTACTGTTTTGACAACCAAATCATTCCTTCTTCCTTTTGTAGGCTTTAGAATCCAAATTAGCAGCTTGCAGGAATTTTGCAAAGGACCAAGCATCACGAAAATCCTATATTTCAGGGAATGTTAACTGTGGGGTGATGAATAGCAACGGCACGAAGTTCTCTCGATCAGGGCACACGTCTTTCTTCGACAAAGGGTAAGTCTTGGAAATTCTAAACGTTAATTTTTTGGGTAGTGAAGTTGCCCATTATTAATTGAGCTTGTTGAACTTTGAAAAGATAAACTCAGTTTGATAAACCTACCTGAAGCGTTATCATTGAGATCTTAGGGGACATGAAGTCTGTTGTCTTCTAGTCCCCATGGAGTCTGTTGCCCTGGGAACCCTGACTCTGAAGCTTCTGTCCTGGGAAGCAGACTCTTGAAAGGCAGCTGTGTTAGACTCTGGGGATTTAAAGATGACTATGATACAGTCCTTGTGCTCAAGGTGCTTACAGGCTAGTAGACTTTCTTGGCAAATATTTGTTAAGAGTAGAAGAGAACGTGATGGTCATGTATGTGTGAACTCTTCAACAAACCTTCTGTCTGAAGATTTTAGAAAAATATAAAACCACTGGATCAAGTACAGTTTAGGAGATACAAGTTTTGTATAATGTGAAGATGTTTTTTGGGGAATTGAGAATTAAAAAAAATTGTTGTAAGATTAAAGCGGTGGTACATCCTTAATACAAAAAATATGTCAGTTGGTACAGAGTATATAAAGTAAAAAGTGTTTTCCGTTTTCACAGTTTTTGCATCCTTATGGTTATTCCTAGGCATGTAAAATCATATTTTTATGCATCTGCTATACACTTTTAAAAACTTACGGGCTACTTTATTTTATTTATTTAATTAATTTATTTTTGGCTGTGTTGGGTCTTCGTTGCTGCGCGCGGGCTTTCTCTAGTTGCGGCGAGCGGGGGCTACTCTTTGTTGCAGTGCGCAGGCTTCTTGCTGCGGTGGCTTCTCTTGTTGCGGAGCACAGGCTCTAGGCACATGAGCTTCAGTAGTTGTGGCATGTGGGCTCAGTAGTTGTGGCTCGTGGGCTCTAGAGCGCAGGCTCAGTAGTTGTGGAGCACGGGCTTAGTTGCTCCACGGTGTGTGGGACCTTCCCGGACCAGGGATCGAACCTGTGTCCCCTGCATTGGCAGATGGATTCTTTTTTTTTTTGGCTGCATTGGGTCTTCGTTGCTGCACACGGGCTTTCTCTAGTTGCGGCGAGCGGGGGCTATTGGTGCGCGGGCTCCTCATTGCGGTGGCTTCTCTTGTTGCGGAGCACAAGCTCTAGGCACGCGGGCTCCAGTAGTTGTGGCTTGCGGGCTCTAGAGCGCAGGCTCAGTAGTTGTGGCGCGTGGGCTTAGTTGCTCCATGGCATGTGGGATCTTCCCGGACCAGGTCTCGAACCCATGTCCCCTGCATTGGCAGGTGGATTCTTAACCACTGCGCCACCAGGGAAGCCAAGCAGACGGATTCTTAACCACTGTGCCACCAGGGAAATCCCTGGGATACTTTAAATACTGCTCTACAATATGCCTGTGGTGACTTATATTGCCAGTATCTTTCCGTGTCAGTACATATTGTTCTACTCAATTAAAAAAAAACAAACCAACAAAATGCTGCATGCATATACTCTTGTATGGGTGTGCCTTGGTCTAGGTAACTGGTTAGGACCTATGGTCTGAGATGCTGACCGTGTGACTTAAGGTAGCTGGTAGTGGAGCAGCAACTGAGGCACCAGTGGTCCCTTGCCACTGTCTCTGCTTTGAGTCATAGAGGCAGCTTGTCCTTGTTCTGTGAAAGCAATATAGAAATTTTCACAACTTCTTAAAGGAACTTGTATTTTCTGCTTTCCTCAGTGGCACATTTGTGGAGGCCTTGATTTGATACATAGTCCACTCTAAAAAGCTTTTTGTGTTCATCCTTGTGGAGTGGAGTGTTCTGGTTTTTCTCTCTCCCTTAAGAGAATTCTACCTTGAAGTATATGTATTTCATTAAGGAGCACATTCTAAAATAATATATAAATCAGGGCTTTCTTTATACACATTTCATTAAAAGCACATTCTAAAATATCAACATATAAATCAGAACTTTATTCTAACCGTTGAGGAGTGTCATTTTTTTGTTCTGTTTTTTTTTTTTTTTTTTTTTTTTTTTTTTTTTTGTGGTACGTGGGCCTCTCACTGCTGTGGCCTCTCCCGTTGCGGAGCACAGGCTCTGGACGCGCAGGCTCAGCGGCCATGGCTCACGGGCCCAGCCGCTCCGCGGCATGTGGGATCCTCCCGGACCGGGGCACGAACCCGTGTGCCCCGCATCGGCAGGCGGACTCTCAACCACTGCGCCACCAGGGAAGCCCAGAACAAATTTTTAATTGTATTCTTTCTGTTAAGAATGAAATATGGTTTTGTGGGTTGGCTTTTTCTCACGTGTTTAGTTTACATGGTAAATGGATTGTATATGCACACTCAAATATTAACCTATTCTTGCTCGAGTTACGTTTGTAGTTGCCATCTTCCTGAGGATAACTCTCGTGTGGGTTTTGCTATGTTCTTACTTCCTTGCTGCTTTGCTTTGATTCTGGCTTCCTTTTGGCCTGCCTGGCTTTTTACCTCTGGCCTTCCTTCCTGCTCACCTGGTGACTAGATAAAAACCATGATGGCATATACCTGCTGCAAAAGGAAGGGGTAAATATCCCCACTCCCAGCTCCATTGTTAGACCTGGCTGGTTAAAAGCATAAATGACAGTTCTTGTAGAAGTGTAGCTTGTAGTTTCAGCATGAGAAGAAGCTTTCCATTTAAAAAAAGCCTTTGGCTCTAGAACTTGCCTGCTGCCTCTCACTCCTAAGGAGTCTGTCTGTAGCACTGTTACTGTTTGGGAGAGTTTGCCAAAGTTGGTTTGCGTGCGTGTGCACGTATTGAATGTGTGTGTATACACTGTGCGCTCCTGCTTCCCTCAGAATCTTGAGATGAAGCAACGCCTTACCACGTAAACATAAAGCCTTATTGTTATGTATTGCTTTATGGGATCTGAAAATAGTTTGTAAGTTCTGATTAGTTGAGGGCTTCTTGGAGTCAGGATTTTATCTAGTCTGATCACTTCAGTCCCTAAAATGCGGGTTGCTGGGCCTACTTCCCTTTTGTTGCTGTTTCCTCCAACTGCTACCAGCCGTTCATATCACTCATCCAAAAGGACACCAGTTCACATGCAGTGCAGTCATTTGAGTTCTCTCAAAAATGTTCTTGTTTTCTCCATAGCTTTTGTTTAGCTTCTTACGTATCACTTGTCCTAATTTTGTAAGCCAGTCTGATTTCTTTTGGGTTGGGTGTAGGTGAACGTAAACTAATTTTAGGGCATGGTGTGAAAATAGTATTTGTATTACTGTTTAATACTTTTTCCTTTCTTTTACTAGGCAAGAAAAAGTTATATTTCCCACGTTGTTCATGGGTAACTGAACTTGTTTGCTGTGCTCTTTCATTCTTAATCATGGTGTGTGGTGGAAGACAAGTTAACATTAACAAACTGGTTTTACTAACTGCATGGGGCTGACTGCTTTAACCAACTTCCAGCCCATGAGTGAGCTTTCGAGTTCCTGTTTGATTTGACTGTGCACCGTTATTATTGGTTCAGCTGTGCAAAACAAAAACAAGTTAGCTGTAGTGGTCCTGGGGCGGTTGTGAAGTGCTCTGATGGTACTCCTGTTACAGGTGGGAGTGTGGTAGAGATGACGCCAGCCGTCTTGGGGCGGGGGGTTGGGGGTCACTGCCAGGCCCTGGGACCCGCATATGACTGCCTCCACGGGCCTGGGGTGCTTCCTGTTACCCAGTGTCTTCTGTTTTCTCAAAGCAGCACTAATGATATTGGATTCTTGCTGTGTGGGGACTTTCCTCTGTGCTCACGCTTGTGTTCCCTCAGGACACTGGAATGGTAGATGGGGACGTGTATAAGGGCTGCCTTCCTTTTGAGGAATGTAAATTTCAGTTTGCAGCGCCTGTGCCGAGGACTGGCGCTGTGCTGAGCTTCCATTTATCCATATAGCTGGAAGACTCGGGTCTGGAGTGTGTCTGCCTGCTCTCCTGAATTAGCTCTAGCCCAATCTCTTCCTTTTCTGTCCTGCCCTCTCAGTTGTACCTGTCCTTGCTTTGACAGATTTAGTCCCCATGCTTTATCTATATTGTGTTAAATTATTATCCTCCTGACCAGCTTCTAAACACGCATTGGTTCTTTTCCCTCTTTCACGTCTTCTGTTGCCATTTACAGCTGACCTTAGTTCCTTATCTTAGCTGGATTCTCTATTTTTCAGACTCTTAAACTAGATTTTTGTGGTATGATCAGGAAATTTTATAGCTTTTGGAACCTTTTTTACTTAGATGATTCCCAGATCTGTATCTCTATCCCTGCCCATTTTTTTCTCCATTCAGTCCTGTGTTGTCCACTGGGACATTGCCCTTCGGCTCTTTTGCTGCTCCCTAAAACCAAATGTGGTGAGTATGGAGATGTTTCTTTTCTTGGAAACCTTTCCTCATTGCACAGCTTTGCGGTTCCCTCAAGGGACCTCACCGGACTGATAATTCTGCCTCTAGGTTCAGCTTTCTCCTTCCTCCTGGTCTTTTACTTACTAATTCTTGACTCCAAGAGGGGTGCTAGGTAAGACCCTGGTGGATTGTTATTCTCTCTCTCTCCCATAGAACTTTCAAATCCAGAATTCCCATTTCTGTCCACACAGAGAAGCTACTTTATCTAGTTTCTTGTTTTCCCTTTATATTTTGGATCGCACTGCTTATTTTTCCCATTAGAGCAACCTGCAGTGGGAGCACCAACGTGCTTGTTCACTGGAGCCTGTCAGGTGTCCCTGGGCCAGGAGGAAACTGAGAAAGGATAATGGCCTGGGCATCTGGAGGCAGGTTGTGGGCCCAGCTCCCCATTGACAAGCTCACAGGGTGCACTCAGGTGAATGGCTGGACCTTCTCCTGCTTTTGTTTCCTTGGCAGTATAACAATGGGGATGAACTTAACATTCCTTAAAGGTCCATTCCTGAAAATGCAGGAATCTCGGTCCTAAACCTGCATGTGGAGCCATCCTCACATTTGCTGCTTTTGCACGCCTGTGGAACAGGTGCCAGGTTCTTCTTGGCAACCAGCAGTGCTCCCTTTCTGACGAGTTTTGGGGACTGTCTGTAGCCCTGCCTTCTGCCGTGCTCTGTGCAGCTGGGAATCTGATGTCCACACGTGTAAAGCTGAAGCTGTTTGTGAGGCCTGCCTAGTTAGTTCTCCCTGAGGTTCTAGGAGAGGCAGACATCAGGGCTCTGGGACCAGGCAGACAAATGACAGACAAATGGCTTATTATGTGAGGGCTACAATGGCATGTAGGATGTGGGCTCTGTCCCCAGAAGAGGCGAAGGCATACAGCCTTGGAGGATGGAGAGGGATGATTTAAAGTTTTCAAATGTGATGAAGCTCAAATATCAGACCTCCCCAGCCCAAAGAGAAAAGAGAAAATCTTGAGTGTGCATCACTGAGGTGGAAAAATGGACAACAGGGAGAGATTGCACTGGTCAGAGCCCCTTCTGTTGCTCTTGGCCTGTGTGGGTAGCATGATTTCCAACTCAAAATCCATACGTAGGTTAGTTTCTTCAGATGTTAACTGTTCTTCAAAGTAGTCAAGGGTCATTAGTCAAGTCTCTTTGCATGCCTGTTTCTCCAGGAGGTTGCCCTCCCCTCTTCAGTGTATGAAACTGTCATCTTGATCTTGGTGGGGAATGTGTCTGTGTTTCGTTTTTTTAAGAGAACCTCTGTCCATGAGTCTGTATTCAACTCCCTGGGCCCCTCTGATGAGTAGGCCGGTGGGGACAGTGGTGGGTATGTGGGGGGCAGTCCGGCCCCTTGCACTCGGTGGCATCTCCCAAGTTGTGAGTGGGACACATTTTCCTAGGAAGTTTGTCAGTATGGAATGACTGCGGTGGTGTCCTGGGAGGGGCTGCAGGCCTTGCACTCATTCCCTCATTGCTTCCTGAGGCTGTGCTGCTGGGCACTGGGGCTGGGGCTGGGCTGGGTCCTGGCTGCCGGTGCTTGCGCTGGGTGGGGCTGGTGTCTCACAAGGTGGCAGAGAAGCCTACCCATCTGGCTTTGCTTGCTGAACAATTTAAAAATTATTTTTCTCCCCCTTATTTAAGATGTTCCTGTACATTGTAGGAGATTTGGAAAACAACAGAAAAGTATAAAGTAGTAAATAAAATTTACCCACAACTCAGAGGGAAGAAGCGTAACTATCGTTCCATTTTCCTTCTGTAGTATATGTGGGGGTGCGTGTGTGTGTCCACACGTTCTAGATTTAGCTCTGGGTGGTAATGTCTAGCTGTATAAGGGGCTGTAGTCCAGAATATATACTACTCACTTTTTTGCCTTCATATTATGGAGCATATCCAGTTTGGTAACCTGATGCTTTTTCCACCTAGCGTTAATTACATTCGGAATATTTTCCGTGCTGTTAAGAACCCTGGAATGTGTTTTTAATGGCGGTATGATATTTCATTGTTGGTTTGTACCGTTATTTATTTAGGTAGTTCCCTACTGGTAGACGTTTAACCTGCTCTGTTGGGAAATCAATCAGGGCTGTGGCTGCCACGGCCAGTGTGATGAAGTTGCCGAGAAGGGAGCAGTAGTGTCATCACCCCCAGGACCACGGGCTTCTCAAGTCTCTCACCAGCTCATGCTCTCTAGGCAGCTCTCTCCCCTGGGCATCAGGATTCTGCTCTAGGCCGGGAAGAGGAATAGTTGTAGAGAGCAAATGAATTTCGCTGTGTGTCGAGTGATTTTAAATGACAGTCTCTCTTTCTCTTCCCTTCCTTCTCTGCTCTGGCCACCCCCACAGGGCAGTAAACGGCTTTGACCCGGCTTCTCCTCCTCCCCGTCTGGGCTCCTCGCGCCCGTCGTCGGCACCGGGTATGCTGCCTCTCAGCGTGTGAGTGCCTGGCCTCCAGGTCGGGGCTCCCGCCCTCCTGCAACAACCCAGGACACCCACGCCTCACCCCTCGGTGCCCGGGCCCAGCTCGTGCCCCTCCGTCTGCCTCCCCACGGCTGGCAGAGGGCAGGCTGCATGCAGTGGCGGCTGCTGGGCCCTGCCCAGCCCCAGGACTCTGCGCGACATCAATACTGGCTATTTTCTCTTCTCGCCGTAGTGCCGTTGGTTTCACATGATTGCACTTTTGTGGGTCACAAGGTGATACATACACGTATTACTTGGTCACTGGATGCAGAAGTACCCATTCATCACACCTGCCTCATAGCCCCCTCCCTGCTGTACTGATAGGATTTAGTTATGTTTAGGACATTGCAGATCTTCTAGAGGTTCTCCCCCAAATCAGGTCGACGTGTGCTCTCCTCCTGAGCTCCCACCCAAGCATCTCCAGTGCTCATGGATCATGTGTCCCCCACCTCCACCCCCACGGTTTGGGCCTGTTGCTGGCAAAGAGTCAGGAAGGTCACTGAATTAGGGAACATTTTCTGCACCTTCTGGTTTTACTTTAACAGTTATCATTCCATAGACGAGCCTCCCAGAGCAGCAGAATGCCTGTCTGAGCCCAGGTGGCAGGAGCTTCTGGGACCTGGGCACGCGCAGGGCTGTGCCCCTGCCGTCTCCTCCTCCATGTGCCTGAGACTCGGAGCAGGGGGTGGTGGCAACCTCCTTGCCAGCTCTCTGGTCCTTTAGTTAAATGACACCTTCAGAGTGTTTTTGTTTTGTTTTCAGAGGGCCTGTCCAGTTGTGTTAGGAAGGGTTGAGTGACCTGATTCCAGGGGCTGGCTGGTGCCAGCTCCTGGGGGCAGACTGACCGTAAGTGGTTGTCCCTGTGCATCCTTTGATTACTCTCATGCTGCATTTACTGTTTACATTTGTTTTATTGTACATAGGTTTGTAAACATTATTGCCTAAGATATTTGTATATAACTTGGGCTTTGTAGCTTTTATTTATTCAGGACTCATATGGCATGTTGAAGACTTATGATGTGTCCTACTCTGGGCAGCTGTGTAGGATCATCACGTGGTTAAAAAATACTCCCCCTCAAAAAATCTTTTAATGTGGAAACAATAAATTTCACAGAAAAAAAGAAAAAGGATTGAGGTTGCTTTATTGGGTTTCTGCCATCCTGGGAGAGAAGAGCTGGAGTTGCAAAGCCAGGTTCAAATGTCACTTCTGTTGTGACATGGGACACGGGGATGGACAGCAGCTGTGGAATAGGGCAAAGAAAATTCAGGCGGCCTCAGGAGGTGTGAACAGGCATTCTCATGCTGACTGTTTTTATTTATTTTTTTAAAAATTGAAGTATAGTTGATGTCCAATTTTACACAAGTTACAGGTATACAATATAGAGATTCACAATCTTTAAAGGTTATATCCCATTAATAGTTACTACAGAGTACCGGCTGTGTACCCCGTGTTGTACAGTACATCCTTGTGGCTTATGTATTCCTCGTGCTGATTCTTGATGCTGGTTTCTGCTCTTAGCTGTGATTTCCAGGAGCAGCCTGAGAATAGCCCTGGCCCCGTGTGGAAATCTGGGAGGAAGGACCTGCACTTTGAGGGAGGCAGCTTGCTAAGTCTTGGAGTAACCGCGATGGATCCAGGAGCTGGTCCTCCTGCTGGGTTGCTGTTCATGACACGTGCTGGTGTTCTGGGATTAGAGGTTACTTGGATCCGGGCTTCTCTCCTCGTCCCTTGAGAGAAGGTGCCAGATGTTTAGTAGCAAGAGACAGGGTGACTGGACTTGAGCAAGTTAACTGGAGCATCTGTACTAATGTGTCAGATTCTGAGCACTGCTTATAACAAAGAGCATAAACGGAGTAGTTTGTAGTTTGAAGACTACATGTAAATGAAAAGTAAGTGAATCCAGTTCCTAAGTGAATAAGAAACATTAAGGTAGGATACATTAAACATTTTTCTTCTGTCAGCATGCAGGCAGGAATAGCTTCTATTAGTTGTTCCTGGAGATTTCATCATAAGTTGACTCACGAGACACGTTTGTCCTGGTGTGTGTGTGCTGTGCCCAGCTCTGCTGGCCGAACAGTTGAAAAGGAAACTCCAGGTCTCTTACTGATGGGCAGACTCCCAGCTTCTTTCCCAGCCATCATTGGAAGGGTTGGATTAGATCAGAGGTTTCAACGTTTAGCAGACCTCTTTGTTTATGCAGGAACCCCAAATCTAAAACATAACAAACAGAGCTACTCTGGTTAAAGTAAGGATGAGTTCTGGAGCTTCGGTCCTTTTCCTTGGCTCCCCAGCGATTTCTCACTTCCTCTCCAGCTGCACACCCCTGGGATCATCTCACCGGTGGTTATTCAGGCAGTGGCTGGGAGTAGGGCCCTGGCTGCAGGGGCCCAAGTGTTATTCACTGATGTCACCACTGCTTTGGGTCCAGGAGAGCACAGGCCAGGTCTGTGAAGGTACGGAGTGTGCTGCTAGGCTTATTTCTGGCCCCTTCAGGACTCCCACATAGTTTTGGTTTTTGATAGCTGCAGCAGCCCTTGGCATATGACCCCCTGAGGAAGCTGGTTGATTCCCCAAGCCTCTTTTAGCTTTCTCCGTGGATTCCAGACCTTCCTCCACTTACAGTGGGATTATGTCCCAGTAAACCCACTCATTGTAAATTGAAAATGCGTTGAATACACTTAACCTACTGAACATCATAGCTTAGCCTCGCCTACCTTAAACGTGCTCAGAACGCTTAGACATTAGCCAACAGTTGGGCAAAATCATCTAACACAAAGCCTATTTGATAATGAAGTGTTGACTATCTCATCTAATTGATTGAATAGTGTACTGAAAGTGAAAAACCAAACGGTCGTCTGGGTGCAGAATGGTTGTAACTGTATTGGTTGTTGACTCTCGTGATTGTGTGGCTGACCGGGAACTGCCCTGTCCAGCATTGTGAGAGAGGATTGGGTTGCATATTGTTAGCCTGGGAGAAGATTAAAATCTAAAATTCAAAGCATGGTTTCTATTGAGCGTATCGCTTTTGCATCATGCTAGAATCAAAAAAAATCTTAAACCATTGTAAGTCAGTGACCCTCTGTATCTGGTTCAAGATGCTGCTCTGTACTTGCTCAAATAGAGCATTTGCTTCCTGGTGTGAAAGTTCTACTGACTGCTTGCCTGTATAGCTAAAGATCCTCTGAGTGGGTTCTCTTCCTAGGGCTGCTCGATTGCCAGGTTTGCGTGGCTCACACTGAAACCTTCAGGAATGAGCTGCCCCTGGGCTGGGTCCACATGGTCTCCCCTGCGTGGAGGGGGCTGATTTTCCAGGTGGCAAAGGACAGCTTCTTGTCTCCAGATATTTTCATCTCACCACCCATTCCCATCCCTTGCTCCTGAAACATCTTCCTGCATAAAATAGGAGCCAGCTGAGTGGCCGGAAGTGATACCCCACCAACTCAGTGAGGAGCCAGAAGCCACAGCCGGGGTGTTGAGTCACAAGTAGGCAAGTGGCAACTAGATACAGTGACCTGGGCGCAGGATGAGCTGGTTTTGCCTCGGTCTACAGATGGGAAGGCGGGCCCAGGGTTTAGGTGACTGGCCTAAGCTCACACAGCTGGTTCACGGAAGAGCCAGGCTTGGAAAGGAGCCCAGTGTTTTTCTGCTGTCTTCACCACCTTGTCAAACTCGAGGCCTCGCTGGCCTTGACTCTGTCTCATGCCTCAGGAGGTGAGCTGATTCTGAACGCTTGGAAGTGATGCGCACGAAGGTGACACAGCCTTTGCAGCGGGAGGAATGCGGCTCATCCACCCTCCTCCTCTCCCAATCTTGTCTGTCGTGTGTGGACTCTGTTTCTCTCAGAAGCTGTCTTGGAGACGCCATTAGCATCTCCTGTGAGCCAAGGTGGAAGCTGGCACCTCTGGGGAAGGGGACATGACCTGGGGTGCGGCAGTGGCTTTAGGGGGCAGCCTGTAGCCAGGTCTCTCCTGCCTGGCCGGTGGTGGGAACAGGGCCTGAGGGGGGTTGGGTCCAGGCTGTCAGTTGTCCACACTGTTTGCCTAGAGGATGCTAAGATAAGCCTTTTCTACAGTCTGACTTTTACTTCATGGGTTGTTTTTCTCTCTATATTTGCCTCAAAGTTTGAAACAAATTGAGAGCACTAGCTTGGCCTTTAAAATTTGAATGTGTTTACTGAATTCTTTTCTAAAAATGGGAGCGGGGGCAGGAGGCATCTTTGTAAATCATCTTCCTGTGACTTAGAGCATCTTATCTAACAACTGGCCCCATGACTTAAAAATATGATATATGGGAATACAGTAGCCCTTTTTTAATTTTAAGGAAAAACAATCTCTAGTAAATATTAATGTAACAGACTTCTTTTATGAGATAGTGCATGCGAAGAGGCCAATTGGAAAACAGAGCGAAGCTTATGGTGCTGGTGTTTGTGCCACGTGGGGTTATGATTTGGAGTCATGCTTTATCCTGCTGCCCACCTGCACCCACAGGAGTTATGTTAGTGTTTGGAGACTGAACAGATGTTTCACTTGTTTACCTGTGGGGTGTGTTCTACTCCGGCATCAAGTTTGCTGCCGCCATTGAAATATGGGCCTTCTGCTTGGGTCATGATGTGCAGGTGGAGGCCTGGGACTGAGGTGCTGGGCTGGCGGGACCGGGCAAGTTTTCTGTGCAGTGGATCAACAGCGACGTCTGTGTGAGGCTCAGAGCCTTGTCAGTAGATGGAGCTGTGAAGCAGTTTTTTGCTTCTAAAAAAAGTGAGTGCTTTAACTGCCCACCCTCCCCAGCAAATCCTGCTGTCACCTAGAATTTAGGGGACTAGGTACACTTTTACATATTGGTGTCACTAAATTAGCCTCTGTAAGTCTTGACTCGGTCTAACAATGTGATAAGCTGTAACAGCTCTTCATCTATGGTGGTAAGAACAAACAAAATCGGTCTCAACAGTACTAATATAGATGTCTGATGGCAGGGGAATGGAATGGTTGGGATGACTTGTCAGCTGAACAAAAGACCCCAGAGCCACTGAAATGTAAGTGTGCAGTTGTGCTGATCTGTGGGAATGGAAATGATGAGGACACAAAATAGATGAGCATGCAATTGCAGCTTTATAAAAAAAATCAGAGGTGAAATGAAAAGATGAAAATAGTTTACTATTTGTCAAGGGTTCTAAATTTTCCTGTAAAGTTGCTCAAATTTTTTAAAAATTGAAGTAACGAGACTGATTTTCTTTCACTGCCCCAGTTGGTCTGAAGAATTGTGCTGAGTAGTTCTGAGAGTTGACCAAGTAGCACAAAGCAGGGGGCTCCCTGACCTGCCAGATGACCGGGCTGAGTCATACTTGGGGAAATTTTAAAATGCAGATTCCCCCAGGTTCCACCCCAGCAGCAGCCTAGTGAGGAGAGTTCTGTATTTCATGGACTCTCAGACGTCAGCAATTTTAAGACACACCTTTATTTTGTAAACCAGTAAGAAAAATGTGCCAGCTGGAACTATGAAAACGCCTGTCGTTTAGACTTTGTGTTTATTGAAAGTCTGAAAGACTTCTTTATGCAGATTTTCATCATATCACACTTAACTCATACACAAAAAAGAAAATGTGAGAGATACTCCTAAAACTTCATTGTGATTCCAACGTTCTGAACTACATTTTGACCCAGAGTTGTCCTTGTCCGTGTTTTCCCAAGCAGTGTCATCCTCTGCGCTGCGGTGAGCACTGGTGATGCAGTACTTCTGAAAAGCGTATTCTACTGCGGGCTCCAGAATTACGCTCTAAGCTGCTGACACTCATTCTACAAGATCTGACGCTGGGCTTTATTGACCTTACCAGGAGTCAGGCAATGACAGCCACATGACAGCTGCCACCTCCTGAAGGTGATTATGAGATGCATGAGCGCACACGTGAGAACAGGAGCATCTTAGCTTCTGTGCAGCATGGTCCTGTGAAGGAGCCAGCGCTCTGCTTGGATGTCTCAGTCAGACCCAGTGTTTAATAGTCTGATTATGTCACGTTACATCTTGAATAAGCCTTCGTGACATCCAGTTAGCCGGGACGGATTCCATTATTGGGCGACTTTGAGAAAAATAAACAGACCTCACTGCTGTCATGCATCAAATAGGATTTGTAGTCTTGGTGTTCGGGGTGAAGGACGTGTTCACGGTGAAGGACGTGTTCACACTTCGTGCATATGGTACACAGGCACTGTAATTAGTTAACGTTGTCTCTGGGAACTGGCGTCGTGTCATTATGTCTTTATAGTGTTTCATGTTAGATTTCTGAAAAGAACTGTACGATTTGCTAGATTTCCAAATGACAGGTGGCTACACGAGGAAGTAGACTGCCTGGTTGGTCCTGACCGTGCACAGGACGTAGCATTCTTGCAAATGCTCGGCCTTTGGGAAAGCTCTTGGTGAAGATCTTTTCCCTCCCAGAGCCACTGGGAAGCTTCTGTGGATGGGGACTCGCCTCGGGTCTCAGCCACGGGCTTCACCCAGGCCTGCCTGAACTAGGGGGAGTGGAGCCATGTCTCCACCTTCTAAAGATTCCAGCCTATGGCCTGTTGTGACTTGATTTTTTTTTTTTTTTTTTTAGGGGCAGGGCAGGAAGTGGTGGTTCCTAGCCTCAGACAACTGTGAGCTCTTTTCTTCCGCAGTCTTGACAGACATGTCTATTGTCATAGCAACGTTGGCGTCAGGAGGAAGGGGCCATGGGTCAGTGATACCCAGAGCCATAGGGAGGACCGGTTGTAAGATATCGGTCTTCTAGCTCATTTCGTCTTCATTGAGGTTTCCAGGGATGGGGAAGATTGGTGACAGAAGTAAATGTGATAGGGCACTAGTCTTTCTGATATCAGAATGCCCAGGACAGTCAGGCTAGGCACAGATGTGTTATCCGTACCAAAGTAATTTAAAAGAATTTCCTAGAATGTCTGCATTAAAAAGAGCGGCAACTGTGGTATGGCAAGGGCAGACAGAGCATTTAAAGTGTACGTGACAGAGTTAAAACCCCAGCAAGAGCGCATCTAAACTTCATTTCCACAAAAGGCTAAGGCTTTCCCACGTCTTGCCTGAGTCCTTCCTCACGATGGACCGTACACCTGTGGGGTGGGAGCTGGCCTATTGCTTTGTCTTTGACACTCAGAGCCCGGCTCCCAGGGATTGGAATCTGTTCATGTAGATTATATGTTTCTCCTGATAGGCTGAGTAGTTGGGAAACAGTGTGACATTAACACCAGTTAAGCCAGCCAGCAGGGAAGGATTCTTTTTGAGAAAAACAAGCCTCTGAATTCCACAAACCCCTGGACTGAGATATTGAATGCAGGGGTGAGAACACACCTGAGACATGGTAAGTGCAACTCACCTTTTTTTCCTATGGTAGTGACACAGGAGAAAGGGAACACTTTTGCCCATTTTTCACATCCCCACAACTGCCGAGCAGCCTAGGTATATAGTTCAGACCACCAGAACCAGCCTAAGCTGAGCATATCATGGAAAACCCCCCAGCATTCTCTACATGATTGTGTTCCTCTAGTATTTCTCTCCAGCCTGTCCTAACGGGCTCATAGCTGCCCTTGGATCTCCTCACTGAATCCTCCCAAAAGCATTTTTAATGTGCATCCTGCCTGAAAATGTAGTCTGAAACATCTTGGACCTCTTAATCCAGTAATGAGCTTCATTGGTTGGTGACTGGAAACCCTCCTCAAGGCTTCATCCTGCAGCCCTGCATTGCTCCCTTCTCCGTTAACAGTTGGCGCTCCAGCTCCAGCAGCCCTTTCCTTCCTGATGCAGCTACACACGGAGGCCATCGGTGAGAACAGGATCTGTCACCACGACTGCCCAGACTTAGCCTGTCATCCGACAGTTTCTGCGAGTGCAGTGCCCTCAGATAAAAGCAGCCTGGCTGTCAGCATTTAAACTCTCTGTAGCTTCCAACCTCCGATCAGACCACAGGTGGGAAATCGAGAACAGAAGGTGAGAAAACAGATTTCACATTCACATGATTATTCTTGTTTATTGAGGTCTGTTTATTCTCAACGGGTGCTTTTTCCTCCAAGTAAATAGAGCAGGCGTAAATATCTATAATGAATAAATTTATTGTCTTACAAAAATCATTGTCTAGAAATATGGGAATACAAGAAAAGATATTTGCAGTCAGGTGTCTGGTGGTCAACAGCCAGTACAATTCATAAAGGGGGAAAATCAAAGATTCCAAACCCACATGACAAATTCTTCCTAACAGATGTTAAAGCTTTTAACCCAAAAGGTTTGTGTTTTCAAGCATGTTGCAGAGGATCAAGGATTTATAATTAACACTGATTCATTGTCACTGAATGTTTATAATACCACTTTGACTAGAGAGGTACATGATATATGAAGCACAGTCAAAACTTAATACATTAGATTGTTACAGAGGCAAATAATATATTTAACATTGTCTTAGTACTGTAGTGTCTAAGGCACTTTCTGTAATGTCAGTTTGATTAACTGTCAACCAAAAACAGAATGCTAAATGTTCACTGTAACACTGTCCCAAGGGGGAGGGGAAAGGAGAAATCAAAAAGGAGCCACATCCACTGGCATGTCAACATTCAGGCAGGTGGCATCTGTTCTCGAGGTTCTGTCAACCTCATCAACAAACTTGGAACAAGTATCGGACACAAAACCAATATTCCCATTTTGGGCTCAAAGCAGTGGCTGAATTTGCAAGGTCAGCATGAGAGCCTGGCTGGCGAGGGAGGGTATCCCCCGAGCTTCTGCTCCGGGGCCTGCAGCTGCTCGCTCCAGAAGTGAGGAGCACACTGGGGATGCCGGGGCCTCCGGAGGCCCTCCTGCAGTCACTGTGATGGCTGCCCCCAGGGCCTCAGTTGGGTGGTGGCCGCTGTTCTTCCTATGCACAGACCGGGCCGAGGACAGTTCACGTGAAGAGATGGGGGCACACCACGACTCGAGGGAGGTAGGCATGGCCACCCCACACAGATGCTGCTTCCCCACATCCAACCCACCCCTCGTAATCTCTCCAAAGCCCCTTTCACAGTTTGCTCACTGAAATAGTGTTGATCATTATTTGAAGGAAATGAGAGCTACAAGCGCAGTTTAGGTTCCACAACGTTCTAAGAGACTTGACGTGGCTGAGGAGGCAGGGGCCACGTGAACACAGAACTAAGGTTAAGGTAGCTGTCCGTACGACAGAGCATGCAGAGCGACTGGGCAGCAACCCCGGGGCTGCCCCAGCGACCGGCAACGGGGTCTAGAGTTTGTTTGAAAAAGGGTTCTCTTCTTAACATGTATTATAAAATGGTCTCTCGATGGATATATGGAAAATAGACGCAATCATGAGACGATCTGTTTAATATGTGTAGGTTTTGTGTGTATATATATAAAAAGGGGAGCAATTGTACCTAAATCTGAAGCAGGAGACCGTTGTGTAGGCTGCAAGTCCTTAAGCCACAGTTGATCTCTCAGGAGTCGTGCGGTTCGCCAGTCCCCCAGATCTGCAGGGGGCCCCAAGGCCGGGGCACTGGGTGACTTCCTGCGTGTCCCTCGGTATCGCCTCCCCCGGCTTCCTCGGATCTACTCAGACTGGGGCGGCTGCGTCTCATTGACGTCACTGGTCTTACTTTCTGTGTCGTCATCCGACAGCTCCAGGGAAGCGCCCTCGATGTGCAGCTGGCGCCGGCCAGATCGGCTGGCGGAGAAGCTGATCGGGCCTCCTCGCCTGGAGAGCAGAGAAAGTGTGTGGGCACGACCGCAACAGCTCGTGGCTGGCAAGTCGTTCAACCACCTGACGACTCAACTTCAGCCCTTCCTCAAGACGCACCAGCTGGGGTGGTGGGCAGATCAGGAACAGCTCCGTGCTTTTCCACCTCTCCCACACCCGCCTGCGGAACATCATCCTGGGAGGGCCCCGGAGCCCTGGGGGTGGCTGGACTCAGCCCCCTGCTCTGTGATGGACACACTGAGGAAAGCGTCACCTGCTCACCATGGGCCAGCCTCTCCCCAAAGGGTGGAGAGTAAATGCTCTATTTAGGCTTTGTGGGCCACCTAAGGTCTCTGTTGAACACTCTTATTTGTCTTTTTACAGCCTTTATAAACGTAAATACCATTCTTAGCTCCCTGGCTGTACAGGAGAGCAGGGCGCAGACAGGATCTGGCCCATAGGCCACGGTTTGCCAACACCTGTGCTAAGCTGTCCTTCTGGGGGAGAAGGTGTAGCCTCGGCTCCCCGTGTTCTGCCCTCACCTGGGACGCGGACAGACACCTGGGCTGGCTCCCAAGCCTCGAGCCATGTATTCACACAGCCCACTAGCAAACGCGGAGCAAATGAGTGGGCCTGTTGCTCCTCCATCCTCAAGGACTACTGACGGTCAGGGATCCGGAACAGGTAAACAGGCAAGAATGAAGAGCTGGACAGGAGCCTGAGAAACCACTGCACCCGGAGCCCATGGACGCAGCTGTTTGCAGGCTCTGGGTGTGACCTCACGGAGGCCCGGGGCACTCACCTCAGCCGGTTCTTCAGCGTGCTGACCTCGCGGCTCAGGCCCTCGTTGGCCTCGGTGGCGTCATCCAGTTCCCGCTGGAGTTTGCGCCGAGACGCGTTGGCACGTGTGGCTTCTTCCTCTGCTTCCTCCAGCTGCCGTTTGAGCTGCTTCATCCTGGCGTTGGCCTTCTCCATCTCGGGGAAGTTACACGAACCAAGTCACACCAAACCGGTGAATCCAAACTCGGCATCGCTGCATCCTGAGTGTGTCAGCATAGGCCTCTGCCCTGCCAGCCACGCGAGTGCACACACGAGTGTACCCACACACACGGCAGGCATATATACGTGCGAGTGCACTGATACACAAGACTGGGGCCTGGCCCAAGGCCTTTTGACCAGCCTGCTATTCTCAGCAAAACCATGTCTATGCAGCAAATCATGCTAAAGGACACTTAAAAAAAAAAAAAAACACCCGCTTTTCATCCCTGAGTTTTCTGCAGAAAAATGACAGTTAGTATCTTCACACGAGTGCCCTATGGGACTGTGAAAGGGAAGGGCTAGTCCCGCAAGACACAGAAGAGCCAACAGTGTGGACAGTCTCCAACCCCAGGAGATGCTCCATTCATTTTACACCTATGTTCAACACAAGTGTGTTGACGTTCTGTTTGATTCAAGTACAAAACCACTCTGGAAGACCTGACAGGAGAACTCAGCCTGCCCACTGGATCCCTCACTCCTGAACCACAGAGACTGGCCAGTGCCCTGCGGGTCCAGCTCACACCCACCCAGAACTGCCCTCGGTGTTGCTAGGCCCTGAGTGTGGGGGTGAGAAGGGAAGGCCAGGCTGGGTGCCCGACTGGAGCAGGGGAGGAGGAGAGGAGGATCTGGGCCAGAGGCAGTGGATCCTCAGCTCCAGCCACGGCGGCAGGTCTCAGAGAGGACCGAGAGCCAGAGGAGAACACTGCCCCCACCCAGGTTTTAGCCAGTGCAGACCTGACCACAGTCCAAAGCCCTATCAGCACATGCCCTTGGCACTGAGAAAACAGATGCCTGGACGCAGACAAGGAGGACCACTCGGGTTCCACATGCCGTACATTTGCTTTCTCTTCCCTTTTCATTCAACAGTGTATCCACCCCTTCATCCAGCCAACCTTCAGTGACTACCAGCTATGCCCAGAACTATTCTAGGCATTCAAGAGACGACTGGGTGAAACAGGCAGAAATCTCTGCACTCATGTAGCGTCCATTCTAGTGGAGGAAACATAACTGTAAGGTCAGTCCAGGCCTCACACTTCAAGCCTTCCTGACGTGCTCTCGCCCACTCCGGGGCACTTGGGGGGACTCACGGGGCAGGGCCAGGTCCTAATCACGTCGGTATCCCCAGCACCCGGGAGTGAGTGGCAGGAACAAGGAACAGCACATGTTTGTTGAAACGTCAGAATTAAGAGTTGCAAATAGCTCTTCCTCATTCACCTGGTCAAATGGTAACACGGCTGGCTTTGCATCCGTCTCCTTGCTACAGCATTTAGAGTGGAAGACGTGTTCCTCCTACCTGCCTTCTACCCTTACCTGTTCTTTATACTGATCGGCGTGGCGGCGTTCATCCTCGACCTGCATGAAGATTTCCTTCAGCTTCTTCTCGGTGCGACGGACTAGTTTGTTGGCAGCTGCTCTTTCCCTATGAAAATGAAAATGATCAACACGTTAGTTTTCCCAATTCTGGAAATGAATATTTTTTTTAAGCCCTTTTCTCTGGAAGATGGCATTTGTTAGAGTGCTTTCCGGGACCTCTGTATCATCGTGATCAATATGGCCCAGAAACGTTTCCCTTCTGGTCAAACTGTGGATTACCTTTAATGTATTCTAATGCTTGACAGGTAGAAAAACTGCATTATTCCTTCACACACATGTTAATCACTTTGTTTAACGATCTACCAAAGATCAAATGTTACATACAAGCTACCTGTCACGTATTTGAGTGTAGAGTTTTTGAAGACAAAAACCTTAGTCGGTTACTCTAATCCCCTAACTTTTCAGCCTGGAAAACAAAACAAAGACTCGATTTATTAGGCGATGGTTTCAATTTAAAATTTACTGACTACGTACGAAGATGCTAGAGCAGCTGACACTGAAACAACGCCCCCATCCCTCCACGCTTCACGTAGGAGTCAAAGCACCATGTTTCTAGACAGGCCTCCACTGTCCCACATGAAGCAGAGGTAGCTTATTTGTAGGACTCCACTGAAAACAGAAAAAGTTCTTTTGTTCCTCCACAAATGTTATGCAAAAAGAATAGTGATGGAGTCAGCTGAAAGGGCGAGTCATGTTAATTACAACCAACAGCAAACAAACCCTTAACTGTTAGAGTTGAGTGCAGGGGCAAGTCTGGGTTGCCGGTTGCAGAGGATGTCAGGCTCTGAGCACAGACCCTGCATTTCTGGGCCCCAAGCTCCCCGACAGGAGGGTGAGCTGAAGGGCTGCTCTAGCTCTGGCAGTCTGTGATTTCTATCCTCATAGATTTGCAAATGCCTGCCAAAGGCTGTGTCGTGCAGCTCATAAACTTCAGAACGGTTTACGACAACAGAACGAGCGGTTTACGACAACAGAACGAGCGGTTTACGACAACAGAACGCAAGCTGTCGAGCAGTCCCTTCCTCAGGGAGCAAAAAAGCTTGTATTCTTTGTCATACTGCATTTCTTCTCTGCCAACAAATTGTAGCATTTCACGTGATGCCACCAACTCGGGCAGTCGACTTTGGGTAGAGATGTAAACTATGGAACCAGGAAGTCACGGGGCACAGTGCGATGAGCCCTCAGCTAAGTCTGGGAAGAACTGACAGGTGAGCCCAGCGTACCCTGAGGGCTCACACCACCACCTCTCTGGTTACACGTGTTCTTGTCATTCTTCCCCTGCCAAGGGAGCTCCCATGGGACAAGGGGCACGTCTGTGTCATCTCTGACTCACAGGCTAAACCTGGACCTGGTCTGTGGCAGACACACTGTAAATACCTTTCTTTGGTTTACAGCTGCAGAAACCTCTTACTTGGCCTCCTGCTCAAGCTGCTCCTCCAACTGCCCAATCTTGGCTTCCAGGGCCGAGATGGTGGCCTTGAACTTGGACTTGACAGCACCCTCCAGCTCCTGCAGCTTGGCCTTCAGCTCCTTGTTCTGCCGCTCCAGCTGCTGGCGCGCATTGTCGCTCTTCTGGGCGGCGCTGCGCTCGGCTGCCAGCTCTGCGTTCAGCGTGTCCACCTGGAGAGGGGAGAGGAGATGGGTCAGTCGTGCGGGGACGGCGCGGCCCTCCCTGGGGCGGCCGCTGCGTGCCCACCTGCAGCGTGGTCTTGCGGAAGCGGTCATTGAGCAACTCCATGTTGCTCTGCTCCTCTTCAAGCTCCTCCTCCAGCTGCGCTATCCGTGCCTCCAGACGCCGCTTCTCATCCAGCAGCGCAGACCTGCCAGGCGAGGAGGCAACAGCTCAGAACCGGTCTCCATGGCACGGGAAACTCCCAGAGGGCGCCTCCACCCACTCTGCTGCTGGAAGCTGAGCAGCATTGTTGACTTTTCTCTTTCCTCTGTTCCCACCCCAATCCGCCATGCCTAGCTGGTTACACTTCCAAACACACCACCCACTTTCCATCCCCAGGCCTACCACCCAGGCCAGGCCCCATCATCTCTCATCTGGACCGGCGTGTAGCCTTCCAGCTGACCGCCCTGCTGCCTTCTCCAGCTCTTCTCGGCAGCCAGTGTCAGCTTTAAAAGTGCAAAAACATCCTGGCATTCCCTAGCTTTTCTAGTGCACCGAGATCAAATGCCAGGTCCAAATGATGGCGTGCTAGAAAATGACCACGATGAATACTCAGTACAGTAATTGAATGGAGAAAGCAACCTCTTAATTGGAAAAAAAAAAAGGGGGGGGGGGCTTTTAATGAAAAATGCATCCAGGGTAAGGTAAGTCTAAGGAATGTGCTTGTCGAACCTAGTGAATCTGAAAGCGAAGACTTGCATTGCAAGGCTGTGCACCCTATGGAAACCAGGCTGGTTCTGAATGTCTTTCCTGCACACCTATGTGGGCATGACTGGCACAGGGAGGTGTGACCTGCCGGGGTTGTGCAGCCAGCCAGGGGCCGAGGCAGGCAGCCCGGAGGCTCAGCCTCTCGTGCTCATCTTTCCAGACTGAACAGATGAGCAAACCAACTACTGACTCCTAGATGCCAGACGACCCCCATGGCTGTCTCAGTGCCATGGGCGTGCCCCAGGGGAATGGGCCCAGTGCCCATGAAGACGGGGGCGGGGGGCGCCTCACCACCGATTGTGAGATGCCCATCCCTTCCCACCTGTTGCCAGGAGACTCACTTGCCAGAGGCGCTGTTGGCGATCTCATCCGCCAGCTCATCTCTCTCCTGCTCGGCGTGTCGGCGGGCTCGCTCAGATGAGGCAAGTTCCTGAATAAGTTCAGACCGTGATGGAAGCTCTGGCTGTTAACAGTTTCCTCAAGTGTGAAATCCGACAGTGCCTGTAGCTGCGGCCACCTTGCTCGAGGCACTAAGTGTGCCTCAAATTGCAGTCAGACTTGAGAAATTACCCATCAACGTCTCTGACGTTAGCCAGGTAGAACAGTGTCAAAGTATGACCACTTTGTTTGCCTAACTGAAGCAGTAAGATGGTCCAGTACCATATTAAACATGGATAGTGAAATTACACTAGGCTACAAAGATACTAAAATATATTTATCTGGTCTTAGAGAAATTTCAAGGGCAGATATATTTTTTTGAACAAATGGATGAATAAAGTAGACAAACCTCCTGCAGTTGAAGGATTTCTGCTTCCAGACTCTTGAGTTTCTTTTCACTCTCTTTGGACTGAGCAAAAATCTCATCCCGGGATGCACGAGCTTCTTCTAATTCACGTTGGTAGTCCTTCATCTGAGCCTAAGATTAAATAGGAAGAAAGTTTTGGGGTAGTGTCCATTCTTAGTTTTTAAACATGATATTTTTCTCCAGATTATAATATATATGCATTTATTGTAAATATAAAAGTATGTGGAAGTGACAGAAATAAGACAACATTCAGGCCAATATCCCTTATGAATACAGATGTAAAAATCCTCAACAAAATAGTAACCAATTGAATCCATCAACATATTAAAAGAATTATACATTGTGTATATTTATATACCATTATACCCCACCATCCAAGTGGGATTTATCTGAGGAATGCAATGTTGATTTGATATCCAAAAAATGAATTAACGTAACTATATGATCATCTCAGTAAATGCAGAAGCAGCATCTGACAAAACCTAACACCTTTTCAATATAAAAACACTCAGTAAACTGAAGGAAACTCTGATAAAGGGCATCAGTGAACAACCAACAGCTAATAGTCAAAGACTGAATGCCTTCCTCTAAGATAAGCAATGAGACAGGGGTGCCTGACCTCGCCCCTTCTGTGTGGCACTGTAATGGAGATTCTAGTCAAAGCAGTTAGGCCAAGACAAAGAAAAGACATTCCGATTGGAAAAGAAGAAGTAAAACTAGCTCAGTTTGCAGACGATATAACCTTACATATTGAAAATCTTAAGGAATCCACTAAGAAACGATTAGAACTAATAAACGAGTTCAGTGAGGCTGCAGCATACAGGATCGATACATAGTCAGCTCTCCATATCTGTGAGTTCCACATACGTGGATTCAACCAGAAGTGGATCAAAAATATTCAGGGGAAACAAATTCTCAGTAAGTTCCTAAGAGCAAAACTTGAATTTGCCACATGCACAGCTATTTATATATCGTTCACCTTGTATTAGGTAGTATTATAAGTAATGTAGAGACGATTTAAAGTATACGAGAGGATATGCATAGGTTATATGCAAATAATACACCATTTTAGCAGGGTACTTAGGAAGGGAAGGAGAGACGGAGAGACCTTCCCCCCCCCACCCCCCCCCTTTTTTTGGCTGTGCTGCACGGCTGGGATCTTAGTTCTCTGACCAGGGATCGAACCTGCGCCCCCTGCAGTGGAAGCGTGGATGCCAGGAAGTCCCAATACAGCATTTTACATCAGGGACTTGAGCATCTGAGGATTTTGGTATCCATGGAGTAGGGGGGTCCTGGAACCAATCCCCCTTGGATACCAAAGGACAACTGTACAAAAATCAATTATATTTCTATATACTAACTATAAACATTCTAAATATTAACAAAGCAATTACACTTAGCATCAAAAAGGATAAAATTTAGCTAAAGTATAAGACTTGTACATCAGAAACTATAAAATAAAGCATCGTTGAAAAAAAATTAAAGAATAGCGAAATGAGTGGCATGATAGCCATGTACTGTTAAGATGGCAGTACTCTCCAAGTTGATCTTCCAAGTCAACACAATATAAGAATCCAAGTGGGGGGCTTTGGGGGTTGGGAGGGGGAGGCAGAAATTGACAAGCTGATCCTAAATGGAATTGCAAGGAACCCAGAATACAGTCATGAGAAAGAAGAACAAAGTTGGAGAAGTCACACTTTCCAACCAAAAAACCTGCAGAGCTATAGTAATCAAGACTGTGTGGTACTGGTGGAAGGACAGACATAGAGATCAATGGAATACGACTGAGGGTCCAGAAATAAACACAAGTCTATGGTCAGCTGATTTTTGACAAGAGTGCCAAGACAATTCAAGAGGGGAAAGACTAGTCTTTTTAACAAGTGGTGCTGGGACAACTGGATATCCATATCCGAAAGAATGAAACTGGGTTCATATATGAAACCATATAACAAAAATTAACCCAAAAGGGGTTTCGAAAAAGAGCTAAAAATATAAAACTCGTAGGAGAAAACACAGGACTAAATCTTCAGGACTTTGGATAAGGCAGAGGTTTCACAGACGTAACAAAAACAGAAGAAACAAAAGAAAAGATAAATTGGACTCCATCAAAATTAAAAACTTTTGTGCTGTAAACGATACCATTGAGGGAGTGAACAGATAATCTAGACAATTAAAGAAAATATTTGGAAACTCTATATCTCCTACGAAACATCCAGAATGTGTACAGAAATGTTACAACTCAATTACTGAAGACAACTCAAAAGCTTAGCAGAGGACTGAAAGACAATTCCCACATATGATATTGGCCAATAAGCACATGTAAAGCTTTTCAACATCATTTGTCATTAGGGAAATGCAAATCAAAACCACAATGAGGGACTTTGCTGGTGGCGCAGTGGTTAAGAATCTGCCTACCACTGCAGGGGACACGGGTTCGAGCCGTGGTCCGGGAAGACCCCACATGCTGCGGAGCAACTAAGCCCGTGTGCCCCAACTACTGAGCCTGTGTGCCACAACTACTGAAGCCCACGTGCCTAGAGCCCTGCTCCATAACAGAGAAGGCACCGCAATGAGAAGCCCGCGCACCACAACGAAGAGTAGCCCCCGCTCGCCACAACTAGAGAAAGCCCGTGCGCTGCAACAAGGACCCAACACAGCCAAATATAAATAAATTTATATTAAAAAAAAACCACAATGAGATACCACTTCATACGCACTGGGATGGCTATAATTAAAAGATGGACAATATAGCAAGTGTTGTTGAGGATGTAGAGAAACTGGAATCCTCATACATAGCTGGTAGGAATGTAAAATGTCGCTGTGGAAAGACCGGGCAGTTCCTCAAAGTTAAACAGAATTACCGTATAACCTAGCAATTCCATTCCTAGGTATATACCCAAGAAAATTGAAAACACACATCCGTACAAATGTATGTGAACGTTCATAGCAGCAGTATTCATAGTAGCTAAAGAGTCAAAATAACTCAAACGCCAACTAATGAATGGATTAATAAAAAGAATATGGTATGTCCAAACAATGGAATATTATTTGGTAATAAAAAGGAATGAAGTACTTATTTATGCTACAACATGGTGAACCTTGAAAACATGCTAAGTGAAAGAAGCTGGGCACAAAAAGCCACATATTGTAGGATTCCATCTGTATGACATGTCCAGCATAGGCAAATCTAGAGAGACGGAAAGTAGATTAGTGTTTGGTCAGTGTTGGGTGTGGCAGAGATAGTGTGGAGTCACAGCGAATGGGCACAGGGTCTCTTTTAGAGGGAACCAAAATGTCCAAAATGAGACAGTGGGTGATGCTTGCACAGCCCCTATGAATATTCTAAAAAACAGCACAACACTCTAAATGGGTAAATTGAATGTTGTGTGAATTATATCTCCATAAAGCTGTTAAAGTCATAGTAATATAATTTATATTCTTTGTAATTAGCTGGTCAAAATAAAAACCTTTGTATTTAGCTTTTGAAAAAAGTGTAAGGAAGCAAGTAAGCTACTCATAAATCTATTATCCAGAGATGACGTTTCCTTCTAAACCTTTTTTCTAAATGTGTATATCTGCCTGTCTATATATAGAAAAGTTTACACACGTGTGCTGAGTTACAAACTAAACTGCCCTCCCTACACTGTATCTTCCTGTGTCACTGCATACATATCCCCATCATTTGAATGGCTGGCAGTCCACCTACATTTAGGTTATTTCCCATCATAAATAACACTTCGGCTATGATCTTTGTATGTAAGTACTTCTCCTCATATTTATATTTTGTTAGAATAAATTCTCAAGATGCAGAATCACCAAGGTCAAAAGGAATGGAAACTTTCTAAAGCTTCTGTCCTAACAAACTTCCCTCCAGGGAAGTTGTGCCTACTTATATGAAAGGGCCCATCACATCCTGCCAATACTGTGAGTTACTATAGAAATCACTTTTTGTCACTGTGATAGTGAAAACCGGCACACCATCTGGGTAGCAAAAGTGATGATTCAATGAGATGGAAAGGCTCACTAAAGCTCACGGCGCTAGCGGAGGGAAGTCGACACCACTCTCCTCTTGGTGGCTCAGTGGCTGCATGTTTAGTTGAACATCAGAGGCTGTTCAGAGCCCCAAAAGCTTGTCCCTGGTGGTTGCCGCCCTGCTGGTGACTCCACCCTGATCAGTCCAAGTGGGGCAAGCACTGGCCCACTGTAGACACTGGAGCTACACACGTGCCATCTTTATGGCCCGTGACCCCAGCCCACAGCCGAGGCTGGTGGCTGCACTGTGCTCTCTGCAGGGGTCACCTGGCAACCCTGAGCCTGTGGGCAAGATGGCAGGCTGGGTGCTGCCGGGAGCCCTTCTCCCCAGCTTCACGGGCCATGTTGCACTTGATCTAAGTAGGGCCAGATAACACCTACCACCACCAAAGACTGACGGCTGGCCGCACTTACCTGAAGTTTGCGGAGCTGCTTGATCACTTCATCCCTAGCTTTGTTTGCAGCCTCGATTTGAGCTTCCAGGTCCTTCAGGTCTATTTCCATTTTCTTCTTTGAAGCCACAGCAAGGGCCCGCTGTTTCCGCTCATCCTCCAGCTCAGCCTCCAGCTCCCGCAC
This sequence comes from Phocoena phocoena, assembly GCF_963924675.1. Classification (NCBI taxonomy): domain Eukaryota; kingdom Metazoa; phylum Chordata; class Mammalia; order Artiodactyla; family Phocoenidae; genus Phocoena; species Phocoena phocoena. Next base: position 51,828,181 of record NC_089237.1, read on the forward strand.
CTAATGGACCGCATCGGGTTACGTCTGGTCAGACCCAGGTGCCCACACAGAGAACCGGCACGTGAGGGCTCGGGTCACTCTGGAGAGGTGCTGCCTGCCACTGGGCAGTTATTACTGTTATTAGCAGTTAATTTGTACAGAGAGATCTTTAACCACCACCACTGGTACAAACCATTTCCACCGACCACAGCAAAGGCACGTAAGGAGGCAGAGCTCATGGTCTCGGTGATGCAACGAGACTGACCCACGTGCCCAGAGCAGAGTTCTCGGGCCAGCACCCCGTGGGCAAGCCAGCCAGGATGCAGACCCTCCAGCCCCCGTCGGGCCTTCAGGTGACACACCCTGCTAAGTCCATTCTGAATTCCTGACCCACAGAAACTCAGTTAGTGCGTGTTGTTTTAAGTCACTAAGTTTGAGGTAATTTGTTATCTAGCAATAAATGACTAATAAGTATTAGTGGACTGCAAATAACAAAGCAAAATTAAAAATATCTCAGATCCAAGACTTGATACCATCAACTCCAAGGGACTGAGAAAATATCCACAATTAATTTTTAAAGTAAACTTTTAAATTAGAAGTTTAACATGCACTCAGGAAAGTATATAAATCATAAGTGCCCAAGCAACTTCTTAAAATTAAAAAAAATGTAAATACCTAGAGGTATTTATATACCTTTAAAGAGTGGCTTAATGAGGACGTGTGATCTGACCTTCGGAATACTCTGAATCACCTTGTCAGGTACATATTGATTCTTCCCTTTATCGATACTCATGAGACTCACAGAACTTGAACCTGACTACATGTCCCTGGAGATTCCACTAAGGGCTTTTCAATGGATATCCTGGCTTGTAAGTAGCAGTGATATTATCTGAGAAATAGGAAATCAAAACCAGTTGTATTACATTTTAAAGAATAAAATTATCAAAAAAAATATTATCAAATGACCAAATACATTTCCTCCAGCTAATATGTTCCAATGTGAATAAATAAAATATTGACCCCAAACTGGGCTTTGAGAACAAACCAGTTCCTGGTCCGGGGGGGGCCACTCTTCCAGACCTACCTGTTTAATGAGTAGCCGCTTCTTTTCCTCGTTCTGCTCATCTCTGGTCTGCAAGTCCCTCTCGAACTGGGCCTTCATGGCCTGCATGTTGACCTCCAGGCGAAGCTTGGCGTCTTCTGTAGCCTGAAGCTCATCTTCCAGCTCTTCCAGCTGGGTCCTCATTTCCTCCACCTGCTGCTCTAGGGCCCGTTTGGATTTTTCAAGTTCATGAACCTGGACCACAGGAAGCACAGGGAGGGGATGACCCTTGGTGGAGGGACAAGCAAGGACAGCAGTTCTGTTTATAGGCACCCCACCCCCATATGCATCCTCCGCTCCCACTGCAGCTACACCAGTCCTCATTTCAGAACGCGCCATCTGAATGACAGGCCTGATTTCTTTATTCACATGTGCTCTAGAGTCGATCAGTTACTCTCCCATGACCTTGAAGCCGAGAGATCTTTAAAAGCCATGAACAATAAAAAGAGCATGGTGTCAGGGGAGTCGCCTGTTGACTGGCCACTGTGTCTAACATAGTACGTCCCTCTTGCTGTGGAAGAAGTCATTTGTATTGAAAATGCACATGTGGAGACTTACGTACTAGGTGTGTGAGGCCCGCAAAGCAGGGTGCAGTGAAAAAGAGGTTTGACCTTTCTCTGCGCAAAGATCGCCACCACACACGTTTACTAAGTTCTCGGTGCCAAGCGCTGTGCTGGGTGCTCCCCCTTCACGTCCCCTCTGATCCTGGAGACAATCCTTAGGCAGGCGTGCGCAGGTGCTATTATTATGTGTCCCTTTGGGGTTCACTGCCATGTCAGTTCTCACGCGGGCAGGAGAAGCCTTACAACGTGAGGAGGGCCTGTGTCTCTTAGTGTCTGGCACTTCACAGGCACAAAGGAACGCTTGTGGAATGAATGTGGGACTGTCGATTGTTCTAAAGAAAACTAATACGGAACAAGAAAATGGAATCAGTCGTGGAATTCTCTTTCTACGTTTTACTACGTAATCCTGGCCATTTCTACTCTAGCAGGCCTCTTCTTGTCCACGGGGCCGGTCCCCAGGCTGTAGGAGACTGAGCAGGAAGGTAGGACAGTCCTTCCTCCCTTATGATGTGGCCAGAGAGTCCGTGTCCCAGGAAAATGAGCTTTTATCTTTAGAGAGGACTTTATGCCTTTCAGAGCACAGCCGCAGCAGCTTCATGAAACAGGCAAGTATCACATCCATTTGACAGAAGAGGAAACGTAGGCTTAGGCAGGTTAAATGGGATCTTGGGGGAGAGTCAAGCCCCGAACCTCTTCTGGTCCCCAGGCCTGGGTCCCCATCACTATCCTCAACACCTCGTACACTAGGGGAGGGGGGTAGGGTAAATAAAAATCCCAGCAGCTCTTGGGGGAGGCGTGTGCAGTGGGAAGACAAGAGGGTCCCACCTCTTGTGGCTCCTCTCCAGCTTCCCCACTCGGTGCAGGAGACAGATCCCACTACCCCCAATCTGAGGGGACTTCAGGTACTTGCGTGTGATAACCACCTGAGGCTCAGGAACAGAGAAACCCTTCATTTAAAGGACCCCTGTCAGGATGCAGCTTAGGGCGGGGAGGGCCTGTGAAAGCGACAAGAACTCCCCGCCTGGCTTTGGCACAGGTAACCGAGAACAGACTGCAGAAAACCTGATGGCTTATCCTGGGAGTCTCTAACCCCCTAATTACATACAGGCCAAGACACTCCCGGTCCGCTTCGCCGTAGGGCTGGGCCTCCCCAGAGTCGCCTGCCTGCCCCGAAGGCACCGGTCCCCGGGACACTCACGTTCTTGCCCACGTCGTCCTTGGAGCTCATCAGGTCCTCCATGTCTGCCCGCAGCTGCTTGTTCTGCCGCTCAGACTCTTCCTTGGCCTCCAGGGCCTCCTCAAGGGCACGGGCCAGGGACAGGGCTTTGGTTTCCTTCTCTCTGGCCTCTGCTTCGGCCCGGTCTCGCTCTTCCGCGTAGCGGGCAGAGATGTTCTTCTCTTCTGCTAACAGCTACACGGGATGGCGTTGGGAGACAGTAAAAATCGATTTCAGAAGCAACAGAGACTCCTCTCATTTGCTACGTGCCTGCATTATTGCTAAGAATATCAGGCGTGTTCTCCTGTTTCCTTCTTTATGCTGGTCTGCTTTTTCCAATTTTGCTATAAATACATATTGCTCTTAAATAAGAAAGGATTATTTTAAGCCGAAATGACAAAGGCGAGGGCTTTGCCAGGAGGAAACACGTGTGGCGCTGGCCCTGGAGCCCAGGGGTGGGGAGCGCCGGGCACCCACCTGATCGAACTTCTTCTGCTTCTTCTCCAAGTTGGAGACGATCTGGCGCTGGTGGTCCAGGTCCACCAGCAGGTCATCGAGCTCCTGCTGCAGGCGGTTCTTGGTCTTCTCCAGTTTGTCGTAGGCCAGGGCCTTCTCCTCCAGGCGCTGGCTCAGTGCTTCCACGTCTTTAAGGAGCTTCTTCTTGGCTTCTTCCAAACTTTCAATTGTCCCCAGGTCATCATCTACTTTCTTCTTGGTATCTGTCAACTGAAGGAAAAAAGATCACTATTAAAGAACTCAACTGGATTTCACACTTGAGGAATAAAGATAAAACTTGTTTTCAGTATTCTGTCAGAAGAAATAATACAAAGCAATACTATGCGTTTCTGAGCAAATGGATCTTAGACCATAAATGTCTTCGCTAATCATCTATAAAAGGATGACTGGATTGGAATTTACATAGTTGACACAGTCCGAGGGTCTTCACCTTGCTCCCAGTAAGACCCAATTAACTGTCCCAAATGGAGCTGAAACCACCCAGCAGGGCAGGGACGTCAGCTGCTAAACACACACACTGAGGCCACACGGCGTCCCGAGTGGATGCACGCACCTGGGCCTGCAGGGCCAGCACCTGCTTTTCCAGGTTCTTCCTGGCCTCTTCCTCCTCCTCCTGCTGCTCCTGGAGGCTGTTCTTCTCCTCCTCCAGCTGCCGGATCCGACTGCTCAGGTTCAGTTTTTGGCGTGTCTCTTCCTGAAGAAGCTCCTGTTTATTTTTATAAACGGTCAGTACTTAGGTTATGGTAATCACCCAAACCACAATGCCTCTGTTAAAAGAAACAGAGTCTCAGTGTGTGAGAAATACCCAGTGATATTAACAAACAAGTGATTTTAAAACACACCTGATCATTTAACAAGTGCCCTTAGTACAATATTGCTTTAAAGTTGTTCACGAGGGAATTCTCTAGCAGTCCAACGGCTAGGACTCCGCGCTTTCACTGCCGAGGGCGTGGGTTCAATCCCTGGTCGGGGAACCAAGATCCCGCAAGCCGTGCAGTGTGGCCAAAAAACCCAAAACAAACTTGTTCACGAGCAATGGCAGCGTCACCCCCCCCAGGGGCCCAGGCCAGGGACCTGCGAGCTTCCCTTTCCCACATCTTTTATCACTCCTGGAATCCTTTCCTGTTTCCCTCAGGTCAGCGTTAATGAACAAAAACCATGAGAAAATGTTTAAAATGGCCAGCAGTGCACGAATGTATAACAGGACTGCCGCCTGGTGAACCACACCCCAGGCAGCGCCCGGCCAGACAGCAGGAGCCGCCTCCCAGGCACCCACATGCCTGCCAGACACAGGAACCGCAGGCTCTAGATATGAGCTCAAAGGTGAGTTCCTGAGCATCAGGGCTGGTTTTGCTGCAAGATGGTTGAAAATAAACGTAGAGCAGAATGACTTCCCTGGTGGCACGGTGGTTAAGAATCCGCCTGCCCATGCAGGGGACACGGGTTTGAGCCCTGGTCCGGGAAGATCCCACATGCAGCGGAGCAACGAAGCCCACGTGCCACAACTACTGAGCCTGCGCTCTAGAGCCCGGGAGACAACTACTGAAGCCCGTGCGCCTAGAGCCTGTGCTCCACCACAAGGGAAGCCACCGCAATGAGAAGCCTGCGCACCGCAACGAAGAGTAGACCCCGCTCGCCGCAACTAGAGAAAGCCCGCATGCAGCAACGAAAACCCAACTCGGCCCAAAATAAATAAATGAATTTATATAAAGAAAAAAAAGTAGAGCAGAAAATCAGAAAGAGGTGATAAGAGGGCAGTTGTGGGAATAGCACGTTTCACCAATGTACAGATCACAGAAACAGCAGAGTTACTATTAACACTCCACCCCCGGGGGAAATACCTGTGTGTCCTGGAGTTGAGACTCAAGACCAGCTGCGTCCTTGGCAAACTTAATACCCTTTTTCTCTGCTTCTTCTAGAAGAGTTGAGACATTATCCAATTCATTCTGCAAGGAGGAGTGAAAGGTTACGACTCACTTCAGCAGCAGGCAGAGAGAAAAGAGTGGTGGGTTCTGGACCCTAAGTGCACACAAAGCGAGCATATCGCAGGGAGGAGGAGGGGTCAGCCTCAGCTAAGGAGGGCTCACCACCGAGAATCTGCCGCCCCCGTGAGCAGGCCCTGAGCCAGCCACCGCAGAAAGCCTCCACCTACGACCCTGACAGGGAGGCTTAGGACGGCTGAGCCCACACGTGGAGGGCGTTCTCCTAACTGGCTTGCTATCTTGTTTTTCAGCGTCAAGAGACAAAAATTACACCAAATCCTCTGAAAGAGTGGCTGCTGTCCTATGTGAGGAGGCTCAAGATCAGCAGGTGTTTTATTTTAACCCTTTTTCACACGAAGATGCACCATCCCTATACTGGGGGAAGGTGGGCAGGGGGCGCAAGTGTAATTCATTTTCTTAGAGAACTTGAAAACTTTATCACACAGATTCAGAGAAGTTTAAATTCTTAGAGTCACAGCCCACAGTTCTTTTTAAGCTGAAAGAAAATCTGGTATGATATACTTATCATGAATATGTAGCTATTTCTTATGGTCAGATTTTATGAATAATGCGGTAAAAATGTTTTTTTCTTTTCCGTGCTTAATTAACGATAGCTCTAAAATACCTCCCCCCCAGAAACCCCAATGGCGTAAGACCTTCTATGTTTTTTGTGGGGACAGTGGGTCGTAGACAAAAGGAACAGGAGCTGCCCTTCGTTCTAGTCTGTCCTCTAGTCACGTGAGCAAAGGGAAGGCACACGGAGGACGTCTCTATACTTGCAACTCCAGCTGATGGCATTTGTTTTTCCTCATTTTAGCAATGCCCTTCAGAGATCCCCCCACTTCGTCAGTCTCGGCAGCGGCGGGGCGGGCTGCGGACTCAGCAGAGCCCAGAGGCAGGCAAGCTTCTCACGTCCTCGTCCACCAGACTCAGCCGGGGGGCGCTGTGAGCTTCAAGTGGGAGAGCGACACGAGGAGCCTGATGTGCACCTGGGGCGGCCCCTCCCCACCCCGCCAGACACTGGGGGCGACGTCCAGGAAGGGCTTTCCGGGCCTACCTGTAACTTATTCGCTTTCTCGGCCAGTTCCACCCTGAGTCTGTCTCCTTCCGAGACCTTGGCGTGGAGCTCCTGGACCTGGGCGTCCAGCTTCTTCCTCTTGTGCTCAGACTCGGCCTTGACCTGCTGCAGCACCTTCACCTCGCACGCCAGCTCCTTGTTGTCCGTCTCCAGGCCCTGCTTGTTCTTCTCCAGATTCGCCTTGAACTAGGAGAGAGATAAGGGAGGAACACTGCAGTCGCAGTTTTACAACGGAGGACGCAAAGGGCGCGGCCTTGGTGTCCGGAGAACCGTGCCGACACGGAGTGAGCCTGCAGTCAACATCTGTTGCATAAATGAAGGAAGACGCCTGCTGTTCTCAGAGTGTGAAGACTTCTGTGGGCGGAGCACCCCTGTACACCCCGCTCAGGACAGCAGACACAGTGTGGGGGGCGCTGGCAGCGCCGCGGGGGGCCAGCACGTGAGAGGCGGAGGCGGGACGACGAAGCAGGGGCGACGACGTGTGCGGTGCCTGAGGCAGACTGGAGGCGGGAGGGGCGGAGGCAGGGCACCAGGGGCACCCAAAGGGCCTGGCGGCTTCCGGGCAGCAGGTGAGCGAGAGCAGGACGTGCAGCTGCTGAAGCTTTAGGGCTCAGTCATCAGGAGGGAGAGGGCTATCAGTGAGAGGAATGTGTGATTTAAAAATAAAATCAGGGGCGCCTGGCTCTCCCAGGCCAGCACTGTGCTCTCAGAGAGCGGCCGCTGTGGGAGCACCTGGACCCCCGCGCTGCCCAGCGACGCGTCCCTACCCTCTTCGCCTGCTCTAGCTGCTCCGAAAGCTCCTCTAGGGCGGTCGCGTGTCTCTGCCTCATGTCCTGGATCTGAGCCTCGTGGTTCTTCGTTTCCTCCTCGAGAGCTTTCTTCAGCTCTGCCACTTCTTGTTCACGTTTGGTACTAGAGAGACATAATTTTAGAGGAAGAAGCTCAGAATTAGTTGAATGACTAAATTAAACGCACATTTTTAAAGTTCTGCTTTTGTTTGAAACATGACATGGATTCCAGGAGGCTGGCGTGTCTGTTACTGTGGTAGCGGGAAACCTTCCAGAACCAGCATGACCCCCATTCCACATGCGACTTACAGTCGAGACACGGCGTAACGTCCCTAAGGGTCTTCGGACGTCCGGGGCAGCCTGGGTGTACCACAGGCCAGGCACTGCTTTACACAAGATGCAAAAATGCCTGCCACAGCGCCAGCAGGCATTTCAGTAAGACCGGAAGAGGCTAAATCCCCAAAAGGGCTGGTAAAGGCTCATCAGGCAGGACACTGCACCCCGACAAAAGCGGGGCTGAGCACCACCTTTAATTTAAGCGCACAGCTTAACACTGAAACCAGTTAAGGTAAATACCACTCCTGCCGAGAGCTGCCGTAACACCGAGAGCTCAGAGAGCAGTAAACTCTGGCAAACTTGCTCTAAAACCCGCGGCCAGTCAGAGCAGTGACGTATATGCTGATTGCCGTGTGGGCGCACTTTCCTCTCTACAAGGAAGCAAAATCTAGGGGCTGCGACCAGCTGCGCAAAGAGAAAAGGGGCCCAGGTGGCTGCTAGCCGCGTGGTGGCAGGTCACCAAAGGGAGCCACCAGAGTCGCGGTGGTACAGGCTGGCTCGGCCACACGTTCACTGGAGGTGAAAGGCGTGCGGGGGTCTGGCCTTGTCCTCTGCAAGCTTCCATGCAGAGGAAGGGATGGATGCTGGAGGTGGGGGAGGGGCACCGGCATCCAAGCATCAGCCCGACAGGACAGACTCCATCGAGGTTACTTCAGTTCACCCCCCATCTACCAGATAGCAACACCATTTCCCCTGACGCGTCGGAACTGCAGGCCATGCGACCCCTTCACCAGCAGAAGCAGGGAGTGCTGTGTGGGGGCACATCCACGGTTTTAACCAGTATGCACATACTGGACTTCCCTGGCGGTCTACTGGTTAAGACTCCGTGCTTCCAATGCAAGGAGGGTGGGTTTGATCCCTGGTTGGGGAACTAAGATCCTGCAAGCCGTGCAGTGTGGCAAAAAAAAAAAAAAAAAAAAAAAAGCGTGTATCATTGGTACTTTTTTTTTTTTTTAAACAAGAGTTGAAGGGAAGAAGTGAGCAGAACCTTTTTTTCTACCGTGGTTGAAAGCTCAGCTGAGAATGGCTATTTCAACCAAGTCTAATCATTAGACTGTGGGTTCCAGCCCACAGTTCAGTGGTTTCCAGATATTTAAAAAGCAGGTATTTCAAAGACAAGGCCAGGACTTAAAACCGCTAAAAGCAGAGCTGCTCTGTGGAGGCGGGTAGGAGCCTCCAGCCCCACCGGCTCAGGTGGCTCTGCGGGGACACACCCTCCTGTTGCCGAGGCCCTGCGTGTTAGCGGGCAAAGTCCCTGGCACGTTTTCAGGCTCACCTCCTCCGTTTCTTCAGCACTGAGCACTCGCTCCAGACACCCACCGTCTGACCTCAGCCTGTCGGCTCGGCACGGCTTCTCTCCAGGCCCAGAACCTGACGGGCACACGCCCCTACCCACCTGCCTCTGTAAATGACCCTACTGCCCTCGCCTTACTGCAGGCTTTCCCTTAGCCCCCTTCTGGGGGGCAGGCTCCCCTTCCCACCACGCGCAGCCTGGGACAGGTGGCAGGTGTGTGCGTGTGCGAGCAGCCAGGTCTACCCGCCGAGGCAGCCTGGGGATTCCTGGGCTGGCCTCACGCGCCCAGCAGCTTGGGTCTTAAAGAGGGAGGAGCCGGTCAGGAGGCCAGCAGGGGCCTCAGGCAGCCCACCTGCTCACCGCTAGTTGCGCGCGCTCTCCCGGGACTTCCCGTGAGTCGTGTCTGGCTGCGCTCGTCACTTTCCTCTTGCCTACGCTCGGCGGCTGGCCCATCTGTTACGTGGGTACCTGCACTCACCTGTCCTTTTGTCTTTGTGGACACGGGCCTCCTCCTCGTCTGTTTCCTCACCACTAGTTCATCAGACCGATTGCTGCAGCCAGCAGATGCCCAAACACCCCCATCTCCTCCTGTTTCTGTGTTGGTCCCCTCTAGCCCTCCTGTCCCTGCGCCCCCCTTACTTGGTTCAGGTGTAACTCTCCCTCTAGCCAGGTGTGCGTACCTGGCTGTGGTGCATCCACCCGCCCTGTGCTTTCTACCTACAGGCCGGTTGGTTTCTAACCACCGAGATTTTGTTACTGTTCCACGTGCCACTGTTTCCAGGAGGGAGAGAGGATGCTCGAAGTGACAGCATACAGGAAACACCCCACTCCCCGAGGACGAGCATCCTGCCCTGCCCCCACTTACCGCAGTTCCTGCTGAGCTGCCGTGGTGTCCAACGTGTCCTCAAGCTCTGTCTTCAGCGCTTCCAGCTCCTCACTCAAGTCCCTCTTCTGCTTTTCCGCCTTGTTCCGCGAAGCCTTCTCGGAGTCAAAGTCTTCCTGCAGCTCAGCAAGCTGGGCTTGCAGCTCTCGCGCGACTTTAAGTGCGTTGTTCTTCTGCAATGTCTCGTCGTCACCCCTGCGGGGACACCCGGGCACAGGAAGCGCTCAGAGCCGGCACCCGGGGGCTCTTCCCACAAGGAGACCCTGAGACACCACCCCCAGCCCACGGCCCACGGCTTGGAGGCCCAGAGCTGGTATCAGGATGGAGTCTGGGTCCTGTCCAAAGGGCTAATAAAGTTCTCCGTGAAAGCGTAGGACCATCTCACTTTAATGATCATAACATTTAAAAATTCCCTCTCAAGCAAATGTTCTTCTAGTTAAAACACTGCTCAAGGTAGCGGTCTTGTCCGTCAGATTGGTTCCAGCCCACGGCAAATGTGCAAATTCAGAGAAGCTCTTGGAACAAAGTGGAAGCAGACCCGCCACCTTCACACCCTCCACACTACGCCTCCTCTATCCTCTGGTGCATCTTTTTGCTCACGTGTGATTTAATGGGGGTGGATGTTCTGACCGGGGATGGGTGGGAAGTTTGAGATGAGGGAGGGGAAGCTGACACATGGGAGCAGGTGGAGAATTTTAGTTCTGGGTCTCAGCCCTCACCTCTGTAAGTGGCCGAAGAAAGACTAACAGTGACAGAGGCAGAGAAGAATTTCTGTTATAAGATCTTCTTGATTGTAATAAATTATAAATTAAACTGAGTCCTATGACCATGTAACCAAATAGTCATTGGTTAAAGAAATGAAATGAAATATTAGCATAAATGTATTTACTACATATGACTTACATTCTGTAACTGAATGGTTTAGGACTGAGTAGCAAATCATGCTACAAGAGGGGAGAATACTTCTGAAAAGTGATTTCCTCTAAACTTCTAAATCATATTGAAATTAATCTGTAACGTACAGAAACCAGAGCATTTGATATGGTTAAAACTGTTGGTTCAGGTGTGAATTTCCAAGGATTTCATGATATGACTCGTGATTTTTAAGGGTAAATACCAAGAAGGACTGATGAGATTTTCTGGCTGCCCCAACACGCGTGCTCCCTGGTCTCCCAGGCCCGTGTCACACCCAATGACGAGGAAGCCATACGTTGGAGTCCCGGGGTCTCTCTGTCGGGACCCCCTCCAGCCGCATGCCTAGCGCAGACCTGGCCAGGGCGCCCTGCAGCTCCTCCTCCTTCTTGGCCACCTGGATCTTGAGCTCGTCAATCTGCGCCTGGAGCTCGGCGATCTGGTCCTGCAGGTCTGTGGTCTCACCGTCCAGTTTCCTTTTGGCCTTTTCCAGTTCCTGGCGGGTCTTCTCCTCCTTCTTCAAGCGCTCTTTAGGGCAAGAAACAAGAAGCCCTTCAACACACTGAATGTCACTCCATATGGACAAATTCAAAAAGTAAACTGATTTAAGTTGAAAATTAGCCGTTGCATTCTAAAGCACGTCGCTTGCCAACCGCTCCATCACCTGAAGCCCATTAAGATCAAACGGAAGGCGAGATATATCAGTAGGAGGGTGGAATTTTCAGGAAGAAACTGGGAGGATTCTAAGGATATCCTTCCACAGGGAGCGGGCCCCCGCTCTCAGAGCCAAAGTGACCTGGACCCCGTGCTGTGCCCGGGATCGCAGAGGGCTTGGCAGAGGCTGGGTGGCATGTGACTCCTGTCCCCCCCGGCTCCCCTTTCACCGGGAATCCCTGGTTTGAACCCAGACTGCAGTTCCTGAGCCCTGAGGGCGAGAGGGCAGAGTGTGGGCATCTCTCCGCCCGCCCTCTGAATCCTGCAGTGATTCCTAAATTAGGGCCGGGGATGCTTCCCTTCACACACTGTCCTCACCCGCCCAACAGTCAGGTGAGAAAAGGACAGGCCTACCTACCCTTCCCAGAAGAATCGCCTACAGGTAAGAATGGTTTATGGAAAGAATTTCAGGCTGACAACAACGAGGACAACAGAATCCTAAATGTTGTTTTAGAAACGACTGATTTTCTCCCCGTTATAAACGACCACACGACAGCAAGGTGTTAAGAGCCAGGTTCTTCCTCCTCTGTCGATGCCAGTCTCCAGCTGCGGGTCAAAGGGAAGGTTTTCTGGGCTCTTTCCAACTTCCACCCTCTTTTCTTATTTCTTTTGCAGAAGGCAGTGATCCATTTTGCAAAAATCCTAGCATTTGCTGACATGACTTGGGCCATAAGAGTGAGACACTGCTACCGGGCACAGAGTCTCCTGTCCCTGTCAGGTTTTGTGTCAGCAGCCGTCCCTTTGTGAAGGGAAACCTAGGCACCTCGACGCAGCATTTAGATTGAACACATACAAATTCAACGGCCTGTACAGCTCAAACTTAATTTACGTCCCAACTGTGTCCACCAAAGGGCAATCTATTTTACTACAGGACCTAACTTTAAAAAGTAAAAGTTTAAAGATAATCTAGTGCCGTTTGATGGCACTAAATACTTGGTGACTAGGCAAATGACAACACCATATAAGAGGGCTATTTTAATAGTTGAACCCAAACTGATGAGCGATCCCCAAGCACATTTTCTATCACAGCAGGTTCTGATTTAAGTAGAATCTAAAGGCTCACGTGTCCTAGCCCTAAATTTCTCTAGCCTCCAACACTCACCTTCTAAGTCTGAGATCATCACTTCTTGCTTATTCCTGATCTTGGCCAGGTTTTTTGCCTTTTCTTCCTCTTCAGCCAGCTGAGAGGAGCACTCAGCAATGCGATCTTCCATGAGTTTCTTTTCCTGAAGAGGAAAAACGGCTTCAGAAAAGGCATTCAAAATGACAAGTGGGTTTGGTTATTACTTAGAAAACAAGTAACGTTGGCACTGTCTCCCCCAGCAGACCGTATTTTCCAAAAAGGCAGGAAAAGGAGGCTCATGACCCTCCAGAGCTTCGCCCGCCCGCCCGGCCTGCAGTCCCGCAGCCGGTGCTGAATGTATCACCGCCCAGATGGGAACAAGTCGTCTGCGAGTGTCCAAAGGGCACAAAATGTCCACGTTCAGTCATCTCAGGGATTAAAAGGATGTTTGGTGGATTAAAAAAATTAAATAGTTTCTGTCTTTAGAAATCTATACTGACTATAAATCTGTAGAGACTTAGAAAACTGAATATATGAACTTGAAATCTTGAGAATTTCCTGTTTGAAGCCACTTTCAGTGAGAGCATTGACACAAGTATTTTCCATATTCTAAAAGCAGCTCTTGGACTCCCGTGGTGGCGCAGTGGTTAAGAATCTGCCTGCCAATGCAGGGGACACGGGTTCGAGCCCTGGTCCAGGAGGATCCCACATGCCGCGGAGCAACTAAGGCCGTGCACCACAACTACTGAGCCTGTGCTCTAGAGCCCGCCAGCCACAACTGCTGAGCCCACGTGCCACAACTACTGAAGCCCACGGGCCTAGAGCCCGTGCTCCGCAACAAGGGAAGCCACTGCGACGAGAAGCCTGTGCACCTCAACGAAGGGTAGCCCCTGCTCGCTGCAACTAGAGAAAGCCCGCGCGCAGCAACGAAGACCCAATGCAGCCAAAACTAAATAAATAAAATACATTTATTAAAAAAATAAAAACAAAATCAGCTCTTATATGGAAATAGTCTCTTACTTTGATAAATTTGGAATTTTGGTCCTCGAGAAGCAGAATCTCCTCTTCCATCTTCTTGATCTTGGCCTCTGCCGTCACCTTCTCCAGCTGCAGTTTCTGGCGAGCCCCCTCCTCCTCGTCCAGCTGCTCCTCCAGGTCCTTGGGGAGAAGTACATGCGGTCAGTCTCCACACTTTCTCTACGAAATTCTACACATGCTAACAAGCAAGGTCAAAATGAAAGGCCAGTGTTTGATTTTCAAAATGGCAGGGTTATTTTTAAAAATATAAAATGTAATTATGGGAAACAGACACTTGTGTCCACTATAGGTTAAGTACAAAGTGGGTCAGTCCTTCTAGAAGCCAACATGGAAAAATGCAGCAGCGCTGAAAAAGAGCATTTCTTTTAAACCAGCGATTTCAGGAAAAGGCACAGATGTGATTTATATTTAAACGACCTGTGGCAAAGTGTTATTTATCATACTGAGGGACTATGAACATACTTCCAAAAAGTCCTGGTGATTAAAAGTGGGTACATTTGTAAAATGGGATAACGTGTAGTTATTAAAATCTGTACTTTAGAATAGCAGTAACACAGGGAAACTGAATGATACAGTCCAACTACATCAAACACGTAAGAGAAAGACAACTCAGAAACAACCATGGAAAGAGTACAGGTTGGTGAGAATGGACTGTCTCAGGTCAGGCGTGCCGTGCCGTTCACAACATGAGTGCATCACCAAACTGGGTGGGATTCCAGAGTTTACACATGGTTTTCCTATAACATGCTTCTCTTTATTTCATACCCTACGTTATTGTAGCTAATAAACATATGCATTACAGAACAGAGTTGTACATACAAATCAATATATGGCCAGTTTAAGAAATTTTCAAGGGACTTCCCTCGTGGCACAGTGGTTAAGAATCCACCTGCCAATGCAGGGGACATGGGTTCAAGCCCTGGTCCAGGAAGATCCCACATGCCACGGAGCAACCAAGCCCGTGCGCCACAACTACTGAGCCTGCGAGCCTAGAGCCCGTGCTCCGCAACAAGAGAAGCCACCGCAAAGAGAAGCCGTGCACTGCAACGAAGAGTAGCCCCCGCTCGCCACAACTAGAGAAAGTCCGTGCACAGGCAACAAAGGCCCAACGTAGCCAAAAATCAATAAATAAATTTATTAAAAAAAAATAATAAAAGCTCATAAACACAGAGGTTAAAAAAGAACTTTCAAGGGTAATTCTGGCGAAATAATTTATCACGGTTGACTCTGTACTGAAACCTCTGCACAAGATTAACCTTTTTTGTGAAAAACTTCAAACACACATATAAGTACAGGGTAGCATGGTGATCCTGACACAAATGCATCAGTCCAAGCTTAACAAGCATCAGCTCATGGTCAGGGGTCACTTCTAAACCCCCAGCTTCTCCCACCTCCACTGCGTTATTTTGAAGCAAATCCCAGACATCATATTTCACCCGTAAACCTTCAGGCTCTATCTCTAAAAGATGAAGACCATTAAAAAATACACTTGTTTGAACTGGAATCCAAATAAGGTTCACACACTGTGATTGGTAAGACCCTTAAGATTGCTTTAATCTCTAGGTTCTCTTAAATTTCTTTCTCCTCCCTTTTTCTCACCATTTATTTGTTAAAAAAAAAAACCAAAAGGGCTTCCCTGGTGGCGCAGTGGTTGAGAGTCCGCCTGCCAATGCAGGGGACATGGGTTCGTGCCCCGGTCCGGGAAGTTCCCACGTGCCGCGGAGAGCGGCTGGGCCCGTGAGCCATGGCCGCTGAGCCTGCGCGTCCGGAGCCTGTGCTCCGCAACGGGAGAGGCCACAGCAGTGAGAGGCCCGCGTACCGCAAAAAAAAAAAAAAAAAAAAACCCCAAAAGAACCCCACAGGTCATTTGTCCTACAGTTTCCCAGAGTTTGGATTTTGTCCACTGCATCCCTCCCCGCACTGCACACTCCTAGGTGTGAACAGACGGTGGGTCCAGAGTAATTCAACTGCTAAATGAATCCACATGTACCTGTTCAGAAAGATATGCAAAAACGTAACAGGGATTAACGGGATGATGGGTGGGAGGAGACTTACAAGTGCGATTTTATATTCTCTGGGTATTCTACAATATAGTGTTATAATCAGGGAATTAATATTGAAAACAAAACAAAAACCAAAAACAGCTCTAGTAGTTTTTGGTTGAAAAGGAGACAGATGAGAAATCCCTGAAAGCCTCACTTGTGCGGGGGGCGGGAAGGACAAGAGACCAACAAGGTTGGGTTTTGAGAAATCCCTGAAAGCCTCACTTGTGCGGGGGGGGAAGGACAAGAGACCAACAAGGTTGGGTTTTCCCAAGAGCCATGCAGTTAATATAGAATCTCAGATATTCCATAAGAGGGGGAAAAATATTTAATAATAACATTACCATAAATATTTTATAATGTGTTTGAGTTTACAATGGAGATATTAAGATAACAGTGCAAAAACCCAGTGAAAGAGTCTAGAGTAAAGGCTATGAAGGTGGAAAGTATTGAAAAACAAAACAAGCAAACAACAACAACAAAAACCCTGTTCTTACAAGGAAATGCTTGTTTCCTAAAGAGAGAAATGCGAGCATTTCATGTGAAGTTGTTAAAACGTGGAGCGTAAAACAGTAGGCTGGGGAGACTGGAGATGACTCTGGGTGTCCTTACCCTGTGTGAGTAAAATATTATCACTGAAGTGAGCACATGCTCTGAAACAAAGAGAAAATCAAAATGGAAAACGAATTTGAAAAAGGACACATGTCTATGTATAACTGAATTACTTTGCTGTACACCTGGAACTATCACACCAGTGTTAATCAATTATACTCCAGTATAAAAATAAAATGTTTAAAAAAAAAAAGAGAAAATCAAAACTGTTGGTAATACCACCAGAACTCACTATTACTGGTGACTATTATTCTAGATCTTCTGTACGTCCCCTTATAAAACTCATAGTTTGTAAGTTATATACTTTTAGTTAGACCTTACTGTGTATACTCTTTCGCAACTCCCCTTACTAAGGTATTATAAATACCCATAAAAACAGACATCTTTTAAATTTATAACTGTATATTATTACCGTGGTTTAAGAATCCCCTATTGTTAGATAATCAGTGGGCTTCCACTGATTTATGCTTTAAGTCCTAGAACCAGAATAGCTGGATTAATGTGTACTTTTTACAGCTTTCGTGATATTTTGCCAACCTATTATGGGATACTGGAAGGCTGTTTGTGTTGAAGAAGGGAGAGGGCCTGGACAATTTATTGTATGGGGTATTTGCCAAGGAAATAATATGATATCTTTTGCGGTTCTGAGAAATGTCTGAAATGTCTGTGCTTTGCAAAGATAAGCTAAGGGGTGGGGATAAAATTAAGGGAGAGATCTGGAAGAAAGAAAGTTTGGTACTGGACCCATGAAGCAGTGGTGGCAGATACAGACACCCTGACACTCAAGGCCATACTGGATAGGCTGGGGTGGGATTCACGGAGGACGTGTCTCAGGGCACAGGCACAACCACTGTTGTCTGGATCACTCATCTGGGTGTTCACTCACAGGGAGAGCTGTGCTCCGTGTGAGGACGGCTGGGTCTCAATAAGGAAGTGGCTACCAGCAGGAAGGGCTAAGTGTTTTATTCTGATTCCTGGCCACCTCCTGCGTCAGTGCTGAGCCTTTATCATGAACCACACCACCTCGTAGGTGTCTGTAATGAATGGAGTGAGCAGTGGAATTATTACTGAGAACACAACGAACAAACTCCGTCCCCGCAGACCCTGGGACGCATCCTCTAAGATGCCACATCAGAACATGAAAACGATTCCTGTTCAAAATAACAAATCTGCGTTTGAAGGCATCTATTATATGTGTGCTTCAAATGATCTCTGAAAGGGGTGGGGGGGCGGTGGGGAGAAACGACTTATTACTTAGGCTCCTTTTGCTCCTCAACGGACACAAGAATCCAAACCCATAGCATCTCTTCACGCAACAGATCCATTTGGAAAACCCAAACTATAACCCTAAATGAAACTTATCACAGATACCTGAATATGTGCTTGCATTTTCTTCTTTTCATTTTGGAGGATTTGGTTTCTTTCCTCTTCTTCTTCAACCCTAGACTCCAAGTCATGGAGAATCTCTTCTAATTCCTGCTTCTTTGCGGCAAGTCTTGCCCTCATCTCTTCTGCTTCAGCAAAGAGCTCAGTCTCTGCTTGTAGCTGCTCTGCCAGGATATTCTTCTCTTCTAGCAGCTGCAATCACAATAAAGCGTCCGGTGCTATGACTGGCCGGTTATGCACAAGAGACAGTCACTGGGACTGCAGTGGTCAGTGCAGGTCGCCCAAGAAACCCGGAGTTAAAAATATATCATGTCACTCGCAAAACTTTCAAATATATCTTCGGCTCTAGCAAAATAAGCTGGGTGAAAACTTGAGACAACAGAAACGACGGAAAAGGTTATCCTGAATAATACATATTAAATTCATGCTATTTTAAAGAATTCCCTTTCTTACTATTAAAGTCATTCAGAAAGGGACCAAAGAAGAGGCGGGGAAATATTATAGAAATGCTATGAAGTTCACGGTGACTGAAGCCATCTGGTATCAAATGATATCCTGGCCTCTACTGTTAAAACTTTTTGGCCCTGAACACACCAGTCCTATCACTGTCAACTACAAACATTTCCTGAGTCTCTGCTTTGTCCATGAAGCACAGCTCCCTGAGAACGGGATGTGGACTCAAGACCACTGTGGCTGGAGAACAGGCAGGGGGGTGCCTTGTACTGTCTCATTCTTTTACTTTTTTCTAGGTCCCTTGTGAGCAGTCACAGGAAGGTGCTAATACCAGGAGAAGTGTCACCGGTGTTAAACGCACACCTGATAGCAAACTTGATCATCTGGGTGTCCCAAGGGTGACAAAGGCAAAAATGCAAGAGGTCGAGCTGATTTCAGTTTATATATACCCCAATGCTTGGCCTAATACACCTGCTACCTCTATGCTCAAACGTCTATGCTTTGGAAAGGAGTGAAAAATACACATAAAGTAAGATGCTGTTTATTTGGAATTCACTGGGCGGGTCCCTATCCGCGGGCTCGCGCATCCTCTTTCAGGGCTGAGCGGCAACTGGTGAGCTGTACCTGTTGGTGCTTCCTCTCCATCTCCTCCAGCTCCCCTTCCACCTTCGTCTGCTTCTCTTTCACCTTCAGCAGCTCTTCGTCTTTGGCCTGGAGCTCCTCCTCTTGGCGAGTGACTTGTAGGAGCGGCTTCACCTACGTTCACGACATTGGACACTGACTGTCGCACCCTGCGCCTCCCCGCCCCTGGGCTTCTCTTGGTCCCGTGCGTGCCACCCCAGGGGGAGCCGGGCGCCCACCTTGGTGAAGACGCGCCACCACTGCCAGTGCCGCAGCTTCAGGTACGCGGCGCAGTTGCGCTGGAGCACCTTCAGGGCGCTCAGCTGCTGCTGCTTCTTGGCGAAGGCCCTGAAGAAGAGGGAGGAACACTCGTTAAAGTAAACTGTGGTTTTGTTTTGCTTGTAAACAGCCATCATCTATTCCTCACAGTTCTGGAGGCTGGGAAGTCCAGGATCACGGCCCCGGCAGATTCCGCGTCTGCCGAGGACCCACTTCCTCACTGACAGCTTCTTCTTGCTGTCGCCTCATAGGGGGGAAGGGCAAGGAAGCTCTGTGGGGTCTCGCTCATGAGGACACTAATCCCATTCGTGAGGGCTCCACCTTCATGCACTAATCACCCCAAAGGCCCCACCTCCAGACACCATCCCACTGGGGATTAGATTCTAGCACACGAATCTGGGGGACACATTCAGTCTACAGCAAATAAGAGGGAACTGGCTTTGACAGCTGCCGTCATAGGAGACTTCCTAGAGGTGAACGTTCTTTGTGGGCTGGGCTGGGGATCGGGGACATGACCACGTCCCTGCCGGACGGCGGGCCTGCTCCGCCCACCTCAACTCTGGTCACGGGACCTGGCACCCTGTTCACAGACGCTGCCGGAAACGGCCCCTGCCACCTACCCCCAGACACACACGTACGTACGTACGTGCGCGCGCGCACGCGGGTGTGAACAAGGCCCTGCTCTCCCCTTCCCTTTGCTGTGCTCCTCGTCCATCCTCTATTAGATACGCGTTCCTCTTTGGATCTGTCACAGGAGACACACCCCTCTTTCTTTCTAAGGTGCCCTTTCTCCTTCCCTCCTGGACTGGACCTGCAGATCCTCATGCTGGCACCTCTCATTTACAGACGCGCTCAGAGAAGCCCTCCCCGAGGACCCACGCTGAAGCAGGACCCCTTTGTTGTCTGTCTTGGCCCCTTGTTCGTATCCTTATTTAGAACGTGTATCTGCTTACCTGGTTCTCGGTCCCACAGGACAGGGACCTCAAGTCTCCCGCGCTCTCGTATTTTTCGCACAAAACACATGCTTATTAGCACAAGCACACTCTCTAAGCATTTAATACATGATTTCCCACTTACTTTCTGGCTAAATAACCTCTGCAAACAGCCTGAAAGAAGATAATGATATCGGTAATTTTTAAATCTCTTTCTTCCTCTAAGTGTGCCAGAACTCCAGCTCTGAAAAATATCTTGCTCTGTCCAATCCTGTACAAGTTTGGGTCCAGTTCTAAAGCCCGGATCTGAGAGAGAGAGAGTCTGTTTGTTATTTGTGCTACAGGAAAGATTGTGTCAACAGCCCACGAACCAGAAAAATCCAGAAGAGCTTACCATGCGCTCACAAGCCTGTTTGCCATCCATAAAGCCCTTAGGAATAGCATTTGGAGTTAGGATCTCGTATCTGTAAGAAAAGCAGCCCAAAAGCCTTTTGTAAAAATCTGTGGAAATGTTTACCTACTAACTATGAGTTCTGCTTCCCCTAAGAGGCAAGGATATAATGGGCAATCAGGTCGAATGAAGAGTAAAGAAATGACCAGCTGATAATCTGAGGTTTCCTGCAGATCTAGTTTCTATTTCTTAAAAGCAGCAGCAAAATGAAAATGCAGTCATTTCTCCCAAGTCAGAGACCATGTTTAAGAAGTTGTGGTGGAGAGGAATCAAAAGCATGGTGATTTTAGAAACTTTTTGTTTTTTATTTCCCACAAAACGTCCACATCCTTAAGATGCAAGGAGAATCTGGCTCTTTGCGTGTTGAGTCACTGTCAACTTGTAGGCATTTATTAGATAACAGAAAAGGCTGTAAGAGCAATGCTTGGAGGGCCTCTGTTTAGAACAGGAGGAAGGGGACTTCCCTGGTGGCGCAGGGGTTGAGAATCCACCTGCCAATGCAGGGTACACGGGTTTGAGCCCTGGTCTGGGAAGATCCCACATGCTGCGGAGCAACTAAGCCTGTGAGCCACAACTACCAAGACTGTGTGCTGCAACTACTGAAGCCTGCGCGCCTAGAGCCTGTGCTCTGCAACAAGAGAAGCCACCGGGATAAGAAGCCCACGCACCGCAACAAAGAGTAGTCCCCGCTCGCTGCAACTAGAGGAAGCCTGCACACAGCAATGAAGACCCAACACAGCCAAAAATAAATAAATTAAAATTAAAAAAAAAAAAAAAAAAGCACAGGAGGAAGTCTCAGGGTGACTCAAAATAGCACTGGGCTGGGCGCACATATGTTCACCGACCTGCACACCTAGGTCTGTGCATTTACTATATGTGTGTTATACCCAAGAGAATAAATTTTAGCACAAAGACAGTGGCTGTATTAAAAGATGAATCCTGGCTACTTCAACCAACTTTGTATTCTGGATGCTAGTTATGTTCCATTTTCTTCTATCAAATAAAAAGTGAAGGGCTTCCCCAGTGGCGCAGTGGTTGGGAGTCCGCCTGCCGATGCAGGGGACATGGGTTCGTGCCCCGGTCCGGGAGGATCCCACATGCTGCGGAGCGGCCGGGCCCGTGAGCCGTGGCCGCTGAGCCTGCGCGTCCGGAGCCTGTGCTCCGCAACGGGAGAGGCCACGGCAGTGAGAGGCCCGCGTGCCGCAAAAAAAAAAAAAAGTGAAAACCTACCAGCTCGTTTATCATATGGTGGGGCCATAATAAGGGTTTCCCTGAAAACCTGTAGGGATTGAACAGTTTTTCAACTGGATTCCCTCTGGGAGAAAGGGCTACTCTTCGACCTGCAGCACTGTTTACTTTATGGAAAAACAAATGCTTCATATTTGGAAACTTGATTTCCAGGAGCAAAGAGGAAAAAGGCAAACTAGACTAACTGTTAAAGAAAATTACATAATACACTTTAAAAAAAAACTGTTGCCCATCATATGTTTTCATCCATTTCTATTGCACACTGATCTTCTCCCTCTTGTTTTTTTCCTAATTCTTTTCTAATCTCCACCTATTTCCGACCCTACTTTAGTAAAAGGATTGTAAGAACACACACACGGGCACACACAGTGGGAAAAATAATATACATACACACGTACACAGATATATTCATTGAAAAAAAGATGGAAAGAAATGTCCCAAAGTGCTTTTAGGAGTCACACCTGAATAATTTTTATTTACTTTTAACGTATTTAAAATTTTTCCTAAAAGGAACATACGTTATTCCTATATTTTATTTTTATTTTATTTTATTTCTTGCGGTACACGGGCCTCTCACTGTTGCGGCCTCTCCCGTGGCGGAGCACAGGCTCCGGACGCGCAGGCTCAGCGGCCATGGCTCACGGGCCCAGCCGCGCCGCAGCACGTGGGATCTTCCCGGACCGGGGCACGAACCCGTGTCCCCTGCATCGGCAGGCGGACTCTCAACCACTGCGCCACCAGGGAAGGCCCCTATCTTTTAAAACATCAGTTTTAAAAAAAGTTATGCTTAAATCCCAGGCAGAACTGTCTGAATGAGTGAACTGTAAGTTCTCAGCTCTGTGTTTCCTCACAGCTGCCTCAGGGCCCCAAGGCCCCAGTCTTTGCTGTGCCCAGAGAAGTTATGAGCACCCCGCCTCTTTGTCAAGTAGGCACTCAATATTCCCGACCAACGATAAAGGGAATAATGATGACCTCCCTCCTGTATGAAAAGAGAACGGAAACCCTCCAGGGAACAAGGAAGAGTCCTTTCACATCATCTCACGGTTTGACTCACATTCAGATAAGCTTCGATACACACAGAACCCAGGTAAAGGTGAGCAATACCTCTGTCTGAATTCCTGGAAAACAATCCGGTTGGGGAATCCCTGGCGACAGATCCTGATCCCTTCCAGGACACCGTTGCAGCGAAGCTGGTCCAGCACTAGGTGTGGGTCCAGTTTTCCAGCCTAATCGAGCAGATGACAGTTTTAGAGCTTCGCCTCTGGGACCGGACCTCGATCCGCCTCCGACACCCGCCTCCGTTCTGCCAGGCACGTACCCGCTTCTCGTGGTTCGGAATGATGCAGCGCACGAAGTTCGGGTTGGTGTTACGGAGCGTCGCCATCAACTTGGTGAGAGATTCCTTGTAGAGCTGCCCGACTGTACGGAACATGCCCTTCTTGGTTTTGTAGGCGGAGCCAAAAGCTGTCTCCGTCATCCCCGTCACTTGGTCCAGACCCACGATCCGGTCCACTGGTGGAAATGAAGAAGACAAGCGAAAATAAGGCAACTCTAGCTCCTGAGCAGGGAAAGAAAAGACAGAGTGACAGAGCAGCAGCACAAGCTTTGTGGGACAAATGATAAGAGATGCCATAGAGGTAGGGCAGTCAGCATATTTAGACACTGCACAAGCCGTGGACCTAAAAGCCACACACTTCTGGGGCGGGATACTGTAGCGCTTTGAGAACTTCGTACCGCACACCAGCAGGTGCCTCCCGCTGCGCTAGGTTCAGGAACTCACTGCCTGATACCACTGGCCTGTCACGTATACAGTTACTTGGTAGATGCAAGATTACTGGCTGGCATTGATACACAAACCGACACGGTGACGAGTCTCAAAATAGGAAATGGCTTCTAAAAATGTACATTAAGATAGACGTTTATACAAAGCAAATCCACTTAGTGAAGATGCTCGGCAATTAGGGACCAGAGTCACCTCTTATGGGTCATTAGATTTCCAAAGAGAAAGGCCAGCAAATGCAGGAAGATTGGATCACCTCAGCTCAGGTTTTTAGGAAGGAGTAAACTTCAACTCTCTCCTCAAAGCATGGATGACACTCAAGAAAGGGCAAGGACGCTCCATCGGAAGGAGTCTTCTGAAAAGTAATCAGTGCCTGAGCTGAGTTCAACGATGGCTAAACCTCTCAGACGCTACGCTCTTATTAAAGCAGCGGACAGTGGCCACTGTCCACACACCTAACGCTTCCCGCGATGGGATCACACGCAGAAGCCCGGCAAGTGCACCGGCCGCCAGCCGAACATTCGGTGCCTAATACGCTCTCGTCAAAAAAAATCTGATGAATGAATGAAACACACAACTGAAATACTTCTTTAAAAAACCAAAATATCAACTGAACTACCCCATCAACGCTCTCTGCGACCCCAGCAGTCCCCTCCGTTTCTTCCGTTTGCGCCCCAGGGCAGGAAGCACGTGGGGACCTGGCACCACGTGAAGTGCTCTCTCAGCAACACCTCAGTCTTGATTCCAATCCTTGCTTTCCAGTGAGGTTTTTATGGAAGAGGCGACCATGGCCCAGGAGGTAAGGGAACTTGTCCAAGTCACGCAGGCCTTCCGCGGAAGCTGCGAGAAGGGTGGATGACGCCTGCACACTACCTACACTTTCCCCTGAGTGAAGCCGCCAGACTCGAGGGTTTAGGTCAAAGCTAGCCCTGCCTGTGCCCCTTGGAGACCAACACTCTCTCCTGGGCCTTCAGCCCGTCTCTCCTCACCCAGCCCGCCCCCGCACGCGCCATGACAATGAACTTCCGTGAGCCACCCGCTTCTGTCTCCTCAGAGCCGGGCCTCTTTCTAGGCGGTTCCCACACCTGCCATTCCTCATCCTTCCCGCCAGTTCCTCACTGTACAGCCGACTGGCTTCCAGGCCGCCCTCTCCCCACACCCCGTTCCACTCAGGCCACGACAGGCCCGGGCCTTATTCAACTTGACCCTGGTCCATTTACCTGTTGACCATCACAGCAGCATTCTAGAAACTCGCCACGCCTGGCTTCTCTTGTGGACTAGGGACCCCACCTTCTCCTGGCCCTCGACCCACCTCTCTCACTACCACACTCTCCTTGATAACTTCTCTTTTGCATTTTCTGTACATCACGACGCTCACTAAGGGCCCAGACTCAGCTCACCTAAAATTCTTTCTAGAATAAGACAGGACACAAGTGCGGGCAGATAGCACTTGACCAGAACTCCTCGAGCCCCAGTCTCATCCTGGGCGATCACATCATACCTGACCTCCCAGCACCAGTCACTGAACACCTATATTCTCCTGTCCACCCGGAAGTCACACAGCTGCCTCTGCCTTCCACACAGTGCCTCTCACGTCTGCTTTTCTCAGTATCACCCCCCTCTAACCTAGTGCGACGCCTGGCATATAACATGCTTGATACATGCATGTTAGCAAATAAATGAAGTAAACGTTAAATGCTTTCACAACTACAGTGAGAAATGCACTGAAAGAAAAGAACAGGATGCTACGAGAAGGATGGGCGGTTAGAGACCTCTCTGGAGAAATTATGTTTAATGCCTTAAGGGTAAGGACGAGCCAGTGCGGAGATAAGAGCGGGCGTGAAGGACCAGAGGCAGGAAGAAGTGCAAGCGGCAGGTGCCAGTGGGGCCTCAGGGGTGAGGAGGTGAGGACACGCACGCAACAGAGAGTGGACTGGGGGAGGGGTCAGGGAGCAAGGCGTGGCCCATGCTGTAGTCCAGGCTCTGAGAGAGATGATGGGAGGCTGAACCTGGAAGATCACAGAGGAGATGGTGGACAAGGAAGATTCCAGATGTGTTTTGGTGGCAGGACCGCCCTGCTCTTAGGATGAGCTTGGTATGGAGAACATGGCAGAGGGCGAGGGCAAGAACTCCTGGGATTTGGGCTTGGGCAGGCAAGTGGCTGGTGGCACCACTGGGAAGATGGGGAGAGAAGGGGGTTCTGTGGGTAGAAAGATGGATCCAAACTCTATTCAAGTTTGGGGCGCCCGTGACACGCTGAGGCGGAGATGTCAAGTGGACAGCGGACAGTCTGCTGCTAAGAAGAGAGGTCTGAAGGAGAAAAGGTAGATCTGGGAGTTGCTGACTTGCAGCTAGGATTTAAAGTTACGGGACTGGATGAGCCCCCTAAAGGGCGAATGACCAGAGATGGGGGCGTGGCGCAAGCCCCAAGGAGCTGGGGCAGGCGGAGGAGTTGGATAAGGAGGACGAGAAGGGGCTGGACGTAGGGGGGCCCAAGGTCAGTGTCCTAAACAGAAGCACATTCTCCCCGTCCCTCCTCCTGTGTATCTAGTGCAGACATGGCCACGGGTTACTCAAGCCAGAAACCGGGAGTCGGCCTCCATGCCCCTCCCACATCCAGCTGCTGATTTACCGGAACCAGTCAGGACAAGCTTCCGGAGTCTTCAGTCCATCCCTCCTCTCCACTGCCCTGGTCTGTGCGACAACGCCCTACCGGGTTCCTTCCTCCAGCCTCACTCTCCCATTTCATCCTCCACCCCTGCAGCCACAATGTGCTTTCCAGTTACACCTTTGTCACGATTAACAGCTGTGTCTAAAACTAAGCAAGCTCCTTGCTCCTAGACTTAAAATCCTTCCATTTCTCCTACAGCTTGTAGGAAACGGTCCAAATAACAGCCCAGCAGCAGAGCACAGGGATGAAGAACTCTACCCAGAGACTCAGAAACACCTGCCACCTACAAGCTGCGTGAACTTGGGTCTAGTTACCCATCTTCTCCCAGCCTCAGTTTGTTCCTCTGTGAAATGGAGCCTTACAGAACCGAGGTGCCTAGAAAGCATGAAGTGCTTGGTGAAGGGACCTCCTGTCACCTTCCCTAGACGCCAACTCTACAAACCAGCTGCATTTTCTCACACACAAAGCTCTCAAGTCTCCATCCTTTTCTCTCTGCCAGGAACCCCGCCTCCTTGCAAACTCATAATGGCTTTTAAATCTCCATCCCTTTCCCTACCACCTCTTCCTGTCCACCTGCCTCCAGGCTAAACAGGCCACTCCCTCCTCAAAGCTTCAAATCACATACAGACATCAGACCCTGGGATGACACTTCCACTCTGTTCCCTGTATATTCCTGCTGGACTAAGCTTCCGGGGACGTCTCTCTCCAGCATGGAACACACACGGGGTCCTGAAAGCAGATCCCTGGTGCCCCTGGACCCCTCTGATCACCAGCTCAAATGGCTTCTTCTGCCTTCCCCACGTCCGGACGTTGGCATGAGCATGGTCCCTGGCGCACACAGTAATTTTTTTTTTTTTAAACAAGTATCCACTGAATGAACACAAAATTACCCACAAGAACAATTCACGCCCATAACAAGAGAAGGAGCCCCACGCTGACTGCGGGGGTTTAGCCACACTGGTCTGCGCTCTTCCCCTGAAGGGGCAGCTCCTCTTCCACAGGGCAGGGTGGCAGGGAGCCCGCGATGCAGCCCCGGGCAAGGACAACTTTTTTTTTGTTTTTTAAGTAATAAACAAAAAACATAATCATAATGAGCCTGATTTTCAAATTTAACTTTAATAAGGGTAATCCAAAGCTGAATATTCAGATTTTTAAAAAATTAATGCTCCAAACTTTCAGTTTTTTTTTAAATTCAAATACTTAAACTCAGGGTTAGTTTCTACCAATGAGTAAAATTATTGGGTAAAAGAGAAACACTTTGGGAACTTCATTAAATGATTTGGGCCACACTAATCATATACGATTTCACTCAAAAATCAAGACCTAGGGCTTCCCTGGTGGTGCAGTGGTTGAGAGTCCGCCTGCCGACGCAGGGGACACGGGTTCGTGCCCCGGTCCGGGAAGATCCCACATGCCGCGGAGCGGCTGGGCCCGTGAGTCATGGCCTCCAGGGCTGCGCGTCCGGAGCCTGTGCTCTGCAACAGGAGAGGCCACAACAGTGAGAGGCCCGCGTACCGCAAAAAACAGTGAGAGGCCCGCGTAACAACAACAACAAAAAATCAAGACCTAGAAAAACCTCTGGGTTTTTTTTTTTTTTGCGGTACGCGGGCCTCTCACTGTTGTGGCCTCTCCCATTGCAGAGCACAGGCTCCGGACGTGCAGGCTCAGCGGCCATGGCTCACGGGCCCAGCCGTTCCGCGGCATGTGGGATCTTCCCGGACCGGGGCACGAACCCGTGTCCCCTGCGTCGGCAGGCGGACTCTCAACCACTGCGCCACCAGGGAAGCCCAAGAATGGCTTTGTTTATCCTCCTCCTCCATCCAGGAAAGGCTGGTTAGGCTGCTGGTGGGCACTGCAATTCATTACTTGGTTGCCCAGTGGCCTGAAAAGAGTTCCAAGTATTTTATACTAACAACTTATTAATCAATAAACCCTACGCGGACAGTCAGAAATGAGATGAGCTCCACAGACCTGCGATCTCTAAGGGCATATTCATAGTTTAGTTTTACGTAAGGAATGGTGTCGTCTGCAGCCGGAATGCTTAACTGGCCCTTCTTCTAATGGATGGTCTCAGGAGACACGAGGAATACATGAGATTTTTGTGTTCTTTAAATCTGTCCGTGGGCCAAAATACTAGTGCTATTATTTCATTTGAAGTATTTAAGCCAGTTCTTCAGAAACTCTCTCTAGATGATAGAGCTGGAAACCAAAAAGGGGGGGAGAAAACTGTCTTAATGTTAACTTCAATACCCAGACACAATGATTAGGAACTACATCACACGCTCCTATCCTAGAGAAGGCTCTAGTCCCCAGCACCGTGCCAGGCACATGGTGGATTCTCAGTGCTCATTTCCATAGACTAAAAGACTGTTCTACTCTTAAGGTACACTAAAATGTTACCAACAGTTGAAAATGATTCCGAAACAAATATTCAACTGCTATGAATTCCCAGAGACAATCTTAACATCGAATAGTCTATCTCCAGGGTACGGCTATTACACAGTAATAAAAAATTTACAGCGGTTACATAACTGGGCTGTAGAACCGACCTGTTAAATGTTCTAGAGTGTTTGGCAAGTTTGAGAAAACTTCCAGGAAGTTCAGCAGTTGATGGGGAGCGTGTGATCCAGGAAGAGAGCAATCTGGCCTCCCCCGAGCGCCAGTGTTAAGGTGACCTGAAATTTGTCTCCCTTACCCACCCTCCCCACCTGTACTTTCTGCCCCTGCAGAAGCCAAAGTCTGGGCACACAGGGAGCCCCCACACCTCCCGCCAGCGCCTCCGGCACGGCTACTCCTGCCTTCTCCCGCGGGCAGGTCCCAGGAATACGATTCATGCCCACCCCGCGCAGCATGGCATGACTGCCTGTCAGCGGGGCCTCGGGGCACTGGGAAGAAAAGAGGACCTGCGTGAGACGATGGCCGAGGAAATAAGCATTTCTTGACTTTCTCTGTTTTTTATAATTAGAACAGCAGCAGCAACGAGGGTACGACAGCAATTACGGCAGCTGCAGAGGCAGCCACGGCAAGTGCAAGGCCAGGCAGGCAGTGCGTACTCAGGCACCTCCCGGGCCGGGTCAGGCTCTCGCTGCCTCGGCTGATACTCGCGGTAACCCTGAGAACTAAGTGTCACTGTCCCCACCGGACCTCGGGAACTGGAGGTGCCGTCCTCGGAAGCTGCTTCTCCTCGAGCTCCCAACTCTGGTTAGAACTCAAGATAAAGAAATAGGAAAGAGTAGAATATGCAACGACGTATAGAACCTTCATCCACTGAACACGAAGACAACGAAACTGCGTACAGAAACCAGATCAGACCTAAACCAGAGAGTCTAAAAGGCACTAAAAATGGGGGTTAGGACCAGTGGATATAATCTACACGGAGATCCAATGATGACCGTTTTTATCAGTCGTGCTACTGGATACTAACGACTCACTGAAGGAAAAAAAAAGACTGGTTCAAAGTCTTCGAAGTCAGAACGTCATCATTTCTGTTATGCCGAGAAGGAAGGGAAGAATTCCGGGGCCACTAGGAGATGAAGGGAGACCCCAGTGGGGCAGCCCTCCCGCAGGCCGGGACCCAGATCTCCCTGCTGATTCCCAGCCCCAGGTGAATTGCTGTCACCACGTTTCAAGTGCTGCTTCTACGAGAGATTGAAAAGGGTGGCGGGAGTTCTCTATCGACGACGAAAACTCGCTTCCTGTACTTCTCACAATGTCTCCGGTGGTCACCCTTCCAGACCCGTCAGCTGCCGTCCAGCACTCGTGGGGGGTCAGAGAACCTTAGGGTACTCACTACCCTGTGAAGGACACGGCAGGTGTCCGCCAGCATCAGGGCAGATTACGCACAACCGTCCCTCCGACACAGTTCGCATCAGGACCTAAAGCCACAAACTACCACCCCTATCGTCACAGGCCCTTTTAGTCTAAAAAGCCCGCCCACCACTTTGAGGTTAGGAACCCGCTTTGCTAATTCATTGCATCCTCCATTACTAGTTTATCCCAGGAGTCTAGAGTTTCAAAATATATTTGGAAGAAAACAGTCCTTTGGTTTATAGCAGAAACCTGTATGACCTCCTTATTCTGCCTCTAGGAATTCTGTTCCTTTCTCTCCTGCACTTGCTCTTTGATGGTTTTGGAAACCTCTCTTTACCCCCATCTCTCATCTTTCTCCTCAAAAGCCCGCACATTCTTCTAATGCTGTTTTCCTAACCTTATGACTCTACTTAGAAGCACAGGGCCCGCGGTAGCTCTCTGTCATCTCATTGAGAGGCACCGCCCACCTCAGTGCGTCAAAGGCCATCACCATTTGATCCTGAGGAACCCCTTCACCCACCGTCTTCCGAGAAACCACTGAAAATACTAAAGCCCATGTTTTCATTTAAAACCCGTTACCCCTCTCTGGGGTTTAAATCCACGAGCATATGTTGAGGAGAACATTTCTGCTGGAGAAATATCAATACTACCTACAACTTCGAAGACCACCTGGGGCCATGGTGGATGGAAGGCCCTCCGGGGTGGGGAGAGATTGAGACCCCGACACTCGGGTCAGCCGGCTGACTCGACCAGAGGCCACCTCATGAGAGAGACGGACCAGGCACGTTTCCAGTGCCCAGGCAAGCAGACGGGAGGAGGGAGCCGGCTCCCCTCAGGGAATGGTTTTATCTAGGATGGCCCTGTACCTGATCCTGCAGGTACAGAAAAGCACCTGGTCCACAGACCCCGGCCCCAGAGGAAAGAGCATCTGTGCTGCAGGAGAGGGAAGGCCATGGTGGGAGGGGCTGGGCGAGGCTGCTGCCCCTAGCTGCTGGGTGTGGGACACCCACCCCCAGACTTCACGGTGCGCCCGTCTGGTGCCAGGAGCGGGGGAGTGATGGGGGCCCACGGGCTGGAAGTCTCTTAAACGGTTAGAAATCCAAGAGTTGGAGGAATGAATTTAAAGGGGGAGCTCTACTTTGGGAGAAAGTCCAAAAGCTCGAGCGCCGACCTTTCAACAAGGCGTAAGTCCCAGGCAGACCATAAGCTTCTAACTACCGGCTAGCTCCTTTCTCTGCCCACTTCCTCAACTCTCTCAGTACCCCCAAGGCCAAAGATGACTGACCTTGAAGATTTCTCCTGCGGACTAGTTATCCCAGCTCACGGAGCAACCCTGGGCATCATCTCTCCCTCCCTCCGCCCCCTTGCTTGCAGCTTTCTTCTTTCACAGTATATGAGCCAGAACTGACCCCAGGAATCTTGGATTAAAACGGGTATGTTTCTTTAACATATTTTTAAAACACTTTTTTGAGATGGGTTTGGGTCTCAGCATTATGTTCCAAAAATCATGAAGGAAATTTTATACGATGAATTTGACTTTGAGTTTTTACTGCTTGATGATTTCACTAAACAACTGGAAGGTTAGGTGATCTTCATTTATATTAGGCTTTTGGGGGGCCTCTTCGCCATGGTTAGGCTGTATTCTTTCCTTCCTTCCATCTATCTATCTGTTTTTAAAGTACAGTCGATTTACAGGTTAGGTTGTATTTTAAACAGGTCTAAGGATTCAAACCATAAGGCCCAAATGTGTGAAAATCCATTTCAGGTTCAAGGTACAGGTTCTAACACTCCACTCTTCGTATCGACGTGCACACATCAAGCCTTGTAGATAGTTTCATGGCTTTCAGTTCAAAAGAAAAGGGCAAGTAGCCAGATATGCACATAAATTCCAAATAAAAAGCATAATGATGAGACCAACATACGTGAGATTATTATGTAATTATTTGTTCACTAAATGTTAATGACTTGAAAAAAGAAAAATAAAAAACAACCTACTCCTCCTTGGAGTTCCTTAGAGTTGAAAATTTAAAGGTAACTCAAAGACAAAGGAGATATTACTGGGCACATCGGTGCCTAACAATTCCGTTAGAGGACTGCGTATCAAACGGCACTACTGGACAAGGTAGTGACAGACCTTTTGCTCTGCGGTGCTTACGGGCTACGCATAAAAGAAGCAATGTGTAGGCAGCAGCAACTGAGTTGTTTATGCGCTCAAACAGTTGCCTTGAAGGAGAATAAAACTGAGCATGAAATGAAGGTTCATGCAGGTCTATGAGCAAAACAAAAACAAAAACCCAGAAACCAAGCCCCCGTCCTCCCAGGCCACCCTGCCAGGCCCCCCACCCCGCAAGTTCTTCCTCTGGGCTGAAACCCCTTGTGTTTGGAAGACCTACAGGCTTTATCCATTCACCTGGTGGCTCATGAAGACCAGAAACACTGTCATAGAAAGAAGCTCTCTGAATATTCTGAATCTCTAAAGCAGAGAAACAGCAAAAACAGGAGGACAGAAGGGCAAATACACAAACACTTCAGTTAGTGTGAAAGACATTCGACATCACAAGTCAACTTTGCAATCGGGCTAACAAAAGCAGCTAGTCCAGGGCAGACCCCATGCAAACATTACTATTTAGAGAATTTGCACATCTGGACAAAGTTCTGTATAAAATAAATGTATACAGCGGAATCATTCCCAACTCCAGGTGTGAGCATTATATCATATTAATGTCAAATGGTTACCCCCATATAAACGCAGGATGAAACTGAAGAGTAATAAGGTACTATCTGCGTTGTCTTTCATAAAATTATCCTCCAATTAGCAAATTAGGACAAGACTGCAGCAAGTTGGACTACTCTGGAAAAGGTAAATATTAGTGGCATTTACTGTCAACAATTCACAGTGCTGTGTAATTTTATTTCCCATCCCGATTTTGGAAATATAATTTACTTCAAATACAAACTACGAATAGGTAACTACCACTAAGGAAAACAAAATTCCATTGTAGCAAGTTCTATTGTACAAAATGTTAAAGCAACTTCAAATCGTAACTAAGATGATACCTACTGATCATACCGTTACTCATGAAAATATCACAGGAGATACATTTACATGAAAATGTAATTTTTAGGTCTTTTCTTCCTTGTACGTTAGCCCCGAGGGGTGGCAAGAAATCCGTGTGCGGCTGGGAGAGAGATCGCAAAACATCTTTCAGCAAAAAAGTAGGGCACTATGAATCTCTAGGGCAGGGCTGCCACCACTAAATCGTATTTCTCCTGGTTTGGCCTGGAGAAAACTCTAACACACAGTTTATTTTAACATGAAATGTCTTATACTCAAGGCATTGCACCTTCACAGGCAAACTATATTCATGTATCATATAACTCACACATTCAGTCAACCTGTCATTTTCTGCCTTTTCACTGATGTGGCTGTAACAAGAGAAAATAATCACATGCCTTTCCAGGGCTATTTTCTTTTCCTAGAGAAGAAGCTCCCCTTCTCCCAAGACATCTCTACGTCCAGAGTGAGCGTGGCGAGTTCTCCACCCTACGACCCTCTCCTAAGTCCTGAGCCTGCCGCTGACCTCACGCGTGCAACACACGGTCCTCGAAACCGGAGGGGCCCGGCATTAGGCTCTGCCTGCCCCTCCCTCCGATGGTGGGTCACCTCTGAGAGCCTGTCCCTCAGATTAAAACTGAGTAACCGTCCACCTGAGCTGACGGATGGCAGGGCTTCCCACTAAGAGAAGCGATACCAGGAGAGCAAACACACAGGATGAGTCCGGAGTGGATGCCGGCACAGCCAGGTCACAATGGGGAGGGGATTTCTGCTCAGCCCATTTGGACAAAAGTGGCCACACGTGCTCCCAAGCTGGCCACGTGGAGAAAGGTGAGGGCCCCGGCAGGGCCTGAGCTGTGGGCCAAGGACAGGTGGACAGGGCTTGAGCCAGGACGGGAGGGCCCCGCAGGCCACACGCCTTTCCTCTCAGAGCTTCTGCCATCAAGTGAGTAACCTGTCTGTAGCTAGTCCATGAAAAGCACAGAAAGGCAGGTAAGGGCTCTGCAGATGGGGTCCTACCTGTGAGACACGTCACCCGCACCTGTGACACGG
This sequence comes from Phocoena phocoena, assembly GCF_963924675.1. Classification (NCBI taxonomy): domain Eukaryota; kingdom Metazoa; phylum Chordata; class Mammalia; order Artiodactyla; family Phocoenidae; genus Phocoena; species Phocoena phocoena. The sequence goes on from NC_089237.1 coordinate 51,862,038, forward strand.
AACGTGCATCAGATCATCACTGCAGCTGCAGCCCCCATCTCCACCCTCACCTGCCGGATCTCACATTCCTGGCACTTCTGAGCCGCTGCTGCCAGAGGCCCTGCCGTACCTGGACGGTGAGGCGGGGAGTTAAAGGAGCCTGGAAGGAGGAAGCCGAGGCAGAGGCGCCTCGGTCCCGTTCCCGCCTGTGTGCGTGTCCTGAGTTTCCATCCGGAAGAAGGCCCTGGGCAGCAAGGGAACACGCCGGTTGTGGTTCCCGAATCCACCTCACTGCTGACAAGCGTGGGCGGTGAGCTTGTCCAGCGTGGCTGGACGTGCAGGCTCACAGGAACAGGTCAGGGGCTCCAAAGGTGTTCCCCACAATATTGTTTTTGGTTAAGAAGTGAAAAGACAAGAGTCAAAAGTGGCTCACCATGTCAGAACCAGTGTGTAAGCCCGGGACCTGCTGTCGTGATTCCCCAAACACCTGCTTCTCTTCTCATGCAAAATGAAGAGAGAAAATCTGTTTTTGAGACTTCAGCGGTCAAATGCTAGTTTCCTCTGTTTCTCTTTCCTTCCACGGTCACCTCGCGCTGAACTCCCCGCTTCCGGGGTCTTTCACCCCGATCCATCCAACAAACCACGGCCCGCTTTGCTTCTTCAAGTTCACACTGTGTCCCTGCCCTGGGCCGCGAAACTACTGATGCCATTTAGTCATCGAAGTCAAATTCACCTGAGACTGGCCACCGCGTTACTCCGTGCTCCAGCCTCATTTCCTGCTCACTCTGCCTCCTGGCCCCAACCCTGCCCTAACGCCCCAACGGGACACTCACCCCGAAGCTGGGATTTTCCACTTCTGCCCTGTGATGGTTCCTTCTACTGGCTTCACCCCCGCTTCTTCCACACCAACATCACTCCTAGAAATGCCATCCACCCCTAGATGAGTGGGTTCGCAGAAACCTACTCACCCTCCATGGTTAAGGCCCCAACAGGATGTGAATGTTCGTCAGTGGGTGCTGGGAGACTGCCTGGGCCCTTAGCACGTGCTCAGGAAATGCTGGCTTGCTTTGTTTGTTCAACAAAGTATTATTTTTCAAGGACAAGGAAAACTGCCTCATCCTTCATGACATCTGACCTTAGCGCCCCAGGAACAAGGCAGTCCCCGCTCAGCTGTCCCCGTGGCATTCATCTCAGGGGTCTGCGACACTCAGCCGTCTGTCCACATGTCTCCCTTCCTTTGCCCTGATATCTGAGCGGAGCCAGGAGGAGGGGTGGGCGTGGTGGGCTCCGTGGGCCACACTGCCCTGGGCAGCACAACGGAATCGACTCCGGATTGAACACAGCATTTCTGACGGGCAGCGTTACTCCTTCCTCCTCTTTCTGTGACGTTTCCTGTGCACCTTTCCCACTGACCTGTGCTGCTCTTCCCAGCCCTGTGGACCCGGTGGCCACCAGAGCTCAGGGTCCCTTTTTCCATGCTAGATCCATTTCTCAGACCCACTCTCACACTTCCCAGAACAGGGCCAAGAGTCCCTCAGCCGCGTGGGCACCGCAGACAGCACCTCAGGATCCTGCTCTCGCCTCAGTCCTCACGGGCCCCCCTGGGCTGACCAGGTCACCACAGATGACAGCGAGCACGCAGCAGCCAGGTGAAGACCTCCATCCAATGGGACAGTGATTAAAAGCTTCTGTTTTACTTGCTGGAAACCTAACCCTTCCCCCAGCCCCTCCCTGTACACAGTCTCACCCACACGATCTCTCCCCAGGACACGTGCGTGTACGTGTGCGGTGTGCCCACCCCTGCAGGCTCCCTCGCACTTGTTGGAGCCGATGTACGTGACCTCGACTAGGCTGTCTTTGGTAGGGTCATCATCCCCCTGCTCACTTTCTCTGTGGTGGCTCTTCTCTTTCTGTCTCTTTCCTTTTGTCCTGACTGCCCTAAGCCCTCTGATCTGCCCTCTGGGTTTCTTTCTCTCTACCCGAGGAGACAGCTAGATGGCAAGGTCTTGAGATGCTTATAGAAAAAGCAGAAGCGAGCCAGGTAACTGACAGACCTGGCCTCAGGGTCAAAGCCTAGGCAGGGGCAGATCCAGAGCTAAACTAAGGTACTGCATGACCTGAGGCCAAGTGAAGCGGTGGGGACAACCAGGACGAAAGTGTGGAGAGAGCTAAATGCCAGAAGATGTTGGTCCCACTACACGTACAGACACACAGCTGCTTTGTTCTTCTGGTACCAGCAAAATCTCTAGTCTATGATAAGATCACCAAAACCTTCACCTGAGGTTCATGTAAACCAAAGAACTGTGAGGACTGACGGAAATAAAAACAACTGATCTATATGCAGATGGCCTGAGTTTATTCACCAGCCACTTTGCATGTGTGTGGAGGGTAGGGCACTGGGGGAGGACGCAGCTCGGCTGACCTGGACACAACACAGAGAAGATGCACAAGGCTTCTCAGGTTTTGTATCCCAACACCCTTGGATTACAACTGCACTGGGACCAGGGTGGCCTGAGGCAAATGTGTAGTTCTTTATGGCTCTGCTACTAGAATGTTCCTACAGCACCTGACCAAGAAGGCAGATGTCTTATTACCCAAGTTTTCTGAAAGTGGGTAAATTCCGATACAACGGCAGCCCTGCTCTAGGGAAAATAAACAGCTTTAAAGTAAAAAAGTCTACACACGTCTATAAGTAAAAGAACCATATATAAGCCTTAACTGTAAAAGATTCGGCCAAGTTTGATTACAAACGCAAGCACATTCTCACCATCCTTCCAGAGCTCCGCCACAAATCTGTCAGAGGACTGATGCAGGAGGGTGGCCACGTTGTCATTCAGGGGGTCCATATTCTTCATCAGCCACTCGTCCGCCTTATAGTCCACCTGCCGGGCCAGAGCCGGGTGCGGCAAGAGGGAAAAGACAAAGACAAGAGACATTTCCAGCCTTCACCTAAAACGTTCACAGGACCCCCCACCCAGGTGGAGGACGGCAACTGCAGGCTCAACCCAAGATTCCCGGAGCCCCGCCCTGTTCCCCCCCCAACAACCAATCAGAAGAAAGTCACACACCCAGCAGCCCTCACCCCAAATTTTACCTATAAAAACCTTTCCCCCAGGGGCTTCCCTGGTGGCGCAGTGGTTGGGAGTCCGCCTGCCGATGCAGGGGACACGGGTTCATGCCCCAGTCCGAGAGGATCCCACATGCTGCGGAGCGGCCGGGCCCGTGAGCCATGGCCGCTAGGCCCGTGCGTCCGGAGCCTGTGCTCCGCAACGGGAGAGGCCACAACAGTGAGAGGCCCGCGTACCGCAAAAAACAAAACAAACAAAAAAAAACTTGCCCCCAAACTCTCGGGGGCTCAGGGGTTTTGCGCACGAGCCACCCGTTCTCCTCGCTTGGCCCTGCAACAAAACTTTCTCTGTACTTCCCCCGTTCCACCCCCAAATAAGTTCATAGAACAATCCAAAAAAATGGGTTGTCTCGAAGGAAGTGCATTTGTAATATGTACTATATGTAAGGGTCTGTAAGTGTATATCAGCACAGTTGTTACAACCGTCATCAAATGTAGCAACATCTCAAACACAGCACTTTAAATGGAGTTCTTTCACTCTTACCTTCCCTGCATAATGTATAATGCAAAAGTCAGCTTTGTCTTTCAGTTGACGAGGTTTCTGAAACTTGGAGTGGGACCCTTGCTCTTGAACTAGTTTTTCAACAAAGGTCTTATCTGTGGCTTTAGGGAACCAGCACTCTTCATCCAAAAGGGCCAGCACACCAGGAGGGTTAGCCTGATAACAGAGGCAAGAAGAACTGACACGTTTTGCACGTCACTGTACATACAAGGATGTTTTCCACTGGGTTTGGCAGCTTAAATTCCAAAACAGTTAGAGCTTCGTGAAGATCTGTGCAAATCAAACTGCTAGGGTAGCAGGTAATGGCAAATCGTAACTATCAATGCAAACACTGAGATCTCAAACTGCTCAAGAAGTACTGGTAAGAAAATGGATGAGCACTGTATCTCAGAAACTTATAAAAAACTAATTCCAAGTAGATAACTCCCCCAAAAGTAGCAAAAAAAAAAAAAAAAAAAGACACCAGAAAGGAACTGAAAGGTGTAGAGACAAAACTGAATCTTTATATTCAATGACTGGCTGGATAAATTGTTATAAACCCTCAACTAGCTGGAATGCTTCAGACATTTTATACCCCAGTCAATTTAAGTTTCTATTTAAGTGATGATTAAATAAAACGAGCACTTCACACTTGGTGAAATATTTAAAACTATTGTTAAGTAGAATATATGGAAGGTGATGAAGTAATTTATCAATTACTTCATGGGTTTGTTTTATCAACAAATAAAATAGAGCCTTCATTTCACTCAACTAGTTCACTGAAAAAAGCCTTAGAGACTTAAAGACACGGAGACATAAGATAGATTAGTGGCCCAGGGGCCGGGGGAGGGGAACAGGAGTGACTGCCAAGGGTAGGACGTTTCCCTCTGGGATGATGAAAATGTTGTGGAATTAGCGGTAATGGTTGTACAACTCTGTGAATATGCTGAAATTCACTGAATTACATACTTTAAAAGGGTGAATTTTAGGATAGTGAATTATGTCTCAAATTAAAAAAAAAATGCCCAGAGCTTGCCATTCTCTGGGAGCTCGGAAATCAATGGAACGACTTCTTTTTTGGAGGAAAGTGGGGCACACATGAAAGCTAAATGAAATATTTAAACAACGATGGCCTATTTTATAGTGCTTCGGGGGTCATCGTTTATTACCATACTGCAAATATGGCAAGTTTCTGATACAAGGCTGAGCGTACCAATCCTAGGGCACAAGGATGAAATCAGCTTTTGGAATAAATCTCTTCAGACCAGTTTTCCTCAACCCACAAGGCCTTTACGTTTACCGCAGGAGAGCTGGCTCTGCGCAAATATTGCTTAGAAAGTAACCGGAGGTTCTAGTTAAACGTGAATGAAACAGTGTAATAACGTGGTCACAGGAAGGCAGAGGTTAACGGAACAGAGCAGGTAGAAGCAGCAGAGAGAATCCTCCCCGCTCCGGGAGCCCAGGACTGAGACCCTTACTCCCTGGCTGTCTAGTTTGTGGCCCCTCTACCTGAAAGGATTTGCAGGGTTCAGAGCTGCTGAAAGAACACTGTAATCAAAGGCCACTAGGCTTAGGTGATCCTAGGGTCCAGGACGGCATTTAACCCGATTTACCCCACTCATCTGACAACTTTGAGAAATGAAGTTCTGGATTAGGATAAGTGAAACACCCATCTTTCTGCCACAATTTCTACATTTTTAATCTATTTCAATGAAAATATTTCTAAATTCTGAAAAAGGAGCCAAATATAATCCAATCTTTTCTAAAGGACTAAGTGACAGCATGATTCAGAAGATCCATAATTTTGTCTCCTTTGCATTCTTCCTACTTCATCTTTCAATGTCAAGATCTCTCATCCCTTTTCCTTTTCACTGGGGATTTCTAAAGAGCTTTAAGTTTGGGAGACCAGGTTTTGTCTCGTGGTCAGAGTACTGTAAGAAGCCAGGCGGGGCCCGGGTTTGTGAGAGATGAGGGCAGACGCCCGGGACAGGCAGGTGCCCCGACAGAGTCGTTTTAGGTATTTTTCTTCTGGAAAAAGTTGTCCTCACTCTCCATTTTGAAAGGACCCACGATGGAGTCATGACGCCACATCGTTCTACATGCTATAGTTAAATTCCCTATGATTATAAACTCTTACAAGGTTTTGAAAAACCTTCTAAAAAAGCATCTTTGTACTTATGAGGATAAGCTTTAGGTACCCCCCAAAATGGATGTGCAAGACCTGTCTTATTCCCAGCTAGACACGGTGCCCCTTTACCGCCTCGGACGTGTGCCCAGGAGAGCCCCACACCCCCGACACGTGCCGAGCGCTGGAGTCAAGGCGGCTGCCGCCACCACCGCGGCGCCTGCGGGCAGCGAAGGCCCACGTCGGCCAGCGCACGGCCCCACGCGAGGACGGGACACGGCCGTGTAGACTAGAAAATTATCTTAGCACCCATGAGACAGGATAATTCCCGTCTCAGCTGATGGCGAGAGAAAGCTCAAGGCACCGCGTGCGCAGGAGCGGAGAGCCGGGGGGCGGGGAGGGGGTCTTACGGGCCTCTCGATGAGGTCGATGCACGGCTGCAGGTCGAGGCCGAAGTCGATGAAGCTCCACTCGATGCCCTCGCGCTGGTACTCCTCCTGCTCCAGCACGAACATCGTGTGGTTGAAGAGCTGCTGCAGCTTCTCGTTGGTGTAGTTGATGCACAGCTGCTCGAACGAGTTCAGCTGCGGGCGCAGGAGAGCCATGTTCCCAACGCGGGGCGGGGATGGGGGAGGGGTAACAAGTCAGCTGGTTCTCAAAGTCAATCCTCAGGTCTTGACTACCCTACTGAGTCCGTCAGATGACAGTGACTAAACCGAGGGGAGTCTCTCTACACACACACACACACACACACACACACACACACACACCCCACATTACTGCGAAGCTAAAAGGAGAAAACGACAAACGTAGCGTGCTGAGTATCTACAAATGAAACCATTTTGATTAGCGAATGGTTAATGAAGAGAAATGAATAAACGAGAAAGGAAGTGAGAAAAAGAAGAGAAACAAAGAGACCTGGGAAGGCCAGAGGCCAAGGGGGCAAGCGCGTCTCCGTGAGCTTTGAGGGTCCAGAGGACAGATGGGCTGCGGCCCCCTCTGCTCCTTACTTAGGCCACTGGCTCCAGAGTGAGTTAAGGAAAACAACAGTAGAAACAAATAATAACCTTTTCATCTGTTACAGACATTTCTTTTTCCCTCTCTGTGAAATCTGCCCACTTCTCTATTGTGCTGCTGATGGGATGAAACATGGATGGATGAAGTAATAGGGATAACTTTCTTAAAGCAGTCGCCTTATATGAGAAGTACTCAGCCTTTTCTTCTGCTTCCATGCTGCCCACACAAGTACCATGGGCCCATAAACAACCTCTTTCATTATAAAGTGATCTGTAATTAGGGAAGGTTTAATCAAGCCCCAAATAATAGATTTATAGCCTGAAAAAGCCATTCCAATCTTCCCTGGGAGGTGTCACACTCAGCGTCTTAGAACGAGGTCACGCTAGGGGGGCCAGGGCAGAGTCTGCCGTGTTCAACACCGTATTTCTAGTGACCCACATCAACACCTGCAGACCGCCCAATGGTGCGTGGTTACGTTTATGTGAATGGTTAAGATCATGAGATCTTAGTGCTCTATTTAGCCTGAGCTACTACATGTGATGGTATTTTTCGTTAATGGATTTCTACTTGTCTTCATATTTAAGCTACCAACTGTATTTTAAAATAATCGATTTTTAAATCGGTAACACATGGTATAAAATTTAAAATGTACAGAGAGCTGCGCTGAGAAGTCTCACTCCAGTCACCCACTTGCTCTCCGTAAGCAACCACTGTCACCTATTTCTTGAGATCCTTCCAGAAACAGTCTGTGCGCTCATAAATGTGTGTTACCCTGATTTTTAAAAAAACTTAACAACGCATCTTGGAATCTGTAATATAATGCCGCCTCATTCTTTATAATGGGTGCATAGTTCTCTATTGCATGAATATATATCGTAATTAATCAAACCAATCTCCTACTAACAGTGGACATTTTCCATTCTTTTCCGTGACAAATAACACTCACTAAACAATCCTGCATTTTTAGCATCTAAAACATTTTCTTTTTTTTTTTTTTACTGTCTGTGTATATTCGTATGTCAAAACCATACAGCTTTATAATTTTTTATCTCTTAATATCCTCTTTTCATTTCTTTTTCAGAATTTTACTATCTATACTTTAATTAACTTATTTTTCAAATTAGTTTTAGAAGCAGGTTGCCTAGTCCTCCTCTACCCCTTGAAACAGGTTTTAAACAAGTATGTTCACTTTAAAGATAAATTTGGGGGACTTCCCTGGTGGCAGAGTGGTTAAGAATCGGCCTGCCAATGCAGGGGATACGGGTTCAAGCCCTGGTCTGGGAAGATCCCACATGCCGCAGAGCAACTAAGCCCATGTGCCACAACTACTGAGCCCATGCACCATAACTACTGAGCCCATGCGCCACAACTACTGAAGCCCGTGTGCCTAGAGTCCGTGCTCCACAACAGGAGAAGCCACCGCAATGAGAAGCCTGTGCACCACAATGAAGAGTAAGTAGCCCCTGCTCACTGCAACTAGAGAAAGCCCAAGCACAGCAACAAAGACCCAATGCAGCCAAAAATAAATAGATAAATAAATAAGATAAAATCTATGCTCTTCTTTCTTGATGTTAAAAACATATTTTAAAAAAAAAAGATGAATTTGGGGAAGATTTACACCTTTACAACGCTGAATTTTCTCATCCAAGAACAAGCTATATTTTTACATTTCTTTAAGTCTTTCATTTTTTCACAGTTGCCCTGTAAAGTTGTCAACTAAATCTTTCCCATTTCTTCTTAGGTATTTCATCTGTTCTTGTTGGCAGCTGGAAGTGGGGGTCTTTTCTTTCACTGTATCTTCTGATTGTTTATACACAGGAAGGCAACATGCAATTTGCACGCAGCCACCTTTCATGGTTTTTCAGTTATTCACAAATCAATACATATTAAAGCAATCTTGGGGCTTCCCTGGTGGTGCAGTGGTTAAGAATCTGCCCGCCAAGGCAGGGGACACGGGTTCGGGCCCCGGTCCGGGAAGATCCCACATGCCGCGGAGCAACTAAGCCCGTGCGCCACAACTACTGAGCCTGAGCTCTAGAGCCCTCGAGCCACAACTACTGAAGCCCGCTCACCTAGAGCCCGTGCTCCACAACAAGAGAAGCCACCGCAATGGGAAGCCTGTGCACCACAACAAAGAGGGGCCCCCGCTCGCCGCAACTAAAGAAAGCCGGCGCACAGCAACGAAGAACCGACGCAGCCAAAAATAAATAAATTAAAAAACAAAAAACATATTAAAGCAATCTTTTATAGTGTCAGTGGCAGTTTGGGGGATAAAACTGCTTATACCAGTAACAGTTCAAATTTTATGAGGACAGACTTATATAGTCCAAAGGGGTTCATTTTAAAATAGGACAATTCAGTATCCAACTGGTCAAAGCAGCACAGTGACCCCAAGAAGTATTTAATTCAGTATTTGTGCCTTGCTATACAGTGTCTATCAAAGGAGAGATAAAGATACACATTTTTAGGAGACCAAAATTTTATCAGTGTTTAGCAAAACCACAGCAGGTATGTGACTCCAAACCTTTGATGGATTGATGGTGAGTGTCTGGAGAAATCTAGTCAGACTAGTAGTGAAATATATTGAGATGCACCACCAAATCCTGTGGGTGTATCTTCAGAACAGAGTCCACTATGTTCCCTCATCTCTTGATCTCACACAGCTGCTCCTGACTCCCGCTCAAGCCAGTGTCATCTGGCCGCCAGGCTACGGCAACGCCATCCTCCACTGGCTCCCTGCTTCTGCTTTTCCATCTCCCACTCCATGTCTCCAGCTCCTCTGCCCCTCTGGTCAGCTACCTCTAGTCCCACTGGCTTTCTAGCAGTTTCTCACATCTGACAAATTCTCTCCCATACAGGACCACTGGACCTACTCTCATTATGCTGGGGCTTCTTCCTGAGGCCGGGGGCTCCTCGTGCTCCACTCTCACTGCTGCAGACACATCTTCCACAGTGGGCCCCCCCCCCCCGCCAGTTCCTTCTATCACAGCCCCCCCCCCCCTCACTTCATTATCCAAAATTCTGAGAATTTTGGGTTTCTGTCACTCCATGTTTGACTCTCTACTATCAATGGAATGGCAGGGACTGTACCTACTTATCTACCATCATATCCCTGGTGGCTGGCACTGCAGCTGGTACAGAGGGAGCCTTAAGTGTTATTGGTGAAAAGGGTAAACAGAAGGAAGGAAAAGCAGGAGGGGGAAAGATATACCTCAAAAATCTCAAATCCAGCGATATCCAGGATTCCAATGAAAGACGCCCCTTGCCGTTTGGTCCTGTCCAGAGCTTTATTGATGCGGTGCACAAGCCAGCGGAAGAGCCGCTCGTACGTAGCTTTTGCCAAAGCTTCTACTGCAAAATCTGCCTGTAATTAGACAACATCAACCTTTTATTCCGGAAACAATCTCAACAAAACACTAACAGCTGTTTGATGGAGGCAGTTTCATGATGTAAAAGAGCACTTACTGCTTAATCCTCTCTGAATTTTATACATCAACAGAGGGTATTAGTACAATTAAACGTACACTGGAGATAATCAATGGAGGAAATGGGTGGAGATGCCCAGTAAAAATAAACTCTTCCCTCTGCCCCTGGGGTTCTAGGCGGCGCATCTCCCCAGAGTCCACCAGGAAACGGGTGAATCCGACGCCTGCATTCTTGGCGCTGTCTCCCCTCCCCCCAACAGGGACAAGGGAGCAAGCAGGGCACCCCCCCTGTTGGGCGGGACCCCGAGGTACACGTCCTGGGGAACATGTATGATCCATCTACCTGGGGAAAACTCACGGTGATATTTCAGATTTCCTTTTTTACAAGTCACCTCTAAAAATGTTCTGAGAGAAAGTACTCAATTAGTACCAAGAAACATCCATACAATAGAGCTTCTGTTGATTCGGTTTGTTACGTGCCCATCAGAAGGTCTAACGGCCACGGTTATCATTCAAACAAACGTGTGACAGCAACTGACGTTAAACTTACTTGTTCTTTGGTCTGCGCTTTCTGCACGTAGTCTCGGCCGACCTTGATCCGGGGGGTGAGAATAGCCCGAGTGAACTCCATCACATTCATGCCCAGAAGATGGCAGAGTTTCTGGGCAACTAGAGGGTAAAAGGTCTCCTAAATACTAGGCTTCTACTTACGATCTAGTCACCATATATTCAGTCAACACTGGAAACACCTGAGTAGTTATCAAATTGTATTAAGAAATTAAATACAAGGCATAAGGTTGGGCAAGTTTTAGGTCTGATGAGAACTACCTTCATCCTTTCAAATTAATAATACTCATCCTTAGGCTACATAAGAGAAGATTAGTCAGCAATTACTTACTCTGGGTAACTTAATGCAAGTTACTAAGTCTTAGAACCCATGGATAATGCACAGAATGAGAAAAACAGTGTTTAAAATAGTTTAAATCATCATGTTACCAAGACAACTAATCATGCCCATATAGCGATCCTAATAATAGTTTAGTAGGCAAGAAACCTAAAGGTTATTAAAATTATTTGATTCCTCGGCTCACATAAAAAGCCGCTAATTTTGTTACTGTTGATTCTCACCAGCATTAGGGCACCCACCTCAGCAGAAGTTCACTGTCTAATGTCACTAAGGTCCAACAAGTGTTCCAATTATTACAATAAATGTCTGATTAAGTGTTAAAATAACAATAAAATTCTATAAGGGTAAGTACATTTTAAATCACGTTAGAAGCATAACCAAGTTCCTTCTCAAAAGCGCACTGCGGGCTTCCCTGGTGGCGCAGTGGTTGAGAGTCCGCCTGCCGGTGCAGGGGACGCGGGTTCGTGCCCCGGTCCGGGAAGATCCCACATGCCGCGGAGCAACTGGGCCCGTGAGCCATGGTCGCTGAGCCTGCGCGTCCGGCGCCTGTGCTCCGCAACGGGAGAGGCCACAACAGTGAGAGGCCCGCATACCGCAAAAACAAACAAACAAAAAACAAACAAAGACGCACTGCATCCTACCCCCCTGTGATCCAGGTGAACCGTTGGCAACCTAGCAGCACCCTGGGTGGGCAGGGCAGGCCGTGCCTCAGCGAGCACTTCCTCTGGTTTGTGACTCTTATCGCCAGCTTTTACCAGCTGCCCTCCTCAACCCCTACGTCCTGCCTCCCTTTAGTTAACCTACATATGTGTGCTTGTGTGCACGTATTGAATGGGAAGTTGAAAAATACAAAGCAGCAAAAGGAAATTGCCTACACTCTCTTGCTTTATCACAATAAACATCATTTTAGCAGTGAAAAAACGGACTTTAGAGTGTGGTTATACCTTGGCTTACTTTCCTCTACCAGGAAAACAAGTTCCCTTACAACTGCATCACATTTTCTACTTCTAAGCCTTATTACCCTCTTATTTGCCATTTATGCTTTTTTAAAAGAGTCATACTCAATCTAAAAGGTAGTGATTTGCCAATATTGCTCTGAAGGCCACTCCAGGGAGGCGCACGTAAATGTTTCAGCATCACCGGCAACGGAACCATTCACCCTGATTGCACCCTGTGGTCATTTAACATGTGCCTCCGGCCTCTGTTCTCCTGCAGATAGGTGGTTAGATCTGGCAGTCTTTTTCTGGTTTCCCCTTTTGTTTTTGAAGCAGCAATAAGGACCCTAATTTCCCAGCTCTCGCTTGGTCTGTCTGTGATTGTTTTTTTCAGATTCTATCTGGTTTCAAAGTGCCTTATAGCCAAAGCCCAATAATCAAAACGTGCTCTTCCTTTTGGTTCGTTATTATGTTTGTGATAAATTTCTGTGATTAAATGTATTTTTTTCTTTTGAATTTGTGGTGCTCTGGTACTACTGGTTAACAGCCATTTGCTATATTTACCTTATTCATGGGGCGGGGAGTGGATAAGGAGGAATGCGCTGTAGAGATTCGTATGTTTAATAAAGATAATTTTACTTTTAGTACTATAGACAATAGTAGAGAATAAGTCTTTTATAAGAAATGCCACTTTGGTACCAACATGTAAACATGCCATGGGAAATTAATGTATAATAACATATTAATAACCCTATGAAATACGCCAGTCACAAAAGACAAATACTGAATGATTCCACTTCTATGAGATGCCTAGACTAGTCAAATTCATAGAAACAAACTAGAATGGTGGTTGCCAGGGGCTGGGGGAGGGGGAAATGGGGAGTTGTTTTAGAGTTTAAGTTTGCAAGATGAATTCTGGAGACTGATCACATAATGATGCGAAAATACATTACTGAACTGTACACTTTAAAAATGGTCAAAATAAATTTTGCTATGTGTAATTTTATCACAATTAAAAAATTTTTAAATATCGATAACCTGAAAAACTCTGTAAGAGAAAGAAATATCACCAATACTAAAAGAAGTCCAAGTGTATATGCTCATTTCAGGCCCTTATTTTTTGACCCTGAGTCAAGCATCAGACTGAAATATTTACAAATGAAATATCTGGGATTTGCTTTGAAATAATCCAGAAAAAGGGAAGTGAGAGGTGGTATGAATGAAACACAACAGGCTGTGAGTTGGTGACTGTCTACGGCGGGTGACGAGAATGTGGGGAGTTCTTTACACTCTTCTCTCTCCTATTACATGTTTAAATTTTACTGTAATTAAAAAGTACAAACTCTTACACACTGCAACACAGCAAGTGTTAATTAACCACCACTACCTGATATAGGTAATAATTTGAGAAAAATTATTTATAGAGTTGTAATTTTTTAAAGCTTCTCATACAATTAGAAAGAGATTTATTTTACTTTCATTACTGGTGATGTAGTGAACAGCAATGAAGCAATGACACTGGAGCCATTTTAGTTGTTTTTTTTTTTTTAAAAAAACAGTTGTTCTGTAAAAGAAGCAGGAAAAAAGGAAAAAGGAGGGAAGGATGGAAAGAAAGAAAAATAAAGTTAGAAAGAGATAAAGGAAAGAAGAAAGGAAGAAAAGAAAGAAGGAAAAGAATAGAGAAAAAACAAAGAGAGGGAAAGCCTTGCCATCATGAGACATTTCCAGATTTTCAGGGAAATTTTCAAATGCCATAGTCTATAAAATCGTATGAGAAAGTAACAAATCAAGGGCATTAAAAAAAAACAAGGAAAACAAAATCAACCATTATAAGCTAAAAGTTATCTTAAAATAACAAGTAGAGGACTTCCCTGGTGGCGCATTGGTTAAGAATCTGCCTGCCAACGCGGGGGACACGGGTTCGCGCCCTGGTCCAGAAAGATCCCACATGCTGCGGAGCAACTAAGCCTGTGTGCCACAACTACGGAGACTGCACTCTAGAGCCCGCGAGCCACAACTACTGAGCCCACGTGCCACAACTACTGAAGCCTGTGCGCCTAGAGCCCGTGCTCCACAAGAGAAGCCACTGCAAGGAGAAGCCCGCACACCACAATGAAGAGCAGCCCCCACTCGCTGCAACTAGAGAAAGCCTGTGTGCAGCAATGAAGACCCAACGCAGTCAAATAAATAAATAAATATTTTTTAAAGGTTAAAAAAAATAACAAGTAGAAAACCTATCACATTATATTTTAAAAAGTAGAAACACACTTGGCTGCCTTGACTTTCAGATGGGTGACCTGATTCTCTTCTACCTCTAGGTCAAGATCTCCAAGCCAAGTTACACTAATACATTTCTTGTTCTAAATCTTAAACTGCTCGATTTTAAGTCTTACTTAACCACGTGAAAGCTATATGGAAGAAGCTGGCCCAAATGTCAATCAAAATACTTTGACTGAATGATATAGTTCATGATCCTGGAAATCTAAAGATTTAGGATGAGGTGCAGGGGCTTTGTCAGGAAATGGTGGTGATGAGGTATCAGGAGACGGACAGGTCCCTTAAAAGGGTTACACAGAATTAAATTAATATTGGTTACAACAAAGAAGGCCGATTTCCAGGGCAGAGACTGTGATGCATGTCAGCCTTCACTGGCCACGGTGGATCCTGTGAGGCAGGATAACGTCCCCGGGTGATCAAGCATTGGAGTCAGTACACTGATTCCTCCGTTTTCTTTTTGTCTCCAGACCTTCAGAAGCAGACCCCACAAGGCTTGCAAACACATTTTATGATTCACAAACTTCTGTCCTCGACCAGTGCGAATTTCAATCCATTTTCGATATTTAAAAGCTTGAAGATTTCATATTAAAATCTAGGTTTCCACCTTTCTTCGAAAAATCAATTCTAGTTGGCAGCCCTGGGCCTATACTGCTGCCAAGGAGAAAACTGGCTATAGAACCTAGCAGCTGCAGCTCCGTTTCAGGTGAGCCCTGTGGTCTCTGCAGCCTGTGCCCCCTTCCACCCCCCAGTCCTAATGCCCCACGGCTAAGGCAGAGTCTCCACTGCCACGTCTCACCCTGCACCCCATTCTCTTCCCTCCTTTATGGAATCAGAGTGACCCTTACTCCTAGGCACGTGGAGTCTCATGGGAAACACTTCAGGAGGGCTTTTATGCTTGCGTTGTAACATGTTTTTGGAGAACACGACAACAGACCACGGAAATAAAATCAGTATTCATCAATTTACCTGTATTCTCCGGCATGGAAGCTTGATCAGTGTTTCGCTCCTTTTTGAAAGAAATATTTCCGAACTGTAGCACTGAAGATACCACTTTAAGCATTGCTTTATGTTGATATAAAAAGAAAAGAATTAATTAAGATACTGCATCAAAATGTAGCAGAGACATATTCTAACTTATTTTGTGCTAAAAATGAGCTATACAAAATTTTTCAGTAAGACAAATCCTAGGATTTCATAAAATTACAGGCAGTTCCCATTAGTTTCTCAATCATTTTCTAGTTCAGGTAATTTACCCCCAATTTATAAGTCTTATGAAAATTGAGCATCAGAATCTTATGAGAGAAATCACACATACACAGAATCTCTTCGTGGGAGAAGCCCATTATATGCATTGCTTCCATCGTCTCTTGAAAGTTGTCTTTGTCTTGCTGTCCCGGAATAGGAATATAGCCGTTGGAGAGAAATCTGTAGTTATTAAATCCTTCAAGGAGCAAATCAGCTGAAAGAAAACGTAACAGAATACAACGTAATAAATAGTCAGCAACAGACTCAAGCACATCCCCACCTTCCAACTGCACCCACACGGCAGAAAAACATGCAACCCATCACCACCACGTACTTCTTCTTTCTTTATATGCTCATGTTAAATACACAGACATAAGACAGTTTTCCATTGTCTGTACAATGAAGGAAAACGATGATGTAAACAACAGACATCTAAACAGGGGCTCTGGGGAACAGCGGTTTGTATATTATATTTGAAATCAGAAAGCTGGGGTACGATAACCTTCCAGATAACTCAACTTGATTTTCAGATTTAAATATTTTAGGCATCTTTTGAGGGAAAGCTTTCAAACCCATATTCTATGTTCCTATATTAGCAAGGAGTTTATAGCAAACACCATGAGGTCAATGTGAAGACTGCATGGGCTTAGATAAAGACTTGGATATGGAAGGTGTAGAATATGGACCAGGCAAATGCTGAGCCCAGACAATGCCTTGAAACTGTTTCTCCAAGTCAGTCTGTTTAGTGGTACATTGCCTCTGAGAGTGATGTCTGACACAGTAATAGTCTGACAGGGTATTATAACGGATACTCCCACTGACTCTATACTTCAGGGTCCATGAGTTAGAGAGAACTCAACCGACTCCTTCAAGAAACGTGTTCTTAAGAGCAGAAGGACGTTCTCAGGAGCACTCAGAATAGTAAAACAGGTTGTCATCCCTTCAGCAGATGTTATCACGTGCTCCTAGCTTTCCGTGGAACTGGCTCTGCCGCAGAGGATTTCTCCTGATCACCCCCATCCCTTAAGTCTTATTTACATCACACTGAGCTTCTACTGGGTATTGCTTGCTTGCTTTTTTTCTTTTTAAATCTCCTTCTTTTAACAGTTTTGTCTTTTTTTTTTTTTTGATTCACTATTACTTCAGAATGCCTGCCAGTCTGAAAGCCTGAGGGTTTCCTTCCCTTCAGCGTTACCTAACGGGATAATCTTGAATTTTTAGTCTCTCCCTGTCAATTACTCTATTTACTTGCTGCTTATTATTATTATTTTTTTTCCTCTGCAGGTCTTTCTTTAACTGATTTCTGGGTTTAACGCTTCCACAGATGACCTATGGTTAACAAAAGCCTAGACCCCAGATGAGAAGAGTATTACTGGCTTTTATATGTCTGTTGTGATATCTAAATAATATACATACTAATTCTAGAGAAGCAGCGTGGACTTTGAAACTCAGAAGAAACTGGAAAGTTGTGTACCTTCTCCTCTCCCTCCTGACCCAGCAAAACTCTGACCCAGAACAGAATTTACTTTTTTACCCTGTCCAACCCTAAACTTGTGATTCACAAAATAAATAAATAAAAATCCGCACAGGTTCTTTCTAGTACTACTGGAAGCGTAACACATATTCAGTTGTAAATCTAGGAATACACATATTTATCCCAGTTAATTTTATTAAGTAAATTTATTTTCTCTTACTTTTGTATTTATAAACTTTGAAATGGAATGTGTATGAAAACACATCATTTGTCTTCTAATTTAAAATTATTTTAAAAGAAAAGAAACAAAAGTACAAAAGATAATATAACACCACCCATATGCTTGCCACTTAAAGTACTGATCCCATGGCTTGGAAGTTCAACATCATTTTCGTAATTTAACCAGCTAGAATTCTGGTGTATGTGTATAAATCTGTTTCCCAAAACTGTTCTCTTTCTCAAAAAAATTTTTTAATATTAAAAAAGATACTCAACTGAATATAAAATAGTAAAAAACTTTGTAACTTACACTTCAGATGTTCTCCTGCTCCAGATAACAATTGGTAAAAGATATGAAAAGTACGTTCATCTTTTGCTTGACGAACAGCACGAGATTTTTCCAGAAGGTCTGAGCAAAGGAGGTTAAGGGTGACACTGAAGGCAGGAAAAGCCTTTTAACATCAGAATTACTATCACAACTTCACAAATAAGAAAACCAAGGTACAAAGAAATTACTCAAAATAACACAGCTGGGACTTCCCCGGTGGAGCAGTGGTTAAGAGTCTGCCTGCCAACGCAGGGGACACAGGTTCAATCCCTGGTCCAGGAAGATCCCACGTACCGCGGAGCAACTAAGCCCATGCGCCACAACTACTAAGTCTGTGCTCTAGAGCCCGTGAGCCACAACTACTGAGCCCGCCTGCCACAACTACTGAAGCCCGTGCGCCTAGAGCCCGTGCTCCGCAGCAAGAGAAGCCACCGCAATGAGAAGCCCGCGCACCGCAACAAAGAGCCTGTGAGCAGCAACGAAGACCCAACGCGGCCAAAAATAAATAAACAAATAAATAATAAAAATGCGAAGCATTGTATGTAGAAAAACTTAAAAAAAAAAACCCACCAGCTAATAAGTGGTAGAGGTACAAATCAAAACTTTGTTGAACTCCAAAATTCACGTGCATAACTCCTGTCCTACCCCTCTGAGTCCCCACTCAGCGCCTGCACGTCACAACACCACGCCTCCGCCTGGGTATCAGGACGCACATCTGGGACCTGCTTGGGTTCTCTGTCCATGGGGCCTTGATGCTCCCAGCCTGTCTCTGGGTTGAAAGCCACACTGGACTCTCAGAGTCTCAGTTTCACTGCTTTGGGAGAGGACTGCCTCCTCTGAAGTAAACCTTCCCAGGGGCCACCAACGTGAATTATGTGGGTGCCACACAGCCTGATTTTAAATCAGACTATCCCAAACACATCCTCCACATTCGGCGAAAAGTACACTCACATGAACGATGCTCCCCGGTATGAAGAAACTCTAGCTCCATTCGCCTGTCATTTTCAAGTGCTTCTTGTGTTTTCTGGCTCTGAGCATATTTAGAGACATAAAACACAGTTCTGAATTAACAGGAAAAGTTTGATTTATCCCTCACCTGAGGGATAGAAGCAGTGTATTTCTATCACTAAAGAGTAGTTAACAAGTATCAGAGGACTGTCACCTGTATCTTTCCTAACGGGCACATTATCATTCAGAATCATTTCTAATTTATTATCTCTTAAATCAAATTAATTCTTTATATATCTATCATTCTTTAAGGTCATTCTACGCATGCGACATTTCTTAAGACTAGTCTATGTATTTGACTTTTTTTTGCCTCTAGTTTTATTCTGCTTAATACTAACTGAAACTACTTCAGCTCTGTACATCAGTAAGGTTTGTTTTGATGGGACATGCTCATCTCACTAGTATCAGAAGTAGATGGTAAAAAATGGGCTAACGCAGCAGTAACTGAAGATGTTTTCAACGTATCGGTATTCACCTAAACGTCCTTACAGCACACAAACACTTCCTGGGTCGATGTACAGGTACCCTCACCTCAGTGGGACTCTCCACTTCCCCAGCCATGTGACCAGATCATGACCTGGTGTTAAAAACAAACAACAACAAAATACCACTTTGGAGTTCATATTCTGAAGTTGAAGGTATGTGAACAAGTCACAATCTCTCTGGGCTAAAGTTTTATCATCTGGATAATGGGAGAGGTACCACAGAGCGTTGCCACGAGGCCATAGGAGGACTAAATCATTCTCTATTTCGAATAATGTGATTATGAAAAAGGATACATGTTTCAATGTTGGCCCCAACGATATAGCCAGTTACGTCAAAGTTGATCCGAATAAACTTGCCCTGAAAATCAATCACAAAGAGAAAACTGAAAATAAATTAAGGACACAGGAGATCTGAACACTATAATAAAACAATAAGCCAAAGTACCCTGTCATGTGTCCATGAATTGCTTACAAAAGCGGATCTTACATATTGCCCCAAATAAAAAGAAAAAGCCTCAATACATTTTTCTTAAAATGTAGGGTTAGGATAGGTTACTCTCCTTGACGTAATAAAAATGAAACCCTAACCATTTAGAACTTTTTAAAAGTTCTTCTAAATAATCTGAAAGATTTTAATAGCTTTAAAGGAACACTATGCCCAGCCCTATAATGCTAGACTTGAAAAAAGTAAATAATATAGATGACTTCCTAAGAAAACAGAAATCCATTCAGGAAAACAAGAGAAAACTTGAACCGACCATAATCATAGAAAATAATAAAATATAATTACTCCTTTAAAAATGATGGATTGGTCTTAAATAGTTTTGCAAATTCCTAGGGAATATTTGATTGCTTTACTACATAACTGTTTCAGGGAAACAGAAAACAGTGATTCTTTCATAATTCATTTTATAAAGTTATCATAACACTGAATACCCAAACTGGTAAAGATATCATAAAAAGGGAGAGCAATATAAAAGCAAATATCTTACTTATAAATACTGATATAAAAGGCCAAATTAAATACTTTGCAAAATAAAGGAACATAATAATGATAAAAAATTCCAGGACTGCTAAGGACTGATACTGGTAAACATACTACTGTTATTCAGCAAATGAAAAGGCAAGGGATTGGAAGGCTTTCCTTATAGAAGTGGACAGGCAGATTCCAAAATTTAAGGGAAATGAAAAAGATCTAGAAAAGTCACAACAATTCTGAGAAAGAGGACCAGAGCTTGAGGACGTGCACTACTGGATTTCAAGAAGCTATAAAATTATTAAGACACTGTGGTATTGATTAAAGGACAGAGATACAGAACAATGGAGCAGAGTCCAGAAATAGACCACGCATATTCGGTCAGTTCATCTTTGACAAAGGTGCCGAGGTAATTTAACAGGGAAAGGACCAGTCTTTTCAACAAGTGGTGCTTGAAAAATATGCAAAATGAAACAAAAAGAACCTAGACCCTTACCCCACACCATATACAAAAATTAACTCAAAATAGATCACAGGGCTTCCCTGGTGGCGCAGTGGTTGAGAATCTGCCTGCCAGTGCAGGGGACACGGGTTTGAGCCCCGGTCCGGGAAGATCCCACATGCCACGGAGCAGCTAAGCTCTTCATTTCTACACCGTCTACTTGCTTCCAATCACTTTCATATACAATTCTGCCTTCAGCATTTGTCTTTACAAACCATACTGCATAAATGCTGATCCACAAACATTACACAAGATGAAAGAACACTGTCACATGGCCGTTTAGTAAAACCAGCGGTCCAGATTCTTCTTACAAAATTCTGAGTTAGGAAATCCTTCCTGTTGAATGACTATAACTGGATGCCAATGACACATTTCCTTCTTGTCTTTAGAAACAGATTGTTCTCGAGTTTGAGAAAATTCAAGGCTACACCATTTGAAGACTCAACCTGAGACAGAACCAATTTCACTGTCATCAGAGTCTACAACGCTGCCTGTCTCTTTGCATTCATCTTCGGATTCATCTAATATTTGTGAAATGTGTTCCTCTGTCACTTTACCGCTCTTTGTCGTTAAGGTGAAAACTTCTGATTTTTTCAATTACGTTCACTGAAATCTAAAATCAGACTACAAAAAAGCTGTCTGTAGCATTCTTTCATACCTTCTAGAAAGATAATGCAATTCTTTGGGCAATACAATAAGCAAACGAAAGGATGATGCAACAGTCGCTGTTACAGCCTCCTTCTAGGCAATTCCATTAGTCTTATTATTTTAGTCTTTTTTTAAAAAATAAATAAATAAATAAATAATTTATTTATTGGCTGCGTTGGGTCTTCATTGCTGCGCACGGGCTTTCTCTAGTTGCGGCGAGCGGGGGTTACTCTTTGTTGCGGTGCCTGGGCTTCTCATGGCGGTAGCTTCTCTTGCTGTGGAGCACGGGCTCTAGGCGCACCCGTGGGCTCAGTAGTTGCGGCACGTGGGCTCAGTAGTTCTGGCTTGTGGGCTCTACAGTGCAGGCTCAGTAGCTGTGGCACACAGGCTTAGCTGCTCCACGGCATGTGGGATCCTCCTGGACCAGGGCTCGAACCCGTGTCCCCTGTGTTGGCAGGTGGATTCTTAACCACTGTGCCACCAGGGAAGCCCCTATTTTAGTCTTTTTAAACACTGTTGGGAATAACTGATGAGGAATGATGAATCAATTCCAAGGATGATGAAATAGCAAAATGTTACAAAATACAGAAAAAAATAAGATCACTAAAACCCTTAATTTTTCTTAGATTTATAAAACAGCCCAAAGGACTCATATGGTAATTATGAGAGAAAATGAGTTTTATGGTATTTTTAAAATAAGTCATTTTTGTTCTTGTTTTGTGGAAGACCCTTAAGAAACAATAAAGTTCAAAACTATCAGTCCTTACAAATCATTAGAACTGCTCAAAAAAAAAACTCAAAAACTAAAATCAGGTCCTGATGTTACAATGAGGATTAAAATTCTTTCCAAATTTTAAACAGCTGTATCATCTATACACTATTTCATTAATAAAAAATTACTATTTTAAGAGAGAGTAGTCAAGACAATGTTATTACTTCAAAGTTGCAAAGATTACACTGCCAACACAACTGCTCAAACAGATACTTTTTCAAACTTCTCACTTTAACCCTGCAGAAGGGTTAATCAAAATCATATCATTTCACCTAATTCTTACTGAATATTTCACTTAAAAATTCATTATATAGTAATACAAACGTTCAGCTTTCAATAACTTGTCTAATTTATTATGTATTTATCTACATTCTGTTTAAGCTTTCAACTTCTTATACTATTTCCTATTCCCTTTTCTTTACCACTCATTAGAAGTTCAAAATTCATTAAACAAAAGAAATTCTTTATTTGGGCAAAAGGACAAAGTTATCACACTGGTAATGTTGAACTCTAATAAGTTTTTAAATTGAACACTGTCCATTTTATATTTGGTGAACTTATTTTTCCTTTACTTCATGAGAAAATAATAAACTAAAAAAGGAAGTTAGATTCAAAGGAGAAAAAAAAAACAAACTAAAGTTTTTTAGTTCTTCTGAACTAAAAACACGGGCTTCTGAACAGGTAACCTAAAAAGAAATGTCCCCAAATGATTTAGATATGTGATCACTTACCTGGATAAACAAAGTCACCAACATACAACATCTAATTTGCTCATCAGTTCCCTAGCCAAATCGGTTCCCTTTCCTTTTTATAACTGGCATCCGTAGTTGCTCTAACCATTACAGCTAGTGCCAGAGAAATATCTTTTGGCTAAAGGAAAAGCGCCAGGCAAAAAACTAATGAAAAAAGAGGATGGAATGAGAAAGCCTACATGTGGGAGAAGGCAGAGTGGACTGGGGGTGTCCCTCTGGCCCTGTCCTGACCCCAAAAGAAACCAGTAACTCTGAAAACAACCTACTCAGTAACTAATAAATCTTGGTTCTATTTTTAAAACACTTTAACAAAACAAAAAAAACCTTATAAAGTTGAAAATTATCAACTCTCTATGCTAAGTGATACTCATGTTCAGCTATTTTACGAGATCTACCCAAGTATCGATACTCTGACAACAGAAAAAAGCAAAATTTCTGAACCAAAAGGAAATACTTTACTGAATATCCCCCAAATGGTCTAGGATTTAAATATTTCCCTTCATGTTGAACATCCTGGCAAATTAGGTAAGAGGCAGGCCAGGGGATGTGAAATCACTTCAGTGTTAGTCTTGGGGTGGGGTCAGGGGAGAAAATAAAATATATAGGTTGAAAAGCTTTTCCGTCACATACATAATACATACTCTTTCAGAATTAACGTTTTTATTAACATACAAATCTAAAGTGGAAAAGAAGCAGTTTTACTTTTAAATGGGTTGGGTCCTCTCATCTTTTAGACATGATGTGAAGAAACTTGGGGTGAAGATGCCCACACTGTATTTGATTCCCATATAGGTCAGATTATGGTACTCAGAATATTCAACCAGGATTTCGCCAATAAAAACAAAAACAAAGGAAAAGCAAAAAATAGGACAAGTACATTATGTGTTAATGATAGAGGATGCATTTTGATGCCATGCACATTGCTTCCCAATCCAAGGACGACTAAGACAGCGTGTTACTGCAAGAGTCTGAACAGCAAAGATGGCTAGAATCCTCTCTCTTATGTAAAACAGAAACTAAAGAATTTCACTCAAAAGGTGCAATAGGACAACTTGGATATTTTGATACTGTCAAGAAAATAAGAAAATCATCTTACTTAAAGAATTTTATTCCTTCTGAATCGACACTGACTTTCTGGAACTTTTTCGGTGGGTGGTTAAGACGTATCCATAGTTATTAACTCTAGAGGGTTAGCAACTTACTGCAGGGACAATGCAGGTTTGTTTCATGCTCTGAAAATACTTTCCCCCTTCCTAATTTGGTATTTAAAGTTGTCATAAGATCTGTAATTTACCTGAAAACATGTTAGTATAGATAGCGTGCTATGGACGTGTATTAGTTTGCTCCAGGTATAGATAGCGTGCTACGGACGTGTATTAGTTTGCTCCAAGGTATAGATAGGTAGCGTGCTATGGACGTGTATTAGTTTGCTCCAGGTACAGATAGCGTGCTATGGACGGGTATTAGTTTGCTCCAGGTATAGATAGCGTGCTATGGACGTGTATTAGTTTTGCTCCAGGAAATATCTCCACTCTGGAGGCAGCTATTTGCCCTAAATGGGAAAACCCATTCGGGAAGTAATTAGTTAGGATTTAATCCCAAGGCCAGATGGCTATTGTACATGCTTCAACTATCTTAATCTCCAGATTACACCAGAAGCTTTGTTAATTAGTAAAATGAGTTTTCTTGTGAACTAAGTGGCCCTGTTACTTAGTGTAACAGATGTTAAGAAATTCCTGGGGAAAAATGAGTGACATTAATAGCCATGGACTGATTGGAAATACACAGACGTCCGCCAGCCAGTCTGGTGTGGGCCGGGTGTCAAGGCTGCAGCGAGCCCCAGGGGCTGCAGGGTTGGGAGGGCAGCCGTGGATCTGGAGGATGGGGGTTGCGTGGTGCAGACCACGTTCTGTGTCTGATACTGTCACATTTGCCTCGGTAAATCTTTACAGAAAGGCTCAGTGAGACAACACAAGACAGAGCAGCAACTGTGTTCAATTTACCCACAAAATTGATTTTGGTGCCTGCTTGGATAATACACGTGAGGGCGCAGAATTCTGACTCACTTTCATTGTAACCTGGTAGCCAAGGGGTAAGGAGGCACCTGGAGGCTTTATCTAGCTTCAAAAATTAGAGGCTAATTAGCTACCACAAGGTACATAAAACGGAACTGCCAAATTGGCTTAAATCTTTGCAAAGGAAAAAAAAAAAATAGAAGAAATAAAGGAAAAGATTTGTGCAGATATGGAAAGTGATCCCTACTAAAACTTTCTAAGATGAGATGTATCTGCTGATACAATCATTTTGAAACTGAACTCCGTTTCTAAAGTTTCATCACAAGACATTCATTTTACATAAATCTCCTCCATCTGGAACGCATTTCACTTGTCCATAAACAGAGAGCTGGACTAATTGTGAACGATTATTTTCATAAGGGCAATGCTCTCCTAAAGAATCCCCTTCAATACAAACCATGAGCTAGTCACCCTTGAAAGAAAAGATATTCTTCAGGAAAGTACTTGTCTATATCAGATCAAAGAAATGGAAACAAGTGGATTCTAAAATTTACAGAGTTTATAGTTTCTAATATTTTCACTGCAGGCATGTGGCTTGTAAATAATGACCACACGGAATTCCACTGTATACACAACTCATCTTCTAACGTCACGTCACTCTTTCGGTCTGACGTCCAACCCCAATCCCAGCCCCAACCCCAGGCTGGCCTGGCTGTGGGGCCAGCAGCTCCCACGCACCTTCTGCCCACACTTCTAAAACTGGGGCATACGCACTATGGAAAGCAGGGTGGAGGTTCCTTAAAAAGGTAAAAATAGTTACCATATGATCCAGCAATTCCACTCCTGGGTATATATACGGAAAAGACGAAAACTCTAGTTTGAAAAGATACGTGCACCCCAATGTTCACAGCAGCACTATTTACAGTAGCCAAGACATGGAAGCGACCTAAGTGTCCAGCAACAGATGAATGAATAAAAAGATGTGGTACATATGTACACAACAGAATACTACTCATCCATAAAAAAGAATGAAACGTTGCCATTTGCAGCAACGTGGATGGACCCAGAGATTATCACACTGAGTGAAGTAAGTCAGACAGAGGAAGACACATTACATGATGTTGCTTATATGTAGAATCTAAAATATAATACAAATGAATTTATTTACAAAACAGAAACAGACTCGCAGACATAGAGAACAAACTTACGGTTACCAAAAGGGAAGGGTGGGGAGGGATAAATTAGGAGTATGGGACTAACAGATACACACTACCACATATAAAACAGATAAGCAACAAGGATTTACTGTATAGCACAGGGAACGCTATTCAATATCTTATAATAACCTATAATGGAAAAGAATATGAAAAAAAAATGTGTAACTGAATCACTTTGCTGTACACCTGAAACTAACATGATATTGTAAATCAACTAGGCTTCAATTAAAAAAAAAAAACAAAACCAAAAAACTGGGGCATGCATATTCTCAGAGAGCCTGGCACGTGCAACACTCCCTGAGCTCAACTGTACATGATGGCATGTCATCAAAAACACATTAAAGGTAAAACTCAACTGAAGGTGAGCTCTGTGAGGATGCAGACCTTTGTTTTGTGCACTGATATATTCCCAGGGCATAGAAGAGTGTCAAGCGCTTAGTAGGCAACCACACTGTAACAATGGATTCCATAAATACATATACCTACTATGTACTTACACGTGGGAGGCAGAGGCAACTAAGGATCCAGAGAGCAAGGTGGATGGGGTCCCTACCGCCAGAGATCTTACATGCTAGCAGCAGAGAGATCACAGATGAGCAGAGTGCCGACTACAGTCTGTGCTACAAGGGAAATCAGCAGGACACTGGGATAGAGGATATAGAGGAAACCTCCTCAGACCAGGTTTGAGACGAACAAGGAGTTTAAGGAAGGGAGAAGGAGAAATGTGGACAGATGTGAAATATGTCCTGGAGGTGGAACCACAAAATTCACTCCTGGCTTGGTGGGCCATCCTCAATCGAGGATGATCCCTAGGTATTTTGTTTTTCTAGGTTTTGTTGTTTTTATTTTAAGTTTAAGCAACTGGGTGACTTGATGGTACCACTTACTGACGTCAAACTTAAAAAAAGAAATTTTGAACGAAAAAAAAGTTCCATTTGTTAATTCAAGAAATCCATTAGACATCCAGTGGAGATAACAAGCAAGCAGCAAAGTGCCTGGCAAAGAATAGGTGCTTAACAGTTATCTGAAACGCACAACAAACCTAAATTAATAAAATTTAATTTAAAAATGAGTCTACACTGGCTACTCTCTAACCCCCTGAGATACAGTGTTGCCAACACCCACAGGAAACTGCTAAAGGGTGTTTTAACTGAACATGAGTCAGTCAACGGAACTAATTACTGCACTATTCTTTATGGACCTGCTAAAATCAAGTTCTTGTTGTATTGTGCATTTAATGCCTTATGATAAGAGTAGCTAGCTACTAAACTCTTTAAAAAAATACTGTACATATCAATATAAAGTTGACTTTCTAAGAATTAAAGCCCAAAGTCAATATTAAAGATACGTTTGTTTCTTGGTTGAATGAATAGCTAAGAATACTGTCTTAATCAAAAATCTTTTCTAAAAAGATTAGCTTTTATACTACAAAACTACAGTAATCAAGACAGTATGGCACTGGCATAAAAACAGAAATATAGATCAATGGTACAGGATAGAAAGTCCAGAGATGAACCCATGCACCTATGGTCACCTAATTTATGAAAAAGGAGGCAAGAATATAAAATGGAGAAAAGACAGTCTCTTCAATAAGCGAGGCAGTGGAAAATTGAACAGCTACATGTAAAAGAATGAAATTAGAACACTCCCTTACACCATACACAAAAATAAACTCAAAATGGATTAAAGACCTAAATGTAACACCTGATACTGTAAAACTCTTAGAGGAAAACATAGGAAAAATACTCTGACATAAATCACAGCAAGATCTTTTTTGACCCACCTCTTAGAGTAATGAAAATAAAAACAAAAATAAACAAGTGGGACCTAATTAAAACTTAAAAGCTTTTGCACAGCAAAGGAAAACATAAACGAGACAAAAAGACAACATTCAGAATGGGAAGAAATTTCACAAACGAAGCAACTGACAAAGGATTGATCCCCAAAATATACAAAACAGCTCATGCAGCTCAGTATCAAAAAAACCCAAACAACCCAATCCAAAAATGGGCAGAAGACCTAAACAGACATTTCTCCAAAGAAGACATACACATGGCCAAGAGGCACATGAAAAGATGCTCAACATCACTAATTACTAGAGAAATGCAAATCAAAACTACAGTGAGGTATCACCTCACACCTGTCAAAATGGCCATCATCAAAAAATCTACAAACAATAAATGCTGGAGAGGGTGTGGAGAAAAGGGAACACTCTTGCACTACTGGTGGAAATGTAAATTGATACAGACACTATGGAGAACAGTGTGGACGTTCATTAAAAAACTAAAAATAGGGCTTCCCTGGTGGCGCAGTGGTCGAGAGTCCGCCTGCCGATGCAGGAGACACAGGTTCGTGCCCCGGTCCAGGAAGATCCCACAGGCCGCGGAGCGGCTGGGCCCGTGAGCCACGGCCGCTGAGCCTGCGCGTCCAGAGCCTGTGCTCCGCAACGGGAGAGGCCACAACAGTGAGAGGCCTGCATACCAACTAAAAATAGAACTACCAACTAAAAATAGAACTACCATATGAATGAAATTAGAACACTCCCTAACACCATACACAAAAATAAACTCAAAATGGATTAAAGACCTAAATGTTAAGGCCAGACACTATCAAACTCTTAGGGGAAAACATAGGCAGAACACTCTATGACATAAATCACAGCAAGATCCTATTTGACCCACCTCCTAGAGAAATGGAAATAAAAACAAAAATAAACAAATGGGACCTAATGAAACTTCAAAGCTTTTGCACAGCAAAGGAAACCATAAACAAGACGAAAAGACAACCCTCAGAATGGGAGAAGATATTTGCAAATGAAGCAACTGACAAAGGATTAATCTCCAAAATTTACAAGCAGCTCAGTACCAAAAAAATCAAACAACCCAATCCAAAAATGGTCAGAAGACCTAAATAGACATTTCTCCAAAGAAGATATACAGACTGCCAACAAACACATGAAAGGATGTTCAACATCACTAATCATTAGAGAAATGCAAATCAAAACTACAATGAGATATCACCTCACACCTGTCAAAATGGCCACCATCAAAAAATCCACAAGCAATAAATGCTGGAGAGGGTGTAGAGAAAAGGGAACCCACTTGCACTGTTGGCGGGAATGTAAATTGATACAGCCACTATGGAGAACTGTATGGAGGCTCCTTAAAAGACTAAAGATAGAACTACGATATGACCCAGCAATCCCACTACTGGGCATATACTCTGAGAAAACCATAATTCAAAAAGACACATCCACTCCAATGATCATTGCAGCAGTATTTACAATAGCCAGGACATGGAAACAACTTAAGTGTCCATCGACAGAGGAATGGATAAAGAAGATGTGGTACATATATACAATGGCATATTACTCAGCCATGAAATGGAACGAAATTGGGTCATTTGTAGAGATGTGGTTGGTCCTAGAGTCTGTCACACAGAGTGACGTTAAGTCAGAAAGAGAAAAACAAATATCGTATACTAACGCATATATGTGGAATCTAGAAAAATGGTATGGATGAACCTATTTGCAGGGCAGGAATAGAGACACAGACGCAGAGAACAGACATGTGGACACAGGGGCGTAAGGGGAGGGTGGGACGAATTGGGAGGTTAGGATTGACACATATACACTACCCATGTGTAAAATAGATAGCTAGTGGGAACCTGCTGTATAGCACAGGGAGCTCAGCTCGGTGCTCTGTGGTGACCTAGATGGGTGGGATGGGGGTGGAGGTGGGAGGGAGGTCCAAGAGGGAGGGGATATATGTATGCCTATGGCTGATTCACTTCATCGTGCAGCAGGAACTAACACAGCGTTGTGAAGCAATTATACTCCAAAAAAAAAAAAAAAAAAGATTAGCTTTTACTGTATTAGATTGAGCATACTTAATGATGATTATTCAGTAGTACAAGCACTTTGGAAGGTGGAACCTCAGCTGAATCAGGGTTTGTTGAGAATTCACACTGAATGGGTGATTCTTGCTAGAATCGATCTCGCTAGGAAACAATCTAAGAAATTCTTCCCACCAGTAGAATGTAAAAGAAGTTCCCACCAGAATTATTTTATCAACCTTTGGAACAGGATGCGTCAATAACAAGCATTAAGGAGACTTGAAGTGGTCAGCTTAATTTAGACTACAAGTTAAAGGGACAAACTAGAGCAGAGTTTCTCAACCTCCATATAACTGACATTTGGGGATAATGCTGTTGTGGGGCCTGTCCTGTACACTGTAGGATGTTTAGCAACATCTCGTCGGGTCTCCACCCACGAGACGGCAAACGTGGGATCCCCAGGGGACCCCAAATTGAGACCCAGCGATCTAGAGTAATGCAAATTACAGATTGTAACCTACATATGTCAATATGGAAATCTAATGATCTCTGGTAGCCAACTTCCAAGATGTGCTCAATAACCCCTACCTTCTGGTACTCGGGTCACCCTGCTCTGGGGGATGCCGGCTGCCATGTCGTGAGCAAGCGTCATGTGGCAGAGAGGCCACTGAGGTGTGGAACTGAGGCTTCTCGCCAAAAGCTACCCAAGTAAGCTGGGAAGCTCCTCCAGGCTCAGCAGGCGTTCAGATGCCTCGGCGCTAGCCAATCACACGGTAATGACGACCTCATGGGAGACCACGGGCCAGAACCAGCACTCAGAAACGCTGAGACGATAAACGTTTTACGTCACTAGGTCTTAGGGGAATTTGTTACATAGCAACACATCTATCTGTCCCAAACACAAAAACCTCAGCAGATGAATCTTTACCACTTAGTAACAGAATCACTACATTCTTTACCAAAGGACACACATGACTGGTTAGTAGCAATTGATCTTTTCTAGGCAAAAATGAGACAAATGGGTACAAAAGTGTTTTTCTTGAATTTAGAGTGTGGTTTGGGGGGGGGGGCTAGAAATCAGAATAGACTGGTAACTTGATTTATGTGGTAAAAGAAAACATTTTCCACTAAGAAGTCCTTGAAAATCTTCACGGAGATTCACATACCAAAGCTGGTAGCTCACTGTATCTCCCATCCCAGGATACAGCCACTAAACACAGGGCTTTCAGGAGGAAGAATTTCAGATTTAATTGTGGCTCCAGCTCAGTGCTGACGATCCACAGAATGATAGAAACTCACAAAGCAGCTCAGTTTCCCAGAGCCAAAAGTCACAGCCATGCTTCCTACTGACACGGGCACATTTGTTATCCCACTTTGTACAGAAAAAGCTAAAATAATTACTAAATGAACTTGGATTAAGCAAATCTTCAGATTTTATCTTACTGGGAATAAACAATATTCCAATCAAATAGTCCCATACTTCTTACATAACTTGGCTAAAGTCTCTTGCACTTAAACTACCTCTGAGGGTGTTACGGGCTGAATCGTCCCCCATCCCCAAATCCATATGTTGAAGTCCTAACCTCTAGTAGCTCAGAGCATGACTGTGTTTAAAGAAAGGGTCTTCACAGATGTAATTAAGCTAAAATGAGGTCACTAGGGTGGGCCGGATCCAATATGACTGGGGTCTTATGAGAGAAGAACAGACACAGACACATGCAGAGGGAAGAGCACGTGAATTCACAGGAGACGGCCGTCCACAAGCCAAGGAGAGAGGCCTTGGAAGAAACCAACCCTGCCAACACCTTGATCCCAGACTTCCTCCAATTGTGAGAAAATACATGTCTATTGTTTAAGCCACCCAGTCTGTGGTGCTCTGTTTTGGCGGCCCGGGCAAAGGAATACAGAGGGTTATCTAGCTACCTTTGTATTTCCTGGCTCCTCTGTGATCTGGTGGCATCTCCTAATCACAGAAACCACATCGTCAGGAGATTAACGTGTGGACCCAGAGTAAAGAATGTCACAGTGAACCCGATCTCCAGAAACTGCCCATCAAGGGATTGTTAGAATTGAAGTCTCTGATTCTGGCCTTCTTAACTTTAACCAAGACATCTAATATCAGAGGAGGGAGGAAAAACATAGAATTAACTCGAATGACTTAAGTAGAAATAACAGAAGTTGAATGATTTGCTATTAAAGTGTCGACTCTAAGCAGCTGGAAAGGGGAGGGCCGTGTCCTGTAAGTCACACTGAGCCGGCTGTCACTCAGGATAACGTCCCCAGACTAGGCGTGCAAGCCGGTCAGGCTGAGGAAGAAAGTAAAGCTTTCAGCGAATTAAGGGAGTCGAACGGCTGAGAGGAAATTTTTGAGGAGACAAAATATGAGGGACAAATTATTCTGAGGTCCACATCCCATAGAAATGGTAATGTATGAAAAGAACAATTTACCACATCCAATTCCAACTTCGCTTGTTGAGTGTTCACTGTGCCTGGTTCTGTGTTAAGTATTCAGCACGCATCTCATTTAATCTCCACGCCAACCTCATAATTACATATCATCCCCAATCAAACACGAAGAAATAGGTTCAGAGAGGTTATATAATTATACATCCACAGAATACATAACTATCTATATACATAACTATATATAATAAACATATGATGAAAATTACTTTCCCATTTGTTTTGCTTTTTAAAATGTGACTACTAGGAAAATGTTAATTACACGTGACTCGCATTGTATTTCTATTGGACAGCCCTGTTCCATACTACATCTGTTAGGAAGGAAAGTACTTGATTTGCTTAATCATAGTAGACATTCAACTAGAAGAAGTCTGAGGAATGAAAAGTTTCTGGTGCTTTTAAACTTACAAAACGAGATGAGTTATCATTTTTCACAGTCTTTGCGTTTCCAAATGATTCCAGGATTGGATTTGCTTGCAAAAGCTGCCGTTCAAGTTCCCCCTAAAAGACATTACATACACGCACACACACACACACACACACACACACACACAAATAAAAGCAAATATATGTTAATCTAACATGTCTACTCCAGTCCTCAGGGAAAAAAAACAACAAAGCAAAACCAAACACTGCCTCTTTTGCTCAGTATTTTCATTTTACTTGCCATCCAGCAAACTCTGTTGTTGGCTTCTTACCTTGGTCTTATGGGCTCTGCTAAAGGAAAAAATTAGCATCTATCATGTGCTCACAAGGAGAAGAAAATGTCACATTGCACAGTGATGGTAAATTTAAGGACGGGGCACGTAAATTAAGTGGAGAATTTTTAAAATAAAGCGAACTGGTTTTCATGAAATGAAATTTAGAATGACACTTCAATTAAGGACATATTAATACTTATACTCCTGCTTATTTCTACTTTGCCTCGTTCCATAGATTTAAGGCAGCAAATTCTAATAATTTCCACTGTACTGGTAATAAGACTTGCCATTTTTCCAAGGGTTTCACATAACATCTTAATGATGTAGACAGGGCAATGTCCTCATCTCCGGTTTCAGAGACGACAAAGATGGCGATGCTACTGAATTCTTGTACATATTTAAAAAGCTAAGTATACTGTATTTGGTATAACGGTCATTACTTATATGCAAATTAAGCTATAAAACAGATTTTACAAACAAAATACGTTAAGTATATATATGCTTTAATCATGAAACACAACAGAAGGCTGTATGGGGAAGCACGAGGCACTTCTGTATCCCTGGAATGCAATTTCAGAATTACACTGTAGGACTTAAATAAATCTGCTCTTTCCAAACACAAATCTTACCCCTGTATTTTAATATACCCACAGTATACTAGACCTCAAGAGAGAAAAAAAACTGCTAGCTACTGTGATCCTCTAAGCAAAAGAAGAGTACGAGGAAGCTCACGTAAGATTTTAAAATTAATGGCCACCTGCCCTGTGACGTATTACACTACCATCGACTCCAAAATCGGGAACAGATCTATGCCACACATGCAGTCTCGGCATCTGACCCAGGTGTGGTTCACTCCACTGAAAGGGTAGGAAATGTTCCTGAAGCACGTGACACAGCGAGGCGCTGCAGTGTTACACGTCTACTCTGGAGCATTTATGTGGATTGTCCGATTGTCTGGATTATTTTCCCAGGTTTTATCTATAGTCTACTGTTGTGTTCAACTGAAACCAGTCAGGAACCAGTCCTGCCATGTGAATGTCATGACATGGCATCAACTCACATTCCTGGCTTTAGATAATATGCTCCCTGTACGGGGGAATCTTCCCGTTTATGGACTTCAAGACACCAGACTACTTCTGATGTAAATTTTTCTAAACACTACATGCTATCAAAGTTTCTTAAACATGGTGTCCTGAACCAACGTTAATGGCTGAAAGTCATCACTACGAATAGCAGCCATTGTGCTGTGACGTAGAAGTGCCCTTCCCCTGGAGGTTAGCGGTCACAGCCATCACTGCGTCTGTGCTAACATCTCGCAAAGCTCTCGGTGCACTGGCACCGCAGTAATGATTTGGGCTCTAGAATCCCTTAACCTCACTCAATCTGTGTGATCAGGGCGTAGAAACCGTCAGAAAAACCTGGACTTGATAAGTGGGGCACTGCCTTTACCTGACACTCCTACGGTTAGATCAAGGAGTCAGAATACAGATTCCTTAAAATTACACACTATCCTACCAGATCATAATAAAAATACTTTCAATAATAATCTACCTTTATTTTCCTAACTTGGAGGTAAAACAAATATTATATACCTCACTTTAATATTCCCTAGACATGGCTTCAAGAACTCTTTGGGTCAAGTTTACAGAGTCTTTTCTTTTCTCCTTCGTGTGTGTATGCGTGCACGTGTGTACACGCACGTGTGTGCATGTGATCCACTGATCCTGATTCCATTCTTTCTTCTCTTGGCTTAAAGGCACCGGCTGTATACCCTACGTGAGGTTAGTCAGTATCACGCCAAAATGATGCTCCGTGAATGTCTGCTGAATGGATGGGTAATCAGTGGTCTGAAGACATTCTAGTAGTATTGGGGGAGGGGATGGTGGTGAGCCAGAGGTGGAAGTAAGATTTGGGTTAAGGGTCCTCATAATCACTGTCGTAACCACAGGCCTGGGTCCCTGCTTTGGAGACCACAACATTAACAGGAATGTGGTGGGACTCCTCTTCCAATGGATTTTTGACATCATTGAGACCAAGTAAAGATCTCAAAAACTCATAAATGAATCACAAAGAGCTTGACACAGAGCGAATACTATAAAGCACACAAAAATGATCTTTAAGAAATTACCACTAAAATTTGACCACTTCTGCCTTGAATAATTTCACATTTAGATAAACAGGGCTAACAGCTCTCAACCAAATTATGAAGCCATTTACAAACCATCAGGGGACAGTGACTAAGTGCTAACCTTTCTGCTGGGACTCGGATGGGCAATGTCCCTTTTCTATTCTATATAGTAATGAGAAATGTCACTTGCGAATGTGGGGAAAAGAAATCAGCATTAGCTATTTAAATTATTTTTAAAGTTCTAAGTATTTAGAATTATATGATGCTTTAAAGGTTTACCAACCGTGATGAAAACTATACCCTTGTGTTTATTACACAATGTATTATATACACTTGCCATATGATAGATATAGGGTGAGTTTTAAATTGGTTAAAAAAAAATTATATACGTACATACACCTCTTTCAAAACTCCAGTTCAGCCGGCAAGGGGACTCGGGCTGGACTCTTGCTGCACCTGTAGGCCTGATGGGCAAAGCTGCAGGCGTCCCACTGACCGCAGAGTACGGTTGGAAGCTGGCGGCAGCAGTCAATCGCCATGTTTAGAACCAGACTCTCATCTCGAGTGGCAGGCTCTAATTTCTGTGCTTGTTACCTGCTATCTATCACCTTTTTGTCTTAGTTCAAGGCAGTTTAGACCAGTAGATAAGAGTCATCCGGAAGCTGCCATCTAGAGGTGGATGACTCAGGAGTCAGTGGGCAGGTGGGCTGGCTTGAGCAGGTCATTCCCAGGGGATGGTCCAGTTTAAGAAATTAGTCGTCCTCAAACCTGCTCTGAAATCGTACCACGTCCAGGCTTTGGAGTGGCCCTGAACACTGTGCCAGACATCGAGGGTCTGTAACAGTGACCTACGATGAGGGAATATGGGCACTGGAGCTCTACTTGCTGTTGGCCGGGGCATTAAGCCAAACGAGGACTCATTGTGTTATGGTAAGTAAAAGTTGAGAGGTAAATGGTTTACTTCTTAAATACTGTGACCTTAATTTTGAAAATTTATTTCTTACATTTGTTCCTATTTCTATAACGAAGTTATAAGGTAAACATAAAAAAAATCGGTCACTTCACACTGCTAGGATGGCCTTAATAAAAAGACAATGACAAGTGTTGCCCAGGATTTGGAGAAACTGGCCCCCTCAAACACTGCGGGGAATGTAAAGTGGTGCAGCCTCTATGGAAAAGTTTGGCAGTTCCTCAAAATGTTAAACAGAAAATTACCACAATCCAGCAATTCCACTCCTAGGTATACACCCAAGAGAACTGAAAATGTATGGCTACGTGAAAACTTATCTATTGCAGCATTATTCATATTGGTGCCAAAGTGGAAACAATCCAAATGGCCATCAACTGGTGAAGGGATAAACAGAACGTGACAAATTTAATATAACTGGTTATTATTTGGCCACAAAAAGGAATGCGGCACTTACACAAGCTCCAGCATGGATGAACCTTGAAAACACTATGCACAGTGAGAACCACATATTATATGATTCCGTTCATATAAAATACCCCGAATAGGCAGATTCAGAGAGACAGGAAGTAGATGAGGGATTTCCAGGGGCTGGGAGAACATGGAAGGTGATTCCTAATAGGTATACGGTTTCTTTTTGGGGTGATGAAAAATGTTCTAAAATTAATTGTAGTGATAATTGCATAACTCTGGGAATACATTGAAAAAAATAAAAAAACACTGACCTGTACACTTTAAAGGAGTGAATTTTATGGGACATGAATTTGAATCTTAATAGAGTTATTTAAAAAAAAGAATGAGCAAAGAGACAAAGACTCACAAAATCAGGAGCCTACAAATGCCTTCCACTTTGTTTTTACAATTTATACTGCTGTTTAGTGATAAAATGCTAGCAATTGACACAAACTGTTCCTGGGAATCTGAGTTTTGCCAATAAAGTTCAACATAAATTTGGAAACCAGTGACATTAAACCAAGAGAAACACTGCCTTTGCAAAGTATAACCATTACTTTACGGTAGTCATCCTCAAAATGGGGCGAGGAAGGCATGCCTGCGGGCGCCCGGGAAGGGCAGGGGGTGTGGGGAGAGGAGTAAGTTCTCGACTCAACCCTCCCCAGGGTGTGAGCAGTCCCTATGCTCAGGAGTATCTCATATTCCTCAGGTGCGCCGGGGAAGAAAAAGTAACTGAGAACGAGCAGTCTTCTCATGTTTCTAAAAACATGGCACAGCTACTACCTGACCAGCTTTAACACAACCTTGGGGAAAGCAGCATGGAGGATTCTGCGCGGAGTGCGAACATGCAACAAGACATGCAAATCAGTAACGACAGTGCAGCGCGGCCCAGAGAAGCTGTCGCCTCGCCTTCTTGGAGGATACCTGCTTACGGGGGTTCATTTGACCCAAAGTAAAATCTAGGGGTAGGCATGCTACTCACACACCACAGGGATCCGCTCTGCAGTTTAAGATGACATCGAAACAAAATGTTAACAATCATGATTTATGTAATCCACAGAGGATTTGGAAAAACGAAATCTGTACGTTAACTATTTAACACTATTTTTGCTAGTGATCTAAGTACATGTTAAAAGGTCATTTAGCATGTACTCTAAAACACAAAGAAAAGCTGGTTGCTGGTCTAGAGATTCCTTCTTTAACTGGCAAAGAAGCCTTTAAATATCATATAGGATAATGATTATTTCATTCATCCTCCCAATGCGTATCACTGGTCTGGTCTACAGCTAAAAGCAAAAGGACATCCTGGGCCTTCATAGGTATAGTACAGCTTTAGTGTCTGAGAATTTCTTAAGAATTCTAAAAAAGATATCTGAAAATCTCAGTATCTGGGACTATTCCTTTAGATGTTTCTGATCGTTTATGTTAAGAGACTGTTTTCATAACACTATCATTTCTTGCTTTATGCTAGCTTTGCACCACTATGCTTGCGGAAGACACACCAGAACCGTTCCAGTGCGAGGGAATGGGATGTCCAAGTACAGACGTCCCATTCTATCCAAGGCATCTGGCTCAGCTCCGCCCCCCCTCTCTTGCCAAGTAGCAGGAAATGCTCCGGTCCGTGGTTTGTTCATTGCTATGCTCTGTGGAGCTAAAAGGCGGGCATCTGATAATTAGGGAGAATAACATTCCTCTGCTACTTGCCCTGGATAAAGAAAATCCTACATTTATGTATTAAATACAACGAGGCTTTGGGGTTAAAACACTTACCAGGCCCTACAATGTTAACAGACCAGAAATTTAACGTGTGGCATGAAGTGAGGTTTCCACCTGTTTAGGGAGTATTAAAGTAATTCCACCTGGTAGCGGACACATGAAACCCTAAGTTCACAGGCTTCATAAACGTATGATTCAATGTCATGACGAAAGGGTAAATAAATATTAAAATTCCTCTAGAAAACAAAGGTAAAGCAAAAGGGCATGCTGCTCTTCAGGAAAGAATAAGCCTCAAAGCAACACAATTACGAAACTAAATATTTTGTTCATAGGAGATTTTGCTCAGAACTAACGGTATTTGTTTCTAGTAGAGATTCAATCCAAAGACAGAAATTAGTGCAAACACTCATGACTTAAGAAGCATAAAGAAAAGCACTTGCCTGGTGTTTCACTGGTTTAGGTGATTCCTGCTGCTCGTTACAAACAGATAAATGCAAACGTTAGCGAGTTTGGGTCTTTTCCCAGCGGTAAAGCCACATCCAAAGCACCAAGTCAATGTGCGATTTAGAACCGTGAAAGCTGGTATGCCTGGCATCTCTCAGGGAGTGTTAACTACTACTTCTCATACCTACAGATTAAGGATAACTGACGTTTACATTCTCACCCCTTTTCTATCATCAATTCTCCCCAAATTTCTATCCTCCCCTCGGGCTGCTGTGGGTGGTAGCTCTGTAAGTTCAGGACGAAGCGCTGAAAATATCTGAGGATCTTCTTTTGGTGGAAACGAAGAAGCCTTCCTAAGCACTGCTCATCCATGTTTAACAATCCCCACCACAGCTTTGTAAGAAATTAGGCTTCGAGTTACAACCGTAATTCCAGTTTGCCCTGGTGGAATCGCTAGTTACTACGAATTTCCTGATGCCCTAGCTCCCTCCTTGCTGGGTGGGGAGTGGCGGAGACACGGGACCTGTCGATTACAGCAGCACACTGAGGACGCTTGCTTTCTGATTCTTGTTTCTGAAATTACAGAAGAATAAATCTAAGGGTTTGAAAAAACAACAGCAGAACAAACACTTACAGGAATATTATGGTCCTTTCGTCCTTTGTGTGAAGAAGCGACATGAGCAAGGTACTGAATGACTTTCTTAGTATTTTCTGTCTTCCCGGCACCCGATTCACCCCTGGAAGAAATATTAACACAGGCTGCTTTACGAAAAGCACAGCACACACATTCCCAAACTATAATCGACAAAATTAAACTGAGTTGGAACAAGAATTAGTAGAAAGTAAAGAGAGAATAAGTAGGGAAGAAGAAGAAGAAAAAAAACTATCACCAATAGTTGGAAAATTATTATTTTTAAATGGCATAAATTAACCCAAATATTGTTTTGGTAGATGCCGGTAAGGGGACAGAGGAAAATGTTCACAACGATTTGTTTTTTTTTTCCCCTTGGAATTGGGGGCTCTGCCAGAGAAGTGAAGTTTATTAGAATGTTTGTGAAGCAATGTTTCAGCACCAGAAACATATCCAGCACTGGAAACAGAATTCCTAAAACAGTTAAGTTAATTTAATCTGAAGGAGCTGAATGAACTCTGGGATGTCCGCTGATTACTGACAGCATCTTCAAGGCCACTAGACGCCCTCTTGGCTCATCCCTCAGACCAGGCTGACGGTGGTTCTCTCCCCTAGACCCACACAGCACCTTGTACATACCTCATACACAAATCTTCACAGTGATCACCAGCCTCACCCGAGGTAAGGATAAGGCCCCATGCGTTTGCTGATTTGTATGTTTGTGTAGTTTCTTTTTTTTTTTTTTTTTTTTTTTTTTTTGCGGTACGCGGGCCTCTCACTGCTGTGGCCTCTCCCGTTGTGGAGCACAGTCTCCGGACGCGCAGGCTCAGCAGCCATGGCTCACGGGCACAGCCGGAGCCGCATGTGGGATCCTCCCGGACCGGGGCACGAACCCGCGTCCCCTGCATCGGCAGGCGGACTCTCAACCACTGCGCCACCAGGGAAGCCCTGTGTAGTTTCTTTTTAATCCACGTAACCTTGTGCAGTGTTGACACACAGCCAGGACGTAATTTGTAGAGAAAATGAAGGAATACTACGAATTTTGTTATGAACTGGGACAAATGCTATCACTTCCTATGTTTTCTATTTTCAAACGAGGCTGGCACATTTCAAAGGTTGCTTTTTATTTCTACTCAGTACTAAGCTTGAAATTCAGGCAAGCTGCTAGCATACAGTGTGATACTTGAATTGCGGCCTCTCTGATCAAATACCTGAGGTTCCCCAAGACCCTGGCAAAGCAAACCTACCTGGACAACAAATAAAATCTCAATTTGGATTAAAATAAAAAACTGTAATATATAATTAAATTAATTTTCCAAAAATCAACAACAAAAACACCCCA
Source organism: Phocoena phocoena (assembly GCF_963924675.1). Classification (NCBI taxonomy): domain Eukaryota; kingdom Metazoa; phylum Chordata; class Mammalia; order Artiodactyla; family Phocoenidae; genus Phocoena; species Phocoena phocoena. The sequence continues at coordinate 51,902,631 of NC_089237.1, forward strand.
GGAACTCAAAAATGTTATTATACACACGGCCAACTAGTGATCCTCTATGCCTCTTTTATTTAAGGCTTAAAAATCTATTTTTTCGAACTCTGACCCTTTCTTGAAATTGTACTTGGAATTGTACTATCTGAACTGTCCCCAACATGAGTCCTTTAGGTTTCCTGGTTGCATTACCTCTCTAACTCTCTGCACCCAAACACCACCGAGGTGTTGGACAAAAGGGTCCTATTGATCACTTAGTTGTATGGCTTTGAGTAAGGAAATTAACTTCTCTGGAAATGGACATCATCATTGGTAAAATGTAGGAATAGGATTAGACCCTTTCCCGCTCTAAGATTTGATGATTCTAGATACAACCCACTTACTGGTGTCTAAGAATATTTTACATATTAACCACCATCTACTGTTGTATTAACAACTGTCCCCTTCTTTGTTTTGTCATCTAAGTCTAGTCTTAGGTACTCCAATCCACCAAACCTTCTACTAAGGTTTCTGCCCGCTATTCAGGCTTAGAAAGGCCTTTCCTGCACTAACATTATATCCATCTATATTTTCATTTCTATATCATCTATATTATTAAAACCATCTATATTTTCTTCCAAGACTTTGATGGTTTCACCTTTTACAACTAAGTCTTTAATTTGAAAGAAAAAAAATGTATGGTCTGAGGTCAAGATTGAATCTCATTTTCCCCTCAAATGATTCAGTCCACATCCCAACATCAATGGTTGACCAAGACACTGATTACCCAGCGATCTGAAATGTTATCTTTACCTTACACTTATGACTTATTCCAAAGCCAGTACCACACTGCAGTAGTTTGGAAGTATGACTAACCAGAGCCCCCATCACTGTCTTTAAAAAATAAATCAAGTAGTCTCTGAGGTTAATTTTTTTCAGATAAACTTCAAATAATTTTGTTCTGCTATATCCCTCTCCCATCTCCTCCCGCCCGCCACCCCCATAAAAATAGTCAAGACAAAATTTTGAGTTAAATAATACACCTGCTATTTTTAAGAGAAATGATGGCTTCATCTCTGTCTCAGTTAAACTCTGTATTTCTCTAAGTTCAAAACAGGCAAGGACCACGTTTGTCTTATTCACCTTTTAAGTCACAGTGCCTAGCATAGCAGGTACTTGCTGAAATCTGTTAAATAAATGAATATACGTCCTACACAAATTTATTTCTAAGCTCTATTTGATAAGTTTTTGTTCCTGTTATTAATTTCACCACCATTATATTTTCTACCCGGCTACCGTTGGTACATAGATAATGATCTTCGTTCATTCATTTATTCAACACATATTTGCAAATCATCTCCTATGTGTCGGGCATCCTTTTAAGTGCTAGACAGAGCAGTGGACAGGGTCCTTGTACAGCTCAAGATCAGCAGAGACTTAAAGTAAACAAGAAAAACAAATGGGATAATTACAGGTGAGGGAGGCGACGAAGGGAACAAGGAGGCGGCTGAAAGGGAAAAGGCAGAAAAGCAAAGGACAACTCCCTGGAGATGCCATGGCGGGAAGGAGCCTCCTGAAAGGTGAGCAGGACCAGGCAAGAGAGGGCCTGGGGCAGAGCATCCAGGGGGATGGGAAGACAAATGCCAAGGCCTCAAAGCAGAAAGAAGCTCGGTATAGGGCTTCCCTGGTGGCGCAGTGGTTGGGAGTCCGCCTGCCGGTGCAGGGGACGCGGGTTCGTGCCCTGGTCCGGGAGGATCCCACATGCCGCGGAGCGGCTGGGGCTGTGAGCCATGGCCGCTGAGCCTGCGCGTCCGGAGCCTGTTGCTCCGCAACGGGAGGGGCCACAGCGGTGAGAGGCCTGCTAACTGGCGGCCAGAGTGCAGGATTTAGATAAATAACTAGCAAGGCAGACAGCGGCAGTACTTCCTGCCGAGGTGGGAAGGGGTGGATGTGATGTACCCTGGAGCCACGGGAAAGAATCTGGATTTTATTCACGTGTAATTTGGTAAGAGCCATGATGTCGGTTTTCTGTGTCTTGTTCTTAACTTTATTCAAAACGCCTAGTGTTTCAAGCTAAGCATGATGTTGGCTGTTGGTTTCAACCAGATAATTTTTCATTACATCAAGAAATGAGCCTCATATAGCCTGGTGATGACTTGTTTTGAAAACAGCTGTGATTGGTACTCGTCAGCTTGGTTCACCTCTGTGGTTTCTCAGCTAACCCCTCTCAGCTGGACATGCTTCAGTGTGTCCTGGAAGCATTTTTTGCCCCCATCTGTCACGCTTACTTGGCTGTACTTGACAACCACCTATGAGCTCTGCTACATTTTCCATATTTCAGGTCTAAGGTACCTCTGCTAATAGAAAATATTGCTTCAAAGACAGATGTATTCCAATACCTTACGGTTGAGGTCCCAAGAGGGGAGACAGCTTTATACTCTCACCTCAAAATGGGGATAATAGCTTCTGACACGTAAGGTTATTGTGAAGGAAAAAAATACAGTCCATCTAAAACTTACAATTAGTAGTCAGTAAACATTACCCATTATTGTCCACTCAGCTGTTCACCCACCACATAGGAGGGAATTTGAATTACTAAACTCTCTATAGTGTTAGTAAAGTGGTTAAGAAGTGGGCCATGGTGTCCTGGTGACCTACTTAGATTCAAATCCCATCTACCACTTCCTAGCTTATGGGGCTTTGGGCAAGTTACTGGGCTCTCTGAGCCTCAGTTTATACTCCTTTAAAATGAGATCCGGTTACTTCAAAGGACTGAGATAATGTATGAAAACAGCATAGCATGGCACCCAGCCAGAAGTTTCTCCATAAATGTCAGTAGCGGTAATAACTATGACAACGGTCAACAGTGATTATAAAGAAATTGACAGAAGTAAAAAGGTGATAACCTCTGATTTGACTATGAAAGACGTGGCAGGATCAAAGGAATATAATTCTTAGAAAAGTTTTTTTTAAGGGGAAATGGCACATCTGTCCCAGATGGAAAAGGGGGAAATAAAGCAGCTTGAACAAAAGTAAATGGACAGAGCTCCCCTGGGGGCGCAGTGGTTAAGAATCCGCCTGCCAATGCAGGGGACACGGGTTCGATCCCTGGTCCGGGAAGATCCCACAGGCTGCGGAGCAACTAAGCCCGTGCACCACAACGACCGAAGCCCACGCACCTAGAGCCCGTGCTCTGCAACAAGAGAAGCCACCGCAGTGAGAAGCCCGCGCACCGCAACGAAGAGTAGCGTCCACTCACTGCAACTAGAGAAAGCCCCCACGCAGCAACGAAGACCCAACGCAGCCAAAAAGAAATAAATATATTTTTTAAAAAAAGTAACGGTCAAGGGAAACACAAAGAAAGCTCAGCAGACTCATCTTGAAGAAAATTAGGAGAATCCTCAAAGGTAACAACAGGCCAAGCCCTCAAAGAGTGAAGAAGACAAAGGGAATCCGACCTCATTTCCACCACCGAGACAAGATCTACCAATGCAGTAGTTCTATACTGTAAAGGACTGCTTGTTTCACTGCTGGTCTCTGGGGCACAAGTGCAAGGTTAACGGGGGAACAGAGCAAGCAGCCTGCTGGGTGGGGTGCCCTGCTGTCTGTTGCAGCACACACTGGATGTAAAAGATCAGGAGTTTCTAACCTGAAGGGGTTTGTGTTTTCTAGAGAGATCTGTGGCTTTCACTGGCTTCTCAAAGCAATGTGCGATCCAAACAATAACATAAAAAAACAACAGTGGTGAGAAGCAGTGATGCAGACGGTTAACGCATGATCAGTTAGTTCCGAGATCTTTCTCTGAACCCCTTCTGGACTGTGGGTATTTCCCCAAAGAGAACCCTCCTTTCCCAGATCTTAATTGGTTTTGTTTTTATTCTCTCTGGATATTTGGAACAGCAAATTCAGTCTAGCTTCAAAAACACCCTTTGCCTGAAGTTCTTGCTTTAGATAACCTCAATTTGAAAAATAACACGTATTTTACATAAAACATATAAATATACATATATATATAAATAGCATTACTCAGTGACTTCCTACAGTTTCAAAACTCTGTTCTATTAGAAACAGAGGAAGATCGAGATAGACTTGGGTTCAAGTCTTCTATTAAACACTAATACCAGCGAGTGTCAGCCGTGGTATGTAAATGGAGATAACAGGGGTATTGCAAAGATCCGTGGAGATAACATTTGCAAAGATGTTCGCTCCTTTTTCTGCAACATTTGCCTGGAACGTTTTAGACTTCTATTTACAAGTTGATTTGCATACTCGTTCCCCATAATATAGCTATCACTGAGATGCAGCCACAATGATCCAAAACCCCCACGTTTTAAGACTTGAGGACACATAAAGCAAAGAGTCATTAGAAAAGCAAACTGAGGTCTAGAGAAGCTGTCTGACCTAGGGTCATGGTAGAGCTGGGACAAAACCAAAAACCAAAACAAAAAAACCTATCCAACAACACAATGGTTTTTTAACGACAACACACTTTTTGCTACCTTCACTATTTTTTTTTTAAGGCTATCTTTTGAGAGCAATTTTAGGTTTACAGCACGATTGAGAGGCAGGTACAGAGATTTCCCTTGTAACCCCTGTACCCCCACACACAGCCTCCTCTGTGATCAACATCAGTCACCAGAGTGGTACATTTTTTACGTAGGATGAGCCCTAAGTTCATAGTTTACATTAGGGTTCACTCTGGGTGTTCTGTGGGGTCTGGACAAGTGTATAATGCCTTGTATCTACTATTATAGTATCACACAGAATATCTTCACTTCCCTAAAAATCCTCTGTGCTCTGCCTATTCAACTCCCCTCCGCCCCCCACTCCCCTGGCAACCACCGATCTATTGATACTTATTATCTTCATAGTTTTGCCTTTTCCAGAATGTCACCTAGCTGGACTCATATGGTATGTAGCCTTCTCAGATTGGCTTCTTTCACTTAGTAATGTGCACTTAAGGCTCCTCCGTGTCTTTTCATAGCTTGATAGCTCATTTCTTTTTAGCACTGAATAATACTCCGTTGTCTGGATGGACCACAGTTTATTTATCCATTTACCTACTGAAGGACATCCCGGTGGCTCCCGAGTTTTGACAATTACGAACAAAGCTGCTATAAACTTTCAAGTGCAGGTTTTGGTGTAGATATAAGTTTTTAATCCTCTGGAAAAATACCAAGTTGTCTGATTGCTGGATCGTATCCTAAGAGTACGTTCAGTTCTGTAAGGAACCGCCAACCTGTCTTCAACAGTGGCTGCGCCATTCTGCGTTCCCACCAGCAGCCAGTGAGGGTTCCTGTTGCTTCACATCTTCAGCAGCACTTGATGCTGACACTGCTCCAGATTTTGGCCGGTCTAGCAGGTGTGTAGTGGAACATCTTTTCAGGCGCTCCTTTGCCATCTGTGTATCTTCTTTGGTGTCTGCTAAGGTCTTTGGACCATTTTTTAATTGGGTTGTTTTCCTACAGTTGAGTCTTTTAAGAGTTCTCTGCATATTTTGGATAACAGTCCTTTATCAGTCGTGTCTGTCGCAAATATTTTCTCCCAGTCTGTGGCTTATCTTCTTGATCTCTTGACATCGTCTTTTGCAGAGCAGAAGTTTTTAATGTTAATGAAGTCTAGCTTACCAATTATTTCTTTCAAAGACGTCTTTGGTTTTGTACCACAAAAGGCATTACCACACCCAAGGTCATCTGGGTTTTCTCTTATGTTATCTTCTAGAAGTTTTATGGTTTTTCATTTTACACTTAGGTCTCTGATCCATTTTGAGTTCATTTTTGTGAAGGGTATAAGATCTGTGTCTAGATTCTTTTTTTTCTTTTTGCGTGTGGATGTCCAGTTGTTCCAGCACCATTTGTTAAAGAGACAATCTTTGCTCCATTGTATTGCCTTTGATCCTTTGTCAAGATCAGATGACTACATTTATGGGGTCTATTTCAAGGTTGCCTTAGCTATTTAATCAATTCTACCGATTTGGGTAACTTAAAACTTTTAAGGTATGTTACTTATAGCAAGAATCAACTAAGTGTTCGAAATCCAGGATGGCTTATCATTACCACTTAATGGAATATTTGTATAGGACATAAACTTCCTTAACAACAAAAAAAAATCTGTCACATCCTGATAGAAGACTGATATGAAGCAACCATTGTTTTATAATACAATTGTTACATTATATACAAACACACTTAAAAGGAGAAAAACTAGAGTTAACCAGCAGTTAGAGTCATAAAATGTAAGCAGAGTATTCTTTAAAAGGGGGCTTAGAGAACAGAGTAACTTCTTCACCAAGGGTGACTGTGAATTTTAATTATAATGAGAAGGAAAGTCAACATGAGGATTACACTCTTAACAGGATTTCACTTCCAATTACATTGGGTGCTCTCCCATGATCAAGGAAGTCCTTGCTGGGATACTAGAATAAAGGATCCAAGCCACCTGCTTGGTCGTAAGTGGGAGGGCTCACACTGCCTGGCCTGAGTCTGCAGAAGTAAAGGCTAGTTGGGGAGCTGTACGCAGATGAGGCCAGAGGGTACTTTACAAGTTCATCCTTTTGGGGGAAAAGTAAATTAGAGAGTAAATGACTAAAAAAGTAGAGCTTAAACAGGAGCTGTCAAACTACTTAAGTACTGTTTTTTTAAAAAAATGGTGCTTCCAAATGTATTTTCTCTTTGTGATACCTTTGCAAACATAGGTACTTAATATAAAATAACTACTAAATAAAACTGACTAGTTATTCTCATACAGAAATCTTAATTAGCTCAGCTGTGTACTAAACGTAAGAAGACCCAGGTTACATACTCCTAGAGTTCTTTGTTTGGTGGATCCTCAAAGGCACCAGGGAACATATCACATTTTCTTAAGTCTGGGATACCTTGTTTAACATTTTCATATTTCTCAAGTCACAATGTAGCTTGTAATAGATATAAGCATGAAAAGCTATTTGTGATTAAATATCATAACCGGTAGATTATTACAGAATTACTAAGAATTAAAATATGGTGAGGCTAAAAGAAGTGAGGGTAGGAATTGGCTGGATACAGGAGGGAACTTTCTGGGGTGATCATAAAGGCAACGTTCTCTATCTTGATAGGGGTTTACGTTACACAAATAACTCAGCACTTATATACTTAAGATCTGTGCATTTCATTATATGTAAATTTTATCTCAAAAGATAAAGATGTAAATATTGGACTTTAGTTAACTTTAGTTATGTATGAAGTATTTAGGGGGAAGTGTGCTGACGTTTACAAATGCATCAGATGAAGGGATTAACAGCCCATCAAAGTGGTTTTCAGTTTAAACTGAAAACAATCTAAACAATCAGTGGCCACAGAAAGGAATGCCATGACCCCTCACCTTAAGCAGAGCCTCCTGAAAATACAGCTGCCATGGACCCCCATCCCAGGGAGTTTCCGGATTGGGAGAAGTCTGACCCTTAGCAGCAGGAAGTGCAAATTCAGCTGTCCACTGGCATCATAAAGCCTGACAGAACCCTCCACACTTTCCCCCAGAAGGCCTAAGCCTCCTACAGCACTCCTCCTTTTGTTAAATTTAGTATTTAAGCCTTTTATTTCTGGTTTTCAGCAAGTTACTCATCACTGAGCACTGCCACACGCATGCGTGAATACACCCTCGTCTTTCCTCCTGTTAGTCTGTCTGTTGTCAATTTGCAGACACCCAACCACAGGACCCAAGCTGGAAAAGTTTTCCTCCCAACACAAACAATAAAATGGGTCGACAGATGGACAGAGCAATGAACAGATCAGTATATAATAAAGCGGAGGCTTCCCTGGTGGCGCAGTGGTTGAGAGTCGGCCTGCCGATGCAGGGGATGCGGGTTCGTGCCCCGGTCCGGGATGATCCCACATGCCACGGAGCAGCTGGGCCTGTGAGCCATGGCCGCTGAGCCTGCACGTCCGGAGCCTGTGCTCCGCAACGGGAGAGGCCACAACAGCGAGAGGCCCACGTACCGCAAAAAAAAAAAAAAAAAAAAAAAAAAAAAAAAAAAATCTATATCTATATATATATATATAATAAAGCAAGCATAGTGAAATATTAATGGTAGAATCTAGGTGGTAGATATGTGGGTCCTGACTGCAAAATTCTTTCAACTTTGCTTTATGTTTGAAAATATTTATAATAAAATGTTCAGAAAATTCAATTTTAAAAAAAAGAAAGAAAAGAAAACAAACATGGTACTTGATGACTGCTACTTTGCGTCCACAAAGAGATAACCAGCTGCTAGGAGACTTACCTCATAAATCCAAGCTTATCCATGGACGCAAATGTCAGTCTAAAATGACAACGACCATCTAACTGCATGCCTGTAATGGGCACTTTTGGTGACATGAGTAAATCAGTGCCCACTAACCTCTGGTTCTGTCAAACAGCAGTCATCCCCTCCCCCAAGTGTTTCCTGCTTCCAGACATTCCAAACAGTCCTTATCCAAAATGGTCACCCAAGCTCCCAAACCACCCAACGAGGAGAGGTCCATGTCCTGCACCTGGTCCCCTGCGTATTGCATGCGGGCTCACTGCTACTGTGACACTGCAGACAGGAGGCACACAAGTTCTATTCCTCTCTCTCTCCTGAGCAGAAGGCAGCTCACTTAGTACGCTCATTTCACAGAGCTTCAGTGACTAGATTCTTGTGGCGACTTTATATTAACCGGTGCCGTATAATAAAGAATTGCTGGTGTTTGTTCCTGATTCCTGGGAGGGAGACTCTAAGTACCTGGAATGTCTTTGTTATTCACGGTGGGCAGTTCAACAGCTCCAGGATGGGGGCTGGCCAAGCGGAGAGCCCAATCGGCTGATTAGAGGTTTGGGCTTTAAACCATGTGACATGAGCCTCACCTCTTGGGAGTGGATACTGATTCGATCAAACACACCTACATAATGAAGCCCAATAAAAACTCTGGACTTTGAAGCTTAGATAAGCTTCTTGGTTGGTAATACACACTGATGCACTCGGAAGGGAACTGACCAGAGCATATGGCAGCTGTGCCTTTGGGAATCCCCAGACCTCAGCCTCTGTGTCTCTGCCCTTGCCTGCCTCTGACTTGTCATTCTAGCAAAGTATCGAATCTGAGCGGGTACTGGCAACCCCCAAACGTGTAGCTATTTATTTAGTCAGAGGTACAGGTGGCCCGGGAACCCCAGAGCTTGTGGCTGGTGTCTGCCCAGCAGGCCCACGTAGAGCAGCGTGCCCAGGAAGTCAGGGTCAGAAGTGCTTTGAAACAGTTTTAAAAAGACATTTGCAGATCATGTTCTAAATAGCTGACTTTTGGTTAGAATACAGCCAATGGAATTAAATAAGTAAAGCAAAAAAGTGAACAGACTATTCTAGAATATAGAATTAAAATGAAGAGATGTAAAGAATGCAAAGCGTGAGAGCCTGACAGGATTTAAAAGTTATGAGGAACATGTTGAGGACCGTTATAGAAATTCGAATATGGATTGTACATGAGATGACATTACTGAATCATCATCAATCTTCTCAAGTGTGACAATGGTCTGTGGTTATGCGGGAATGCCTTGCTCTTAGGAAACGCCTGCTGTGTACCTAGGGGTAAAGTGTCGGAATGCCTGCCAACTTGCAAATGGTTTAAAAAAAAAAAAAAAAGTGCTGTGTGTGTACAAAGAGAACTGACATTTAAGTGAAGGGTATACGGGCACTTAAAGTACCATTCTTTCAACTTTTCAGTAAAATTCAGGTTTGAATTTTTTAAAATAAAAACTTGGGGGGCTTCCCTGGTGGCGCAGTGGTTGAGAGTCTGCCTGCCAATGCAGGGGACACGGGTTCATGTCCCGGTCCGGGAAGATCCCACATGCTGCGGAGCGGCTGGGCCCGTGAGCCATGGCCGCTGAGCCTGCGCGTCCAGCGACTGTGCTCCACAACGGGAGAGGCCACAACAGTGAGAGGCCCGAGTACAGAAAAAAAAAAAAAAAACTTGGGGAAATGCATAAGCAAAGGTTAAAAAAAAGGGAAAAAAATGAAGTAAAGTAAATGTAAAAATTAAAAAATCACTGAAGTAGGGGATGGGTATATGGGGGTCACCAACTATTCTATTTTTGTATAGGTTTGAAGTTCCCAAATAAAATGCCTTTATAAAATGCTATCAGAAAGGTTTTACCCTTTGGAGACACATACAGTATTCACTAGTTTCTAAACTTCCTAATCTGTACTTAAGCCTGTTTCTTTGATTCCTACTTAATTAAGAGACACATTCTTTTGTTTGCATTTTTATCCATTTCCTAAGTATGTTCAGTGTGCCAGGTTCTCAGGGGATAATTAAAAAGCAATGAAGGTGAGTCACAGTTTCTACCTTACTGTCTAGTTATAAAACAAGACCCACACGACCTAACTAGGTAATGAACTGCCGTCTATAAAAAAAAAAAAAAAAGGGGGCCTGATGAGGGGAAATCAGTGTGGGCTGCAACTGGCTGTATCGATGGGCATATTTCCTCCCTGGAGGGAGAAAGAGGCTAAAAGGCAAGGAAATCAGCCAGGATCCACCAAGATGGGCCAGATAGTAGGTGCTGGGCAGGGCTAGGACAAGACAGGAGAAATGTGAAACGAGGTGACGACCAGAAATAGGGATATGAAAGAGAGCGGGGAGTCCAAACACAGGGCAAGATTTAAACCTTGAGTCTGGAAACACACACAGCGTTGATGCTGGAAAGAAGGATATTGAGAGGATATTCCTACATCTTGTCTGTGTAGGAATAAAGGTTAATTTTTAGGCATGTTGAGTTTAAACTAGCATTTATTCCCTACTTCACACCCTGTGCTCCACGTAAGACCAAATTACGTGGAATTGCCTGACACCATTTCTCACCCGCTGTCCCCTATGCCTGAAGGTTCACTGATTCTTTAAGAAGTCCCGAGGGATTGTGACAAGGATGAGGGTCTAGAAACTCACCTGGCTGCATGGCTGCCCACCTGAGCTAGAAATCCCCTAGAAGCCAGTAAGGACCAGCCAAGGCTGCTGCCTCCCAAAGGCCCAGGTCCCCCCACCCCCACCCCTTCCCCAATGCACCACGGCCCAGAGATGAACTCTGCAGGGGAGCCTTGAGACTCACACCCCTGCCAGCCTTGTTCACTGCCTCAAATGTCCTTCCTCTGCTCTCATGTTGTGTTTTCTTTCTCCTGATCCCAAACCCCATTATTTCCTACTCCCGCCCCACTCTTTTCCTCCGTACTCTCTGGGCCCCCCATTCCACAGTGTGCAAATTCACCCATGTTCTCAGTGTCCTCACGGAACACTCCCTCCTCCGCTGGCCTTGCTCCACATCACACACCTGCACACGTACACGATCAGGAAGAAAGTCAGGGGCAACCTTCTCATTCTCCCTCATGTCGCTTCCAGACCCTCTTGTTATAAAGCCTCTACCCCTCGCTCCCGCCTCTCTGAGGTCACGTACAGCCATAATGGTTGTTCTGACACTTGGATTTTTGCCTAGTAAGATCATGAAAAACAAACGAAAACCTCCATTCCCATTTCAAAAAAGAAAGCACTTTTTATTCAAAAAAAAAAAAAAAAGGAAAGGGTCTTATCTTAGAATAAAGGACATTCCTCTAAGTGAAATAGTTTAGCTTTTTGAAGGGTTTACTGGAGGCCACCATCCTCACACTATCACACGTGTGTGTGTGTGTGTGTGTGTGTGTGTGGTGTGGTCAAGCCTCTCCTCTCCTCATGTGAGTGACACACCCCCAACTCAGGCCCCTTGGCTCCTTGATACCTTCAACCCCGATGACCTTCACCCCCGATGACCTCCCGCTCCCGCTCTGCTTCAGCTGCCCACTCCTGTGGCCACACCGAGGTGCTCCCAGCTTATCACCTGCGGCCACACCGCCCACTCTCCCTGCTCCTTCTGCCCCGGTGTCCCCAGGGGAACCTGTCCTCTAGTTCTCGGACCCAACTCCTTCCTCCCTATCAATCCCCCCTCGTTTGCCCATATCCCAGGCAGGGTCCATCATGACAGTTTCTCTGGCCAATGTCCTCAGTTCTCTCATTTCAGTGACCCCCCATCTGCACCCACTTACAAAAACCATCCCAGCTTTTGTTGGATTGAATCTGGTTCCATTCCAACACCCTTGTGGGGGATGGTCCACAGCAACAGCCCCAACTGTTTCACATCCTGCTGTACCTACCCCCTTGGCTAGTGTTTCACACACCGACCTTGGCCTTGGCCACACATCTGGCTTGGGAATGGGGCGGCAGCAAGTGTGCACAGGAACTCACTCTCCTGCTGCTCTTGGCACCTGTCACCATGTTAAAACCAGGGCTGGCCTGCTGGAGAATTAAAGGACCTACAACCAAGGCACCCCAGCCAGCCAGCCAGCAACTCCCCCCTTCCCCACCCCCCGTCCCAGGTGAGACAGCTCAGCCTGGCGCCGCTTAGCACAAAGGCCCAGCTGAGCCCAACCCAACAGCTGGGAAAACTGCTTTAAGTCATTAAGTGTCGGGGTGGCTTGTGGTTTAAGAAAAGCGAATTCAGGGGCTTCCCTGGTGGCAGTGGTTAAGAATCCGCCTGCCAATGCAGGGGACACGGGTTCGTGCCCTGGTCCAGGAAGATCCTACATGTCGCGGAGCAACTAAGGCCGTGCTCCACAACTACTGAGCCTGCGCTCTAGAGCCCGTGCTCCCCAACAAGAGAAGCCACCGCCACGAGAAGCCCGTGCACCGCAACGAAGAGTAGCCCCGGCTCGCCACAACTAGAGAAAGCCCACGCGCAGCAACGAAGACCCAACGCAGCCAAAACTAAATAAAATAATTTAAAAAATAAATAAATTTATATTGATTCGTATAACTCAGAGGCTAAACAATGCTGGAAGAAAACTTACACAACAGGGAGACTAGTGTCAGCTGTTTCTGCTTCTCCCCTCCTCCATCTTATTAACACCAAAGTTTCTCTTCATGGGAAGGAGAGAAGCCACGAGATGGGAACCTTCTCAACTCCCAGCCTCCCTGTCGCTCTAGAGGCCTCGTGTGCCCCCAGGTCCCGGCCCAACACCCACCCCGTGCCCTCTGCGCCCCTCAGTTCTCTCTGCCCTGCCCCTATCTCCCTCTACAGCATTTAACCTCTCCCACATTAAACACACCATCAAAAACAACAGAAGTCGATTTCTCACCACTAATCCACTCATGCAATTTTCCCTTTCTCAAGCCCTGTGGAAGTAGCAGACCTACACTTGGCTTTTTGATTCCTTTTTAAACTTTTTCACACACACACACCCCACCCCCGTCATTCCTCAACTGCCATCTGGCTTTGACCTCCCTCCCCACCCCCAGTGCACCTCAGTCGACCACGGCCAGCCTCCTGCTCTAGCGCTAAATCCCACGCCCGTGGTTCTGTATATTTCACTCAATCTCAAGGGCGTCTGACGTGCTGACCCATTCTGTGGCCCACGGCTTGAGCGTCTCTGCGGCGCCTCACCCCCTTCCCCCACCCTTGAAGGTCGCCCCTCCCGGGGATCCCACACTCTGAGGTGCCCTCACTCACCGCGTGGCTGCCGTCACCCAGGCCGTCGGCTCTGCATTCCGGGGACAGCTCTGACTCCACGTTCACGGGGCCAGCGGCCGAGTGACAGCTCCTCTCTGGAGAGCCACAGTCACCTCAAAGTCTGTCCTCCACTAAACCCCTTGCCTTCCACCCCGAACCCGTTCCTCCACCGAACTCCTTACATCTTGAACCTGGCACAACTCCAGCCTCTCTGAGCTCCCCTTTCTCGGGCGTGTAAATCACCGAGTACCGCTGCGCCTGTCTCCTAAACTAAACTCCACCCGAGATCCACCCACTTTCCTCTGGCTCCACGACCACCTCTCCACCTGAAGTCACTTCCATCCCTCGCGGAGCTAACTCAACAGCCTCCCACCTGGTCTTCGCGTGTTCACGCTTCCCCGTGCATCGTCCCCGCCGTAGCCAGCGTGACCTTCCTAACGTGCGAATCTGACCGCTTCCTGCCATGAGTTCTCTTCAATCCTGACTCTCCAGCACTTCACACACAGCACACAGGCGCGTGATATTAATGCTTCCTGGGTGGTACGGGTAAATTCCCAAAATGTCCAAGAGGTCAACACTTGGACAAACAAACTAAAGATGTAAGTTTCACAGATTAACGTTATGAAATGTGTGAAAAGCCCAGTTCGACAACCAAAGAGTAACACCAAATTTAAGCAACTTATATATTGTAGTCTTAAAATAACAACTGCAAGGTTTCCATCCAACTCTTGACGGCTCTCCCTTCCCCCTCCCCCCATACAAAAAAAGAATGGCTTTTACTTTCCAACAGAAGCGAAAAGAAGTCTGAATGTTCAACGTTTACTTACGTGCAAAGAATTGACTGGTCCTCACGATCTACAAAACAAAACAAAACAAACAAAAAAAAAAGAAAGTGACCATTTGCCTGGTTTTTAAAAAATTTGATATAATAATAAAGTTGCAGTGATAGCCTCTAAAATGCTAGTAACTCTGCTGCTCTCAGGTCAAGTTAACTCTTCCCAACCCTATTATATATTATACAGTCCTAAATCCAGTCAAGTTCATCATTCTAATGCCAGATTCTCTGGGGTAGATAACAATGCAGGCTCAGATGACTGTACATGTCTTATCAACCTGGACTCTCCAGCCTGGCTGCCCATCAGAGTCAACTGGGAAGTTGTATAAAAATGAACTCCACAGAGCTCCACCTCCACCTTCAGGGGGAGGGACTGAAAACCCCTTTTTAAGTAGGTTCCCCAGGTGATTCTGATATAGGGCCAGGTCTGGAAACCACTGTCTTTCCAGAAAACGCACCACCAGAGGGGAATCATTATTAATTTGACCTTAAAGGAGAAAACCCCCCAAAAAGTATCAAACGCTGAGTGGAAAAGAAGATTGAAGGAGGATAAACATCTATATGAGGTTTAACCACTGTCTCAAGTCAGAATGTTAGATACACCCAAAATAACAAAAGGACGTATGATGAAAAAAATCTAACATGATTTTAAAGTGATGAATGATTTAAGTATTCATTTTCAGCTAAATTTTTCAACTGAAAAGGTGAAATGCAAAGCCATGTGTGGTCCAAGGACAAAACCACCTGTGTAGGTTGTGTGACTTCCAATCACTTACGAGCATCATTATCTCTATTTTACAGACGAGGATGTTCTTTGAGGAAGTTAATCCTCCAGTCACATAGCTACTGGGGGACAAGGATTCAGGTGAGAACCCAGGCCTGTCTGCCTCCAGTGCCTGTGCCCTCAACACTCCCGACCAAGACTGTCACTGCCTCAAGAGGAACTGCGGTCACGCGGTCACGAGGTCACGAGGGAGCATTTCCGTCGCTCCCTACGCTGTGCTTGCTTTTCCATCAGAAAAGCCATCACGTGCCCAATGAAGGTCTCACGATAGTTCAGGCGTAGATAACCTCCATCAAAGAGAAATGAAGAGTTCCTTCACTA
Source organism: Phocoena phocoena (assembly GCF_963924675.1). Classification (NCBI taxonomy): domain Eukaryota; kingdom Metazoa; phylum Chordata; class Mammalia; order Artiodactyla; family Phocoenidae; genus Phocoena; species Phocoena phocoena. The sequence goes on from NC_089237.1 coordinate 51,918,044, forward strand.
CGTCATACTCTTTTCATATAATATTAAAAGAAACAAATCCATTCATATCCTCTGTGTATAAACTGGGTTATAGCAAGAGCATACTACTGCCCGGCCCCTTGAGTCTAATTTAATTCCTAATAATAGCTCCTAACCACTGTTTTCTCCTTCTTTCTGGCTGCCATGGGCAACATAGTTGATGTCTGCCCCTTTATTGGTTCACTTTCCCAGGGACGCGCCATCTCCTTTCTCTGGCATGTCCTTCCCGGATCCATGACCACTTGGATTACCTCCACCTGCCCTTCATGCTCAGCTCAGCTGTATCTCCTCTGAGGAGCCTCCCCAGACCCTCTTCCTCAGGCTCCTCCCTGTTTCCTTCTTTTGACCACAGTATTCTGGAGTTAACAAACGATACTGCCAACTGCCTGCCCCACCAGCATGTGCTGCCTAAGATCACAGACTGTCTTGCTTCTTTATTCCCAGAATTAACAGTCAGCCACCTGTCCACGGAGAGAACCCAGTACAAGGAGCCAGGCCGGGCACTGGCAAGACACTGGGAACTGGAATCTTCTGTCCTAGTTCCAGCCCCACCACAAACTTCCCACAGATCTATACATGAGGCATTGATTCCTTGCTGGTCTCGGGTTCTTCACCTATAAAACTAGGATTTTACCAAGTTTTTGCATATTATTCACTCTAAACATGAACCCTCACACCCCAAATTCTCCTGGACTGAGCAACGTCTATAGAACTCCACTTCATAGTTTACAATGAACTTTATACTCTAAAACCCTACAAATATAACCAGACACAACCTTATAGTGACATTTAAGGGAAATAACTTCATGTTCAAAAAGGCAACTAGCCTTCTGAAGAGTAGAGACTCATTTGATAGCTCAGTTATTTTCCAAAGCACCTTTCAAAAAGCACATACGGAGGTACTCCATAAATCCTGTTGAATTAAATCATACTTTCAACAGTGAAAACGGTGTCAGATCAGTCACCTCAGCTCCTACCTTAAAAAACTAGAAAAGCACAGATTAAACGCAAAATAAGAAGAAAAAACGATAAGGAACAGAAATCAATGAAATGGGAAACAGGGGGAAAAAAAACAAACAAACAAGTGACCAAATGCTGGTTCTTTGAGATCGATGAAATTGATAAATCTCTAGACAAAATGATCAGGTAAAGACGCAAATTACCAGTATCTGTAATAAGAAAGGGAAAACCACTATAGATCCCAGAAATACTGAAAGGATAATAAGGAAATATTAGGAACCACTTTCTACCAAAAAATCTGACAACTAGGATGAATGGGATAATTTCTTTAAAAGATATAAACTACTAAAGTTCACTCAAGAAGAAACAATAACCTAAATAGATGTAGAAAAGATATACAATAAAACACCATCCATTCATGAGTAAAAACAAAAACAAAAAACTCGGCAAACTAGGAATACAAGGGAACTTCAACAACTTGATAAAGGGCATCTACAAAACACCTACAGACAGTTAACATCATCCTTAATGGTGAAAAACTGCATGCTGTCCCCCTGAGACCAGGAATAAGACAAGGATGTCTGTTCTCACACCTATTCAACATCACAAAGAAGAAAAATAATTAAAAGCAGAGACTTGAAAAGGAGGAAATAACAGTGTCTCTATTTGTAGAGGACATAATTGTCTATAGAGATAATCCCAAAGAATCTACCAAAAAACCTTTCGGAATAAGTGACTTTTGCAAGGTTGCAAAATATGTCAATATATATTTTAAAAATAATATTTCTATATATTAATAGTGAACAATTGGAAATTAAAAATTTTAAAGTTCCATTTAACACTACTAAAAACAGGAAATGCTTAGTTATACTAAGGGATATGTTATACTTAGATATAAATCTAACAAAGTATGTGCAAGATCTATATATTAAAGACTATAAAATACTGATGAAATAAATTAAAGATCTACATAAATAGAGATAAACCATGTTCGTGGATTGGAAGACTCAAAACTATTGTCAATTCTGTTCTAATTGTTCTATAGAGTCAATGCAATCCAATCAAAATGTGAAGAGTGGGACCTTTTTTAGAAAATGACAAGCGAATTTCTATAATTTATATTGAAAGACAAAGCAACTAGAATAGAGAAAATAATTTTTAAAGAATGATGGTGGAAAATACACTATTTGATTTCAAGGTTTACTATATGGCTATTGTAACCAAGACAGTATGATATCTGCAAAAGGACAGACATACAGATCAAAGGAATTGAGAATCCTGAAAAAGGCAATTCACTGGAGAAAAAAATTGCCTTCTCAACAAATGGTGCCAAGATCAACTGGATATCCATAAGCAAAACGATGACCTTCAATCCATACCTTGCACCATACATGAAAATTAACTCAAGATGGATCACAGATTGAGTGGGAAAACATTGCAAATCACTTACCCAATAAAGGACTTGCAACTAAAAAAGGACAAAGAATTCTCAAAAATGAGTAATAAGGGCTTCCCTGGTGGCGCAGTGGTTGGGAGTCCGCCTGCCGATGCGGGGGACGCGGGTTTCTGCTGCGGAGCGGCTGGGCCCGTGAGCCGTGGCCACTGGGCCTGCGCGTCCGGAGCCTGTGCTCCGCAACGGGAGGGGCCGCAGCAGTGAGGGGCCCGCGCGCCGCAAAAAAAAAAATTTTTTTTAATGGTCAAAAGATTTGGACACTTCACCAAAGAAGACATACAGGTGGCATAAGCACATCAAAAGATGCTTAATATCATCAGTCACTAGGGAAATGCAATTTAAGACCACAATGAAATATCACCACACACTTATCAGAGAGACTACAGTTTAATAAAAAACTGACAACGCCGAGTGCTGACAGGATGCAGAACTGGAACTCTCATCCATTGCTAGTAAGGTTGAAAAATGGCACAGCCATTTGGAAAAAGTTTGGTGATTTCTTATAAAGTTAAACATACACCTACCACGTGACCAAGCAATCCTAGGTATTGAGCCAAATGAAATTAAAACTTACAATCAAAAAACCTGTATACAAATGTTTCTAGCGTCTTTACTGCCAAGAACTGGAAACCATCTAAGTGCCCTTCGAATGGTAAGTGAATAAACTGTGGAACATGCATCCAATGGAATACTACTCAGAACTAAAAAGGAGTGAAGTATTGGTGGGTGACGCTCAAATGTGCTATGATAGTGAAAGAAGCCACCCTCAAAAGGCTAACTTGTGTATGATTACATGATGTTCTGGAAAAGGCAAAACTATAGTGACAAAAGAAAAAAAAAATCAGTGGTTGCCATGGACTAGAGGGGAGGGAATTACCATAAGGAGAGTGTAGAAATTTGGGGGGGGGAGATAGAACTGTTGTATATCTTGATTGTCGTTACACAACTATATGCATTTGTCAAAAGTCAAAAAACGATGCACTAAAAAGGCTGAATATTACTGTATGCAAATGATACCTACTAAAATTGTATATATTTAGTTCTCCCATCCAGCAACATGCTGTGCCTCTACATTTAAGACTTTAAAAAAGTTCTGCAATTTCTTATTCAGGTTCTGCCTATTTTTGTTTACTGCTACCATATATATTTCTGACTAAAGACTAAGTACATCTTTAAACTTATCACCCAGTGAAATCCCTGTTTCATCCCTTCACTAACCCTTCACTCTGATGCCTGTACCTTCTTAGTTTTCTTCATAGCACTTATCACTATGATATTGTCTTTATTTATTTTCCTGTATCTTCAATGAGATAACAGTCCTCTGTAACACAATCACTGGAAGGGTTTTCCTACATTTGACAGCCTCTCAGGGTAAGGAGTGTTACTGTCTCCCACTGTCTGTATTCCCACATTATAAGATTCAATACATAGATTCAAGGCAACTGTAATTCATTATAAAACATTCCTTTTCCTGGCATAAAATAATGCCCTTTGTCCCTGTTTCTGCTGTGACGTCTTCTACTTTAGACCTGAGATGACTTTAATTGGTGCTCCCTTTTTGTACCCATTTGGCCGAGGAAATGCCCATCACCGCACTGCTATTCTTTTTCTACTTTGAGATGTCTCTCTTGTAAGGGGCATATGATTATACTAGGCTCTGTTATTTACAGGGGGTTAAAAGTATCTATATTTACCACTGTATTTGGTGTTAACCTGTTTTCTGACCTTTTGAAGCCTTCCTTGATGTTCCTTTTAAAGGATGGTTTGTTTTCCTTGCTTTTCTTTCTCCTAATGTAAGAAACTTGTATCCAGTTTCAACATTTTTCAAAAAGAATCCTTTAACCTACATTTTAAAGGTTCACATTTTGATGTATATCAATCCTAGTCTCAAAAGACTTATTCTTAAAACAAGAGAGGGGTAGCATATGTGCTTATTATACTAGGACATCCCTTGGTGTGTCAGACATCATTTCAAGACTGCTGCTCAGGATCCCACTATATAAATGAGCCATCCTTTTAAGGAATTACTTATTCGTAGAACAATTGGTTATTTCCATTGTTTCTCAGGAAGCTACTGGAGGTTATTCTCCATCCAAAATAACAGCGTATGGGATCCATAAATTAAGAAATACAACCACGGAAAGAAGCAAGGAGGACTTCCCTGGTGGTCCAGTGGTTAGGACTCTGTGCTTCCACTGCAGGGGGCACGGGTTTGATTCCTGGTCGGGGAACTAAGCTCCCGCATGCCGCAAGGCGAGGCCAAAAATAAAACACACACACACACACACAAAACACACATACCCTTAAAACACACATACCCTTTGATCCAGCAGTCCACAGAAAGAAGCAAGGAATTTCCAGAGCGCAGGCAAAGGCAAGTCTGAAGACCGCTAAGTACAGACTGGAGGATAAAGGGTCCCCAGAGGTATGTCTCCAAGGGAGGAAAGACACTGATAAATTATGGGATACATGTCTACGTATTGAAAGAAGACTTGTAGTTCTGTCAAATCAATGTAGCAATTGCAGTACTCTGTTCCCCCCAAACAGGAAAATTACTAACCCCGGGGAAAACAGCAAATTGTGTAAGAAAGGAAATGTGATCATAGGAGAAATAGTTTAAATGCTGAATACTAAAATGCCAAAAAATGTTGATTGGACTCCTATCAGGAAGATGGGGGCGGGCAGTTAAAAACTCTTCTGTCATAATAGGAAGTCTATAGAAAACACCGGAAGTTAAAAAAAGAAAGAAAGAAAGAATATCACAAGCCTGTTACTTAGAAATATATACATATACAAGAAACAGATTAAAATATGATTTCCTCTAAAGAGGAAATCCAGAATGGGCAGGGGTAGGACAGGTATCTCTTGTTTCTTTTTCAATAATGTAAGCCTTGACGTTTGCTTGTTTCAACTATCTTCACGTATTACTTTTTAACAAAAAGTAAAAAATTTAAGCATTCAAAGTTCTTTGACAATTTCTGATCTTGATGCTATCCAGACTCTTCTGCATTGTTTAATGGTCTAAAACCATTTAGATAACACAGGAATTATCTAGTCCTTGAGATTTGATAGACTTCACCACTAAAATTATCTGGGCCTTGTGTCTTTGAGACATAAAGGTAAAACCTCTGACCATCTCTACCATTTCTCCCACTGGCATTGTTCTAAGTTTTCCACCTTATTCTGAGTCAATTTTGTCTCTGTTTATAGTTATAAAACCTTTATTCTTTCTGGTGCTTCTCTCTTAGTCACACTTGCCAAATTGTTTGTCTATTTTACAGTCTTTTTGTGGAACCAGTTCAAGTTTTACTTAACAACTTTATGTTTTTCCTCTTGTTTAGGTTCATTTCATGCTGTACTTTTTAAAAAATTGAGGTATAACTGATATGTAACGTTATATTAGCTTCAGGTGTACAACACAATGATTCAATATTTGTATATACTGCAAAATGATCACCACAAGAAGTCTTAAGTTAACATCCAGGCTGTACTTTTAAAGAACTTCTTTTGTGTGTGTGAAATGACACACAGAAAAGCTCATGAGACAATACAGCTTAATAAATTATCATAAAGTTGTCTTTTATCTATCTTGTGAGTAAAAAGGCTTGTATATAAATTTTTGTTTACTAATAAAAATATTTATAGGGGCTCCCCTGGCGGCGCAGTGGTTGAGAGTCCACCTGCCGATGCAGGGGACGCGGGTTCGTGCCCCAGTCCGGGAGGATCCCACGTGCCGCGGAGCGGCTAGGCCCGTGAGCCATGGCCGCTGAGCCTGCGCGTCCGGAGCCCGTGCTCCGCAACGGGAGAGGCCACAACGGTGAGAGGCCCGCGTACCACAAAAAAAAAAAAAAAAAATTATAGCTATGAATTCTTTCTTAAAGCAGTTTTTGCCTTAAGCCATCAATTTTTTACATGTGATATTTTGTTGTGGTTAACTTCTGAAGAACCTGTAATAGCAGTTTTGATTTCTTCTTTTACCAAAAAGCCATATAGATGAATGGCTAACAGCAAAAACAGTAAGAAGAACTCATTAAACAACACTCCTACAAAACAAACCCAGGTGGAAATCTATTAATACCTTGTCTTACTGCACTGTGGTCAGAGAATTGTGGCCTGATCTGAGATTTTTATTGGTGACTTAGCATCAAAATTACAAGCCAAGTTTGTAAATGTTTTCTGCTCGATGGGCAGTAGTACTGTGTATACATTTTCCAATTCAAGCTTGCTAAATAGTGTTGATCACATTCTTCATACTCTTTCTTTTCCCTACTTATCTCAAATTCTGAGAGAAACACATTAAAGCTCCCTCTATAATTGTGGGTCACATTTCCCCTGTATTTCCAATAGCTGTTGTTTTAAGTCTGTGACACAATGTCAACGGTATAAGTGGAAGTATTATCTGAGTCTTCTAGAGAATTATGTCACACTGTTCCTCTCTTAAATCTCCCGTCTCTGCTCCCTCCGCCTCACTCTCAGCTGGGACCCTGCTTCGCCTTTCCCTGAGAAAACAGGAGCGCTTTCACAAGTCCCTACCACCAACCATATCTACCCACCAACCGGCAGATGCTTTCAAGAAACATGGCTGTGAAGGGAAGGAGAGGATGGAAGAGAGAATTTTCTTTTTTAAAGTAATGGGGAAAACTTCAGCACATTTAATGCTAACATTAGGAGCCTCTAAAAAGGGAAGCAGAAGACAGTCAACACTGTGAGCTTCCTGAGACGGATTCCTAGGAGAGATGGGATGGGCATCAGAGGTGAAGGAGCTGGGAAGATGGCCTTCACAGGAGTGGGCGCAGGACAGGACGGTTTGTAAATCTGGCTCAGGAAGCTGCGGTAGCTCCTCTCTGGTGGCTTCTAATTTCTCCATGGATCAGGGGAAGAAGCCACCAGCTGGGGAGGAGAAGGGGACGCAGGGACCTAGGGAGCTGAAGTGGGCAGGGGCTTGAGACAATCATTAGGGAGAGTGAGGTTATAATCTTAATAGACAATCAGGGAAGCAGTGTTCTGCGTGAAGTCTGGGCTCATGGTCACGAAATTAACAGCAGTATTGATCTGTTCAGCTGTATGAACGGAAGACTCCAGAGGCATCAGCAACCCAAGTAAGAGCCTTAAAAAAAGACAAATATCTTGATTGACTTAGGGTGAGAATTCTGCCAAATAAGTGTAAAAAAGAACAAAGGGACAGGGGGCATAGGATCCTGACAGAAGACGCTGAAACGACAGACTATAAAATCTAAACTACACAAGGAAGAAAGTCAAGGCAGTACTGATAATCCACAGGGGAAAAGGAGAACAGCGTTTGGACCCAAGATCTAAACGGAGTCAAAGAACACGGTCAGGAGACTTGCTGACTGCACTGCCAGGACGGAAGGATTTTGCAATAGAATTTCTGAAATATTTGAAAAATAAGATCATTTCAGAAGGTGGCACAGTCTAGGGTGTCAGCAGCATAAGTCAGAAGGGAAGAAGATTAAGAGAAGATTAAGAGACCGGGGGCTGGGTGTTCACGAAAAACTAGGAAGTAACACAGGGTTATGGCAGGGCTTGAGGCAGGGAGGAAACGACAGACGTGTTGGGGGCCAGACAGACGCACTAAGGAGGGAGGGGAGGAGGAGGGAGGAGGGGGACCCAGAAGAAAGCTGCTACAAGAGGTATGGGGCAGGCAGAGGAGGGGCAGTGTTTTCAAGGGGTAAAGAGTATTTGTTAATAGTCCAGCAGATGCACTGCGAGTAAGGACACTGACCCCATCTCCTAGCGCATAGGATCGGAGTGGAGGGCCCATACTCGGGGGAAAGCCAAGTTTCAGTTAAAGCCCGGAGGAAAAGAAAACACTTGACGAAGACATTGAACACATAGGGAAGTTTGCACATCACAGAGTAGGAGTTACCTGAGGCAGAAATGCATTACGGAAAACGAAGATGTGACTGGGAAACAAGGAGATGCGGATTTCATTCTAAGACTCCAGGAAGAAGGTAGAATCTCAGGCCTTAGATATGCATGGGCGCCACCCCCCCCACCCCCCGGCCCCGCAACCCCGGAACTACTGTTAGCAGCAAAATTTGCCTTTACATCTGTCTAGGTCAACAGAAGGTGGGTGGCAGTGTTGGCTGCTACTGAGTGGAAGCTGGCTGGGGTGGACGGCCACGGGGAGGGGCAGAGGACGAGGCGCACACGGGGTGCTGGGGGAGCCTGGAATAGTAATGGCCTTAGGTCCCCTCGCGTGATTACCTACCAGGCACAGGTCTCAGTGTGCTGCGTTCAGTTTCTAACACGCAGGACTGTGAATGAGAAGTCTGAGCCCACTGACGCCCTCTCCACCGAGATCACCTGATGTTGCCCTAGCTCCACCACGTTGCGTTAGACCAGGCATGTGTCTCCTTTCAAGATTCCTGCCTGGGGGCTTCCCTGGTGGCGCAGTGGTTGAGAGTCCGCCTGCCGATGCAGGGAACACCGGTTCGTGCCCCGGTCCGGGAAGATCCCAACATGCCGCGGAGCGGCTGGGCCCGTGAGCCATGGCCGCTGAGCCTGCGCGCCCGGAGCCCGTGCTCCGCAACGGGAGAGGCCACAACAGTGAGAGGCCCGCGTACCACAAAAATAAATTAATTAATTAATTTAAAAATTAAAAAAAAAAAAAAAAAAGATTCCTGCCTGGCACTCAGAGAACCCTCTCAGCTTCAAGACTCAAGTCCTTCTTCAGCTCTGGTGAACTTTTTCAAAAATATCACTTCTCTCATGGCCCCTGAGAGTCTATACCACGTCTACAGATATGGAGAGTCTATACCACGTTTCCTACTCTTTCTGCCATAATTTCCATCAGTTTCTTTTTGCTGTGTATTCTGGAAGAACTCCTTGAGTCGGTCTTCTAATTCATTGCTTTAGTCCAATTATGTCAATTCTGCTATCCCATGCTTTCAGAGTTGGTGACTTTTGCAAGCAAGTGTATGTCCAAGAACACTAAGTTCACGCATGCAGTCAATGAATATTTCTTGAACAACTACTATGTGCCAGGCACACTCTGCATTTTCTTTTTTTTCAAAGTCCCACTGGTTGCTTTTGGGGGGTGAGGCCGTGCCACGCGGCACGTTGTCATCTTCATTCCCTAACCAGGGATCGAACCCATGCCCCCTGCACTGGGAGCACGGAGTCTTAACCACTGGACCACCGGGGAAGTCCCTCTGCATTTTACTGATGCAATATCCCCTAGAATCTAAAGTTAAGGAAAAAAAGTAAGCTCTCTTCTGTTTTTTATGTTAAAAAACCAAACTCTGTTCAGTAGGACCATCTGCTCTGAATCCTCCACACGGTCCCCTGTGAAGCTACAGGTCCTCTTCGTAGGCCCACTGACGTTTAGCTATTTGCTCACGACTGTAATTGAAAACCTAGATGGATAAGCATCGGTAGCTGGTCTGAGCTTCACGAGCAGTTGCTGTTGTTGTTGTTGACTGTTTGTTGTCTGACTGCTCTAGCAGACGTCCCACCCGACTGTGTTGTATCCTATATCGGCAGGTAGCCCCCTACTTATAGAACAAAATACAGCGGAATTGGTTAGATTGGGGTTTTTTTTTTTGTTTTTTGTTGTCTGTTTTAAATTATTACATAATCAAGACTATCAACCGATTCTTTTAACTTTCACGTGGCAGTTTATGATTGTGGATAAGGATGTGTCACGTTGCTTTGGTTTTGAATCCTTGTTCATACCTCTTACTACTTACATTTTCTTGGTCAAGTTATTTAACTTTTTGGGCCTCAGCAAAATAGGGACAGTAATTCTATTTACTTTATAGGACGGCTGTGGGTTAAATAATACACATGAAGCATTCAGCCCAGTGCCTGGCACATAATAATATTCAATACAGGTTCATTCTAGCATTAGTGATGGTATTAATAATACCATATACCGGTAAGCCACATCTTCCTCATTCTGTATTCATAGAGTTGGTTTGGAAACCCAGTAGTGGGGCATTAACATTTATCCCTCTTAACTAGAGTCAAGTCACCATTCAACCTGTCAAGAGCTTTTAAAAACTCTGTTTCTTTTCATCAAATGTATTTCTTTTTCCTCCCAGTTTCACGTCATCTATAAACTTTACAGGCATGCATCCTATGTCTTCAAGTAAGTTGATTAGGATGTTGGAAAGGGCACAAACCCCTTGGTGCACACCCTGACGCCTGGCCAACCTCTATCATGAACCAGCATCTCAGGCACAACTCTGCAGCATCCAACCACGAGGAGATCACAGGGGCCATGGAACGCCATGGAGAAGCCCTAATTCTCTGATAACACTGTCTACTAGATTTCCCTTCCTACTCAGTGTAAAGTAATGTGAGGAATATTTTCATGCTGTTTCTAGACTATTAACAGTAGATTCTAGAATCTTTCCTGGCAGGTATAGTAAGCTCAAGAGTGGGCGCTCTTGATCTTAATATAAAGGGGAGCCTCTTCCTCTTTTTAAAAGTTAGAATTATATAATGTGAGGCCATCCCAGCCTTCTGGAAACTCCTGTTCTATATACTACTTCAAAGAACAGGGGTTCGGTAATCTCAGTTGTGAGAATGTATTTGTTTAGAAGAGACAATAAGGATTCAATCAGAGGAGGAGTGTACTTTGGCCAATTTCTTCTCCCATATAAGGCAGTTTGCTCATTCATACAAATACTTTTCTGCATGTAAAGATCATTCTTCTTAATGGAGACACAGAATGAGACACAAAACATAAGCCTGATGATTTTCCTTCTCCGTCACCTGACTGCAGTTTATCACAGTCATGGCCATTTCTTAACATTCTTGGCTCTGAACCTAAGAAAGGGTTATTAAATTGAATCTTTTTTAAGCCTAAGCTCATTTTGGACTCTGAACGTCTTCTTACCCATCGATGCCACTATTCTAGTCCTAAAGCACTTCCTGTTTGCCTCCGAGGACCTGGTATATAAGAAGCATCCAGATGATACCTGAGTAGGAAATGGGTACTAACCCCCTCACACTACCCTTTAGACCCAGCACCCAGGCAGCCTTTCCAGGACCTGAGATTTGACGACAGGTGGATGCAGCATACTCTGCTTCCTGAAGACCTCGTAGATTTTATTTTACTTTACAGAATTCATTTTTAAAAAAATAAAAGGAGAGAAAGGGAGAGTTACTATAGAAGATTTCACACAGTGCTAGAAAGTCCCACGTTTAAATGCAGTCTGTATAACACAGAGAGCTATGTTCAATATCCTGTGATAAACCACAATGGAAAAGAATAGGAAAAAGAATATATAAGGGAGTTCCCTGGTGATCTAGTAGTTAGGGGCCACCGGGGTCACTGCCGGGGCCCAGGTTCAATCCCTGGTCAGGGAACTGAGATTCCACAAGCCACGTGGCATGACCAAAATAAAAAAAAAAAAAAAGAAAAAGAAAAAGAACATGTATATGTATATAACTGAATCACTTTGTTGTACACCGGAAATTAACACAACATTGTAAATCAAACTATACTTCAAGAAAATTAAAATTTTTAAAAATTTAAAAGGAAAAAAAATAAATGCAGTCTTGTTACGCAATAATGTTAAATGCATTCAAAACTGCTCCATTCTAGTTTTCAAAAAAAATTCCTCCATAAATCATTGCGTCTGAAGCCATAATTCCAATTAAGGACTCTTCAAATTTATATTTCATTCAAAACCCAAAAAGAAAACAATCAAAATCTACCAACTCCACACATGCTGTTTAACTTTTGTTGTGTCCTTTTTCATGTATTTAAATAAAAAATATTTTATAATCTTTCTTTCCCCAATGATGCATCCACCTTTTCTATTATTCTTCCTGTTGGTTTTAAAAACGAATGCAGTAGAGCTTTGATTATACTGGCTTGTGGTGGAGACATCAAATATATATAAAAACTAGATGCTTCTTAACAGAAAAATTAACATGAAGTATTTATGAAGCACCAAGCATACTTACCGGATGCCTATAGAAAGTGGTCATATTGCCTAGTCTAATCTTAAGAATTCATAATTTTTCTACAATAAGCATCTATCACTTTTCTTTTTAATCTTAAAAAAAAAAAGTAAAGCCCTCTGTAGAAAAGATTGAGGCATTCTAAAAAAAACCAAATTATATTTAAGAAATTCTGAGTAGTATTCTAACATTTCCAGTTACCTTGAAGCATGCATCTGTAAGCAGACTCAGATATGGCATAGATGTGTGGAGGCATCTCGTGACGTTTCTTCCCTCTGTACATTTCAATAATATTCTCAGAGTAAATGGGAAGATTCTTGTAAGGATTTATGACTACACAGAAGAGTCCAGAATATGTCTAGAATAGATAAAAATAAAATACAGTGTTAAAAAAAAAAACTGCATATATCCACAGGATCCAATCAGGAGACAAACCACACAGTAATTTGAACAGGGGACCTTTATCATTTGCACAATTAATCTATCCCTAAAATTAAATCTCACCCATAATGGGCAATTCCAAACCACAAGTAGTTCTCCTACAGAGAGCCTATTAAGTGGTACTTCCTAGATTCAATTCCCTCATCTGTCAAATGGAAATAATAATATATGCTTCATGGCTTCATGAAGCCACGGGTCATTATTCAAACAACATGTCATTTGCTTTTTCACACTCATTCTCTCATGAGTGTACGAGGTATGAAAAGTTCATTAAGGTAGTTTCAGATTCCACATTGCAACTCATTTTTAAGGAAATACCGGTGGCCAAGTTTGGGTACAGTATCAAAGGAGAATATCCACAATTATCTGGAAAGGTTATTATTAAAGAGTTGTTTTTTTAAGTGTAAAACATTTTTACTCTTCTAATTTTTTTTGCTTTGGAAAATATAGGGTCTTTTTTTTCATAAAAATAATTTATGTCAACTTGTTATAGGTTTATTTTTAAATGAGTTGATAAATATTTAAAATTTGTGTTTTACTTTCTAAACACAGTAAATATCATGAAATATAAACAAAAGCTCTTTGGGGGCCCTCAAAAAATTTTAAGAGCCACTAGTCTAGAAGATAAAAACCTTCCTCATCAGTAGGGTAATCATTACTCAGAATTAATACTAGGAGCACTTTTGCCTTTGGGGTTTTTTTAATTCACATGGAATGATTTCTGAGAACTGACTCTGGGAATTATGGAAAATCAAGAGCGGTTAGGATTGTTGCTAGATGCTCCAGTCCTGGTGGGGCTGAAGGCACCTCAGCTGCACCGGGAAGCAGACCCTTTACTTCGGGTGATTCTAAATCTAAAGGCAAGAGGATCTTAGAAAAGGCCGAGGACCAGTGGTGCTCAGCTCCCCAGGCAGTACTGAGGGGCTTCTAACCAACAAGCTGTGTTCAGAAAGGCTGAAAGTCCTGGCAGTGGCCACCAGGAGGCACTGTCGAGCCCACTCTATTCTGAACGTTGCAGTGAATGATGCTGAAAGGAGAAAGGCGGCCAAAAAAAAGTTTAAGTGATCAGAACCACCTCAGCAGCTGTTCTCCTTTATCTTTGCTTCCCTCCCAACGGAGGCTCGGATGTGGAATGCACTTCCTACCTAGATTAGCGCTTGGGAATAAGACAAAGGCAAGCAAGGGCCCTGCCCCGAGCTCACTGATTTGGGCTGTTTGCCTGATTCCTAAACTGATTACTGTTTGCCTGAGGCCACAGTAGTTACTTGCCCCTCCCTGGGTGACCGCTGGGCCTGAAGCCGTTGGCTTTCTCGCATCCGGCATCAGACCTCCAAGAACCCGGGCTGGCTCTCAGGCCACCCACCCAGCAGCCTGGCACCTTCTACCTAGTCTCTAGTCTAACTAGGCCAGCCTCTCTCTGCCACCCACAGGACAAAAAGGCAACGAGAGACAATAAAAACAGAGATTTTATTAAGGGTGAGAAAACTAAGGAGAGGCAGTCTCAACATTTTAATTTTTTATTGAGCTTAATTTATACACAGGAAATCTGACAAATCATAACTACACATCTCAATGAATTGCTATATATCCAACTTCCACTTTTTCCTTCAAAAATGAGATAAGAGTCGATCGTGAAGCTACAAATTCTGCATGTCACTCTTTTGTAAGAGGAAAATAATTACAGACTGCCAAAACAAAACAAAACAAAACAAAGAAACCCAAAGCCTCCAAGGAAGTCAAAATACGCCAATTCCGTTTAACACTCCGTAGCATGTACAGCATGGTAACAGATCCTAATGAGGACATTTGCAATCAGAAATCATTCCAACGTGTGTGTCTATCATGTGTTGGGGACTTTTCTGAGCACGCAGATTACAGAGATGGGTAAATTTCACAAAAAAAACAAGGCTGAATAATCATCAGTATCCTATGCTTGCCAAAGAGAAGCAGTAACAGAGGTCTAAGTGGAAACAGTAAACTGAAGTGCTTAAACAGCTAAGCTTCTATCTTGAAAATTAGCTCAAATGTTGGGCTCCTGCACTGAAACCGGTACTGTACCACTTTTGGCCTCCCCAAGTCACACGGAAGGAGGGCGATGTGCTGTTAATTTCTCTGGAAGCCTTAAGTCCAAAGTAAAGGTCAGTACTAAGCATTTGAATACATGCGGAAGATACTAAGCCCCTTCTTATACGCTCTAGGGGATGAGGACAATAAAGATACACTAAGCAAACAAGACATAATATAAGGCACTAAAAAGAGAGTGATACAAAAAAAGAAAGATGAACAAGCCTTTTAAACAGAGAAACCCTGGAGCGGAACACACTACAAACCCCACTGAAGGTCATGGTCATCTTGTCGGAAACCGTACAACTAGGTACTAAGTCCAGACCTAGAGGGTCTCTGATGTTCTTTTTAAAGACTAGTAGGTTAAAAGGACGGATAAAGGAATTCCTATTAAAATAGTACGAACGAGGGGCTTCCCTGATGCTCCAGCGGTTAAGTGCTCCCAATGCAGGTGGCCCAGGTTCGATCCCTGGTCAGGGAACTAGAGCCCGCGTGCCGCAACAAAGGTCCTGCATGCCGCAACAAAGGTTCTGCATGCCGCAACTAAGACCTGGAACAGCCAAATCAATAAGAATGTAAAACTTGGTGGCGGGGTATATCCACGGCAGAGAGAAGCGCAGTCTAGCTGACAACAGTTTGTTCCGTGGAAGGTGAGAGAAAAGAGCCCAGACAGGCAGATTTTGTCCACTCTAGGGGATCAGGTATCAGAGGTCCTGGAGAGAAGAGTGATGGAAGGAAAGAGGCATTCCTGAAACAGCATAAACCTGGCAGCCATATGGAGAAGAGACTGAAGGGGCAAGAGGTGGGAAGCAGGAGGTAGAGACCTCTCCAGGCACAGTAACAGGCCTACAGGAGAGAAAAACAAGACAAAAACGGAGCCGGGATGAGTCATGAAGAAAGCGGGCTGGAGATTCAACAGCAGTCAGGACTCTAAATAGAGAAAACCATTCAAGCCTCAAGGTAAAGATGACTCCAAGGTCGTCAAGTTAAACATGACTCCAAGGTTGTCAAGCTTTAGAGATGGAAAAGTAACAAGTAGACGGGGGGGGGGGGGAAAATCATTTGATTTGTGGGCAGGTATAGACAGCAGTGCAATAGAGCAGATACAACTAAATCCCCTTTTAACATATTGAGATTGTGGCACGTTAAAAGGAGATTCATTACAATAAGGGAGCCCAGGAGAATGAGTGCCTACTGAACAGTTGGAAACACTGGAATCCTAAAGCCATGAGAACATTTTGAAGAACTGCAAAGCCTTGAAGAAGTTTGCAAAGGCTTTAAGACATCAAGTAACAGTTATTATACAAAAATACTAGCACCTTTGCGACCACCTAGAGGGGTGGGATAGGGAGGGTGGGAGGGAGGGAGATGCAAGAGGGAAGAGATACAGGAACATATGTATAACTGATTCACTTTGTTATAAAGCAGAAACTAACACACCATTGTAAAGCAATTATACTCCAATAAAGATGTAAAAAAAAAAAAAAAAAAACTAGCACCAAAACAACCTTGAATTTTTCCCAACAGTCTGTGCTGCTTTATGCCTCCAGCCTTCTCCATATGCTGACCACTCTGCCGGGAATGCCCATCTCCTATCCAGTATTGGGAAATGTTGCTATCCTTTAGGGTCAGGCCTCAGTCTAAGAAAACAGGGATATGCATATACATTATTACTTCATAGCTTTGAAGGATTAGAGAACCAGGAAACAGAGGCAGGTATAGATATCAGTGCAATCGAGCAGATACAACAGTCTCTTATTAGGAACAGGGGATTGAACTGGGAGCATCACCCCAACCTACACCCCGACCGCAGCTCTCAGAAGAAATCAGACCGCAGCCCAAAAAGGAAAGGAAGAGAAGAAAGAATAGGTCGCTCACACCATTTGCAAACACCACACCTAGATAAAATTCACATGTGTATTTAAAAAACAACAACAGGGCTTCCCTGGTGGCGCAGTGGTTGAGAGTCCGCCTGCTGATGCGGGGGACGCAGGTTTGTGCCCCGGTCCGGGAGGATCCCACGTGCCGCGAGCGGCTGGGCCCGTGAGCCATGGCCGCTGAGCCTGCGCGTCCAAGCCTGTGCTCCGCAACGGGAGAGGCCACAACAGTGAGAGGTCCGCGTACCGCAAAAACAAAACCAAACAAACAAAAAAAACAACAACAACCCTATGTAATAAGGAAAAGATCATCTTCCAGAATATTCAGAGAGAGAAATGACCTCTGGACATTCTCTACAAAATAAGCTAAAAGAAAACTTTAGGGAATAGATTTATGGCTGCAACAGAATGTAATACAACATGGACTCTTAAAGAAAGAGAAAACAAAGGTAAACAATAAAAGAAAAAGAAGGCACAAAGATAAAACCAATTTAAAAAATACACAGAGGAAAGATGAACATGGAGAGCAAAGAAAAGATAACTAAAATATTAATCATTGCTCCTTAGGGAGGAAAAAAGGTCAAAATTCTGCAGAAAGAACAGTAATCAAAAATAAACTTGAAGAAAACTGTCTGTGCCTGGTTGGGGCGGGGAGGTGTTGTAATACACATTGAGTTAAAAAACAAATTCATCAAGCTAATCATAACAGAAGGAATGATGACATTAGACTATCACCATTTTGCTTCCTAATGAAATGAGGGATCAGGACAGTGCCCACCACCGGCTCTAAAACCCTCGGGTGAAGGTAGACACTCCTAAAGCACAAATCAACCTGACGAAGCCCAAACTGAGTCACTGATCCATCTCAACATTGTAAACTGAGAGACAGCTGGCATCCTGCGCGTCCTGAATCTGAATCAGATCAAGCCGCCGCATCCAACTGCCAGTTTACAGAAGGCACCACAGGTATGCAGTCAACAAAATCCAGACTATGGGAAATTCAACAGCACAACAGACCTTGGTTTTTTGCTTTTGTTTTTGTTTTTTAAAAGCCACTCCGGAGGAGGGTAAATACGCCAGGCGTTCAGCTAGGACCCTAACTGCTACACCCTGAGAGTTTAGAGTATACCAGAAATAGACCAGCCCAAAGCCCAGTTGGGAAGGATGTAAATCCCTGACTGATCTACACGTGCTCGATCCCCTTCATCTAACTGCCTGCCCAGAGCAAAACTCTAGAACTAGCTTGGTGTCATGCAGAGCCTCAAATTAACGTCACAATTTTATATACAGTAGGTGGCACGTAAGGCAACAGTTGTGACTAAAATCCAAGATAATATGTGGATTCCCTGTGAGTCTACTTTTATTGCCTTGGATTATTATCTTGTACAATAATATGCTCAAGTAATTAAAAGAGATGATTGAGGTTAGTAAAATTGATAAACCTCTGGTGAGACTCATTTTTAAAAGGGTAGAGCAGATTTTCAGTATCAGGAGTGAGAGAACATCACTACAAATCCTACAGGAAAAAAGAGGGTATTATGAACAACAGTATGCCAATAAATTTGAAAATTTACATGAAATAGACAAATTTCCAGAAAAACTCCAAATAAAACTGACACCAAAAATTTTTAATCTGAAAAATTCTATAACTATGAAAGAAAAACTTCCCCACAAAGGAAACTGTATCATTATTTTAAAATGAAATAACATCAATCTTATCCAAGCTCTTCCAGAGAAAATACAAAGATAAAACATTCCATGATTCATTTTATAAAGCCAGCATAATCTTGATAGCAAAGTATGACAAGGACATCGTAAGAAAGTAAATTTTTAAGTCAATCTCATCTATGAATATAGATGCAAAAACTCTAAACAAAAATACCAGCAAACAAAATCCAGGAATTCAGTAATACATAAAAAGAATACTTGGTCCTTGCCAGGTTAGTCTTAGCACTAAAAAATATAGTATATAATTCACTACAGTAACAAAATAACCAGAAAATCACACTATCACCTGAGCAGAAACTGGAAAAACATGGGATAAATTAACAACCAATCAGTATTTTTAAAAATTCATCCATGCGGGATAAAAGCTAGGAACAAAAGGAAACTTCCGTGAATCTAATTTAAAAATATTCAAAACAAAACAAGTCATTCTTAATAGTGAAATATTGAAAACTTTCCCTCTGACATCGGGAATGATACAAAGATGCCTCCAATAACCACTACTATTCAACAAACATTTACACTTCTTAGACAATGCAATAAAGTAATGTACAAGAATTAGAAAGGAAACAATAAAAATGTCATTATCTGCAGACAACGAGTGTGTTCAACACGACATCCAAAAGAATCCTCAGCTAAACTATTATAATCAATTAATAAACTTAGTAAGGTTGGTGAATACAAAGTCAATATACAAAAGTTAACTGTAAAAAAACGTGGCAACTGTATTTCTACCTAATGGTAACAATTTAAAAACAACACTTAGGGTGTCCCTGGTGGCGCAGTGCTAGAGAAGTCGCCTGCCAATGCAGGGGACACAGGTTCCAGCCCTGGTCCCAGAAGATCCCACATGCCGTGGAGCAACTAAGCCCGTGTGCCACAACTACTGAGCCTGCGAGCCTAGAGCCCGTGCTCTGCAACAAGAGAAGCCACTGCAATGAGAAGCCTGTGCACCGCAAGGAAGAGTAGCTCCCGCTCACTGCAACTAGAGAAAGCCCGAGCACAGCAACGAAGACCCAACACAGCCGAAAATAAATAAATAAAATAAATTTATTAAAAAAATAAAAATTAGGGCTTCCCTGGTGGCGCAGTGGTTGAGAGTCCGCCTGCCAATGCAGGGGACACGGGTTCGGGCCCCGGTCCGGGAAGATCCCACATGCCGTGGAGCGGCTGGGCCCGTGAGCCATGGACGCTGAGCCTACGCGTGCGGAGCCTGTGCTCCGCAACGGGAGAGGCCACAGCAGTGAGAGGCCCACATACCGCAAATAAATAAATAATAAAATTAAATTAAAATTAAAACACCACTTAAATAGCATTAAAAAAATCAAACACCTCGGGGCTTCCCTGGTGGCGCAGTGGTTGAGAGTCCGCCTGCCGATGCAGGGGACACGGGTTCAGGCCCCGGTCCGGGAAGATCCCACGTGCCCCGGAGCGGCTGGGCCCGTGAGCCATGGCCGCTGAGCCTGCACATCCGGAGCCTGTGCTCCGCAACGGGAGAGGCCACAACAGTGAGAGGCCCGCGTACCGCAAAAAAAAAAAATCAAACACCTAAAAATAAATCCCACAAAAAATAAATCCAACAAAGGATATACACGGCCTCTACAAAAAAAACCTAAAACATATTGAGAAAAATTAAAAACTAAATAAATGAACTAGATGAACAGATATTGTAAAGATCTCATTTCTCCTCCAAAATGAACTATAGAATCAGCCAAAACCCAATAAAAATTCCAATAAGGTTGTGTGTGTGTGTGTGTGCGTGTGTGTATATGAAAAACTGACAAGTGGGTTCTGAAATTATACTGAAATGCAAAGGACCTAACAAACAGAACCATCCTAAAGAACGCAAATGAGAGAACTTACCCTACTGGATACCAAGCCATAGTCTAAAGCTGCAATAATCAAGACAATGTGTTGTCAGCCCAAGGACAGGCACACAGACCCATGAAACAGAACAGGTCGTCAAGCACACATTTATGAGCATCTGATTTACAACAAAGGTGGCACTTCAGAGCAGTGGAGAGAGGGCTATGTTTCAGTAAATGGCACTGGGTCAACTGAATCGCCATTTGGGGAAAAAAAAGTTAACCTTGCCCCTACCTTATACCACACACAAAATTAAATTCCAAATGGAACTGAGGCTGACCCTAAGAAATATATCACCAAATTCCCTTCTCCTCTGGCTTCAAACTGAGTTAGGCGGCAGGCGATTGAAGGTAGGGGGAGAATGAAGTCAGGATGTTTATCCCCCAGGCCCCTCCCTGCTAGTTGTCTGCTTCCCTCTAAAGGCAGCCACGATTCCTACCAGGAAGCCCTCTCCACATGGCATCCTCTCCCAGCTGAGGTAACAGCTCTTTGTTCCTTTAAAGATGAAGATGGGTCCAGGGCTCTCAGCCATCACTAGTGCTGGGATACTGCAACATTTCTGCATCTGTTTTCTAAACTCTATTCACATGTTTGTAAATCGTCCCCTTATTAAATTCACAGAATACTTAGTTAGAGGGCCTTCTGTTTCCTGCTGGAATCTGACTAACTTAGGCATTATCTAGAAAAGCTGAAGATATGGGTTAAAGATATGCATGTCCTATATCACCCAGAAATTCCACTCCTACTTATATACCTTCTAGAAAGCCATGCTTATGTGCACCAGGACATGTCCGAAACTGTTCACGGAAGCACCGTTTGTACAATAATAGCCACAAACTGGAAAAATAAAATGTCCAAAGACAGCTGAGAGGATAAATAAATTGGGTCAAAAATCTTACAATGGAACATTACATTCCACAAAAAGGAACGAAACACTCAAACTTTTATAGTTCAGGGCCCTTTACCAGTCTTAGAAATTGTTAAAGATCCTAAAGATCTTTTGTTTTATATATTTTTACACAAATATATGTACATACATAGTTTTTAAATGTGTATTTATTCATTTAAAAATAACAATAAATAACATTTCTTATGAAAAATAACCTTTTGTTTTCCAAAATAAAAGTGAGAAGAGTGGTACGGTTTTATATTTGCAAATCTTTTACTGTCTGGCTTAATAGAAAACACTCAATTTTCTTAATAGAAAACACTCAACACTCTGTTTCAGCAGTTAGTCTACTGTGATGTTGTTTTGACTGAAACACATGAAATTAGCCTTACACTGATATTTAACTGGAAAAGGGAGGAGTAGTTTAACAGCCTTTTCATGTAATTATAGATATTCCTCTTCGATACTATACCAAAACTTGACAAGTAAGAATTTCTTAAAGATTAGATACAATGTAGCATCTGACACCCTGTCCATGAACTTTTCATACTCTTGTTACATACATCAAATCCATTGGCTAAGCTTGCACAGGTGAATGAATCTTTTACCCAGGCATGATTTTCTAACATCATGTACACATCATTTGGAAAACTCTGGTTCAATGAACTGTTCAAGTCTTCCAAATGATGACATTTCACACTACATGACATTAAAAAAAAAAAAAATCACATTCATTAATATTGCCATCTGTCTCTCATCGGGAAGGTTTTAAGTGTTGACAAGCTGTCAAGTTCACAGTGGCAGATACAAATTCTAATTTTCATGTGAAAACTCAAATTTTATCATTGTCAACAAATACATTCAACTGTTTCCTTTAAAATGACAGGCTCACTTTGTTCATTTTCAAGAAAATGTCTGCCAAATACCCCAGTGTGAATTAATCAAAGCTTATCTATCAGCCATTCAATCAAATAAAAGGTAGTCTATCAAACAAAGTAGCAAGTTTAGTTTGCAACTCAAATAGCTACACACGCGCTTTTTTTCAAAGCAACCATTCTAGTTCAATATGCAGCAGAAGTGATTTAGCATACTTATCATTTCATCACACAGAACATTAAAAGATGTGTTCTCAAGAGCTGAAATAAATTCAATCATCCCTCCTGCTTTACCAAGGACATTCTGGAGTGAAACTGGATTAGTATGACCACCAGTACAGTTTGGGGTCACTGCTTTTACCCACGATAAGGTGTCAGCAGTTTTCCTCACCTTTGCTTTTACACCATCAGTACCAATGTCAACAATAAAAGGGCAAATAAAGTCTTCAATAATCACGAAAATAGTTTGGACCTCAAGGATCCCATGAAAGGGTCTTAAAGAAACCCTAGGAGTCTGTAGAGCACCCTCTGAGAACAACTGAGTTACATCAACACAAAGTAATACGGGTGAATCTTAAAATTGTGACACTGAGCAAAAATACACAAAAAGGTATGTATTAAGAGAGGCATTCATATAAAAATTCATCAACAGGCAAAACTAGACTATATTTTTAAGGAATGCATACTTAGTTTGAGAAAACACACTGGGAGATTTTAAGACACTTCTCAATAATCAACAGACCAAGAAGAGAGAAATTAGTAAAGTTTAAACACAATTAAAAAACTTAGTCTAACGGCCACATATAGAACTCCACACCCAACAGAAAACACACTCTTAAACACACAGAACACTCATAAAAACTGACAATATGCTACATGAAGCAAGTCTCACAAAAACAAGGAGTGTTATTATATGGACTATACTAATGTAATTAATTTAAAAATCAATAACACAAAGATAACTTAAAAAACAACAGTTAGGAATTTTAAAAGTATACTTTTAAATGGTTCATAGGTTAAATAAGGAATAATAGAAGCTAGAAAATATTTAGAACTGAACACATGTCAAAATGTGTGAAGTAAGCTAAAACGTAGTAGAGAAGACATCTGCAGTTTTTAAGTAGTTTTATTAAGAAGATGAAAATTAATGACCTGAGAAGGTGGAAGTTGGGGAGATTAAATCCAAAGAAAATATAAGGAAATAACATAACCAAACCTGCTAGTAACTTACCTAAATGAACATATGTTATGTCTTATCTATAGAAATATGTCCCAATGGACTTCCCTGGTGGTGCAGTGGCTAAGAATCCGCCTGCCAATGCAGGGGACACAGGTTCGAGCCCTGGTCCGGGAAGATCCCACATGTTGTGGAGCAACTGGGCCCGTGAGCCACGACTACTGAGCCTGTGCTCTGGAGCCTCTGAGCCACAACTACTGAAGTCCGCGTGCCTAGAGCCCGTGCTCCGCAACAAGAGAAGCCACCGCAATGAGAAGCCCGTGCACCGCAACGAAGAGTAGCCCCCGCTCGCCGCAACTAGAGAAAGCCCGTGTGCAGCAACGAAGACCCAACGCAGCCAAAAATAAATAAATAAAAATAAATAAATTTATTTAAAAAAAAAGAAAAGAAATATGTCCCAAAGGTCCTATCCAAGTTATTATAGTGTCTATACCATGGTACCTCAATTGATCAATTTCAAGTGCTGGGTGAATTCCAAAGCCCAATACTATACCCTTCACTCAGTGTTCAGCAGGCACGGCCATCCACAGCCCCATTCTCTTAGGAGGTTTCTTTAGAGTCAAGCGCTCCAACGTGGATCTTCCATAGGAACCCTTTCTCCACCCCACTAATTGAAGGTATGATCCTCCCAAACCCTCACCTCTGCTGTGACCTTAGTACTTCAAGAAAAAACTCAAGAGACTTCCCTGGTGGCGCAGTGGTTAAGAATCTGCCTGCCAATGCAGGGGACACAGGTTCGAGCCCTGGTCTGGGAAGATCCCACATGCTGCGGAGCAACTAAGCCCATGCGTCACAACTACTGAGCCTGTGAGCCACAACTACTGAGCCCGCGTGCTGCAGCTACTGAAGGCCACGTTCCTAGAGCCTGTGCTCCGCAACAAGAGAAGCCACTGCAATGAGAGGCCCGCGCACCGCAATGGAGAGTAGCCCCCGCTCATTGCAGCTAGAGAAAGCCCACGGGAAGCAACGAAGACCCAACGCAGCCTAAAATAAATAAATTTTTTAAAAAAGAAAAAACTCAGATTCTCTTTCTGTAAAGCCCAGGGGGCCGTGCTTTGAAAAGAAACCCAGAAATTCACTTCTGTTGTCCCCGAATTAAGCTGGAAAAAAAAATCAAACAAACTCAATAAAAGATACTTGCAAAGTCTTAGAATTATCATGAGAAATGGCTACAAATAAACTGTCTTTTCCCTCCTCCTTCCCTTTTACCCACAACTTCCTTCCCCTTTCTCTTTCCCTCCTCTCTCCTCCCTGCAGCAGCCCTGGAGGGCAGGGTGGGGTCTGGGGGCAGACAGGCTCCTTTGCAGCACTCCACAGCTTTTTGGTTACGTCCCTGCATTTCCAGTCCTTTGCAATTCACCGCACCAGGTATCATCCAAAATTGATTCACCTCTCAAATCTCAGATGTCAACATAATGATCTGACCACAATCTCTTAACTTCCCAGTTTTCTCACTCCCTCTCTCCACTCCTTTCTCTCCAGACAAAAATGTGGCCACCTTACACATTCTGTTATTCAGTCTCAGCTGGATTCCCAATGCTGCTCTCCAATTGTTTTCTTACCCTTGGCTTCCTCCCCTTTCCAAATCTTACGCATTCTCAAGCCACCTTCCGGACCCTGGTGCCTCTTACCCTTACTTTGCATCCCAACTCATAGAGAAAAAAATAAAATAAAATAAAAGAGACCACCAGGCTTGATTCAGACTCCTCTGGCAAAGGTCATGAATGAACTACTCATTCTCAGATGTTCCCATGGCTAGCTCCCTCCTATCAGTCAGATTCCAGCTCAGATGCTACCTTCTCAAAGAGCCCTTCCCTGACCCGCTGGGGAAAGCCATCCCATAGTCCTGTTTTATTTCCGCATAGGATGTACCACAAAGGCAGGGATCTGGCCTGGCCTGTTCACCACACTCTCTCCAGCACCTAGAACATAGTAGGTGCTCAGTAAACATCCACTAAATAAACTAATTCTATGGGAAACCGACTTCTGCTTTGCTGAAGTTCTGAATTATACATGGACGTTAGTACCACACTCTTTGTAAAAAATTCAACTTCTCTTTTCCAAATTCAGACCATTAGTGTCAACCTTCCCCTCTACTTCTCTTCATTCTAAATCTACATTCTATCTACCCTGCCTTCTTTCTTTTTTAAAATTTATTTTATTGAAGTATAGTTGATTTACAATGTTGTGTTCATTTCTACTGTATAGCAAAGTGATTCAGTTATACACACACACACACACACACATTCTTTTTCATATTCTTTTCCATTATGGTTTATCACAGGATATTGAATATAGTTCCCTGTGCTATACAGTAGAATCTTGTTGTTTATCCATCTTATATATAATAGTTTGCATCTACTAATCCCATACTCCCAATCCATCCCTCCCCCCTGCCCTTGGCAACCACAAGTCTGTTCTCTATGTATGGGAGTCTGTTTCTGTTTTGTAGATAAATTCATTTGTGTCATATTTTAGATTCCACATATAAGTGGTATCATATGGTATTTGTCTTTCTTTCTGACCTACTTCACTCAGTATGATAATCTCTAGGTCCATCCATGTTGCTGCTAATTACCCGGCCTTCTTTAAATCATTGCCACCCGTGTCTACCATCCCTTCAAGCCTCTTTTGGCATTAGAGATTCTTTCAGGATCTGGCTTGCATTTTCCTCTCAACCCCGATCCCTTATTACTTTCAGGAACTTCTATATGGTCACGACACCGTCAGTGACTGTGACACATGTGTCAACTGCTAACCACAGGACAACCCCAGCCTCAATCTCACCCTGAACTGTTTCCTCTTAAAAACCTCAGCATTCAGCTTTCCGACTTCCCTGTACCCGATGATGACATTGGTCTTGCTCCTCACTGAAACCTCTAAGCTTGCAGCCCCGCCACTTTATACCCCCTGGATATACACTGGATTTCCCACCAATCTGCCGTCTGTATCCTACCACTAATGCAACTCTTATTACCATATGAAAGTCCCTTATCTTTCTGCCACACGCTCTCCCCCCTCTTACTAAGCTCCAGAGCACCACTACACAAAAGTCTCAAATACCATTTTAGTATATTTAATTGCAGATTGGATTATTTTAAATTATGTGCTAAGATTTAAAGCAAAGCAAGACTTGGGTAAGCAAGGGACAATTATTCTATCTTTAATAGAAATAGACATGTTAAACAGAGAGTATGTGAGTATTCCACATTGATTAGGACAGTACGTCTAATTCCCATTAAGTCACCACTTCACATGATTACTTAGAGGGCATACTTACATAGATAAGTCCTGAATAGTAACGATCCTTCAGATTATGCAAAACAGAAGCTTCATTCAAGCACGTCAATTCTGCCATATCCTCCACCTTGGAAAACTTGGGTGGGTTCATCTTCTGAATATCATCTTTGTTGACCATCGCTTTCTTTCCATTCTCCGCCAACTCCACCATAACTTCATCTCCCCGCTCTTCTTTGATACTAGCTGCCTCGAAACCATGGCGCTCTGATGGAATCCACACCAGCTTTTTAGCCGTCCAATCCGCCTGAGTGGCAGGGTTGTAGATGACCGCCCTGTCCACAAAGAGATACCTCTCCGGATCTTCAAGTCCAGTTCTCTGTGTCATTGTGAACAGAAGGGACCCAAGGGCGACTGCCTCTGTGAGAAGAGGAGGAGGACAAAGTCAGATATTCCAAAATATACGATGGTTCACAAATTTTACTCTTCTAAGAAACCTAAAACAAACGCTTTGGTAAACAGAAAGCGTTAACTTTGAGTGAAGGAGCTGCGGTAGCCCTCTGCATGGCCGTACTAACTGGGTTTCCAAGGTAAATTTCAGGCCTGACCACAAATGATGACTCTGGTCGTCTGAGGACCACTCAAGATGTAGCCTGTCGCTGACGGCTGGAAAACAAGCAGGAGGGAAAAGCAAAGTTCCAGTTTCACCCTTTTTTCCCTCTCCATCTCCTATTTCACCCTTACCACAAATTAAACAGGGACTTAAGAAGGGAAAGGAAAAGGAAGAAAAAGAAAACAAAGTTTCATGACAAAAGGCCCATGGAGTGCTGCTGGACCACCAGGATGTACTGATAGCTACAGAAATGCACGGTGGCTGCCAGCAGACCGACCCTCAGGTCTAGAATGTGCCTCCCATCCTACCTTCAGACAACAGACTCGACGTTCTTCCTTACAATTACCCCAAGCCAGCCCCCTGCAGCTTCGCTATGGCCCATGTGGCCTCAGTGTGATCACGAGACCACAGGGGATGAGCGTGTAAGTTGGCATCACACCCAGCCTTTCAAGTATGTGATGGGGGCTGTTCAGGTCTCCACTCCCAGGCCCACAGCTGCTCCCCGCCAGTTCCTCTCCTGCATCCCGTCCTTCATCAGGACTCACTCCTCCACTCTGGTCTCTCGCCTCTAAACAGACTCCATGCCCCTTTAGAGTGTGGGGACTGGAAGCAAACAGAATATTCCAGACACAGTCTGACCAGTGCAGAAGAAAAGGAACTGTTCACAGCCTTAGGCCACACTGGGGAAAGCACTGCTTCTGTGACTTTTACAATGAACAGTATCTCAAGACCTAAGTGGTTTACTGAGCGCTCATTTACGGTTGGTTCACAAGGAACTGTCAGCGAAAGCTCCACTCATGGTCCTTGAAGCTACTTCTCCTCTTATACTTGTGGGATTGACTTTTTGGATCAAAGGACAGGATTTTACATTCGTCACTCACCTTTCTGACATGACGCGTCATTCCTGCCTGACACTATCTTTCTGGAATCCAACACCATCATTAAATACTTCTGTTATTACTCCAAATTCCAGGTTATTACAAATCTCATCCAAGTCAATGAAAGAAGGCAAGTGAGTAACCATCAAACCCTCCCAACTTTTCCCTCTCCCCAAAATGATGGGGATTCTTGGTAGGCAACAGAATGGAAGGCTGCAAGGGAAATCATAAAGTCATCCAAAGTTGTTACGAGGTTCTTAACCTCGAGGCTGTAGACAAAGTTTAAGCTCCATGAAATCACTGAAATGGTCTAAAAAACGTTGTACAACTTTCTTGTATATCTGTGCTTTTCTGAGGAGAACACGTATAACTTTCTTTGGATTCTTAAAGGGATCTATTTATCTTTGTCCTAAAAGATTAAACACTGATAGTGGGTACAAGATACTAGCCCTTTCAGTCCCAGCAAGAAGGTACTAGAATCAAATAGCTAAGATTCTTTAGAAACTGGTTGTTAACAATGTAAAGGATTACAAACACTCATGCCCTGGGGCATGGTTCTCAAACTTTGGCAAGGGCATCAGCAACACCTAAAGGGCAGACCGCTGGGCCCCACTGCCAGAATTTATGATCCAGTAGGTCTGGGGTGGAGGACCCGATAATTTGCATTTCTAACAAAAACTCCCAGATGCTGCTGATAATGCTGGACCACACTTCCAGAACCATTCCTCCACAGTTCTCTGGTTGCCATGGTGAACCACTGTTACTACCAGGTATGCTGGAGTAGAAAAAAAGGTTGAAAACCAATGTTTTAGACTAATTCATAACCTGACTTAAAGGATATGCTAACGTTTCAAGGAGTATACACTTGGATAAAACAAAAATCACAAAACAGAATAAAACAAACAAAAAAATCACAAAACATGTAACATTAAGACTTCTACCGATAGAATTGCTAATATGCTCTCTAACTATACTTGCAGTTGCCTTCTTAGGCAGCCATGTGCGAGAGGGCAATAGAGAAAATATTCAAGCACACATAGACATTCTGAAGAATGGTTTCAAAAACCCATCACCTCTCCGGACTGCACTGATAAGATTATTAACAAGTTTTCTGTCTTCCCAACCTATACACTTGCTACCCACTGCTAGGAAGAGGATGGCTCTGAAATGGGAATTATCTTGGATGAATGTGGATACAGACAATAGGACACACGCTGCCTTAGGAAGGACAGTCTCTTAAAAGAGAAAATATCCAACTAGAACAAAATACGATAACAAGTTACTCTTATTCTTATTAGGTATAAACTGTATACCCCATACAACACTTCAGAAACTGCCTTGCTGCCTGTATGTATGCACACATTTCTTTCCTTTTACATTAGACATGTAACTATATGCTTAGATTTAGCAAGTGACTATAAATTACAGTAACTTAACAGGTCATTTCTAGGGCAGGTCTTTTTTCTTTTTTTAAAAGTAAATCATGGATTTATAAATTATTTGATCAAATCAACACATTTTAAATTTATCAGTATGTCCTTTTTCTAGGTGGGGAACCACCTATAATTTAATATAAGGGAAAAAAACCCACAGGAGATCACAATAGTGTGGTTACAATATGCCCCCGATTTTGTGTGTGGGGGGAAACTTTTTTCTCTTTTTGTTTTAAAAGAAACAAATAGTCATTGGGTCTCCACTGGGTAGTGGGAAAACAAACTACTTTTAATTTTTACTTTTCCAGAGTTTTCTACAACTAACTAAACACTATGAGGATGGTTTCCTGTCTTTGCCATACGGTGAGCTTACCCCCTGGTCCACAGGAGGGCCTCTATATACCTACTGATCAATACTATATGAATGGTGCCGACCCTCAGTGTAAGCTTCAGCTTCTCCTCCACCGCCAAAAGCTAACCATTCCTTCAAATCCTAACCCAACGCCACCCTTTCAGAAGTTCTCTTCAGGTCAACCTGGCAATTTAATCCTTAGCCTTCTCCTAACATTTTGCACCGCTCTCCTGGCATTCTTTTAACCCTCCCTCGCCTTTGTACCAGAGGACTCAGGTAGTAGGTGCTCAAATCCTCGATTAGTTGACAGAGTCCCTGAGGCCAGTGAAGATGTTTTGTTCATCTTAACTCTTCACTTGTGGTTGCCAAATATGTTGTATTTTTTTCATTCCATTGTACATTTGGTACCTAATCTTGATAATGCTGGTATTTAATAGGGAAACCTCTCCCAAATGCTTTGCCTTTCGGAAAGGATAATACTAGAATTTTGAAAACAGCAGATACTGTTGTTACATACCACTAATCATGGCCAGGCACGATTCTAAGCAGGTTATGTATGTATTAACTCTTAATCCTCACAACAGCCCTACGTGGTAGGTACCATTCATATCTCCATTTTACAGATGAGAAACCCAAGGTTCAGAGAAAGCCAATAACTGGCTGGAGGTCACAGAGCTAACAAGGGGCAGAGCTGGGAGTAAACTCAGTTCAGCTCCAGAGCACATGCTACAAGGATGGAAGGTGAGAAGGAGAAAACTTTGAAGGGCATGTAGTACACTACATACTGCCTCTCGATCAATTATCAATCATGGCTTCAAGAGTACAGGCTCAGGGAATTCCCTGGCGGTCCGGTGGTCAGGACTCTGTGCTTCCACTGCGGGGGGCCGGAGTTCGATCCCTGATCTGGGAACTAAGATCCCACAAGCCGCCAGAAAAAAAAAAAAAAAAGAATACAGGCTCGGCCAATGAACGCACTAGCACAACCTAGCAAAGGCTTTGTATTTTATAGAAAAAAAAAACCCTATATTGGGGAAAAAAAGGAATAAACAGGAACATCTTTGCAACAGACAGAATCTGAAGGTTCTTGGTGTCATCTGAAATAACTGCCTAATTACAGGTGAATCATTTATCTGTGCACCAATTAGCTCCCTACAGAGCCAAAGCCCCATCCCCTTCATTTGCTTTTAGACACACACACCCCTGGGCTCCATCTCCAAGGCCATTTTAGACTCTCAATGAAATATCACCCAGGAAACTTCTCGACTGCCTCCCAGCACCTACTATAGGTACAGGCACAGAAAAACAGTTTTATGAATATCTTGCATATATATATATATATATATATATATGTATATAAAGCCAAACAAAAATGATGGATAAGGGATCCATATGATAGCGCATCTCTCTAAGACTAAAACAGAATTGTCCCAATTTGTGTAACGCTACCACAGAGGTCACTTACGTTACAGAGACCTGTAAGTCTGTTCATTTATCAGTATTCTGTTCAACCAAATGAGCAGAAATACAAACTAAGTGCAAAAGGACACTATCGCTATTCATGGCCCAAGCCACCTCTGTGAATATCTTTACACCGTGTTCAATGTTTCTGAAACGTGGAGCCGACACCAGGAATTTTTATTCTTCCTATATGACAAGTAAGTACATCATCCGCTGAAGCCTGTAGTCTTTCACCATACAACGTGCCCTTCAAAATTTCCTCCATCTCACCTTCCATCCAGCCTGTCTTCATTGAAATGATTTCCCTAAGGAGCCCAAATAAAAAGCCAACCTCTCGGGTCACATCCCTTTGCAGCAAAAGCTAGTGCTATATCACACAATTACACCATATGCTTTCTCCAGATAAGGACGAGAAAGAACTGAATTTAAGATGCAGAAGTAAGGAGCTGCATAAAATGGCCACTTTTCCAGCGTCCGTGACAGACAGGGCATACTTAAACATCAAAAGCATGGAACTGAAAGAGTAATTAATAAAGGTGGATTGATGAAGGAAATGAAACAATAAATACATTAAAGTTTTCCAGAGTGAGATACTATCAAGAATAATTAAGCCTGACTCAAAGAATCCTCAGCTTCAATGTTAAAAAACAAAAATCTCAGCAAAGCCGAAGTATTATATTTGGTATTATATTATTCAGCGAAAACAGCAGTCTTTGTTTCATTTGCAGTCGGGATCTACCCTGCCTGCTTTCCCCTACCCCACCCCACCCCCTTCCATCCACCGCAGTGATCTCGAAGGGAACTGCAGAGGCCCCAAGGAACAGAGATAACGGTCATAGGCAGAGGCCACGTTACCCAAAACTCACCAGCCGAGCTCAGACCAGAGTCGCCAACCTCCTTCCTAAGGCCCTAGTTGCCAGGCAGGCCAGGCTGGGCGCCTCGCCGGTCCCCGGGCCGCATCCACCCACCGCAGGCCCACAAAGCCCCCGCGGACGCCGGGACTCCGCGCCTTCAACTTCCCTCCGACCCCATTCCAGACCGATTTTATGGGATCAGGGTGTGACCCCCCACTGCAGAAGGCCAGGAAGAGACTCCGCGCCGAGCCATGCCCAGATCACTTACACAATAAAGGGATCCCGAGGCGAGGGCTGACCCTCCCCCCGCGACCGCCCTGCTGCAGCGCGCCCCCGCCACATTTCCCGCCTCGCCCCCCCAAACCGCCCGGGCCTGGCTGGGTGTCCACCCCCGGCCCCCGCCGTCCCCAGAGCGCCTGGGAAGACGACCCCCCCCGCTCTCTCGCCCAGCTCCCCCGGGACCAGCGGAGCACGACCCTCCCCTAGCCGGCGGCCGGCTGCTGAGACCCTCACCCGCCGCCGCACGCCTCCCGGGCCGTGCGCAGCCCTGCCCTCCGGTCCCTTCACCCCGCAGGTCCCGGCGCGCCGCCGGCCTTCCGAGCCCTCGGCGAACCCCTCACCGCACTCGGGATGCCGGACCCGGCCTAACCCACCCAGTGGCCCTTCCCGTCCAGCGCTCCCCCACCCCCAACCCGGATGGCGCTTTCCAGCCCACCCCAGGACTCCCTCCCCTCCCGAGAGGCAAGCACAGGCTCGCGGGACCCCCGGGGACACCCACCGGGGCACGAGGCCCCCCCCAACCCCGCGCCCCACGGATCCCGCACGCCTAGTACCAGGTCAGCACATGCCCACCCGCAGATCTCCATCCCCAGCCCCCCAGGGGTCGTCCTCCCGCACACCCAGGCCCTAATCCCTGCAGGGGTCTCACTCTCAAGGGCCTCATTCCCCGCCCCTCCAGGGGTCTCTCCACCCACCGGGGTCCCGTTAACCACCCCCAAGGTCCTTCCTTGCGCGAATCTACGGCCCCTGCAGCACAAACCCTCCGCCCAGAACCCCTTCTGTCTTCCCCAGCTCCCGCTTCGGCTCCTTTCCTGCCCTACAGACCCGCCCGGGCCCCCAGCCGGGGATCCTTTCCTCCCCCACAAACCGTCCCTCGGTCCCCGGCCGCCGCACTCGGACCCGGGAAGCCGCACCTCTCACCTTCAGCCGAAGATGGTGGCGCCGGCGCACGTCCCCAGCCGCGACCACAGATCCGGCGCCTCAGTCCAAAACCCACCGCTGCCTCCGCCGGGCTCCTTTAGCACTGCTACTCCGGGCTGCCCCACCCCCTCCCACCCTCATTGGGCCAGCTCCACGCCCGTCACCACCGCCCCCAGACCCACTGGTCCGTTTGCGCGCCCATCTCCAAGGGAAAACGTTAGCAACCCGAAAGAAGCTACCTTCCCGAGGTCCGCTCCCTCCACCCACCTGAAATGATGCTCATTGGCTCCCGCTCCCAGCCCAGGCCGCCGAGACCCCCATCTCATAGGCTGAGCCGCACGCCCGTCAGAGATTCCGGGAGGTGCGGCCGGGGCAGTCGCGGGCGATTGGCTGGCTCGGGCGGAGATGGACAGCTGCGGCTGGCTGGGCGCCCCGCGATTCCGCGGGGCAGAGGGTGAGGACCCCGCAGCGGCCTCGGCCGTGCGGACCGCGGGGCAGGTGTGCCACGGCCGCAGCCCCGAGCTCCGCCTGGACGCCCCTCGCCCTGCCGTCGGGCTGCAGGGGCAGCCCAGTCAAGTGCCTCGCCGCCTCCTCTGCCTGTCGCAGCCGGCGTGTCCCGCAGCGGGACCGGCTTCCACCGCGGAGTCGCGGGCCTCGGGCCGCGGGCGCTGCCTGCAGGGGCGGGGCCGGAGCGCGGTCCAGAGGCCTTACGTCACTCCCGGGGCAGCTGGGGGTGGGGGGGGGGTGGGGGCCGCGGCTCGGCGGCTCACCTGCAGTGGGGGAGGGGAGGCAAGTCTCGGGCTGCTGCTCTGCCCATGCGCTCCGGCCCTGAAGCTGGGTCCCCGGCTTCAGTCGGCGGTCCGCGCTCCCGGCACTGTCGCGACCCCCGGCTCCAGGCTGACCCTGCCCAGGCCCTCTGAGCGGCGGCCGCCGGACAGCTTCCTCCGCTGCCGCGGTTTTGATGTTTGAAAGGGGAGACGTCTCCCTACCCAGACTCCTGGCTGGGCTGAGATTACAGAGGATTGAGAAGCGAACCCCCCTTGGAGAGAAGACTTGGGAAACGGGCTTAACCTCATTCATTCGTTCATTCATTCATTCATTCAATAGAGCTCCCTACTTGAGAGGGGCTATGAGGAGGTTCTGTAGAGCTGTCTTATCCCCCAGGGCCTATTAACTTTTCAAAGGCCTTAGAAAATGTTTGAGACCTGAAGAAGAAGAAGAAAAAAAGCTCCCAGATAAGGAAAGGGAACCAAAAAAATCAAAGTTAATCAATATTTAATGAAACGTCTGCAATATCTAGTCAACTGCAACATGACCCTTAATTAATTAATTATAAATATATAATAAAGTTTAAGTCACAAGTCACAAAATCTGAAGTTTATCCAAATCTTTTCAAAAAAATTTTACAGCAAGATGTAGTTATTTCGTGTTGAATATGGGTGCATTTTATTATTTATGATGTAAGTGGCTAGGCCTAGGAAACTTCCGCTCTGGTAAAATGTGAATAAAGCAAAAAACAAAACAAGGCAGGAAACGATAAGGAGGGGGTGGTGCAATTCAGAGAAGATTTCAAGGCAGCTGAGTGCAGAGTCCCTCCTGGGGAAGTCCGAATCAGGTCCTGTACTGTCCTTTGTCCTAGTGCATCTTGTCCCCCACCCCCATCAGCCTCCTGGAGTAAGCTGCCCTCTGTCCAGGTGTCTTGTGACTTGGCTCCATGAAGTCTGTCCTCCTTAATGCAACCTGCACATGGAGTACAAGTTAACCATACATAGCATGTGAACAGTATTCCTCTTCTGAATTTAAATAAAAAAAAAAAAACAACTTTTTAGAGAACACCAAACACTCCATCTCTAATGCCTGAGTCTCAGCTTTGCCAGCCACTGAAGTCATTTCTGAATGCTTAGAGCATTCACACACAAACAGCCCCATCAGTCACCAAGTCTGTGGTTTCCCATAACTTTAAAACAAACTCAGTGGACCATCAGAAGAGGAGGGCAGGACGCTCACCAGAATTCAGCATCACGAAGATGTCAGTCTTGAAGAGAAATCAATAATAAGGAGACTGTCCCCAGGAATTCCCTGGCCGTCCAGTGGTTAGGACTCTGGCGCTTTCACCGCGGAGGCCCAGGTTCGATCCCTGGTCCGGGTAACTTAGATCCCGCAAGCTGTGTGCTGTGGCCCAAAAAATATAGAAACTGTCCCCAAATGCATCTCTAGCCATGGCATCTCTGCAGCCCTTGGGCCCTACATTTTCAACTGTCTGCCAGAGGTCCCTACCTTGATGGGAGGACAACTGCAAAAGCAGGAAGCCCCAAACCTATTTTCTTCCCACTTCCACTTCATCCCTCCACCCAAACTCTTTCTTCCCAACTTCCCTTTGTCTGTTAATGAAACCAGCCTTGAAACCTCTTTGATTCCTTCCTCTCCCTTGCTCCCCCATCATGTCCCCCTCCACCTCAGTCATCTAGCCAGCCAGGCTCAGAATTCTAACTCCAGTCTCACCTCATGTAGCTCCATCCCTGAACCTCTTGCCATTTTGATCAGGAAAACGCAGGATTTAGGACCACATAGACCTGGCTTTGAATCCGTCTCTGCCACTTACTAGAGCTTTAATCTTTGACAAATTCCTGAACCTCATCTCTAAAAAGAGGATACAGGACTTCCCTGGTGGCTCAGTGGTTAAGAATCCACCTGCCAATGCAGGGGACCACGGGTTCAATCCCTGCTCCGGGATGATCCCGCATAACGCAGAGCAACTAAGCCCGTGTGCCACAACTACTGAGCCCACATGCCACAACTACTGAAGCCCGTGCGCCTAGAGTCCATGCTCTGCAACAAGAGAAGCCACTGCAGTGAGAAGCCTGCGCACCGCAACGAAGAGTAGCTCCCGCTCACCGCAACTAGAGAAAGCCCGCCCACAGCAAGGAAGACCGAAGGCAGCCAAAAATAAGTAAATAAGTTTATTTAAAAAAAGAAAAGGGCTTCCCTGGTGACGCAGTGGTTGAGAGTCCGCCTGCCGATGCAGGCGACACGGGTTCGTGCCCCGGTCCGGGAAGATCCCACATGCCGCGGAGCGGCTGGGCCCGTGAGCCATGGCCACTGAGCCTGCGCGTCCGGAGCCTGTGCTCCGCAACGGGAGAGGCCACAACAGTGAGAGGCTCGGGTACCGCAGGAAAAAAAAAAAAAAAAAAAAGAGGATAGAAATATACACCTGAAGGGCTCGTTCAACAAATATGTAACAGGATGATTTACTGGGGGAAAAAATGGCATTATGAATATATAGATTGAAAATTGTCCTTTTTTTTCTAATCTACAATTTCATTACAAAAGAGTGAGAAACCTTTGTCCTCTCTCCATAGTAATTTTTGCTGGCAGTCTAGGCTGCTTTTACCCCCAAAAGAAAAAGGTCACAGACCACTGTTTTGCAGAGTCTAGGTCACAAGTCCAAACTCATTCCCTCAGGGCAGTTCCAGCCCATGAACCTGTTTTGTTCTAAGCTATTTTGTTCCGTCTGTACAGCGCTGATATGAAGCATTTTTATTTTTATAAATTTGAGTGAATTCCAACATTTAAAAGTCAAGAGCTATCCAACATCATTAGCCATTAGGGAAATGCAAATTGAAACCATAATGAGATACCACTTCACGCCCACTACGATGACTATAATCAAAAAGGCAGACAATAACAAATGTTGGCGAGGATGTAGAGAAACAGGAACCCTCAGTCATTTCTGGCAGGAAAATGGTGTAGTCACTGTGGAAAATGGTTTGCCAGTTTCTTAAAAGTTAAACATGAATGTACCATGTAACACAATTCTATCTTTCAGTATCTACCAAAAACCAACAAAAAAAGTAAGACATATATGGATACAAAAACTTGCACACAAAGGTTCAGAGCAGCATTATTCATAATAGCAGGAAAAAAATGGAATGTCCATCAACTGGTGAATGGGTAGCCAAATGTGGTATACCCGTACCATGGAATACTATTCGGCGATGGAAAGGAACACACTACAGTTTCATGCAGCAACATAGATGAACCT
The DNA here is from genome assembly GCF_963924675.1 of Phocoena phocoena. Lineage (NCBI taxonomy): Eukaryota > Metazoa > Chordata > Mammalia > Artiodactyla > Phocoenidae > Phocoena > Phocoena phocoena. Next base: position 51,955,455 of record NC_089237.1, read on the forward strand.
TGAAAACACTATGTTCAGATAGCTGGGGGGAAGCAGCCACAAGGCACAGGGATATTAGCTCGGTGCTTTGTGACAGCCTGGAAGGGTGGGATGGGGAGAGTGGGAGGGAGGGAGACGCAAGAGGGAAGACATATGGGAACATATGTATATGTATAGCTGATTCACTTTGTTATAAAGCAGAAACTAACACACCATTGTAAAGCAATTATACCCCAATAAAGATGTTTAAAAAAAAAAAAAGAAAAGAAAACACTATGTTCAGTGAAAGAAGTCAGAGAGACCACATATTGTGTGATTCCATTTACATGAAATAGCCCCAAAAGGCAAAGCTATAGAGACAGAAAGTACGATAGTAGTTGCCTGAGGTAAGAGCTGGGGTGGGGAGGACAGTAAATATACATGTGGGATCTTATTGTGATGATGAAAATGTTCTAAAATTGATTTATGGGGCCTCCCTGGTGGCGCAGTGGTTGGGAATCTGCCTGCCAATGCAGGGGACACGGGTTCGAGCCCTGGTCTGGGAAGATCCCATATGCCGCGGAGCAACTAGGCCCGTGAGCCACAACTACTGAGCCTGCGCGTCTGGAGCCTGTGCTCCACAATGAGAGGCCCGTGCACCTCAATGAAGAGTGGCCCCCGCTTGCCACAACTAGAGAAAGCCCTCGCAGACCCAACACAGCTAAAAAATAAATAAATAAAAATAAAATAAAAAAATAAAATTGATTTATGGTGATGGTTACACAACTGGATAAAGTTACTAAAAGGTCACTGAATATTATGCTGTGAATTACATGATTTTAAAAATATACCTTAATATGTCATGTTTTAAAAATATAGAAAAAAGAGTTCTCTCATGAAAATCCAGATTTCTGGCTTCCCTTGAAAACACAGAAGATCTGGAAATTCCGCGCCAATTCGCTGATGCCTTAGCTGCTGCTCATTTATAGACAAAGCTTGTGTTCTATCTAGAGCATGCCTCAGTCACCACTACTCTCTGTTGTCTCTTGAAGCCAACCTGCTTTATCCATTGACATTCTTTTCCTGGTCTTTTTAGGCATTTATTTGCGTTCTCAGTCTCTGTCATGCCTGTCAAGGGATTTCACGTGAGATCATTCCAGAGATAAGAGAAAGGGTGGTATTTTTGAGTTAAAAAGCTATTTCCCTGACAGTGGTGAAGGAGTAGGAGATCTGGGGTGCCCATGAGAAGAGGCCCCGTTTCAACAAGATTCCTGGAAGCGGCAGGACTTCGGGGCAGAGGCTACTGTACTGAGCCCCTCACAGCCCACCTCGGGGAAATAATTCCTGACTGACAGGAAGGATCGATGCTCAGCTGTGGCATTTTGAAACAGCAGGAAGAACAGTTAAAAACAAACAGAAAACTTCTAATGATCTGAGAAAGAAGGAATCTTCCAGAATTTTCTTGGGCCCCTTAAGCTCTGGAGTTTTGGGGGGAAAAGAAAAAAACAGAAGTTTCCTGAAAATGACTAATTTAAGACTTCTCACCAGCCACGCAGGATAAGGCTAACTCAGATTTAATTTGATTTAGAAAAACAAAAGCGCGATAGTCCTTGCATCCTAATGTCTTAGAGCAACTTGTACCTGTGAGAAATGCTTACTATCCTTTGAATCTAGGAAGAGAGCAGGGGTTTTTAATCTGGAGTCTGTGGAAACCCAAAGAGTTTTAGGGGTTTTATAAAACCTCTGAAATTGTATGCAAAACGTATTGCTTTTTCTTCCCCCCCCCCCCCCCGCGGGGAGAAGCTGTACAGTTTTTAGTAGATTCTCATAGAGGACTCTGATCCAAAAAGATTGCAAGAATGCGATATGGAGCTTCCCTGGTGGCGCAGGGGTTAAGAATCCGCCTGCCAGTGCAGGGAACACGGGTTCGAGCCCTAGTCCGGGAAGATCCCACATGCCGCGGAGCAACTAAGCCCGTGTGCCACAACTACTGAGCCCGCAAGCCACAACTACTGAAGCCCACGTGCCTAGAGCCCATGCTCAGCAACAAGAGAAGCCACCGCAGTGAGAAGCCCGCGCACTGCAACGGAGAGTAGCCCTCACTCGCCGCAACTAGAGAAAGCCCGCGCGCGGCAACAAAGACCCAATGCAGCCAGAAAAAAAAAAAAAAAAGTAATATGGCATGATAAGTACTACATTATGGGAAGTACAGCAAGATCCAGGGACACATAAGGGACACCTAACCGAGAATGGTGGCAGGAGTCGGGGTGGGGGAAGTTCCAGAAAGTCTTCTTAGAGAAAGTCATTTTGAAAATATAATCTGAAAAATAAGGCATTAACCAGACAAACCGAGGAAGAAAGTACTTTCAGAGAAAAATAATACATAGAAGAGAGAGTACAGGGCTTTCCAAGCTCAGAAAGAATTTCAGAGCAAAGCTACCGCAAAGTGAACAAGCGTGGAGGAGTGTGAAATAAGGGACTGAGGAGGTAGGCAGGGGCCAGATTGTACGTGTAAACCATGAGGCAGAATTATTTTATCTGGAGGACAGCGAGGGAGCTATGGGAGAGTTTTCAACTGAAGAGTAGAATGACCAGGTTTGTGTTTTGGAAGCATCCCTCTGGTCATAATATAGAGAATGGAATAAATTGGGGGGTCAGGGTAGGCCAGTTAAGAGGCTGCTGCCACAAACAGTCCATCTGAGAGATGATGGTGACTTGGTCTAAGCAGCCTGGAAAAGATGTGGTCAGGTTGTGGTGATGGCGATTGCAAAGATTAACTGAGATACTGAAAGCGCCAAGCCAACGTATGAAGATGTTAAAGTGCCTCGAACGTGCGTGAGGATATCCGCAAGTGCCTAGCAGAGTATGAGTTGGTTCCCTTCCTCCACTTTCTCATGGCCTCTTGAATAAAAATAATCCCTCACTGTACCCTGTACACACATTTATCAAAACACCTATAAAAACTCCTTGTAAGTTTTTTTTAATCTCCATCCCTGTATCCTCCTTCGAAATGAGTGCTGTCCAAGAGAAACAGAATGGGAGCCACCAATGCAAGCACATATCTAAGTTTAAACTTTCTAGGGGCTACATTTTAAAAGTAAAGCAAAATAATTGAAATTAATTTTAATATATTAACCCAATATAAAAAGAATATTACATTTCAATATGTAAAAAAATCACTAATAGGCTATTTCGCATTCTTTTTCGTGTGCTAAGTGTTCAAAATCTGATGTGTGTTTTGGACCTACAGCACATCTCATTTCAGACTGGCCACATTTTAAGTGCTCAAGAGCTACATGTGGCTGGTGGCTACCAGAGTGGACCCCACAGTGCTAGACTGTAAACTCCGTGCAGGCAAAGTCAATGTTTTCAGCTGTATCCCCAGGAACTAGCTCAGTGCTTGATACAGAACAGATACTTAATAAATGCTTGTTGAATAGAAAGACAGAAAGATGGAAGGATTGGATGGATGAGTGGATGGATGCATGAGGAGATCCCTTCTCGCTTTCCAGGTGTCATTTCAGCTGAGCCTGAACCCCCATCAGGACTGCAGTGGTGGAGGATAATGGGCTGCAGGGGCAAGGATGCAAGGAACCGAAGCATGGGCAGGGAAAAGTGATACCAGGAGACGGTGGGAAGTAATAGTTTTTGACTCAAGAATGGAATACTTGCTGCAGAAAAGAAGGAGAGAAGTAATACTGGAGGTTCCTGGAAGCTGACACTGAACCTTATACACATCTGGGGATTCCCAAACTTCCAGTGTAATTTCCATCAGTAAATATTTAAGGAACAAATGAAAAGAGAGGTGAGAGGACGAGGCAGCAGGAAAAAGACAAGGAAGCAAAAAGAGAAAGGGAAATGTTATTAGCAAAGTGATAACAACTGCTGGTGTGAATGTTGGCAAATAACAAACAATAAGCAAGTTTCTTAGAGGGTCCAGGTTATCTTGATGGAAAGAGGAACAGGTCACTGGAGAAGTCTGAAGTCTTGTCAATGGTTAGAGATGGAAACAGGGTCATTGGTCTCAGAGTATCTGTGGTCCCTGGTGGATCAGACCTGGTGCGAAGAGGGGGAGTCACATTTTGGTGCAGAGAACCGCAGTCTGAAATCAAGCCTGATTGCTATTATATGACGCAGCATTATTGCCACCTCGGCCTTAAGGAGCCAGGCCTGGTTTGCATTGGTCCTACTCACTAGGTGAAGAGAAAATCAAGAAATTGCCCTGGATTTGCTAAAAATGGGTATGACTCTTCAGAAAAAAAAAAAAAAAAAAAGGTGTGTGGGCATCTCATTGGAGGTTGTTTTAAAAATCCAAATCAGTCTATTCTTGAAAGATATATTTTATCAAAGGCTTTTTTTGTTGTTGTTTAAAATAGTGGTCCCCAACCTTTTCAACACCAGGGACTGGTTTCGTGGAAAACAATTTTTCCATGGGGGAGCGGGGTGGGGGATGGTTCAGGTGGTAATACAAGCGATGGGGAGCGATGGGGAGCAGCAGATGAAGCTTTGCTCGCCTCCTGCTGTGCGGCTGGGTTCCTAACAGAACTGGTACCAGTCCGCGGCCTGGGGGTTGGGGGCCCCTGGTTTAAAACATCCTGCCTGGGGGACTTCCCTGTTGGTACAGTGGTTAAGACTCCATGCTCCCACTGCAGGGGCCCCAGGTTCGATCCCTAGCCAGGGAACTAGATTTCACATGCATGTCACAACTAAGAGTTCGCATGCCACAACTAAGAAGCCCACCTGCCACAACTAAGAGCCGGTGCAACCAAATAATTAATTAATTAATTATTTTTAAAAAAGTAAAACATCCTGCCCGGGAATTCCCTGGCGGTCCAGTGGTTAGGACTCCATGCTTTCACTGCCGAGGGCCTGGGTTCGATGCCTGGTCAGGGAACTAAGATCCCACAAGTCTCACGGTGCAGCCAAAAAAAAAATCCTGCCTGATAGTGGGTACGTCCTTAACCTCTCTGTACCTTGATTTACTCTTGTGCAAAACAGGGATAACAATACCTACTTAGTAGGGTGGCTATGAGGCTTAGATACAGTGAGGTAACACTTGTAAAGGTCTCGGCACAAACTGGCAGTCAGTAGCGTTCCTCTTTATCGTCACTATGATAGGCATCAGCAGTATCATTACCCTTTTGAAAGGACTTATACACAGACTTTCAGAGGAAGCTCATTGTGTTCTTCCATTATTTTCTCTAGATGTATATTAAGAGTATCGTCCCTGGCTTGGAGTTTTAAATGAAGAATGCATACCCTGTAGAAAAAAAATCATTTACGGCTATCAAAGTTCTTAGAAAAACTAAATTAAAAATACGAGGTGGGGGGCTTCCCTGGTGGCACAGTGGTTGAGAGTCCGCCTGCCAATGCAGGGGACATGGGTTCGAGCCCGGGAAGATCCCACATGCTGTGGAGCAACTAGGCCCAGTGCGCCACAACAACTTAGCCTGCGCTCTGGAGCCCGCGAGCCACAACTGCTGAGCCTGCGTGCCGCAGCTACTGAGGCCCACGCGCCTAGAGCCCGTGCTCCGCAACAAGGGAAGCCATTGCAATGAGAAGCCTGTGCACTGCAAGGAAGAGTGGTCCCCGCTCGTGGCAACTAGAGAAAGCTGGCACACAGCAACGAAGACCCAATGCAGCCAAAAATAAAAATAACTAATTTCTAATAAATAAATAAATAAATCCCTCTCAAAATGTTAAAATTTTATATATATATATATATATATATATATATATATATATATATATATATATGAGGTAGGGACTTCCCCAGCAGTCCAGTGGTTAAGACTCTGCTGCCAATGCAGGGGGTGTGGTCAGGAAACTAAGATCCCACGTGCCATGCAGTGCGGCCGGAAGATTAAAGAAAAAGGTAGACAAACAATGCTAACTGGAAGTTATATATACACACATAGACCTCACAACTAGCTTACCTATAAAGGTCCTCTCTGATAGACATACAGGTACCTCTACACTTAGGAGCATTTGCTCTGTACATCTAAGCAAGAGAAATGTGAAGGGATAATCTCAGGATTTGAAGTGCATCTCAGTGTCACACAGGGCCTCTCACGGTAGGTAGTACGGCACCACAGATAAACGTCTGGACTCAGCAGTCAGTTAAATTGGCTCTACCACTTACAACTATGTGACCTTGGCCAAGTGATACAATCTCTCAAAGCCTCAGTGTTTTCATCTGTATAAGGGTGATGATGATGGTGATAGCACAGATTCCACGGGATTATTTTAAGGATTAAATAAGATAATATTTGCAAAGGCTTGGCCCAGCATTTGAATCCTAGAAGGTCTTGTCAATAGAATCTAGCTATCCTTAAGTGCTCAAACTGGGATCAGATCAAGTCTCTGGACCCAACTACCAATTTACAGAAACTATAGAGGACAGAGGAACGTGTTAAACCATACCAGAGGAATGTAATCAGCAAAATCCAGACTGTGGGAAACATCACAGGACAAACAAGCTGGTTTCTTCAACAAATAAATGGCAAGGAAAAAATAAACAACAACAAAAAGATGAGGCTCTGCTGTAGATTAAAAGAGATTTAAAAAACACATCAGGGCTTCCCTGGTGGCACAGTGGTTGAGAGTCCGCCTGCCAATGCAGGGGACGTGGGTTCATGCCCCGGTCCGGGAGGATCCCACATGCCGCGGAGTGGCTGGGCCCGTGCGCCATGGCCGCTGGGCCTTTGAGTCTGGAGCCTGTGCTCCACGATGGGAGAGGCCACAGCAGTGAGAGTCCCGCATACCGCAAAAAAAACAAAAATAAAAACAAAAACAAAACATCAACCAATTGCAATGAAACCTTTTTTGGATCCTGATGCAATGAAACATTTTTTGGATCCTCATTCAAGCAATAAAACAAATTATAATAATGTGTGTGTGTGTGTGTGTGTATAAAATAAAATTTATGAAACAAATAGAAATTTGAATGTTGACTGAATATTGGATAATTATGAATTATTGCTAATTTTTTTATGTGTGGTTATGGTATTGTGGTTATATGACACTAAAGAGTCCTTTTATTTTTTTGAAATTTACACTGAAATATTAACAGATGAAAGAATACAGTGCCTGGGATTTAATATACATATATATATATATACACACACATATATATATATGTCCCCCACCCCGCCCCACACCGCACAGCATACGGGATCTTAGTTCCCAGACCACGGATCGAACCCATGCCCCCTGTACTGGAAGCATGGAGTCTTAACCACTGGACTTCCAGGGAAGTCCATGGGATTTATTTTAAAATGGCAAAAAAGAGGGGAAGTGGAGAGGGTACAGATGAAAGGAGTTTGGCCATGAATTGTTGAAGTTGGGTGACGGGTACAGGGGAGTTTATTATCACTTGTCTTAGTCAGGCTGCTATAAAAGAAGTCCATATAATTGATAGCTTATAAACAACAGAAATTCATTTCCCACAGTTCTGGAGGCTGGGAAGTCCAAGATCAAGGTGCTGGCACATTCAGTGTCTGGTGAGGGCCTGATTCCTGGTTTATAGATGGCTGTCTTCTGACTGTGTCCTTATGTGGCAGAAGAGGGAAGGAGCTCTCCAGGGTCTCTTTTACAAGGGCACTAATCCGATTCATGAGGACTCCACCCTCATGACCTACTCATCTCCCAAAGGCCCCACCCCCTAACACCATCACATTAGGGGTTAGGATTTCAACATATGGATTTTGGTCCCCCCAAAATAACATTCATTCCATTGCATTACTAGTCTCTCTACTTTTGCATATCTTTGAAATTCTCCAATAACATAAAATTCAAAAATTATTTTTGTTGATATGATTTCTACTGGAAGGGCTAGATTCTAAGGGAAAGGAAATGAAATCCTAGAAAAAAAATAAGAAATTCCTCAGGGAATTCCCTGGCTGTCCAGTGGTTACGACTCCGTGCTTTCACTGCCGAGGGCCAGGGTTCAATCCCTGGTTGGGGAACTAAGATCCCACAAGCTGCACAGCACAGCCAAAAAAGAAAAAAAGAAAAAATTCCTCAGTTTGATTTTCACAATCATGCATAATATGAACTCAACCTACCTTCTCAAATTCCTGTCTCCTGCTCCTTCATTATAGCTGTTTCTCCTAATAATCACCTCTCCTTGGCCTCCTCCATCTGTCTTGCTTTTTTTTTCTGGCCATCCTCTCCCCTTTGCTTATGCTATTATATTTTCCATTGGAGGGCCCTTTCTCCACAAATCCACCTAGACAAGTCCTCCCAGGAGGACTTGTGTCAGGGAGCCTTGTTGAAGCTCTTCAGTGTGAGAAACACCACTGGGGAGCTCAAGCAAAGGCCCCTGTTCTCCTCAATTTTAGACTCAAGATTCATAGTTGTGCAGCATTTTTGGCATATTCGGAAAGGGTGGTTCCTGCTCTGCCCTTGAATGTTCTCATGAAAGATTTCCCAATTTCCTTCTATTGAAAACACTGATGGGTGTGAGCCCACTGATAATAATAATAACACTATTTTCCATACCAGGTATTTGAGAGTTGGCTGGCGGGAAGCAGAGGAGCTGGCCAGGAACCCAGCTTTCTCAAAGGAGCTCCAGACCTGCATCTGCCCTTCAGAGAGACATGTGGGAATCACAGAGTCTAGACCTTTATGGATGGAAGAGCCTGTAGAAGCTGCCTATTCATTGTTTCACAGATGAGACACTGAGTCAGGGACTTGCCCAATAGCACAGAGCAAATCAATGCAGACCTAGGACTCAGCCCTAAGTCACCTGTCCACTCTCCATACAGGATTTTCTGTGTGTCATCATTTTCAGCCGTGGCAATTTTGTGGTGCACCTACTGTGTGCGGCACTCCTACTGCGTGCATAGAAAAATAATACAGAGCATCTCAGAAAGGGTTGTAGAATTCAGAAAATGCTCGTGGGTTTAGGCAGGGAGTGGGGGAGGAGTGGGGAAGAACTCATGGAAATAGGGCTGGTTCTCAGCTTGGACAGAAAAGGGGAGAGGATGGCACAGGGTATCAAGATAATGGGGAGGGCTTCCCTGGTGGCACAGTGGTTGAGAGTCCGCCTGCCGATGCAGGGGACACGGGTTCGTGCCCCGGTCCGGGAAGATCCACATGCCGCGGAGCGGCTGGGCCCGTGAGCCATGGCCGCTGAGCGCGTCCAGAGCCCGTGCTCTGCAACGGGAGAGGCCACAACAGTGAGAGGCCCGCGTACCACAAAAAAAAAACAGATAACGGGGAGATAGATCTAGAAGCCTGAGGGAGATTTAAGTAAAGGGATGCCCATTCTTCCCCCAAAGCATCTATTCACAAATCATGGAGACATCCAGTTACCTTCTCTTCCCTGCAATGCCTGACAGCCTGTGAAAATGCCTAATGCTTTTTCCAGTTGGGGAACTGATGGGCCAGAGGCTCTTGGCTCAAGGCCAAGCAGGTAATATCTAGATAACATCCAGCGTGATGATTAAACAGAGATGTTTTGGAGACACAGCCTGAGCTCAAATCCCAGCTCAGTAGTGACTTGACCTTGGACGAAGTCAAGTCCTTCCTACTTGTCAGGGTCATGGCATGAGTTCAGGAGCTGCTGTCCATAAAGTGGTAAGCACGGTGCCTGGCACACAGGTAACCGCTTAGTAAATGGCAGCTGCTATTCTGGTACTTTGCTCCTCTGTCTCCCTCGTCCTGGCTGCTGAGTCAACAGGAAGTTGGCCTAGAGACAAATGAGCTCCCCGGAACATACCTGGAGTCAAGACCTATTAAAAGTTTCTCTCTCTTCATGACCACATCTTTCATTTCGGGGAAAATCTGGAAGAGCTAAACTGGGAATGGAAAATTTGCATCTAACGAAAGGTATGTGCAAACACATGTTTGCAAATGATGTCAAGGTTTCAAAATACCCCTCCTCTGACAGATGAGTCAAGGCCCACACAGTGGTCTTACTATTCACCGCACATGACAGCACATTCTCCCCGCAACTGATAGGGTCGTTCGCCAGGAGTTATATTGGAAGGAGTTACTCACTGGAAAATGTGGCTGCATTGCCCAGACTGAGATCTGAACTTGGACTTCCAGGGATTTCACCCAAAATAAGCTGAATTCCTCAGTTATAATTGTCAAAGAAACACAGCCAAGGAATCTGTGTGCCAGACCAACGCCAGCTCCTGCTGGGAAAAGTGTGGGTCCAGGCAGGGGATGCTCACGGCTTTGAGTAGGAAAGCACAAGGCACTGGCCTCTTCTGACCCTCACGGCATTTAGTCACTGCCCAGGACTGTGACCAATTGGTTGTCGCTCATCCTTTTCCTTTGAGATCTCTCTTCTCTTGTTGTTTCATAAAATTACTTACATCCCTTGTTGTTATTTAATCTTGCAAGCTCCTGTGAGGGCATGGATGACGCCTTATATTTTGTTGAACCGCCCCGCCAAATCTAATCCAGAGTCTACTACAGAGAAAGACTGTAGTTGTTCACAGACAAAAGATTCACATTCCGGGGCTTCCCTGGTGGCGCAGTGGTTGAGAGTCCGCCTGCCAATGCGGGGGACGCGGGTTCGTGCCCCGGTCCGGGAAGATCCCACATGCCGCGGAGCGGCTGGGCCCGTGAGCCATGGCCGCTGAGCCTGCACGTCCGGAGCCTGTACTCCGCAATGGGAGAGGCCACAACAGTGAGAGGCCCGCGTACAGCAAAAAAAAAAAAAAAAAAAAAAGATTCACATTCCTAGTATATTAGGAGCTTCTAAAAATGGAGAAGAAAATAACCAGTAACACGACAGGAAAATGAGCTAGAGATATGAATAGATGATTCACAGAAAAAAGAAATGAAAACAGTCCTTAATCATATGAAAAAATGCCCAAACTCATTCATAATAAGAACAACATAAATGAAAACTACACAGATATTATTTCCAACCTATCAGATTGGCCCAAACTCAAAAGTTTTACAACACACTCTTGGCAAGGTTGGTGGAGAAACAGGTACACTCCGCATTACCGGGGAACCATGTTTTATTATGTAAAAGTCTATTGCATTTGTACACTCTTTAACGAGTGTTGTGTTTGTGATACATGGAGCTCCCTAAAACACGGATTCTGGAGCAGGGACCCAGGGTGGGAATCCTTTTACCGAGTTCTAAGGAAAGTTCTGCTTTGGAGTCATCTCTAATGAAAAGAGCAAGATGGAGAAAAGTATGTACAGAATGTAAGAAAGGATGTATCTTTTTTTTTTATCACAAAAGTTTAGCCATACTTTATTATTTTTTTTAAAGTATCTATAGGGAGAGAAAGGAAAATAGAGTAGAGTCCCAAGGATAGAAGGTGGACTTCTCTAAATATACCTTGTTTGGTAGATATGACTTTGGAACCATGTAAATATTTTATATAACTAAAACAAAATTAAAGTTTAAAAAGGGTCTTGGGGCTTCCCTGGTGGCGCAGTGGTTGAGAGTCCGCCTGCCGATGCAGGGGACGCGGGTTTGTGCCCCGGTTTGGGAGGATCCCACATGCTGCGGAGCGGCTGGGCCCATGAACCATGGCCACTGAGCCTGTACGTCTGGAGCCTGTCCTCCACAACGGGAGAGGCCACAGCTGTGAGAGGCCTGCGTACCGCAAAAAAAAACAAAAAAGGGTCTTGGGGCTTCCCTGGTGGCGCAGTGGTTAAGAATATGCCTGCCAAAAAAAAAAAAAAAAAAAAAGAATATGCCTGCCAATGCAAGGGACACGGGTTCGAGCCCTGGTCTGGGAAGATCCCACATGCCGCGGAGCAACTAAGCCCACGCGTCACAACTACTGAGCCTACACTCAAGAGCCCGCAAGCCGCAACTACTGAGCCCACTTGCCACAGTTACTGAAGCCCGCGCGCCTAGAGCCCTGCTCCACAACAAGAGAAGCCACCACAATGAGAAGCCCGCGCACTGCAACAAAGAGTAGCCCCCACTCACCCCAACTAGAGAAAGCCCGTGCAGCAACGAAGACCCAACGCAGGCAAAAAAAAAAAAAAAAACCAAGCAAACAAATTAAATATTTTAAAAAAAGGGTCTTCACTGAAAATCTAAAGTAAGTGAAAAAAAGAACCCAACTCTTTATCCAATTTGAGGCATAACCACACAGCCAAAAAGTATTCCAAGGGACCTGAAGGCATAGAAACTTGAGGGCACATTCCTAGTGGGATAATCCTAAGGACAAAGAGAACTGTTGGAAGGAAGGAACGAAGGGGGGACGGGGAAGAAATCTTGAACCATCTTCAGTAATCACATTGCTGGTGATAGGGTTGATATTGCTATTCTGACACTGTTACGTGTACTCTGTGGGTTAAACCTGATGAGTAATTCTGTTATATCATCAGGAACCAGGCGTTTCAGTATCGGAGAAAGCAGGTATGTATGTAAGATAGATGAGGTTAAGTAAACACTTTGCAGTACTGCATTTGAACCGGAATTTCAGCAAGAATTGATGAAAATATTCTGTCATTGAAAAAAGGATTTCCTAGCTCTGCCCATGGAGGAAGCCTAGAAACAGTGGGCACCCCTAGAGCAATGAGCACCCCTGGTGGCTCTATACTGTGGTCTACAAATGCTATCAAACATAGGATCCTCAGGGAAATGGCTGAGTCCAGGGCTGAGACAGGAAATATGCAAGGCGAGCTTGGAATATCTTATCGTAACAGAAAGCAAGGAAACAAAATATCAAAAACTACTAAGTTATGACAAAAGGACATAGGAGCTAATGTGAAGAGGCTCCCTCTGGCCAAATACGGGAGCCACAGCTTGAGTATCATAATGATAGCAATGGCAATGAATTGAAACATGTTAAATATGTTTAAATACAAGAGTTCACAATGATTCAAACAAAAAAATTCATGGGCTACCTTTGAAGAGGGCAAAGGAACAATCTCATGACTTAGAAAGCAAGTAAATAGATGTTTAAAAAAATCAAGCATTTATCTTGTCTTTCCTATACAAACTGTAACCGCAGGATAGCCAAAGCATTGACGAGGGAAAAGTTTTTTCCCTTAATAAATGACAAAGGAATGGTAGAATTGGAATGTCGTTGCTTTACAACCCCCTGCAAATATTGGATTTAGACAATAATCGTCAGTGGATACTAACATCATAAAAAGAAAACCAACCTGACATGGTTCTCCTGGTGGAAGTACAGAATGCAACCTCTGAGTTGTCCAAAAAAAAAAAAAAAAAAGAAAAAGAAAAAAGAAATCAAACCTAAATCTGACTGAGCCTCTAGATCTCACTACTAATTTATCAGAAATACAGAGGACAGAGAAACATGTTAAACGTAGCCATAGGAAAGCAATCTGAAAAACTCAGATTGCAGGAAATTTTAAAGGACAAACAACTTGATTTCTTCAACAGTAAACTGCAAAGAAATTAAAAAGGGAGAAAGAGAGTGGAAGAGAGAACTGTGGATTGAGATCAAGATACAAAACATATATCAGCTGGCCTTCCCTGGTGGTGCAGTGGTTGGGAGTCCGCCTGCCAATGCAGGGGACACGGATTCGTGCCCCGGTCCGGGAGGATCCCACATGCCGCAGAGCAGCTGGGCCCCGTGAGCCATGGCCGCTGAACCTGCGTGTCCAGAGCCTGTGCTCCGCAATGGGAGAGGCCACAACAGTGAGAGGCCCACGTACCGCAAAAAAAACCCCACATATATCAGCAAACAATATATGGACCTGATTTGGAATTTGATTCAAATAAATTGTTTAAAAAATTATATACAGGTAGAACAATTGGGGGATTTGAATACTCATTAGATGTTTGATAATATTAAGGAATTATTGTTAATTTTTTGTTGTGATAATGATATTGTGGTTTTTTGTTTTTTTTAAAAGAATCCCTATCTAGAGATACAGGCTGATATATTCAAAACAAAATAATATGATGTTGGGAGTCATTCAAAATAATCTGGGACAAGTGAGTAGCATTACTGTTGAAATAAGACTGTCTATGAGTTAACTGTTGGAAGCTGGGTGACAGGTCATGGTCGGGGGTGTCCTCAAACTCTTCTCTTTTGCTTATGTTTAAATTTTCCATAATAAAAACTTAAAAATAAGTAAGATTAAAACGTGGTTTTAATTACAAAAATAGTGCATGCTTTTTGAAAAACGTTAAAATAATACAGGAGTGTAGAAAGTGAAAGATAAAATCTCCTTAACCCCTGGCCCTTGACCTCAGCAGTAATCACTATCAATGGTTCAGTAGATTCTGTGGTAAGATTTTGTGTTGCTAGGACTTCCCTGGTGGTCCAGTGGGTAAGACTCTGCGCTCCCAATGCAGGGGGCCCGGGTTCGATCCCTGGTCAGGGAACTAGATCCCACATGCATGCCGCAACTAAGAAGTCTGCATGCCGTGACGAAAATCCCGCGTGCTGCAGCTAAGACCCAACACAACCAAAATAAATAAATAGATAAATATTTTTTTAAAAAAAGGATTTTGTGTTACTGCTCAGACATTGTCACTATGCTACTCTAAGGTGGGAGTATGCTTCCTTACCCTGCTGTGCTCAGGCTTAGCTATGGAACTTGCTGGACCAAAGAACAGAGATTCTTTAAGAGCCAGAACATGTTTTTCTCTTCTGCCACGATGTTCCAGAAAGTTCGATCCCAGAGTGAAGACAAGAAAGCCACAACCAGCCGATGACACCTTGGTGTACATAAGCAAACCTTTATCGTGGCAAACACTGAGATTTTTACAGTGATTTAGCACCGGGACACAGCCTCACCCATCCTGACTGATACAATATCCTTCCAAGCCTTTCGCTGTGCATGTATAAAATAGTTTTTTCCATGAATATTATACCTATTACACTTCAATTTGCTTTTTTAAAAAAACTCAATAATGTATCATGGGCATTTGAGTCTCTTTGAAATAAAACCAATCTGAGTTCCCAAAGGCCCCAAGATAGTTTCCTAAGGCCAGAGACTTCTGTTTCTTTAAAATGTGGGTCAATGGAGAAGTTCTCCCCCAAAAAAATTCATGCGGGAAGTAAGCTGAGTGGGTCAGAATGTGAATTCCAACATTAGCGCCCTCCTTGTCACTGGAGTATAATTGGCAGAGGATCTGTATGATTCCAAGGCTCTTCCTGCTGGAGGAAGGCAGGACATCTACGGGGCTGTTAAAGTGCCCGTCTTTCGGGACTTCCCTGGTGGCGCAGTGGTTAAGAATCCACCTGCCAACGCAGGGGACACAGGTTCGTGCCCTGGTCCGGGAAGATCCCACATGCCGCGGAGCAACTAAGCCCGCGAGCCACAACTACAGAGCCCACGTGCCACAACTACTGAAGCCCGCACACCTAGAGCCCATGCTCTGCAACAAAGAGAAGCCACCACAATGAGAAGCCTGCGCACCGCATCGAAAAGTAGCCCCCGCTCGTCACAACTAGAGAAAGCCCGCGCCCAGCAGCGAAGACCCAATGCAGTCAAAATTTAAAAAAAAAAAAAAAAAAAAGTGCCGGTCTTTCTCTTCGTAATCTTATAGGCGCTGCCTGAGGTTGGAGGCAAAATCCTGGATTTCCTCAACAGCTTGGAGTCAGAGGGCTTTTACTGCTATTACGATTACAGTTGAAGTGCTGGGAGAATTGAGAATTTAGTTTTTCGGTTATATTATCAAACTCAATCAGATTGGCCCCCCTGGGTTTCCTCTGTCTGATAGTGGCACCTCCATGTTGCCAGGTCCACACACTGGAAACCATCTTTCACTCTCCAGACCACTAGCATATGAGCTCCAAGGGGACAGAGATCTGTCTTGTCCACTGCCGTGTCCTCAGTGTCTGCAATGCTGCCTGACACACAGTAGATGCTCAATAAATATTTCATCGGTGAATGATTCTAAGCACTTGCCAAGTCCTCTGACTTCTCCCTCTATAATTTAGCTTCGACCTGTCATCCTGTCATTCCCATTGTTACTACCCCTGGTGGTTTAAAGAGAGCCACCATTCTTGGACAATGCTCCCGTTGAGATGTGGGGTGTATGTCCTCAACTCTTGAACCTTGGTGGATTCTGTGACTACTTGAACCTGTAGCATATGGTAGAAGTGATGGAGCGCCACTCTCCAGGCCCAGGATTTAAGAGGCTGGCAATTCCCACTTCCTGTCTCTTGAAACTCTCGCGCTTACAGCCCTGGGCTGCTGGACAGGTCCTGAGAGACTACATGGAGAGGGAGAAATGCCCAACTGAGACCAGCCTTCCAGCCATTTCTGCCAAGGAGCCAGACATAAGAGCAATGCTCTCTTGGACCTTCTAGACCATCTCAGCCTACCAGCTGAATACCGTTGAGTGACTCCAGTTGGGTGTTCTGTCCAACAGAAGAATTATTCAGCTGGGCTGGTGCACACAATTGTAGCTGAGTCCAAATTCCTGATCTCCACGATTGTAAGATGTGATACTATTGTTGTCACTTGAAGCCATCAAGTTTCAGGGTGATTTGTTAATGCAGCAATACGTTACCGCAACATTACCCTGCTTGGGACATTATAACTTCTTACCTGGAAAACTGACTCCTACATTCAGTCTCCTGCCATTCCAACCATGCTCTACACCGCTCAGTTGGTTTTCTTGAAGAAGCTGTAGGAGTCCTGTTTAAAAAAAAAAAAAAGAACGTTATTGTCAACAGAATGTGGCCCAATCCCTTTAGCCTGCCCCCACTGGCCTTCTAAGATCGCTCTTTGAACTCAACTTTCCAAGTTCTCCTATTCCTCCTATTTCTTATGTTCCAGCCAAATTCAAGCTTTGGTCCACCCCCTCGACACCCCATAATTTTTATTTTGTTCATACAGTTCCTCCTCCTGCAACGCCCTTCATCTCATCCGTGTATGTGCACATCCTCCTTGCCTTCCAAAGACATCCAAGAATGTCAATTTCCCTAGTGGAAATAATCTCTCTCCTGAATTTCCACATCATTTGATCTGGGGCTCTCATGAAATGTTCCCTTTTCTGCCTTTTTAACATTATAATTTAAAACCATGTCTTTAAGTTCCTCATAGACCAGGGACTCCCGGGAGGCAGAGCTGATGAAGTCTTATTTACTTATTACTGAAACTAGCAAATAACTCAGCTCTTGGTAGATCCTTAATAAATATTTGTTGGACAAACAGGAGGATAAATGGGTGAATGGGTCAGATACATTTGCTAGAACCACGTCACTGGGCCTCAGGTCCTCTCTCCATTTCTCAGCTCTGTCTTCTTCTGTCTTGGTTTCTTTCAGAGGCAGGTGTCTTGGTTTCTTTCGCCAGCTGGTGGCACAGATGGTCCCCAGCAGCTTCACACTTACACCCTACCAGTTTCACACCCTCCACCGAACAGGGTGCTTCTTTTTTCCCAATAGTTCCAGAAAAAGTCTAGGGGTGAGGACTCACTAGGCACAGAGGAGGCCTTTCCCTGAGCCAATCACTTTGGCTCTAGCCAAAGGGATGGACTGTCCTGATTGTCTAGTCCTGGGTTTTCAAGAGACCCCAGGAGCTAGAGCTGGAGGTGGTGGTGGAGGGAATTACCCTAAAGGAAAATGACGGGGCTGTTAATCAAGGAATGCAGAACGGAAGCTGGAGAGGGAAGACAACAGATTCCACCCCACCCATCCTGGGAGGAGCGAGCACGGAAAAGGCGTGCTTTTCCTCAAGCTTAGCGTTAGGTACCTGCTCTTTACTGGACCCTTTTAAAGAGAACTGTGCTGGGAATTCCCTGGCGGTCCGGTGGTTAGGACTCCACGCCTCCACTGCCAGGGGCCTGGGTTTGATCCCTGGTCGGGGTACTAAGATCCTGCAAGCCGTGTGGTGCAGCCAACAAACAAACAAACAAACAAGGAGATCTGTGCCAACCAGGTAACAGGGTATCCGGGCCCATGAGAGCTCCACTCCACTAGCTCTGTCCCCTCCCCCATCTCTGCTCCTTATCCAAACCTCCTTCCATTTGTCTCTGATTTGCCCTTCCTCACCAATCACGCCTAACTGTCGTCTTTCCTGGTTCCCTATCCCTCTTAGCATCCGTGAGCATGAAACACAAGAGCTGTTTAACACCACTTCCCTGCCCAAGCCCACCTGTACCATCACCACATATTTACATCCTTGGTCTGCTGTTGGCCATCAGGCAGGAAGCCCATCTGAACAGTAAAGAGACAGAGCCCTGATATTGCTTGAGCTCCTGAAGCCAGCCATACCTGAAGCCAGCTATATCTCTGTTGTGGGTTGAACTGTGTCCTCCAAAAAGAAATGTTGAAGTCCTGGGACTTCCCTGGTGGCGCGGTGGTTAAGACTCCAAGCTCCCAATGCAGGGGGCCCGGGTTCGATCCCTTGCCAGGGAACTAGATCCCACATGCGTGCCACAACTAAGGAGACGGGGAGCCATAACTAAGGAGCTCGCCAGCCGCAACTAAGACCTGGTGCAACCAAATAAATAAATAAAAATTTAAAAAATGATAATAATTAAACAATTCCTTAAAAAAAGAAAAAAGAAATGTTGAAGTCCTAACCCCTGGCACCTGTGAATGTGGCTTTATTTGGACATAGTTTCTTTGCAAATATAATCAAGTTAAGATGAGGTTGTATGGGTGTCCTTGTAAGAAGATGGGAATCCTTACAGGAAGAGGAGAAGAGATCTAGAGACAGATACATAGGGAGGATGCCACATGATGATGGAGGCAGAGATTGGAGTGATGTGTCTACAAGCCAAGGATTGCTGGTGACATCAGAAGCTGAGAAAAGAATGGAACAGAATTTCCCCTAGAGCCTCCAGAGAGGGAGAGAGCTTCCAGAAAGAAGTAACCTTGTTGATACCTTGACTTCAGACTTCTAACTTCCAGAACTGTGAGGGAATGTTTCTGTTGTTTTATGCCACCCAGACTGTGGTAATTTCTTAGGGCAGCTGAGAAGGAAACCTACACTATTCCTGTGTTTCTCCTTTACTCTCACACTTCTGCCAAACTCACGATACTTCTGACCCCTGATGCTTAAGGGCTTCCCCACACCAAGCAATTCTCTGACACCAGCGAGGTGTCCTACAATTCAACTCAATTCTGACACTGTCTACCTGGAGAAGGCATCGGATTCCACAGGTTAAGGGCTCAGTCCTACAAGACTGTCCCCACCCCGACTTCGGATACCAATTTCAAGTCCAGGCTGTCACCTGAGCTTCTAACCAACTGGCTATAGGCCAGAGGTTCCAATGACTCCCTCCTGGAGTTAGATTAATTTGCTAGAGTGGCTCAGAGAACTTAAACATTTTACCTCCTAGATTACTGGTTTATTATAAAAGGACATAACTCAGGAACAGCCAGATGGAAGAGACGCACAAAGCAAGTGGGGAAAGGGCTCAGAGCTTCCATGCCCTCTCTAGGCAGCCACACTACCAGAACCTTCACGTGTTCACCAACCCAGCTTTCCAAACACCGTCCTTCCGGGATTTTATGGAGGCTTCATTATGTAGGCATGAGTGATTAAATCATCAGCCATTGGTGACGGGACCCAATCTCTAGCTCCTCTCTCCTCCTTGGAGGTCAGGGGTGGGATGGAAAGTTCCAAACTTCTAGTCACACAGTTGGCTCCCCTGTCAACCAGCCCCCATCCTTAGGTGACTTAGGGGCTTTCCAAAAGTCACCTCATTAATGTAACAAGACACTTTTTATAGCTCTCATCACTTAGGAAATTCCAAGGGTTTTAGGAGCTCTGGGCCAGGAACTGGGATGGAGACCAAATATATACTTCGTATTATAAATCACAATATCACAGCAGCCCTAGGAAACTAATACACCTTCTCATTTTTCCCCCGTTTTGTGATCCAATGAATTCCCTGGTTGCTTAAGCAAAATGTTTTCTATTACTTACAGCTAAAGTCCTGAAAAACACGTATTACCTAGTCTATGCGCGCAGGATGCAAACGCAAATTAGACCCTGTTCTTATCTTCTATTTTTTAAATAGGTTTTTTTAGGTTATTTTTGCAGCATTCAATCCCACTCCCCATATTTAATGTAAAGTATATAACAGAGGATTTTTTTGTTTTTTGTTGCTGTTTCCTAAACCAAAAGTTGACTGGCCAATTCATTCACTTCATTCAGCAAATATCGTGCGCTCATCAACTACGGAAATCACAGTTTAGTGATAAATCAGTCAAACTATCCCCAGCGTTGCTTTTTTTCCTTTCTTCCCACCCCATCCTTCTGGGCACCTCCACCCCAAACCACCAATCTGTTCTCTGTAACTATGAGTTTGTGGGTTTTATTTGTTTGTTTTTAGATTCCACATGTAAGAGCGATCATACCGTGTTTGCCTTTCTCTGTCTTATTTCACTTAGCACAATGCCCTCAACGTCTATCCATGTTGTGTCAGATGGCAAGATTTCATTCTTCTTTTTTATGGCTGAATAATATTTCATTATATATATACACACCACAATTTTTTTAATCCATTCACCCACTGAGTTGTTTACTTAGGTTGTTTCCATATCTTGGCTATTGTAAACAATGCTGCAAGTATCTGGGGGGTGCAGATATATTTTCGACTTAGTGTTTTCATTTCCTCTTGATAAATACCCAGAAGTGGAATTGCTGGATCATATAAGTAGTTCTATTTTTAATTTTTTGAGGAACCTCCATACTGTTTTCCACAGTGGCTGCACCAATTTACATTCCCACCAACAGTGCACAAGGGTTCCCTTTTTTCCACATCCTTGTCAATACTTATTATTTCTTGTCTTTTTGAAAACTGCCACTTTGACAGGTGTGAGGTGATATCTCATTGTGGTTTTGATTTGTATTTCCTTGATGATTATTGATGTTGAGCATCTTTTCATGTACCTGTTGGCCATCTGCATGACTTCTTTAGAAAAATGTCTATTCAGATCTTCTTCCCATTTTTTAATTGTTTGCTTGTTTAGTTTTTGCTATTGAGTTGTATGAGTTATTTACATATTTTGGATATTAGTTCCTTATCAGTATATGATTTACAAATATTTTCTCCCATTCAGTAGGTTGCCTTTTCATTTTGTTGACTGCTTCCTTTGCTGTGCCGAAACTTTTTAGTATGATGTAGTCCCACTTATTTATTCTTACTTTTGTTGCTTTTGCTTTTGGTATCAGATTAAAAAAAATAATTGTCAAGATCTATGTGCGAGAGATTACCACCTATGTTTTCTTCTAGGAGTTTTATGGTTTCAGGTCTTACATTCAATTCTTTAATCCATTTTTGCGTTAATTTTTGTGTATGGTATAAGATAGTGGTGGAGTTTCATTCTTTCACATGTGGCTGTCCAGTTTTCCCAGCACCGTTTATTGAAGACACTATTCTTTCTCCACTGTATATTTTTAGCTCCTGTGTCATAAATTAACTGACCATATATGTTTGGGTTTACTTCTGGGCTCCCTATTCTGTTCCATTGATCTATGTATCTGTTTGTATGCCAATGCCATACTGTTTTAATTACTATCACTTTGAATGTGGTTTGAAATCAGGAAGCATGATGCCTCCAACTTTGTTCTACTTTCTCAAGATTGCTTTGGCTGTTTGGGTTTGTTTGGTTTTGTGTGTGTGTGTGTGTGTGTGTGTATGTGGTTCCAAATAGGATTATTTGCTCTTTTCTTTGAAAAATACCATTGGAATTTTTCTAGAGATTGCACTGAATTATGTTGAGGTATGTTCCCTCTTTACCCACCTTGTTGAGAGTTTTTATCATAAGTGGACATTGAATTTTGTTAAATGCCTTTTCTGCATGTCCCTACCTTTGAGTCATCCATTCTGTGGCACTAAGCCCAGCATCACCTAACATGACTGTGGCCAAAACCAGTGAGAAGGACAAGAAGAAACCCAAAGCCATAATGGGAAGGCAATTTCTCATCCCTGATTAATGAAAGTAATTTATCACAAGCACAGTTCAGACTCTGATCAAAAATGCTAATGGCAGCTTCCCTGGTGGTGCAGTGGTTAAGAATCTGTCTGCTCGGGCTTCCCTGGTGGCGCAGTGGTTGAGAGTCCACGTGCTGATGCAGAGGACACGGGTTCGTGCCCCGGTCCGGGAAAATCCCACATGCTGCGGAGCGGCTGGGCCCGTGAGCCATGGCTCCTGAGCCTGCGCGTCTGGAGCCTGTCCTCCGCAACGGGAGAAGCCACAACAGTGAGAGGCCTGCATACCGGAAAAAAAAAAAAAAATGCTAATGGCAGCTTCCCTGGTGGTGCAATGGTTAAGAATCCGTCTGCTAATGCAGGGGACATAGGTTCAAGCCCTGGTCCGGGAAGATCCCAGATGCCGCAGAGCAACTAAGTCCATGCGCCACAACTACTGAGCCTGAGCTCTAGAGCCCGCGAGCCACAACTACTGAAGCCCTCGTGCCACAACTACTGAAGCCCGCGTGCCTAGAGCCCGTGCTCCTCAACAAGAGAAGCCACTGCAATGAGAAGCCCATACACGGCAACGAAGAGTAGTCCCCGCTCGCCACAACTAGAGAAGGCCCGTGCATGGCAACGAAGACCCAACACAGCTAAAAATTAAAAAAAAAAAAAAATGCTAATGGCTTCCCATCTCATACAAGATAAAGGCCAAAATCCTTAGCCAGGTATTCAGGGCGCCAGTCTGTATTTCCATTACCTCCCACTAAATGTGGCTCTTTCCTCTTCTCTACCTCCTTTGCCACAGCCATATCAAATTACTGATTATTCCCCAAGGACACCATAGGCTTTCCAAAGTTGTTACATTCACTCGTAGTGGCTCTGTCTACGCATAGTCCTTTCCTGCATTTCAAAGTCTTACCCATCTATATTGGTTTCCTGCGGCTGTCATAATAAATTACTCCAAACTGGGTGGCTTAAACCGACAGAAATTTATTCTCTCATGCTTCTGGAGGCTATACGTCTGAAATCAGGGTGGCAGCAGGGCCGTGCTCCCTCTGAAGGCTCTAGGGGAGGATGCTTCCTTGCCTCTCTCTAGCTTCTGGTAGCTGCAATAATCATCAGCATTCCTTGACTTGTAGCCCATCACTCCAACCTCTGCCTCTGGTATTACAGAGCATCCTCCCCATCTGTGTCTGTGTCCAAATTTCCCAAGAGGACACCAGTGACTGGATGGGGACCCAACCTAATTCAATATGATCCCAAATTATAACTTGCTCACACCTGCAAAGACCCAATTTCCAAATCAGGTCACATTCACAGGTATGGGGGTTAGAACATGAATAAATCTTTTCGGGGAACATCACCCTTCAAAGCCCAGCTCAAGTGCCACTTCTTGCAGGAAGCCCTCATCATCTGCCTACGGCATGAATGCCTAGTACTCCCGAGCTCTGTGAAGCCTTGTCACATTCGGCCCTGAGGTACAGACCCTTGTAAACTTACTGCCACTCGTGAACAACAGGAATAGGGTACAGGACTGTCCGTACCATCCAAAGACCTCGGGCAGTGACTGTTTCGCTAGTCAGAAAATAACCTATAAATGTCTGTCATTTTGAATTGCACTGATAAGGAGAAAAGCGATAAGGGAGAGAGTAGCTGTAGGGCGCATGCTGGAATGGCTTTTAAGCCATTAAAAGAAAGAGAATAAGGTTAAATCTGTCCTAATAAGAACTGAAAGGTGACCACAAATCTCGCTATTCCTCTTCTGCAGCTCTTCTGCCTCAGTGCCCCACTTGCAACAATCAGAGTTTTGGTCTCTTGCATGCTCTAGATCAGAGGGCTTTGAAAGGCTCAGAGGGGCCGAGAAGAGTCTTTGAGACCCAAGAATGGCCCCTGTCCAGTGGCTGCAGTGGCCTCGAGGCTCAAGAACAGTGAAAAATCTCCCTCCCTATGATGCCATGACAGCCTCCAGCCACAGACTCTGACTGCCCAATCTAAAACCCCAAACCCAACACGCACCAGGAAGACCTCCTGCCTCCCGCTGGGATAGTCTGGGTCCCCGCGGTGCTGCACAGAAAACTGGTGGCCGGTGACCAGCCCAGGTAATACTGATCCCAATACTAAGAGGAAACAGCCCGGCCGGCCCAGAGCCCGGCCACGCTCCCTCCGTGGTCTCAGCACTTAACAGAAGCGGAGCTACTGCAGTCTGCTTGGAGACAAGAATAACATTGCAGTGTCCCAGTCTTCCTGAAATAGCTGAGGAATGATCGCCCAGTACCCTGACGCCTGTCTTTCGGGAGAGACTTTCAGAAATAGCCCAGAAAAACACAGCTTTATTTATTCCTCTTCATTAGAATGTTTCAATCAGACACCAAATCAGGCTTTGGGGCCTGGGTTCCAGCAACCTCTTTGTTAGGGTTCCTCTCTGGTGTTTTGGTAGTTCTTGCCGAATTGGGCAGCTGATGTAGGGACTCTTCCTAAATCAGGGTCTGCGAGCAACTGGCCTTAACAAAAGTCCCCAAAAATTCAAGAGGAAAAGAAAGTACTAAGCACAGTCCTTATAGAGCACTTCCATGGCCTGATGGAGCACGATTTTAAGCCGTTTATATAGGTAGGTAGGTAGGTACTGCAGTAGACGGTATTATTGTCCCAAATATTCTCTGTCCTTCCTTATGGGAGAGTTTTCTCTCCCCACCATGTTGATATCAGCCAAGGAAATGTTAACAGAGGTGACAGAAGCCATTTTTAAGAACAAGCCTTGGGAATTCCCTGGTGATCCAGTGGTTAGGACTCTGTGCTCTCACTGCCGAGGGTGTGCGTTCAATCCCTGGTCGGGGAACTAAGATCCCACAAGCCTCGCGGGTGTGGCCAAAAAAAAAAAAAAAAAAAACAAGCCTTAAGAGCCAGTGCATGGATCCACCATCAACCACTCTTTTCCTGCTGCCCTGACACCAGCCATGTCTCAGAAAAGGGCTGCTCCTTCAGTATGGTCCCAGGGGGAAAAGCCAATGCCAACCTGTGATAGACATGTGATATGAGCAAGAAATAAATCTTTGTTAGCATAGCCACTTAGTCTTTGGAGCTGTTTGTCATTACAGCACAACTTAGCCTAAGCTGACTATTAACCTCATCCCCCTTTCTCAAATGAGGGAACCAAGGCACCCAGAGATCGTGCACTTTGCCCGAAAATGTCTTGTTGTTTCTTTCAACGCTCCTTTAGCTGGCAAGATCCCCGTGTATGCTCTGTTGTTCTTCACTTCCCATGGAGGTAATTAAGAATAAACAGCAGATCACTTGATCCCCAGTAGGTAGAAGAGACTAGGTCGATAGACAATAAAACATAAACTGGTTATTGAGTGAGCTGGACTCTTCGGTATGCAGAGCAGGAAACAACTTTGTTCCACACCATCGTCCTTCAGGAATTAAACGAGAGATTTTAAAACTGAGATCAAAACTGCAATCTCTCAACCACTGGAAAGCTTCTCTCCTGCCCCACATTTGGGGATTTGCAACGGGGAAGGGGGTCATGGGTGGCTGCCTGATTTTCCTCCTTCACCCTTTCCCCACTCAACTGACTGCCCCAGGCTCTTGCAGAATTAGGGCTGGGGGTGGGACGGGGAGGATAAGACACAGGAGAAGCCTTACTCCGCTTTAGTGCCCTCTGGGTGTGGCAGGTAGTCAAATGCTTATGAATTCACCAGTCATATCCCACAGCACCACTTTCTGGCCCAGGTAATATATTACCCGGCCAAGCACTTAGGACCAGTTTCTGCATCCAACCTCTTCCTGCTGGGGGCGGAAGACCCACTCACATGGAATACGGCTTTACTGAGATACAGTTGGCCTACAATAAACTATACATACTTAAAGTGTACGACCGATAAGTTTTGTCTTTTGAAGAGGCCCACTGAACCAGAAATCAAGATAATGAACATTCCGTGGTTCCCAAAAGTTTCCTTGAGGCCCTCAGTGATTCCTCTCTCCTGTCCCTCCCCCACCCCCAAGCTTCCTGGCACTAGAGGCAAATTTGCATTCTCTAGAACTTTATATAAGTGGCATCATACGGTATGTACTCTTTTTTTGGGGGTTGGGCTGCTTTCACGCAGCATCATTCTCTTTAGCTTCATCACGGAGTTCCTTTTCCAGAGAACTGAAGCCCGGCCGCTGTCCACAGGTGCACAGGGCCCGTGGGAAAGTCCACTCACCCGTGTCCTGACACACAGTGCGAGTGCAGCCCGTTCCCAGGAAGCTGCCCTGAGATGCTCCACCTTTATCTTCCAGGTGTGGCAGGTTCCAGTGTGAGGCCACCCCAGGGGGACACAGGCCAGGCGCTCTGGCTTGGGGAAGGGAAGGGCACCCCCTCCTCACCTTTGTAGCCCATGATTTGGGGGGAACCTTCCCTTTCCAGTCTCCTTGTGGACACTTCAGCTCCCCCTGCACAGCCTCCCGTGGCTGATGCTCTGATCAGTTTGGGGGCACCACTTTACTGAGCTCTGCATAGATGATCTGGGGCCTTTCCTGAGAATATGTGGGCACCTAACATCCTATGTTCTCATCACGGGGGCCTCAGCTGAAACACAGACAACAGGAGAAGCTGCACGGTAATACCAGGTGTATAATCACCCTTGCGTAGAAATCTTCCTATAAGGGTTCTGTACCCAGTTCCAACGTGGGTGTGTTTGCAGGGCGGGAGGGGCTCCCCACACCAACAAGCGGTTCTCCGACACCAGCTGGGCGCCCTACAAATCTACTCAATTCTGACACTATCTACATGGAGACAGCGTCCAATTCCACAGGTTAAGGGCTCAGTCCCACAAGACCGCCCCCTCCCTCACAACTTCAGATGCCAATCGAAAGCCCAGGTTACCAGCTCTGTGCTTCTGATCGACCAGCTACAGGTTGGAGGTTCCAATGACCTCCTCCTCGGGTTCGATTAACTTGCTAGAGCGGCTCACAGAACAGAAACATTTTACTTACGAGATTACCAGTTTATTATAAAAGGTATGTGGATGAGAAACGTCACCTGCCATATCAATAAACAAAGTATGTGGCAGGCGATCAAGCCACCAGCCCCTGCAGCAGCCCAACTCTGCACCCTGAGGGGATTCAGGAAGGAGAAAAGCAGGACACTGAGCCTAGATAGTTAAGGTGCATATCAAAGGAATGATTTCAAGGAGCCCAGACTCCTGCATCTTCCCATACACCGAACGGCGCTAAATGCATTAACTTGATGTCTGCTTTTCTTTCGTTAACAGTAATCTTTTGATGTTCCAACTACTTGGTTTTTTGTTGCAAAAACTCCTATGTATCCTGGCTCTCCCCTTACCTCTTCGGAGCAGTCCCTCACAGCTAACTCAGAGGCTGCCTCCCGGACTTAAGTCCTCAGAAAGTCCACCGAATAAAACGTAATCCTCAGCTTTAGGTTGTACGTTTCTTTTTCAGTTGACAGCTAGAACTCAGGAACGGCCAGATGGAAGGAAGAGATGTAGAGGGCAAGGTGTGTGGGAAGGTGTGTGCGGAGCTTCTGCGCCCTCTCCAGGCACCCCTCTCCCAGACCCTCCACCTGTTCACCAAGCCGAAAGCTCCCCAAAGCCTCTCCTTTTGGGTTTTTATGGAGGCTTCATTACAGAAGCTTGATTGATTCAATCACCGGCCACTGGTGATGGATTCACCAGCCCCGCCCTTCTCCGGAGGTCAGGGGGGTGGGATTGAAAGTTCCAACCCTCTAATCACGTGGCTGGTTCTCCCAGCAACCAGCCCTAGCTCTAGGTGTTTTCCAGGAGTCTCTCCATTAACATAACAAGAGACACAGGCAATGCTAAGGGTTTTAGGAGCTCTGTGCCAGAACTGGAATCAAAGACCAAATACACATTTCTTACTATGAGTCACAACATCACAGACTCCAACCCTGATGCCTCAAGTTGAATTTGTAACCCAAGTATCCCAGACGTCATCAGCTGATGTATTCATGCTGCCCCAATCACAGTAGCCAGGGCCCTAGCCTCCTTGACCACACACTTTTACCAGGATCCTCTGCAAGTTTTCTAGAACTCCAGACAAAACACCTACAAGACCTACACATCTGTCCTGACTCCACTTTCACCTCCAACAGCCCTGAGATCCTGGGTAACTCCCTTACTCCCCTCTCCCCAAGGACCCCCTCCCCCCCTCCTCCCTCTAGAGCCTGACTCTTCTGGCAATGACGAGCTCTCCCAGCCCGTCTGGCTCACCCCAGCAGGGCACAGACCTCTTCCTCAAGTGCCCCTAGCAAGGCTGAGCCAGACTTATTTCATATGTAATACCGGAAACTTGGAGGTAACAAGAAAGATAGCGTGGAGGGTCTTCACAGAGGTTCCTTTCTTAGGGTTGCCAGATTTAGAAAAATATAGGCTGCCCCAATTAACTTTCAATTTCAGATAAACAACAAGTAATTTTTAGTGTCAGTATGTCTTGTGCAATATTAAGAACCATGCAATAGTCAAGACATACTTACGCTAAGATAGTATTCGTTGTTTAATTGAAATGCAAATTTAAGCGAGCATCCAGCATTTTATCTGGCAACCCTGCCGCCTTCTGGTGTCTTTCAGTTGCCCTTGACGTGTTGTCTATCGCAGAATTCGACTTCACTCCCACCATGGGAGTATCCTGAATAAACCCTTCCTTTCCAGGGTCTAGGCTTTTCCTTCATCAAAGCTCAATGCACAAGGAGAAGTTTTCCCCTAGGAGAGTCTAAAGTTCCTCCCAAGTCCCTATTTTTTTTTTTAAATAAATTAATTTTCTTTATTTATTTTTGGCTGCGTGGGGTCTTTGTTGCTGCGCGCCGGCTTTCTCTAGTTGCGACGAGCGGGGGCTACTCTTTTTTTTTTTTTTTTAAAGGTTAGACTTTATTTTATTGCCCAGATTCTATTTTTATCTCCCAGGAATTTTTAATGGGCTTTGCCGGTGACAAAGCCCTCCCCTGCCTTTTTCTTTTTTTGCGGTACGCGGGCCTCTCACTGCCGTGGCCTCTCCCGTTGCCGAGCACAGGCTCCGGACGCGCAGGCCCAGCAGCCATGGCCCACGGGCCCAGCCGCTCCGCGGCACGTGGGATCCTCCCGGACGGGGGCACGAACCCGCGTCCCCTGCATTGGCAGGCGGACTCTCAACCACTGCGCCACCAGGGAAGCCCCGGGGGCTACTCTTTATTGCGGGGCGCGGGCTTCTCATTGCGGTGGCTTCTCTTGTTGTGGAGCACGGGCTCTAGGTGCGCGGACTTCAGTAGCTGTGGCGCATGGGCTCAGTAGTTGTGGCGCACGGGCTTAGTTGCTCCGCGGCACGCGGGATCTTCCCGGACCAGGGCTCGAACCCATGTCCCCTGCATTGGCAGGCGGATTCTTAACCACTGCGCCACCGGGGAAGCCCCCCAAGTCCCTATTTTGGATCCCAGGATGACTGATCAGGGGAACAACCATTCCTTGCAGGGGAAACCCCACCCACACCCAGAAAAATGTGGTCTTGCCCTTTGCCCCCAAAAGGGCATCAGAGCAATACTCTGGAGGCAGCACATTTCCTAAGGTCTTAGGTTGCATGGTTGTTCTAGAATAACCTGGCCTGGGGGAATATCTGTGGGAGCGTCCAGGTGGCCTCAGGCCGTGCCCGTCTAGCTGCCTTCAGGGGACTCAGTCAGCCTGCAGTGAAGATAAGGCTCCAGGCAGCTTTCCTGAAGCTTCTGATAACTGCTCCTGGTCTTGGACAAGACCCCACCACACATCTTTCCAGAAGAAACAATAATCTTAGAAACATCCGTGATGCAGCTCCGCCCACCGTGATGCAGCTCCGCCCACGGGAAGACACTCATTTACATTATCGTACAGAGAAGCAAACCTCCCCATCCAGAGCAGGGTAACATGGCTACTTTACCTTTACAGAATCAAAGGCCTATTAAAGGTTTTCCTCTAAATCAAGGCCAAAATCCCAGCCTCTACTTGTGTAAACAAGAGGACAGCTTGTGCATGTAAAGTGTTGGGTTTTCCCACACACATATAGTCACCTTATCTTTGATAAAGGAGGCGGGAATGTACAGTGGAGAAAGGACAGCCTCTTCAATAAGTGGTGCTGGGAAAACAGGACAGGGACATGTAAAAGTATGAGATTAGATCACTCCCTAACACCATATACAAAAATAAGCTCAAATTGGATTAAAGACCTAAATGTAAGGCCAGAAACTATCAAACTCTTAGAGGAAAACATAGGCAGAACACTCTATGACATAAATCACAGCAAGATCCTTTTTGACCCACCTCCTAGAGAAATAGAAATAAAAACAACAATAAACAAATGGGACCTAATGAAACTTCAAAGCTTTTGCACAGCAAAGGAAACCATAAACAAGACCAAAAGACAACCCTCAGAATGGGAGAAGATATTTGCAAATGAAGAAACTGACAAAGGATTAGTCTCCAAAACTTATAAGCAGCACATGGAGCTCAATAACAAAAAAACAAACAACCCAATCCAAAAATGGGCAGAAGACCTAAATAGACATTTCTCCAAAGAAGATATACAGATCGCCAACAAACACACGAAAGAATGCTCAACATCATTAATCATTAGAGAAATGCAAATCAAAACTACAATGAGATATCATCTCACACCAGTCAGAATGGCCATCATCAAAAAATCTAGAAACAATAAATGCTGGAGAGGGTGTGGAGAAAAGGGGACACTCTTGCAGTGCTGGTGGGAATGTGAATTGGTACAGCCACTATGGAGAACAGTATGGAGGTTCCTTAAAAAACTACAAATAGAACTACCACATGACCCAGCAATCCCACTACTGGGCATATACCCAGAGAAAACCATAATTCAAAAAGAGTCATGTACCAAAATGTTCATTGCAGCTCTATTTACAATAGCCTGGAGATGGAAACAACCTAAGTGTCCATCATCAGATGAATGGATAAAGAAGATGTGGCACATATATACAATGGAATATTACTCAGCCATAAAAAGAAACAAAATTGAGTTATTTGTGGTGAGGTGGATGGACCGAGAGTCTTGTCATACAGAGTGAAATCAGAAAGAGAAAGACAAATACCGTATGCTAACACATATATATGGAATTTAAGGGAAAAAAATGTCATGAAGAACCTAGGGGTAAGACAGGAATAAAGACACAGACCTACTAGAGAATGGACTTGAGGATACAGGGAGGGGGAAGGGTAAGCTGTGACAAAGCGAGAGAGTGGCATGGACATATATACACTACCAAACGTAAAATAGATAGCTAGTGGGAAGCAGCCGCATAGCACAGGGAGATCAGCTCGGTGCTTTGTGACCACCTAGAGGGTTGGGATAGGGAGGGTGGGAGGGAGGGAGACGCAAGAGGGAAGAGATAATGGGAACGTATGTATATGTATAACTGATTCACTTTGTTATTATAACAAAGCAGAAACTAACACACACACACACACAAAAGTGTTGGGTTTTCCTACACAGAACCACCAAACTTTCAGAAAATCTAGGAGTTTGGTCTTAGCCAAGACCTCACCCAATCCTCCAGCCCTGTACACACCACTAGTGACTCATCCAATGGATAGATTTTAAATCTCTGAACATCTTGCTAGGTTTGTTTTTGGTTCAAAACACAGTGATACTTCAATTATGCAGCTCTGCTGGCACCAAATTCTTCGAAAACAAATGAGTTTTCCAGGTAACTGAAGCTTATCTTTACAAAAATCAATACTTTGTTGACCTTAGTCATTTTGATTGGAATCTGTCAAAAATGTCACAGCACAGTTCCATGTCTGCTTTTTTTAGGTTTCCGTCTCCTTTGTCCTCGAGTTACCAGATGGTTTAACACTGCTGCTAACACGTGTCTGTAGCGGTTCCCTCCCAGGTCTTGACTCGCTGTTGAGAAGGATCTGTTAAAAAAGAGTGAATAGAATTTCCAGGTCTAAAGGCTTTTCTCACAAATAAAGCTCTTGTCTTTAGTGTGGGATTTTGTGAAGGTTATTCCAGAGGCTTGGAGGGTTTTGTTTTGCTTTGTGGCTTAATTTTAGATTTTCATCATTCTGAAAGGTTAAGATTTCTTCCCTTCTGGATCAGTGAGATGGATGTTATTATCATGAAATCTGCAAGTTCCTTTAGAACGAGCTATAAAAGTTCGAGCCGTTGGTAAGCAAACCAGGCAAAGCTTGCTTAATGTATAAACCTGGCTATTATATTTAAAATTCAAGTAGCAGCCAGAGATTCCTAATGGGAGAGGGAAGACTCTGTTTTTGAAGAAGAAAGTGGGAAGTTGCTCCTCTCTCACGGGACACGGGAGCTTCTGAGGTTCATCATTTGTAGCCTACAGACCAATTTCTGTGACTTACTCTTTCTTTTGTGTTTCTAATGGTAGAAGAAAAGGAAAGTCACTCTTCCAATAGGAAAGTGAAGAGGAAATACAGGCAGCTCTCTCTTCCCTCCCAGCAGTTTGCTTGATTGAGGAGAAAGAGCAGAGGAAGGCCACAGCTGTGACACCAGCTCTAGAGACGGAAAGGACAACTCGGAGATAGAGACCCTGAAGCAAGAAGGTGAGGAAAGAGCTAAATATCCTTTTCCCCCACCAAAGGAAACAGGTTTAAAAAAGATTAAAATGTTGAGATTGAAGGACAAAGACATTTAATTGTCCGTAGCTGCACACCATCTCTTTTCCGGACCAGGCCCTGTCCCCGCCCCCCGCCCCCCACCCCCCATCCTGGTGCCAGATCACGTGGGAGGGAGACCAAGTTAGGTTAGAGAATCTGAGATTTCAAGAGATCGTCCAGTTCATCATACTCAATTAACCGCTGCAGAATCCAAGGTCCACAGAGGTCCTCATCAGGGAGCAATGTGAGTTTGAACTCCTAACCCAGGATGTTTTCCCACTGCATCAGCCACGGCAGGAACATCCCTGGAAAATTCGGGAATGTTCTCACTTAAACAGTGCTCCCTCAGAGCTATAAAGAGCGATGTTTCGAAAGTGTGTTCCACAGAACACTAGTCCAAGAGATGCTCCGGCAATTCCACATCTGGGTATCTACCCCACAGAACCGAAAGCAAGGACTCAAACGGATATTCGCACAGCCCTGTTCAAAGCAGCAGCATTCACAGCGGACAAAAGGTGGAAATAACCCCAGTGCCCACAGATAGATGAATGGATAAACAAAATGCAGTCTATACATACAACGGGGTAATATTCAACTTGAAAAGGACAGAGGTTCTGACACCTGCTACGACACGGATGAATGCTAAGCGAATATGCTACGTGAAATAAGCCAGTCACAAAAGGACAAATACTGTGTGATTGCACTTATATGGTGTATCTATCTATTCATCTATCTATTTATTTATTTATTTGGCTGCGTTGTTCTTCGTTGTGGTACACGGGCTTCTCATTGCGGTGGCTTCTCTTGTTGCGGAGCATGGGCTCTAGGCGCGTGGGCTTCAGTAGCTGTGGCTCGCAGGCTCAGTAGTTGTGGCGCAGGGCCTTAGTTGCTCCTCGGCATGTGGGATCCTCCTGGTCCAGGGATCAAACCCTCGTCCCCTGCATTGGCAGGCGGATTCTTAACCACTGCACCACCAGTGAAGTCCCTATATGGTGTATCTAGAGTAGTCATATCCATAGAGACAGAATGTAGGGTGGTGGTTGCCAGGGCCTACGGGGAGAGGGAATGGAGAGTTACTGTTTAACAGGTACAGAGTTTCCATTTGAAAGCAGATGGAAAGGTTCTAGAGATGGATGGTGGGGATAAGTCTATGGTATGTATATTTTACCACACACACATACACACACACACACAAAGAGAGATACTCCACTAATTAGTGGTATCGCCAAACAAACCAGTCCAAGATCTGAATTCTACCCTTTCCAGCCCCCCTCACACACAGCCTCAGCCCTGGCAAGTCAGTGCACATTCATTAAAAGACTCCGAGAAGTCCTAAATCAAAGACGGTTTAATTCGATTTAATCAAGCACTTCCTCCACTGAATACAGACCCTTTTTATTTTCACGGAGTGCTATTAATAGCCCACATCCTTGGTGCACACTCGGGAAATGCTGACAAAGAGCTTCGTTCTGCTCAAAGCACTTCTTCTATCGATACCTCACTGGATACTGCCGGCAGCCTAAAGACAGACCCTGACAGTTAGACCTCAGTAATATTTATTGACTATTTGACAATCAATGAGCTTATTAATTGTCCCCGTTCTACTGATGAAGAAACCGGGGCTCTGAAAAGTCAAGCCCTGGCTCAAGGCCTCACAAAGCTACTCTGCAAAGATCAGTGGCAGAGTGGGGCCAGACCCCCCCCCCCCGCCCCAAGTCCCTAAACCCTGGTCTGGAATGTGTCCCCCAACCCCTGTGCTGATCTCCTGCTGCCTCTCCTGGGTGCCAGCGTGTGGGCAAGTTCATGGGAGAAATTCAGAGCTCCAGGGCTGCTGGATGGCAGGTGGGGACACCAAGGTGGGGCCGAAGGACTCAGGAACTCAGTTCCTGACATCTCAGAGTCCTTAATGCCAGCGCTCCCAGCTTCCATCTCCTTTCTCTCTTCCCTTCTGCAAAACAGGGCTGGGGTGGTTAGAGATGTCCCATTCCCTACAGCGATTCCTGATTTTTCCTGGTGTAAGACTCATCTGGGGTACCATTAAAATACAGCTTCAAATGAAATAAGTCAGAGAAAGACAAATGCTGTATGATCTCACTCATGTGTGGAATCAAACAAAACAAAACAAACATAAAAAAAGAGATCAGATTTGAGGTTTGCCAGAGGAAGGGAGTGGGGGTGGGGGAATTGGGTGAAGGTACAAACTTCCAGTTATAAGACACATAAGTCCTGGGACTTCCCTGGTGGTCCAGTGGTTAAGAATCCACAATCCCAGTGCAGGGGGTGTGGGTTCGATCCCTGGTTGGGGAACTAAGATCCCGCATGCCACATGGCACAGCCGAAAAAAAAAAGAACCCCCTCCTCAAGAAAAAGGCACATAAGTCCTGGGGATGTAATGTACAACATTATGACTATAGTAAAAAAAAAAAAAAAAAAAAGACTGTATTGGTATATTTGAAAGTTGCTAAAAGAGTAGATCCTAAAAGTTTTCAGCAAAAGGAAAAAAATGTTTTTTGTAATTATATAAGGTGATGGGGCTTCCCTGGTGGCGCAGTGGTTGAGAGTCTGCCTGCCGATGCAGGGGACACGGGTCCGTGCCCCGGTCCGGGAAGATCCCATGTGCCGCGGAGTGGCTGGGCCCATGAGCCATGGCCGCTGAGCCTGCGCGTCTGGAGCCTGTGCTCCGCAACGGGAGAGGCCACAACAGTGAGAGGCCCGCGTACCGCAAAAAAAAAGAAAAGGTGATGGATGGTAACTAAACTTATTGTGGTAATCATTCCACAGTGTATATGTATGTCTGTTAATTACATCTCAGTAAGACTAAAGAAAAAGTGTCCTTCAGTATCCTCATCTATTAAAAAAAACAAGTAAATATAAAATAAAATAAAATATAGGTTCTCAGGCCCCTTCCCCCGGAGATCCTAACTCAGTGGGTCTGGGGCAGAACTTGGGAATGTTTGAATATCCTTGACCTTCGCACTAAAAGGGACCTTAACAGAACATCCGCTGGTTTAGTTCCCTGGTCCAGATATTGCAGATGAGACTCAACAGAGCTGAAGTGATTGCCCAGGTTCACACAGTTACGTTTTCTAACCATTTAAAAACAGACACAAAACCAAAATACTTCTTTCCTCTGGGAAAGATGCGGGTTGGTCAGTTTTAAAATAAAAATGGATCATCCCTGCAAACCTTAAAGTCCATCCCTCCCTGCCCTGTGGAGACCACCCTTCTCCTGTTCTTTTGGGCAGGTCTAGCCACCCGGAAAATTTCCCCGCCGCCAGCTCCCTGCTACAGACCCAGCTCTGACTGCAGCCTTGACCCAAGTTGCTTTCTGAGCAGTGATGGAGACCAAATGGAGTCTGGCTCTGCTTCCCCACCCCGCTTCCTTGTGAGCACACAACTATCTCAGGCTTTAACTATGCTGCAAGAGGGACCTGGCAGCCTCCGGGCTCTCCCTCCCCGGGAACCGCCATCCCTCCCCCCCTCCCCTCCCCCTCCCCCCTCCCCCCGCCACCGCAGCTGCAGAACCTGCCGCCCCTGCCCGTCGCGGAAGATGGCTGAGCCGCGACGAGGCTGGGCACACACACACACAGCATTCTGGCATCACTGGCAGGGCCTTGTCTGAGCAGATGGAAAAATCTGAGGACACTCCATTCCCCAAATTCCTCTTCTGAGAGCTCTACCCCATCCCAGCCTCCGCAAGTTAAAGTCTTTTCAAAACGAGTTAAAACCCACCCACATATACACCAGTTTTCTTACTTCAGGTCCCAGGAGCGTGGAGAGCTAAGAGATGGATAGATCACCAGGGATGTTGTGTCTCCGGGGTAGTGGGGGAGGGATGTCTGCCTGGCTTCGCTGGTGAGGTCCCCGTTCCCCATCAGGAGGGCCCAGGGTCGTAGCTTCTCTGTGTGCGGGGCGGGGGGGGGGGGGGGTGTCTTCGCCACAGCCTCGCCCCAAGAAGGCCTCAATGTCGCACGTGGTCCTGGAGTCCTTGCCAGCCACCGGAGTCACAGACCCGGCTCCAAACCCTGGCTTTCCGGCTGCGGGATGGGAACGCTGAACCCCTCTGGAGCTATTTCCCCATCTGTAAAATGGGGATGATGGCATCTACTTCACCAGGTTGTGGTGAGAGGCTGGGGGCCAAGTGGTTGGCACAGAGCTGAATGCTCAGAGAATGGCAGCGATGATCACTTCCTGAGCTCTCCTCTCCCCGGCTTCCCTTTGCCCCAAGGGATGCCACCAAGTACACCAACATGGGACCTGGACTGCCGCCATCATAGAGCAAACAACGGCCATCCAGAAAGAATTGATTCAATTAAATAAAAATGTACTCCACACACAAACAAAAGTAATAATAATAATTTTTCACCACACCCCTTCCAGCATTTAGTGTTTCTAGCTATTTTGATAATGGCCATTCTGACCAGCGTGAGGTGATACCTCATTGTAGTTTTGATTTGCATTTCTCTAATAATTAGCGATGTTGAGCATCTTTTCATGTGCCTCTTGGCCATCTGTATGTCTTCCTTGGTGAAATGTCTATTTAGGTCTTCTGCCCATTTTTTAACTGGACTGTTTGTTTTTTTTGATATTGAGCTCCATGAGCTGTTTGTATATTTTGGAGGTTAATCCTTTGTCTGTTGTTTCATCTGCAAATATCTCCTCCCATTCTGAGGGTTGTCTTTTTGTCTTGTTTATGGTTTCCTTTGCTGTGCAGAAGCTTTTAAGTTTAATTAAGTCCCATTTGTTTATTTTTGTTTTTATTTCTGTTACTCTAGGAGATAGGTCAAAACAGATCTCGCGGGCTTCCCTGGTGGCGCAGTGGTTGAGAGTCCGCCTGCCGATGCAGGGGACGTGGGTCCGTGCCCCGGTCCGGGAAGATCGCACATGCCGTGGAGCGGCTGGGCCCGTGAGCCATGGCCGCTGAGCCTGCACGTCCGGAGCCTGTGCTCCGCAACGGGAGAGGCCACAACAGTGAGAGGCCCGCGTACCGCAAACAAAACAAAACAGATCTTGCTGTGGTTTACGTCAAAGAGTGGCTTTCCTCTAAAAGTTTTATAAAGCAACATTTTTTAAGGCATTGTCAGATTGATGAATTTTCTCATAGTTGTCTTGGTTGGTGAATCTGTGATTAGAGGTGAGGTTGAAGTTTTTTTTCATATTTACTGGACATTTGTATTTCTTCTTTTGTGATTTTCCTATTCGTGTCCTTTGTTTCTTTTTCCTATATTTATACATTTAGTCCCTCTAGAACAGTGCTGTTCAATTTGGTAGCTACCAGTCACAAATGGCTATTTACATTTCAATCAATTGAAATAAAAAATTCAGTTTCTCAATGCACTAGCCCCACTTCAAGTGCTCGATAACCACATGTGGCCAGTGGCTACCATAATGAATAGCACAGATATAGAATATTTCCATCATCAAAGAAAATTCTATTGGACAGCACTGATCTAGAATTTATTTTGTGAATGATGGGGAAGGGTAGGGAACCCAACTTTTTTTTCAAAATAGTTCAGGTAGTTGTTGCAGAAACATCTTTTGGATAATCCACCGTTTTGATCCTGATTTGAGACATCACATTTAAAATATTTATAAGTCTAGGGACTTCCCTGGCAGCCCAGTGGTTAAGCCTGTGCACTTCCAGTGCAGGGTGTGCGGGTTGGATCCCTGGTCGGGGAACTAAGATCCCACGTGCTGCATGGCATGGCCAAAAAATAAAACTAAAAAATAAATAAATGGAATAAAATATTTTATAAGACTTGTAATATATACCTGGGTCCATTTCCGTATTTCCTGCTGTATTCCTTACCTTTCTAATCCCCACCGGGACCACACGGTTCCGACCATTGTGATCTTATATTTTAATATTTAGTAGAGTAATATTTTTTTCTTTCCTCACTATTCTTCTTTAAAAGAAAATCCTGGCAATTCTCACACTTATTTTTTCCAGACAAACTTTAAGGTCATTTTGTAGTTTGGAATTAGACTTATATCTGTACAATAACTCAACTCGTGAAAGGCCTTTCTCTGGCCCCCTGTTTTCTAAACTTCTTCGACTTCCCGTCGAACTCTGCATTACCACTGGACTCAGCTGCTTGTCCTTCCACGGTGTCCCTGTGCCCTGTGTTCTTCTCCTGGAACTCTCTCCTATGGTCCACTTGGGCCTTTGGCTTTTTCTCTCAGCTCACAGATCCCTGATGCCCCCTGGGCAGAGGTGGGTACTTCTTCTCCTGTGTGTACTTTGTACACTCCTACCTTGGAACAATTAACTTATGATTTTGCATTTGTTTACAAGTCTGTCTTCTCACCACGAAAACCAATTTGAGGACGAGGACTGTGGCCTTCCAACTCCCCATAACCTACCGCAGTACTTTGGCTCAAGGCTGCTAGTTAGCAAAAACGTCTTGGGTCAAAGAGCATAACTCCGGCAACGCTGGCAAAGTTGGCCATGGCATGCCGTGGACGGCTTTGAACCCAGATATGGGTGGGCTTGGAACTAGCTTGGGCTGAGACAGAGCTGTACTGTGTTCATTTAATCTGGCAGTGATGCGATAACTGCATTGGAGCCGGGGAGCAACAGAAAGCCAGGAGACTAGTTAAGAGACCATTATAAAGTTCAAGGCAGACAGAGTAAAGGCCTAAATAAGGGTGGTGACTGGGGCTTGGAAAGGAAGGGACATTGCTGCAGGATGACGCAGGGTTAGAATTGTCAGGAGACTGCGGGCAGACAGAGCTAAAACTAAAAGGATCTTTCTGCAATTTAGTCTCATTGAATTTTCAATACGCTTAACGTTCTGTGTCATTCACAAATATTACAATGAGATCTTACTGTAAAATCTAAATGAATTATAATGTCACTGATGATTGTTCTAGAGCTAGCTGAGTTGCCTCAATCAAGGCCCTTAATCTCTCTGTAACTGTCTCCTTGCCTATAAAATTGGTATTGTCACGGTACCTCCCTTAGGTGGTTGTGGTGAGGATGACGTGAGTTAACAGTTGGGATGTGCTCAGGGCAACACCTGGCACAGAGTAGGTGCTTAATAACTGTTGGCTATTTTAAAAATTAGTATTCAGGGACTTCCCTGATGGTCCAGTGGGTAAGACTGCAGGCTCCCAATGCAGGGGGCCCGGGTTCGATCCCTGGTCGGGGAACTAGATCCTGCAAGCATGCTGCAACTAAAGATCCCGTGTGCTGCAACTAAGACCCAGTGCAGCCAAAATAAATAAATTTAAAAAAAATAATTTGTTCGATTCAAAAAAAATTAGTACTCATACATTTCCATGCAGAGAAGAACCCATTTATCCCTGCCCCTAAGGTAGCTCCCTACTTGTGACAAAAGCGACCAGTCATCCAGTGACTCGTGGAGCTGTATGTGGGGAACTCATCAAAGGCTTTTTGAAGGATAAAGTCTATTACAGGTATGCACTCGGGAAAGAAACTGTCCTGCCCCTATTAAGTCAGGTTTGTTCAAGGTTATCATTACCTCTCTCTGTTCCTTGGTGTAACTGGGAACAACTGGTCTCTCTGTTTCCTTTGAGATGCAATGCACATGCAGTTAGGCAAAGAGTTCTTGGGGTGTGTAGGGTGTGACTGGGGAGGAAGGACCATGCAGATGGAGAGTAAGGGGAGGCCACCCCAAGCGAGACCCACTCACGTCCCAGGAGCAGGGCAGGATGCTGGGACGATGGTTCCCATCGTCCACAGAGAGAATGTGAGTTAAGAGGGAGGAATTAGAATTTGAAGCTATCTTGTTCTTCCCATCCACAGAGCAGGATGCAGGAGGAGCTGTGGCTCCCCATTAGCCAGAATCGCCTACTGCCAGAGGATTTTAAAATCGTGAGAGTTCAGGGAATTCCCTGGCGGTCCAGTGGTTAGGACTCTGCGCTTTCACTGCTGAGGGCATGGGTTTAATCCCTGGCCAGGAACTAAGATCCTGCAAGCCGCACGGCCAGGTCAAAAAAAAAAAAAAAAAAAAAAAAACATGAGGCTTCAGGTCAAAGGCGTTTCATCCTGGACAATGCTTAGTGGACTCCTTGACTCCTATGGACCAAGCACAGCTATTGGCTGTGGTGGCTTCATTTCACATTTTTACCATTCATCCTGCCATCTTGCCCATAAAGGAAGTGAGATGTGTGTTTTTTCGTTTTGTTTTGTTTTGTTTGTGGCTGTGTTGAGTCTTTGTTGCTGCACACGGGGTTTCCTCTAGTTGCGGCAAGAGGGGGGCCACTCTTCATTGCAGTGTGCGGGCTTCTCATTGCGGTGGCTTCTCTTGTTGCGGAGCACGGACCCTAGGCTCGCAGGCTTCAGTAGTTGCGGCACGCGGGCTCAGTAGTTGTGGCTTGCGGGCTCTAGAGCACAGGCTCAGTAGTTGTGGCACATGGGCTTAGCAGCTCCGTGGCACGTGGGATATTCCCGGACCAAGGCTCGAACCCGTGCCCCCTGCACTGGCAGGCTGATTCTTAACCACTGCGCCACCGGGGAAGTCCGAGATGTGTGTTTATTATAGCTCTTATATCTTGAGAGAAGAAAGTGGGCTATCCCAGGATGTCTGTTACAGATTTTACCATCTTGTTCATCACAAAAGTGAATGTAGCATAGAGTTCATTATTTTTTCTTTCCTCTTTCCCAGAGAGAGGGTGAGGGTTGACAACGCCTTTCTCAAAGCCTCTATGGGTCCTTCTTGTGACTGGGGGTTAAAATGGCAACGCCTGAAGCCTAGTCTGTTGAGCTAGCCTGGAACTCTCTCTCTCCATCCACCCGCCCTTGCCTTCAGCCTTGTCTGTGTCAGACCTCCAGGAGGGATTCTGAGGTCTTTGATGAGCATCGCCATGTTTGTGAAGGGTCACGCTAACAGTTAATGCCTTTGTGCTGGAACAAGGTCTCCACTGTGTCTCTCTGGGTGAAAACAAAAATCCCTGAGACACAGAGCTGACTTCCAGAAAAGACTCCCGTGCTAAGTCAGCCAACAGACTCCGGAGTTAATCAGAACCAGATGTGAGTTCTTTCACTGAAATATATGGCAGTTCACAGATTTATTTTTTGAGAGCACCTATAATAACAATTAAAATCATAAAATGTGTTTTCCCTAGATATTTTTTCCTAGTCAATCGAGCAATCGGGTCTGATAAGTTGGGGCTAACGCATGCCAAAATCAACATTTTTGCTTTGTTAGAAATTTGCAGAATGAGTCTGTCTGCGGAGGTGTGCTCTGGTCAGGCCAGGGACAGCTGGCATACAAACAGTTCCTTAAAATATCCTGTGGACGCAGGAATGATAAGCAGACTCCATGGGTTCGTGGCTGAGAAGTGGAGGAATGCCTGGCTGAGAGGCACAGGGTGAACGGCATCAAGCATAATTCACGTAATGTGGCAGACCCTTCCTGGGTTTGAAAAACAGTCTACAAAGAGTTCAGAGGCTGCCAACAACTTTCTCCATCCCGGCAACGCTGCCAAAGTTCAAATGCTGGCCTCAAGGCCACTTCTAGGAAGAACGACTCGCAAATTCCCAGGGCCGTTCTTTCATCTGAACTCTCCCACCAAGACACGTTATGCTTTTGGAGACGCGGTCAGGCCCTCCTAGGAGCCAGTCCTCTGCCTCTGAATAGCTCCCTCAGCCAGGTGCTGCCAACCGTCCCCACTTGGGTCCCGACTCCACGGAAAGTGGCCTGGCTTCCAACTCGGAACGCCAGCGAGCGGGGGCCTCTGGCCCTGGGATCACCCTCTGGCCCTGGGGCTCGTTCCGTTACTTGCTGGTAGCCATTTCCGCTCCAACACATCCCCTGTTTCCCAGCACAAGACTCCCAAGGCCCTCTGGTCATAGTTTCTTTTTTGTGTTTTGTTGTTTTTGTATCCACTAGTGTCTTCGCCGCCTAGTTTCCATTCTCCCTGCTTTTGGTAACAGCCACCCATTTCCATGTGGAGAAATCTCTCTCCCCACTCAGTCCTGAGTTCCCCTGCGGTTGATAACACCCCCTCTGTCCCCACCATACACACCCCCTGGCACCTTGGGTGGTACATGCCCTAAGCTTGGCCAAAGGATAATGGTAAATCAGTAAAGGCTAAAGATCAGCAGAGGTTTTAGACTTCAGGTTCTTTCTTTTTAAAAGTTAGTTTTTAAAATATTTAATCCATTCACACGGTTCCCAAAAAAAGTAAAGAAGGGAAATAGTAATAAATTAGGAAATTATGAGTCCATAATTAAAAAATGAGTAAATTCAAAATTCGAGACAGCACAGGGTATTTACATAGTCTCAAAGTACAAAATCCTCATTCATTACAGAGGGGAAAAGAGTAACTTTACAGTGGAGAATCCTGGCAGACGCCACCTTAAAAAAGTGATCAAAGTTAATGTCATCAGGAAGGGGACAAATCGAAATCACGTGCCACCGGATAGACGGCAATGAGAAGATTATACATCACTTCTGTGATATTCCTGCCCGAGATTCATAACCTGAATTTAATCAAAGAAACGTCAGACAGCAGGGAGGGAGGTCCACGAGGGAGGGGATGTGTGTATGCATATGGCTGATTCACTTCGCCGTGCGGCAGAAACTGACACGGCGCTGTAAAGCGATTGTACTCCAGTAAAAAAAAGAAAAAAGGAAACATCAGACAAACCTAACTTGAAAGACATTCTATAAGATTGCAGGCCTGCATCATTAAAAAGTCGACAGGGAACCCTCCTCCACTACTGGTGGGAATGTGAATTGATGTAGCCACTATGGAGAATATATGAAGGTTCCTTAAAAAACTAAAAATAGAGCTACCATATGATTCAGCAGTCCCACTCCCGGGCATTTATCCAGAGAAAACTCTAATTCGAAACGATACATGCACTCCAAAGTTCATGGCAGCACTGTTCACAATAAGGCCAAGATATGGAAGCAACCTAAATGTTCATCAACAAATGGATGGATAAAGAAGATGTGGCATATATGTATATCTATATATGTACAGGCACATACACACAAGGGAACTACTCAGCCGTAAAAAAGAATGAAGGGACTTCCCTGGTGGCACAGTGGATAAGACTCTGCACTCCGAATGCAGGGATCCCAGGTTCGACCCCTGGTCAGGGAACTAGATCCCACGTGCCGCAAACAAGAGTTCACATGCCACAACTAAGGAGCCCGCCTGCTGCAACTAACACCCAATGCAACCAAATAAACAACTAAATATTAAAAAAAAAAAGAATGAAATAATGCCATTTGCAGCAACATAGATGGACCCAGAGATTATCATACTAAGCGAAGTAAGTCAGAGAAAGACAAACATCATATGGTATCACTTATATGTGGAATCTAAAATATGATACAAATGACCCTATTTACAAAACAGAACCATATTCTCAGACATAGAAAACAAAATTATGGTTACCAAAGGGGAAGGAGGGGGTGGAGGGATAAATTAAGAGTTTGAGATTAGCAAATGCAAACTACTATATAAAAAATAAACAACAAGGTCCAAGTGTATATAGCACGGGGAACTATATTCAATATCTTGTAATAACCTACAATGGAAAAGAATATGAAAAAGTATATATATATATATATATATATATATATAAAACTGAATCACTTTTTTGTACACCAGAAACTAACACAACGTTGTAAATCAACTATGCTTCAATTAAAAAGAAAAGATTACTGGCCTATAATCTATATGATCATGAGGGCTGGGGAAATACTAAGAAACTATTCCAGAATGAAGGAGACTGAAAGAGACATGACAACTAAAGGTAACACATGATTATGAACTGGATCCTTTTGTTTCTATAAAGGACATTATTGGGACACCTGAATGGTGGAAATGTATCAATGTTAATTTCCTGATTTTGTTGATTATATTGTGGTTATGTCAGAGGAGGTCCTTCTTGCAGGAAATCCACACTAAAGTACTCAGGGGTGATCAGGAATCCTATCAGCAACTGACTCTCAAAAGGTTCGGCGGAGGGGAAGGTATTTTTACCATACTTGCAGCTTTTGCATAAATCTGAGATTGTTTCAAAATTTAAAAATTGGTTTAAATTACCTAGTAAAAATTTTGCCTCGAATCCCTGACCCCCATCTGGCTACCCCTCCCCAATAACAGGTAACCATATAGC
The DNA here is from genome assembly GCF_963924675.1 of Phocoena phocoena. Lineage (NCBI taxonomy): Eukaryota > Metazoa > Chordata > Mammalia > Artiodactyla > Phocoenidae > Phocoena > Phocoena phocoena. The sequence goes on from NC_089237.1 coordinate 51,999,922, forward strand.
CTGATGTATCCTTTAGAGATTTTCTTTCTAATGTATATATAAGAATGAATAATCCAAGGACCACAACTTAAGAGGAACTCTACAATACAGGGATCTCTGAATCACAATTTGCTAGAGGATCTTGAAACCTTGCCAGGGCTCCAGACCCAGCTCTGGGTACCTTGTCCCTCAGCCCCATAGCTCTTGGGGATGCCCAGTCTGGGGGTGCGGAGCCCCCGTTCTCATGGCTCACCTTACCAGGACGGCAACTTGCATTCTTCGTCCTCTTTCTCCTCTCATCAAAAGTGATTCGGCTTTAAGGGGGAGGGGGTTGGGGGAGGGGTGGAACGGGAGGTTGGGGTTAGGAGATGTAAGCTTTTATAGAGAGAATGGATAAACAACAAGGTCCTACTGTATAGCACAGGGAACCGTATTCAACATCCTATGATAAACCATAATGGAAAAGAATATGTAAAAAAGAATGCATATATATGTATAACTGAATCACTGTGCTGTATGTACAGCAATAATTAACACAACATTGTAAATCAAGTACACTTTAATTAAAAAACAAAAAAGAGGGACTTCCCTGGTGGCACAGTGGTTAAGAATCTGCCTGCCAATGCAGGGGGCTCGGGTTCGAGCCCTGGTCCGGGAAGACCCCACATGCCGCAGAGCAACTAAACCCATGTGCCACAACTACTGAGCCTGCACTCTAGAGCCCGCACGCCACAACTACTGAGCCTGCGTGCCACAACTACTGAAGCCCGCACGTCTAGAGCCTATGCTCCTCAACAAGAGAAGCCACCACAATGAGAAGCCTGTGCAATGCGAAGAAGAGTAGCCCCCGCTCGCCGCAACTAGAGAAAGCCTGAGCGCAGCAACAAAGACCCAACGCAGCCAAAATAAATAAATAAATAAAATTATAAAAAGAAAGATAAAATTAAAAAAATTTTTTAAAAACCAAAAAGGGAATTACAAAAGGTAAAAATGAAAAACAGAAGTCACACAGCTTTGCAGAAATAAAATGATTCTTGCTCAAATAGCTCACCCACCCAAGCCACCCACCCGTGGGAAACATATAATATGTCAGAAGCTCATTTGGGGACATTTAGATTTTCTTTGAGGCTGATACTTCAAATGTTCAAAATGTTCAGTGCACCCAAAGCTTCATTAACATTGGTTTACTTCAAACAAATACAATCACCAGTGAATACATTTCCATTCTAAGTAAAGACAGAGAACTAAAGAGAGACACGGGGACTGTGAGGAAGAGAAAAAGGCTGAGACAAAATTTCAAGCAGAGGCCAGGCACCATGGGGGTGGGGGAGGGGAACTGTTGTGTCTCCTGGAAATACTGGTCTCCAGTTAATGTTTTATACGCAAACTTGGGGGCTTCGCTGGTGGCGCAGTGGTTAAGAATCCGCCTGCCGGTGCAGGAGACAAGGGTTTGAGCCCTGGTCTGGGAAGATCCCACATGCCGCGGAGCAACTAATAAGCCTGTGTGCCACAACTACTGAGCCTGCGCTCTAGAGCCCACGAGCCACAACTACTGAAGCCCGCGTGCCTAGAGTCCCTGCTCTGCAGCAAGAGAATCCACGGCAATGAGAAGCCCACACACCGCAATGCAGAGTAGCCCCCGTTCGCCGCAACTAGAGAAACCCCGCGTGCAGCAACGAAGACCCAACGCTGCCCCCCCAAAATAATAAACAAACAAACAAATAAAATAAAGTTCCCTTTTTAAAAAAAACAACCTGGCCCGGAAAGAGGGACTTTCTCCTTTCAACATGGAATCACAGAGGCCTTTCCCCATAGCTTCTTCTACAGCAGAGCTTTTTCCTTATCACATCCACTGTCATTCCTCATCTCTCAATTCAAGAGCTAAATTATTGTTCCCCAGGAAGGAATTCTGGGAGCACAAATTCTCTCCAGGTGGAGGCCCATCCATAGGACAGGCTCTTTACACTTGGCCTTTTACAAGTCCTCCTCAGACACAGCCTGTTACTTGTTTTTGGTGGGGGGCGGCGGTGGTAGTGGTATTCTTTTTCCGATTCTCTTCCATTATAGATTATTACAAAATATTGAGTATAGCTCCCTGTGCTATACAGTAGGTCCTTGTTGGTGATCTATTTTATGTATAGGAGTGTGTGTAAATTAATCCCAAAGTCCCCCGGCTCCCTGCCCCCAGCCTGTTACTTTTTCAGTGCACAGTTCCTCTCTGTGGCCCTGACCATACCGGGCTCCACTGAGGCCTCCTGAGTGCCCTGGGGGTTCACACAGCTGTCAGCCCCTGGCTTGGAATGAACATGGCCTTTCAGAAACCTCGCTCCTTAAGGAAGCAGGACCTTTTTTGTTTACTTACTTATTTAACAAATGTGTCTGAGATGCCCACTGCGTGCCTGGCACTGGCTCAACACTGAGGATGCAGGGGGACAACAAGATGGCGCCCACGCTCTGTTGAAGGACATGGGAGACAAAGATTTAAATTACACATTTAAGTATGTAATTACAATGGTAGCAAGTGCTAGGAAGTAGACATCCAGGAGGCAATGACAAAGCGTATCATACTGGAGGTTCCTGAGACTAAAGAAGAGACATGTGAGCTGAGGGAGGACGATGAGTGGGAATTAACCTGGAGAAGAAGTGGGGGGGGGGGGGGAGGTAAATGTGTAATCACTGAAAAGTGTTCAACAAAGAAGGTCACCTCACTTTTTAAAATAAATTTATTTATTTTTGGCTGCGTTGCCGCACGCGGGCTTTTCTCTGGTTGCGGCAAGTGGGGGCTACTCTTTGTTGCGGCGCGTGGGCTTCTCATTGTGGTGGCTTCTCTTGCTGCAGAGCACGGGTTCTAGGCACATGGGCTTCAGTAGCTGTGGCAGGTGGGCTTCAGAAGTTATGGCTCGCGGGCTCTAGAGCGCAGGCTCAGTTAGTTGTGGCGCACGGGCTTAGCTGCTCTGCGTCACGTGGGACCTTCCTGGACCAGGGCTCGAACCCGTGTCCCCTGCACTGGCAGGCTGATTCTTAACCACTGCGCCACCAGGGAAGTCCCTCAACTGACGTTTTTACCAGAGCATTCTTAATAAGAAGATAAATAACCCAGTTTTAAAACTGAGCAGAAGATTTAAATAGACACTTCCCCGGAGAAGATACTTGGCTGGCAAATAAGCACATGAAAGCACGCTGAATCAACATCGTCAGACATTAGGAAAATACAAATTAAAACGAGAATGAAATATCCCACTAAAATGGCTATCATCAAATAGACTGACAATACTAAGTGCTGGCAAGGATGTGAAGAAACTGGAACCCTCAGTCCCTGCTGGTGGGAATTTACATAAAGCAGCCACCTTATGAAACAGTCTGGCTGATTCTTAAAATTTTTAACATAAACTTACCATAGGACTCAGCAATTCTATCCTTAGGAATATGCTCAAGAGAAATTAAAACATAGAAATTCTTTGTCCACACAAAGACTCGTACCAAATGTTCACGGCAACATTTTTCATAATAGCCCCAAACTGGAAACAACCCATGCGTCCATCAACTGATGGACGGATAAACAAAGGCTGATGTATCAACGCAGTGGAATACTATTCGGGAGTAGTAAGAATACAATATCAGTGTGACTTACGGATATACTCTAAAACATGGATGAATCTCAAAAATATTAGGCTAACTCAAAGAAGCCAGACTACAAAAGGCTAAATTTTGTATAATTGTATCTATACGCAATTTCCAGAAAAGACAAAACTATAGAGACAGAAAGCAGGTCAGTGGTTACCTGGGGCTGGGGGTGCAAGCAAGGATGGACTGCAAACAGGCACAAAGGAAATCTTTGGGGTGATGGAAATACTCTAAAACTGGATTCTGGTGATGGCTGTACAACCGTATAAATTTACTAGAACTTGTCTAACTGTACCTTTAAAAGAGTTGAATTTTAGGATATGTAAATTATGCCTTAACAAAGCTATTTTAAAAAGAAAAAAGTCATTCTGGGCTAGGGGGCAAAGTTAAAGACAGAAATTTAGAAAACCTGGAGTGCCTTCTCTCGTGCTTTTTATCTAGGATTCTCGTCTCCAGAAGTCAAACCTCCCTGAAAAAATAACCACAAAACCACCTCTCCACAGAAAGAGCTGGAGTAGTGGCACATTCTTATAGACTCTGATACAGCAGACACTGAGACCAGCATGAGGAAATCATTACAATTAACACAAGCATTCAGGTTGTGTTGACTTCACAGTTTGTTTAAAAGCCATCAGGAGTTCCCTGGGGGATCCAATGGTTAGGACTCCAATGCTTTCACTGCTGGGGCCTGGGACAAACAATGATCAAAACAGCTGGCCTTAAAGATACATAAAAAACTCCATCTTTAGTGACAGAAAATTATTCCCAACTTTTCAACTACGGCCACCACTCTCATCCCCTCCAAGTTTCAAAATCCACGGGATCTCTTCTCCACTCCTTATACCACCTAGCAGAGGAGGCACATATTAAGGACCAAGTGACTGCATTTCAGAACATCTCCATTTCCATCTTCCCACCACTCTGTCTCTTCTTTGTCTCCATTCATCTTTCCAATGTCTTTTCTACGTTTGGTATCATGCTTCTTTCTCCTGGGTTCTGTTATTGCCGAGTTGCCCTTAACAACCGTGGGGCCTGTTATATTTGGAAATATTTAGAAACTGCAAACCAAAATGTCAAACTGTTAAATAAAATACGTTCTTGTTTCCTACCTTGACATTTACCTTCGTAACAACCTGGCAGGCCAGGTTTGAATTTAGAATACTCGCACTCCTTGGAATATCGTGCTAGAATAGGGAAGTTTGGAGACAGGCTGCCCATCCCTAACCCCGGGCTGCTGCCCACCATCCTTTTCTTCCCACCCCCAGCTCCATCCCATACCCGGAACCTCATATGCACACCTATGGACACCCCAGCCCAAGAATCCAAGCTCTACCCTACCACACAAACAGCCTCACCTTGGCCATCGTCCCTGAGGCCTTGGTCCTTGCGTCCTATTCTGGTGGCAAGATCCACCCCTGATGGGCTGGAACCAGGGGAGAGGTCAGTGTAGGCCCTGGAAATGGACTTGGGGCCATGTGGGCAGGCAGTTTTGGAGTCCTGGTACTGACAGTGTGGTCTACTAGGAAGGAGGAACACAGGCCAAGTCTCCCTGGCCCAGAGGAATCCTTTACCCTTTGGGTAAAGGATTTACCCCTCAGCAGGGCTGGAGGGGGGCCAAGGTAGGTGGCCCTGCTGCCCAGGTCCAAGGGCAGTACTGACTGTCTTGATGAATTATATTATAGACTTTCTGATATTCATCCATCCTTGTGATTCTGGAAGAAACCCTGCTGAGCCATGGTTTTTTTATATACTGCTGGATTCTATTTGCTAATGTTCTACATAGGAATTTTCCATCCATATTCATAAGTGACACTGATCTCCAGTCCTCTTTACTTGTGCTAACATTGTCAGGTTTTAATATCAGGGTTATGCTAGTTCTATAAATTGAATTGGGAAGCTTCCATCTTCTATGTTCTGTAACAGTTATTTTGTTCCTTTTAATATGTGAGGCATTTATAAAAACATTCTCATCGTAAAAATAATTCAAACCATATAGAAAAAGCAAAAACTCTCTCTGACTCTCCCTTCAAATCCTAATCCCCTGCCTAGAATTGACCACCTTATCTTCTAAACCTTTTCATTTCCATATATACACGTACATCTATATAATTTGGTACTTTTCTTTTTTACAGAAATGGGATTAAATTCCACATACTGAATTGCAAGGTTTTGTGTTTTGTGGGTTTTTTGGTTCTGTTTTTACTTAGCAAATTTATGTCTTGGAGAACCTACCACGTCAGTACACACAGACCTATGTCATCCTATTTAAATGCTATGTAATAGTCCATAGTATGTGTGTGTGTATATATATATATATATATATATATATATATATATACACATATTTATATTTATATATTTAAAATGATTTCCTATTTAGGGGCATTTAAATGGGTTCCAAGTTTTCTTCATTATTATGCTGCATTAAACACTTTTCATAGCATTTATTACTGCCTGACTTTATCCTATTTAGTCATTTGTTAGATTGTTCATTTGTTTATTGTTCCGTCTGCTCCCACTAGAACTTCTTTAAAGAAAAACATTTCCTGTTCTGTTCTTGCTGTGCCTAAAACTGTGTCTGGTACACAGTAGGCACTCAATAAATATTCACTGAATAAACAGACGAATGAAAGAGCATCTTTGTAAATGGCTCTTTGGGTGTACAGGCTATTGGTTCTTCAGATTAGGTACCTAGAAGTGGAGCTTTCAGTCAAAGGGTCCAGGCATTTAAAATTTCAATAGGGCTTCCCTGGTGGCGCAGTGGTTGAGAGTCCGCCTGCCGATGCAACGGACGCGGGTTCGTGCCCCGGTCCGGGAAGATCCCACATGCCGCGGAGCGGCTGCGCCCGTGAGCCATGGCCGCTGAGCCTGCGCGTCCGGAGCCTGTTGCTCCGCAACGGGAGAGGCCACAACGGTGAGAGGCCCTCGTACCAAAAAAAAAAAATTTCAATAGATATAGTCAAATTGACCTCCAATCTGACTGATTTATACTTCCACAAATAATATACAAGAGAACCTGTATATTACTGCTGCTCTAATTTGTATTTCATTGGTTACTACTATAATTGATCCTGTTTTTGTTTCTTGGCCACATGGAAACTTATTTGTAAATTACTTGTTCCTATTTTTTTGTCCCTTTTCCTACTTAGTTACTTGTGTTTTTCTTATTGATTTGTGGGAGATTTTTATTTAGTTTGGAAAAAAATTGTTAAATATGTGACCATTATTTCTCCTAACCTGTTGCTTTAAAAAAATTATATATATATTAAATTAATTTTATTTAATTTGTTAAAAATTTATTTTGGTCGCGTTGGGTCTTCATTTGCTGGGTGTGGGCTTTCTCTAGTTGTGGCAAGCGGGGGCTACTGTTCGTTGTGGTGCACGGGCTTCTCATTGCAGCGGCTTCTCTTGCTGTGGAGCACGGGCTCTAGGCGCATGGGCTTTGGTAGTTGTGGTAGGCGGGCTCAGTAGTTGTGGCTCGTGGGCTTTAGAGCGCAGGCTCAGTTGCTCCGCGGCATGTGGGATCTTCCCAGACCAGGGCTCAAAACCCGTGTCTCCCGCATTGGCAGGCAGATTCTTAACCACTGCACCACCAGGGAAGCCCTAACCTGTTGCTTTTAACTTAACTTTGTTTATATTATCTTTCTAGTCTACGATAAATAAATAAATAAATAAATATAGATATAGATATTTTTTTTGGCTGCATGGCTTGCAGGATCTTAGTTCCCTGACCAGAGATTGAACCCGGGACCTGGCAGTGCAAGTGCTGAGTCCTAACCACTGGACAGCCAGGGAATTCCCCAAATATGCTATGTTTTAAATGAATCAAACTTACGTCCTTCCTTTATGCTTTTCCCTCCAATTTGAATCTTGTTTAATATCTATTGACTCACCTCTGTGGATAATGAGAAATTTATCATATTCAAGCATAAAGAGTAACCTTTCAAACTGATATCCGTTACTCGTTAGACATTATAATTTAAGTGGAATATGGCTTTCTTTATATGCCAAATAAGGGATTCATCCCATGAGCTGAATGTCACAGAACATTTTAACTTATTGGCATGATCTTTCATTTTAGTCTTTCTCTTGTTCACTAGTAGACCCACCAAGGATTAAAATGATCTGCAGTATTAAGTGAAAGCCAGCTTCAAGGCAGCAGATCCAGAATACAGAGAAAGATGGGCACCTACAGGGCCCATGGAGGTCAGCCTCCCGTTCTGGGCAGAGGGACTGATTCTCACCACTTCCTTCAGTCCTACCAGAACCTGGTATCTCCCAATCTTATTTGTCTGGGGGGGAGAAGGAGTTAAAACATGAGCTAGGGGCTTCCCTGGTGGCGCAGTGGTTGAGGGTCCGCCTGCCGATGCAGGGGACATGGGTTCGTGCCCCGGTCCGGGAAGATCCCACATGCTGCGGAGTGGCTGGGCCCGTGAGCCATGGCCGCTGAGCCTGCGTGTCCGGAGCCTGTGCTCCGCAAGGGGAGAGGCCACAACAGTGAGAGGCCCGCGTACCGCAAAAAAAAAAAAAAAAAAAAAAAATCAAAAACGTGAGCTAGGTCTCAGACTTGAAGTCTGTTGCATTTTTAGTCAGAGTTGGTTCCCTGGTCTAAACTTTTAAACCAGTAAGTTGAACCTCTTTTATTTCTCTCTCAACACCATCCCAATCTAAGTTGGTGCTTGGGGCTCAATAAGTATCTGTCAACAACTCCTCTTCCTCCTCTTTCTCCCCCTCCCCCTTCTCCTCCCCCTTCTCCCCCTGTTTCCCCTCCTCCTTGTGGATAATCAGTAGCCCTTCTGAGAAAAGCCCAACTATCGGGGTCAGTGGTTCTCAACTGGGGGATGCACAGCAGAATCGCTTTGGCAGCTTAAAAAAAAACAGACTCCTGGGCTCTACCCTAGATTTGGCTGAATCAGAATCACCAGGGGCAAGGCCAGGAATTCTGAAACGTTTAAGATCTCCCCAGGTGATACTGACGTGCAGTCAGGGTTGAGAATACCCGGGTCTTGAATCTTGACATATGACTTTATCCTTGAACAACAGTTACACCACCGAGGAGGCTTCTGTCAGCCAATGTGACTACTTCTAAAGGACAAATGACCCAGTTTCTTCAACAAATAAATGACATGAAAAACAGCAGGACAGTGGAACGTGTCATACACGAAAAGACTTGAAACATACACCCAAATGCAATGCGTGGACTTGTCTGGATCCCGATTTGAACAAACTAAAAATAGGCATTTCTGAGACAATGAGAGAAAAACAAACACAAACTATTTTATGTTAAGGGATTATTCGTTTTGTTGGATGTGATACTGTTGTGTTAAAAACACAAAGTCCTTATCTGTTAGAGATAAATACTGATGTATTCCGGGTGACATAACGTATCTGAAATTTGCTTTTAAATATTCCAGGAAAAAAAAAATGTGGGAGGAAACGATGAAGCAAGAATTGCCAACTGTTGAAACTGGGAGATTGATACGAGGGGGTTCTTTGTACTGTCTGTCTACTTTGGTGTATGTCTGAGAATTTCAATAAGGAAAACACCTTAAAAGAATGATATCATCGTAAGGGTTTGAAGACCCAGGCTCCTCTCAAGTCTGGTTTTCCTGACCCAGCCTCATCTGGGCCTTGTCAGCACCTCTCTTTGGTGGTTTATCTTCTCTGGATGTACCTGATTGGATCAAGAGGCTTTACACCAGCTTCACCTGTACGTCCCCTACCTGCTTCTTCTGCCTCGCAGGGAGGTGGAAAACTAGATCCGGAGGGATGCTTTGCCACTGACACTCCACATTTTCTAAAATCAGCGCTGGAGCAGGAAGCCTCGTCATCAGAGCTTCAGGGGGCCTCTTCCCTCCTGACCTTCAAACCTTGCCTACGTGGCCCCGTGGGCACGAAGAGCCCTGGATGAGGCTGTAGAGCTTAGCCCCAAACACCTCTCAGGGGAGGGGGCGTGTGGCATCCAATCAAGCAGGTGAAACACAAAGGCAAGGTTTTCTCACCGAAACCATCTGAGAAGAAGATCCAGAACCACCGGCGTCCAGCCTTAGTGGAAAGGAAAGCAGCCGGAAACTGGTTTCTCTCTATTTTGTCTTATAAAGTTATCACCCAGAAACTGGTTTCTATTTTGTCTTATAAAGTTATCACCCAGAAACTGGTTTCTCTCTATTTTGTCTTATAGAGTTATCATTTTTCAAACTCGGTTTTCTTGATTTTTAACTTAGGAGTTGTATGTGTGTGTCTTTAATGAAAACGATGAGAAGAGAAGGACGCTGATTGTACAGCTATCCGCACTCTGACTGTAGTCAGACTGTTCAAACACCTGGACAAAAGTCCCACCAGTGGCAGCTTCCCTTAAATTCAGGCAAAGTACCTTGGAGGCGATTGACCACCTCTTGAACGCACATGTCTCAAGTCCAACTTCCATTAAGTCGACAAAGGTCACACAAGGACAAAGCCGCTTCTCTGGCCTCTCTCCCTCGGCCTCTTGGCTCTTCCCGGGACTTGCCAGTTCCAGTCACCGCAGCTCAGTCTCTTGATTCAGCTTGCTTCTACCCTCACTCCGTCACGACACTAACATCTCCGACCTTCTTCTAAGCTCAAATTCCTTTTCCTTCTGATTTTTTTTTTTAACATCTTTATTGGGGTATAATTGCTTTTCCTTCTGATTTTGCTCTAAAGAAGGTGGAAGGTAGAGGTGAGATGGAGGAGACCAGAACCTGCACGCTACCGGTCTCCTGGAGACAGGCCCACCGTCCATTCAGCCACCCTCCTCCTGTTTCATTTTGTTCTTTTTCCTTTCCCTCCTGCTGGGCAGAGAGGGGTTGCCGTACTCTCTCAGCTGACTGATGTCACTTCGCATTTGGGCCAACCATTATTTTGTGCTCTTAGTCAATGTAGAGGCCGGCTTTGAAACCCACTCCTTGGCAGCCTACGATGGAGGGCTGGGGAAGCATCACACTGCTTGTGCCGGAGCCAGGAGCCTGCCGAGGGCATTGCTCTTCACGACCTGAAGCATCCTCCCAGAGTCTGTCTTGCCAGGTCTAGCCTTGGCATCCTGCGAAAGACAGCCAGCGAAAAGTCCCTTCATATTCGTCTGGTGTGTAAACCAGTGGCGGTGCTCAGACCTGCAAGCTCTGGAATCGGGTTCCAGCTCCCCCTGGCCCACCCCACCAGTTAGCGGTGGTGGGACCTTGGCCAGACAATTTAGCCTCAATTCTCTCATCTTTAACGTGGGCAGAGGAGTAGAACCAAATGAAATAGCATGCCTTCAGTACCCAGCCTGGTGGGGTACATAGCAATTATTTAGTAGCATTACTACGATGTAAACAATCTCACTGGTCCTTCTAGAACTTCTCTACCTCCTGATTTTGCGGTGGAAGGAACTGGGGTTTTAAGACATTCGGAGCGTTGAATAGGGGGCTCTGACAATTCAGGGCAGAGCCAGGTGGGAGTCAGCTTCTGACTTCCAGGCCAGGGCTCATCCTTACCGGCCAGCTGGACCTCGCAGCTCCCTGGGAAGGAGTTTTGCCTGGGGGACCTGAGGCTGACGCAGGTAGGGGGATCAGGAGCTGGGGTGCTCATGTCAGACACTCCAGGAAGAGCCACCCTGTCTGCAGCTGTGCACACATCAGATCACCAAGGAAGCCAGGAGGGACTGACATATAACACATCATACAGCCGAGACCTACCCCAGGCCGTTAGGTCAGAATGTACCGGGCCCGGATACCAGTAGCTTGTAAAAGCTCCCTCGTGTTTCTCTGTGTAGCAGGGTCAAGCTGCCGCTCTGTGCTAGAGGCACAGGAGGTGCACTGCTGGAAAAACCAGTCCCCGTTATTTGGAGCAAATCAGAAGACAGGGATCACCAAAGCCGCACTTCACCCAGGGTGTACTCTCTAAGGATGCTTCTGGACACCACGCGAGAGGCTGGCCGCCTGTCTTCCTCGCCCTTGACGTCAGAGGCCCAGCCGCTCCTGTGAACACCCTTAAGCTTGCACCCACCACTCCAGGCCGGGTCTAACCTTGCTCCATCTGTCTTTGCTTTAGGATCGAGGCACCACCCTGGCGTGTAACAGTGCCACCTCTGACCTGTGATTCTGAAGCTCTGAAGAAATTCTGGGCTGGAGGAGTAAACCTCGGAAATCTTGACTGTCTCAGGCTGGTGATGTAAACTGAGGTCCTGACAGTGGCCCTGGGGGATCGCCGATATTGACTTGGGCCTTGCAGAGTCTTAGCGGTTGGCTTCCTGTGTTGCCGTTCTTGCCACCTCAGGCCCCTGGGAAGGCTGGGGCAGCACCTCCTGCTTGGCCAGGCCACGATCTGGCCGGGACAGGTTCTGGGAGCTGGGGCATCTTGTCTGCTCTGACTCCACACTTGTTTGTGTCCCGCCCAGCCTCAGGGGCTCATCTGCACCCGGCCAGCTTCACCTGGGCTGAAGGGCTGCAGGCGAGGAGGGGACTCCGGCGCAAGGGGAGAAATGAGGCGAGCCAGCAGAAAAGGCCCTCTGGGGGTAGCCGCGATGGGAAAGACTTCAGGGGGGCTGCGGGGTAAGGGGCAGCGGGAGGAGGGGAGGGGAGGGTCAGAGGATGAAGCGAGGGGAATGGCCAGCACATCTCTTTCCCCACATTCCTCCTGGAATTCTTTTCGTTCCCCTGGTTATAGAAGAATAGCAATTAGCAAATTCAGTAAAAGGAGCCAGAAACGGAGGCTGTTTGCGCCTTTGGGGGCCAACATGCATTAGTGAAGGAATGTGAACAGAACTATACAGAAGCCCCCTGCTGGCCCACCCACCTGTCCGGCGGGTGAGCGATGGTCTGTTTGTTCTGCGCTGGTATGTAGCTCACTTCACTCTGGGAGCCCACCATCTGGGCCCGAGCCTCGCTGCCAGGAGCTCTCGGTGACCATATATGGCAAAATGATATATGTGATAAAAAGAAGCCGAATTCTCCAGTTGCGTCAGCCCCTGGAGCACGCAGCCTGCGGGGCTCGAAAGCCCTTCCAGCCCCGCTCCCTGCCTCCCGCCCCCAACCCTTGCTCCGGAAACCAAACGGACTCAGTGATTGGCTGGGGGGAGCAGGGGTGGGGGCTGAGGGGGCGGGGCCTCCCTCCCTCCGAAGGCTTCTGCCCCCTCTAAGGCCCAGACTGACTTCAAAGTCTATTTCTGGTGGGGAGGGTGACGGCTGAGGGGTTTGACGCTGGCTTTAAACCAGCGAGATTAGAAGTTGAGTGATAACATACATTCTTTTCGGAAAGCAGCCTGGTGTGGTACCAGCGTGTATGTGGGTAGCAGGGTGGAGAGGCACACACCACCCCCAGTTCCAAAGATTAAATGAACCCACATTGCCCAACATCCCTACAATACGCTTGAACCTTACTTAAGCCACCAGGAGAAAAGTTCAGTCTAGATAGCTTAGCTGGGGGAAAAAAAGTTCTGTCTCTCTCTCTCTCTCTCTCTGGCTATGGTTATATACATATATATATCATTTTCTTTTCGTTCACCCCTCTGCAGGGAGTTCCCACACAGGGCCTGGTATCAGGTGGGATGCTGAGGGAAGATGACCAGCACAGGCAAGGTCCTGGCCTCCGGCAGCTGCCCTGGGCAGAAAAGAGGCAGTAGTGACTGCTGCAGGGGCATCCAGCCCAGACCCAGGGGCTCATGGAGGCTCCTGGGAGGAGGTGACACTTGAGCACAGCCTGAAGGGTCAGGTAGTAGTTTGCCTAGTAGTGGATGGAGATTGGGAACAGAAACCCTAGGCTGAGGGGGGAGAGAGGGCAGGAGCTGGGTGAGTTCTGTAGGGGGTGGTGAGTGCTAAGGCAGGGGCTAGAGCAGCTGGGGGTCTTTTCCAGGAAGTGCTAAAGAGTCTGGACCTCTGCCTGTCTCCTCGCCTCCTCTCACATCTGAGCCTGTGACCCCCCAGCATATGCGCATACCCCTATGCGGGGTCCAGCTTACACACCGATACCCGGTGGTGAACAACGCACACACACACACAGACACACACACACACACACACACACACACAGGAATGTTCACAGAAACCCATGCTAATGCCCACCCACTGCCACATCACATAAGCAAGGACCTTTAGCAAAAGGGAAGAGAAGAACAATGAAGCACAAACGGGAAGCTGGGGGAGAACGCAGGCCTGATGAAGGCGCTCTGCCAGGAAGGGGTTCTGTGGGAGTGGGAAGTGCGTGGGCGGGAGGACAGGAGCTGCTGATGGAAGGGGAGAGGTGTCCTGGCTTGCTCCCCGCGCCCCCTGGGGAAGGCACAGGCGGGGCACGGAGACAGCTGGCCAGCAGAGGGGCTGGGGGCCCAAGCACCAGCCAGAAGCCAGCCTCCCCTGGCCGACAGCACGGCTCAGGACGTGTGTCTGCATGGTTGCAGGGGGTCAACACCTCCTCTCCGACCCTCACCTCCACCACCCGCCCTGCCTTGCCTGTGGGGACTGTGGCTCCCCGCTTTATCTGCACTGACCACAGAGGCTGGGGCACTGGAGGCAGGCGGCCCCTGAGAAAGTGCTCCTGTGAGGCCCAGCTGGGAAGTAGGGTCTGGGGTCTTATCTGGCTTTCTCCCCTCGAGGATGCATACATCCAGACATGTCCCTTGACGTCCTGGGAGGCGTGAGAGCCTGTCCTGAAGGGGTGAGGTCATCCTTGCATGTGCCTTCAGAGGCCTGTGTCCACTGAGCAGTCAGAGGGGAGATGAGGTTTTAGGATGCAGTTCAGCGACTGCTTCCACCAGGAAGCCCTCCCTGGCTCCCCCTCGGACATAACAATGCAGTGGGACATGCCTGGGGGAAGCAAGGTGCCAAGTTCAAGTCTCTTATGACCTGGAAGTCACATCACTTCCGTTACATTCTGTTGGTCTCACAGAGTAACTTCAACAGGATATAGGAGGAGACAGATCAGGGCACAAATATCAGAAGGAGAGGATCCTTAAGGGCTTTCTTAGAGGCTGGTTACCACACTCACTAAGTTTGGGGTCATTTGTTATGCAGCCATAGATAACTAACACAGCACTGGAGGGAGCTGGGCGAATAAGGTTGGGTCTCTAGAGTAGACAGGATTCTTTCCATCACAAGAGAAAAAAAAAAAAATCACTTCAAAATGAAGTCTAGAAAGAAATGTATTGGCTCACATAACAGAAAAAGCCTAGAAACAGTGCCGGTTTCAGGAGGAGCTGAAACTCAGATTTCATGAGAAAGTACATTATTCACTGCCAGATGGGAGGCACGGACAAGTCAGAGGTGTTTGGAGGAGGAAGCGGTCAGTGGTGGTGAGAATGATGGGCCGTGGAGGCTCACCGTACCCTTCTCTCCATTTTTGGATCTGCTTTCAAATTTCTAGAACAAAAAGTAAAAAACAACAAAGAACCAGAACGGGCATGCTTCCTAGGAGGGTGCCACCTTGCTGGCCTGGCTGTTTTTCTTCCAAACACATATAGAGTCAACCACCAACACACTCAAAAGCACAGAGGGGTTCTCTGCATCAGGTTGCTTCAGAGATGTATCTGGACACACACACCTCCCTTCCCCAAAGTCCCTAAGACTTTCCAGAGCACAAGCCTTAACCAACAGCCCCTTCCTATTATGGGAAGTCTGTTTTCCTCTGACCCCCATATCTGTTGTGTCTATCTGCTGCTATTCAAGAAATTGGTCCAAACTGAGGGCACCTGTCTGGCCAAAGAGGTTGTTGCCACTTGGCTTCTTTGGATACAGGCATGGATTCTGAGGACGAGGATGGCATTGATGCTGTTGACTGCTCTACCCACGGTGCTCAGGACCTGGTCTGGCACACAGCAGGTGCTCCATAAATATTTGTTGAATGAATGAAATCTTTTCAAGAAAAAGGACCAGCTCCATCGACAGATGAATGGATAAAGAAGATGTGGTATAGGGCTTCCCTGGTGGCGCAGTGGTTGAGAGTCCACCTGCCGATGCAGGGGACACAGGTTCGTGCCCCGGTCCAGGAAGATCCTACGTGCCACGAAGCGGCTGGGCCCGTGAGCCATGGCCGCTGAGCCTGCGCATCCGGAGCCTGTGCTCCGCAACGGGAGAGGCCACAACAGTGAGAGGCGTGTGTACCGCAAAAAAAAAAAAAAAAAAGATGTGGTACGTAAATACAATGGAGTATTACCCAGGCATAAAAAGGAATGAAATTATATCATTTGCAGCAACATGGATGAACCTAGAGATTATCATACTAAGTGAAGTAAGTCAGACAGAGAAAGACAAATATCGTATGATACCGCTTATATGTGGAATCTAAGACAAATGATACAAATGACGTTATTTACAAAACAGAAATAGACCCACAGACATAGAAAACAAACTTATGGTTACCAAAAGGGAAGGGGGGAGGAGGGATAAATTAGGAGTTTGGGATTAACACATACACACTATTATATATATAACAGGTAAACAACAAGGACCTACTGTATAGCACAGGAAACTCTACTCGATATTTTATAATAACCTGTAGGGGTAAGAATCTCAAAAAGAATATATATATATGTATGTATAACTGAATCACTTTGCTGTACACCTGCAACTGACACAACATTGTAAGTCAATTATACCTCAATTTTAAAAAAAAGAAAAAAAAAAAAGTAAAAGGACCAGCAAGGCTCTGCTGCAGGCCTTCTCCCGCTCGGTTCTCCGCCTCACCGTGTGCTTGCTCTGCTCACCTTCCTCTCCCTGTGGCTCCCCTCCTGCCTGCCCCCCCCCCCCCACAGCGGCTCAGCCACAGCCCCCCACCCCCACCCCGTTCCACCTCACGGCAACCTTCATTGCCGACTTTCAAGTCCCACCTTCCAGGAACCTTCTACTGTCCCTGACTCCCTTCTCTTATACATTTAATCCCTTCCTCCAAACTAGATGGTCCCCGTCAACATTTAAACATCCTCTGGGCTCACCCACTGAAATAAACAAACCTTCTCTTAACACGTGCTCTTCCAGTGATTGCCTTCCTTCCCTTCACAACCAACTTCTTTAAAACGTGTCCATGTCCTGCTTTCCTTCACCCCACACTCAGTTCTGACTCATTTCTTTCTGGCTTCTACCACCATCACTCCACTGACAGGATCTTACCTGGGGTACCAGTGACAACCTGGTGGTCCGCATCCTCCTTTTACACGACCGTCGCTCAATCACATGGCGCACCGTTGGCCAGTCCCTTCATGGACTCAGCCGATTTTTCCCCTCCCTCTGGTCGCTCCATCTCAGCCTCCTGCCCAGGCTCTCCCCCTCTCTCGGGCTGGTGGGATTTCCGAAGCCCAGGCCCCCAGGGCCCCCTGGTCCACTCTGTACTCTCACTGGGCAGGTCATTCATGTTACTTATTTCGGCTCTTCTGTTACAATATATACATCTATGACTCCTAAGATGACCACTATCCATTCTCCTCTCCTTCCAAAAGCATGTTAGGACACCCCCATCCCCCTGGGACATGGTCATGAACATGAGCGTAAGTGACACATGTCCCTTCAGGGCAGAAGCTTTAAGAGTCAGTATGCAATACGCTACGTCTCCTTTCTCTGACTTAACCGCAGTGGAAGCTTCTGTTGAGACAGAACCTTCATCAGCCTGGTCCCCGAGTGTCTGTGACAAGCACAGTCTTCCTGATGACCCATTCTGGACATGCGGCCTACTAAGAAATGTCTTGTTAATTATGGCGCTGAGATCTGGGTTCAATCTGCTTATAATGTCTTTGTTGTTTTGGTATCAGGGTACTGCTGACCTCATAAAATGAAGTGGGAAAGGTTCCCTCCCCATCTATTTTCTGAAAATGTGTGTATTGGTGTTATCGCTTCCTTAAATGTTTGATAGAATTCACCGGTTAAAGTATCTGGGCTTGAAGTTTGTTTGGAGGGAAGGGTTTTGATAATGAATTCGGATTCTTTACTAGATAAAACTCCTTGGATTCTCAATTTCATCTTGTGTCAACTTTGGTAAGCTGCGATTTGCCAAGCATTTGTCCATTTCATCTATGCTGTCAGACTGATTGGCATAAAGTTGTTTATAATATTTTCTTATTATTCTTCTAATTGTCTTATTATTTCTATCATTCTTTTTTTAGTGTCTGCGGGCTCTGTGGTGATATCTCCTTTTTCATTCCTTGTACTCATAATGTATTCTCCTCCTTTCTCTGTCTCTTGCATCAGTCTAGCTAGGAATTTATCGACCTTGTTTATATTTCCAATGAACCGACTTTTGGCTTTGTTAATTTTCCGTTTGTACGTTTTCTATGTCACAGATATTTGCTCGTATCACTATTATTTCCTTCCTTCTCCTTCCTTTTGGTTTACTTGGCTCTTCTTGTTCTAGCTTATTGAAATGGAGTATTAGATCACTGATTTTATATCTTTCTCTTTTCTAATAAACTTAATATTTTCCTTTAAGCACTCCTTTAGCTGTATACTACAAGTTTTGATAGATTATCTTTTCATTGATCATTCAGCTCAAAATATTTAATTTCTAATTTTCCTTGTGTTCAAAACAAGACAGCAGGTCCAAAATGGAGTGGCTTATGCCCCGTGTCACCATTAAACTGACACTTAATTACAGTTTCAGCTCTCCCAGAAATGAAAAAAAAATTTTTTTTTTTTGGCCTCGCCATGTGCCCTGCGGGACCTTAGTTCCCTGACCGGGGATTGAACCCGGGCCCTTGGCAGTGAAAGTGCAGAGTCCTGACCACTGGGCCACCAGGGAATTCCCCAAAAACGAAATCTTAAATCAGCCAGTCGGGCATCACCTGATCGGTGTTAGATAAACTGCCTGGTAGACCCCCGCCATCCCCTAAAGGAAAATGACGTTGCAATTACCAACCCGCTTCTTTGCCAAGTCTAACCTCCCTGTTCTGCTCCTTTCTGCCTATTAGAGCCTCTCATTCTGTATAGCTCCTAGGAGCTCCTTTCTCCCTGCTAGATTGGTTGCTGCCCGATTCATGAATCATTCAATAAGGTCATGAATCTTTACTCAATTATGTCTTTTTTTAAACCAGAAGCAGATGCCAGAATGGAATGGGGGGGCGTGCAGGTGGGGAGAAGCCTTCGGGTCTGACCCCTGTGAAAGGGGACAGGGAAGGAGGTGCCGTGGACCGCAGGGCAGCTCAGCTTGGGGGAGTGGTCCTGGGTCAGCAGAGACGGCCCAGCTGTGATGTCTCTGCTGTGCTGCCATTGGCTACAAGCTATTTGGGGAGGGTGTGGCCTTGGTGCGAACACCTGAAGGTGCGGCCACTGGGAGCTGTCAGCCAAGCAGCTTCCTCGGAAGAGGGTCTCTTGAAGGGACATGTGAGTGGGGCCCCTCACGGCCACACATGCCTTCCTAAACTCGGTCACGCTCCCGTGATACCTATTGTCACAGAACGACGTTCCTTTTGGAGAACTCACTTCGGTTGTAACTACACCCCTCGGGACCTTTGTGTGTAAGGTCTGTCTCTCCTGGAGAGAAGGGACACTGAACTTGTTCACCACTGCGTCTCCCACGTACAGCAGTGTGCTCAGTAAGTGCTCGTTAGAGACGGGGAAGAATGAACAGGTGACTAGTAACTAACTCAGGCTCTCAGAATCCCCTGGCAGCAGCCGGCCACCTGGGAGCTGCTGCTGACCCCGTGAAATCAGGTATGTCTGCGAGGGGAGTTGTGTGGTACTAATCCGCATAGAACAATGGATACTTCTAGAACGGGCGTCTCTGGATCAACACAAATCTCTGCGAAACCTTCTTGTAAAGGGGATGACACTTTTTCCCGTGACTTACTCCAGAGACAGTTACAGCTGCGAGGGGCAGCACACAAGCCTGTGACTCCCCCCCAGCCCAGCGAATTGTCCCCAGGAAGCAGCTAAGGGTCCCTATACCGGAAGCTTTAATACACCCGTAACACTCCCCCTTACTGTCTCCTCTCCTTCCCCAGAAAGCTGCCCTTTGCTCTGTTTTTTTCTGAGGGGTTTCAGCTGGGACAAAGGCAGCCTCTCAGGCCCCGTAACGTGGGATGAAAATATAGCCTCGTGTTAGGAACACGGCTGTAGCTTCAGATCCCAACCGTCCAAGCTGCAGGACTCCGGGCAGATCATTTAACAACCTCTCTGAACCTCATCTTCTCAACTGTGAAATGGAACCAGCAAAAGGGCAAAAACAGAGGCTCTTCTGAAGGACAAGCAGAATGTCTGTAGTGGTGGCTCTGAGTTCAAGGCTCTGAGAAACCCTGCAGTAAAGAAATCCAGCTTTCCCGAAATTGATTGGACAACAGGTTGGCAAAGCCCAAGCCCACACGGGATTCCGGTGTTCCATGGAAAGCAATTCGAGAAACACTGCTCTAGAGAACTTAGCTTTTATCTTTAGAATGCTGTGGACCTTCTGAACCAGCATAGATGAGATCCAGCCGGCCGTGGCCTCCTGCAGAATCGTTGTGAGTTGAGCTGTAGGGGCGGTTATGACTGCATTTCAGCGAGGGATGCTGGCACTCTCCAGTGCCCTTCTGGGGTGATGCTCTGTGGTGATGTAGTGGGTGACATTGTATGACACTCCTCTCTTGAATGCTAGAAGGACGCTTCCTCCAGTAAGAACTGGTCATGGTCATAGAGGCATGGCATGTTTTAAAGCGGGATGCACCCTAAGGTTAGAGGCCCACTTATTCCACTCTTCGTTTTATAGCTGGGAAAACAGGCTCGGCTAGAAAGTCAAGTGACTTGCCCAAGGACATACGAAGTGAGGGACAGAGCCCAGAGATCTGAACCAGCCGTTAGGCTCCAAGGGAGATGACGTCTCCTTCGTTAGAACTGGGCATGTAAAGGACCGCTCGCGGGGAATGGGAGGCCCCTCAGCTCTGGGCTCTTTCTCCCAAAGTGAATTCATAGAAGGAGCCGAGAGGAGGGATTATGGCTGAAGGTCAGGGGTTAACAGGCCTGAGTCCAGATGGCAAGCAGATGGGCCCAGGCGCAAACGAAGGGCTGCTTCCTCCCCTTTCTGGTGGTTCCAGGGAGGAGAAGTTAGGGAAGGAACTTGCAACAGATGGAAGGGAGACCAGAGGAATTTGGAATGGGCCCAAGGGGCCCGGCTCTCATAAACGAGGGGCAAATATTTTCTGCTCGGGGAGAACATTTACAAGGGAAGAGCAGAGACAGTGTCCTACCCGGACAGACCGGTGGGCTCTGGCTCCCCTTTCTTGGCCGTAACCGATCATACCAACTCACGTTTCTAAGACAACTGGAGAACCAAATAGGAACAACATTCATGGTGATAAGAGACGGCTGTGGCGGGCTGGGCTGAGCCAGACAAGCTGAGCTCAAAGACCAGAAGTTTTGAGGCCAGTTCTAAATTTAGCGTCCAATTTTTGAGGAAGCCAAAATGAGTTCTCCCTGCATGAAGTATGTCAGAAGAAAAGATACAAATCCCAGGGAGCAACCAGCACAGAGGGGGCGGGGAGGCCCCTTTCAGCCAGAGATGCTAAGAATGAGATCAACCAGGCTCTCTTTAAAAAAAAAAAAAAAAAACCTCAGTGTCTTTGAAAACTAAGAGCTTTGAAAGAACTGCATATCGTGTCCCCTCTTCCTTTTTCCCTGCTGCTTTCTTAAAGATGTACTACTCAGAAAGAGCCTCGAAGCAACTCAGGATGTGCGTGGAGATGGCAATTCTAGCCTCTGTTTCCCCGTCCACACCAGCCCCCACTGGACCAGGCCTCGCTCCCCATGAGTGGGCTCCTGGCCCTGGGAAGAGGGCGGGTTCCCCACCAGTGCGGGCTCTTTCTGTTGGTTCAAGCCAAGTCATCTCCTCATTGGACAATTCAAGGCATTGACACCACATGTCGCTGATGCCAACGCGCCCTACAGAGAAGTCACCGGAGCCCCTACTTTTCTGGCCCCCACCACGAACACTCCCGCTGTGCTCTAATGGACGAGGGGTCCAAAGACCTAGACCTCATCCCAGGACACACCCTCCTCTTATTCTTTTGCCCACAGACCTCTTACCTTCTGCCTCTGCCATCTGCTTTGCTAGGAGATCCTGGAGCGTGTTAACCCCTCAGAGCCAGTTTCCTCATCTGTAAAATGTCAAGATGCCAAGTTGTGTCAGATGCGCCCCTGTGGGGTTTCCTGCCGTCAGACCCAGCCCTCTGCTCGCATGTGTGCTCTCCGGGTCAGGTCTTCATCACCGGCAGGAGCCTCCTCCCTTATCCGGCTGCCTGTATGCATCCCGCACATGGGGACGCAGGGCCGGCTTAGTCACTCTATCCGGCTTAGAGTGAGATCAAGTCACTCTCCTGCTCCAGACCTTTCCATAGCTGCCCACTGCCTACAGAGTCAAGTCCAAACAGTTCAGCCTGGTGTTCAAGGTCAGCCACGGTCTGGCCCCAGCCTACGGTTTTTGGCTTCATTCTTTTATTTACTTATTTATTTTTTAACATTTATCATCATAACCAATCTTATTTTATTTTTTAATCTATTTATTTATTTATTTATTTTGGGTGCGTTGGGTCTTCGTTGCTGCGTGCAGGCTTTCTCTAGTTATGGAGAGCGGGGGCTACTCTTCATTGTGGTGCACGGGCTTCTCATCGTGGTGGTTTCTCTTGTTGAGGAACACGGGCTCCAGGCGCGCGGGCTTCAGTAGTTGTAGCACACGGGCTCAGTAGTTGTGGCTCACAGGCTTAGTTGCTCCGTGGCAAGTGGGATCTTCCCGGACAAGGACTCAAACCTGTGTCCCCTGCATTAGCAAGCGGCTTCTTAACCACTGCGCCACCAGGGAAGTCCTTCATTCTTTTATGTAAAAAAAAATTCTTTTTATTGAAGCATAGTTGATTTACAATGTTGTGTTAGTTTCAGGTATACAGCAAAGTGATTCAGAATATATATATTCCTTTTCAGATTCTTTTCCCTTGTAGGTCATTACAAAATATTGAATATAACTCCCCATGCTATATAGTAGGTCCTTGTTGGTTATCTATTTTACATACAGCAGTGTGTATATGTTAATCCCAACCTCGTAATTTATCCCTCCCCACTCCTTTCCCCTTTGGTAACCCTAAATTTGTTGTCTCTTTTTTTGTTCCTTTTTTTTGGCCGAGAGGCTCGCAGGAATCTTAGTTTTCCTGCGGGCCCACGGCAGTGAAAGTGTGGAGTCCTAACCACTGGACCGCCAGGGAATTCCCCATAAGTTTGTCTTCTATGTCTGTGATCTATTTCTGCTTTGTATATAAGTTCATTTGTATAATTTTTTTAGTTCCACAGATAAGTGATATCATATGATATTTGTCTTTGTCTGACTTACTTCACTTAGTATGGTAATCTCTAGATCCATCCATGTTGCTGCAAATGGCATTATTTCATTCTTTTTTATGGCTGAGGAATATTCCACTTTACACATACACACGTGCATGCGCGCGCGCACACACACACACACACACACACACACACACACACACGGCTTCGGGTTTTTTTTTATCGGCCGTGCTGCGAGGCTTGCAGGATCTTAGCTCCCCAACCAGGGATTGAACTCGGGCCATGGAAGTGAAAGTGCCGAGTCCTAACCACTGGACCGCCAGGGAATTCCCTACATCGCTTCATTCTTGTCTACCTACTTCTTCCAGCAAACAGTGCAATGACTCTCCAGGTTTTCATGACTCTGGGCCCTCGCTCACAGCATCATTTTATCTGAGACGTCCTCCATATTTCTGCATGTCTGACCTTTGCCCTACTGACCCCCACAGCCTAACTGTTAGCTGTATGACCACGCGCAAGTTATTTAAACCCGTGTCTGCATGAGATTGTTTCCAAAGACAGCCACAGCGATCCCTTCCATCCTGCGTGCCCTTTGCATTGGGACTTCGCCTCTCCCCCCATGTCAGTTGTCCTTCCACTTGAACCTGGGCTTTGCAGCTTCTGTGTTTGCACTCTGGGAAGAAGAGTAAAGAAGTCCCGGCCACCCTGTTGGAGAGAGGGGTCACGTACAGGACAATTAGAGTGCCCCAGCTGACGGGCAGCCTGACACTCCAGACAAGGGACAAGGCCATCTGGATCCTCCAGCCACAGCCACAAGCCCGGCTAACACAGTGGAGCAGAGAGGAGCGAGCTGCCCCTGCTGAGCCCTGCCTGAATTCCTGAACCACCGGCTCGTGACGCAAGAAAACGATGGCTCTTTTCAACCACTACATCTGGGGTGGATTGCTATGCAGCCATAGATAAGTGAAACAGTCTCCTCACTGACCAAGTGGGGATATTAATGTTTTCCTGCCTCACAGAAGGGCCAGGAGGATTAAACAAGTCCACCTGTGTAAAGCACTTAGTGTCAGTACATTGTAAGCACTCAACAAACGACGGCTCCCCAGAACCTGAAATTACACTGTTTACTTTTTTCCTACTCATCCCCAAACCCTTCTCCCAATAGTGCCTGGCATATAGTGGGTACCCAGTAAATACAGATGAATGTCAAATGCCCCCTCCTTCATAAGCCTTCCCTGATGTCCTCCACCTGAAGGACATTACTCTCCCTCCCCTGGGCCCCCCTGCACTTCCCAAACTGTAAATTTCATTCAGCCCTGAGCTCTGGCTGGTGGTCTCCCTTGTAGCCTGTGAGCACCTCAAAGGCAATGACCTTGCCCATAACACATGGGCAATAAATGTTTGTTGAGTGAATGAATGAAGCATGGGAACAATGCCACCTGCCTTATTAGCCTCACCAGGCTTATTGTGATTTATAAAGAGATGAGTAAAGCAGGACTCAGGCACCTCTGTGCTTCCTCCAGAGGAGTGCGTCTAGCAGCGATTCTGCTGCTTCTGTCTTCTAGTCTCATGTGTGAACTTTAACCTTTACGGCAGGAGAGAATCCAACATAGGGCCCCTGGAGGAAGTCTCCCTATTTCCTGCCCTGAGAGCTGGCTGCCCTCGCAGGTGTGGAAGTACAGGGTGTGATGTCACAGACCTGGCAAGGAACTGATAACCCCTCGAGTCCATTCCCATTGTTGACGGATGCCTGGGGTTCCACTTCTAGATGGAAAATAGCTGATTCCTAGGCCATAATTCAATCAGGTATCAGTTTAATATCTAACGTTTGCACGGTCCAAAGAAACAATAGAATATGAAAGAATGCAGGATTCCATCTGGTTTGAAGCTCTTTAGCTTTAGATAAAAAATGGCTTGACTCATCTTAAAAGCCAAAGGTGCAAAATCAAATCAGGCAGTAGAATTTCCTGGTAGGGGTATAACGTGTCATTTAAATCTAGGTGTCCTAGGCCGTGTGGCACCTCCTTTGAATTATGGGGTCACTGACACAGCAATGACAGGGCAGAGAAGATGTTCTGTCATCTCAGAAGAGTCGAGAAGGCAACCCCCAAAACGATGTGAAATTATTACGGTTTCCTTGGTGAGTGGGCATCTTTATACATTTAAAATTAAGTATAGAAAGTTTAAGGGAACCCAAGTCATGATATTAATGTTTTCATGTAAAAGAATCTGTGCACATTTGATATTTACGTATTTATAGCTCAATAGGACTTGGCCTATTTAGAGTAAAAATCTTGAATTTCCAATGGAAAATCAGTAGGAATGGAACTGATTCAGATTTATAATTTTAAACTGAAAACTCTTTGAACTTAGAGTATGGGAACATTTAAGAGAACTCAAAGTTCACCATATTTATAAGTTTAATTTATTGGAAGAATAATTTAAATTTAAATACTTGGAAAGGTTCTGTTTGTTAAGTCAGACCACTAAAGTACATAAAAGGAAACCGAACACAATAAATGTTTAAATGCTATTTAAAATGTTTAAGGGAGTTTAACTTTGTAACGGGAATCAAACATTCCACATCTTTATAAAAGTGATTGTGAAAATATGTTGGCCACAAATGACAGTAAGATTTGTAAGCCGAAGCTTAAGGAAGAACTAGGGTTTGTGAATTGTAATTCCAATAAATCAAGCATTAATTTTAAAAGTCAGTGAAACCTCTGAATCATCTTTGTCTAGAAAATGAGATTTATGGTAATACGTGCCTTGTGGGACTGTTGGGAGGCTTAAATGAGACACTGGGTTTGAAGTGTTTGACATCATGACTGGTACATGGTAAGCTTTCAATATGACGGGCCAGCAATTATTAGTATTATTCACTCTTTCTTAAAGGAGAGTATAGAAATGTCCTGAGGTAAAAGGGATGTTCTGAGATGCCGGATGTAACCCAGAACACAGGTAATCCGCCACAGGGTCCCTCTCTGGCTAGCAAGGCTCACCCTCATTTTGCTGACTCTGCCCCAAACGTGGCAGACTTCCCCAGCAGGTGTTCAGTTCATTATATATTCTTTAATGGAAGGACCTATGTTGATCTTTGGATCCCCTTCGCCAGTGTCCACGGGAGGCATTTCTCTCAGTTCACTCCTTCGTTCATTCACTCATCCTACAAACATCCATTGATGGATGTACCAGCTCCACTGACGTTTGTGCCAGGCATCATTCTAGGCAGTGGGGATACTGCCGTGACCACAGATGACAACCCCTGCCCCCGTGGAGCTGACATTCTAATAGGGGAGACGGATGTTACACAAAGTCAACAAGTGAATTATGCAGTATGTTAGAAGGTGGTATGTTTATGGAGAAAAATCTGCAGGGCAACGGAATGGGCGTGCCAGGGGTGGGGACTGCGATTTCAGAATGGGTACCCATGGTAGACCCCACAGAGGAAGAGACATCCGAGCCCTTTGAGCTAAGACTTTAAGGAGGTGAGAGCAAATTCTGCACCCAGGGAACAGCAAGTGCAAAAGGCCCTGATGTGGGAGGAACGTGGAGGAGGCTGGTGAGGCTGGAGAGGAGTGAGCAAGGGGGAGGGGAGGAGATGAGGTCAGAGAGATGACAGGGGTGGGCGGAGCTGATCACGGAGGGCCTCGTGGCCTTGATAAGGATTTGGCTTTTACTCTGTATGAAGTGGGAGGCCATTGGGATATACTGGACAATTGGAGAAATGTATGAACTGTATATTAGAAATCATTTAATCGATATTCAAATTTACGGATGTGATAATTCCTAATAAATCCAAATAAAATTCTTGGGTGTCACTGTTCTTCTAAGAAACTTGCTAAAATATTTAGAGCTGAAGAGTCATGATGTTTGCAACCTATTTTCAAGTGATTAGGCAAAAAAGAAAAAACCCTAGCTATCTGCAATAGTTATCTATTACCGAGTGATAAGTTACCTCAAATTTAGGGGCATAAAGCAATAATATCACATACATTCTATTCATTTTTCACTTCTTTACTGTCTTATAAAGTACATTAATTCGGTCACTAATGTTAGTTGAGCTCCGATCACGTTCAAGGTGCTATGTTCAGAACTACAGAGATCCAAAGATCAACATAGGTCCTTCCATTAAAGAATATATACTTCATTCACTTTATTCACCCGACAAACACTTAATGAGCACTTCCTATGTAGCAGGCACTAACTAGGCAATGAAGACACATCTCTGAATAAGACAGAAACTATGCCAGCTCTCATGGAGCTTATAGTGAAGTTATTTAAACAATGAGCAAATAAGAAAATTAAGCAGTAATTTTTTTTTTTGGCCACGCCCTGCAGCTTGTCGGATCTTAGTTCCCTGACCAGATTTCAAACCTGCGGCCCCTGCAGTGAAAGCACGGAGTCCTAACCACTGGGCCGCCAGAGAAGTCCCAAGTAGTAATTAATTTTAAATTACATAAAAAAATACAATGGGCTTATATATTTGAGGGTGACTGAGTGGCTACTTTAGATTAGGGTGTCAGCCAAGAAAGGGCTGAGAAAGTGAGGTGAAAAAACCCCAACCAAAAAACCCCAATGATATCATTATCTCATATGATTTCTTTTTTTTTTTTTTTTTTTTTAATTATTTATTTTATTTATTTATTTTGGCTGCATTGGGTCTTTGTTGCTGTGCATGGGCTTTCTCTAGTTGCGGGGAGCAGGGGCTACTCTTAGTTGTGTTGCGGGGGCTTCTCATTGTGGTGGCTTCTCTTGCTGTGGAGCACAGGCTCTAGGTATGTGGGCTCCAGTAGTTGTGGCACGTGGGCTCAGTAGTTGTGGCACACGGGCTTAGGTGCTCCGCGGCATGTGGGATCTTCCCAGACGAGGGCTCGAACCTGTGTCCCTTGCATCGGCAGGCAGATTCTTAGCCACTGCACCACCAGGGAAGTCCCTCATATGATTTCTGAGGGTCAAAAATCTGGGAGCAGCTTCACTGGGTGATTCTGGCTCTGGGTCTATCATGAAGTGCAGTCAAGCTATTGACCAGGGCCGCAGGCATCTGATGGCTTATCTGAGGTAGGAGGATCCATTTCCAAGATCCACCCTCATGGCTGTTGGTGGGAGGCCTCAGTTCTTCACCAGGTGGAAGGCTCCATAGGGCTGCGTGAGTGTCCTCATGGCATGGTGGTTGGCTTCCCCCAGGCTGAATGCACCCAGGGAGAGAGAGAGAGGAGGAAGCCACAATGCTTTTTCTGACCTGGTCTTAGAGATCATACACCTTCACTTCTGCCATATTCTATTCTTCAGAAGAGAGTTGCTCAGTCCAGCCCACACTCAAAGGGAGGGGAAGTCGCTCCATCTCTTAGAAAAGCAGAGTATCAAAGAATACTCTTTGTAAATGTTATACCCGATCTGTTGTAATAATTAGTCTTATCAATATATTTAACTCTGCTGGGAGCTCCCATAGACGAGGGGTTGTCCACAGACCTTCCTCTAACTGGTCCTCAACTCTCTGTGATTAGGGGGCTGACAGGAGCCTGAGAAAGCATTCTCTGGGAGAAGAGAAGACGGGGCAAAAATTCAGCGTGAGAACAGCCCTTAACCTCTCTGTTCATCACATCTGCTGTGCCTCAGGAAGGAAAAGGCTACGAGGAGTTACCTCCAAGTTTTCTGTGATTCTTTTTCAAGGATGGCTCGGGTAGTGTGGTTACGTGGGCATCCATGGTCTTCAGCATCCCTTCTCGGATGCCTTACAAGTCACGTTGGGTTTTGCAGGCATTCAATAAATATTTGATGATGAGGATGATGTCGAAGATTCTCACCCATTTGCTATTTGTTTATACAGCTGAACCTTGCGACCTGTCTGTGTATTCACTTCTGAGTCTTGTCGGTTAGTTACGGATCACAATTCTGATGAGACACTTGGCATCGTGATCCCAACCACCGGGCTTCTCATGAGCAGGCTGAAGCGGAATGATGGCTTGTGGATTCATTCAACCACTAGAATTGATAATGACTAGGGTTCTTGGCCTTCCCCAAGCAATAGAAATTGACTAGAGGTCAGACAAGAAATTCAGGCAAGGCTTTATTGGGGCCCCTGCTGCAGCGGGGGGAAGCTAGAACAAACAACAGGTTCCCTTGCTTGTTCCGCTCCTTGAGTAGAGGGGGGCAAGCTCGTTTCTTATATGGGGTGAGGGCAGGGGTGTGTCCAGGGGTCAGGCCAGAGGGGTGGTTTAGGTGTTTTGCCCGCCCCTTAGGTGGTGGTGTGGGCAGGAGGCACATGCAGTCCCCTGCTTTGGTTCCGGTTCTTCAAAAGTGGCAGTTGGGTTTTTTGGTCTCTCTGTACCTTTTGTCCATAATTTTGCCCCAACTGTGCACGCGTGCAGTTATTTGTAGTCCCATAGGGTTTCTTTATATTTGGTGGCTGGAGGACAGGCGTGTTCAGGTACAAGTACTGCAGCCCTGCAGCAAAGCGTCCCAGGTCCCAGGACTGTCTCAGAATCACAGGGATAGGAAATCCTTAATACTTCCCATGCCTCAGGTTCTGTACTAAGTGATGTACATATAGTAACTGATTTACTCCTCAAAGCAACCCCAGGAGCTGCTATGGTCTCCATTTTACAAGTGAAGAAACAGAGGCACAGAAAGATTAAAAGACGTGCCTAAGGCGACAAGGGTACAGAGTTTTGATTCCAAGAGTCTGCGTTTAAAAGCACTATGCTGGATTGCCTCATCAAAACTGCACTATTTCTCTTTAATGTTTTAAGATCTCTAAATGCAAGCAGGAGGTGGTACTTAAATATACATAAAAAATTCAGAGTAAGACCCGGGGAACTAGAAAGCCCAAAGAAGGCTCAATAGGCAGGAACTTAGGAAATACCAAGGCCCAAGTTTTCAAACTGGATTCTGAAGAGTCCCAGGCTTCCTGGGGTGTCCCGGGTTCTGCAGGCAGGAGGGAGGGAGATCTGGGGACCCTCACCACCCCAATTCAACCACAGCACACCACCTGGATATGTTCCACACACACTGCTCCTCTACCTAGGTCCAGGTTTGCTGACCACCGCAGCAGCTCCGAACTGGCCCGGGAAATTTGTGAAACGCTTTGAAATAGGCATAAATATTACCTTGTTTCCTTTCAGTGCTGTCTCTAGAGGACCCTTCCAGAGTTATCTGATTCTAGAGGGGTTTGACCTTTCTGTTCTTTTTTCTTTTCCAGTTTGCAACTCTGTAGAGACAGGAAACTTACCGAGGTGATGCCAATGATTTCTGCTCATAGAAATTCACATGAATTTCGTACAGGGAGGATGCAGTTGACTGCTGCCCTGTGGCGGAGATCATTTTTACATCTGTTAGCAACTTAACTTCAGCATACCAGATTGTCTCTCTGGAACGTCTGTTCTTTGGACTCTCCTTTGAACTGGGTCTTATGTCACACTGGTTCACTCCCTTGATGAGTTCGGTAAAATCTTTAAGACGTGTCCATTTTATATTTACACGGAAGTTATAATTCTACCTAAAAAAATATCCTTTAGCGAGGTGGTCTCCCTGCAGGTGCTCTGGCCTCCCTCCTCTCGGGCACCCTGTTTAATCCATTCTCCATACAGCAGCCAAAGCCATCTCTTCCAAGGGCAAGTGTCACCATGCTCCTCCCTGGCTCAACCCTGACATGCTGTGTAGCCTGCTGACAGCAGTACAGGTCTGGCTTCTAAGACAACGGCATGCCGTCACCCCAAGTCGGGCACCTTGCCTTGCATCAAACAGCGGGACAGCCCCCAAGGAAGGATCTCCCCTTGGGGGACCTTGCGCCCACCCGATTAAGCCCAGATTTCACCGGCAGCACTCACAGACTTACCTTCCTAGCACAGGACAGAGAGGGTTTTGAGTTTTGTTTTGTTCTGTTTTTCAGATTTAAAGATCTACTCCCTTTCTCTTCGCCCAAACCTCATCCCCCCCACCCTGCTCCTGGGGCGGGGAGGGGCCACATTGGCTTCCTAAGCTCGTCACTGTAAAACAAAAACCAAATAAACTTCTACTCAGAGCCCAACCTTTGGTCTCTTAGCCTTTGCTTTTTCTCTTTAGTAAAATCTTCTAGTGCTCTTCAGTTCCCTTAGAATAAAACACGAGATCCTTGGAAAGACCCACCCAAAAGGCCCTGCATGCTCTAGCCCACCTCCTCCCCTTACTCTCTCTGTTCCCGTGACGCTGGCCTTCTGCGCCATCTCTTCCAGACCCACAGGTCCCCTGTTTTGTCTTAGGACAGCCTTACCCTCCTCTCTCCTTCTCCTCACCACTGTCTGGCTCAGAAAAACACCTATTCATTGTATAAGTCTCTCCATAAACATTACACAGTTTCCTCAGAAAGACTCGGTTGGTTCCCACCTCCATCCCCTCATATGATCTCAGCACCCAGCATTTCCCGACAGCCTTGCAGTGCTAATTATTCAGTTATTTATAAATATTGGTTTACCTCTCTTTGCCAAAAGACCACAAGCTCCAGGATTCAGGAACCATATCAATTGTTTACTAATCTGGCCCCTCTGCCCACCCCCCCACCAGTGCTGGGCACATAGGAGTCACCCAATTATACCACTATTTGTTGACTGACAGAAGGGTGCTGACGCCCAGCTGTGAGGGTGGCGGATGGGAAGGGTGGGGCGGGAGGGGGGTTATAAGTGAATTATGGGTAAGGCTGTGACAGCTGCCTACTAATTCATGGTTCAGCCTCCTTCCCTTGGGTCCAGGCAGCCTGTAATTGGATATTACAGTCATCAATCTTGAACTGTCCCTAGACCATTGCTTCATCAAATCCTGCTTTTCGATCTGACTCTTCCCTGCCAGCTGGCCTTCCTTTTTGCTAATCTGCCATTAATCCCTGAAATGAAAGTGCTCCCAGAGTATTTCAAAATGCAGTAGTTCCAGGCAGTTTAGCAGTTCCTCAAAAGGTTAAACAGAGTTACCACATGAACCAACAATTCCACTCCTAAATATATATATATATATATACACACACACGTATATACCTAAGAGAAACAAACACCTACATCTACAGAAAACCTTGTATAAGAATGTTCATAGCAGCCTTATTCATAATAGCCAAAAGGTAGAAAAAACCCAAATGTCCATCAAATGCTGACTGGATTTATAAAATGTGGTAAATCCATACAATGGAATATTATTCAGCCATTAAAAAAAGCAATGGGGCTTCCCTGGTGGCGCAGTGGTTGAGAGTCTGCCTGCCGATGCAGGGGACACGGGTTTGTGCCCCGGTCCGGGAAGATCCCACATGCCTCGGAGCAACGGAGCCTATGCGCCACAACTACTGAGCCTGTGCGCCAGAGCCCGCAAGCCACAACTACTGAGCCTGAGTGCTGCAACTACTGAAGCCCATGTGCCTAGAGCTGTGCTCCTCAACAAGAGAAGCCACCACAATGAGAAGCCCACGCACCACAACGAAAAGGTAGTCCCCGCTCACCGCAACTAGAGAAAGCCCACGTGCAGCAACGACGGCTGAACACAGCCAAAAAAAACGAAAATAAAAATTAGAATTAAAATAAAAAATTTTAAAAATTAAAAAAAAAAAAAAGAAATGTCCAGAATAAGCGATTAATCCAGAGAAAGTAGATTAGTGGTTGGGTAGGGCTGGGGGTTTGGGAGGAAACAGGAATGACTACTAATGGGTATGAGGTTTTTTGGGGGCGGGGTGATGAAAATGTTCTCATATTGATTGTGTTGATTACACGACTCTGTCAATATACTATAAACCGCTGAACTGTACATTTTAAATTAGTAAATTGTATGGTATATGAATTATATCTCAATAAGGCTGTTAATTTAAAAAAAGAAAGAAAGAAAGGCAGTAGTTCCTAACCTCATTGGGTTAAGATTCTTGGGAG
Source organism: Phocoena phocoena (assembly GCF_963924675.1). Taxonomy (NCBI): domain Eukaryota; kingdom Metazoa; phylum Chordata; class Mammalia; order Artiodactyla; family Phocoenidae; genus Phocoena; species Phocoena phocoena. The sequence goes on from NC_089237.1 coordinate 52,032,611, forward strand.
AATCTACTGAAAGACATGGACCTCCTCCTGCCCCCACCCCACCCCCTCACTCATGAAAAATCCATATGTGCATGTATATAAAAGTTTCATAAAATATCAGGAGACTCCCAGCCTGGCTAAAGCCCACTTATTGCCTCCCTGGACGGTTAACAGCCCTAGGAGAACCCTTTTTTTTTTTTTTTTTTTTTTTGCGGTACGCGGGCCTCTCACCGTTGTGGCCTCTCCCATTGCGGAGCACAGACTCAGCGGCCATGGCTCACGGGCCCAGCCGCTCCGCGGCACGTGGGATCCTCCCAGACCGGGGCACGAACCCACGTCCCCTGCATCGGCAGGCGGACTCCCAACCACTGCGCCACCAGGGAAGCCCGAGAACCCTGTCTTGATGAAACTATCACGAGTAAATGTCAGGTCAACTGCACATCAGGAAGGTTCCTTTCCATCCACGCCTCATCTTGGCCTTGGACCACCCTTGTCACAGTCCCTCCTAGCCTTCTTCCTCGTCTCCCTCTTCAAGCTGTCCTGACATCTGTTTTTTTTCAATTGAGGTATAATTGACACACAACATTGTATTCGTTCCAGGTGTACCACGTAATGAGTTGATATTCGTGTATACTGCAGAATCATCCCAATGCATCTAGGTAACATCTGTTACCACACAGTTACAACATTTTTTCCTCTTGTGATGAGAACTTTTAAGATCTACACTCTTAGCCACTGTCAAATATGCACTACAGTATTTTTTTTTAATAAATTTATTTATTTTTGGCTGCATTGGGTCTTCCCTGATGCACACGGCCCTCTCCAGTTGTGGCGAGCAGGGGCCCCTCCTCGTTGTGGTACGGGGGCTTCTCACGGCAGTGTTTTCTCCCGTTGCGGAGCACAGGCTCTAGGTGCTCGCGCCTCAGTAGTTGTGCCTCGCCGGCTCCAGAGCCCAGGCCCAGCAGCCGTGAACGCATGGGCCCAGTTGCTCCGCGGCACATAGGATCTTCCCGGACCAGGGCTCGAACCCGTGTCCCCTGCATTGGCAGGCGGATTCTTAACCACTGCGCCACCAGGGAAGCCCTGCACTCCAGTATTAACGATGGTCACCATGCTAGACATTCCACACCCATCCACATCCTTTCTTGATCAGTAGGGTAGGTACAGTTCTAAGATGGCCTGCATGACCTTCACGCCCTCGTGTTTCTCTCGTTGTATGGCAAAAGGGAGATGGGCCTAAACCTATCACCTGAGCCCTTTAAAAGCAGAGGGTTTTCTCCGGATGGTATTGGAAGAGAAAGTCAGAGGCATCTGAAGAGTGACAATGACTCCATCACTGGCTTTGAAGATGGAGGACATCACACACGACAAGGAAGGCAGGCGGCCTCTAGGAGCAGACAGTGGCTCCGGGCTGGCAGCAGCAAGGAATTGGGGACCTCAGAGCGCCAGCTGAGAGGAGTCCTGCCAACAACCCTGGATGAGCTGGGAAGTGGATTGTCCCCTAAACTCCCCCGACAAGAGCCCAGGCCGTCCAACATGTTGATTTCAGTCCCCAGTTGAGTCCACGGGGACTTCTGACCCACAACTGTGAGACAGGCAATGGGTGTTGGTTTAGGTCTCTGAGTTTGTGGCAATCTGTCACGCAGAATGGAAAACGAATACGATCAGTTTCGCGTCACCGTGCAGCTGGCTTTCCTTCTGTTGGATGTTTCTAGATCCAGCCTGTTTCCTCCTAAAAATTCCTAAAATGGTTCTTTGCCTCCCCGGAAGGTGGAATCCTCAAGCTCTGGATGCCTCTGAGCCTGGCTCTTACCATCCCCAGCTCTGTGGTTTGCAGCGGGAGACTTCTCGATTTCAAAAAGTTCAAAGTTTCAAAGAGTTAAAGCTAGGGGGGAGTGTCGGGGCAGGTGAAAATAGTGGAGGTGAGGCCCACGGCTGTCAGTGAGAGCTCATCTCCCAGGGGAAGGAGCTGCCTGGGGCCTCCTGGGACTCTGCTTGCCTTCCACACCCTGCTGTGGACACTTCTGATAGATATCACTGGATCGGAAGTTTCAGACCAGAGGTGCCTGAGGGATGACCCCTAATTAAGATGGTTTGAAATGACATGAGGAAGGTTCCAGGCCCCCGCAAGCTGCCCAAAAGCCTTGGATGTAAGATGTGGGATCCCAGCCTGGAGTCTGAGAAAGGGGTGTGATCCCAGGGACCAACAGCTAATCCTACAGAAGCATGAACTCTTCAACTACTCCAGAGACACGGATACCACTCCGAAAGCAGCTCTTTGTTCTAAGCCACTTCCTCACCTGCAGCTTTGGGACATTGACTGCTGTTTGGGGACTGCGTGTGTGGCGTGGCGTAAGTGACAGACATGGAGATGTCCTCCTACCTGGCTGCTGGCGGGCTGGGCTCCTTCACGCCTCAAGGCCCTATTCCTCCTTTTTCCTTCCCCCCCTCCCAGCCCCCAATCAGGAAGCACTAACAGCGTTGACAGTAAGTCCCTGAAGGTCTTCCCTCCTCTTGCCTCCCGCTACCCATAAAACACCCGGAACCCTACTTCCTGCCTGTGCTGATGAGAACCATTCATTTCTGGAACCAATCAGTTATTTCTGCTTTAATGAGCTGGTGTCTTTTCTTGCTGAGAGAACTCCAGTCATCTTAACTCCATCTTTTTTTTTTTCTTGAAAACACTCCTGCATCTGGGAGCCCCAATCCCTCTTGAGTGGGCGGTCTTGGGCTTCTTTCTGTGGGTCCAGGGCCCGGGGTGGACAGGCTCAGGGGCTGGGGGAGAGGAGTGAGGAGTGAGGGCCTATCTGTGACCCCTGCCTGTCCTCCCATCCAAGGCGAAGCCCTCTCGCTCAGGCTTGGGAGAACCGCTGGCCCTCCTGGAGTGGCTCTGCCCCTTTCTGTGGGTTTGGGAATGAGTCTGTGGGTCTGTGGCTTCGCGTAATCAAGAAATCTGCCTAGACCCACAGAATTTCTTCTGCTCCTGGGCTGGGCCCCTTTCGAAACCTGAAAAATGCAAGGAGTCTCCGAGTGAGTTATGCACACGCGTGTAAAGCCGTGTGGGTTAGGGTAAGCTTGTGTGTGATCACAGGGATCCTGAGTGTGACTGCACAATTCCTCCCTTCGGGGAAACTTGACGCTCCAAGACAGGGAAAGAGGGAGGGAGGGAGGGAGGGAGGGAGGGAGGGAGGGGCTGGGCCGCCCACCACCCCAAGGCCTCCCCGGAAGTGCGTTTAGCCCTTAGAGGCTGAACTTCTCAAACACCACCTCACAGATACAGCAGAACACAGTGGGGCTGTGTGCATGGGGGTTAGCATAACCATCTGTCCTGCGCCCTTTCCTGCCTCCCAGGAAACAGCCCAGGAGGCTCAAAGGTGAGGGGAAGCTGTATTAGAGGCATATCCTTCACCCCCAACCCTGGTTCTGGAGGCCCAGACATTTCCCTCCAGTGAGAGACTCTACCCATCCTCCTCTCAGCACCACCCCCAGAACTTGCCCTCCTGGGTTTGCGGATGACCTCTGCCCTCCTGAAACCCAGTCCCCCCGAAAACTGAGCTCCCCTGCCAAGTTTACGATTAACCTCTCTATCCAAAACTTTATTCCCTTTCTTGTCCTGCCCCTGTTCCTCCCAGGATTGAGGAGGATCAAAGAAAAGGGGGGGGGCCTCCCTGGTGGCTCAGTGGTTGAGAGTCCGCCTGCCGATGCAGGGGACACGGGTTCGTGCCCCGGTCCGGGAAGATCCCACGTGCCGCGGAGCCGCTAGGCCCGTGAGCCATGGCCGCTGAGCCTGCGCGTCCGGAGCCTGTGCTCCGCAACGGGAGAGGCCACAACAGTGAGAGGCCCGCGTACCGCAAAAAAAAAAAAAAGAGAAGCCAAGGAGGGGGGACCTGGGATCCCAGGTCCTTGAAAGTGTCTGGTTTACCCTAAAGTGGTGGTTCTCAAACTTGAGCTTGTATCCGAATCACCTGGAGGCCTTGTTAAAACCCAGAGGGCTCTGCCCCACCTCCAGAGCTTCCAATGCTTGGGTCTGGGATGGGGCCCGAGAATTGGCCTTTCCAATAAACTCCCAGGGGATGCTGACGCTGCTGGAAGATGGTGAACACAAAGGTGAGGGGCGACGACGGCCCACAGCAGGGTCCAGGCAGGGGTGCGGCAGCAGACACCCCTGGAGGTGGTGGTCTCCCCGTAGGGCCTCTGGGATCACAGGGCCAAGGAGAAACAAGGAGCCCTGTTCAGGCCGCCCCCTCTGCCCCCGGCTGCCCCTGGAGGGGAAAGCAGCCTGGTGGAGGGAGCACAGGCTGGGGGCAGGCAGACCCAATGCGACTCCCGACCCTGTCACGGGAGCCAGTGTCCTTGGGCAAGTGTCCTGTTCGGTAATTCAGGTGTTAATGGTGCCACACGGTTCTCACTGGGATGACGTATATAAAACATATGCTCAGTAAGTGCTGCTCTTTCAGTCCAGTCCCTGACCTGCCTTTTGCCGCTGACGACTGATAACAGTGCCGTTGGGTTTTTGACCGTCGAGTGCGAGACTTCACATTTACCTCCACTCAGTTTAGTTCTGTCGGTTTGAAGCCATCATTCCAGCCTGCTAAGACGCTGTCACCTGGCAGCCTGCCTGCTCTTCCTATATCAGCATTCCTGATACCATACTGCATGTCTTAGGGTCCGGCGGGGGCAGGACAGCAGGGCTTCCTCCCGACGTCAGGGAAGAAACAGTTCCTAACTTACCGCTTCCGGCGCTCGGACCCAGGAAGCTGCCTTCATGGTTTCTACTGAGTCTTTGCACCCCAACTGGAAACACCAACTTAAAAAAAAAAATGGAAGTGGTAGAGGAAAGAAGGGTCCTGTGTACTCACCCTGGTGTGTGTTGCCACGCGGATACTTCCTGTGTAAACTGCAAAGCCTAAGAGATACCAGACCTGGGCAGCTTCAGAAGGGGGTGCTTTGGGGGATTCTCCCCTCAGTGGACCCTCTTCCCCATGAATAAACCACCAAAGAGAGAGAGAGAACTTAGGAACGAACTTCTAATAGAATTTAATGTTTTCAGGGATGGGACGGGCTGCGGCCTGAGGGTATAAACAGGGATTTCCGAAAGGCCCAGCGGTCCCAGAGGGCTGGGCTTGGCTGACTGGACGGCAAGGTCACCAGGTACTTTCTCTCTCCCTTCTCTGTCTCAGAACATTCTGGAACCACGGCTGCTCCTTAAACCCGAACTTGCTGTTGTTCCTTCTTCTTCACCTCTGCCCAGATGTCTGACAGGTCCTGGATAAACTGCTGGATCTAGCAAGGCCAGGGGACCGCAGTTAATCCCAGCAGGCGACAAGCCACCCATCCAGAAATGTCCAGGCATAACCTGCTTGTAAGGAGTCACCATTTCCTGTGACCGACTTTCCCTCATTTGACAATTATTCTAGTTGACATGGAGAATGAGGCTTAGCAGACTAGAAGTGATGAACATGGACGGAGTTGGGAACCCCTAGAGGAAGACGCACTGAGAGGATGAAGTACAGGCTGACAGTCTAACAAAGGGAGACAAAGGGAGGATCCTAAGCGGACTCAGAGGCTACACGCACTTAGCAGGAAGGGGTCAGCCAGGGTCAGGGCAGACGGCTCTCCACTATTTAAAAGCCTTCAAGGAGGTCATTTGCTTGAAACCCAGAACTGATGTTCGCTATGATAATCTTGAGTCATCAAGGGAAGTTTAAATTCTATTCACTAACTTTTGTTGTAAAGAACATGCAATCAGTATGACATAGCGAAAAAGCACAGCCACACAAGTCAGGGTCCTGCAATCTAAACACCCATCAGCAGACGAATGGATAAAGAAGATGTGGTATACACACACACACACACACACACACACACACACACTGGAATATTACTTGCCATAAAAAAGAATGAAATAATGCCATTTGCAGAAACATGGATGGACCTAGAGATTATCATACTAACTCAAGTAAGTCAGACAAAGACAAATATTATATGATATCACTTATATGTGGAATCTAAAAAATAGTACAAATGAACTTATTTACAAAACAGCAACAGACTCACAGACATAGAAAACAAACTTACGGTTAACGAAGGGGAAAAACAAAAACAAACAAAAAAACCCCCCAAAAAACTATAATGGAAAAGAATTGAAAATAAAAGAATATGGATATATACATACATACGTATAAATGAATCACTTTGCTGTTCGGCTGAAACTACAATATTTACAATTTACAATATTGTAAACCAACTATACTTCACTTTAAAAAAGGATGACGACCTGGGGTCCTGATGCAGCTCTGGGGAAATCACTTCATCTTTCTGGGACTCAGTTTATCTTTAAAAAGGGAAGAGGGAGAAAAGGTTGGTCTAGATGGCCTTTAAGATCTCAGTCTGGACTTCCCTGGTGGTGCAGTGGTTGAGAGTCCGCCTGCCGATGCAGGGGACACGGGTTCGTGCCTCGGTCCAGGAAGATCCCGCATGCCGCGGAGCAGCTGGGCTCGTGAGCTATGGCCACTGAGCCTGCGCGTCCGGAGCCTGTGCTCCGCAACGGGAGAGGCCACAAGAGTGAGAGGCCCGCGTACCAAAAAAAAAAAAAAAAAAAAAAAAATCTCAGTCCTAAAATTTCTCCTTTTTAAGAATGTTCTTAAATATGGGGCTACACAGACTGTCCAACACTCTCAAAAGCCCAGTTAGTTGCTAATACTGTTACTATTACCAACGTAATTCCTATTTTGCAAGAGAGGAGAGAAACAAACAGTGACTGAATTAGAGCAACTTTCCCAAGGTTATAGAGATGACAAGTCCAGTATTTCCCAAACTATGTTCTTGTAGTAAGTAATCACCTATCCCAAAAAGGGTCTGTGGTCAAGTACGTTTTAGAAACTTTATCTGCTTGGAGAGTCTCAGGGCAGAACCATAGCAAAGGCACTGTGAAGTCCTGTATTTTAAAACCAGCCACCTTTGTTTAACTTGAGTTTTCTAAATTTTGTAGACCGTAGAGCCCGTTTATTTCCCTGGAGGAGACTTACTACCATCCTGGGATTCTAGGGTTTGCCAAGCACGGTTTGGAAAATGCTGCTCCAGTTTGGGCTTTATTCAGAAACAATAATGCTCAACCTTCCACACACACTATACTGAACGCAAATCGTCTTGGCCTTTTGCAAAATCACTTTCCCTGAGTGGTACCTCGTTCCTGATTCTAAGTAAGTGGCTGCTTTCTGAAGCCCATGCGTGGATCTGTTGGAGGGACACTGCTGAGAACGATCATTTCACTGAGTGTCTCTGAAGCCTCCTTGAAAATGTTCAGCTAGAGGTTAAGTGCTGGGAACGTTTCGCTCTTCCTGAAGAAACCATGTGTTTTCTTATTTTGGTACAAGAACTATGTGTTGCTTTTGCTTCTGGTTACCAGGAAGCTCAGAGCCAACTACTGTCCCTGTTGAACTACTGTCCTCTATAATCCAAAAATCCAGAGTCCATACATCTCTCTCTCGCCTTGACCTCAGATTTTAACTTATATTTTCCCAGGTCTTTATTTTTCTTTTTTCAGGCTACTTAATCACGTGTGTGTAGGCTCATATCCTACAGGAATGAAGTGGAATATTTAAAAATAACATTTGGGCAATATGAGGAATTCCTATCGAAGCAGATCAAGGTTGAGAACAGGAATTCCCTGGTAGTCCAGTGGTTAGGACTCGGCACGTTCACTGCTCGATGCTGGGGGCCTGGGTTCGATCTTTGGTGGGGGAACTAAGATCCCACAAGCCGTGCAGCCGGAAAAAAAAAAAAAAAAGAGGTTGAGAGGGAGTCCGAAAGCTCAGAATTTGGAGTGGATGGACTGTAAGCTACGGGCTGAGCAGGGGATGCTCGCCCACCACCTCCTGCCCCACCTTTCTTTACAACGGCTAAAGGAGAGGATCTGAGGACGGCTGGGCGTCCTGAGACCCTACTGCCGGGGAGAGGGGTCTACGAGGCCAAAACTCTTTTTATAATAATACTAAGATGTTACTTGTCTTTTTTGCTCTTATTTTCTTGAGAGTCTACAGGGGCTTTTACCAGAGTGGGATGTGCCCGTGACGTAGGCTATCACGACAGGCTGAATGCAGAAGCAGGTGTGGCAATCCACCTGTCCTCCAGGGAGCCACGCATTCAAGGGATTTGCATAAATACTTTTTGAAAACGTGTTTTTCATTAAAAATGCTGTATGTGGGGCTTCCCTGGTGGCGCAGTGGTTGAGAGTCTGCCTGCCGATGCAGGGGACACGGGTTCGAGCCCTGGTCTGGGAGGATCCCACATGCCGCGGAGCAACTGGACCCGTGAGCCACAACTACTGAGCCTGCACGTCTGGAGCCTGTGCTCCACAACGAGAGAGGCCGCGACAGAGAGAGGCCCGCGCACCGCGATGAAGAGTGGCCCCCACTGGCCACAACTAGAGAAAGCCCTCGCACAGAAACGAAGACCCAACACAGCCAAATATAAATAAATAAATAAAAATTTTTAAAATGCTATTTGTGTTAATGTGCTTCTTACTGTCATTTCTAAATGAATTACTTTTAATTTTTCTGCTTGAGTTTCTAATGAGGAAACATCAATTGATAGAACCCATATAAACAGAAGCTCTTTGAGGGTCTTCAATAAATTTTATGAGTGTAAAGGTATCCTGCTACCAAAAAAGGTTGAGGAGCGCTATTTCAGAACAACTTTTCTTACAAATTCCCTTTACAGTCTTTGGACTGTTAATAATTCTGCTCTAATAAGCCTTACGATGCAGGCTGATTCTTTGGTTTAAGGAAATCCTACTTCCCGGCTGGTCAATCTGCCTGGCATTGTTCTAGATGCTGGGGATACAGCAGGAAAAAAGCAAACAGAAATCCCAGCCCTTGGGAGCCTACTTTCTACTATTTCATGGCAGAGCTAAAGGCTTTTGCCAAAAAGGATAAATAATTAATCATGGTTCTCTGCACGTTACAAGAAGCACGGCTACTGCATCTGCTGGTGCAGCTTCCCAGACTGCGGGATGCGGGTACCTTTGGTCAGAAGTGAGACCGTTTCAGGTGGCACACGGACATGGCATCCAATAGCTTTGAATCAGACAGTGAAAAAGTCATTTCCTTTCAATTACTTCAAAGAGAAAAATCTCAGAATGGTACTAATATGACTCTGACCCTTCCCTGCCCTTGCTGATTTCCCTCCCCGCACCACCCGCCAATTTTCTCTTTTCCCCAAGCGTGGGGGTCAGTCACAAGCCTTCAGCATCTCACTAGAACTTAATAAGACTCTTTTGTGTAACTAATGAATGCAGTAGCGGGTCCCTGCAGTAGGGGCCAATAGAGCCTTGGCGCTAATGCAGTGGTTCTCAAAGTGTGGAACCCAGACCAGCACCATCACCTGGAAACTTGCTGAAAATGGAAATTCATGGCTTTTCATCTCGGACCCACCGAGTCTGAGACTCTGGGGGTGGGATTCAGCGATACGCCCCAGCCCCGAGGTGATTCTCATGCTGCGAAAATTTGAGAAGCACCTACTCTGTAGGAATCACGCCTCTGCCCAACCCATGGAGAACCATCGTGGCTCAGTCGAGCCAGCTGGCCAGGCACTTGGGCCTCCTCTTACCGTGTCCAGCTGTTTGTGCGTGTCCTCCAGGGACACGGAGCTCGCCTCCCTCAGCTGCTTGCTCACGATCTGGAAGAGGTTCAGCGTTGCCATCTTAATGGTGCCAAGCAAGAGGGTCTTCTTGGCGGCGGTGTTCTGGATGTGCGCCCAGCGAGATTCCTGGGGAGGAGAATGAGGGCGGGGCGTGAGTGCTAGGAGTGCGTGCGCGCGTGTGTGTGTCCCTTACCCACCCGGGGCGCTCACCCAGATGATGACGTCGCTGCGGGCGCGGTCGAAGCGCATCTGCAGGCGCGCCAGCTCGTTGTTGTGCTGCAGGACCTCGTCGTCCTTCTCCTCCTTGTAGCGCGCCAGCCGGGCCTTGGCGCGCTCGACCTTCTCCTGGCCCTCCTGCGCCGACTGCATGAGGTCGTGGTGCATGCTCACCAGCGTATTGTAGCGCGCGATTACCTCGTGGATCTCTTCGAACTGCGGGCGGGGATGGGCCGGCGGGGGTGGGGGTGGAGGGGAGGGACGGACTCGGACGAGTGCACCGCCGCCCAAGGGGCCCGACCCCACTCTGCGCCCTCCACTCCCAGCCTTCGATGCCTCTGCCCGGCAGTGAGGCCCTGGGCCAAGGGGCAGAGGCTGTGAGGCCCTTGCAGTCCCCCTGTGCTCCTCCTGAGTTGGTATGGGCCGTGGGCCACGTGTTGGGAGCACGTGCATCTCCACCCAGGGCTCTCAGTCTTGACTGCCGGTTATTAGAATCACCTGGGAGCTTCAACAAAGCTACGTGCCAGCCTCCACCCTCAGAGACCTGGATTAACAAACCGCTCTGAAGGTTCCCCAGCTGAACAGGAGATAAGAAAGCCAGACCCTGCTTTTAGGAAGCCTTACAACTTGGGGTGGCGGGGTAGGACAGGCAGGCAAGTAAATAGTCAGTTACAACACAGAGTGATAAGCCCTCTCGGTGCCTGGGGGATGGGCTGCAGGCGACCGTTGGGTAGTATCTTCAGCCTGGTGCTCTCTGGTATTTGTTCAACAGGGGCTGAGGCCTCCCTCCGGCGGGGTCTGGAGAGGGTGGGTACCAGTGGGGCAGGTGGCTGGCCAGGCTCAGCTGCCCCGTCTGCCACAGTGCAGGGCCACGCTGCTCTGGCCCTAACTCAGCAGAACAGAAGCCCTGTAACCCTCCCTCTCTAGAAGGCGCTGTAAGCACCAGCTCCAGGATGCCAACTCACGTCCCGGGGCGTGGGGGGGGGGGGGTTATCAACACGTGACTTCCAGCCACCCAGGGGACACTCCCTGAGTTGTCTCTCCATCTCATGACATTTCCAGTGATAGACTGGTGTTCCGGGAACTGGCCTCTCCCCAAATACATCCTCTGTGGGCAAGGGCCACTTAACCCAGCATTAGAGGAGATGGGGACAGCCAGAAAAGGCTTCCTCAGGAAAAGGATGGTTAAAATGAGACCAGAGGTATGACGAGAAGACGGGCAGGTAAAGGCAGGTGGGGGAAAGCGAAGTAGTACAGGTAGACGGAACAGCCTGGGTAAAGATGATGGGGTATGTGTGGCATATCCAGGATGAGCAAGAGAGTTTAATATGAATGGCCTGGGTTCAAGATGGGGAGGGAGAGATCACCCTGGAGAAGTTAAAAAAGTGCCCAGTAAACCCTGAGTGTGAACTTCATCCACTGAAGGAGAGAGCAGAGAGAGAACTTCCTGTCTGCATTTCCGAGAGATGCAATGGTATACAACAGCTAAAACGAATGGGATACATCAGAGCACCTAGGAGCACCTCTCCAAAACTGAACGCTGATGTCAAAAGGCCTCAGGTGCCAGCTTGAAGAGGCTCCCACTCTCCAAAGATGGGACCCTTTGAACATCAGTAAGAATAAGTGCAAAGGATTGAACCATATCAAATGTGTTGTTCGCAGTGATACTAACAACATTACATGGCACTTTCAGAGGCTGCTGGAGAACCAACTCATTATTCTGAAGACTGTAATAAAGAATCAAGCATTTAACAAGATTTTTCTTTAAGGCCCACCTAGTCATCAACTAGTTGATGAAGGGAAGTATGAAGTCCTTTTCCTGATGGTAGTATTCTAGCTAATATGTGAAGAGGGGGACTTAGGACATTTCCAGCACCCTAGAAGAATCTTTGGCCCCCTTTCAGTCAGTATCTGCCCCGAGGAAACCAGAATTATGACTTCTATCCCCCATGATTCATTTCACCTGTTTTTAAACATATCAGTGGAATCACACAGTATGTCCTCTTTCATGTCTGGCTTCTTTTGATCAGCATAGTAATAACGTCTGGGACACTTGAGAAACACATCAACCAAATGCAGTTTGGGGACCTTATTTGGACCCCGATTGGGACAAACCAGCTGTACAAAAAGCTTTTGTGCAATAACTGGGGAAATTTTGACGTCAGCTGGATATAGGTATTGTGGCTATGTTAAAAAGAGCTCTTTTAGAGCCATATAATGAAATACTTACAGATGAAAACAATATCATTTGCTTCAAAATGGCAGCGATGGGGATCTGACAATGAGCTGATGATTGCTGGAATTAGGTGATGAGTAATGGGCATTCAATAGACTATTTTCTCTGCTTTTGTATACGGCTGAAATTTCCCATGATACAAAGCTTTTTTTTCTCTTTAAATCATTGATTGGAAAAAAGCCATAGAAGGACATGTACATACTATTCAGTTTATGGAGAGTGTAAACTGTGGCCCCAAATAATAACAAGCCTGAGAATGAGAAGCTTAAAAATCTGGATTACTGGTTACCTCTAAGGAGAGGAGAAGAATGGTGTTTGGAAGGGGGGCACACTGGGGGTTTCAATTACCAGTCGTGTTTTATTTTAGAAAAAAAAGGGGCAAATTGGGGGAAATATTAAGATGTGACGAAGCTGTGGAGAGTACTTGGGTGCTGTTATATATTTATGTATACTTTTCAGTACACTTAAAATATTTTGAAAGAAATAAAGGACGAGGAAAGAGAAAGAGAGATTGGGACCCCACTGGCTGTAGAATGCTGGACAGACTGGTGGCGAGGAATAACGCAGAGCTGAACTCCTGATGAGGTACACCGGTGGTCTGGATGAGGAAGGGGCAGGGGCTGGATTCCAGAAATACTTAGGAGGCAGAATAGACCAGATCTGCTGATGGATGGCTGCGGGGAGTGAGGGAGAAGGAGAAGGGGTCCAGGAAGAAGCCGGAGTTCTGGCGAGGCTGTGGGTGGGTGGTCTTGCCATTCACCAGCACCGGACCCACCAGCAGCAGCGCTGGCCTGGGGATGGCGGGAAGCAGTTGTGGACTCAATAAATTAGATGTAGGGGCCTGAAACTTAGGAGGGAGCTCCAGGCCAGAGAGATCCAGGCCAATCTCCTCCATTCTAAGACACATTTTACTGGCTCTAAATTTGAGTCGTGTCCTATAATCTATCTACTGCTTTAATATACTAGTCTTCTCTCACTCCCCCACCTCCCCCAAAACCCAATTATTAAATGAACAATTTATCATACAGTAGGTAGTACCTTAGAATGCAGGAAGTAACACGGACTTGGGACTCATGCATAAATAAACTAGGTTAGTGGTTCTATATGGAAATTGCCAGGACTTTTAAAAGAGTTGTGCATCCTTTGTCTCCCTGTGCCCCCCACAGGACATGGGTTCGCACCCCAGAGGGCGTACCTCATACCTCTCTCCACCCTGGTGAAGGGCCCTGCTGCTGTCACATGGGAGGATGGGGGACATAGGTGGATGGCCGTTGACATGGGTGACATCCATCAGAGGCCCAGGGAATTCCTCAGGGAGAAAAGTGCAGGGTGTGGGACAAAGACCCGAGGAACTTGAGGAAGAGGAGCCCCAGAGGAGCCTGAGGAGAAAGGGCCAGAGGTAGCCTGAAAGTAGAGGAGGGAGGAGTCCCAGAGGCAAGGGCACAGGTATATTTCAAGCAGGAGCATGGACAGTGTCAAACGCTCCAGAAAGCATGGGTGGGCAGAGGGCAGACAAGTTCCCTTAGCTCTGGCAACAAGGCAACTTTGTGAAGAGCAGTTGTCAGTGGCTTTGTGGGGCCCACCGAAGGGTGGTTAGAAGCAAGGGCTCTGCCACTTATAAGCTGTGCATCCCTGAGCAGGTTACCTAACCTCTCTGAGCCTCCGCTTCTTCCTTGTAACAGGGTGAAATGATGGCTTTCTTCTGGAGGCTAGTGAGTGGACTGAGCAAGGCTACGCTTGCAGCACCCACCCAGCCCAGGGCGCAGCACGTGCTAAGTGCCCAGCTCTGCGCAAGGCTGGTGCTTTCTCTGCCCATCTACTCTCAAGTAAACTAAAGAACACCAGGGAGGAGGGGAAGCAGGGAGAGTGTGGATCACATCCGACGCAGGCCAAGCTGATCGCTGGTGCTCCAAAACAAAACCTCGCTCCTAGACACAGACACGGGACCCATTTAGAGACAGGTCCACAGACGTCACGCGCACAAAGATACACCGCCAGGTTCCCACCCTTGAGAAATGAGTCCAGCCTCTCCAGGGGCCTCTGCCAGCTGCCCTCCTTGGCTGGAGGCCTCTCCCCAGGGCAGGTGACCATCCCTGCCCGAGTCCCCCCACAGCCCAGGCCCCTGGGGAAGAGTAGGTGGGCCTGAGGAACCTCCCACCCCCCTCGGCCCTCCACGCACCTCGGAGTTCTCCACCACCTTCTCCAGGTACTTGTTGAAGATGGAGTATTCCTGCAGCTTGGCGCTCAGCCTCTGGTGCTCCAGCCGCAGGGCCGCCATCTCCTGCTTGGCCTTGGTCAGCTCTTGCGTGCACTGCCTCTTGAGTTCTCGCTCCTTGTTGGCCTTCTTCAGGGCCCGGATCCGTTTCTGGTCGTTCTCCTGGGGCCAGGGAGATGATGCCAATCGGGCGTGGGTCCTGCCCTCCCTGGGGCCCAGGCTGGTGGGGCTCCCACAAGGCCTCTGTCCACCCTGAGGGTGGACGGCGGTGGCCAGGCTGCCCATGTGGCGGATGAGGTGTAAGGAAGCACGTCTCCAGGGTTATTTGAAGCTGGTTGAGGGGCTTTCTATGGACTGAGGAGGCTGAGAGGACAGGGATTTAATCCAACGTCAGAAGGTGGCCTTATGGGGACAAGAGAGGACGTGATCCTGACTCTGCGGGATCTGAGCTCCGGGAGCCCCACGCCCCACTGGGCTCAGTGTCTGGAGAGAACTCAAACCCTGGGAAAGGCTGGGAAAATCTTCTGATAAAGTTTCCGTCTCTATTCTTTTTTTTTTTTTTTTTTTTGGCCGCACCGCTCCTCTCGTGGGATTCTAGGTCCCCGATCAGGGATCGAACCGGAGCCCCCTGCAGCGGAAGCGCGGAGTCCTAACCGCTGGACCGCCAGGGAAGTCCCTCATCTCTATCCTTAGTGGTGGCCATTTGTCACAGGGCGGAGTCCTGGGCCCAGACCTGGGAAGCCCAAATGTTCTCCTGATTTGGTGCCTCACCTCCTCCAGTTGTAGAAACGAGAGGCAGGAGACCCTCTCTTCCTTTCCAAAGCTGGGGCAACACTGCTGGAGCTCTAGGGAGACGAGCTAGGAGGTGGGCCTAGTCCGGAGGGCCTGGTGGGGCAAGGCCATTCCGGAGAGGATGTTCCTGTAGCTCAAGACTGGCATCAGGTGGGGACAGGAGGAGATGATGCAGGGAATTCAATGCCCAGAAAGAGACACGAGGCTTAGCTGGTGCAAGTGGGCTGGTCCCGTCCTCCTTCCTTCCTTGGGAGGACAAGCTCTCCTCCCAAGATGAGGGGCAGACCTCTCACACTGCCTGTGTGTGGCTCCTTTCCGCCTTCAGGGGCTGTGGTGATTCCACCCAGATGGGTGCCTGTGGTGGTGGCATTTGGAAGACACGGAAGAAGGCACCCGGGGGATTTGCATTCTGCCCTGTGGGTCCAGGAGAGGACAGAGGGGCCCCAAACCAGTGGTTTCCAAGTCCAGCCGGGCATCACAATCCCCTGGGGATACTTTTAACAATACAGTCGACTGGGCCTGACCTCAGGCCTGCTGAAAGCAAGGAGAGGGGAGGGGCCCAGGGTCCATATCTGTAACAAGCTCTCTAGGATTCCGACGATTTGCAGAACCCCTCACCCCCAAATCTCCTGCCACCCCAAGCACTCCATGAGCTTTTCTCTGGCTGGTAAGAAAGACTGGACCTCTGGAGAATAATGCCTGGTCCATCAGCTTCCTTTCCCACCTGGTTTAGGCAGAGAGAGAGACAAAGATGCTTGAGAACAGGACTGCCCTGTAGCAGAGGCCAGAGGTTACCCCCTGGGGCTGGGCCAGCCCTTCAAGGCTCGGCAGGTGCCCGGTTGGAGCCAGTCTGGAGAAATCTGGATTTTAAAATGGCTAAATCCCTCCTCTCAGGACACACGGAGAGGGGTTGTCTCGGAGGGGACTCCAGTACCTGGTTCTTCAATGCCCCCTGCCTGGGCCTTCAGTGCAAGGGTGGAGGGGTAGGGTGAGCTGGCGTGACTAAAACCCTGTCTGGGGGCTTCCCTGGTGGTGCAGTGGTTGAGAATCCGCCTGCCAATGCAGGGCACACGGGTTCAGTCCCTGGTCCAGGAAGATCCCACATGCTGCAGAGCAACTAAGCCCGTGTGCCACAACTACTGAGCCCACATGCCGCAACTACTGAAGCCTGCGCACCTAGAGCCCGTGCTCCGCAATGAGAAGCCCGCGCACCACAACGAAGAGTAGCCCCTGCTCGCCGCAACTAGAGAAAGCCCGTGCGCTGCAACAAGGACCCAACACAGCCAGAAATAAATAAAATAAATAAAAATTTATTTAAAAAATAAAACCCTGTCTGATTCATCTTTGTATCCCCAAGTGCCTGGCCCTAACCGTGGCACATTCATTCATTTATTCATCATCCATCATTCATGCATTCACCGCATAAACTGTATGTGCCGACCACAGGCAAGGAAATAGGAAACAGCAATCTAGAGGGGGCAGAGACGGACAGGGCAGCAGGAAACTGTCAATGCAAACGGAGCAGTAGGAGGGGGAGATACAGGGGCAAGCCCCAGGCACTGGTGAGCACCAAGGAGACCTCTAACCCAGGACGAGGAGTCGGGGAAATGGAGGCTGAGGAGGGAGGGGGAAGAGGTAGGGAGTGGGAGGAGGGGCAAGCTGGCCAACTGCAGAGTGCGGCAGCCCTGCTGCAGCAGGCCACACCCCTTCGTACCCGGATGAACTGCTCAAACTTCTGTATGTGGGCTTTCAGCTGGGCCTCCTTGACTCCCAGCTCCTCCCAGCGCAGGTTCAGGGTTTCCATTCTGCGCTGAAATGTCTAGGGGGGAGGGGGGAGCAGAGAGGTCAGGAGGACCCCTGAATGGGAACCAAGGAAGGCCCCAGCATCCCCTGCCCTAGAGCCCCTGTCCCCAGGTGCCCACTTTCCACCCCATGTCTGGTTCAGAGCAGAGCATCGCAGGACACTGGTACCCCAAGACTCGGATCCCTTCTGTGCTGTGCAGAGGAAACACAGGATCACCGCCCACGATGCCTGGCTCTAGCCACCACCACCCCCAAAACAGAGGGCCGTCCTCAGGCTCTCCCTGAGCCGTGGCCCTCCCCGCATCCAGCCCTTGCGTCTCCCACCTCCTTCTTCTGCTCCATGGCATGGTGCATGAGCTTGGCCTCTTTCTTCTTCTCCAGCAGCCGGATGGATGGGGAGTCTGAGTGGTCCTCAGTGCTGGGGAACTTCCTGCCCAAGACACAGGCAATAGGGACTGTGGACTCTGAGCGCCTGGGGCAGCCCGGGACCAGGAGGAACCCATGGAGACAGGCACCCACGGGGAGGGAAGGCGCCCTACCCCGTCTGAGCGGAAAGAACGGTGTGCTCAGAGGGAGAGAGGGCCGTGCTGGGGAGCAAGCTGGGGCCGGGGATGGGCGGGATTGGTGCCAGCGTGATTTGCGGTGCTGGGTTATAGGAGCAGGGGGACAGGTGGGAAGGTGGGGCACCGGGTGGGCACGGTGGTCCCGGGCCCTCCGACACTCACTGCAGCAGCTGCACCAGCCTTTGCCCATACTGCAACCGGAAGTACTCGGCCAGATCCTCCCCCTCCGTGGTGCCCAGACTCATGGCGGCCGGGACCTGACGGCCCAGCGGCCGAACCTTCACAGTGAAACGGGGTAGCGGAGCTCAGGGGTGGTGGCAGGGCTTGCTTCTCCCCTCCTCCTGCTTTTCAGGGTCCCACAGAGGGTGGGTGTCTGAGAGATTCAGGGAAGATGGCTGGAGGCTGCCTATCGGCAGCTCAGGATGTGTCGGCTGGGAGATCTGGTGACCTAGCAACAGGTCTCTGGGTTCTGTGAGCCACAAGCGGAACCCAGACTTTGCCCTTTGACCCCTGTCCACACTGACCCCACTCTGGCTGGGGTCTGGCTCTCTGCTCCTGTATTTATTTATCCCTCAGGAACTCTGGGAACGAGTTCGGCCTGATTTGAGGCCTGATTTGATGCTGGTGTGGGGGGCCGGGGAGGCAGGGGCTGGGCGTCCATGGCTGCGAAAGGGGGGTTTTGGTAGAGGCGTGTTTTTGCAGGGCAGCCCTGCCCGGGGGGGCTCCCTCCTGGGCTCAGGTGTGTGTGTGAGGGCGAGGCAGGGGGCTGGGGCTGGGACAGATGATTGAGGAGGAAAGAACTGAAGGAAGCTGTTTAGCTGAGGCAGGGGTAGGGGTGGACAGAGGCGCATGGGGCCCGTGGGAGGAGGGGGAGAAGGCCCGAAGTTGAGAGACAAGCAGTGGGTGAAGGATGTGTAGGGGTGTATGTGTTGGGAGGGGGCTGGGGAGGGGTGCAGATAGGCGATAAGCCTGGGGACCAAAGAGGCCGCCCCCCGGAGAGATGGAGGAGGCCCAGGACGAGGCCCCTCTTAGGGTAAGAGACTCAGGGCCAGTGCCATGTTTTGAGGTTGGCGGAGTATTAAAATAGGAAGAAATGCCGAAATGTGTTAACATAAATGTCAGATATTTTACATGTCTGCTTTATGACGCCTGCCTTCCTTGATCCCATCAGGGCATTGTGCATCTGGCCCGAGGTCCAGCGTCTAAATCTGAGACCCTGTGTGTGAGGCGGACACCCTGGGGCCCCCGCCCGGAGGTTAACAGCCGTGACCTCGCGCCCGCCGCTGCCGGGCACAGGCTTCCGGGCTCCGCTGGGTTCTCCCTGCTTCCCCCGCGCACGCCGGCCGCGCGGCCCGGTTCCCCTCCGGGTCTGGGATGCGGAGCCGGGGTCGGGCGGGGGGTCTCGGGCGGGGCAGCGTCCCAAGCCCGGCAAGTCCTCCGCGAGGCAGTGCCTGTCCTCTGGCGCCCCCTGCTGGCCGCCCGAGCCCGCCCTCAATCCCGGCCGGGGAGGAGGAGGAGACGTGGCGGGGCGCGGCCCACCCCGCCCTTTCGCATTCCCTCCCCCAAGTCTCGCGTCCAGAGCCAGCCCGGCGGGATCTGCAGAGGCATCCTGACGGCCCCCACCCCGCCCAAACACCCCCTCACCAGCCCACTCCACCCTCAGCGCCTCCACCCGAGAGGGTTCTCCATCGGGAGCACCCGCACGAAACAGACGCTCTCCTTTTTACTCCCTAGAGTTTGGCACAGCGGGGGTTTCCCTCCCGTTTCCCCCAAGAGGGTGTGTGTGTAACGCCCGGCCTTGAGGAGGAGGCTCTCTGTTTCTCTCACCTGCTTGACCTGGATTTTTTTTTTTTTTTTTTTTTTTTTTTTTGCGGTACGCGGGCCTCTCACTGCTGTGGCCTCTCCCGTGGCGGAGCGGCATGAGGGATCTTCCCGGACCGGGGCATGAACCCGTGTCCCCAGCATCGGCAGGCGGACTCTCAACCACTGCGCCACCAGGGAAGCCCCTGCCCTGGTATTTTGACACGTCCTTGGTTGCATTTACAACCAAGTGGTCCAGGGCCAGGTTGGTGCATACAGGCAGCTGCCAAGGCATCTTCTTCTCCTGCCGGTTACGTGCCCATGTAGCGTTTCTGTTGCTTCTGTACCTTGTGGGAAAGTCATGAGAATCTTCATCCCCATCACCCACCATCCCTCCCTGGGGTCTCACTGCCTTTTCCAGAGCTGTGGGTCAAGATGCAGGGCTGTCTGGGATTCACAGAAGTCTGTGCTCTCCCCCAATCCTCTCCTCTTCCCTTCCCTCCTTGGGTGAGCCCAGCTTTCTTACCACCCTTCACCCCCTACCTCCACTTTTCCATCTTGATATTTGCCTCTGAGGCATCTAGGAAAATCTGATGGATTTAGGTTGTTGGGAACCAACAGGCATAATATTTTCTGTTTTCTATCCTGTCCCATTCTCCCTCTGAGACAATTACCTGTTTGAAAAGGGAGAGGGGCAAAAAATATCAGGAGGAAGAAAGATCTAGGTTAACGTCTCAAAAAATATTTCCTGCCATATAGGCCAGCACAGTGCTAGGTACACACAGAGTACTGGGTGCGAGGAAACCACTTTTTGTCTATGTTATTTTCCATGTAAGTGGAATCACACAGATAAACTATATTAAATACATTTCAAAATGGACGTTATGGAAATTCCTTGTATTGGTCAACTATGTTGATGTTAGTTGCTGTAACAAACAATCTCAAGTCTCAATAGCTTACCAAGTTCCAGTACGGATTTTCTCAGTGGGGCAGCTCTCCTGGGAGATTCTCTTCCAAGCAGTGAAAAGTGTAAGCCCCTTCCATCTCGCAGCTCCATGACCTCCAAGGTCGCTACGGAAGGGAAAGAAAGAAAGAAAGCAAAGGCCCTTCTGCTCTTAACAAACCCATCGCCATGTCCATTCACTGACCTCTGGGGGGAACCGGTCACATGACTAGTTATGTTGCAAGGGGCTAGCGATGTGGTTTAGCTGTGTTCCCAGGAGCATCAAACCAGTTTGTGCTGTACTTCTTTTGAGAATTAAAAGAATGTTTGGCTGTAAGCTGAAAGCAGAGCTTTATAGAAGAACTAATTATAGACAAAGAAAGAAAAAAACAGGCCAGTCACAATCTCAAGTATGAAAATCCTTGTAAATCAACTATACTTCAATTTAAAAAAGAAGAAAATCTTAATGAAAACATTATCAAATTTAATTTAGTGTGAGGTTAAAAGAATAATTCACCAGGACCATGAATACAAAAATGGTTTAATATTAGGAAGTCTATTAATAAAATTAATTCTATAAATACGTCTCAGGAGAAAAGACTTAATGATCATTGGGATATACGCCAACAATGCATTGGAAAATTCAACATCCATCCTGATTTTTAAAATTCCAAATTATCAGTACACAAAGACACTTTATCAACATGATAAACAGATAACGTTATAATTTCCATTAAAGACATTTTTGTTAAAATTAGAGACATGACAGGTTTTCTTCTGTCACTACAATCATTTGACATTGTTTTAGATGCTCTGTCTATTGCAAAAAGACAAAAAAAAGTTTTCTATTTTTTTTCTTTTTTTCATAATGACAGATGCTGTGATCATGTACTGTGAAAATCCAAGAGAATGGTTAATTAGTGAAAAACAATTAGAATTTAATGTAATTCTATGCTATTTATAAGAAGATTGAGGTTGATTTATATGCATGGACATGGAGAGGTTTCTGTGATAAATTGCTATGTGACAAAAGCAAGATGCAGAACAGAATGTGTAGTCTGTGTGTGTGTGTGTGTGTGTGTGCGTGCATGCATGTGTGCCTGCGGTGTGTGTATAGTTAAGCACAGCCCTAGAAGGATAGCACCATATTTCTGGGGACAGAATGACATGGGGGTGGGATGATGGTTCTTTATATTCCTATAGTGTTTAATTTCTTTTTGTACAATGACCACATGTTATTTTTGTAATCTTGAAAAAAAATGAGAAGAAGATATCCATCCGTCTTGGCAGCAACAAAAGAAATTCTTAGAAATAAATAAATTTAGCGAGAAGTATGCAGGATCTTCAAAAAGAAATTAAAAAATTTTTACTCAGTGATATAAAGAACTGAGTAGAGACTTACACTTCTGAATAATGACTCAATATTGTAAAGAGGTAAATTCTGTCCAGATGGATTTAGGAACTTGACATACTTGCAATCAAAATCCCAGAGAGATTTTTTTTTCCCCAGAAGCTGACAAAATAATGTCTAAATTATTTGGAGAATTAGAGCACTTAAATATTGAAAAAGAAGAATAACAAGACTGAATGTCCACTGCTCCATACTAAAATATGTTATAAAGATAAAATATCAATGTCGCTAGTGTCACTCGAGACAGAAAAAACTCAATAACCTAAGAGCTTGGGCGAGTAACTTGGTCTAAGACAGAACTGACTCTCTAGACCCCCTAAAGCAGGGGTCCCCAACCCCTGGGCCACGGACTAGTACCGGTCCGCGGCCTGTTGGGAACCGGGCTGCGCAGCCGCGGGTGAGCAGGGGCGAGCGAGTGAGCGACTCTTCATCTGCCGCTCCCCATTGCTCGCGTTGCCGTCTGTGGAAAAATTGTCTTCCACGAAACCGGTCCCTGGTGCCAAAAAGGTTAGGGACCACTGCCCTAAAGGTATTAAAATTCACAGGCTTAAAAAACACCTCCGGCCAAAACCAAAACAAGTTGAAGCACACACCTCGAGGTCTGTTGAACCCACAGTGCCACAGTTTGTGATCCTGGCTACACTGAATCAGAATAGAAAGCCCAGAAACAGACCCAAGTTTACATAAGGATGCGTTGTATGCTAACGTGGCATTCAACCAGTGGAGAAGGTGTGCATTATTAAACAAATGGTATTGGGGTAACTAGCTGATTATTTGGAAAAAAGAAAAATATATACGAATTTATTTTATTTTTCAAGTAAGAATCGTATATACTTAGGGAGTACAACACGATGATTTGATATACATCTACATAGTGAAAATGGTAACCACAGTCGAGCTAATTAACGTAGCTACCTCACACAGTTACCATTTTTTGTGCGTCTGGTGAGAGCACCTGAGATCTACTGTCTTAGCAAGTTTCCGGCATTCAGTACAGTATTATTAACCATAGTCGTCATGCTGTAACGCTAGATCTCCAGGCTTCTTCATCCCACACAGCTGCAACTTTGTACCTTTAGACCAACCTACTCCCCTCAGACCCCCACTGCTCGAACCACCATTCCACTCTCCGCTCCTCTGTATTCCGCTGTTCTAGGTTCCATATATCAGTTAGATCATGCTGTTTTTATCTTTCGGTGTCTGGCTTGCTTCATGTGGTGTAGTGTCCTCGAGGTTCACCCATGTTGTTGCAAAAGGCAGGATCTCCTTCCTTTTTGAAGGCTGGATAATATTCCGTCATTCACATATACACCACATTTTCTATACCCATTCGTTGGCTGACGGACACTTAGGTTGTTTCCATATCTTGACTACTGTGTTTATGCTGCAAATAGCATAAGAGTACGGATATCTCTTTGAGGTACTAATTTCATTTCCTTTGGGTATATACCCAGAAGAGGGATTGCTGGAATGATTGATATGGTCGTTCTATTTTCAGTTTTGAGGAACCATCACACTGTTTTCCATATCGGCTGTACCACGTGACATCCCCACCAGCAGAGCACAGGAGTTACAATTTCTCCACATCCTTACCGATACCTGTTATTTCTGGGGTTTTTTGAAAGAAGCTATCCTGATGGGTATGAAGTGATATCTCGTTGCGAAAATATGTTATTTTTGAATCAGAAGGGTAACGAGTGAATATATTCTCACTGTCCATCATTCAAACAAAATTGATACAGCCGGAGCCCTAGTGATCCACCATCCAATCCCATTTCCCAGAAATGAGCTGCATTCAACAAATACTTGTGTTGAGTACCTGTGATGTGCCAGACCCTATTCTAGGCTGGGGATACAGCAGTGAACAGAACAACGTTCCCAGTCTTACGGTGATTGGGGGAGAAAATAGGAAATGAACTCTGGTGACTACATCTGAGACGCTGCCCCTACTACCACCACGAGTGACCATGAGTCGGGAGGAGTAGGGAGTTGGGACAAAGGAGCCAATCAAGGCCCACAGACCCAGGCACCTCCCATAAAATCTCCCCAACTGGGTTGTTTATCCTCCAGGCCCTGTGGGCCCAGGGCCCAGGGTCTAGGAGCTTTTCAAGAGCTTGCGACAATGTTTGAAGCCTGGAAATGATTGTTGGCTCTAGAGTACAGAATGAAAACCACAAAGTAAAGAATAAATGTTTAATTAGATGCATACAAACATGGTTTTCCCACTTCATGAAGTGTTAATGTTAGCATTCATACAATGTCTCACACATTTGAAAGTAATCTGTGGATTTGATTTCTTCATTTCTCAAAAATTCCCAATTATGCACAGATTTTTGGAAAAAAATCAAAGCAAATTGCGAATTAAATGAGTTATTTATAGACAAAAATTTCAAAAGTGTGTTTACAAAAATCCTCTCACATTTTTTCCCCCAAAATTATATTTAGTGTCGACGCAAATGATACTTAGTGTCGAGTGCGTTTATACTTAGTGGGAGTGTGTTTTTAATCTGTTTGTTGCAGCAGGGTTTAGGGCCGAGTGATGTACCCAGCAGGGTTGGGTTGTCCACAGATGGCCCAGTCGGGTCGTCACTAGTAGGATCGTGCAAAGCCAGGGCCTCCCTGACCCCAGCCATCTTTTCACAGAATGGTTCTCTTATTCCCTTTCGGCAGTCTGCTGAGGCTGGGGATGGCAGGCCCCTTCAGAGGCAGTTTCAAGGGCTTCTTACAGGGAAAGGATGAGGCAGAACCTTGGTTGTATTCATCTCAATGAATAGTCACGGGCCAGCTCTGACCTTGGCGCCTGGCCCCAAACCTCAGCCTGCTCCTGGGCTTGTCTCTGAAATGATAAATGACTCCCTGCTGTGTTCTGATGCCTGATTTCCCAACGCTGGTGTTTCTGAGAAGCGAACTACCACTGATCCAAATGAACGGCTCTGCTAGGCAGCAGCTGAAACCATCCCTTTCCTTCTGCTCTTGATGTCCTAGGAGTGTGGCTCTCTCCATCAGGAAGGGGGCCAACACTCTCAGTCCAGCTACGGGAGCTTCTGCCAGTCACTGTGTCATCGCCCTGGAGAGACCTAATGAGCAGAAAGAAGTTTCTCATGTTCTGATCCAAGTTATTCCATCTATTTTATTATTCCCCTCTCCTGGGACTCCTTCAGCATTGACACTTTTTTTTAACCTCAAACAAGTATTTCAATACATAGTCATCATACTTCTGTCTTCAAACATGAAAACTGATTTTTCAAAGACAAAATATTGCCTTGCATACATATATGAAGTAAAAGTATAAAGAACCACTGAGAATGATAAACACTGAATTAGGATAATGGCTACTACCTCTTGGTGATGGTGGAGAGAAGGTTGCTATACATTGGTCGTGAGTAATATTTTAGATTGGGCACTGGGCACACAAGTGTTCATTATGTTATTCTGTGTACTGTTGGTAAGTCAGAAATATTCCCTAATAAATTAGAAAGAAAAGATGGCATCTGCTCCCATGGTGCGTTAACTGCGTGTCGTTCTCAACGCTTATTGATTCTCCTCCAAGCCGTTTTCCAATCAGTGGTTTTCCCTTTCTCTTGTGACACCTTTCTCTTTCTCTGTCAATACCCTCCCCTTCTCATTCCTTGAAACTTGACTGACATTCCACCCTCTAACTTGACATTCATTTTCGTTAATAACTCTCTCTCGTCGGGTGTTCCCCCCATTATGTCTCTATATCACCTTGGAAACTGTGTGGTCTTAAAATATCTCAATGTCTCTTACCTGCCGCCTCTGCGTGTACTGCATGGAATCACAGAATTTTAGAGCTAGGACAACTTGAGATCATTTGTTCCAAACTTCTCATTACAGAGAAGAAAAGAATGGAGGCTTGGAGATTAAAATTCATCTTCAGCCACAACACATGAGGCTGACTTCAGGTTTCCCACAAGATTGCAAACCAGGAGGGGTTCTTTGCTCCTGTCCTGAGATGCTGCAGAGATGGGAGGGAGGTTGAGGGATACCAGAACCGAACATAAAAACTAAGAAGAAAACCCTAGGGAAACAGAAAGTGGTTGGATTTCTCTCTCTCTCTCTCTAATGGTAGCCTAGAGCAGAAGAGGGCCAGATACCAAAAAAAAAAAAAAGTTGGGGGGGCTCGGACCATGCCATTTCTCTCCTTTACATTGCTGGGAAGATCACTGCACACCCTATTTCCACTGTTTGGCAAGAAAATAGCATTAACCCAGTGCCAATGTGATACCAGCCCGGAGCAGTGAGGTGAGGGGGAGGCAGCCTTGGAGTAGATACAGGGGCACCCAGGCTGGACACACTTAAATGTTCCCTCTTTCAAGGGACAGAGAGTTGCAAGAGGGAGGCAGCCCCTGGAAAAGAGCAATGTCTGGGGAGGAGGTTCTGGAAGATTTACTGAGAAAGAATATTGCCTGGTTGGGAGAGGGAAGGGGGAGTGGTTGCTTTCAGACAGCAACACAGAGACTCTCTGACTGCCCAAGTACACACCGCCAGGCCAAGTTCATTGGTGGTTCCAAGGACACATGAGTTCAGAGGGGAAAATAATGGGATGTCTGAGGAGGGTAACTGTTATAAAAGAAAGGCAACAGACAGAAGTACCTGTTTTCCTGTACCAAGGGAAAGAGAACGAATGGATTAAAGGACTAAGCATTTAAAATAAACATAACAAATATACTCAGAGAGAGGAGGGAAGATATCAGAAACATGAAGCTGGAAGCAAGCATAAAGGATGAACGAATTCAAAGGATGTGCTGGATACGAAAACTGAGAGAAGTACTTAATGGATGCATTGAAGAGCAGATGCATATAGACAAAGAGCAATTAGTAGGTGGAAGACCATTTTTAGCAACTCTCCCAGAAGGCATCAGAAAGATATGGAAAATAAGCTAAGATACAGAGGATTGAAGTAAAAAATAGAAAATCTAAAGTAGTAATGGAAATTTCATAAGAAGAAAAAAATGTGGGGAGGGGGAAGGGTAAGCTGTGACAAAGCGAGAGAGTGGCATGGACATATAAACACTACCAAACGTAAAATAGATAGCTAGTGGGAAGCAGCCGCATAGCACAGGGAGATCAGCTCGGTGCTTTGTGACCACCTAGAGGGGTGGGATAGGGAGGGTGGGAGGGAGGGAGACGCAAGAGGGAAGAGATATGGGAACATATGTATATGTATAACTGATTCACTGTGTTATAAAGCAGAAACTAACACACCATTGTAAAGCAATTATACTCCAATAAAGATGTAAAAAAAAAAAGAAGAAGAAAAAAAATGGAGAGGGATGAAATATTTGAAGAAAAAAAATGACCAAGAATTTCCAGAAGAGACCTCAAATTGAAAAAAGTTCATATCTAAGAAGGAGAAAACAAAAAACAAACAAAACCCCAAAACCAAAAAATCAACCACACCTAGACATAGTACAACAAAACTAATTCTTTTCATCAAATTTGGGAAGATTTCAGTCATTATGTTTAAAAATATTCTCTTTTTTCTTTATTTTTCTCTTCTCCTTCTGGGACTCCTATTATGCGTGTGTTAGTATGCTTAATGATATCCTATAGGTCTCTGAGGCTGTGTTCATTTTTATTCCTTAGATTGGATCATTTCTATTAACCTACCTTCAAGTTGCTGATTCTTTCCTCTTACAGCCCAGATTTGCTATTGAGACCCTTTAGCAAAGTTTTCATTTCAGTAACTATGCTTTTTAACTCCAGAATTTCTATTTGATTCCTTTTTGTAATTTCTGTTTTTGTTGTTGTTATTGATAGTCTCTATGTGGTGAGACATTGTTGTCATACTTTGATTCTTTAGGTCTTTAAACATATTTGTAGTAGCTGGTTTAAAGTCTTTGTCTACTAAATTAAACATTTGTGCCCCCTCAGGGATATTTTCTGCCGGCTGTTTACTTTAATTATGTGGCAAATTTTTCTGTTTCTTTGCATGTCTTGTAAATTTTTGTCAAAAATTAGATATTTAAAATAATATATTGTAACAACTTGAAATCAGATTCTTTCTCCCCAGATTTGTTGTTGTTGCTGTTTTTTTGTTATTGTTTTTCTAGTTGCTGCTTGTTAGTGACTTTCCTCAATTAATTCTATAGATTCTGTATTCCCTGAAGGGTATAGCGCTTGAGTTCTCTGTTACGCGTCCCCCCCGACCCTTTTCTTAACTTCGTATTTTAAAGTCTGGTTTCCTAGGGTTCACTCCTGGTTCAGTATAATTTAGCGGTAAGCCGATGATCGGTCTAAAGATTTCGCTAAACGCCTTGCTTGTATGTCTTCTACCCTATGACAAGGAGATCTGTGTCTGAAGACACACATTCAAACTTCAGGCAGTTAACAGAACAGACTTAGCTTTCGCTTCCTGAGTACACAGGGCCTAAAGGTCAGTCAGAGGTGAGTGCCTGCAGCCTTTTTCCAAAGGCCTTTCCTAACCACGTGCCTGTGCACAGCCTTCTAGATCCCTAGGAATAGGGTGGAGCTTTTCAAAGTTCCCTGTGGTTTTCTAGTTCTCCAGGGCTTACTTTAAAACTTCTGCTGTTGTTGGCCAGGCTTCTGTTTGTTCCAACCAAAATCACAACCTTAGGCTGCTGAGATATTATTAGAAGATTGCTATTGTTTTCGGTAATGCCCTAGGAATACCACCTTCCCTCCCCCGCCACCCCCAGCTGTGAGTCAAGTCGAATAGCCATAACACCTTGGGAATGGAGATTTTTCGGGTAGCTTCTAACTTGGAAAAAATATTGACTGTGCTCTAGGAATGGGCTTTTAACAGAACTCCAAGAGAAATCAGACTTCTCCATCAGCTTTGAGACTGCTAACTTTTCATGGCTACTGGCCCACCAAGCTGGGGAGGGACAGAGGGCTGGACACGACTGTCTTGTTGAAGTTCAGTAGTTTCTCTTGGATAGATAATTTTCAGTTCAGTCAGTGGCTTTGGTACATTTCTAGAGTACTCAAATGGTTGACTTTAGTTGTATTGCCAGTGTTTTTGTTATTTTTATGGGAGAGTGGTTCACCAAGATCCTCACTTCACTGTTCTAGAAGTTGATCTCCCTTGAAACCATTTTTTTTTTAAGTACCTCAGGCTGCCCTGGTGGCGCAGTGGTTGAGAGTCCCCCTGCCGATGCAGGGGACACGGGTTCGTGCCCCGGTCCGGGAAGATCCCACATGCCGCGGAGCGGCTGAGCCCGTGAGCCATGGCCGCTGAGCCTGCGCGTCCGGAGCCTGTGCCCCGCAACGGGAGAGGCCACAACAGTGAGAGGCCCGCGTACCGCAAAAAAAAAAAAAAAAAAAAATTAACAAGACCAAACACAGGTCCTTTAGAAACACTAAATGCAAACTTCAGAGAAGAGTAACTAAGCAACAAGGACTGTGCTCAGCTGGGTGCGGGGTTCCCTTGCTCACGCTTGTTGCCTTACGGCTGCGAGATGGCTGTTTCTCCTCTCAGGAAAGGGGAAGAAGAGGGGATGAAGCTTACGCAGGAGGTGGAACCTGTGTCTGGGAAAGTTTTTGCTTTCCCCACCTGCAAGGGTATCTGGGAAGCTAAACATGTCACTGGAACACAGTTGCTGCCAGGAACACGATTTGGGTGAAGAAGAGAGAAGAATGGATATTGGGTAGGCAAGCAGAGGTTTCTGCCTCAATAATTGTACACCAATACATCTGAAAACTTGGGTAAAAAGGATAAATTTCTAGAAAAATGCAAATTTCATATGACCAAATAGAAAACTAAGTGTATATACACTTGGATGTACAGAAAAACCCCTGTTCTACTGACCTTCAAGCACAACCAGTTTTTACCATTTATTGAGGTTTGTCTTATACAAGTTGTTCCGTACAATAGAAAACATAAGAGAGAGGGAGAGCTGCTTTACTTATTTTAGAGGCTAGTATAACCATAATGACAAAACTGATTAAGGAAAGTGAAAGAAAACAAAGTGAACATTAATGCAAAATTAATTAATTAACGAATCAATTAAATATTGGGCAGTCAAATCCAATGGTGTGTTTTTAAAAAACATAACTTATCAGGATCAGATAGGGGTTATCTAAGATTTCATGGTTAGTTAAAAACCCAAAGTATTGATATATTGATGTAAAATTCATCACACAAATGGAGTAGAGAAGAAAAATCACCTCATCTTCTCCATACATGCAGGAAATTCTTGACATAGTTTATGATGAAATGTTAGAAAACTAGGGAAAAAAGGGAGTTTCTTTAACTTAATAAAACCTTCAGCAAACATCATACTTAAACCTTTAGATACATTCTTTTCAAGGTCTGGAACAAAACAAATATGGTTATTTAACCATAACTATTAGTATGGCATTAGAAGGCCTCACTAACCAAGACAATGAACCTCATCACCACCATCACCACTGACAACAAAATGTTCAAGTGTCAACAGGGTAAAGACAAAACTGATATTAGTTGCAGATGACATGCTCTTTTACATAGCAAACCCAACGGAGCCAAGAGACAGAGAACTAAAAAGAGGGTTCAGCAAGATAACTGGAGATGGTGCCCCGCATACAATAACCAATAGGGTTTGTTTTGACAGCAGTAGTCAATACCAATTGAAAATATAAGAGAAAGTAAAATTACCTTTCACAATAGTATCGGAAACTATCAAGTATTTATGATCTTATATAATGAAAACTACATAAGATCTTTTTGAAGTAAAATTTAAAACTTTATTAAAGGATATAAAAGAGACCTGAACAAACGGAGAGATATACCATATTCATGGATAATGTGACTTAGCAATTGTAAAGACGCCAAATTCCTCCAAATTAATGTACAAATTCAATGTAATTCCAATAAAAATTCCAGACTTTGGGCGGAGATGGTGCAAACGAACTCCAAATTTATAAGGGGAAATGAAACTTGAAAAAGAAGAGCAAAGAGGAAGGACACACTGAATACTGAGACATATTACAAAGCCAAGTGCTAAAAACAGTGTGACATTGTGCAGGAATAAATAGATTAAAGAAACTAAACAGAGAACTCAAAGGCAGGTCTAGGTATACAGAGGCAGTACCATAAATCAGTGGAGGAAAAGGTGGGCTGTTTAATATACGGTATTTTAACAATTGGCTAGATGGAGAAATATAAAGGTGGGTGCCTATCTTAAGCATATGTGAAGGAAACCCCAAATGGATTAAAGACCTTAATGTGAGAGACTAAAACTGTGGATCTAATATTGAAAAATGTAAGACATATCTTTGTAACCTGGTAGTCAGGGGTAGTAGATACTTAAATACGATCCTCAAAACAAATTGTAAGGGGAAAATTTTTTAAGTTTGATTACATCACAAATCAAAGCTTCCTGTTCAAAAAAGGACACCAAAGTTAAAAGATGGTGACAGACTGAACAGAGATATTTTCTGCATGAAAATCAACAAAGGATGAATATCTAGAATGTAGAAGACATTCCTACAGAACAAGAAGAAAAAAGACAGGATTATTAGGGAAATGCAAATCAAAACTACAATGTGGTATCACTTCACACCGGTCAGGATGGCTATCGTCAAAAAGTCTACAAACAATAAATGCTGGAGAGGGTGTGGAGAAAAGGGGACTCTCCTACACTGTTGGTGGGAATGTAAATTGATACAGCCACTATGGAGAACAGTATGGAGGTTCCTTAAAAAACTAAAAATAGAGCTACTGTATGATCTAGCAATCCCACTCCTGGGGATATATCCACAGAAAACCATAATTCAAAAAGATACATGCACCCCAATGTTCATTGTAGCACTATTTACAATAGCCAAGACATGAAAGCAACCTAAATGTCCATCAACAGAGGAACAGATAAAGAAGTTGTGGTACATATATACAATGGAGTATTACTCAGCCATGAAAAGGAATGAAATCATGTCACTTGCTGCAACATGGATGGAGCTAGAGATTATCATACTAAGTGAAGCCAGTCAGACAGAGAAAGACAAATATCATACCCTATCACTTATATGTGGAATATATGTGGAATCTTAAAAAAAAGGACACAAATGAACTTATTTACAAATCAGAAACAAACTCACAGACTCAGAAAACAAACTTCTGGTTACCAAAGGGGAGAGGTGGCAGGGAAGGGATTAATTAAGAGGTTGGGATTAACATATACACATTATTATGAAATAGATAAGCAACAAGGACCTGCTGTGTAGCACAGGGAACTCTATTCAATACTCTGTAATAACCTATATGGGAAAAGGATCTGAAAAAGAATAGATATATGTGTACATGTAACTGAATCACTTTGCTGTACATCTGAAACTAACACAACATTGTAAATCAACTATAGTCCAATATAAAATAAAAATTTTTTGAGAAAAGACAAAAGACAGGACACCAGACAGAACACTTTACAAAGTATATTGTGGAAATATGAGCTGTGAGCTTCGAACGCTTTGATTTAACCTTGGCTAAAATTATAGTTGGAACCAAAGGTCACAGACGACAACTTGAATATCTTGGAAGGAAAATACTTTTGAAAATGCAAGGCATGATCCTGGCTCACAGCCCTGGAGATAAGTGTAGCCGGGCTGTGAGTCCCCTGAAATCCTTTCATTTCCCAAACAGTTCAAAGTGCTCACAGCGTGGAGAAGAATGGCTCTCCTGGCCCTACAATTGCTTGGGCCTTGCTAAGTCTTTTGGTAGCTGGAGAACAAAGTAGCAGCTTGTTTGCTGAAGGAAGGAGGCAATATCCACCCCACCCCCAGGGGAACCTCAAGCTCTCTTAGCGCTAAAGGTGCAGAGCTGGGACCCCTACTCCCTACCCTAGAACCCTCAGCACCAAGAGCTAAACTCAGGAAGAGACAGAGCCTTCCTCCATTAGACCTGCCTCTTTTTTTATTTTTATTTATTTAATTTATTTATTTTTGGCTGCGTAGGGTCTTCGTCGCTGCGCGCGGGCTTTCTCTAGTTGCGCTGAGCAGGGGTACTCTTCATTGCGGTGCGCGGGCTTCTCATTGCGGTGGCTTCTCCCGTTGCAGAGCACGGGCTCTAGGTGCAAGGCCTTCAGTAGCTGTGGCTCGCGGGCTCTAGAGCGCAGGCTCAGTAGTTGTGGCGCACGGACTTAGTTGCTCCGCGGCATGTGGGATCTTCCCGGACCAGGGCTCGAACCCGTGTCCTCTGCATTGACAGGGGAATTCTTAACCACTGAGCCACCAGGGCAGCCCCGGCCTGCCTCTTTTTAAAAAAAATTTTTTTTAATTGTGGTGAAACATAAAATTGACCATCTCAAACATCTGTAAGAATACAATTCAGTAGCGTTAAATCCATTCACGTGGTTGTGCAACCAACCTCCAGACTCCTTCATCTTGGAAAACTAAAACCCTAAAACCCTATACCCACCAACTAAAACCCAAAACACCACCTCCCATTTCCCCCTGCCCCCAGCCCTGGTAACAACCGTTCTACTTTCGGTCTGTATGAGTTTGACCACCGTAGGTACCTCATGTTGTCACCAAGCCAGGTTTGTTTGCCCGACGTGCAGCGAGCCGAACGCTGAGACGCTGAGGTTTGCACCAGAGAAAGGGTTTATTCACGAGGCCGGAGACGGAAGAACTGATCTAAGCTCCACCTCCTTGAAGGTAGGGGCCTCGAGGTATTTATGGGATAAAGAAGCAGGGTGGTCTGAGGTGTGGGGAGCGTGGGGAAAGGGGATTGGAACTAAGAAAAAGGTGAGGCAGTCATCCTCCTGTGCTGGTGCAGGTGCAGCTAAGTTACAGGCTTCCTCATGAGACGTATGTTCAGAAACAGGCAGTATTTTTCGTTTCCTCTAACAGTGTACAAGGGTTCCGATTTCTCCATATCTTTGTCAACACCTGTTATTTTCTGGGTTTTTTGTTTCTGGTCTTTTGATTTTTTGATAGCAGCCATCCACAATGGGTATCTCATCATGGTTTCGGTTTGCATTTCCCTAATGATTATAGACGTGGAGCATCTTTTCATGTGTTTGTTGGCCATTTGTATATACTCTTAGGAGAAATGTCTATGCAAGTCCTTTGCCTATATTTATAATTGGGTTGTTTGTTTTTTGTTGTTAAGTTGTAGGAGTTCGTTCTTTATACTGGATCTTAACCCCTTGTCTGATGTAGGATTTGCAAATATTCTCTCCCATTCCATAGGTTGCCTTTTGCTCTGTTGATTGTATGCTTTGATGCTACACGTGCCTGTTTGCAAACTTTGTCCTCCACCTGTAAACCCCATCATGTTTCCATTGGTGGACGTCATGATGCTGGTGGTGGGCCCCAGTTTGGATGTAGTAATGGTACCCGGTATTTCTTCTCTCCTCTCCCAGGTCACCTTGCTTAGATTCCTTTGATTGTAGTAAGGCAAAGATTTCTGGGCACCAAGTAATACAGAAGAGTTCATTTTAAAAAATGGTTTTGTTTTCTAAATGCTTCTTTAGTCTCTATCCAAGAAAATGCCAAGCATATTCATATATTACCCCCTCTGTGGAAGACAGTGTTTCTTTAAATGTCCTGAGCCCCCGAGCTGGTCTGGCTCACCAGCCCCTGGGACAGACACAGCCAGGTAGGTTTGCTGCCCACAACTGGCATGGTGGCAGCTGTTGTGAGGGGGGAAGCATTCAGATCCCTCTCACAACTTTCCTTAGAAATGGTGGTCCTCCGTGGCCACTATTTATGGCAGGTTCAGTAGTGACACCACCCAACCATAGTTCTCTCACCTAATTCACCCCATGGAGGGCAAGCATTTCACTATTCTCCAATGGAAACCTTGAAAGCCTCTACAACCTCCAAGCAAAAGATTCTCTCCTGGGACTTCCCTGGTGGCGCAGTGGTTAATAATCCACCTGCCAATACAGGGGACGGACACGGGTTCGAGCCCTGGTCCGGGAAAATCCCACATGCCACGGAGCAACTAAGCCCGCATGCCACAACTACTGAGCCTGCGCTCTAGAGCCCGCGAGCCACAACTACTGAGCCCACGTGCCATAACTACTGAAGCCTGCGAGCCTAGAGCCCGTGCTCCACAACTAGAGAAGCCACGGCAATGAGAAGCCCATGCACCGCAACAAAGAGTAGCCCCCGCTCGCCCTAACTAGAGAAAGCCCGCGCACAGCAATGAAGACTCAACACAGCCAAAACTAACTAACTAACTGAATTAATTAATTAAAAAAAAAAAGATTCTCTCCTTACTGGAAGTCTAGTCTCTTTTCTGGGAAAAGGGCACACAGGTTTTAATATACCTTGTGAAGAACAATAGAAAGCGGCAGTCTGTCGATGCCATCTGCTTCCGGAGAGAAAGGAAGAGGCCGTATCATGGCGGTATCAGAGGGTCTCAGGATTTTCCCAAAGGTGACAAATCCTCCCATCTTTTTCCATCGGTAGGGGGCGAAGGCTGGTGAAAACAGAATAATTGGTAAACGCTGGTGAGGCCCTCACTGCAGGCACCCAAATATAAACAGGTGAGACTCGAGGGGCAGCCAGGGTTGGAGGGATGGGGGCTGAGAAGCAGGAGGTGATACTATTCCTATCAAGGCTCTGACCCCATATGGCCCCCATCAGCCCTGGGACCTTCAAGTGGTACATGCAGCCATTTGTCCTGTTTCTTTCACACTTACAGGGACTCCCACCCACCCTGACCAAGACCAAAGCAGCATAAGGGTAGCTTGTCTCCTCAGGAAGAAATACCAGCGGCTGCTCTGAGCTGGCAGGGCCGCTGGTACCCGTGTCTCTTACCTGCCAAGTCCACTGCAAACCCTGCAGCATCCCCGCTCCCAAGTCCTTCTCCCGGAGGAGTCCTATCTCTCACTCAAAGCCAGCTCAACAGTGGCACCTGATCCTCGTTGTTGTTGTTGTTTTCCCCCTGTAGTTCCCAGCTTCAAGATCTAAAGGGTCCTCGGGGAGCTGGCCTCACCCTGAACTGGAGCTTTGGGAAGGACCCGGGCCCATGTTTGCCAAAGGAAGCCAGGCGGGTGTTTCGCCGTGTGTTTGGTGCCCCCTGGTGGAACACTTCTGCATTGCGAGCCGACTCCCTTCTTCCCTTCCGGTCCTGGTTTGTTCTCCGCGGTCCCAGCTCATGGCCCTCAGCTTATGGCCCTCGCACTCCATGTGGAGGTAGAAAATGGCCTCTCTGGCCCGAGAGGATGCCTTCATCCCTGGCACAGGGTAGAGGGGATGCAGGAGTCCAAGGTTGCAGCCTATGATGGTTGACATGTGCAGAGCTGGAATTCGGATGCCGCTAGGAGGGAGCTCCCTGCGCCAAAGGTGCCTGCCTGGGGCTCCCCCTTCCACCGCAGACCCCCAACCACAGGCTCGCAATTCCAGCCCCCAGGGACTGCCCCTCGGGTTCATCCCATCACTCCCCTGGAGCCCTGGTTTTGAGGGCAGAGGGTCAGTCTAGGGCTGGGACTTGGGGCTCCATGTGGCCACGCTGCACAGCAGACCAGGGGCTCAGTGCCAGGTTCAGAGAAGGAAATAAACAGTCATTCAGTACATCCCTCGGGTTCCAGGACGCCATGCCGTTCTGCCGGGTGAGAAGGGCCGAGGCTCAAAGGAATGGAACATGTCCAGTCAAACGGCACAATTTGGAAGATCATGGAGGCCAAGGCCCTTGTTTTTCAGACTTGGAAGGTGAGACCTTGGAAGGGTAAGTGGTTTGCCCGAGGGGTCACATCTTAAGCTTCATTTCTGTAACAGAAGGCACCTCACCACATCACCCTCCCATCACAGATCACAGGCTCCCAGGGTCCAGAGGAACTGCAGTCCAGTCCAAACTCATGTCTCCAAGCTATTCCCCAACCAGACTTGAAAAGAGAGTCAGGTTTCCTGAACATTGCTCTGGAAAAGCCCTCTGATTTTGGAAATGTCTTCTGCTCTGCCCCACATCACAAGTATCACCAAACACCCATATCCCTGGTCTCGGTGGCAGTCATCCATTGTGGAAGGGACCTAGCAGGCTTAGGAGTAATGTCTTTTCTGTGTTGTCTTTCATTTTTATGATATAGGCACTGGTTTTCTGTCATTCTGGACTCTGCCATTTCTACAGACTTTTTCCCTCATCACATGGGTTCAAAATTGCAAAATCATCTGTGATCCTTGATATCTCCTTCTTCCCTAACCTCCACATCGTTAGTCAATCAATAACCAAGGGCTATATTGTTGATTCCATCTCTGAAACTCCCTTGCATACTGCACTAGTCTTCTCCGGCTGCCATAATAAAACACCATGGGCTGGGTGGTTTAAACCACAGACATTTATTTTCTCACAGTTCTGGAGGCTAGAAGTCCGTGGTCAAATTGCTGGTGAATTCAGTTTCTGGTGAGGCCTCTCTTCCTGGCTTGGAGACAGTGGCCTTCTTGATGTGTCCTCACGTGGCCTGTCTTGCACTGGTGGAGAGAGAGGGAGAGAGAGAGAGAAAGAAAGAGGGAGGGAGAGATGGAGGGAGGGAGGGAGAGGGAGAGAAAGCTCTCAGGTGTCTCCTTTTCCTCTTATAAAGACACCAATCCCATCGGATTAGGGCCCCACCCTATGACCTCATTTAACCCTGGTTACCTCCCAAACGCCCTATCTCCAAATACCATCACACTGGCAGTTAGGGTTTCAACATATGACTTTGGAGGGGACACAATTCAATCCGTGGCACATATATTGTCACATCATTAGATCATCACATGCTTCTGGGATGCAGCCCCCCTCCTGCCCAGGCAATTGCAATGGTCTGTCCAAAACAGACGTCCCAGCCCTGATGGAGCTCCCACAACCCAGACCCATTGTTCACAGTGCAACCCGCAAGAGAGAGTCTAAACTTTCAGTGCCTCTCAGCTGGCTGGTAAAATCTTCACTTCCGTGAAGCAGCGTGAATATTCAGAGGAAGGACCATGAGATTGGCAGTGGTCAGATCTGGGTTCAAGCTACGTTCCACCATCCAATGGTCATGACCCTGAGCAGCTAAGTCGGTTAACCTCTCTGAGCCTCAGTTTCCCCTGCTGTAAAATGAGCATTTGTGTGGTGAGAATTATGAGCGTGACATGTGCAGGTGTCAGGCGCAGAGCGGGTGGGCATGGTTGAACCTGTGTGAATTCCCTTTCCCTTAGGGTGATATTGAGGGTGTCCACAATCTGACTCCAACCCATGTCTCCAGCCTATTTTCCACAACTCCTCATACAAAATCCACAAGCAAGTTTAGTGTCTTGTCCCCGCCATGCCCCTGCCTGGTTATCACCCGCTACCCTTGTAGAACAGCCTCTCCACTTATCTGAGCCAGTTTCAACACACAGCTTGAGCAGATGGGCCCAAACAGATCTGGTTTTGAGTTTTAACCTTCTGAGCCGTAGCCGCTTCACCTGTAAAATGAGTGGCTGCTCTGACTTAATGAGATAGCTTTGTAGCACAGATACCCTCGATTCTTGCCAGTCTGGGTGTGGGAGCCCAGATGTGTCCCTGAGTCACAAAGGTCACACAGAAAACTACCAACATCGGTGTTTTCCAAGCCTCTTCTAGGGAACACTAGCTCTGAAAGATACTGATTTGTGTACCTGGAAGAAGGTTGTGATACGTGTTATGTCAGGGGGATTACAGGGCCAACAAAGTTAAACAAATTTGTTGGTTATAGGGCTTTCCAGAATCTTTCATTGCTAATACGTATTGTAAGTTTCTAAGAGGTGACGTCATTTACATAATTTCTTAAATTGTTTGGCACTGAATTCTTTTTTAATGCCCCCACGCCCCTCCCTGCTAGGATCAAGTTTTCTGCAAACTCACCTGGGAAATGAAGGTTTAAGTAAGGCTGAGCAGAAAGGTTAATGGCTCATCCAATATTTACTTTCCTCTTAGCCGGAACTAAGATGTGTTAGAACTCAGTATCTCTGATAGCCACGAGGCTGTGAGCTAAGGATTTCATTTGCTTTTAACTTTACGACGCTGAACTGATCTAGTGGCTGGTTACTAGCGGAAAAGTCACACCACCGAGGTCTAAGTCTTTGTGACCCGATCCTTCCTTCAATATGCAGGCCTATTTCATCATCTCCATGAGCTTTTCGCCCAGCATTCAACCATCACGCCTGCCCCACACTTCCTGAAACACTGTTTGAACTTCTCACTTGACATTCAGCTTGTCTTGTTCTGTGTATGTGTTTTCTGTTGGGCCTGCTGGCTGCCCCTTGTCCCTTGGTTCCTGGAAGGCAGCCTCTAAATCCTTGGAATTTCCTGACTTATAAGAGTGTCATTGTTATTTTTGGTGGGTCTCTCTGGACCACACCTGTGTTTATGCTAATGCGTGACTCCGGGAGGGCCCCTGGTTTATGTTAATGAAGTAACCAGTGAGGGACCCTAATGCTAATGAGGTAACTGGGGAGGGGACTGCGGTACCAGAAAGACCAACCACGTGATTAAGTAGAAGTTTGGGGCTTTGCGCCATGTGACAACGGCCTGACTTCTGTTGGGACTGAAGGGGACAGGGGCTGAAGATTGAGTCTCAGACCAATGACTCAATGAACCATATGCTGATGTAATGGAGACCACGGATGCCAGAGTCTCCCGGGATGGCGATGCTCCGTGTATTTGCACACATCCGTGGCTCAGAGGTGGTGGATTCTGACTCCGTGGAGAGAGGGCATGGCCGCTTCACGTTTGGGACCCTCCAGGCCTCACTCTGTGTGTCTCTTCTTTTGGCTATAATAAAACTGTAATCATTTGTGTAGCACTTTCATAGGTCCTGTGAGTCATTCTAGTGAATTATTGAACCTGAGAGGGAAAGTGGGAACCCCAAATTTGTAGCCAGTTGGTCAGAAGTGAGGGTAGCCCTGGGGACCCCCGAATTTGTGGCTGGTGTCTGAATCCAGCCTTGGGAACTGCTGGCATAGCGGAAAATGCACCAGATTTGCGGGAAGGAGATCAGGGCTCTGGAGGTGTTTCCGACAGTGACCCAATGTGTGACTTTCCTATGACTCTGTTTTCTTGCTTGTAAAATGCAGTGAACAGCTTTGATTTATTCATAGGTTTGTTGTGGGAGGTCCAATGGCACAGGCACTAGCATCCCAGCCCTAAGGAGGCTACCGCACCCTCACGGAGCAGATGCAGAAAGTCTCCATGCGCTCTTGAGAGGTGGAGCCTGCAAAATGGGAGTCCAGAGGACGTGAAATGGCTCTTGCCCTCATCTAAGCATGGAAGATGAGTCCAAGGATCCCATTTTGGTGACGCGCACATCTGAGAGTAAGAAAGAAAACCTATTCACCTCCACCCCCTATCCCTCCAAACACACATTACACTTCCCATCATTTTCTCTTATTGGAGACTTAAGTCCCTGGGTGTGAGTGTGGGCACCTGTATATCAGTGGAGAGAGAGAGAGACAGAGAGAAGAGTTTCGGTTCTCATGACCATCCTTACCTGCCCACGGCATGGCTTTTATAGGCTCGGGCTCAAGCCTTAAGATCCACAGGAATGTACACGACTCATCGAAGCCTGCTGCCCCTCCGCCGACTGAGTCCTGCAGTTCCATCGCCTTCCCAGCCCTGTCAGTTTCACCTGAGCAGTTCAGCCGTGGCTGAAATCAACAGCACCGTGCAAAGCTCTTGCAAACCGCATACGCCAAAAAAGAGTGACCACAAAGGGAAATGTTTTGTTTTTTAGCAAATGTATTCTTGCTCCATTATTTTAAAAAGACTGAACAGCCAAAAGTTAAATCTCCTTTTACTACAAAAGTAAAGAAAATCATGCGATGAGATGCTCCCGTGGGGCTTTGGCACAGACATGCTTTTGTCTCCCCAGGCTCCCTGCACTCCTGGCAGGACTCGTGGGGTTTGTCCCCAGCAGGCTAAGTGCTGTCCATCCCTTTGGCTCCTCCCCAGATCAGCGCATCCTGACTGTCTCTCAGCCCCTCCAGTCTGAGTGCTCGTCTCTCATGGCCTTCACAAGCCAGTCCCGTTCGGTCCCCTGCTCAGAATCACTCGTGTCACTGGCCTCCACGGCCAGCAGCTTAGAGTGGTTGATTGTCCGCTCCTGGGGCAGTCTGGACTGGATGGACAGGAACAAGGCCAGCCAGAGCAACAGGACCACACAGCAGGACTGGTAGAGCACAGCTAAGCTGAAGTGCATCACCACGAAGCCCCCCACGAAGCTGCCCAGGCTGGCCCCGACCCCGTAAAAGTGGCCTCGGAACACGGCACTCAGAGGTCTCTCTGTTCCGGAAGTGGCCAGATGCTCTATGGAGGCCCCGACTGCCCACCACAGAGCCCCGTGGCTGACGGCGCTCAAGAGCTGAGCGGGGAGGACAGACCACCAGCTCCAGAGGAAAGAGAAATACAGAAGCTGCCCCGCCAGGCAGCCCAGCCCTAGCCCCACCGTGCCCACCCTGGACAGCTTCCTAAGCAACCGAGTTTTGAGAGGATGAAGTAGAATTTCCCCCAGCAAGCCCAGGGCCACTGAGAAGCCCATGACCAGTTCGGTGCTCTCGTGGTCTTTCATGTGCCAGAACAGGAAGTTCTGCACGGTGCTGGTGGCGGTTCCTATCAAGAAGACAGTGAGGGCGAGGGTGATGAGGCGGGGGTCACCGCCTACGAGAGACAGAGCTTTGACCATTTTGCAGCTGGGCTCCCACCGCCTGCAGACGGGGACGGGAAAGGCAATGCCCACCAGTAAAGCCAGGGTGCTGACCAGTGAGTAGCCGTAGAAGTGCACTACACCCCGGGGGCCATTTGTCATCAGGAAGCAGTCCAGCTGCCCCACCAAGGCTGAGATGCCACACACGCCTGCCGACATGCCCAGTAGCCTCCAGATCCACAGGCTTCTGTAGCGGTCAGTGGCGTCCACAAAATCCAGGTATTCATAAAGGCTGTCATCGGCCACCTGCTCCAGAGGGGAAGTCAGCAGCTCCCAGACCACCATGGAGCCCAGGGAGAGGATGAAAGTCCACCGCAACCCTTCCAAGGAGAGGTCGAGGGCCCCCGCCACCCCCCTGGCTGCCGACTGGTTGGCCGGACTTGCCAACGCCGTACCCCCAGCAAGCAAAGGATGGGCAGGACTGACCACCCTAAAAGCACCTTCCTGGGGAGTATCTTTCACTCTTGAAGTAATAGGATGGAGGAGAACTCGGGATGTGGTCCTGGTTCCTTGGATGGAGCCCACAAAGGAGCTGGGCAGACGACTGAAAGGTTCTTGGCCACTTTCGCCAGGCCCTTCTCTGAAGCCATCGCCTGGGCCGACCCCAGTACTCCTCTCGGCTGGGAGGCTGGGCGCTGGGTAGTTCGGAGCTGGCTCAGGGGCGGAGGTGACGTTCACGGCGAGGGCGACCGCCGGTGGTGGGACCGTGGCGGTCACACTGTGGCTTCCGTTACACGAGCGGTACCCTGGGTCTCTGTCCAAGGGCGGCACCAGGACCATCAACAGGCTGGCTCCCACCGAGCCGAGCAGCGAGCCTATCAGAAGCAC
The DNA here is from genome assembly GCF_963924675.1 of Phocoena phocoena. Lineage (NCBI taxonomy): Eukaryota > Metazoa > Chordata > Mammalia > Artiodactyla > Phocoenidae > Phocoena > Phocoena phocoena. The sequence goes on from NC_089237.1 coordinate 52,074,631, forward strand.
CCTCCGCTTCTGGTAGCTTTTGGCCAGGAAGGCACAGAAGGGAGCCCAGAAGGCTGCGATCAGGTGCTTGGTTCCCATGAGGATGCCCACCCAGGGCGCGGCCAAGCCCAGCTGCCGCAGGTAGAGGGTCAGGAACGGGGTCACGCAGGCATCCCGGACCCCGCACACCAGATGGAAGAACCTGGCCACCCCCAGCGCCCTGCCGGTGTCCCACTGGGGGTTGGCGCTCATGGCTGCCCGGCTCCGTCAGACCCGGGCGGATGGAGGGCGCGGCGGGGCGCGGGGCGGGCGCGGCGCCATGTCCCCCGAAGGGAGGCTGGAGCGAGCCGCACGGCACCTCCAGCCGCCGGCGGCGCCGCGGTCACCGGGTCAACGGCCGCCCACCCCCCCACGTCCGGCCATCGACCCGGAAGTGGCCCCGCCCGGAGGGCCCCGCCCCTAAGGGGCGGGGCCGGCGCACCTGCGGCCCGCACCTGCCTCGCCCCACGGCTTTCGCCGCCGCACCTGCCAGACGTGCGCAGGTGCAGGAGGGTCGCGGGCTGAGGCCTGCAGGGTGCGCTCGAGGCCACCCCCAGGGCCCCCGCGTAGCCCACGGTGCTGAGTTAGATCCCTGAACTGCTTCAGGCAAATAAAACTTGGCTGGGGAGGCGCGAGAGTGGAATTCATGATATGCCCCCCTGCCCCGTGTTCTTTAGGTCTTTGCTCATGGGCCGCCTGATCAAGGACGACCCTGTTTCCCTCAGGGACCGTCCCTGTCTACTCGCTGACAAACCCCGCCCCCTCCCCAGACTCCCACTCTCCCCTTCCCTGCTTGTTTTCCTCCGTGGTACGCATCGCTGTCAGACACACTACCGGTTTCTGTTTCACGGGTCTATCTCGTTGATTGTCTGTCTCCATTGGGATCAAAGTGCTATTTTTGTCCCCAGGGCCTAGAACTGTTTGATTGGATGTGAGCTGCCTCTGGAAGAGGCACGACCTTAGGTGACACAGTTTTCTTCAGTGGAGACAATCCCCTGAGAGGGACTGACAGCTGAGGGTGGCCTTGAGGCAGCAGCTCCTCCAGGCAGCCCCGTGCAGCACCCACCCTCAGCCCCACCCCCGGCCAACGTTATGCATGTACTGGATCGCTTTAATCGATACCTGAGGGTGCTTAGTTGTCCGTGTGGGGAATACACACGCCAGAGGTGGTTAGCTAACACTTCATCCAAAAGTCACTCCAGAGGCAGTGAATATAAGCACGTTAACGATCTCAGATCAACGGAAGTGGATTCATTAGTTATCCTGAGAGATATTGGCAAAATTTCGCTGGTGAAATTCGTGGTGTCCAAGTCACAGGGATTGTTTATAATTTTTGGAGGCATCTCCTCCCTTGGTGAACAGGATTAAGAATCCGGAGATTCCAGCAGTCCAGACCTTTTGGAAGGGAAGACTTTACTTTGAGATGGACACTTTACAGCGTCCAGCCACCCAGTGTCCTTGCGTGAATGTTTCAAGTAAGGTTTGTTCGGAGCACCTAACTTGACTGGGGGTGGGGATGCATATGTGAGTAGGCAGCAGAATTTGGTCTATGACGTACTTTCTTTGTAAGCTGGTGGAGAAATTGTTGCGGGAGAAGGCCCAGAGCCCTCACCTAACTCTAACAGCTGGTAACCCCTGCAGCTGTTTATTTCACGAACCTAGTACTTGTTGCCCAAATTGATATGAATCAATTTACATAACCCCAATGACAGAAAAAGAAAGTCTAGCCATGTTCAGATAAACTCACTCAAATTCAGTGGTATCAGTCACTTCCTGTTTAAAACCATCTCCGTTACATTCAGGGCCGTCCCTAGTCCCTCTCCTCCCCGGGCTCCGCAGGGGCAGCTTTGGTGGAGGACCGCACATCCATCAACTTCTCGGTCTTCACCTGTCCAGGGTGGATCGCCACTGAGGGGCAGGGATTTCGCCACGTAGTGTCCATCAAGGTGCCTGCGGTCCACATCCAGGCTTTAGGTTCTGTGGTCCCTGTAGCCACTCACGGCTGCACCTCTTACCTTGGGCTTGTTTGCTTTCAACTACCTGGGGAAAACCGTACCTGCTTCCCGTGCCCACAGAGGCGCTCTCTTTAAGCTTGCTCTTGGGCCCATCTGCCTAGGCCCCCGGGCAGCCCCTCTTACACCATGCCCCTAGGCTCTGAGAACGTGCTCTGAGACCTGCCCCCACTCCCAGGGCAATAAGGCCAAAAGTGAAGTGCCTACCTCTACACTCTTGGGTCCCAAACTTGGAAGGGACTCTTCCATCCCACTGCCACCATCCCCTGGGATTGCCCAGGTGATACGTATGGACCTAACATCTGGATAACATCTGGACTTAACATCTGAACTCAAAAGCCAAGAATTTTGATGTCTTTAATCTCTGGCTCCTCTGAAATGAGCCTGCATTCCCACCTCGGTTCTGGGGACATCTCTGATCAGGAGGCCCTCAGTGAACGTGAAGGAGGAGGGGGCCGGGCAGGTGGACAGAACACGCCAGTGAATGTTTCACCGAGCTCTTACCTGGGCCTAAGCAGAGTCATTAGGTTAGACTACGTAGTGCCTCTGCTCTCTACTAAAACACAAGTATTGCTCGATATAGATGAGAGCAGAAAGACTTTAGTGTGCATTTATTGAATCTGACATTTCCTCTCAACCGGGAGGGACGCCCGCCTGGGAGTGGGCGAGGTGGGCAGTGGCCCGCTAGAGGGAAGGGAACAGACTGGGCTGGAGGGGCTGCCGCTGCCCACGTCCTGTTTGCCCCAGGCCACGGGACAGCAGCTCTCACCTTGGTTTTAAGGGCCGGGTGGGGAGCTTGAGTGGGAGAGGCAGGGATCGGAAATCAACGAAGGAGTGGACACAGGAGCAAGGAGCTGGGCTTTGTGTGCACAGCTCGGCCAGGGCCTCCTCGGCCCTTCGTGTGGGCCCTGCCCCACCGCACCGGCCACGGCCAGCTCCCTGTGCTCCTGGGACTTGCTGGCTTTCAGATGTGGCTGGAAGCCGCCCCAGGGAGCCTTGTTCTAGTCGTTGCTGTGAGTGTCTGGGGCGGGTGGGGTAGTGTATCCTTCCCCTCGGGCCCTCCGCTCTCAGACTCAGCGATTCTGCAGCCCCTTTGGGCTCACTGGACAATGCCAGAGAACGTGTTGATGGGCATTCGAAGGGGCTTGGCCTTGGCTTTGGTCCTTTCTATCTCCTCCTGGTGTGAGCTGAGTCCCAGCACCTTGGATTTCTGGGCCCCAGAACACGGCTCTGGGCAGGGAGCAACCTCGAACCTGTGGGCGGAGAGAGGCCAGCTCGGGAGACCCATCTCAGGGGTCAGATCTGTCTGGGCCTTTTAAACGTAGCCCCTTTACTGTCGGGTATAGACAAGGGGGCTCCGCAGAGGGAAGAGGAAGAGTCAGAAGGAGAAAGGGTACCCTGAGCCTGGGGCGAACGCACGGAGAGGAGGATACGCCTGAACGGGTCACCCTGTGCGCCTGCCTGACCCAAAAACACCTCCCCAGGGGACACCAGTAAGTGTCGTGTTAACTGGGTCGTAGCTGCCACCGAAGGGCAGCCTGTGTTGGGGGCAGTGCCAGCACAGGAGGTTGGATCGGGAGGGCTGCAGGCTGAGCATTTGTAGAAGAATCTCGGGAGAACTTAATCTCGGCTACTGCCCAAGGTCAGCCCATCGTTTGCTCTTCTTCCTGGATATAAGTCATCACCTGAGTCCACACCCATCAGGGATACCTGCCTGGCCCACGATCCACCCCGACAAGGCGTTCAGGGCTCAGGCAAGAGCGGGGGCGGGGCCGGCAGCCGGGAAGCTTTGCCCCAGGGGCACGGAGCCCAGCCTCACCTGGCCACATCCCTGTACGCGCGGCAACTGTCCTTGTCCAGCAACAGTGTCAGCAGCCTCTGGTCCTGGCTTTGGATCTGGACGTTAGCCGACCGGAAGGTGTTTGTCACCGTCTGCAATAGGGACAGCTTGGGGAGCATCACCTGGGTAACGGAGGCCCCGCCAACACCGCCTACCCTGGAGTCCTGTGCGTGTCAGTTCAGTACACAAGGGTCCCGCCTCTCTTCCTGCAGGTGACCCTGAGTAGTGACAAACCCGCATAAGATGCTTCTAGGCAGCCTTGGTCCTTGGCTCTCCCATCATTTCCACGGTTCTTTTTCCCACCTGTTGTCCTTAATTTCAAACACAACCTGGGGTGCTACAGTTAGAGCTTGCCAGGTGCTGAAGTGACCTGAGCACCTCCTTTTTGACAGGCATGTTATGTATGTAATTTGGGGCTACTTCAGGGTTTTTATAAGCCCTGACCCCTGTACTCAGTGTTGGATTGCATACAAAATTATTTCCCTGGGGCAGAGACAGAGGGTCTGGAAAACAGCCACCTCTCCCCATGACTCAGGCTAAGCCTGTACCAGTTTGTACCATGGGGCCAGTTACGTCCTCTGCACAGGGAACCCGGGTCATGGTGTTCCCACCTTCCACACCCACAGCCCTGCGCAGCTTCTCCAGAAAGTACCCAGGAGCAGAGGAAAGCAGCCCCGAGGCAGCCCTCCAACCCGTGACCTGAGGGGGCTGCTCCCGAGAGACCCCTCCTCCTGGACAGAGAATGTAGAGCATCCTGGGCTCCAGGTGGGGCACTGAGGGCCTTTCCGGTCACTGGCCCATAGCACACGTGGATAGCAGCTTTGCATGACCCACCACCACAGAGCATTGGAGTTTCTAGAGCATTAGCCTCCATCTCATTCAAGTATTCTCAACCCCTGGAGTCACCTTTCCACAACATAAAATTAGAAATTCTGATCTAAGTGGTCTGGAGTCCAGCCCCGGCCTGGGCATTTTTCATAAGCTCCCTGTTGTAGGCAGGGCTGATCCACCTTCCTACTGTCAAACAGCAGAGGGACAAACAAAGCCTCAACCTGGGGCGGGGGTGTCAAGCATGTCCAGGCATTTCTGCTGGACTTTTGTGGGGTGGAAGGTGGGTTTGGCGGCCAGGAGTCTATGGGCAGAGTGTGCAAGAATCTCCCGGGAGACTCTCCACCCGGACCACCGGGGTTCTCATCCTGGCTCTGCCACTTATTAGCCGTGTGACCTTGGACGTGATTCTTAATTACTCCGTGCTTTTGTTTCTCACCTTTGCAACTACCTTGTAGGTAGCGAGACAGTACAGAGGTAAAAGGGAACTCGCTAGGGTGGTAAGTTTAGATTTTCAAAAAGCTCACAACCAGGTTATTTAAAGAGGTCATTAAAAATAGAAACCGCGGTAAGGAACTGACTTTGAAAGGGGAAATACATAAAGGTAAATAGGTCCACCCTGGAACCTGAAGCTCAAATACAGAGCTGTCCTGTTGGAAGATCTCAGCTCAGTACAAAGCTCTCAGCCCGTCAGAGCGCTCCTCCAGTGCACAGGCTGCCCCAGAAAAAATGAACTCTGGTCAGAGGTGAGATCCTGCATAGGTGGAGGCTGGATCAGATGATCAGGGAACATCTAGCCCGCTCCTGCTGTGGGCCATTCCCACGGTGGGTGCTGGAAAGACGGCCTGAGCCACGAGATCATGTCATTGACAAGTTTTGCAAATGCTTCAGTGGCTCTGTCCCCAGGGCTCTGGGGAAGCACAGAGGTGGGGTCCCTAGCTCTCCGGGGAGTGGGGAATGGGGAGTGTGGTGGAGGAGGTGGAGGGAAGGGCCTCCTGGGGGAGATAACACCTGAGTTTCATCTTGAAAGAGAGATAGGGGTTACGAAAGGAAGATGGGGAAGAGAAAGGGAGGAACGGGGTTTCAGGCCCAGCAAAGCGCGTGAACAAAGGCACAGAGGAAGGTCTGCCAGTACACTTCCAAATGGAACCGAGCAGGATACTACGGGACCTTCCCCAGACAGACCCCTCCCCCATATCCTCTGCTGTAGCTCCTCTCTGAAGTACCTAGATAACAGTATCTGATGCACATTTCCTGAGCTGTTTTATAGATGCTAAAACCACCACCAAATGGAAGAAATTAACTACTTGATGACCATGAGCACGTAGCCCCCAGACCTACTGGCGCCTAAGGATTGATAACGTTAACCCCTGTGACACCACCCTGTTACCTCGCCATCAACCAATCAGAGAACTGCGCACCAGCTGATCACATACACTGGGACGCCCTCCCCTCACCTGGCCTTTAAAAGCGCTTTGCTGAAACCCATCGGGGACTTTGGTGGTTTTGAGCACCAGCTGCCCTGGACTCCTTGCTTGGCACCCTGCAAAAAACATTGCACTGTCCTTCACCACGACCCGCTGTCAGTGTATTGGCTTTGCCAAGTGCAGGCGAGAGGACCCAGGTTTGGTTCGGTATCACAGATACCCCCGTGTAAAGTGCACGCAGGGGTGGCCAGGGTTGCAGATGGAGAGAAAGCGGAACCAAGCTATGCAAGTTTCTCCGCCCTTCTGCCCTGGAGAGTAGGAAATGGTCGAGGGATTTCAAGCACAGAGTCATGTGTCCGAGTTCTGTTTTAGAAAGATCGTGCAAGCAGAGGTATGGAGGGTGGATTGCAGGAGTACTGGAATGACATCCGGGAGACCGGCTGGGAGGCTGTAGAGTTTGTCCAGGAGAAGGGGGTGGATGAAGGTCTGGCCCAAGGGTGACCAATTCGTCCCAGGAAACCCCTTAGTCCCTGGCAAATTGGGACAGATGGTCAACCTCACTGGACCACAAGAAGGAGGATGGAGAGGAAGAGAGAGGTGTGAGAGTGTTTGAGAGAGAAAACCAGTGGACACAGGGAGGTGAGAAAGGGGAGGCATCTGAGCTGACTCCAAAGTTGCCGGGACAGGTGACTGGTTAACGATGGTCCTGCTGAATGAGAGACAAGGCGCAGGGGAGGAGGGGATGAAATAAAAACAGTCGCGAATACATATATAGCTCTGACTTGGCCAAGCACTCTTCTAGAAGCTTGACACATCACCATCATTTAATCCTCACAACAACCGGATAGGTAGGTACCATTACTGTCCCCGTTTTCCAGATAACGAGACTGAGGGACAGAGAGCTGGAGCGACTTGCCTAAATCACGTAGCTGGTAAATGACAGCTCAGATCTGAGCCCAGGCAGTCTGGCTCCAGAGAGCTCTTAACTACTAGAAAGCACTGGCTCTGGTTTTGAATATCTTGGGTTTGGGGTGTCGTGGGACACTGAGGTCATGCTAACTTAGTTGAATGCAGGAGTCAGACACTCAGGGATGAATGTCAGAGCAGGAGATAAAGGTTTGGGCACCCTTAACAACTTGGACTAAAGCCATGGACGTGGTTTTGAGAGTCCAGGGAATGAGAAAAGAAGTGGGCCATGGACTGAAGTGGAGAACAGTGGCTATTTGAGGAATTGGCTTAGGAAAAAGAGTCCAGAGAAAAGGGCTGAGTGATGCCAAGGCTTGGGATGAGGTGGAAGGTCACGGCCCTGACCTCGTGGATGCAGGGTATCGCGGAAGCACTCAGACACCTGAGCATTAGACCGAGTGGGCGGCTTGACCTAAACGCAGTGTCTGCCTGACAGGCGATGTGGGGAAGCTGAGGCTGTCTGAAGAACGTGGCTCAGGTATGATCACGGGCTCCAAGCCCAGCCGAGTAGGGCAGTGAAGTCCAGAGAGGCCATCAGATAGGGAGAAAATGGGCGGGTCCTATGCCTGTATCAATAAGGGACTCCCTATGAGTGTCGGTAAGGGTTAAGGCAAAGGGCAAAGGGCGGCGGTAGGGTGATGAGGTTGAAAGAGCTGGTGTGATGTGGTCAAAGGCCGGCCCATTGCTGTTTGGGAGTCTAGCTGCTGTGTGCAGGGGACGCCAGAACCCGGGTGCATTTTGCACTATCTGGGTACGTCTTAGGTCCTCAGATGGTCCAGGTGGAGGTGGAGGGCGGGGCCTTAACTCTTCTAGGGCCTTATTTATGCCAGTTGGTGCTCAGTACTTCAAACAGACTGACTGGAAAGCAGATTCTTTCCAACAGGATGACCCACTTCAACAGCAAAGGCTCAAAAGTCCATTCCCCCTTCGCTGAAACCCTCCCCCTGGGCTCCCCGCCACCTACCCGGCATGAATCTCCCCAGTACTTACAGAGAAGGACCTTCCTGTCAAGTTGGAGGTCTTGACAACCTCTGTCACGCTAATGTTCAGGCATGTGTGGGCTGCCTCTGGAGCAGCAGTTGGGGGGCAGTGGGTGGGCCCTGAAACTGGGAAGAATGAGATGGTGGGTGAGGGGCTGTGAATGGGCCTCTAGGGAAGTAGGGCAGCTTGAGACTCCACCTCCCAAGAAGGACACGAACCCACCTTGACTACTGCCCCGCCCCCTTTTAACCCCTCCCCGCACCCTGCGCAGCCCCTACTTCCTGACTCCACCTTGGTCCCCGCCAAGCCTCGGTTCCCTCCAGATCATCCGTCTCCGTCCCCTGGAGAATCCACATTTCTATATCCTGAGGCATAGCGGCCATCACCAACCTAAATCCTTTCTTTCACCTTCTCCTGTACCCGTTTCCAATGGGAAGAAGTTCTTCTGCAGCCACTGGGCATGCTCAGAATGGCAGGACCACCTAGCCCAGGATGGTGTGTGAGACAGAGGGCTGTAGGAAGGCATCTGTCCCAACATGTCGAGAGCATTTCTTTGACTTTCCTCACAGTGTATAATGTGTCAAAAACCATTATTGTGTGACTGCTGCCCGGCTTTACCCCTCCCTGGCGAGAAAGGAGGGTTCTTAGAGATCCAAGTTCGGACAGGACTGAGTGATGGAAAATGTGGAGGAGATTCAGGAGTTAGAGTGGGGGTGGATGGGGTGGGAGTTTTGTAAGGGAAACAGAAGAAAACAAAGTTTAACGATAGGGCTGACGCTACAGTTTACTGTGTGCACATATATTAGCATCTTGTCTCTATTTTAGAGATGAACAAGCAGGTAGACAGGTCACAAGTAACCCGAGGTCACACAGATGGAAACGCGGCAAAGCTGGGCTTCGACGCCTGCCCATCTGGTTCTAGAATCTGTGCCCCTGCCCCACTGCTCTGTGACCACCTCTTGTCTTAGAGCTATTCCCAAGTTCCACGTCTCCTTCACGTACACGAGGCCACGTACACCCCTCCGCGTGGTCCCTCCACCTTCCAGCTCAGGCACATCCGGCGGCAGAAGCATCACCCAGCGCTGCTCGATGCTGACCAACCTGAAGGCCAGGCGGGTCCTCGCCCGGGCAGCCTGGCGCCCAGCTCCGGGCCCAGCACGGGTAGGAGTTCGACCACGTTCCGTGATCCCAGGGACAGGGAGGGAGGCTCCTTCCCCTGGATCAGCCCGTCTCCTTCTCTCTCCGCCCTCTCTCCTCCGCACCCCAGCTTTCCCGTGCGTGTCCTTCCCTGTCTCTGCTCTGCGTGCCCAGCCCCTCACCTTCAGTGTCACCGGCTGGAAGGGCCTTTAGGACCAGCCCGGTGGCCCGCAGGGAGACGGTGACCTCTCGTGTGCGGTGGCTGAGCAGGGCCTGGGGAGGGGGATGCGGGGACGGAGGGGGGTCCTCAGGACAAGGTACACGACACCACGTCAACAGTCCTGCTTCTGTCCCCTTCCCCCCATCCCCCGCTTCCCGCCCCAGCCCTGAGTGTTGGCCGTGTCACTAATGTCCAGTAAGGAGGTAGAGGACGCAGGCTCAGAACGCTCAGCCCAGGGAGCCTTCCAGACCAAGGACTACGCCCCCATACAGCGGGTCAGCTAGAGAGGAGGGTATTTTATTTATTTATTTAATTTTTTTGCGGCACGCGGGCCTCTCACTGCTGTGGCCTCTCCCGTTGCGGAGCACAGGCTCCGGACGCGCAGGCTCAGCGGCCATGGCTCACGGGCGCAGACGCTCCGCGGCATGTGGGATCTTCCCGGACCGGGGCACGAACCCGCGTCCCCTGCATCGGCAGGCGGACCCTCAACCACTGCGCCACCAGGGCAGCCCGAGGAGGGTATTTCTGAGCAAGGCGACAGCGCCTTGCTCCTTAGGTCAGATCGCCTCCTTGGCTGTGTGGAAGGCCAACTGTAACCCGCCCATCCCTGCAAAACTCCCCGGAGGCTGGGAAACTCTGGCGGCAGCCACGAGAAAAGGGCAGAAGTTTCCTCTGGCTCTATCCGCTCCCCCTGATGTCCCTGACAACTGCTTCCCCCCAGTTGAACCTCCGGGCCACCTTCTGACCACGCCACACACACACACACACACACACACACACACACACACACACACACTGACCTTCTGGTAACGCACGGAGAGCTCAGCCCCTGGGCCCTCGGCCACGCCCCTCCTCCGGGGTGAAAGGCTCTCTGCAGGGGACGAGAAGAGGCTGAATGAAGGTGGGAGGTCCCCGTCCCTCCCGCCCTGGCTCCCCACCTCCCTGAGGTGGAGCTGAAGCTGCATCTGTCCCGGGATGGAAAGGCAGCAGCACCCTAGGGGGGCCAGGCTGCCCTTCAGTAGGGCAAAGCCCCCCCCCACCCCGGTATTCAGCAGAGGTGGGACGGGGCTTGGGGGGAACCATTAGGTGAGAGGTGGGGGGACTTTCTGGAAGCGGGCCTTGAGGAGCTGAGCCAGGGCAAGCTTTGGGAAAGGGGAGACAGATGCCCACCTCTGGGGAACTTGGAGTCCTGGATCTTGACTTTGAGCTCGGTGAGGAAGATGTCCTCTGCAGGGTCCTGGCTCAGGTCACTGAGGAAGATCTGGAGGGAGGCGGGGAGGAGGGAGGCTGGAGGAGGCCGTCCCCTGCAGAGGCAGCTCCCCCCAACCCCCGCAGCCCGGGATGCGGGCTTCTAATCCAAGTGCCCACCGCCGCCCTCAGATCTTCCATGGGCCGACTTCCTTGCCCTTATCTTCCCCTATCTTTTAATTTATTTTTCTACTCATTTGAATTCTCACAGGAACCCTGTGGTGAAGATTATTCCTATTTTAAATGGTTGCCCCACCTCCTACATTGCATCTGCCTTCCAGAAAGGAGAAAAGCTTGTGCCAATTGAGACAGCCCCACCTTTTTTTTTTTTTTTTTTTAATATTTCTTTCTGCCTTTATTTAGGCTGTGCTGGGTCTTAGTTGTGGCACGCAGGATCTTTAGTTGCGGCCTGCAAACTCTTAGTTGCGGCATGCCTGTGGGATCTAGTCCCCTGATCGGGGATCGAACCTGGGCCCCCTGCATTGGCAGCGTGGAGTCTTAACCACTGGACCACCAGGGAAGTCCCTATTCCCATTTTGAAGATGGGGAAAATGAATGTTAGAGAGGTAGAAGGTACCGCGATCCCACAGTGAGCAGGTGGGGGGACCAGGAGGCAAAGCCATGAACTTCTTACCACCGCACACAGACTCTAACTTTACACCCACTGCACCCAGCCGGTCCCACACTGACCCACTCTTTGGTTTACACACACACATACACACACACACACACACACTCACACACACATACACTTCATGGTGTTAATAGCAGGACATTCAAAGATAAACAAAGGACAGTCTCTTATCTCAGGGGACTCAGAGTCTTGGTGGGGGGAGACAGGTGTCTGCAGATATATGACAAAGTGGCAGTGAGGTATCAGAGGGATGCCCAGGGCATCACAGGGGCACCCAGGAGAAGCACCCAATCGGGCTGAGAGGAGCAGAGATGAGGGCAGTTTTGCTGTAGGATGTGAGGGCTAGCAAGGATGAAGGGGAGGATGTGAGGTAAGGGAGAGAACCTTCCACATGAAGAAGACCTGCTTCTGCTAGAACTTGAGGCCTTAGGAGTTAATAATTATCTGACTCATCCAGAGAGTAAGAAGAGAAAGTTAACAACCAAGAATGTCTGGATGAGTTTATGACTTGCATCCTGGCCCCCTGTTTCCCTGGAGCCAGGGTATTTAGGTTGTGGGGTCCTGGGATCCAGCAGGCTGCCACGGTCTCCTTGGAGCCCCAGGTGGGAAGCTTACCTTGACTGCGTAGATCTGGAAATAGATGGGTTGGGTGCCCATGCGAACATAGTAGGTGATGGCATCCAGGATGAAGGGGTCTACGGTCTGGGACGTGTCCAGGGAGAGAGGCTGTGAGTGAGGGAGGGGTACTGTCTTCAGCCAGCTTCCTCCATCCTACTGTGGGAGCTGACTCTTTCTTTTTTTTTCTTTCTCGCCATGCTGCATGGCTTGCAGGATCTTAGTTCCCTGACCAGGGATTGAACCCGAACTCTGGCACTGAAAGTGCTGAGTCTAAACCACTGGACTACCAGGGAATTCCCACCACTTTCTTAACAGAGAAACTCCAAAGCCCCCACGTGCCCTCTGTGATACACTGACCCAGCTGGTCCTTCAACAGTCCAAGCCTTTCCGACCACCCAATTTCTGCTCCTAATCAAAAGATGACTGTCTAAATCCCCATCTCAGGGACTCTGACTCACTTCAATCACGCACAGACATATTGGGCAGCTCTGTGTATAAGGCACTGTGCTGGGTGCTTGGGGTAGACCAGATGCTTGAGAATGTAAGTAATGATGAGAGAGACTGGAGTGGGTCCTAGTTTGCATTAGTTACTCACTAGCCAGGTAAGCTTGGGCGTGAGAGCTGGAACCAGATGATCTGATGTCTCTTTGAGTTCTTGTGGCATCTGAATATATTAATAAATGAGCTAACGTTTACATGCTATTGGGAAATGACTAGTGCCATGTCCTACAGGCCTTCCCCAACCCCGTATGATTATAAAGCATAATGGGTTTTTCAGGTAAACAGAACGTCTATATAATGTCTGATAGTATCAGAGCTGGAAAGAAGCTGAGCGTGTTTCACCTATATCCAATCTTATAATATCTCTTCTAACTTTCACATCTGGTCTATTGAAATCTCGTTCCTTTCAAGAAGCTCACACTGAGGAACTATGAACTTATTCTAATAGTGCTGCCGTTGTTCACACTGTTTCCATTTTCTTCATGTGGAAACTGCTTTTGGAGTTAAGTGTAAGGGTCACATAAATTGTTAATTATAAGGGGAAAGAGAGCAGGGGAAAATAAACATCCTACATGTGTCTTGGCAGGGGAAACAGCTACCAACAAAGGAGTATAAATGAGACCCTGCATCAGATGTTTCTCCTGTTAGTATCCTCCAGGTTTCGAGGAAAAGGTATTTTAATACCCAGCTAAACAGTCTTTCATATATAGGCAAAGACATTTTCAGATAAGTAATAATTCAGAAAAGATGCCTATCTCCGATATCTTTATTAGAATATAAGAAGATGCCCTGATCAATCAGGCAATGAAGCAAAATGTGGCCAGTTAGAAAGTAATTATGTAAAAATCAATAACCTCCTTTTACACTAGCAGTAACTACTACCCAAATATAATGGGAGAAAAAGAGGGAGATACAAGAAGACTTTAATAAGTGAAGAGTTACACCTCACCCCCAGAGAGTGTAACATAATGTGCGAAAGATGTTAATTCTCCAAACTTCAATCGAGATCCCAAGGGAATTAAAAATAAAACTCGACAAAGGGATTCTAAAATTTATCTGGAAATATAAAGAAACAAGACTTTCCAAGTCTGGAAAGTTTTGAACGAGTAACGGGGTAGATGTACCGTGCCAAACATTGACATTAAAAAGTGCTAATTTATACAAAAATGGATAGATGAATCAGAAAGAATAGGTATCCGGAAATCAACTCAAGCATGTGTGACAATTTAGTAAATGATAAAAGTGGCATTTCAAATTGATGGGGTAAGATGGTTTGCACAGTAAATGGCTAAACACTTGGAAAACATAAAATTACATACTAAAATTAATAGCAGATAGGTTATTTACATGTAAGAATTGAGACCATAAGATGGTTAGAGAAATTATCAGTGAATATTTACTTAATCTTGGAGTGGAGAAGGCCTTTCAAAGCATGGCTCCAAAGGGAAAAATCATAAAGGGTAAAAATATTGAAATTCTGTAAGTCAAAAACAAACACCACTCTGACAAAATTGATAGGCAAATAAAAAAGTGGGGGAAAATGTCTGCAGCACATATGACAGCAGAAAGGGAAGGCCTTTCAAATCAATAAAAGATGAGCTCTCCTTGCCCCCCCGCCCCCCACCGCTGCCTGGGGGGTGGGGGATTGGCACTATGGCTTGTGGTTAAGAGAACATGCTCTGGAATCAAGCTGCGTGATTCCAAGTGGAACTCCTTCTGTTACTCGGGGCAAGTGACCTAATCTCTGTGCCTCAGCTGCTTGATCTGTAAAATGGGGATGCAGTGGCAATAGCGCCTGTAGACAGACAGGAGTACCTGGTTGGTAGGGCTGCTGCGTATAAGTGCTTAGAACAGTGCCTGGCATGGGGCAGTGCTCAGGAAGCATGAACTGTTGCAGTTGGAGAGAAAATAGCACAAGAAACTCACAAAAGAAGGCATATAATTGGCCTACACACTTAAGAATGTTTTACTTTATCTTCTCCATAGCGTTCCCATAGGGGCCTGGTACGTGCTCTGAGTGAATTCCAGCCACTAGCTGGTTAGGGCTCCTCTTCTGTATTCCTTCCTGCCTCACCCCTCATGGGGCTCCCTGGGCTGACTCTTGAGGTCAAGGGTCAAGAAAACACCCCCTACCACCTCCCTCCCGCCCTCCTACCCCCGCTGCCCTACCATCTCTGCCAGCTTGTGGATGGCGGGGCACAGGGTGTTGACGATGCTCTCGTACCACGGGTCTGCGCGGCCCAGGAACGCAGCCAACTCTCCGAGCTCCGAACGCCTGGATGCTGTGGGCTTCTGGGGACAAAGGGACAAGGGGACAGGGCAGACCCGTCAGGCCCTCTCTGGCACTCTCTTCCTATTGCAGGGTCCCCAGGTACCAGCCCCGGGCAAACTAGCTTTGGGAATATGACCAAATCACTCAACCTCTTGGGGCGTTGATTTCTGCACCATGTGAAGACTTGTTTTACACCTGAGATGAAGCTGGAATCCCCTTCCCTGAGGATGCCTGCCAGGGACACTGAAAAATGATCATCAGCCTTTAAAGGGGAGACACAAGTATTGCCTTGAATTTAATGCTTTCCAATCAGAAGCAGAGTGGGCAACAGAAGAGGAAAATTGCCGGTACGGCTTCATTCCCGGCCCCCCGGGAAGGGTGGTGTGTATGTGGCTGAGGGGGTGTGTGTGTGAGAGAGAGCCCTGTTTGAGAAGCTTGCCACTGATTCCGTTAGAAAAGCAAAACGATGCTCCCAGTGAGAGAGCATCTCTCTCTGGCCACATGCAGCCCCCAGGGCCCACGTCTGTGGCTTCTGGGACAGAAAGCCTCCAGGTCTCTCCCAGCTCCACATCCTAAGGAAGAATGATCCCAGTTCCCGCTCCTGACACCTTCCATCTCTTCCCCCACGTCTCCCGCCCGCCCCCATCCAGCCACCTCAGATGCCAGCACAGGGATGTAGTAGAGCTGCAGGCTGAGTCTGGGGGTGAGGCAGAACTTCTGGGTCTCTCGTTTCCTGGCAAGAGGGAGCAGAGCACAGGCATGAGGGCAGGGGTTTTGACTTCAGACAGACTTGGTTCCACATCCTGGCTCTGCTGTTTATTATGTCTTGACTCTGGGCAATTGACCTACTCTCTCTGAACCTCTGTTTTCTCATCTGTAGAATGGGTCCAGTAAAGCAGGCAGCACAGTGCTCCGTGGTGGCCGGGTGCGGGGGCCGGGGGATTACTGTGCACCATCTTCTGCCATCCCAGCCTGGCCTCGGCCTCCTGAGCGCCGCCCACCACCCCCCCCCCCCCGACCCTTCCACCCTTCACCAGCACAGGCTGGGCCCACCTGTGCCCCGACCATCCCCAGCCGCCCCTTGGGGCCCTACCTGAGGCTGTGGTAGGCCCGGGCCAGGCGCCCCAGCATCCGGTCGTCCCCCAGCACCAGCACCCGGGCCGTGTGCAGCCGGGAGACCCCAGGCAGCAGCCCCCTATCCCCGCTGGGCCTGCCAGTCCTCTGGTGCAGCCCCGGGGGCCCATCCCAGCTGCCGGGCATCAGGACGTCCGGGGGCCACACCCGCTTCTTGATGCCCCCTTTGCGCTTCAGCCTGGCTCGCTCCACCTCGGGGCTGCCAGGTGTGGGCGGCTCGTCGGCCCCCCAAGGAAGGTCCCGCTCGATGCCGCTGTCGGTGGACAGCATGGACGCCCGGGCCAACTCCCGGTCTGGCAGGAGGCCCTGCAGATCCAAGGCTTCCAAGTCTGCACTGAGGCGCAGCTGGGATCGCGGGCGCAGGAAGAGAACCAGTTCCTTCCCTGGGACGCGGAGACAAAGGGGACCATCAGGGCGGAGAACGGACGCGAGGCTGGCGGGGCCCCACCCTGGCAAGGTCGGTGGTTCCGTGTTTCCCACACACGGTTAGCTGAACAGAAGCCCCATGAGATGCTCCGTGAAGGAACAGGGGTTCTGTGGCCAACAGAGACTAAGAACCCCACACACTCCTGTCAAAGTAAACATCTTAAAGGCTCTGAGAAGTCCTGTAGCTTAATGCAGTGCCTGCTGACTCTAGAGCCCTCTTCTCCACATTTGCGCATTAGCATCCTCCATTCTCCAGCGGCCCCATAGTTTCCCCCGGGACACAGATAGCAGAGCATCAGCTCCTGGCTTTTCTAATTGACCTTCATTTTATTGCTCCTGAGGAAACTGAGGCCCCCAGGGAACTGACGTGTAGCGTGACCCAGCACGTGAAAGGACACATGGGCCTTGAATCCGGTTCACCAGTCTGGCACTTCCCACCACAACCTGCCGCTCTATCTTCCCCCCTCCCCTGAGAAGAGCCAGGGGGACTGGGGGACAGACATCAGCGTGGAGGGGAAGTGTGGGCCCCCTCCTGCTCTGGAAACCATAACTTTTTTGTGCCTGCCTCCTTCTTGGGGATGCGTATTGTCTGTCTGCATCATCATGGCATGTGACACTTTCTAGACACATGTGGCCAGTGGCTAATGCACGGAGTGTTCTGACATCGAGCAAATGTATTCTCATTTCAGATGCTGCAAACAACTCAGGGAACAAGGAGCACACACAGACACACACACAGCAGATACACAGGCAGACACAAAGACACAACAGAGACGCACAAAGATACACACAGGCACACACAGAGACACAGACGTAGACATACACACAGATACACAATAAATATACATAGAGATAGACACACACAGTGCACACACAGACACAAACATGTAGACACAGACACACAAAGACACCTGCACACACACCAAAAGACATACACACACACACACACATGCACACACGCATACACCACTATTTCCAGCCCGCTCCCCCCAGAGGGGTCAAAGGCACTGCACTTACAGAGCTGTTCCTCATTGGTCCACAGGTGGAAGGTGATATGGGGGCTGGGCAGAGGGATGCTTGGAAGCCGGTCCTGGGGGGGCTCACCTGAAGGACAGGCTGTGGAGACCACAGAGGAGAGGACTGTGGGATTCTCCTCTGCCCTCTCCCCACCCCCAGCTCCTGTGTGGGGCCTGTGGGGGTGGGTGGCAGAGACCCTCGCCCTCCCGTATCTGGCCCTGTCGAGTTCCTCTGCCTCTCTTCCACCACCAGCTCATCCAGGGCCTAACACCTGCCCAAGGATGCCTAGCGGCTCACAGTTTCCTACAAACTTCCTAGCTGGGCCTTCAAGACCCTTCACAAGCCAGCTCACTGCATCATTCCCAACCTTTTCTCCCTCCCCCAGCCCCGCTGCAGCCATGCTGCCTTTCCGACTGTTCAGAGACATCCTGGCCACATGCAGACCAGGGGAAAGGCCTCCGTATTTCTCAGGGCCTCCTCCAGGAGCATGCACACAGTAGATGCTCAATTAATGTTTGCTCCTGGTGCTGAAAAGAGTCACGGCCAAGTACGAAGGGCAGCAGGAAGCCTGCATCCAGGGGAGAGAGCAGGGCCAACCAACCCCCGTCTCCTCCTTCCAGAAGCCTTCCTGACACTCCAGCCTGGGAGTCATCCCCTCCGCAGACCTTACTGGCTGCACACTGGGCACACCTAACATGTAGCCTTAGGATTTAACTTCCACATAGCACAGCTCCCTTCTGAACAAGGCTGCAAGCTTCCTTAGGGGAGAGCAACCCACGGTCACTGAACACTTACTACTGTTCTCACCGTGCCCACAGTGCTATCATCTCACCGGGTCCTACCAGCGACCCTGGGGCACAGGTAATATTATCTTCACTATAGAGGAGGAGTCAGGGGCACAGAGAGGTTAAGTAACTGGCCTGAGGTCACACAGTAAGTGGCAGAGCCAGAATTTGAGCCCAGGCAGCCCGGCTACAGAGTCCATGCTTTTACCCATGACACGGTGCCCATAACCACTGTCCCATGCTGCCCCCCAGTAGCAGGGGCTCAACGGGGGTGCTGGCTGGCCATTAAGATGCGCAGGGCAAGTCTGGGCGGGAGGCAGGTGCCTGGATGTGTCTGGGATGGTGGGGGCAGCCCAGAGTGGTCTTGTCCTGCCCACGCAGATTTACTGCTGAGTTAGCAAGTGGTACCCAAGGAGAGCAAAGCCAGATTTGCCCCAGGGTTTCGCCCAGCTTTGGGAGGGGAGAGGCTTCATGAACAGACGTTTCCATGTGGCAATCAGAGGCAGTGTAGAATATTAAAGCAAAATAAGAGGAGGCTGAGAAGGAGGAAGTTTTAAGCAGGTGCCCAACCTGCCTGCCTCACCCTGACTTCTGCAGTCTCCACCCTCCCTGGGCTGCCGAGGTCAAGCCCAGGAAGGGCCGGCACACTGGCCTCTGCCCGTGGTTTCCAGTCCTCAGGCAAGTGCTGTGTACCTATGGGTGCACCGTGTGTTCGGGGCATGCAGGCTGACAAACTCCACGGGTGCTTTGAGCGGCCATGAAACAGGACACAAATCAGAACCGTCCTCCAGTAGCCAGAAAATATATGTTCCAGACACTTCTCTGGGCTCTTTGGAGTTTCTGCAACACACACGGGCTTGCTTCCCATCAGTGTATGGCATTGTCTTATAAAAAGGCAAGCAGAAAGGAAGCGTTGGAATAAAAATCTGTGAGACCAGATGTAAGTGATGTAGACTCAGATGCTCTTTAGGGGATCCGTGGACCACTGGATCCCTTGGTTACTATAGTATGGTGGTTAAGAACTAGACAGTCTGGGTTTGAATCTCAGCTCTGCTACTTACTAACTGGGTGATCTTGGGCAAGATTTATAGCCTCTTTCTAACTCTGTGTTCTCACCTGCAAAATGGGGTTAATGCTTTCTACCTCATTAGTCTACTGTGAGGATTAATTGATTTAATATATGTAAACTGCTGAGAACAGCAACTGGGGTATAGTAGGTGCCCAGTAGGTGTCAGCTGTTATCATGACCCTAATTACCCACCTTCTAATTAGCCCGGGACATTCAAGCTCTTGGGAGCCGCTGCGTGTCCCACCCCGCTTCAGCCACGCGCGCAGACTCTGAGCAGGTACAGCGCTGGTCTCTGGCGCCCCCTGCAGGGTACCCGGACCGCAGCTCGCCGCGCCTGACGCTTACCGCCGCAGCGCCCTCTGGCGGCCGCCGCCGGCCCCAGCAGCGAGCAGTAAATCTCCTCCAGCCTCTCCAGGTGGCCCTCCCGGCTCGGGCTGGGCTCGCTGGCCATCTGCTCCACGGCTGCCACCACGGCGTGGAAATAGTGCTCCAGGGCGCGGCGGGAGCTGGTCTGCCGGGGAGGAGCATCAGAGCTTGAGTTCCGGCTCTGCACCCACCCACCCCTGCTCCAACGCCAAGCCTGCAGGTGCACGGAGAGCCCAGTGGCACCTCCCCTCTGCCCGGGACTCCGGCAGGAGCTTCCCCATGAAGGCCTTCCCACGTCCAGGGCTCCGCTCCTGCCCTGCCATAGCTGTTGCCCGATGCCGCCTGCAGCGGGGGGTCCCCTCGGCCCCTCACACCGTGGTGTGGGGGGACAGCTGGTGCCCGGCAATGTTGGGAACCCCGGGGGGCAGGGATGGCCTCTGGCGCCCACCCTCCTTGGGATGTCACTAAGTATCTGGATCACTGTTCTGCCATCACTCGGATGTAAACTCAGGATGGTAGCGGTTTTGTCTGTTTCATTTACAGCTGCATCCCCAACACCTAGAACGTCTGCTGGCTCATAGTAAGTGCTCGATAAATATTTGTTGAACATTTCCTAAACGTCTGTCGCTCCTATACTGCCTTGACATACCACCTATAAGTCATTATTTTTCTTTAAATCATTGCACTTATTTGGTTCAAAACTATTTCAAAAGCAAATTTTATATTGCTGCTCTAAGTAAAACGGCTAGTGTCACTTGTCATAAACAGAAAATCACTAAGATGAAAATAATGATCACAAAACTCTATTACTACATTGTAGCCAGGTACTATGGCCTGCCAAGGCTTTAGAGCTGGAAGCTTGCTTTTTCTTTAAAAAAAGGCAGATTAGCAAGCATTCAAGAGGTTAAGGGTAAAGCACCAAGCTGAGCCTTTCTCCTTAACGCAAACAGGTTTTGAAGAGCTTCTCACTCTCTGAGTTTCACCATGCTCTCCAGCACCGAAGGCTCCTGTCTCCATGGGTACCTCTCGGACACCTTGAGAACTCCCCTGGATCACTGTTCTCTGGCTGTGTCCCCTCACCCCCACTCACCACCAGCTAATCCCAGCTCATGACTGAGGATGCGGGGCCCAAACGAGTGACACGGGCAGGCACAGCAGGGCTTGCTCTGATCTCCTTTTTGTGCTAGGGGTCCGCTGAGCAGGGTCTTAACTTCCTGGGCTGAGGGAGAGTGGGTCATTCTGACTAGCTAGGGCTCCAGTAAATATTTGCTGAATGAACACGAGCAATTAGAGGGAATCAGAGTTGGAAGGGGCCACGGGGACCATCTCGTCTTGTTGCTTCATTTTATAAATTGATTATAAGTGAATTAATTAAATAGTTATCAAGTACCCACTAGGTTCCAGGCACTGTTCTAAGTGCTTGAGTACAGCAGTAAACAAAACAGACAAAAATTCCTGTCTGCATGCAGCTTATATTATAGTGGATCTCTTTGTGTGTGTGTGTGGGGGGGGGAAATAATAAACAAGATAAGTGAAATTTATAGTATGATAAATAACAGTAAAGTGATGAAAAGAAAATAAAGCAGGGGAGGAAGATGTGCAATCTGGGGGAGGGGCTGAAGTTTTAGACAGTGTGACCAGAGGAGCCTCACTGAAAGGTGACTTTTGACTAAAAGTTTAAAGGAAGTGAAGGGTCGAGTCATGTGGATACCTGCCACGGGGCAGCCCCACCTGGACACCATCTCTAGCATCCAGAACACAGAGCAGAGGGTCCGAGGGCTGGGCTGTCCCAGGCTGCCCTCCCAGTCTCGAGACCTTGTCAGATCCTGTGGACATGAAGGGAGACCAATCTACGCCCCCCACCTCCTAACTGGGCCTCGGACCAGGCCCTCAGCAGACAGGATGTGGGCTGGTGGCTAGAAAAGGCCTACCCACCAGACCGTGGTTGGCTGGGCCACTTCTCCCAGGCCCCACCGGCCCTCGAGCCAGCAGGTATGACTGGGAACGGCACCCCTCAAGCAGAATTCCAGATAAGGAGGCTGGGGTCTCAGGGGGCGGGGAGCCCCAGGCCGGGCTGAGGTCTAGGAGCCCCAGCACCCAAAAGGGGAGAGGGGGTGCCGGGGGGACCACTGAGGACCCCTTAACTCCAAGCTTCCGAGGGTCTCTAACTTCAGATCAGTGACACATTCCCTGGGTCTCTCCTGGCTCTTCTTTGGTCCCTCCCCACCCCCGCCCCAATTCTCTTTTCACAAACATGGAGACTCAGAGCCGTGAGTTCCACATAAAGAGAGGTGGCGGAGGGTGCATAAGATTTTGACTATGTTTAAAAAAATACAGCTTTCACTTTCAACATTTCTTTCTTCTATAGCGAAGTAGTGCACGCATCAGACCCATTAATTTCAGCCCTGAACCCCACCCCATTCTTGACCCAGCACCTCCCAATCCTGCCCCATTCCTGATGCCCTCAAACCCAGCCCAGCCTCACTCCCAAGCCAACCCCTGAACTCCAGCCACATCCAACTCGGGGATGGAGTGAGGCTGGGGATCCTCTAATGTCCGAATCACTGAGAAACAAAAATCAATGCGCTTAAGATGTTAGGGAACTGTTGACCAAAACCACTCACTTGGGCCAGGCTTGATGATCACCGCTTGCCTGAGCTATCTCACAACAGGAGGTCCCGAGAATTCAGGAGGGGTCAAAAGAGGGAGGAGATGACCAACCTCCCAGAATCCTTCGCAGTGGAATCCACCTTGGCTGAGAGATACGCCACCAGGAAGGACCCTGAGTCAGACTATGGACCAAGCAAGATGATTGGCCAGAGACAACCCGGAAACTAACCCCATCACCACAAAACCCGAGACTGCGAGCCACGTGGCAGAGCAGTTCCCCTGGGTTCCCTTACCCTGCTGCTCTCCGCCCGGGAGCCCTTTCGCAATAAAGTCTCTCGCTTTGTCAGCACGTGTGTCTCCTCGGACAATTCATTTCCGAGTGCTAGACAAGAGCCCACTCTCAGGCCCTGGAAGCGGTCCCCCTTCCTGCAACACTTACATGTTTGCCATTGTTGCGTGAAAATGGCGCCTTGACCATGGGCTGTTTGGTGAGGCAGAAACAATCTCCAGAGACGCAGGTGGCCACACAGGGGCTGCCGGGTCAGCTGGCAAACTCTGGTCAGGAAGGCGACTTCCCCCCCCCCCTTCCCGAGAGCCACGGCCAAGTGCAGGGAGAGGGGACAGTAGCCCACGTTAGGACAGACACATGAGACACATTAGGGGCCATAGGTGCCTGTGCTAAAACCAGCCTGGGGCTTAGGTACGAGTCCGGCGGGGAGGGGCATTCCTCCATCACGCGTCTGTGTGCTGTGAGCCCCCAAAGGGGCTGTTATGGAAGGAGGGATGTCCCGGATGGCGGCATGGGGGAAGGGAGTCAAGAACCCTCAGTGGATCCAAGCAGGTGGGCAACCACAAAGGAATGGTGGGGATGGTCCTTTTAGAGAAAAGGAATGACAGAAAACGACCAACATGGTTTAAGAAGGAACCCAGGGCTTCCCTGGTGGCGCAGTGGTTGTGAGTCCGCCTACCGATGCAGGGGACACGGGTTCGTGCCCCGGTCCGGGAAGATCCCACATGCCGCGGAGCGGCTGGGCCCGTGAGCCATGGCCGCTGAGCCTGCGCGTCCGGAGCCTGTGCTCCGCAACGGGGGGGGGGCCACAACAGTGAGAGGCCCGCGTACCGCAAAAAAAAAAGAAAAAAGAAGGAACCCAGCCGCACATAAAAGACACCCATCAAAGGAAGGATCCAAGACCTAGGGCTCAGGGTGTGGAGAATCCCAGATGGAAACAAGAGAAGGAAGACCAACGGCTCCAGTGCATTTTGATGAGCAAAGCAGGTCCTGAGACTCGGGCTGGAGAAAGGACAGACACCCACTTCCTGGGGCAGGACGGGCAGTGGATCGTGGACCCCTCAAGGGCACGCCCCGTTCTGGAGCCGGCCCCTCCTACGGCACCACAGCCCTGAGCGACCCTCCGACCCCCCTTCCCGAAGGGCAGGCACCTTTCCGCCTACTGTGCAGACTCCGACTGGCATCCTCCCCCACCCAAGAAATCCAGCGCCTGGGGCCACGGCGGCCAGAGAATCTGCAACCTGCTGCAGTCTTGGCTGTGGACAGGGGTGAGGCTGAGCCAGAGAGAAAAGCTAGGAAATAATAGGTGGGCAAGTGTTGGAAACAAACTAAATGCCCGCAACAGGAGCCGGGGATAAAGAAATAACAGCACGTTCACGAGAGAGAATTCTCTGCGACAGCGGAAGCACGTGTTTTCCAAGGAAAATATTTCCATACGGCATAGTTCCAGTGGCAAGGAAAAATAGGTATTATATTTATGTACATAGAGAGGCAGTATATAAACCGTATAGAGTCTGATAGCTCAGTTGTTAAAAAGGAGTGGGGAAAAAAAAAAAAAAAAAAAAAAAAAAAGGAGTGGGGCTGCGGATGGGGCTGGAAGGCGACTGAACACAGGCTTGGAGTCAGATAGACCTGGGTTCAAATCCAGGCACAGCCACTTCCTATCTGTGTCACCACAGGTAGGTTATCGGCTTCTCTGCGCCTTTGTTCTGGTAAGTACATCCATTTCACAATGTTGTGGTGAGAGTTTTTTAAGGTGATACCTGTAAAGTGTTGAACAAGGTGCCTGGAACACAGCAGACGTTCCATAAACAATGGCTCTTGTGATGATCACTGTCGATATTATTCAGGAAACATACCGAATGTTAATTGCTAATGTGTGTGGGTAGAGGGGTGTGAGTGATTTTTATTTTCTTTCTTGGCTCTCCTGCATTGTTTTGCAAATTTTCCTTAGTGAATGTGTCTTTATCTTTGGTTTGGGGAAAAAGGTGATGTGGAAACAGGAGAAGGGGGAAGCCCAGGAGAGGGGGGGGGCAGGGCAGTGACCTTACCTGAAGCTTCCTTTGCAGCACACCTGCCTCGCAGGCCTCCCCCAGCGCCGCCTGCAGGGCGTGGGAGACCACGTGGCGCATGCAGGCTTCTGGTGTCTGCTGCCCCTGGGCCGCCTCAATCTCCAGCAGCAGGGCACTGCACACGGAGGGAGACACCAGCTCAGGATCCACGAAGAGGAACACTCTGAGGGCAAAGGTGGGGGGACCGGGAGCTGATGACGAGGACCACGGGGAGAAGGGCCACCCTCAGAGCCTTGCAGCACCCACCACCCCCCACCCCCAAGTTATTTACTTCCTCCAAAAACAGGAGCCTCAAATTCAAAATTCTATTGGGGGACAACACTAGGGAGTGGTGGGGATTGCGGCAAAGAAGAGCAGGCACGGCCCTTCCAGGGGGGCAGCTGGTCCCTCTGGGTCCCTCTCATGTCTAGGTAAGTTCCAGCTGAAATGCCCCTCCCTCCCTCAGCGTCGTGGCCCGTTGACCCCGTAGCCCTCTAGGAGGGACCCTAAATCCTTCCTGCCGAAAGGAGCTCTGAACCCTAAGTGAGCCCCTTCTTCTCTCATCCCCCTCATCACAGCAGAAAACCAACCTCACCCACCCTCTCTTCCGTACTCAACTGTCATTTCAACCTCTCCCATGCCAAGTCGTCTGGATCCCTTCCCCTCCCTGCACCCTCCACGAACACAGAGCCCCAGGCTACACCTTTCAGTACCAGGCGAGCAGAGGTACCTGCAGGGCAGGAGGCTATGCACCCCCTGCTTCCCCCCCGACTCCATCAGCCTCTCTCCCCAGCACGAGCAGTGGACGTGTCCTCAGTCTTACACACACACAGATGAAAGACCCCAGATCTCATGGTGTGACTGTGGCCTGAATTACTGATATTCTAGAGGTGCCTCTGGCTGCTTGGTGCAACACCATGGCCAAGGGCAGAATGGAGGTGGAACCATGGATCTGCAGAATGGCCCGGTGCTCGTGTCCACATTCTGCATGTGAGCGGGCGAGCTCTGAATCCAGCCCAGGAAGAAAGTCCTAACTGCTTTCAGGGATCTCCAGGGAAGGACACGCCCTCTCCACCCTGAGGACGGCCCGCTGCTGGACAAACGCCATGGATGGGAGGGGATGCTCCCCACGCAGACTCCTCACTTGTCCTGCGGGCGGCACCCTCGCTGGGGCCACTCACCTCTCCCGGTAGGGGTACAGCTCACTCGTCAGGTTCTGCTCGGCAATGACCAGCCTCTGGTACAGCGTCCCTGCGGGGCAGACCACTTCAGCCAACCAGCATCTGAGGCTCTGACCCCCATTCCCTACTTTCCCAGAAGGTGCTGGGGCTTTTGAGCTCCCTGGAATCCTGGAGAGGAAGGCAAGACCTTGGGCAGAGCTGGAGTGGCTCTTACCTGGGACGGCCGTCTCCGTTTTCAGCCTTATGGCGCAGTCCAGGGCGATGGTGCAGTAGGGGGCGGGCAGGGTCAGCAACTTCGTGCAAAAGGCATAGGTTCTCCGGTGGAGCTCCTCTGTGATGCCCGTGGCCTGGGTGAGACGGAGGAATCAGGGTGCCCGGAGCCCAGGTCTCGCAGGGTCCTGGGTGGTGCGGGGTGATGGGGGGGCGGGGAGAGCAGCCAGACCTGGGCTCACACTTCCCTCCCAAATCTACACCTTCAGCCTCTTCTCCCAGCATCTCTAAGGCATCTCCCCTCCTACACCATGTTCAGGCTTCTCAAGATGGAAACTCATCCCCACCCTGTTTTGCCAGCACATCAACTCCCCTCGCAGCCCTTCTGCTCTGTCGGGGTTGCGAATTTACCGCCACTACCTCCCCAATTTCATCTCTTCGTGTATCAGGGCGAGGGCAGGGCTATGGGGAGAAGCCAGTTAGGGGCAGGTGCTCCTCGAGCTCCTCTAGGCTCGCTCACCAGACAGAGACTGGTTGTCTCCTGAGTGTCCAGCCCCGTCACCCGTGGGTCACCCCGACCCCCTTCACCCTCAGTCCCCGCTCACCTTAGTGAGCACATACATTAGAGTGTGTAGCAAGGGAATGATGACATGCCGGGCGTCCTCACTTTCTGCCTGGAAAACAGGAGATCACAGGACATGGATGGGGCGCACAGGTGCGGGGGGTCGCAGGGGTCTCGCCACATCCTAGCGGGAGATGTGGTGGAAGGCAGTGTCCCAGCAGGCCGAGGGGAGTGGAAAAGGGCCACAGCCTGCCCTGGTAGAAGAGCGGGGGTGGGGGGCACAGGTGCGGGAGCCCAGGTGTGAGGGCGTGTGGGAGGGGTGCAGGGAACTCCCTGAGGGAGGGGCGGCACTGACTCAGGGCAGGAGCTGGTAGCAAAGCGACAGGTGAGGCGCCAGCTTGGAGGCTCCCCTGAGTGCAGCGTTTCCCAAACGTAGAGCACTGGGTGGTGTGGAGGATAATTACGAGGATAATTTTGAAAATTTTCAGTAGTTAGGCATTTACGTTTACAGGTACTTTCCATTTCTGTCCAGTGATACGGGTTTTCCATTTACGGTCGTGTCGTAGAGATCCTTTTTGAAAGACGTTAACTCGGGTCAAAGAGTGGGAGTCAACGTAAAGATAAAATTGCTTATAGCAAAGTACTGGAGAGGGAGAAATACGGTAGAAATCAAACGACCAGAGTGTGTGAGACACGGGGTGGATGGGCCCAAGTCCCCAGCGGGAACGGCCTCTCTTCCTCTCGCCCCTGTCTGCCCCCTGCCCGAAGCCCGAGGACTCACCTTCTCCAGTTCTCTGAGCAGTATGCGGACCAGTGCCGGACTCTTACCAGGATCCCGCTCGACCTTCTTGTGCAGGGACCATCTCCACATGCCTGGGTCAGGAGAAAGGGGTGTCCAGCCCAGCCAGGGGGGAGGGGGGCCTCTGAAAGGAGACCCCTCTGAGCAGGACTCTGAGCCCTGGAGTCCCAGGTCTGACCCCCGCCCCCACTGCCAGGTGCTGGGCTCCGCGCCAATGCGGGGGGAGGTTTCTCTGATCTGCAGCCCCCATGAGCGGTGAATTCCCAGGGCAGAAAGGAGGGAGGCGGGACGCTAGCGGGGACAGGTCTGTGCACGTGTCTTCTGGAGCAACGATGTTTACAGCTCAGCACCCCAAGCCACGTTCCTGGGAGTCATGCGGGCCTGGAGTGCCAGGGGACTTTTATTTGCAAGGCAAGTTGGAGAAGGCGGTTAAGAAAGAGGGCGGCAGACCCCCGATGGGCTGTGCCACAGTCCCTGGAGGGTGAGCCAGGGTGCAGAGAAGACCTTCTGGGTCCTTCAGGCTCCAAGGATTTCCAGGAGGACGGGGGCTTGGCTGGAAGCCCCTCATTGTGTGAGCTCCAGGCTGGGGCGCTTTCTTCGCGAGAACACGTGGGCGGAGTTGGCTGGGCTGGGGTGGGGGAAGCAGAGAGAGCAGACGGTGCCTGCCGGCTCTTACCTTGGTTGCTCGGCAGGGCAGGGGCCTGGGCACTGAGCTCTCGGAGCACAGCGCGCACGCTCCGCTGGAGGTCCAGGTCCACATCTGGGCAGCAGGGTGGGGAAGCTTTGAGGCCAGGAGCCCCTGGCCTTACCCTCGCTCCCACCTCCACTCTCCCTGAGAATGTCCTTAGCGTCTTCTCTGAGCCTCAAGAGGTGCCCGGAAGTAATCAACTTAGAGCTGGCAGCCTGCATCCCGGCCAGGACTGCAATACAGCCTTTCAATCGGCATTTCTCTGTTCTTTGTAAACTCCACATTCCCCAGAGTGCGGTACGTATATTGCCAGTGACATGTGAGACAATTTTAGATGGTACACAGATGATTCTAAAATTTGAGTAATTATGCACTTATTTTAATGTATAGAAAAAAATATATAACTAGTTCCTCAACTAGTATGAAGCTAAAATTTAAAGTCAATTTAAAGAAACATATCAGATAGATACCAGGAGGTGACAAGAACTCTCTCGGGGTCCTCGGAGCCCTGTTCTCCACTAGGCCCTCAGCGTAGCCCCTGTCCTGTCTTTGGTCTCCAAGCCCAGTTTTAGCAAGGATCCTGCTGTCAGTCGATAGAAGTCCCTCTCCCTGATATCTGACCAAGCTCTCTATTCCCCACCTTTGATGTGTAAGTTCTTGACCTGTGTCCGGCAAGAACCCTGCTAGGTCACTTTAGTAAGAATCTCCCGCCCCTGAGGTCCCCTCTTAGGAATTTTCCATCTACTGACCCCTCCCTCTGTTTGTTGGCTGTAAATCCCCAGCTGTCTTTGCCTTATTCAGAGCACAGGCCCATCTCTCTCCTCCATTGCAATAATCTTGAATAAAGTCTTCTTTAGGGTTTAACAAGTGTCAAAATAATTATTTTCTTTAACAGCAGGGCATTGACACTGCAGAGCTGTGGAGGTGGGTACGCGAATCAGTAACTGACACTTGGAGAGCACGGTAGCCGTGAGAATGCACCTCACTGATCTCCCGCTACAACGAGTGTGAGGAACCAAGGAGCTCTGTGCTGTTGGGCTGTGAAATCCATCGCCTCCTGCCGAGGCCACACTTCCCAGCCAATAGGGGCAGCAGCAGGAATTCTAAAGCCAGCTCGGGAAGCTTTGTAGGCGGCTGACCCTGTGGCTCAGGGATTGCCCAACCCAAGACCCATCCGTCAGTCTAGCACATTTCCACCCAACCCTTCCTCCCTTCCTCCTTCTCTCAGAGTTGGATTTTCATCACCGTCTGGGCGCTCGCTCTCCCAGCTCTCACCAGCTCCCTCCGTCTCCATTTTCTGTCCCACAGGTGTTTCCCCACATGAAGCCTTGCATGTCTAATCTTGTCTCGCTATCTGCTTCTTAGAGGATCTGGACCAACACAGGAAGTACGGGAGACACTCCCTGTACCATCAATTCCCCTTTATGATCAGCTCCAACCAAGAGGCTGTTTTTACAGGCGAGGGTGCAGTCTCCTGTTGTCAGACAGTACAAACCACACGCCTCAGAGGTTCCCCTTTTGCCTTGGCGGTCAGGAAACTTACAGCCAAACTGGGGCCCGTCTCAAAAATCAGCTCATCTCAAGTGACAGAGACCTCTCTCCTTTGCTCCTTTTCGGGTGCGTTTGCTTCATGTTCTACTAAACATATATCTTAATGGCCTCAGATTCCTTTGGAAATAGGTAGGGTAGAGAGGACAAATCTAAAAAACCAGCAGGTTGCAGCCCAGGAGTTAGAATTTCTTTAGGTCAAGGCACCTCATGCCCTGGTGCTCATGGACTGGCCCTTCCATAGCTCTGGCGTGGGCCCTTGTACGTCTGCTGGGGCCACCCAGCATCTCTGAAACCCTCATTTTCCTCCTGCCTCTCACTTGTTCCCCTGCCCAGACCAGGTCCAGGTCTGAATCTGAGTCTCCTTCAGGCTCAGAGCGGGCAGGAAGTGGGCAGGTGTTACAGCGCACGTTTGCCCACCCGGCCACCCTGTTGGGCAGTGCAGCGTCTCCCAAAACTAGCAAGGAAATGATTTAGCCTGGCAAGAAGTCTTGTCCCAAGCCATCCTTCCATCTACCGAGCTCCACCTGGCATGAAAATAAATGAGTTAACGCAGGGTGGGTTATTAAAAAATAATGCTATGTCCTATTTCTTCTTTCCTTCTTTCTTCCTTCTCCCCTCCCTTCTTCTGCCCACCTTCCCGCCATGGACTACACAAAAGACTTAAAACTGTGATATCTGTGATTTCCTCCCTGCCCCCTCATTAGAAGGGCAGCCAAAC
The DNA here is from genome assembly GCF_963924675.1 of Phocoena phocoena. NCBI lineage: Eukaryota > Metazoa > Chordata > Mammalia > Artiodactyla > Phocoenidae > Phocoena > Phocoena phocoena. The sequence goes on from NC_089237.1 coordinate 52,104,789, forward strand.
CTTTGTCTTCCGAGCCCTAGGTTCTCCTGCTTTGCAGAGGGAGTTAAGTTTTTATGTTTCAGAGAAAAAATGGAGAAGTTAGACTCTGCCAGTAGCCCCGGGAGACAACCCCCAATAAACTTTATTTTCAAAAGTCTGGGCAGCTGGAACAAACTCTCAGGCTTTGGTCCACATCTGGCTTGCAGACGTGTCTTGTTTGGGCTTGTAGAGTGTCTTGGAAAAAATTTTAAAAATGAACTAGCTGCCAACATTCACAAATCAGGAGATTTTGCATCAAAGTTCGGATTTCTGGCATCTCCTGAAAGTCTGTCGACACTGGGCGTGCGTTCTTCTTACATATGACAGTGACAGGGGCTGGGGAGCAGCTGCCGCTTGAGACAGGGCACAGCTCCCCTAGGGCTTCAGAGTGGTCACTCTCCTTGTCTCCCTCACTTACATCCTCTCCCCAGCCCCTTGACTTTGAGACCCCTGGCTGTCTGATTGAGACGATCAAGCTGGATTGTCTCCAAGGGATGGAGGTGAAGGCTGCTGCTTTTAGTTAAAGAGGGGAGTGGCGATTCAAGGGTGGAAGGTTGGATTCCCAAGACTGTGAGGGTACGAGGGTTATGGGGACCCAGGAAGGAGGAAGACCAGGGTTGGCTGGGACATAGCTGAACGGTGGTGGCAAAGATCTCAGATGAGGGCAGCTAAGCGCTAAACTCTGTGTGCTTGAGTGCCACTGCTGTGGTCTCCTGGGCCACCTTTGCCAGAGCACAAGAATGTCCCCAAAGGAGCCCCCTGTCTCCTTACGGACCATGCAAGCTGTTCTGGGGGCTGTAGCCATAGTGGACTGAAGACCACTGACACTTCCCATCATGCAGACTTTGTAACCCCTGGCCTTCTCACAGGATCCCAAGGAGAGGAGGGGGGTACCGCAAGTGAATGACATTGGAATTTGTACGGACCTTGGAAAACAAGGGCTTGAAGCTGGATTTGATTTGATTAAGCCAAAGAAATAATATTTCTCGTGCCTCAAGTATCTCAGGGTCGTTTATACATGATATGCAATGTCTAACCGCATTCTTGGTCCAGAACACCCACTAAATAAATAACATTCATTATCCACCCCTCCATCCAGGAATAGGATATAACTATCAGGTATCCAGATTACTATTAATACCTAACATCTAAATAGCACTTGAGGGCTTCTCCGGTGGCACAGTGGTTAAGAATCCGCCTGCCAACGCAGGGGACACAGGTTCGAGCCCTGGTCCGGGAAGATCCCACATGCCGCAAAGCAGCTAAGCCTGTGCGCCACAACTACTGAAGCCCGCATGCCTAGAGCCCGTGCTGTGCAACAAGAGAAGCCACCGCAATGAGAAGCCCACGCACCGCAACGAAGAGTAGTAGCCCCTGCTTGCCACAACTAGAGAAAGCCCACGCGCAGCAACAAAGACCCAACGCAGTCAAAAATAAATACATTTAAAAAAATAATAAAATAAATAGCACTTGAATGGTACACGTGTAGAGAGTCTTACGTAGGCGTAGCAAGACAACGGTACGTGTTCATCAAACCAAGTTCCTTTTTGTCGCAGGTAGATGAGAAGACTACATTTCCCAGACTCCCTTGCTGTTTCACAGGAGCCATGTGACTGAGTTCTGGCCAATGGCACGTGGCGGAGGTGGTATGTGCCACCTGCAGGCGTGGCCATAAAACCCTCCACCCTATCCTCCATGAGCTTGGAATATATATGTGGAAGATGATGGTGCCCTGAGAGGAAAGAAGCCTCTGTCCCTGAAAGACTGTAGCCCAGATTGGGTGGTGACAAGAGTAAGAAGCATTTGTTGTGTTGATCTACTGACACTGGGGTCATCTGTTACGGCAGCCACTGTTCTCTGACTCAGGGACACACAAACTGTGTGTGTCTCACTGGATTCTGAGCAGAGCCCTGTGAGTTTGCCAGAACAATTACTGTTCTCCCTGTTTTGTGGAATCCAGATTGAAAGTCACCCCATATCGCCTCTCCAACCACAGAAGGTCAGACCCAGAGGGACCTCGGAGGCTGGCTCTCTCTCTTCCCATTTCACGGAGGGGGAAATGAGGCTCAGAGGGGAGAGGCGATTTTCGCAAGAGCTTTTTGCTGGAGCAGAGCTTTCTGCTTGCCAAAATGCACTTCCTCTAAAGCTGTCATCTTACTTGTGACCATTCACCTCTTTACTGGGGAAAGGGAAGAGGGGACACCCAGGTGAGACTGTGAGCGCGTGTCTACCTATGTGTGCCTGGGGCTTGAATGCAGAAAAAAACGCCCCTGATAAAGTTGCCTGGAAAAGGGTTCCCCGCTCTCCAACCAGGGTAGATGTTATTACAGCTAAAGAGACAATAGGGAGGAAGGAAGGGAGAACAAAGGCTGACAGGGTCCTGCTGTGGCAGGACACCCATAGTTCAGGGTTTGCTCCTCTACTTCCGGCCACTCAAAGCTGACCCAGGACTTGGCAATGTCAGCTGTCCATTGTCCTGCGATCCTAGACAGTCAAATCTCTCCCCAACCTCCTCTTAGATGTTTGCTTTTCCCCTACTTCCCACCCTTGGCTCATATTAGAATCACCTGGAAAGATTTAAAAAAATACCAATGCAGAGCCCACCCCAAACCAAATAAATCAGATATCTGAGGGTGGGGCCCAATCATCAACTTTTAAAAATATCTCCCCAGGAGAATCTAAGGTACAGGATTACAGAACTAATCTAATTCAGTGAGAATTAGATAAGTTTGGAGATATGAGTAACTGATCTGTTAGAGAAGCCCTGAAGTGACAAGATGCTCAGTTCACAGAGGACAAATGTCCCTGAATTAAGTCACAGGGTCAGGATGGCCCCTCCCTGGCGATACTCCTGGCTCTTACGGTGGTGGGAGGAGATTTAAAAGAATACAATTAGGGGCTTCCCTGGTGGCATAGTGGTTGAGAATCCACCTGCCAACACAGGGGACACAGGTTCGATCCCTAGTCCGGGAAGATCCCACATGCCGCGGAGCAACTAAGCCCGTGCGCCACAACTACTGAGCCTGTGCTCTAGAGCCCATGAGCCACAACTACTGAAGCCTGCGCACCTAGAGTCCGTGCTCCGCAACAAGAGAAGCCACCGCAATGAGAAGCCCATGCACTGCAACGAAGAGTAGCCCCCACTCACCGCAACTAGAGAAAGCCCAAGCGCAGCAACGAAGACCCAACGCAGCCAAAAATAAATAAATAAACTTATTTAAAAGAATACAATTGGAGAAAGTTTATTATTATTACTATTATTTTTGTTGTTGTCCATTAGCTTGTTTGCAAAAGATATAACCTTTGTTTAGAAATGTAACCCTTATAGACACCAGTGTTCTGACACTCTTTGGGTCCAGCCATGACAGGAATAAAATCTCCTAAGATTTTTTTCAAGCAGACCAGTCTTTGTCTTCTTGAAGTTGTCCCATACCCTCTTGTGATGGTTAATTTTACGAGTCAACTTGACTGGGCAACAGGGCACCCAGATATTTGGTCAGATGTTATTTTGATTGCGTCTGTGGTGTTTTAGATGAGTTTAATATTTAAATCGATAGATCGAGTAAAGCAGATTGCCCTTGCTAATGTGGGTGGGCCCCATCCAATCAGTGGTGGCCTGAATAGAGCAAAAGGCTGACCCTCCCCCAAGGAAGAGGGAATTCCTCCTGCCTGACTGCCTTCCAGCTGGAACACTGGTTTTCCCCTGCCTTTGGACTTGAACTGAAACACTGGCTTTTCCTGAGTCTCGAGCCCGCTGGCTTCTGGAATGGAATTTACACCATTGGCTGTCCTGACTGCAGGTCTTGGTACTTGTCAGCCTCCATAATCATGTAAGCCAACTCCTCATAATAAATCTCCTTCTGTATATGTATATACATCCTACTGGTTCTGTTCCTCTGGAGAACCCCGACAAACATGCCCAGAGAGGACCCTGGCATCAGTATGGGGAAAGCTGGTGGAATAATCAAACTTAAAATTCCCTCAGCCTGCTCCAGCCGCTGCACAGAACCACCCAGACGAGAGGGTTACAGGGGACATAAAATTACTATCAAAGAGATGAATTCATAATTCCCAAGGGATGTTTCCCTCAAACTAGGATGTTGTGGAGAACTGTCCTTTTCCACTCTCTGGGTATCAGCCGTCAGAATCAGAACCCCCTCCCTGGAATGGAAATGGAAACACACCAATGAACTCTTTCTGGTCCCTTCCCTTTAAAATCACAATAAAATCCCTAACCCAGGGGTCCCACTACCTCACGCCGGGTGAGCCATAAAACAATTGAGAAGAATATGGTTTGTTTGTGTGTGTTCCAATTCAGCCTTGGACTACCGCAGGCAGCTTAGCTCTGAACCGGTGAATGTCATGTGGTACATGTTGTGTTTACTAGTTTCCATTTTGGAGGATGACCTTTTCCTGACCTTGACCTTTGAGCTGGGCTCCATTTTCCTGGAGCCCATAGGGCCCCAACACGCTGACCACCTGGACCTTACCGACTGCCCTTCCTACCAGGGGCGAGGACTTGTCTGAGAATCCCCTGGTGAACAGACAGCACTGTCTGAGCATCTCAGCTGCTCGTTGAAATCACGTGCTCAGCACCCAGTTGCACCATTGGCTGGAGTGAGTGACACGCTCACGTGCTCCTCTTTCTTCCATCCCGTGCCTGACTCCCACCATCCCCCCACGTGGTACAAAGGCTCAGATGTTTCTAAAAAGGTTTGCAATCTTGCCCCTGTTTGCAGGAGTGGCAAAATAACAATACCTTTGGTGACCTTGAAACATTGCTCTTTGCAGCCCTCCAAATAAACGTCTTACTTTTCGGGTGCCCCTCTTCTTGACTCTAGGATGAGAGGTCTCTAAGGGCTGTAGGAAGGTGGGAAAAGTTAAAAACAACTATAATTTGGAAAGCCAGCCAGGACAACTGCAGTCCCTGGTCCTGATGGAAAAACTCCCTTTCGGAGTTGTTTTCGGGCCAGTATCCTAATTTGGGGATGCTTCTCTCACCCACTGGATTTTGGGTCAGGGGGTCATTTGGATGTTGGTGGTCTTTCTTGCTCTGTAGCCTTCCCTGCTCACTATAATCCTGGTGGCACTGTGACCCAGCTGCCCTGCTTTGACCTGGCCTTGGAGTGGCATGGGACCAAGCTGGCCAACGGACTCTCTGTCCCTCTGGGTGACCTTTGTGTGGGTGACAGCCCGGAGTGGAGAGAGCCTCCCTCTTCCTGTCCTGGTGGCAGATCCACCCTGTTCCCTGCCCTTTCTGGATGCTTCCGCTGTTCCTTCAATGCTCAGCCACTTTTCTTCTTTGAATATTAAATGAACCATATGGGTTTCTATCGCTTGTATCCAAAGAACCTTTATCGGTATACCTCCCTTCCTAAAACACGATACCCACATGTCTTAATTGTTGTAATTAAAGTGAGTGCAAAGTAAGTTGGTTTTGAAATGTTCAGTAGGAGATTTTCACAGTGCTGTCCCCACCCTTATCCTCCCAGCCCAAACCCCAGCTGGTTAAAGGTGACCAGGAACCTTGTGACACCAAGATTCACTGGTTGAAGCTTCTTCTGATTGGGTGAGGCTCTCTGAGGGTGAGTGGGGTGTGGAAAGGATGCTGTCTTAGGAATGATAACAAGCTAGTGGCTGTGCCTGCCTCGGGGTGTCCCCTACTCTTCCCTGGGACAGGGATCTTCAACGGCATGGGAGTCTATGCCTGGTGGCCGGAGGAGTGGTTTCTGACTTGCCAGGAACATTAGTTGATACACATCTTGGGGGAAGGGTCATCTCTGCTTGTTGTCCCAGGACGGTGTAGGGAGAAAAGTCTAGGTTTTGGAAGCAGCCAGACGTGGGTTCCAATCCTGGATCTGCCACTCACTAGCTCTGTAGCTTTGAGCAAATTACCTAACCTCTCTGAGCCTGTTTCCCTTTTAGTAAGATGAGGACAATTGTACTGATATCCCTACCTCGCAGAATCCTTCTGATGTTCTGCATGAGGCAACCCGTAGAGAAGTCATTCACAGCACAGATGCTGGAGCTAGATTGCTGGGTTCAAATCCCGATTTGACCATATAATATCTATGTGATCTTGGGACAATACCTGTCTTCTACTCACTTTCCCATATTCTTTTTTTTTTTTTTTTTTTTTTTTTGCGGTACGCGGGCCTCTCACTGCTGTGGCCTCTCCCGCTGCGGAGCACAGGCTCCGGACGCGTAGGCTCAGTGACCATGGCTCACGGGCCCAGCCGCTCTGCGGCATGTGGGATCTTCCCGGACCGGGGCACGAACCCGTGTCCCCTGCATCAGCAGGCGGACTCTCAACCACTGCGCCACCAGGGAAGCCCCTCCCGTCTTCTGTAAAATGGAAGTAATAATAATATCTATCTTATGGGGTCTTTATGAAGACTAAACGAATTAACATTTGTCAGGTGCTTTTCCCACTACTTGATATATTGTAAGTGCCATAGAGATTTCTGTTAAATAAATGCAAGTGTGTGGCAATATATGTTGCTATTATTGTCATTACTCCCAATGTCCAGCTCAGTGATCTGCCGGCAGCTGGGGCTTGTACAAGTGTGTAGATGTCCATCTCTCAAGATGGTCTCGCATTTGGGGAGCTGAGTGCGGGTCTCTCAGCCCCGCTGGGTAGAGGTGGTCCTGCCAGCCCTGGGGGCAACCTCATCTGCCAGATGGGCCTTCCCCACTCTGCAAACAGGCACACCAGACCCCTCTCTCCCGGACCATACTGACCTGAGCTCTCCATGGGGGCCTGGGGTAAGTGTGAGGAGGGTGTGACTGTCTCAGGCAGCAGAATGGAAAGTAAGGTGCTTGTTTTCCTGCAAAGAGCTGGTTCTGCAAAAGAAGAGACAGTTAGTGGTGGGTGGGACGTGTACAAAGTATATTTGTGGAATGGAGAGGCTCCCGGGGGAACGAGGCTTCTCTCAAACTGGAGGGGAGGGAGTCTAGATTTATTTAAGAAGTGCTACTATGGTGCTTGCTATGTGCCAGACACTCTTCTAAACACTTAAAAACTATCAACTCTTTAATATTAACCTTATGAGGTAGGCACTATTTTCTCCCCATTCCACAGATGGGGAAATTGAAACACAGAGACAAATAACGATTCAAGGTCAAATAGCTAGTAAGTAAAGGAATGAGCACTTGAACTCAGACCATCTGGCTCTAGAGCTCATGCCCTCAATCATGACCACAGGCTGCCCCACTGTGACCCCAGAGGGAGGGCCACCCAAGTCTGCTTCCCAGGGCAACACACTCCACAACTGAAAAGCAGAGGAACTCTGAAAGAATCCAAGAGCTTGTTCTTTGAAGAAAAAAAAGACACACACATACACACACACACCTGGGAAAGCTAATTGAGAAAGAGAAAACAAAGAGACAATATTAGGAATGATAAACATCCCATATGACATTTATCTGTATAAAGAAAGTCTGAACCCTCTGTATCATACACAATTTTCTAGGAAAATAAAAATGACTCAAAAGGCTCTAGAAGGGTTAGAAAAACTGCTTATATTAGTAACCAGTGAGGAAACAGAGAAAGCCATCAAGTAACTGGCTCTAAAAAAGCGGTATCTGGCTCAGATGGTTCCTTTGATAAGCTCTCTCAAACCTACAGAGTGAAGCAAGTTCTTATGTGACTTAACACAGAGTTTACTATCCCAAAGAATAGCGAAAAAAGAAAAGATTCTCTGAAAAAGCCAGCCTGCCCTTGGTACCAAAAATCAAATGAGGATAGTTTAAAAAAATACAGCAAGCACTTCACATCCACTGGGATAGCTACTAAAAAAAGAAATACAACAGAAGGGACTTCCCTGGTGGCGAATTGATTAAGAATCTGCCTGCTAGGGACTTCCCTGGCGGTGCAGTGGCTAAGAATCCGCCTGCCAATGCAGGGCACACGGGTTCGAGCCCTGGTCCGGGAAGATCCCACATGCTGCAGAGCAACTAAGCCCGTGTGTCACAACTACTGAAGCCTGCACGCCTAGAGCCTGGCTCCACAACGAGAAGCCACGGCAATGAGAAGCCCGCGCACCGCAACGAAGAGTAGCCCCCGCTCGCCGCAACTAGAGAAAGCCCACGCGCAGCAACGGAGACCCAACGCAGCCATAAATAAATAAAAAAATAATTTATTACCAAAAAAAAAGAAAAGAAAGAAAATAGATCAGTGGTTGTAAGGGTTTGGGATAGGGAGAGGGGGTGACTACAGAGGGGCAACAGGGAACTTTTGGGGTGATGGATTTGCTCTGTATCCTGTGGTAAAATCGATATATGTGTTAAAACTCATTGAACTGCATAGCAGTGATAGTCAATTTTACTGTATGTAAATATAAAAAGGTATTAAAAAAAGAAAGAAACCCACATCTGAATCTGTAACTGGGATCACGTGCTTGGGTGCTTAGCTGGCTTTGACCAAATTCTAGAATTTACCAAGAAAAAGGCATGTTTGTTCAATGGTGCTCTCACATCTTTAAAAAACCAGATCATTTACACACAAGGCACAGCTACCTCTTGAGAAACATCCGAGGAACTGGAGTGGAACATAATTGACATATTTTAATATATACCCTTTTTTTTTTTTTACCATTTTAATTCTTTTAAGCTTGTGCATGTTTTATATACTCTAAATGCAAATAAGCCTCTATATCTAATTACCGATTTATAGGAAATACGGAGATTACCAGGATGCAAAATCCAGCGTTTGAGAAACTCTACAGGACAAACATTCTGTTTTCTTTAACAAATAAATTGCAGGGAAGACGGGGTGAGGGTGAGGAGGGGAGACGTAAAGCCAAAGGAAGTGGGGGGGGGGCTACAGATTAACAGGGTTTAAGAGACATTATCAACCAAGTGACTCTTATTTCGATCCTAATTCAAACTATTACAAAAAACTACGGAGTTAGGGGCTTTCCTGGTGGCGCAGTGGTTGGGAGTCCGCCTGCCGATGCAGGGGACGCCGGTTCGTGTCCCGGTCCGGGAAGATCCCACATACCGCGGAGCGGCTGGGCCCATGAGCCATGGCCGCTGAGCCTGCGCGTCCGGAGCCTGTGCTCCGCAACGGGAGAGGCCGCGACAGTGAGAGGCCCACGTACCGCAAAAAAAAAAAACTATGACATTTGAGGCAACTGGGAATTTGAACACCACAGAAATTTGGGTGGAGGGAGATAATGGTTTTGTAGTTCTGTTTGAAAAAAAGTAACAGCTGTTGTCTTTTCTTAAATTAAACATTCAATGTTGAGGTAACTGTAGATTCACACGCAGTTGTAAGAAATAACACAGAGAGATCTCACGTGTGATTTACCCAGTTTCCCACTGTGGTAACACCTTGTGAAACTGCAGTGCAAGTATCATTACCAGGATATTGACATCGATACCTTTTTATTCAGATTTCCCTGGTGTGTATGTGTGTGAGTCCTTTATCTTTTAATGATACACACTAAACTATAAAAAAAAAAAGTGGTATCACTTACCCATAGGCACTGTTTTTCATTTTTAATACATTTCTACATCTGATGTCTTAATATGAAATAGGTTTGACTTTACTTTTATTATGTGGCAGAGGGCACACAAAAGAGAGAGATGACATGTATGTAAGTTGGGAAGCATAATAAAATAGACACCTGTGAGCTCATCACTCAAGGACACGGCCATTGAATTACACTGTGCGTGTAACTTATAATCTCAGGGAAAAAACAATAAAACTATTAAAATAATTGCTCTTCTCTTCCTCCCTGGGTCTCTGGGACTGCTGTACTGTAAGGCTGACCATGCTGAGCTGTGGGCGTAACTTCTGGAGTCTGAGGAATCCGGCTCAAGTCCCAGCACCCCCATCCCCAGGGGGCCCACTGGGGGCCTCTCTGTGAGATGGACACCCAGAAGAACCAGCTAGAATGTCAGACTATTTCATGATGACATTTTGATCAAGGGCTAGGCATGCAGGTCGGGGAACTAAAACTCCACTCAAGAGAGGACGGTGTCAGGCATTCATGCTGTTTGTTCTCTCTAAAAATGCACAGTGGCATGTTTTGGTGGGCGAGACTTGACACTGAAATCTAAATGAACTATGAAACTTCAAACATGAAAGTTCGACTGTGAGTGGAAGACCTTGTGGGTGTTCCCAGTCTACACGGAGGAGCTGGAAAATGGCAACACAGTCAGAGCCACCGCCCAAGGCGGACAGGCAGTGGGAACAGGGCAGATCCCCAAATCCAGGGGTGGAGGGAGACAAAGAGAAGCTTCCCAAGTGGGAGCCCAGAAGTTGTGTTCTCAAGTCCCCCTCTATCAGTTATGTGGTTGTGAAGAAGGATGGTAAGAACCTCTGCTCCAACCCCACCGCCCCACCAGGTCCAAGCCACCATCATTTCTTGTGCAAATTACGGCAGTGCCCCCAGTGGGTCTCCCAGCTTCCACTCTTCCCCCTACAGCCTAGCCCCTGACTGAAGCCCTCCAATGACTTCCCTTAGACCTTATCATAAAGTCCACCCTCCTCACCCTGCCTAAATCTTGCCCGATCTGGCCTCAGTGCTTCTCTCCAGCTGCATCTCATCCCGCTCTCCCTCTGGCTCACCAGGATCTCACCTCATGGCTCTTTGTGTTCCTCTAACTTGCCAAGCTCAGTCCTACCGCAGGGCCTTTGCACACCTCTGCCCGGAACACCTTTCTCCCAAGCCTTCCTCACAGCCGGCTCCTTCTCAACACTCAGGTCTCATTTGAAATGTCACCTCCGTAGAGAGGCCTTCCCTTGAGCAGTCTTTCTAAAATAGCTTTCCCAGTCATGCTCTAGCACACTCTTTTATTTTATTCATAGTTTTCATCAGGATCAGAATTTTCCCATGTAATGATCAGTTTTCTGGGCTCTTCATTAGAATGTGAGCTCCACAAACAGTGGGTTCCAGTGTCTCTTATTCACAGCAGCATGCCCAGTGCCTGAGGCAGTTATCGGCACCCAGGAGACAGTGAATAAATATTTTGGAGAAATAGTTGAAGTCACATGTCCAGTGAATGATGAACCAGGGCTAGAGCTCAGATCTCAGCCTGGGGTGCCCAGTCACGGCCCCCTCCCTTCCCTTCGTACCCATTCTTCCCCTGCTCCAAACCTCACAAAGCACCCTCTGCCCGAGGAAAATAAAGTACACACGCAGTTAAACTTTTGTCGGGGAGGAATCAGCTAATAATGACGATTGAGCAGACTTAAAGGAAAAGAAACCACAAAGATACAGATGAAAAGAGAAGCGTAGGTCGGGTCGGGGGAGGGATAAATTAGGAGGCTTGGGATTAACATATACACACTATTATGTATAAAATAGATAACCAACAAGGACCTACTGCATAGCACAGGGAACCCTACTCGAATGATACTACATAATAACCTATAAGGGAAAAGAATCTGAAAAAGAATGTATGTAGCGGAATTGCTGTGTTGTACACCTGAAACTTACACGACATTGTAAACCAAGTACACTTCAATAAAAAAAAAGAGAAGTAGGGACTTCCCTGGTGGTCCAGTGGTTAAGACTCTGCACTCCCAGTGCAGGGGGCCCGGGTTCGGTCTGGGATGATGTTTAATGGAAAGCAAAATCCTAAGAGGTTTGAACAATCGCTGTCAGAAAGCCTCCTTCATTCTTCTACTCATTCATTTGCTCACTCATTCACTCATCAACCATGTATTTGGTGCCTGTATGCATTTGTGCAGGTCCTGGGTATATGCTGTGTCACCCCCTTGTTCCTCTGCAGGGGACCTCTGTAATCTATTTCCTGTCCTTTGGGGCTGCTGACCACACCAGTATGGGGCAGAGCCCTCAGGGGTCAAGCCTGCACCAGACAGGAAATGGAAACAGGCAGAACCCAGGTCATTCTGGCAAAACGCAGCAACATCTCAGTTGTCTCACTTCAGGATGATGTGAATTTCTCAGGAAATAAACCTTGCCCTTTTAAGCACCCAAACTTGCCTCTGAGGTTTCCTCGATGAATCTCATGGGAGATGACTGCACGTACCTCACCGTAACACAGTGACGATTTCAGGGGCTGCTGGTAGGTGAAGGAAGCCTCCATCCTATGCTGAAAGGCTCCTACTTTCTCAGGTATGAATCCCGTTTCAGCAGCGGGGACTGCACCTCGCACAAAGCGGGTGGACGGGGCTGCCGTCTGGCCCATCGCCTCACTGGCCCTCCCAGCCAGGAAGGGCGAGGCTCTGTAATCCATCCAAAAGGGCGCTTGCTGTCATCTGTCTGTTCAGCGGGGATGCCTCTCTTAAACTGGAACAAAGGCTCCTCTGTGCGGGTGGCTGCCCTGTTGCTGTCTCTGCTCTTTCACCAGACTGCCAATTTGCTGAATGCTGGGGAGCCAGATAAACACATGGCATTGTCTTGTATGTAAAACAGGGAGACAAAGCCCGAGAAACTGGTCTATGAAGAAAGAGCATGGAACTCCCATGCTCTTGGAACATCTATCTGGGCCGCTCCGAGGCCCTCTGGCTCTCTTCCTAGCTCCTGGCAGTGTTTCCAGGGACTGAGATTGCTGAGTAAATCAAACAGCATCTATGGAACACTGTTCACGTGGCAGAAAGTGCGCCGGGCCTGAACGTTTAGAGGTAAATAAATGAGACACAGTCCTTGAAGGCCCTCACAGGCCCTCAGGAGCTGGGGGCCTACCAGCCCGTGACTTCTCACTGACTGCAGTGTGGCCCTACTCGCCACGTTCTCGGCCCACGATTGGCACACTGGTGTCCATGCCCACAGCAAGCTTTATGACACACGTGTTACACAGAAACCAAGGGTAGCTATCAGTTAGCCATTCATAAATACTGCCTTTGCTGGTCAGGCTTTGCTTTAATTATTTTTACAAAAACTTGCGTGTCCTCCAAGTGTCATGAAGCCTGAACGATAAGACGTTTGCCCAAGTGGTTTTTCAGGAACTCAAAGCTGCGTCCAGTTCGAGTTTGAGCCCATTAAGACTGGTTGAGACCACCGACCCTCCATCTGGGCAGGCGCAAATGTCCACTTGGTGACCATTTGGCGTCAGGGGCCCAATACCTCCACCCTCAGGACACGCTAACAGCACCATTTTCTGAGCATGCGTCCTATGAAGAAGCCTGTAGCTTAGTTGTACCTGCACAGAACAATGATTACCTCACCTTTTCTTATCCCCATCACCTTTCCCCATGCTCCACACGCCTCATCTTTACCTCGTAAGTACCCCTCGCCCCCTCGCCGTCAGGAAGGCAGATCTGAGGGTTGTTCTCCCGTCTCCTCGATTGGCTGCTTCACGAATAAACCCTTTCTCTGTTGCCAACCTCAGCACCTCAGCATTTGACTCACTGCGACTCGGGCAGACCAAACATGTTTGGTAACATTTGCACGGGGAACCAGAGACTTGCTCTGCCTGGTACATTGTTAGAATTCACTGCCCACGCTAAAAACTCTGCCCGTGGCAAATGTCTGGAAGGTACACATGCTATACAGTGAAAAAGCAAGCATCCTCCTTCCCTAGAAGCAGCCACGGTTCTAGAAAATGTGACTCTGTAGCCCACATTTAAAAGTCAGATTTCACATAAAAATCGAGATTCTCAGCTTTTACTTAGAAGGAATAACTGGAAGATCTGGAAACAATGGGCCCGTAATTCCACGTGGCAACAATCAGTGGGCTTGGACTGCAGCTGCCCCCCTGGAAGGGCCAGGCACCCGCCCCTCCTACTGCATCCACCACTGTCAGCTGGTCTGTGGCATCGTTCATGCTTCCTGCTGGGCTCTTTGAGGCAGACAAGCTGGCAACCCACAAGCTATATAGATATTTCTGGATTTGTGATGGGGTTACATCCCAATAAACCCATTGTATGTTGAAAATATTGTTAAGTCGAAAATGCACTGAACACACCCTACCCTTACAGAACATCACAGCTTGGCCCCGCCTACCTTGAACCTGCTCAGAACCCTTCCATTAGTCTACAGTTGGGCAAAATCTTCTAACGCAAAGCCTGCTCGATAATCAACGGCTGACTATCTCACGTAATGGATTGAATACTCTACTGAAAGTGAAAAACAGAATGATCGTCTGGGTGCAGAACGGCTGTGAGCGTATTAGTTGTTGATTCTTGTGATCACGTGGCTGGCTAGGAGCTGCCCTGCCCAGCATATCGAACCCCATATCGCTAGCCTGGGAAAAGGTCAAAATCTGAAGTACGGTTTCTACTGAATGCCCGCTGCTTTCCCACCATCGTAAAATCGAAAAGTCTTAAGTCAAACCATTGTAAGCTGGGGACTGTCCACTGTGGCCCAGGTCCCAGTTCTCAGAGAGGAGAGTTAATTACAGACATGCCTGACGGGAGCTGGGCGTTGCAGTTGCCCCGAGGTGCCATGTGAGTCATTCCACAAGCATTTACGGTACACTTCTCTACTTCTCCGCAGCCCCTGATGCACTGCCTCGTGAATGTCAACCACTTGTACGAAGACAAGACAGGGTCCCTGTCCCCAAGCCGCTCTCAGGCTAGGGAACGGAATCAAGTCTGTTCAGCATGGTTGCTATGGCAACTGGCACAGGAGACAGAGATGACATTGATGCTGAAAACACTGGTGAAGAGGCAGCGGTCCCATGGGAAGGGGGTCCCAGACACAGTGGTAAGGACGCTGCCCTGCCACTTGTGCGGGGCATTGGTCTCCGGCTCCATCTCGGATGACCAACTGTGGCTTTTGTGCTGCTAACCAGGCAAACGGCACGTCCAAGCTCAGCTCACAAGCCCCTGCCCTCCCCCGGTTCCCCCAGTCATAGCAAGAATGTGACATCACAGGATAGAAACACACCAGCCTCTGCCACCAGTTGGAAAGATTCCCAGCAGCTGGTACAAGCAGCACGGAAAGCGGCCAAGGGGAGAATCCCAGCCACCTGGGAGCAGCCCCACGAGTCACGGCACTGCGGCCTCTCATACATCCCCCACCCCCATCCCTGGCCAGTGCTATTCGCTCCTTGTCTCATTTGCTCAATAGTGATTGAGCCTTATCTGTCCTACAGACTCAAGGTAGGAGAACCAGGTCTTCAACCGAAGATCATATAAGTGGATGGATTCATTCATTCACGCAACGACTCTGTTTCGAGCCCCTTCTAAGTGTGAGACACTGTTCCAGTTCCTGGGGATGTGGCAATCAAGTAGGCAAAAACACCTGCTCTCATAAAGGTTGCACTCCTGAGGGTACGTAGTGAGGGTGGGAGCGGGGGAAGACAATAAGTGCCATAATTAAGCTGTATATGAGATGCTGAGAAGTGCTATAGGAATACGGCTGAGAAGGGGATCGCGAGGTTCCAGCGTTGGGTGTGCGATTTTAAAAGGTCTCCCTAAGGAGGTGACATCTGAGTAGAAGCCTGCGGGAGGAAAGGAGCAAGCCAATGTCTGCAGGAAACATGTTCCATACGAAGGGAACAGCCACCCAAGCGCTGAGGAGGGAGGTGCCCGAGGATTTTCAAGGGGCAGTACAGCTGGGGTGCAGTCGGCGAGGGGACAGTAGGAGGTTGCTGGCAGACAGTCCTCCCGGGTTTGTGCCTGTCTGGTGAGCTTTCGTTCCAGATCATTTCTTCAAGAAGGTTTGTATCGTGAACAGCCTTGGAACAGAGAGCAAGTATCTCCTCCAGGGCCAAGGGTGGATTTCTTTGCCAACCATTATGATAGAGACGATGTCTCCTTCCAGGGCAAAGATGGCAGGTTTGCTCGCAGCCCACGGTGAACACTGGGGGTTTCCTTAGCTCACGGCTAATCTCAGCCGTGACGCACAGCATCCACTTGGGGCCACCTCCCCGCTCTCCCAGGGGACTTGGGGGCAGGACGCTCACACTGCCTGTTGCACCGTGAGTGGTAAACACCCGGGTCTCTGACTCTAGAATCTCGTGTTTTCTGCCAGCATCCCTAAAATTGTGGTACGCTAACCTGTTAGTCACAAGGAGGGTAAAATCTTAGACCCTTTCCAGCAGAGGGGCGAGACCAGAAACAAAGAATGAACGAGTGAATGAATGAATTGGGATGCAGAGGACGCTCCTCCTTAAACACAGAACATTAGCAATGAACAGTCCTCAGGGCGGGTGCGAACACATGGCCGTTCACTGCCTTGGGATAAAATAGGCCACAGGACCAGCCACAGAGCCACAGAGGCGGTCCTGTGACACACAGCAGGAAGAAGCAGATGGGGCCCTGTTCGCAGCTGCGGCTACCCATTCTCTCTGTGCAAGAGATCGTGGGAAAGACTTCCCTGCTGGAGGAAGGGCTGCAGAGAGCAGGACTGAGGAGGCCTGGCTCCGGGTCAGCGTCTGGCCGTGAAGATCCCAGCTTCGGAAGATCCCCTGCCTGACCCATGGCTGGCTCCCGGGCCAGACTCTTCAGACAGGAGAAGCCACCCCTTGGGAAGAAAGACACGGAGTTTCCCAGGACCACACCCCTGCCTCCCTCTTGTCCTGCGCCCACCGCCCTGGCACAGAGAGAAGGGACCGTCCACCACTGAATCACTCCCCTCTCCTCCCACCCGCGTTGCCAGCCGGCCGCCCCCAGGATATCGGGGCAGATGCCATTTCCAGGACTCTGAGTTCTTCTCTCTGTAGAGACAGACTTGCCAGACGACACACCCAGCTCTTTGATTTAGAGCCTGTGATTAGTGGGGGGTGGAAATGCAGAGCTTGGGGTTCTGAGGGGGCCCCTGTCAACCCTCATCCCACGAGGCCCGCTGGGCTTTCCAGATTCCCGAGGGCCCTGCTCCCCAGCTGTCCCCTGAGGAACGGGCAGGCCCACTTCCTCACTGAGTCTGCCTCTGGCTGGGAAGGAAACACCTGGATGCGAGAGGGCTGGTTGAGTGGGGAAGAGGCGAGCATTGTTCCTGGGCGGGGTGGGCGGGGGGAGCCTGGGAGGAACATGACAGGGCCTGGATGCAGACCAGGAAGCCACGAGCCAGCCTGGCATTCACATCCACCATGAGAGCCGAGGAGGTGACAGAGGAAAGTGGCGGAGTGGCCGGGCAGGTAGCATTTGGTGCTGGACTGCCCGGGTTCCAAGCCTCTCTGTTGCTATGGCAACATGTTGCTTAGAGCCCTTGTGCCTCAGTTTCCCTATCTTTAAAGGAGACCTAATATTAGCACCTACCTCATAAGATTACTGTGAGGACTCAATGAGATGACATTCAAAAGCCACTTACTTAGAGCTGAATAAAGTAACAGGCCAGGCCCATGCTGCTAAGTTCTCCACAAACCCCACGTTAGCAGCCAAACTGAATCTCTAGCTTTTCTTTCTCGCTGTTCACACCCGCTCTCCTACTCTGGGTTTGCGCACTTTGTCCCCCTCACTGGGACGCCCGCTGCTCCATCTCTGCACACAAGCCCTCTGTCTCCCTCAAGACCCAGGTGCCACTTTGCGCGGAGCCCTCCCTGATCCCACACCTGCGGGGCTCTCTCCACCTGCGCGCACACCGCGCCTCGCCAGCGGCCCCGGTGCCTGTTACTGTCTGTGTTAGTCACTCACGGCTGTGTCTCAACCGCATACCAGCCGGGCAGCTTCTCAAGGACGGAGACACGGCTCTGGTTGGACTCTGGTGCCGGCTGCACACGTAGAAGACGCTGGATCCGTGTGTGTGTGAATGTGTGTGAGTGTGTGCATGTGTATGTGTAGAGAATGGCCAAGATCCGGGACAGAGGTGGACAGATGATGTCCCAGGAGGGGCACCGATGGGGACCCAGAAGATTCTCTCTGAGCCCTGTGCCTTGCTTACCCACTCTGCACTTTGGCAAGTAAGTTGCCTCAGTCTCCTGACCTATAAACGGGCATTATAAACATACCCAGCCTTCCTCCAATTGCCCGTGAGAATCCAATGGGCTAAAGAATGTATCCTATAGCACCAGGCGTGAATAATTAGTACTGTTATTACTGGCATTTACAGGATTCGGAGAAGAAAGGAGGGGTCTTCTCACAGGGTCCTGCGTCCTTTCTTCTTGTGAAAATGGATTGAATAATCTTTTTCTAATTTTTTTTTGGCCGCACCTCGAGGCATATGGGATCTTAGTTCCCTCACCAGGGATCGAACCCGTGCCGCTTGCATCAGAAGTGCGGAGTCCTAACCACTGGACAGCCCAGGTTGGATAATTTTAACTTGGCAGAATGGTCATAGTAGCCACCACATCTGGGCAACCCGTCTCAGAAAGGCTGGGCGCGTATTCACAAGCTCCAGAGGTGTCTTGCCCCTCACGGGCTCCCCTTCCAGCATCCCTCCTCCGGGACCCTCGATCTGCTCTGCTCAGATCTGCCTCTCCCGGCTCCCTCCCTGGAGACCCCACCCCCAGCCAGCGCCTACCTTGGCTCAGCTGCAGCTCGGCTGTCCACAGTCCTGCCCAGGGAGGCCTCCAGCCCGGGACCACCTGATGTCTTAGACGAGCCCTGACCGGTGTCTGCAGCCTCCAGACCTGCAGAGAAAAGCCCAGTGTCGCACAGCCCTGGCTCTGTCCCCTCCTCTTCCTTCCCCTTCCCCATGGCCCTCAAAGCTCCTCCCAGAGCACATCCTGCTACTAGGTTGCTTTCTAGAGAAGTGTCTGTGGTCAGCCACTGGTCACTGGAGGTTCTTTATTCTGACTGGGTGGGAGGGTGGCACCTCTGTGGGCCCCCCGCTGGTGCTGCCTGGGCAGCGATGCAGGGAGCCCTGACTTCTTTCTCGAGCTCCAGACACACCAAGAACCACACCCCCACCCCCGACACCATCAGCCAGATGGTCCCAAGTTCTTCCGACTCAACAGGTGCAAAGCCAGGTCCTCATTTCACCTTCTAAACCCACCTCTCTGCTGCTCATCTCAGAATCAGAAACCTGGGTGTCATTCTTCACATCTCCCCCTCCCTCAACTGTAACACCTAAACAGCACCAAGTCTTGTCACTGTCTCATGAACTGTCCCATTTTTTTTTCCATCTCCCATGGCGGTCACGAGGTCACCACTGTTTTTCTCCTAAATTATTACAACTGCCTGATGTCTGCCTGCCTCCGCCTCGTAGCCAAAGGTCTCTTTCTGATAGTGAAACACAAATCTGATCGCGTTACACCTAGTTACAACCTTCAATAGCTCCCTATTACCTTCAAGAGAATGGCCAAGTTCCTTAGCATGACTTGCAAGGCCCTTCTTGATCTGGTCCTTCCTTGATCCCCAACCTCAGGCTTTATCCCCTTGCTCTGATGCCTTCCAGAACGCCTGCAGTTCCTTAATGATCCAGGCCGTCTCCCACCTCCAGGCCTTAGCATGTGCAGTGAAGTTGGGATTCTCTTCCCAACCCTTCTCCTGGCTCACTCCTAACCATCCTTCCTTCGGTACAGAAGAGGGAAAAACAGGTCAGGAGGAAAAGTGGAGTACCATGGAAGCTGGGGGTGGGACAGTGTCAAGGACGTGATGGTCAACGGTGTCCAAGACTGCAGACAGGACGTGGATGAACACCAAAAGCACCTGCTGAGCTTGATGATTAGGAGAGAGCAGTGCTGGGGAGCAGACCACCTCCACGGTGCCATGTTTGCTAGTTTGTCATATCCTTTTTTAAATTTTTTTTATTTTTTTTGTGATACGCGGGCCTCTCGCTGCTGTGGCCTCTCCCGTTGCGGAGCACAGGCTCCGGACGCGCAGGCTCAGCGGCCACGGCTCACGGGCCCAGCCGCTCCGCGGCACGTGGGATCTTCCCGGACCGGGGCACGAACCCGTGTCCCCCGCATCGGCAGGCGGACTCTCAACCACTGCGCCACCAGGGAAGCCCCTGTCATATTCTTTCTTTTTCCCATATTTTGAAGACAAGCAATATTTTGGGGAATCTCCAACACATTTCTAGACCTTTGAAAAACTCACACACTCTAGGCTGTCATCCGATATGGCCTAAATGGCTCTGGAGAGAGGCAGACTGCAGACAGCATGAATGCCTGGATTCAGCTGTGCCTGAAACCCTGATGTCTAGATCTTCTCTTAATTGTTCAACTATGTGATCCAATAAATGCTCCCTCCTTTTCGATTAAGACTGTTTGCACTGGGTTTCTGTCACTTGGGTTTCTCCTTTGCAACCAAAGGAGAAGCCGCTGACCTTTCTCTGCAAGGGCCGAGTGGGCTCTGTTCCATCCCTTCCTTTTGTAGAAGAGGCCGTTTGAAAAGAAGAAAAAAGTCCAGAAATTTGAATCATTTGCTCTAGAGCTCAGCTTCCCTCTCATGGCTACTTCTTTTCGGTCCCACTCACGTGACTGAACTCACATTTTATCTTGCATCTTTGTATTCTTAGGTCACACGTCTGCCGCATCCCTCCCCCTGTGAGTTCTGAGAAAGCAGAGGCTAGGTCTTATTCATTATTGTATCCATCACAGGATAAGAGAATGTTAAGAGACAGTCTGGCTCAGTAAATAAAACAAAAGGATGAATGGATGAACGAATGAATGAGGGAATGAATGAGTGAAGTGAATAAGGCCAGGACAGGATGAAGGACCAAGAACTCAGCCCTTGCAGGTTCAGGACTCGGCAGCAGCCAGCAGTGTGGCCATCACGGGCGGCCCCTTCTCCTTATCAGCTTTGGCCTGAGTCGGAAATCACAAGTTGATGTCAGCCTCTTGTGGCTGCTCTGCTCCTCTTATCATCGGCTGATGTCTCTGCAACTACCGTGGGTGTGGTAGCCACGGAAGGGGCTGCTTGGTGACCGTGGACAGCCTGGGAGCTGGGCCCTGCAAGGAGGAGCTGAGGTGCCCTCATTTTGTGGGTACGCAGCTGACAGCCAGCCAGGAGACAAAGAGAGAGTGAAGGAGGTGGACAGAGGAAGGACCAAGGCCCCACACCTGCCCCCAGCGCACCACGCCTACCATCACCGAGGGGATGGCGTTGCCCCTCTGATTGTTCCCAGTGACGCCGTGTCCCTCCAGACGCTCTTAGTGTTTGTTTAATCTGGGCTTTTCAGGCCGTCTGTTGCCAAGTTTCCCATCTGCACCGATCTCTCAGGAACAGCCCTTTCCCCCAACAAGACCGCATGATCCATAAGCATCAGACTCGAGAGGGTTAGGGTTCCCTGCACTTACGGCTCTGGTTCATAGATCACCTGGTTAGCTAATGGTTGAAAAGCCACTCTGGGGTGATCAACGCCCAAGATACAGAAGCAGAGGCTCGACATGTATGGCCCCTTTGGGCAGAGCTGTGATAGCTTCCCAGGTTCCTCTATCCCAGCCTGGGCGTTTGGAAGTCTGTTCACTAATTCACCTTGGAGCTGCCACATTACTTATCTTTCCTGCAGACAATCCACTGCTTCTGTTCCATCCTCATCCCTCTTTCCAGTCCCCTTTATTCAGAAAGATATGTCTTACTTATTTCCCTGTCTATTACTAAGCCACTGAGAGGTTTAAACAAACGGAACTTTAAATTCTTAAACAAATTAAAACAAATTAAATCCTCTTGTAACTGTGGTGGTAGGGAGATGAGTGCTGTGATCAGGGCACTCTAGAGGGCCAGGGTATTGGAGTCAGGGAAGAATTATTTGTTTTGGATACAGGAAACCCAGGGCCACCTGTGCGTTGCTCCAGCCCCATCTTCTGCAGGGGTCCCCTCTGGGATCATTTAGCAGCTGATGCAGAATTCATCATCTCTTTGAGTTTTCTAAGGAGTCCGCTCTCAGAAAATCCTAATAAGCAACGTAGATTTTACTGACGATTACATGAGGAGGATGGAGAAGAAGTGGATATCACTCATCTCTTAACAAGCTATTTAAAAATCTTCCGTGGAGTCTTCTGTTGTCCGGACAACCTCCTCCAGGCCATGCCGTTGGACTGGTAGAGTGTTTTTTTTTTTTTTTTTCCTTTCTCTTTTCTCCCCGTGACCGCAACTCACTAACTCCTGGCTCCTCCCACCCAGATTTTTTCACAAACACATCAAAGGACTCTTGAAGTGCATTCAGAGCACCTCAACTCCATTCTAATCCTTGCCTGCCAGTTTTTATACCCCGAACTCATTAACAACAACCAAAAAACAAATGGTTCTCTGGTTGGTAGGACCCATCCTTAGAAAGCAGTGAGAGGTAATAAACAAGAAAATAGCTGTTATAGAAACACATTTTACTTTACCTATACAATCACTTCAAGAGTTAGGACAATTATGGAGATGGGTAAACTTGAGTTTAAAGGCTCGTATAACTGGCAGGTGCTGGGACTTGAACCAGGAAACACCTAGTCCAGCGAGTTCATTGTAGGACCACAGGGAGGACCTCCAGGCTGAGCCAGCCTGAAGCCTGGCCTGTGTTCCTTGGCTCTCAGCTCTACTGCAGGGAGACCAAGGCAGTGGCGGGGCTGGCACTCACCTGGTGGGCACCTCTGCTTCTAGTGAATTCCCTCCAGGGCAGCAGAACAACATAATGCCCTAAACCAGCGTTTCGCCAAGTACGGTTCCTGGACCAGGAGTATCAGAATCACCTGGGACCTTGTTAGCAACTAGTACTGTCTGCCGAGGAACAGTAGGCGTATCGGGGATTCTCCACCCTTTACTTCCAGCAGTGTGGTTTTGTTGGTTGTGTGAGAGAGTGCAGAGTTAGGGCTAATGGGGTGACATGTGTAGGAAGCTGATTTATGTTTTTATCCATTCCCTCACCTTTTATTTTGGGGGGAGAAGGAATTTTGATTTTAAATGCTGGCAACATTTTTTTAAATTTTCGTGTTTAAGAAATGGCTCAAGCAATTCAAAAATACATTTTCATCGTGATAACAAACATTATACAGCAGTATACAGAATAAAAAAGCAGGGCTTCCCTGGTGGCGCAGTGGTTGAGAGTCCGCCTGCCGATGCAGGGGACGGGGGTTCGTGCCCCGGTCCCGGAAGATCCCACATGCCACGGAGCGGCTGGGCCCGTGAGCCATGGCCGCTGAGCCTGCGCGTCCAGAGCCTGTGCTCCGCAGTGGGAGAGGCCAGAACAGTGAGAGGCCCGCGTACCGCAAAAAAAAAAAAAAAAAAAAAGGCAATCCTTCTCCCCCTTCCCAGTTTCTTTTCCCTCCTCTCCCAGTGACCACCATTGTCCATAGCTTGGGGTGATTTATACAAATTGTTTTTCAGCTTGCTTTCTTTCTTGGAAATCATTATCAGTACCTAAGGATCAACCACATTCTTTCTTAAATTTAAATATCCGTATTTTCTGGACTAGTAACACATTTACATTGATCAAGATGGGAAAGATACAGAGAAACCCAGACCATTCCTTCTTGCACAAGCCATTCTTCAAGTTGGTGAGGAAAACTTCTCTGTCCAGGCCTCCCTCTGCACCTGTGCCCCCTCCAAGCTGCTCAGGCCCCTCAGGCCCCTCTGAAACGGGGTCAAGGGCAGAGAGAACCTGGGGCTGCCCTGGAGGGCAGGGCCTGGAATACTCTTACACACCCTGTTCTCAGGTCAGCCTGGAGACCATCCTTCCCTGTCCCGGCACCCTCGCACCGCCCCCCCCCTTACCTTCCTAATAAGGCAGGTTCCTCCAGGACAGGTCTGCAAGCTTCGCAGAGTGTGGAGGAAGAGTTGGAGGCGCTTGTCTATAAAATTCTCACCTAGAAGGCTGAGGATCCAGCAGGACATCAGTGAGAAAACCCGAAGAGCCCAATCCCTTATTACCTGGGCAAATTGCCTGGCCTGTGCACCTGCGTGTACACGCACTGGGGCAGGAGACAGAGCGTCCTGGCCGGGCTCTGGTCCTAGCTGCCTCTGCTCCGTCCCCTCCTCTCTGGGTCTCAGTTTGCCCATCTGTAACCTGAGGGATTGGAGAGTGTGTTTGCAAAGCCTTCCTAGCTTTCTCCGGCTTCTTTCCCAGGCAGTCCTGCTTCTGTAGACCTGCGGCTACAGTTTTGCTCAGAGAGGCCCCTTTCCTTGGTGGGGGAGGGGTTGGGCGTGGGGAAGGCTGCTCTGCTCCCTTCCCTCCCCACACTTTCCTCTCTCCCGATGTCTCAGGGGACCCTTTTGGGATCAGGGCTAGCTTTGGGGGCTGAAGCGACATTCATTCACAAGGGCTTCCTTCCTGACTCCCCTGCCCCGCCCCCCAGCAGTGGCCACACAGACTCGCCTGGAGCCCCGCCAACCCTTTACTCTCCTCCCTCACCGCCCCCCCACCCACTTCCACTTCTCCACACCCCGCCCCGCCACCATCCCCAGGGAGTGTGAAGAGGGTAGCTGTGAAACCAGCAGGGCATCTCTGGAATTCCATTAGGATGAAGCCATCCCCCTCAGATCTGTGCGAACTTTACTTTTCTGGGCCTCAGTTTCCCCACAGCTCACATGAGGGGATTGAGGGAGCAGCAGAGCTTAAGAGCAGGGACTCTGGTGCCTGGCTGAGTCCTGACCTCCCCTTTTCACTGTCTCTGTGACCTTGGGCAAGTTCCTTAGCTTCTCTGTCTCAGTTTCCCCATCTGTAAAATGGGCACAATAGTACCTACCTCAGGATGAGGCAGGCTGCGACCTCGGACCCTCTACTGCAGGGCTTGCAGCTGGACAAACGTCTCCTCCAGCAACAGAACGCAAAGAAACTAAAAGGGACTAAAAATACCTGCACGCAGGCGCAGTTGGGGCAAATTATGAACAAGAAGATACAAAAAGGTCAACACCCGACTGCCACTTCTGAGGGGCGGGGAGGAAAAGCAGGGTCCTGCACATGATCCCTGCACACGGCACCACCAAAGGGGTGGGCAGACCACCTGAGCCACCGCTCCGGCCCAACCCCCCCTCACCCCATTTAAGGGACCAGCTTGCCCCCACTCAGGGAGCGAGCAAGGGCACCTTTCGCTTGTTTTCGCTCCCTTCTGCTGCAGCACGAGTCCCCACATCCTCAGAATTGCCAGGTGTTATGGACTAAATGTCTGTGTCCTCCCCAGATCCGTATGTTGAACCCCCAGTGCAATGGTGTTAAGAGGTGGGACCTCTGGGAGGTAATTAGGTTTAGATGAGGTCCTGAGGGTGGGGACCCCATGATGGGATTAGCGTCTTTATAAGAAGAGGAAGAGACACCAGAGCTTCCTCCCTCCACCTTGTGAAGACACAGTGAGAGACGGCTGTCTGCAACCCAGGAAGAGAGCTCTCACGAGACACTAAACCTGGCAGCACCTTGACCCTGGACTTCCCAGCCTCCAGAATTATGAGAAATAAATGTCTGTTGTTTAAACCACCCACTCTATGGTATTTTGTTAGAGCAGCCCAAGCTGACTGAGATCCTGGGGGCTGTGGACTGGCCCAGGACACAGGTGTGCCTGGTGCCCGGGACAGAGAGAAATAAAGGGCACAGAGGGGGATAGCCTGCCAGCTGCCTGTCTCTGCTCCAGGGGGATGGGGTGGGCACTCTCCCAGGGGAGCCGGCTCCCTTTACCCTGATTTGCTGGTTAGGGTTAGGGGAGTGAAAAGAGGGATTCAGAGACTTGGGTAAAGGAGGGAGTAGCTTCTTCCCCAAGAAAACCAAGAATCCCTCTTCCCAGGGCAGCGGCTATCCTCCCAGTGCGCGAGGGTGGGGTGGGCGTGACAGTGGGGGAAGGGAAGTCTGAAGCCCCAGGGCAGGTGCCGAGCAGTCCAGGTCCACACATGTCTCCCGTGTGGGTGAAGCTGCAGGGGCTGGAAAACTCTCTGATGCCTCTGCTTTGAGCAGACTGAGGTGGCTCTACGCGTTCGTCGACACAGGGGTTGTGGGAGAGCCGTCCCTCTGGAGGAGGCGTGACTTGGATGTCAGGGACCATAGGAAGAGGTCTGAGGAGGGTCCCAGACCACTATGGCCTGGGCCCCAGAGGAAGCTGCCAAACTGACAAATCGGACTTTGTTAAAATTAAGACCATCCGCTCTGCAAAAGGCACTGCTAAGAGAATGAAAACACAAGCCATGGATTGGCAGAAAATATTTGCAAAACGCACATCCGATAAAGGACTGGTATCCAAAATATATAAAAACCTCTTAAAATTCAACAATAAGGAAACAACTCAATTAAAACATAGGCAAAACCACACCGTTGAAAGCAATTATACTGCAATAAAGATGTTAAAAAGAAAAAAAGGGCAAAAGATCTGAACAGACACCTCACCAAAGAAAATATACATATGGCAAATAATCACATGGAAAGACGCTCAACATCATAGTCTTTAGGGGACTGCAAGCTAAAACAACAATGAGGGGCTTCCCTGGTGGCGCAGTGGTTGAGAGTCCGCCTGCTGATGCAGGGGACGCGGGTTCGTGCCCCGGTCCGGGAAGATCCCACATGCCACAGAGCGGCTGGGCCCGTGACCCATGGCCGCTGAGCCTGCGCGTCCGGAGCCTGTGCTCCGCAACGGGAGAGGCCACAACAGTGAGAGGCCCGCGTACCGCAAAAAAACAAACAAAAAAAACACAATGAGATATCACTACACACCCATTGGAGTAGATAAAACCCATAGCACTGACGATACCTAATGCTACTAAGGATGTGGAGCTACAGGAACGCTCATTCATTGCTGGTGAGAATGAAAAAAGGACCCAGCCACATTGGAAGACAGTTTGGCGTTTAGGAAACAGAAAAACCTAAATATATTTGTACCACACGATCAAGCAATTGTGTTCCTTGGTATTTACCCAAATGAGTTGAAAACGTACATACGTCCGAACAAACACCAGCACACAAATGTTTATGGCAGTTTTATTCAGAATTGCCAAAAAATGGTATCAACCAAGATGTCCTTCAGTAGGTGAACGAATAAACAAACTGTGGTACATCAATAAAAGGAAACATTCGGCAAACAAAAAGAAACGAGCTATGAGACCACGAAGACATGGAGGAAACTTCAGTGCGCATTGCTAAGTGAAAGAAGCCAATCTGAAAAAGCTACATACTGTATGGCTCCGACTATACGATATTCTGGAAAATTTGTAACTATGGAGACAGTAAAGAGATGATCAGCTGCCAGTCTACTTAAGAAAATAATGGTTTCAATTTCTTTAGTTATATTAGCCTATTTGGGATATCCATTTCTTCTGTCAGATGGGCAAACTGTATTTTTGAGAAATTTCTCCGTCTTATCCAAATTACCAAATGTATTGGTAAATCTATAATATCCCTTTATTACCCTTTTAGTGTGTATAGGATCTGTAGAGATGTCTTCTTTTTCATTCATGATATTGATAATTTGTTCTCTGTCTCATCAGTCTTGTTAGGGGGTTTTCAATTAGTATGTTGGTTTTCTAATTCATAGATTTCTGCTATTACACTTATTTCTTTCCTTCTACTTTCTTTAGGATTGATCTACTATTCTTTCTCTAGCTTTCTGAGATGTAAATAACTGATTTTTAGCTTTTGCTCTATTATAAGATATGCTTTTTTTTTTTTTTTTTGCCATACACGGGCTTCTCACCATTGTGGCCCCTCCCGTTGCGGAGCACAGGCTCCGGACACGCAGGCTCAGCGGCCATGGCTCACGGGCCCAGCCGCTCCGCAGCATGTGGGATCTTCCCGGACCGGGGCGCGAACCCGCGTCCCCTGCATCGGCAGGCGGACTCTCAACCACTGCGCCACCGGGGAAGCCCCGGATATGCTTTTCTATGGCAATAAATTTTCTCCTAATACTGCTTAAGCATCCTGAGAGTTTCAAAAACATATACTCATTATTAACCACTTCAATATATTTTCTAGTTTCCACTTTTCTTTCTTTCTTGACCCCTGGATTATTTAGAGATGTAGTGCCTGATTTACAAGCAGTTGGGATTTTCTAGTAAAATTTACCTTATTGATAGTTTAATTTCAATGTAGTCAGGGAATATACTCAGTTTGATTTCAATCACTTGAAATTTGATATTCTACTCGTACTTGAAAACAATGTGAATTCTATTGTTGTTGAGCAGTGTTCTATTTCAATGAGATCAAATTTGTTAATTGCGTTGTCCAGATCTGCTATAACTCTACTGATTTTTTTTTTTTTTTTGTCTATTTGTTCTATCAGCTACTGAGAGAAATGTGTTAAAGTCCTTCACTATGGTTGTGGAGATGTTAATTCTGTCAATTTTTGCTTTATAGTTTAAATTGATAAAATGTCCCTCTTCATCTTCTGTAATGCTTCTGACATTAAAATATTTGTCTGATATTGGTGTAACACCACCATCTTTTGGGGACACGTGTGCATGGTGTTACCCTTTCCATCCTTTTGCTTTCAGCCTTTCTGTGTTCTTACATTCAAAGCATTTCTCTTCTGAGCAGTGTATAATTTTTAAAAAATCATTGAACAATTGTAGGTATAGAATTCTAAGTTGACAGGTTTTGTTTTTTTTCTTTTCAGCACTTTAAATATGTCATTTCATTGTATCCTGGCTTCCATTGTTTCCGTAGAGAAGGGAGCTCTGTTTAGTTGTTGCTCCTTTGAAGATTAAGTGTATTTTTTCCCTCTGGCTGTCTTTAAGATTTTCTCATTACCTTTTATCCCTCAGAAGTTTGACAAGGAGGTACCTCTGTGTGTGTGTGTGTGTGTGTGTGTGTGTGTGTTTAAACTAAACTCCAGACTTCACTGGGATTTCAGCCGTTTTTCCATTAAGATTCTCTTTCTGTTTCAGGATCCCACATTGCACTTAGTTTTCAGGTTTCCTCGGTCTCCTTCAGTCTGTGAATTTTTCAGTCCTTCCTTGTATTTCATGACACTGGAGAGAGTACTGGTCAGATTAGCCTGTAGAATGTCCCCAAATCTGGGTTTGTCTGGCATTTTCCTCATTATTGGTCTTGGGTCACAGGGTTTTGGAAAGAGTATCAGAGTGCTCTTCTCATGTAGTTTTATTTTTCTCTTGTGTGAGGTTTCCTGAGCTTATTGACTCTGCGGGCTGATGTCCTTCATCGATTTTGGCCAACTGAATGTTGGCAGAAGAGATACTGTGCCAGTTCCAGGCTCAGGCCCTAGGAGGCATCACACGTCTCCGCTTACCCCTCCTATGCTAACACGCTGACCCAAGGTACCCGAGGAACCCATAGAGCTGACCTGAACCCAACCTGCAGCTTGGAGCCAAGCCACTCTGAGCGCCACCTGGATCCCCAGATGTCCTGTAGATGTACGGGCAAGAATAAGTGATCACAGCTGTAGTCCATCGAGCATTAGGTATGCTTTCCTGTTTGCAGCAGCTAGCTGATACAGAGCTGAAGTCTCTCACGGTTCCTTCTTCCCCGTCTCACGTGGTTGTGCTGGAGGCCTGGTGCTTACCTACTTCTCCCAGGTCACAGGTGTCCTCCACCATCCCTTCACCTCCTTTCCTCTCCCTACCTATGAGCCAAGTCTAATAACAGCCCCAGGTCCAGAGGGTCAGCAAGGATCTCACTTCCCTTCCTCTCGGCTGCATGAGGCTTACGCAGAAAACTTCGGCACAAGTGTGTTTTTGATAGAGAGGAAAATTACAAAAAGATAAACAAAACAACCCCCCGAGAATCTTATTTCCACTCTATGTGAAGTGATTTACGTGAACTAGCCAGCTAGCGGGAAAATAACTGTAAGTCATTAAATCCAAGAGGAATCAAGTTTTATTTGACAATAATATTAAATTCCACTCGTCTATTCTTGAACAACTGTCAGACAACCAGCTCACACAACAAAAAATATTGAAGGTATATTGCCAACCACTGTCTGGCAACTGAAGCAAGGACAGATGGCCTTGACAGCAGAAGGGTGACCATATGTGGTCAGAGACGCTCTGTCCACTTCTCTCAAGTCCTGAGTACTCTGGGCTGGGCTTTCGTGGGCTCCTGGAAGCCCAGAACCTTTGGAGCAGATGAAGCCGGAGCAGGACGGGAAGGAGAGGTTCTGTGCGGAATACAATTGTCTCGCTTCCGTGGTTACTTTCTCCACCTCTACGAGTCCAAATCCCGGGCCCGGGCCCGCCCTCCGCCTACCATCCTAGCCCACATCAGCTTCCAGCTTCTCAAACCACTGCAACCCCGTAGTTAAAACTCTGGGCTCTCATGTTGTATCAGCCGTCTTCCCCTCAGCTGTCCATCCTCTACTCCTCTGGGAACTTGCCCAGGCACAATGGTACCAGTGAACTCTGGGGCTGGAAGATTTCCCACACAGTGGAGTGAGGTGAGGAGTGGGGCACAGGGGCCAACCTGGGAGACGAGGAGGTGAAGGCACGTGTGCAACCTCCTCTCACCCTGGCGAAGGCAGTTCCTCCTTCAGAGGGTAGAACTTAGGGCTCCTTACCCCCTCAGTCTGGGTCCTGCCCCGTCGGTGAATTGGAAAGGAGGGAATGAAGAGCATCGCGAGAACAGCGAGAGCATCCCCTCCCCACCCCCCGCCCGACACGTGAGTCAGGGCTGGAGGGGCGGCGCTGCTGACCTTTACTGAGCACCTGCTATGAGCCTGCGGCTGAGCCAGGTGCTTTGCAGACAATTTTGTCTCAGCCTTTTAAGGAGGTCTTATAACCCCCCATCTTAGTGCTCAGGAAAGGGAGGCTCGGAGAAGCTAATTCACTTCCTTCTGGTCATTTAGCTAGAAGGTAACTGAGCCGCCACTGATGTCTCCCAAGGATCTCGATCCACAAAGAGGCTCCAGAGAGAGAGAAAGGCTGTGTGTGTGTGTGTGTGTGTGTGTGTGTGTGTGTGTGACAGGGGCGTGGGATGGGGGCGACGGCACTGAGGTCAGAAGAGTCGCATCTACGTTTCTACCACCTGAACCCCTGAGTAGGGGCACTGAAATTCCAGACTCCAAGGGCTCCCCAAGTCCCTGACAAAGTAAGGGGCGGGCCTGGCCAAGGGTCGGGGGAGGAGGCCTAAACCACACCCCAGAGCACCAGAGCCTCAGCTCTTTCTTCTAGAAAGGATCCTAGACCACACTAGAGGCCAGGGCCTTCAGAGGCCAGCCCGCGCATCCTTCTCCTTTCTACCTGAGGGATCTGAGGGGCTGTAGGGCCAGGCCCCTCCCCCTAATGCTTGTTTCTTTCCCAAACAGAGCCCGGAGGCGCCATCAACCCCCTAACCCCTGCCCCCTGCCTGCTGCAGGGCCCACAGCGGGACCCTGACCCAGCACAGGGTCGTCCAGTTCTCCACGGGGAGTGAGGCCCTCCAAGAGGGAGGGGGCTCCGAGGAGGCTGCCCCCGGGCTTGCTGTCCAGGCCGGTGCCGGGCCGCTAGGGCAGAGCTCCACTGAAAGTCATGATGGGCAGACAGAGCAGGGAGCAGAGGTCGGGTGCCGTCTGCGCCTGCAGGTAGGAGGGCCTCTGGGGTGGGGGGCAGAGGCTGCTCGTCTCCGGCTTGTAGCAGGGGGAGACCTCACACCTGTGGGGCAGGGCAGGTGTCAGGGCAGGCCTCCCACCCCTCCAGCTCCCTCCAGGCCTCTGGGTGGGTGCTGAAGCAAAGCCGGGGGCCCCCGCTTTCCTACCTGACCACACTCTGCAGGATCTTCCTCTCGTCCTGGTCCAGGCACACGGCAAAGGGGCAGCCGTTAGAGCCGATAATCTGCACCTTGTCCACTTTGATCTGCGACATGCTAATCTAGAAGGAAGGCCCGGGTCACCCGGGAGCCCTGGCCCCAGAGCTGCCAGCCCTCGGCAGCTTCTTCCCTTGGAACCGCCCAACTGGGTCCAGGGGATGGGGCAGGAGCTCGGCTGCCAGCTCTCCAGGCGCGATGGGCGTGCAGGGGACTGGTCCCTCCATCGAGCCCTGCTTCCTCCCCAGCCTCTGCCCTTTCTTGAGTCTGGAAGGAGCAAGTGTCCTGGGAGGAGAAACCCCACTGTCCTCACCGTGACAGCCCGGGTTCCCTGACACAGAGGCCACTCCGCCTTGGACTCGGGGCTGCCCTGGAGGCCACCACGGAGCCCCACAGGTGTGCACCCTCCCACCCACAGGCCCCAGCACAGCCCTTGGACACCCCCCCATACACACGCACACACACGCACACGCCCAGTAAGTCTCCCGAGGGGATGACAGAGAGGAGAGGAAAGCTCTTACCTGGTTGAAGCCCTTCTTGGATTTAGGGTTCTGCCTTTTCACCACTTCTGTCAGGTTTAGCGTCAGGGCCTCCGTGCTGGAGTCTGAAGGGCAAGGGTGGCTCAGGCCAGGCTCAGGAACCCACCCCCCCCCCCTCCTCTCCTCCACCTTCCTGTCCCCCTCCCCTCCCCTCCCCTCCCCCTCCCCCTGCCCCCTCACCCAGGTCCTCCTGCTGCCGGCAGGCCTTGCTGAGGTTGATGGAGGTGCAGACCTTCTCCATGTTACTCCAGCGACTGCGTCCACTGATGGCCCCCTGGGGAGGCAGCAAAGCCAGACCCTCTCAGCGGCATGCCCCCCGGTGCTTACTGCCTCTTTGAAGAAGCGGCTCCAGACCGGCCAGCGACAGGGCGCCGCCTGCAGCCAGCACACCCAGGAAGCTCGCTCTCATGCACCCGAGCCTGCCAGCTTCTTCACCAAGAGCCCCTTGAGCCCTATATAGACCTCACTGGCTCCAGGGAGGAGCATCAGGTCACCGGCTTGGTCCACAGGTCAGCCTGGTGACTGGGCTGTAGGGTGCGAGTGCTGAGAACGTCTCAAGGGGTGGTCTGAGGATCTTCTGAACCCCGAGTGAGGGAGAGACAGTCTCACGGGCAGGGGGTCCCAGGCAGAGCTGGGCCGGAGCCCCCTCTTTGGGTCTTTGTCTGAATGTCTCTCTCATCAGGGACCTCCACGTTGCCAAACCCACAAGCACTCTCAAGTCCTCGGCTTGCCTGACCTTACAGGAGAATGCCATCCCGTCCGCTCCTCCCCGCTCCTGGGCGTCCGTGGCGGCACGCTCCTGGCTTCCCCACCGCCAGCCTGGTTGGGGCCTCTGCTTTGCGCGATCACCCTCCTCTGTCCCCATCACAGGACGCAGGTGTCAGGAGCTTCTCCTGGGGCCTCCGCTCTGTTATTCCTACTTTCTCCTTGAGGGAGCCTCACCCATGGCCCTTTCTCCATGACCACCTACACACCCATCTCCACATTTCACCTCTGAGCTCAGGCCCACCCTCCCACTGCCTGTTCTGGTCTCTCCTTCCCTCTCGAACCCACTATGCCCCACACCCACTCCCCCACTGGAGCTGGGCTGCTTCTGAGAAAATGGTCCTGTCAGTCGCAGAAGGCTGAAATCCAGGAGTTGGAGCCTCTCCTTTTCTGACCCATTCCTAAGCGCTGCTGCTCGTGTTATTCACATATAACCCCCATTCCTTTCCTCCCTAGTGCAGGCTGCCCATGTTTCTCGCCTGGACAACCACGGGAGCCTCTGACTTGGCTTTCCCACACCCGCTGGGGTCCACTCCGATATTCCCCACAGAGCCACCACAGGGGGCTTCCAAACCTCAAATCTGATCCTGCCACACCCCAAACTGAAAGCCCTTCACAGGATACCCATTGCTCTTAGGACGAGGACAAAACTCCTCTCATTGAACCAAGGCCCTTGGCATTCCAGCCCTGCCCATTTCTTTAGCTTCACCTCATCATCCTTTCCCCCCACACTGTCTCTGCTCCAGCCCCTCTGGTCCTCCTACAGTGTTGCCCTTTGATGTTCATGTTCTCTCTCACCACAGGGCCTTTGCACATGCTATTATCTCTACCTGGAGGGCACGTCTCTCTTCTTTTCCTACTTAACTAACTCCTGGTTTTCTTTCCAACATTGACTCGATGGCCCTTCTTAAGGAACCTTGTCTAACTTTCCTCACTGGGTTGAACAATCCCCTAAGGGTTCTCACAGAACCCTTTACCTCTCCTTCATCTGTTCGTCACAGTTGTAATTATACATGTTGTGGCATCATCTAACCCCTCCAGACTGTAAGAGCTTCGCTCCCTCTCGTGAGCACTCCCGTACCGTGAACAACACCCGGAACACAGCACCCAGCGAGTGTCAGTGCCCCTGCCCACCTCCTCGGCCACTACATGGAAAGAATCCTATTGTCTCTATCCCACCAGCCCTTTTGTTGCCTTGTCATCACTTGCCACTCTTTAATATTACCTTGGGCACTTTTTGTTTCCTTGTTTATTGTCTGTCTCCCTCCTCGAGAGAAGTTAAGAGGGAGGGCCTGGCCCCGCACAGAACCTGGCACGAGTAGGTGCTCAATAAATATCTTTCAAATTGCTGAGGGAGGGAGGGAGGCAGGGAAGAAGGTAGGAGGCTGCCCGTCCGGGAGGTGGGCCTGTCGTGGCCCAGAGCCGGGGTGTGCTCATGGGCTACCCCCCCAGCTCCCCTCACACCAAACCTACTCCCAGACCCCCACCAAGCACAGCAGTCCCTGCCCTAGTCCCTCACTCTGCCCCATTCTCACCCCCAGCCCTGAGGCCAGGCCCCAGCGCTTCACAGAAGGGCTGAGCACGTTCAGCAGTGGGGAGAACCCCGGGGCGGGGGCAGCTTTGGAGGCAGAGCGGGAGAGGAAGGTCCACCGCCTCTCCTTCCCCCTTCTCTCAGCATCCAGGAGAGCCTGGGGAGCCTGCCTCGGCCTTCCAGCTTAAAGACCACCTGGGGAACACAGGAGGCTGGCTCTGGGGAGGCGGCATGGGGAGCAGATCCCAGGGGGGAGGGGCCAGCATCAGTCTCACCTTGCTGTAAATAATCTGTAGTGTTAGAGGGATGGCTTCCCGGTCACCATCGATGCCCAGTCGCTTGCTGCCAGGACCTGTGCCACACACAGACAGACGCTCTGCTCCTTCTAATTCCAGTGCCTTTCACAGACCCTGTGCTCTGCCTCCCTGCCCGCTTCTTGTCCCTCCTGCCCCACCGCCCTGGGACCCCTCCTCCCCAGGGCCCCAGATCCCGGCCCACCTCCCTCTAGCTCTACCTCCAGGGGCCCCAACTCCTGGCGCCCTCTCGCCCCACCACCCCAGGGTCCCCCTCTCCGGCGTGTCGCCCCCCAGCTCTGCCTCCACTGGGGCTCAGGCAGTGCCCACCCGAAGCCTTGATGGCGCGTGTGGCAGCAGAGTGACCCAGCTCCAGGGAGTGGATGAAGATCTCTGTCGTCTTCTCCCCGGTGATGAAGGTCAGCTGGAGAGGGCAGGAGCGTGGGCGTCAGCGTGGACCTCCAGGAGGGGACCCCAGCACAGGCTCCTCCAGCACAGGGCTGCTGGCTGCCCGGGTATGGGAGCAGCCCTGCAGCTAGTCTGGGGGAAGAGGTGGGGCCAGGCGGCAGGGCAGGCCTTACCTCGGTCTGATAGACCTGCAGCAGCACCGGCCGGGCAGCGAAGCGGCAGTAATAGAGCAGCATGTCCGCCAGGATGGGCAGCTGGGCAGGAGAGCCCTCCAGGGGCCGGGACTCAGCCTTCAGAGACTGCTGTGGGTTGGGAGGGCCGAGCCCGAGCCCGAGGGACAGGTGGACAGAGAGGGAGAGAGAAAGGGAGGATGAGAGGAAGAGAGACAGACATGCAGACACACAGAGGAGAGATCCCGAGGCAGACAGGGCCAGGGAGGGGCACGGTGAGATGGGAGCAGGAAACAGAATGGTCAAGGGAGGACCCACAGCCTGGCCTCCGCCCCTCCCTCACTGGCCCATGGGCCTCCAGGGAGGCCCCGGCCAAGCTAGACAAAGCTGGGAGTTGAGGAAGGGAGCTGAAGCCTAAGGCAACTGGACCCTCTAGGGCCCCTCCCTCTCGGTGTGGTGACCCCTCCCTGGGCCCCCGAGCCCCGAGTTCAGCTCAGCCCTGCTTCCACCCACCCTCCTTGCTCGGTCCCAAGTAAGCCCTGGTCCTCCAGTGGGGCCGCAAGCTGGATCCCCCAAACTAGGACCTTCAAAGCGAGGCTGGGTGACCACAGACAGGGCCCTCCACCTGCACCCAGGAAAGGGGCCGCTTACCTGGCACAGGACTTCAGGGGGCAGGTGCATGAGGCCCAGCACGTTGCGCTCATACCAGGGGTCGAGCATGCCGAGGTAGTGGGAGATGTCATTGGTGCTTTCCTCCCAGGGGGCTGCACCCAGCTCCTGGGGCGGGGGCGAGAGTCATTCCCAGCCACCCGGACGCCTGCCACCCTAGCTTCGGGGCCCTGGGTGGCACCTGCAGTCCCACCCTGAGCTTCTCTGCACCCTTGGAGAGGTCTGACAACTCTCAGTCCATGTCACACGGCAAGACGTGCCCCCGCCCACCGTCGGGCCAAGTGCAGGGCAGGGACCACGCCCGGGACGGAGGCCCAGGCAGGAGGCGGCGGCCCCTAAACACGGGGCAGCTGGTGACTTCCGACCAGCCCCCTTCCGGTGACTGGGGCCTGCTTACATCTCCTCGCTTTGCCGCCCTGCTGGGCCCAGGGCCGGGGACCTACCGCAGGGCCGGGGTGCCTCGGGGAGTCTGTGGGGAGCGGCGGCGTCTGGCTCCGAGGGGCTGGGCTGGCGCTGGCGCTGGGCCCGCAGCTCCGCTTCATGGGCACGTAGAAGAACTGAAGCTTGAAGAACCGTGTGAGGAGCGGACGGTTGCTCTCCAGCCGCCTGCCGAGAGGAAGATGGTGAGAAGGGAGGCCCTTGGTCCCTCCGGGAGCCCAGATGCCGCCAGCAGCACGCCGCCCCTGCTGCCCAGGGCAGACCGATGCCCCGTTTCGGCCCTCACCGCAGCTTGCTGTACGCCCGGGCCACCTTCCCCGAGATCCGATCGGAGCCGAAGACCACAACTCGCAGCGTGGAGGCCCCGGGGTCCTCGTCCCCGCTCAGGAAGGGGCAGCGGCGCTGGTGACGGGAGGCGGGGGCCAGGGCCCAGCCGGGCAGCTGGGAGCCGAGCTTGTGCTGGGGCAGGGAGCGGGAACGCTGGGCCCGGGACGGGGGCTGCGCCGGGCCAGCCAGGGGGCTGCAGGGGCTGCAGAGGCTGCCGGCCCGCCGCAGGGGCGGGGCGCCGTCCGGGCCGCCCTCCGGGGTCCGGGAGTCCCTGCGCAGCACCAGCTGGCTGGTGCTCTTGAAGAGTTTATAGATCCTGTTGAACTGCCCGGGCCTGCGGTGGGCCCGGCGCTCCTGGCTGCCAGGCCTCTTGGGCCACTCGAACGAGCTGTCCTGGCTGTCCTCCACGTAGCCGCTGTCCACGCCATCAGAGAGGCCCGAGACAAAGGAGCTCAGCAGCCGGTGGGAGAGGCTGGGTCCCGAGGCCTGGGATGAGGCAAGGGACAGGGTGGAGTCGTGCAAGGCTGCCGAGCTGGTGGAGAGCAGCGAGTCCCTCTCGGCATCATGCCCCTCGGTTTCCACGTCCTCCTCGTCCCCCAGGATTCCTGGTTGGAGCAGCTCCTGTTCCTTGAGCAGGATCTCCTGCAGGATGTCTGCAGGGAAGCAAGGCGAGATGCCGTCTGGGTGTCCGAGCCCTTGGAACCCCTCTTGCACACCCTTGGACGGGGTGACAGGCTGAGACAGAATGAACTTGGGGAGCAGAGGGCAGAAGGAGGGCAGAGGGCAGCCCAGTGCCCTGCCCCCTGCTCTGCTCAGAGCCTGCTCAGGTGGGAGGGCTGGCAGGGGGGTGGGGTGAGGGGCAGCTGCAGAGGAAGAGAGCCCGGGCAGTTTGGGGGGTGGGCACCACTAGGGCCCCAGCGGACTGCTTACCGAAGCTGTCCTGGCTCCAGCTGTAGGTGTAGCACCTGGCGACAGGGATGGGGATGGTACGGAGCTTGCCAGGTTGTGCAGTGTCTGCAGGAACGAGGGAGGGAGGGGCAGGAGGTGAGGGCTGGGTAGAGGCCTTGAGATGGGCCAGCCCAGAACCCCCGTCTTGGAGGAGAGGCCAGAGTTGGGAGAGGACCGGTACAGGACACGCAGCCGGGTGGGCCGAGGCTGAGTTGGAAGCTGGGATGCCTGGCCCGCAGCCAGAGGGCTCCTCTCAAGCCCACCAGGTAGATGCCGTGCCCTTTTGTGAGCTGCATGAATGTGGCCCAGTCTCAGCCTCTGCGCCTCTGGTTCGAAAAGGAGAACCACGGCACCATCCCATCAGGCATCCCTTCTTCTATAATAGACGTTTCCCAGACCCACTGGGGCAAGGTGGGCCATGTGACTAAGGTGGCTCAAAGGGGTACGCTGTCTTCATTGTGAAAACGAAGCCCCTTGCCCTTGATCAGCGCTCTTTTCCTCCTCCCCCAGGCTGCCCCAGTGGCGATCTTAGCAGCCCAACCCTAACCCTGCAGACGGGAACTGCACCCTCGGGGATGCTGGAGCCAGGAGGTGTCAGAGAACCTGGGTCCCTGAATGATTATGTGAAACAGAAGCACCAGGCCGACCGGGGCTGCTCACCTGGGGGGCTACCAGGGCCACAGGGGGAAATGGGCCTCACCCCCCAGAGCCTCACCTAAGGCACCAAGGAAGCCGGCTTTCTCCCCCACCGCCTGCAGCTTGGACCTGAGCCACTGCCGGGCCTCAGCTGCATCCCCGATGCCAGATGCCAGTTCCTGTGCTTCGGCCGTCTCCGTGAAGATGTCCTCGAGCTCTGCCAGGGTCTTGGACTGAAAGCCAGGGGGAGGCAGGCTTGCTCCCGAACCACGGCTCGGCCGCCCGACTTCTCGAGCTCCCGGTGTCCAGTCCGTCCCCAGCCTCATCGCCTGCCGCCACCCACGGCTGAGCAGGGAGCCAGGCCTCCCACTCAGTCCCTATTCTCCAGAAGTGGTCAGAAAGAAAGGCCCAGAGCCAGAGCCCTGCAGAGTTGGGAGGGACTTCAGAGCTCACCGCTGTGGCCCAGAGAGGGGAGGGCGCTGCCCAGGGCCACACAGCTGACCTGTCACAGAGCTCGGACTAGACCCCAGGGCTTCCAGCTTCAGTCTAAAGCTCAGTCCTGTACCACCCAGCCCACGCTGGATTCGGAGGCTCTGTGTCCAGCCCCACTGTCTAGGGTGCCACCCACCTGGGTTAGGACCCAGCACAATAGAAACCTCTCAACCGATGAGGCCAGCCCTCCAGCGACATCCCCGCCATGTCACTCGGGGCGAGGGAGGCCAATGGACCCGGGCCGTGGAGAGGGACCAGAGAGGGGACCCTGCCTTTGCAGAGAGGTGCTCTGCCGGGAGGGGGCGGTGCTGAGCCCAGGGTCCCAGACACACACCTGCAGCTGGCAGTGCAGACCTGGGAGGTCGCAGTGGGCCCCAAAGGTGGCCTGGAAGGCGTGCAGGAGCAGGGTGGTGTAGGCGCTGTGCGGGGAGTGCCCAGGCGTGCTCAGCTTGTCGGCCACAGTGAGGAACTCGGCCTGCACCTCCACCGGGTTCAGCAACAGTACGGTGCTGGGGGACACAGAGACCGGCCATGGGTACTGGGCGCGGGGGCGGGGAAGGGCAGCCACAGAGCCCACGTGGGCCCGGAGGCCAGGAGAGAGGCTGAGGGCTCAGGGGTCCCAATTCCAAGGGAAAAGCTTATGATCTACTTTTGAGTAGTTTTCAGCTGGGGTCTTCAAAGACCTTTTAAAAATTGAACTCGGGACTTCCCTGGCGGTCCAGTGGTTAAGACTTCTCCTCCCAGTGCAGGGGGTGAGGGTTCGATCCCTGGTCAGGGAGCTAAGATCCCACATGCCTTGAGGCCAAAACCCATCCCCCCCCCAAAAAAAACCCACAGAAGTAATACTGTAACAAATTCAATAAAGACTTTAAACATGGTCACATCAAAAAGATCTTAAAAAACTGAACCTAATTTTCACAAATAAATTCTACCTTAATTTTTACATAAAACATTTTTCCTACAGGATATTTAAACAGATGCAAGATGACGCAGAAAAGGATTGTATTTTAGGTGAGCTGATTGGAGTCAGGCAGTCATTTTGGGAGGGGACAGAGGGACAGCCACATATGCCGTCGTGTGGTGTGGCCTGAAATTTCAGCCCGAGCCCTGCTCCTCAAGCCAAGGCTCGGGGTGTGGGGTGGCATCTGCCAGGAAGAAGGAGAGCGAAGTCAGGGCTGCATTTGATTCCTCTGCTTACAGGTGATGCCCTTTCTAACTTGCCAAAGCCCTCATGCAGGCCAGCATCGGGCTGGGGGAGGGAGTGTGCATGCAGCCACGCCCCACCCCCCGCCTCCTCTTCCCCTGGACCCTGGGCTCCCTTTTGATCCCAGTGTTTAAACGTCTTCATCATGGAAAATTTCAAACATACACAAATGTTAAGAGAATCGTGAACCCCGAGGATCCATCACTCAGTTAACAGTTAACATACGTCTGTTCGCATTTCACCCCGGCCAACCCCCGATCACTGCATTTTCTCGAAGGTATTCCAGCCATCGCAGTATTATACCTGTAAAGGCTTTTAGTATGAACTGCTCACACTTGTTCTCGTTCTCTCACAAATCTGTGCTGTGTTTAAACCCAGTGCCTAGAAGCACCAGGCAGGTGGCCTTCCTGCCAGTGTCTGTGGACAGAGGTCCCAGAGCCGGCCCTGTGGCCAGGGCTCAAGAATGGGACCAGGCTCTGTCAGAGTTCCCAGGGTTTAGGGAGGATCTCATTTTGATTTCTCTATTTGTAAGAAAAAGGGATCGGGCTCAAGTAAACGGTCCCTCACTAAGCCCTCCTCCTTCACCGACTGCTGGATCATCCCCTCATGGACATGCATTGAGCTCCACTGTATACAGGACCAGGGCAATCACACCCGGGCCCTCACCACTTGCACCTCCTCTGCACGCCTGTTCCCAACCTACAGAAAACCAAAGTGAGACCGACTCTCTGCTCGTAGCTCTTTCTACGAACCTGTCCGTGCCTCAGTTTCCTGATCCAAAAAATACCTTTCTCGCAGGGTTAACAAAAGGCCTGTATGATGGAGTGATGCCTGCAATAGTGCCCGGGGCTCAGGAAGTACCTAGAAGGGCGTTGGCGATAATCCACCATTCACCTGCCTCAGCCCTCTGGCAGGGTCCTGCTTACTTACTAAGCCAACATTTACAAGACATACTTTATGCCCTTTCTGTCTCTCTCAAAATCTACCACTAGCTTTTCTGTTTGTTTTTACGGAGAAGGAACTCAACCAACGTTTGCTCAATGAATGTGCTGTGAAACCCTCAGACTGAGGATGGGTGGGGGGTGACTAGAACTTCTGAGCTGGTGGAGGCTGGGGTCTTCAGGCACCCACATGCTTGGAGGCTTGCCGGAGGGTCCTTGGAATGGAGGCTTCAGCTCTAATGCTTTTCCAACAGGCGGGGACCCAAGAGGGGGATTCACAACCAGAACAGCCTTTTAAGTGAAACGGACTAGAAGAGATCAGAGCTCATCCTTGGGAGAAGGTGACTTTCATTTCCTAAAACCTGTCTCAGCTGTGTGTGTGTGTGTGTGTGTGTGTGTGTGTGTGTGTGTGTGTGTGTATGTACACCAGGCTTTCATATAAAATGCATTTTTTACTGTAGGTCCCAGTCAAAAAAGTTTGGAAAAACGCTCTTTTACTAACAGGCAGAAAGACATTATGGAAAGAGCCCCGGCTTTTGAGGAAGTCTAAGGCTCAAATCCTGACTCAGACACTTACTATCTGAGTGTCCTTGGGGAAGTTACTTGGCCTCTCTGACCTTCAGTTTCCTCATCTGAAAATTGGGGGTAAAGTAAGGTAATGTATGTTCGCTCAGCACCTGGCACAATCAAGGCAGGTGTTTTTTTTGTTTTGTTTTGTTTTGCGGTACGCGGGCCTCTCACTGTTGCAGCCTCTCCCGTGGTGGAGCACAGGCTCCGGACGCGCAGGCTCAGCGGCCATGGCTCACGGGCCCAGCCGCTCCACGGCATGTGGGATCTTCCCGGACCGGGGCGTGAACCCGTGTCCCCTGCATCGGCAGGCGGACTCTCAACCACTGTGCCACCAGGGAAGCCCAAGGCAGGTGGTTTTAAACTTTTCTTTTCTTTTTTTTTTTTTTTTTTTAAAGTCTCAGACCCAATTAGGAATCTGATGAAAGACCCTTAGCCCTGAAAAAAGAGGCTGTGCACAAAACATGACCCCACCCCCCAAACTCCTCCCTCCCCAAGAGCACTCACACGGTGGAGCTGCGATGACTCCTAGTGGACAGGCCCTGCTCGGCCCTCACCAGTCGCTGGTAGGAGATTCCTGTGGCCAAAAGAACAAACACAAAAGAACAGCTCATGGACTTACCTGTTCCTTCAGCAGCCATGGCCCTGCGCCTCGCAGGAGCCTGGCACTGGAGAATCTGGCTGGGAGTTCCCAGATAAGGGTCAGGACAAGGGGCAGATTAGGCCCATTGCCACCAGGGTCTTTAACTGTCTGATTCCCAGGCCCCACCCGCCCTGCAAAGCTTCACTCTTCAGAGACTGTGGGGCAGGGCACCCTGGGAGGACACCGAGGCCCCTGAAGCGGCCGGGTCTCCTGCTGTCCAGCTGGTCCTGGTTCCGTCCCCGCAGACCCTGGCCCGGGTGACCTCCTGCAGTGGGTGTGCCAGGCACCCCTCAGCTCAGCCTCAGCTCCGGCCAGCCCCCAGCCTCCCCCTCGGCCTCCCGGCCCCGCTTCCCACATGCTCTCGGGGGGCCCTCAGGGACCCGTGGTCCTGCCTGGCGCTGTCCCTCTCTAGGGCTGAGCCTCTGCACCAAAGACCCCCTCCCTGCCTTCCTCTCTGGCCTCATCCACCTCTCTGTCACCTCTGATTCAAACGTGCTGAGAAGAAACTAGCCAGAGTTCTCCCTGTTTCCCTGCAACTTGACTCAATTCTGTAGCTGGAAAAGTAGGTATTCAGTTCTGCGTCAGCTACGCTGAGGTTGTTACACAATGGCTTGTGCTCCTCACTGATGAGGCCTGGGATTCAGGGGGGCAGGCAGCCTCCGTGTTAGAGCCTGGACATCGTCGCAGGGGCCCTGCCGGGTTGTGGACCGGGGTGTGAGCTGGGAGCAGAAAGGCTGCCCCTCGGAGGAGTGAAAGCCAAGACTGGGGTTAGAGACGGCTGTGAACAGAAGGGCCGTGTCTTTTGTTTAGTAAACGGCCGAACATTTCCAATTTATAGTATTCCAACTTAGGGCCTAATTGCTTTGCTTTGGGGGCCTTTCACCTGGTGTGTCTTCCATGTACTTGTCACATGTTTAGATGTTAAGGTTACGTCTATTTTGACAGGAAAGTCCCTGAAACAGGGATTACTATGAGGACTCAGGACGCCATCTGGTGGCCGCTCACAGACACGAGAGAGAAAAGTCCCCTCGTGGCCCCTTCAACGCCCAACAAAGTGCTGCAGGAGTGTCCCCCGCACCCCAGGTCTCCCTGCCCCCCAACCTCCCCGACCCCCAAAACACACAGAGAGCAAAGTCTTCTCTCGACCCGTCACACTTTTCTTTTACCAGCTAATGGTTTTAACGGGTAATGCACGCCCTGCTGACCCGCTGCCGGCCCCGCCCCATTTCTGACCCTTGTCAACGCAGACCAGGCCGGGGCCACACCCCCGGGGGTACTGTTGACCACTTTCTCCCTGAAACCTGCTCTTCCCTTTAGTCTCCATGACGAGGAACATCCTCTAACATCCTCTATCTCTCCACCTGCGTATCTTAGGATGCTTTAATGGTCTCATTTGGGGATTATGGCATCATTAGCGCTGGGAGCTGCTGTTTGCTTGATTTTGTTGTATTAGTGGGGGACCCAGAGGGCGTTGTTTCCAGAGCTGGTTGGCCGGTGCTGAACAGCCCGGATTCCAGCAGCATCAGCTGAAACTCTCTACCCCTCTCCCAGAGACACCCATCAAATTCCCCCCTCCTTGGCTTCTCTTTTTTTTTTTTTTTTTTTTTTTGCGGTACGCGGGCCTCTCACTGTTGTGGCCTCTCCCGTTGCGGAGCACAGGCTCCGGACGCGCAGGCCCACCGGCCATGACTCACGGGCCCATCCGCTCCACGGCATGCGGGATCCTCCCGGACCGGGGTACGAACCCGCGTCCCCTGCATCGGCGGGCGGACTCTCAACCACTGCGCCACCAGGGAAGCCCCCCTTGGCTTCTCTTGATAACGGACCTCCACTTATTGGGGAGCCTCAGGGCACTGGGCGCCTCTCCCCCTTTGACCTTCACTCCTCCTGCCCTGGGCGTCTCGGCAGACGGGAACACTTTTCTGGGACTGGCTTTCTTAGACCAAGGCTGGCCCAAGGGCTGAACAAAAAACCCACCTAGGCAGTTCCGTGTCAGGTCCTAATACGTAGGAAATGGAAAGGGCCCCCTCATGCGGGCGAGGGATGGGTCCTGGCAGTCGGGAGCCGATGGTGGGCAGCCACGGTGAAGTTCAAACGCCTTGCCCAGGCACGTGAGCCCCTCTGTAACTGAGCTTTGTTTACCCTCCTGAGCTTCCCCTCTTTTTAATTTTTAAAATTGTTTTATTTATTTTATTTTTGATGGAAGTATAGTTGATTTACAATGTTGTGTTAGTTTCAGTTGTACACAACTTTGTGTTGTGTACAGCAAAGTACCCCGTGACCCTTCCGGACCTCGCCCTATTTACTTCTTTATCTGTATCTTTTATCACATCCTTTATAACAAATCAGTCAGTGGAAGTAAAGTGTTTTCCTGAGCTCTGTGAGCCATTCTAGCAAATTGAAGAACCTGAGGAGGAGGTCATGGGAATCCCCAATTTATAGCTGGACAGTCAGAAGTAAGGGACTTGGCATCTGAAATGGGGGTGGTCTGTGGCACTGAGCCCTCAGCCTGTACGGTCTGCCAGACCCCAGGTAGTTTGGGTCGGAACTGAACTGAATTGCTGGATACCCAGAGCTGGGGCCTGGAGAGCTGGAGAACCGTTTGGTGGGTGGGGGAACCCCACGCATCTGGTGTCAGAGTGTTCGTTCTGTAACGACGGCACAGAGGCCCAGCTACAGCCAATGACGTTTGACGTTCT
This sequence comes from Phocoena phocoena, assembly GCF_963924675.1. Taxonomy (NCBI): domain Eukaryota; kingdom Metazoa; phylum Chordata; class Mammalia; order Artiodactyla; family Phocoenidae; genus Phocoena; species Phocoena phocoena. The sequence continues at coordinate 52,149,450 of NC_089237.1, forward strand.
TTCAAGGGGTGTAAACCTTTCATTCCATAATCACAGATAAAAGGTATAAAATGCAAATTCTTTGATCAATCATGTCCCAGAGAAACATACTGCCACTGAAGAACATTCAGAATTCACCTGCCACCAGCTAAGAGACAAAACTGACTAATCCAGGTTTGTTCCTGCTTTGAAAGGAGGTCAAAGGGTGGGTACCTGCTCAGTGAAAAGGAAAAAGGGCAGGAGTTGCCCAAGCGGGGAGAGTGCTCACCAGCTGGGACCGCCCAGGGCCTTTCATCACACACAGTCCCCCGCCTACGCCTCTTGGTAGAAACACAGCTTCATGCGAACATGAGAATGGTGTTTGGAGTCAAAGACTATGGTTTCTGGAATCAAACCTGAGTTCAAGTGGTAGAACTCTTGTTAGCTATGTGACCATGGGCCAGCTAAATTGTCTGGACTTCGGTTTCATCGCCTGAAAGATGGGAATAATAGTAACTCCCCAGCGGGACGCTCTGAGGATAGATGACACTGACCCTTAGCGGTGCTGAATGCACTGTCAGCCCTCAGTGAAGGCAACCCACGCCGTCACGGCCATCAACACCGTCATCCTCATCCTCAACATCCCCATCACACCCTCCTCCTCGGCCTCGACACCACCGTCACCGACAATTGCAGCCCTATTTCTTTAACTTGAAATGTAGTCGGTTTACAACGTGGTGTTAGTTTCAGGTGTACAGCAAAGTGATTTGGATTCTTTTCCACTATAGGTAATTATAAGATACTGAATATAGTTCCATGTGCTACACAGTAGATCCTTGTTGTTTATTTTATAGATAGTAGCTTGTATCTGCTAACTCCAAACTCCTAATTTATCCCTCCCCACGCCCCTCCCCTTTGGGAACCATAAGTTTGTTTTCTGTGTCTGTGGGTCCGTTTCTGTTTTGTAAATAAGTTCATTTGTATCATTTTTTTAGATTCCACATATAAGTGATATCACGTGATACTGGTGTTTGTCTGACTTCACTTAGTATGATAATCTCTAGGTGCACTCATGTTGCTGCAAATGGCATTATTTCATTCTTTTTTATAGCTGAGTAATATTCCAGTGTGTGTGTGTGTGTATCACATCTTTAGCCATTCATCTGTCGACGGACACTTGGGTTGCTTCCGTGTCTTGGCTACTGTACATAGAGCTACTACGAACGCAGTCCTACTTTTGCCAAGGAGGCTCAGAGAACTTATGTAACCTGTCCAAGGTCATCAGCTAGTAAGTGACAAAGCACAGGTCTTTGTTATCCGAAAGCCCATGTTCCTTCTCTCGCATTTGACTTTATAGCTAAAGCAAGGGCCATCAAACTTTTCTGGGTCTCGGTTGTCTCACGCACAAAACGGGAGTAATGCTGCTTTTCCCTCTTACTCCACAGGGCTGTGGTCTGGGTGAGATACGATCATGGAGGTTTGGGTGCTTTGAAAACTGCAGAGAGACTCACACATATGACGCTCACTGTCTCCCCTCAGGATGACAGACTTCTCTGCAGACAAGTATTAGGACCTGCACAGCTGTGTGGGCATAGAGTAAATACTCAACAAACATATGGGCTGAACCCAAGAGGGGTGTGGTGGGCAGGACCCAGAAGCACTGACGTGAGGTTTCCTGCCACCCCCAGATGGAGGCAGTAGGCGACCCTACTTGGGGTGGAGTCAGGAAGAAGGGGGAGGCCCTCAGGCTCGATAACCTGCCCGCTTCCTCTGCCACCCAGCCACATCAAAGTGGGATAAACTGTTTCCCTCATCTCCATGGCAACTGACTCCCCAAGGCTCCATGGGTGGAGGGCCCAGCTCCCCGGGTCCCTTGTCATCTTCTCCCTGTGACCTTGCCAAAATCCATCTATTAAGCGAATACCACCCCAAATCCTACTGTCCCCAGCAATGGGAAATCAATATAGGCCAGCATTCATTCTCACAAACTGCTGCGAGGGAGACATTCATATACTCCCATTTTTACAGATGAGGAAACTGAGGTTCCTATGATGTTAAATGTCTTGCCAAAGGCCCCACAGCCCCAGGATTTGAAATGGCGATGGGCTAGTGCAAAGTACTGGTAACCACCAAGTGATTCAGCCTCAGCCTCTCCCCAAGAGCTCGTCGCGGAGCCTCCATTCCCGCCCCTCTCCCTTTCTCCTGTTGCCTCTCTCAGCTGGGGTTACTGGAGACGGAGCTACTCAGCAACAAGGCAAAGCTATTTCCACGTGCCTTTACAAAAATCACACCAAAGCACTTCCTAACTAGCCCACTTAAGGGTTGTGTAAAAGGAGCTAATTTGGTTTAATTTACTACTTGCTATTCACGAGGGCTCAGGTTCTGTGAAGTTAGAGGTTCACTCGTGGATGTGAGATGAGTAATTTTTGCTCGCTATAAAGGATAACTTCAAAGGACTTTTTCCGCTGTGTGATGTTTTATTCCCCCGTATGATGTCAACTAATTTTGTATCTAATTCTGCCATCTTTTTGTGACTTACATGAGAAATTTATTTCAGTTTCTCATACCCTCCTTTAAACCAGCCCTCCCACCTTGCTGGTCCCCTCAGTAACGAACTGAATGCGTTTTGACACAGGCTCGCTATACACTTGTACGAGTGCTAGGTTTTTTTTAAACTGTTTGAAAATGACTCTCTGACACAAGAAAGAGCTAACGGTTTCCTATTTCGGTTCTGCTTTCCCTGGAAGAGGAGGCGTTCCTGGCATGAACAGCCTGGCCTGAGCGTCCCCCTCCAGGCATTTGCTTCGCTCCTCAGCATACCTGAGCCCTCACATGGTCCCAGGGGCAAGGTCCAGGGGAAGACCCTCAGCAGTGAACGACCAGGGTGCCAGGAGTCCTCCCTGCTCTGAGTCCAAGGACCCTCACTCCATTTCCATCTCCAGTTGCTGCTCTGCCTGGCTCATGTCCCCCAAGCCTAGAACCCCACGTCCCCGAGTCCGGGCCACCCCACAGCCCGCATCCGCCCCTTGGCCCCACATCTGCTCGCTGGGGGCTGCTCGGAGCTGAGTTCCTGCTCAGCTGCCCACAAAAACATCTCAAGGCATAGCGTGCATCCAGCTGAGGGGAGACAGCTGGTTCCACTTGAAACTGGGAAGCGGTCCCCCTGCATGCAGGTGACAGACAGCCCTCCCCCAGGACAACCTCTCCTTTACCCATTTCAAAGCAAACTCATTTAGATCTTTGCTAGAGACTGAAGGGCCTGCCAAGGCATTTGCATTTTAAATCCTCTCTGTCTCATTACAGAAAGGAAGAAAAGCTTTGCGTTCTTGTTAAAGGAATTCTGGTCACCAGCAAGAAGCCCAGAAGTGATCTAGATCTGTTTGTTTGGGGGGTGGGGAGCGGGGAGCAAGGGAATGAAAGAGATTAAATTGGTTTGTTCATTTAGGGTGCCTTGGAAAGCTAGGTTGCCTGACTCGTCTATTCACCATGTGCCTCAACACCTTTCCTAGTCCAGCCCCTTCTCCTGAAGGCCTTCCTGATTTCTTAATTCTTCCACCCAAGTCTCTACCAGGAGGTACGGTCCATGTAATGGGTAGACTTTGGCTACCCTAGCCTGTGCCTGTTCGGCTCTTAGAGCCTGTAACAACGGACAGCGGACTTGCTGGGGGAAGACAGATCAGCTGATTGGTTAGGCGAACAGATCAGTTGATTGGTTGGGAGACGACAGATCAGCTGATTGGTTGGGCAGACAAATCAGATGATCGGTTGGGGAAGGAAGTCATAAACCTCTCCAAAGGAATTTTCGTATAAAGCTTCAGTCCTGCGCTTTCTAGGGTCCCTGAATTATTAGGGAATAAGATTTGGTACTTCCGTCCTGTGTGTATTTAATGCACATGATGAGACTTAGACGCTCCCAATACTAAACAGGGTCTGGTGCATATACAGATTTAAAAGAAAAAAAAAAAAAAACGGGATTATAACATACTTAGTATGGGGGGGGCCGCCTTTTTTCTTTTTTTTTTTTTTTTTGCGTTACGCGGGCCTCTCACTGTTTTGGCCTCTCCCGTTGCGGAGCACAGGCTCCGGACGCGCAGGCTCAGCGGCCATGGCTCACGGGCTCAGCCGCTCCGCGGCATGTGGGATCTTCCCGGACCGGGGCACGAACCCGTGTCCCCTAGCATCGGCAGGCGGACTCTCAACCACTGCGCCATCAGGGAAACCCCGGTCCTGCTTTTTTACTCAACACGTTACTCAACATCTTTTCATCTCAGTAACCTTATTTCTGTGATCTCATTTTTAATAAGTGAGGCGGATTCCACCAAATGACTTTGCTACGATATATTCAACTATGTACAATATTTAAGTTTTTTGGAATTGGTCATTAAAAAGAATGCAGCAATGAACATCCTTGTAGCTAGGCTCATGTAACCTATTTTTCTTCCGTTACTTTTATGGGTTTTTTTTTTTTAATTTTATGGTCTTGATTTCCACACTTAAACATTTAATCCATCTGAAATTTATTTTTATGTTTGCAATAGAACTTAATTTTTTTTTTGAGATAGAATTTTAAACCCCTCCTTTTTTTGGTCTGTCAATTATCTTGATACCATTTATAAAATGACCGATTGTTTACATCACTGATTTGAGGATGCTGCTTTGCATATAGTACATTTTTATACATTTAATCTGCTCCTTGCTATTTAGTTCCATTAATTTTCTATTCTTATACCAACAGTGTACTATTTTAATAACTATAGCCTTACAGTACTTTTAAAGACCTAGCAGAGAATCATCCCATTCTTACTCTTCCTTAAGCATACATAAGTACATAATAGATCCTACTGTAGAGCATTTATTCTGTCCAATAGACTTAATTTTGTTAAATTAAAAAAAATATTATTGGTATTTTTAACTGCACTTACATGTATTTCCATAACACCTGATGTCATTACAATATTGATTCAACCCAGCAGTGTCTCTTAAACTTTTTATCCTTCAGTAAAGTTTGTTTTCTCTATGTAGGTTATTCACATTTCTTTATTTAGCTTATATTTTTAGTTGCTATTGTGAATTGTTTTTTTCCACATTATGTTTTCTTACTGGTTGATGCTATTATATAAGAAAGCTCTTAGCGACTTGATTACTAGTCTGACAGTACTTTGGGTTATTCTCTTAGTCTTGACAGATAAGCAATTGTTTGATCTCTATGTAATTAAAATTTTATCTTCCTGAAAGAGGAAATACTCTTTCTTTCTTTTTCATGGGCAAAATACCTACAAGCACGAAGAGGAAGATTATTGACTTAATAATGGAAATGCTGCTAGTGGGTTGTTACCTTATTAAGGATCCTTCCATATATTAATAGTTTCCACATATTAGAGGGGCTTTGAATATCAGGAATGGATGTTAATTTTTTTTTCATTTTACCTTAAATATTTTTATTTGGAATGGATGGAAGTTGAATTTTATCAAACATTTCAGAGGCATCTACTGGGATGTTTGTGTGACTTTATTCCTTTGAGCTACTGATGTGATGAATTACTCTACTCCGGGACCACCTCTCAGTAAGTCATACTTGATTGTGTTTTTCTGGCTCTACAAGAGTTCTCCTAGACCTCATTTTCACGTCTGCTATAGCACCTGCAACTTCTCAAGAACTACTTTTCAGAATCCACATATGAAAACTCGGACAGTACCTGGCCCTTGCCCACACTTGTCGTGATGCCCATCTACCTGTTCATTCCTGGTACCAGCCACCTTCCCCGGCCAGAACTGAGTCCGTTCACACGTGCATCCCGCTACGTGTTCCGGGGTAAAGAGAACAAACAAGGGCCTCTTGTCAACATTGTGTGTGGGCTTCTCTGTCTGACCTGGGCAGCCTCAGAGACCCCCTGGCTAACCAGAGCAGAGGCACAGGCCAGGAGGCGGGGTCTCCTTGCCCTGAAGCCCTGCTCAGCTACCCCTAAGAGTCCCTCCTTGGGTCACTGCCGGTGTTTGCTGCCGTCAGCCGTCTGATGCCGATGCAGACACAGAGCACTAGAAGCATGAAAAGGGACTCCAGGCTTGTGAAGCAGGCCACGGGCAGAGACGAGCTGCACGATATGAAGTGAGGGGGGTCACAGCCAAAGCCCAGTTTCAGAAAAGCCGGAAACCTCCTGACCGCACGGTCCCTGCCCCACGTGCGTGCCACCTCAACACTTACCTGGGGCCTTCAGTTCAGCATCGATGAAGGTGAGCAGCTCCTGGCAGATGCTACAGTAAGGAACGGGCCAGGTCAGGAATCGGTGGTAGGTTTGGGCGGCCTTCAGAAGGAGATCTGAGTCTGGTGGGAAGTGTGGAGTCTGGGATGGAGAGGGAGCGGCAAGCAGAGAGGTCCGGGTCAGAGGAAGCTCGCTGATATTCCAGGGCAGACCCTGCTCCTTTCTGGAATGTTCCACAAAGGGCACACTCTTCCTGGCAGCAGTGTGTCCCAGGACGAGGGCAGGCAGAATTGAAAGTTACCCACAGGAAGTGAGTTACAGATGGGCGAGATGGTGCCCAAGGATGTCTCTACTACAGGGGCCTTGTTCTCACCAAACATCACAATTTACCAAATACACAAGAGGGCCTCTCCGAAAAGCTGTCACCTTGGAGGTCAACCTAAATGGTGCCACTGCTGCCACTCCTTTCGAGGAATGGTCTTCAATGTCTAAACCGCCTTTACTTAAATATCCCCACGAGAGGCCAGTGTTTATTCTTTGAAGTGGACCGACTCAGTGTACTTGGAGTCACTTGATGCCACCGGTCTGGTGAACAGGGGGTGACGGCACTGGGGGAAACTGACCACTGCGGTACAAAAGGAGGTGGACATCACATGTCTTTAACAGAATCTCTCCTGTGGTTTGTGAAAGGGCTGTGACCGTATCCCCTCCATGGGTGCCCAGATACTCCAGGCACGACGGCATCCACGTGGACTTACTGGAGGCCTCTCAAATGGCTAATCTGAAGCCATCAGAGGAGTGACACCCACCTGAAGTGTCACTGGTGGACAGTTTCTCTCTCTGTGTGTTTATCCTCTGAGCTGTGAGGGCTCTGCCCCCTCCATGGAGGCTGCTCTCCCTCTCCTCCCCAACCTCCCCCAGCCTGCCCCAGCCGGGAACTTACACAGAGGACAGTGGAGTAGAAGAGCAGAGCCAGGGGGGCGAGGAGGTCATAGGTGCCCTTCTCTTGGACCTGTGAGGGGGACAGGAGGGGGGCAGGCTCATCACAGGTGCACAACCAAGCACTGCTCTCTTCTCTGTTTCTTTCTTTTCTTTTTCTTTTCTTTTTTTTAAGTGAAAAGTAATGTAATCACAAGACAAACATTTAGAAAATAGAAGTAAAAAAAAAAAAAAAACCCCACGATATCCCCCTTCCAAACTCAGCCACAACTAATATTTCAGTGTACTTCTCCTTACACCATTTTTCTCTGTGTATTTTCCTCTGCAGAGTTGTATATTTTTACTCTTCACGTCTTTTACGTACAATATTATAAGTGGATTTCTGCTTTGCAACATCATCTCGAAGACCATATTTCCCCCCCTCCTAGTTATACATTTATCTATTATTTGTTTTGTAAATATGTTTTCCGGTTTGTTGTTGGTCTTTGAAGTTTCCGGATTTTTTTTATGTACATAAATTACAAGTGTTAGCCTTTTCCTTTATGGATTTTCACTTTTGCATGCAAGGTTCATGTAAATATTCATATATGTTTTTTGTTCTTTTCTCGGAAGCTTCATTTTCTTAAATTTAAACCTTTAATCCACCTAGAGTTCTGTATAATATGAATTTGGAACTTCACTCCATATTTTTGGAAACGTTTAATCAATTTTCCCTAAACCATTTAATAAATTTTAATGATGCAATTTTTTTTTGGCGGCTCTGCAGGCTTGCAGGATCTTAGTTCCTCAACCGGAGACAGAACCCGGGCCCCAGCAGTGAAAGCGCTGAGTCCTAACCACTAGACCACCAGGGAACTCCCCGCAATTTTTTAATATATTAAATTTTGTTTCTACCCTTGGATACTATCCATCATTTTTATTACCTATATAATACTCCTTCTGGTAGATCTCCATAATTTATTAGCTTTAGACACTTGAGATTATTTTCTTGCATTTTAAGTACCTGTGCAGTGAAAATCTCTGTGTACACTCCTTTTTCTATAATTTGGATTACTTACCTTGGATAGAGCTCAAGAAGTGGAATGAGTGGATACAAGACTGTGAACATATTTACGATCTTCGAAATGTATCGCCAAATTGCTTTCCAAAAGAATTTTGCCATTTATAATACTGTGTATGTATGAAAGTGCCATTTTACTACAGCCTTCCCTGCATTGGTTATTATAATGTTTTTGCGAATTTGCTAGGCAAAAGCTGTGTCATTATGGTTTTCATTTACATTTATTTGACTATAACTGAAGCAACATTTTCCATATTGTTTAAAAGTTCTATTTATTCTTTTGTGAACCATCTCTTTGATAAAGCTCACCCACCACACCACAAACAAGCACGTATAGACACAAGTTAGAATTCTTTGGTCAAAATACTAGTGGTCTCCCAACCCATTCTGGAATTCATGGGTGTTGAAGAAACAGAGAAAGCCCCACCACCTCTGCTGTGCCTGGTGACGGCAGCAGGATCAAACAGAATTCTCCTTCATGGTCCAGAATAGACCATGTGTCCAGTACACTTGCTGCTTGGTCCCTTCTATAAAACCCTCCCCTGTTGCTATACAGTAGTTGTTCCTTTATATTTGGGTTTATAAGGTAAGCACTTCAGAGGTGCTTTAGCTCTTCTGAGTTGGTCTCCTTGTGATCAGCGTATAAAAGCACCAGGTAAATGGTGGCGCCAGAATTGAAACTTTGGGTGTCTTGATAAACCAAGACTTTTTTCTTAGAGGTAAAGGGACAGCTGAGAAAGACATGTGTTTTCCAACTCAGTCATGTATTTAAAAATAAAGATAAAACATCTTTAGGGACTCGTGCCTGTGCTGGAACCCCAGCCCAAATCAGGTTTGTTTTCTTGTTGTTGTTTTTTTTTAATTTTTTTGGCCACGTGGCATGTGGGAGCTTAGTTCCCCGACCAGGGAGCGAACCCATGCCCCCGGCAGTGGAAGTGCAGAGTCCTGACCACTGGACGGCCCGGGAAGTCCCCCAGATCAGCTTTAAACACGCTCTTCTTCTGAGTCATAAAAGCCTGTTTACTGAACTGTTAGAGGAGGTCTCGGTTTACCTCTCCAATCAATTTTCTCTTTTGCATCTTTGTTTTCTCTTTGCATCTGCGTCTTTTGGGGGAAAGGAATTCGGGAGCGCGTCCTCCCTCCCTTGCAGTCGACACCTTGACTTACAAGCAATGTCTGTCTTAAGAAGCAGCTTAAACTGGGGACCCTGGCTCGCCCAGCACATGTTCATAGCAAAAGGACCACGCCCCTTCCTAAGGCCTTCAATCCACAAACACCACCGAAGCAGAGAACTCAGGCTGCCAGTGCCTCCATCAAGCCCCCTGGTGGTCCAGGCACCCCAGAACTGACATTCTGTGGGGACCTATTTCTCGACTCTATGAGACTGATCCCAGCGCTGCCCTTCAAACCAAGGCCGAGCCCTCACCTCGCGGGTTTTCTGCAGGATCTGCTCCAGGAGGATAAGGAAGTGGCCTGGATCCCTGCTGACCAGCTCCTGCAGGCTCCAGCAGTTGAGACACAGCCCAGCTGCAAAGGGAGGGAGAGGCCAGGGGTCAGTTGTGGTTGGAGGGAAGTGGCAATTCCTGGGGCTGCACTGGGGCATTCCCTTCTGAAGTAAGAGTCTCAGGAAATTCTGGATCAACACACTCGACCCTATTAGGCCCCATCAAGATAATGATAAGTTTCTTCTTCCTGCATAGACAGGAGGCTCAAGAGACACAGAGAGGGGCTGGGATCTCCCTTAGAAGCCAAGGACTGGCCACGACTCTGCTCCCTGTGCCTCTGGAGAGCACCAGCTTTCCCACATCCTCCGAGATGCAGGGAAGGGGCACAGAAGCAGAGATCGCCACCCCAGGACACAAGGCTGAGTCTGCAACAGCCATGGGACCTCCCGGAACTGCTGGGCAGTGGAGCCCGGGAAAGGGAAGCGCCATTCATTTCTATTTTGAAAGCTATGAGGAGTACTTTGTCACTCTGTAACTTCCCCAGACTTTCTTATTTTGTCAGTCTCTGCTTCCCTGCAGTCAGCATGGGTAAACTCCCCCCAAATTAAAGGGGCAGTCACAGAGGTCTGCGGTCTGTGTGTGTGTGTGTGTGTGTGTGTGTGTGTGTGATGGGGAATGAGAACAGTGGGGGTGGAAGTGCCCCCCTCATGTGCACGAGCTCCTTCTGAAGTGCTGCAGGCCCCAAGCAATGTGTTCATATGGTCACGGGGTTTAGTAAAATTTGCTATAGTCAGGTATTTTTGTATTCTTTGACTTGATGGCCCCTCAATTCTAGAAGCTTAGTCTCATTAAAACCTGGGTAGGAGGCCAGAAGGAAGAAAACTGCCATTTAGTGACCACCTACTATGTACGTCTAAGGTGCCAGGCCTTTCACACATCACCTCCATTGAATCTCCCATCCCCCCCTCGGGAAGGTGGTTCCTGCTGTTATTATTCTCATTTTACAGGCAAGGCAGGTGAGTCCTGAGAGGCTAAGGGACTTGCACAAGTTCCTACAGCCAGTGAGAGACAGTTTTAAGTCAGATCCGCTTAATTCCAGAGGCCAAGGAAAGCCTCTGAGGGGAGGTGACATTTGAGTTGAGACCTGAATGAGAAGGAGCCAGCTCTGCGTCGTTCTGAGGGAAGAATTCCAGGCAGCAAGTGCAAAGGTCCTGAGGTAGGAAGGAACCAGTTATGTTCAAGGAGCATGGGTATCTATCTCGTGGGGTAGTTAGGGAGGCAAGTGAGGCGCGGAAAATCTTTATGAGCATAAGGAGTTATTAAGTTAATCTCTAGCCTTGGAGACCACTGCCCCAGCCTGCAGATACCCCTGTTTCTCAGTCCTGGGGATCATGGAACATGGAGGCCTCCTATCCCCTGAAGTTCTGCTGAGATTCTCCACTGTTCTATGGGGAAGAGGAGGATGGGGCTGTGGAGAAAACGAGAAACCAGGAAACAGGAGAATTCTGGGGAGAACTGTCTAGAAATACCCGGCTGCTCTTTTGAAATCAGCAGTGTGGCATGTTTAAGCTGGTCCAGTACCTTCTTCAGGGAGCTAAGCTTCTAGCACACGAGGAGGATGAGGAAGGCTGCCTGGGGGAAAGGAGAAACTTCCACCCACCGAGGGCCACTCTCCATCAGCTGCTGTGCTGAGCATCTGCCCGAGTGAGGTCCGCGGAGTCACACACAGGGCTGGAACCGGAACCTGCCAGTTCCGTGCCTGAACCAGTGCTCACCACAGCCCCTGCAGCTCCCCTGGGCCCCAGATGCGCCTCCCCGGCTCCCTGGGACCTACCTGACCAGGAGGTGGAGCGGCGGCTGAGGCTGAGCCCGTGCAAGCAGCGCTCCAGGGCGTGCTGGATGCGGTCCTCCGTGCACGTCGTGGCCCCTGGCTGCATCCTGAGTCATCGCCTGCATGGGGGACAGACGCCGGTCAGCCTGGAACACCCTGGACTCGAGAAGCACATGGCCTAGCAGGGCAGCTGGCAGAGACAGCGGGCACGCACAGCCGGTGCCATCAGCCAGCTGCCTCCGGGGCTGGACCGGCTCCTGGGCTCCTGGCGGTGCGGCTCAGAACGGCAGGACGGGGCACGCCTGTGGCCCACCAGTACAGGCTACGGGAAGCGAGGGGTGGCGGGGGGAGTGGAGAGGTGCGGCCCTCCTCCCCCTCCCCGCCCCCACCCCCGGCAGGGGTGAGTGGCTGCAACAGCCCAGGGAGTGCCCGTGGCGTGACCAGACCCCCGTGCTGGGCAGGAGGACCTCAAAGGAAAAATCAGGATCACGTGGGGGACTTTCTCTGAATTTCCAGGCCTGTGTGCCCCACCCCTCAGGGATGGCCTGGGAGCCTGGTCACAGAGCTCCCTGCCAGTGCGCCGGGGGCTCTGATGCTAGGGCCCGGCAGGGGCTGCCTTCACACATGCCACACCTCCACTCCGCCACACCCTCTGCTTGGGTGCCCAGGCCACAGGCCCCTGGTCCTCTTCTGCCCTCACCTCCACTTCGGCCATTTTTCTTTGCTGTCTCTGAGGCTTAGCGATGTTACCAGTTATTCAAAGAACTTGCTTGGCTTGGTCTTTCAAAGAACCCCCTTCTGGGAATTCCTCTGGGAACTCCCTGGCGGTCCAGTGGTTAGAGGACTCGACGCTCTCACTGCCGAGGGCCCGGGTTCAATCCCTGACTGGGGAACTGAAATCCCACAAGCCACACGGCACAGCCAAAAAAAAAAAAAAAAGAACACCCTTCTTTCCCCCGTCCTACTGAGGAGAGAGCCGGGGTGTTTAGCTCAGGCTGGAGGGCTGCTGAGGAGGAGATCTAAGAAGGGGTTTTAGCACCAGGTGGGGAACCATGCCAAGGGCCACATTCTGAAAGCCTCCAGCAGGGCCAGCCCAGCTTCACAGTGATGTGTCGGGGCTCCTGGGTCCCTCAGGAAGCTGTGACAGGTAGTGCATTGCAGCAAATAATCCTGGCCTCTGGCATCAACAGACTTGGATTGAGATCCCAACTCCGGTATTTGCTAGCCATGCACATGGGCAATTTCTTTAAACTCTTCTGAACCTCAGTTTACTGATCTGTAAAATGGGTGTGACGATGGTACTAACCCCCCAGGGCTGTTGGGAAGATTAAATGCCACAGTGGATGCGCTGAGCGAGCTTTCAAGACACGAAAGCTGGGACTTCCCTGGTGGCGCAGTGGTTAAGAATCCGCCTGCCAATGCAGGGGACACGGATTCGAGCCCTGGTCCAGGAAGATCCCACATGCCGCGGAACAGCTAAGCCCATGCGCCACAACTACTGGGCCTGCGCTCTAGAGCCTGTGAGCCACAACTACTGAAGCCCGTGCGCTTAGAGCCCGTGCTCCGCAACAAGAGAAGCCTCTGCAATCAGAAGCCCACGCACCGCAACGAAAAGTAGCCCCCGCTCACCGCAACTAGAGAAAGCCCGCGCGCAGCAATGAGGACCCAATGCAGCCAAAAATAAATGAATTAAATAAATTAAAAAAAAGAAAAGAAGACACGAAAGCTCTCCTGTTACAGTCTTTGCCACAAGCCCACTTTCCCTTGGGAATTTCACTGCATTCACCCCGTCCAGGCAGACTCCCATGGCTGGCCGGTCAGCCAGGTCATAGAAGGAAGTCGAGGAAGCAGTGGTCCAGCTCTGTGGAACAGGGGATGGACCAGGAAACCACAAGCAGAAGCACAGAGCTCAGAGCTGAGCCATGCAAACGACATGCAAAGAGCTAGGAAATCCTACCCCGGACCCAGTAGGCAAAACGTCCTACTTCCCCAGCCAGGGAGGAACCAGGCACCCAGAGAAACAGAAGCCCTTTGTGAGCTGCCCAGCATCACTTCACTTCGGTGATATCCCTGGGATGGCACAGGGGTGGGCACACAGAAAGCAGCACGCATGCGTTCATCCTTCCATGGGTTTACTAACTCCTTACTATGTGCCGGGCACTAACGACACAGCAGTGAATGAAGCAGGCATGCCCCGTGGTAGGAGACAGAGACAGGGGACGACCTAACAGACAAAGAAAGAGGTCACGGCAGAGGGGGATATACGCTGAGAAGAAAGTGATGGTGCTGGAAGGGGGCCAAGTCCCCCCCCAGGTCGTTGGGAGGTCAGGAGAGCCTCTCAGAAGGGACCTTTCAGCTGGATGAGGAGGCCAGGAGAGAATTGAGGGGGAACAATGTTCCAGAAAGAGGAGGTAGCAGGTGCAAAGGTCTGGGTGCAGGAATGGACCTGCCACGGGCTGAGACCTGGAGCACAGGGCCCAGGACGGACCAGCCCCCCAGGCCACCCACCCTTCTGCGGCTGAGGTGGCAGACTGAGATCAGAAACACTTTCACTGGTGAGTCAGGACCGTGGACCTTGGGTGTTTCCATTAGTGGCACCTGGATGTCCAAAGACGTCCTTGGGCCCTTCTAGGGCAACTTTCACGGTCACCTTAGGGCCTTCTGTGTGCCAACTCTTTGTATGCAGTACAAACAGGGGGTCTGTGGACCCTGAGCCACACCAGGCAGACATCAGGCCCCTCTTCCCTGGGTGTGCCGGTGCCCAGCACGGACGCGTGTCCCTGGGCATGAACACTCAGGATGCGGCCTCGTCCGTCTGCCGCAGTGGACACCCAAGTGCAAGACCCTCTTGAGCTCGGTCCTGTGCAGGCTCAGGGCTGACGGCACCCACTGGAGGAGCCAGAAGACCAGGCACCTTCAAAAGGATGAGTTTGGAGCGTGAGTGGCTGGCCCAGATGTCATCAGCAGGCCTTGGTCCCCACAGGTTGATTCATCCCCGATCAGCCCCCGGGGCGGTGCTCAGAGGAGGAGGTGAGACCCAGAGAGCCTAAGGGGTAGCCCCGGGTCCGGGCGGGGCTGGGAGAATCAACGCCAGAAAAAAATCGACAAGGATATAAAGCAGGACTTCCAAAATCCCAAATGGCAGGGAAGGTGCTCAACGACCCACCTGCTAAAGTGCTAAGAGTCACCGTGAGCTGTCAGGGCCGGGGGCTGGCAACCACGCTGGGGGGCTTGCCGGGAGGTACGGGTCCAGAACTGGTACAGCTGCCCACTCCACAACCCCCATCAATACAAGAGGACCGGGAAGAGAGGAGGGCTTGTCGACCATTCCAGAAGGTCCTCCTTTCTCTCCCCAAGGCCAAGGGCAGAGGGGCTTAAAAAGAATCCCTTATTCAGACGGGACACCTGCCAGGAGGGGATGCTGCCCTTTTGTTCTCAGCTCACTCTCTATCCAGCCAGCAAACGTACTTCTGGGCTACTTGGGAGCCATGGGAGGACTAAGAGGAGCAGAAGGCGCGCTGGCAGGCTCCCTGCTGGGTAAGGCAAAGATGTGAGCTCCTTGCGGAAGGGTGGAGGTGGATACTTGGATGAAAAGCTAGACTTGAGTTGTTTTGTTGATTCTTCACCGGGAGGGCCCCCAGCCGGGTGAGGTAAACGTAGCAGTAAGAGGCTGAAGGTCGGACCACCTTTGGGGGAAGGTGGAGGGCGCGTGGGCACTCTGTGGCACAGAGAGGTTAAACAACTTGCCTAAGGTCACACAGCTAGGAGGCAGCAACGCAGGGAGTCTGGCTCTGCCTGCTGCTCGGCACAGTCAGATGCAGTTCCTGGGAGACAAATAAAACTAATTCATGTTTCTACCCCAGCGAGTGCAGGCTCAATCAGCTAGCATTAATTAGGAGCCCTGCATTCCCAGTTGCTGGGAATCTTGAGCCCGCCATGTCTGTCTATGCCAGCTGTCCACTGCAGCCCTGCCTCCTCCAGAAAGAGGACCAGGGCCCACAGAAGCAACAATCGAGGCTGGACCAGGCGATGACCATGGTGGCTTGAGGGGCCCAGTCATTCTCTAGCTCAGAGCGAGGGCTGAACCCTGTGAACTAGGTTTAAAGATCCCTCTGCCCAGTCTCTGCTGAGACAGACAAGTTGGCTGTGTCACAAAGCAGGAATGAGTTACCCTGCCCTATTGTGTTGAAGTGTAACTGATACAAAGGCAAGATGCAAATGCACATCCTCAGCTGATGTCACTTCTGCTGCAGCCCTCTCCTTAGAGCAGTGTCCTGGGGCCGCTGCGAGCAGCCTGTACAGGCTAAGGGCTGCTCCCCAGCGTGCGCCCCAATGCCCATGGCCCACGCATCTGCCCTTCTCTGGGCCCCGAGTAACATTCCCGTCTCCTGGCCTCAGTGTCCTCTGCTGTTCACTGGAGACGATCAAGACCTTACCCTCGGGCACTGGGCAGAGTTCCTGGTGTGCCCCCGCCTCCCTGGCACCCTGAGGCCATCTAGAGCTTGCCCTGGGTCTTCAGAGAGGCTGGACTTGCCCAAGGCGCTGGGCCGTGGGAGCCGAGGGATGGGAGCCTGGCCGGGGATCCTCAGCTGAGCTGTCCTGGGGGTAAAGCCAGCACCCCGCGGCTCGCCACCTGGCCCTCTGGCACGCTCATTTCTGTTTGATGAGTCAGTCATCAGCTGCTTCTGGTGACTTGTCAGCAGAACCCCCGTGGCTTTGGGGCGGAGATGAATGGGGAAGAGGTGGCACCTCTCCCTCCCCAAGGATGATGCCTTTTCTCAAAGCCTTGGTGGGCAAGGCCTGGTTTCCCCTGGTATCCCCCTCCCAACCCCCGTTGCCACCTTACTAAAAGGAGCTCGAGTTGTGAAATTCCAGCTGCTGCCAGGAATGGGAATGCCCCCCGCCACAGCGGGGTAGTGTTGAGACATTCTACAACGGGGCCTGCTGCCACCTCCAACTTCCTCCTCTGAGCCAGTAAGGGTGAGTCCTTACGGGGGACCCTGAACAGGACAGTGAGTCCTGGAGCTGGAGGGGGAGGGGGTTGGGGGAAGGGGGTGCCCAAGGGCAGAGGGAGACCATCCCTTCACACGTTGACATGACCTGTGATGCAAGACAGGGGTCATCTCCCCTCCTGGGCAGGGCTAGTCAGAGGGGCAGGGCCTGCCTGGGTCCAGCTTCCTGATGCAGCCCCCCATGCAGCTGGGAAGAAAGCTTCTTTTCTTGGGGGACTTAGTGCAAAACGGCAGAACTGGAGGGTCCACCTCTCCTAGGGACGGAAGTATGGGCCAGGGTCTGGAGGCACCCCACACTGCTTCCCTGGTGTTCTGGAATATTCCAGGCCCATGCTTTGAAGACTCAGTCCCACAGGTGGACGTAAGAGAAGCACTGACGCATGTGGTGCCGCGCTGACCCCGCTCGCCCAGTCCTGGGTCACTCCTCCCTCTCCCCCTTCCTATCGTCCTCCCTTCTCGGTCACCACTCTCTTCCTCATAAGGCAGAATCTCTTCTACAAACTAATTTTTTTTTTTTTTCCGGTACGCGGGCCTCTCTCTGTTGTGGCCTCTCCCACTGCAGAGCACAGGCTCCGGACGCGCAGGCTCAGCGGCCATGGCTCACGGGCCCAGCCGCTCCGCGGCATGTGGGATCTTCCCGGACCGGGGCACGAACCCGTGTCCTCTGCATCGGCAGGCGGACTCTCAACCACTGCGCCACCAGGGAAGCCCCATATATGGCTTTGACTCTTAGAACCACAACAATATTTTACATACCCCAAATGAAATAAATCAACCAGGATATGGGGAGGCACAGGGGGCAAGAATGGGAAACAAACAACACATTGACCGTACTTTAAATGATCGGTATAACCGCAATGAAAGGAATGCGGAATTCAGGAACCACCTTGAGTAACTCTGGAAAGTAGTACTTTCACTGGATACTGTAAGGCTAAAGACAAAAAGAACCACATACAAATACTATGTTCTGGTTACTAAATCTGTTTCTTATAGGGATGTGCGTTAAAAATCCTGCAACTTCTTCATGTGTATGCTAGGACTGAACAAATAAGTAAACAGATCACAGATACTGAGAGCCAGTTTCTCACTGTTGGAGAAGGAAGTTACACATAAGGAAAAGGGAGAAGTCTAGACTGAACCACCTTATGGTGTTGGACTGGAATTGGAGAAATCAGTATTGACTCATGGTTTTTCATGCATATTCAGATAGATACATACAGAAGTGAAAAAAAGATGTGTGTGAGCTTGGATTAACATGCATACATATATTTTCTAGCTCTGTCTGCGGAGAGAGCCTAGAAACAACGACTTCCCAGTAACGATGAGCACACCTAGTGCCCAGATCCTTGTTTCTAAATATCATTCTCCCATCAAAGGAACCGGGGCTCCTTAGAGAAATGGCTGATTCTAGGACTGGGACAGGAAATATAGACGTTAAACCTGAAGACCTGGAACATCTTGTAGAGTCAGAACATAAGTCAGTACTTGAGAAAGGATGGGGAATGTCAAAAAGACATGGGAGCCAGCTTAAAGGAGCTTCCAATGGCCAAAGCCAGGACAATTTGAACAACTAAATAATGGAAGTGTTGGATTATAAGCCATAGGATAAAATAAATACCCATGAGTCTACACTAACGTCATAAATAATAAACTAAAAAACATAAATGGAGGGGAAGGGACAGGTCTTCTTTACAAAAGAATTCCAATTAGTAAACGCGGGAGGAATGAGAGAAATACAAAATGACCATTAGACAAACACCACGGTAATAATTATTGCAGGCAAGATCCACCAGTGGATGGTAAAATCTGTGAGTGAAAATCTGAGAGAAAATGAGAGATTTCATGGTCTCAGAGTATTTCCCCCAAGAAACTGATCAATTACAAAAAAAAAAAAAAAAAGAAAACAATAACTTCACAGTGGAGAAATCCAGCACTGCCGTAACTTCATGACCAAACTTAATAGCACCAATAATAAGACATATCAACATCACATATCCCCTGATATCCTGATATGCTGCACTGAAAGGGACATAACATCACTTCTGTGGGATTCTTGCCAAAAATTCCTAACCACACAATCTAATCATGAGAAATCATTCAAAACTGAATGGAGAGAAATTCTATAAAATAACTCACCAGTAACTCACCAAAGAGTCAAGGTCATAAAAAATAAGGCAAGACTGAGGAACTGTCACAGACTGGAGGAGACTAAGACGTGGGATCCTGGACTGGATTCTGGAACTGAAAGGGGAGGTTAGGGGGACACTGGCTAAAATCTAAATAAGGATTTGTACCGATGATCATTTCCTGGTTTGGATAACTGTACAATGTCATATAAATTGTAACATTAGGGGAAGCTTGGTGAAGGGTATATACCTGGATCTATATAACCCTTCATATAGTTACATAGCTTTATATACGCTTTCTGTATCTTTCCAGGTGGTTATCCAAAGTTTCACTGCCCTTCATGAACTTGATTTAATTGTTACTTAATGAAGAGTCACAGTTCCAGGTGGACCAGTACAGAGCTGGCTGCCTCAAAATCCCCTAACCCCATGTTCCTAACCTGGGGTTGAGAATCTCTGGGGCTTTTAGAGGGCCTCTGAGGGCTTTCTGGAAGAATGCTTAAACCGTATTTTCATTTTGATGGCAATCTAGGAAAAGTTAGCAGTTAATACATTCTGGAATATCTTGATAACACTATGACCAAATGTTACCATAAAATGTTGATGTATTTGCGTCTATCACCAATTTGGTGTCCCCTAAAAGGACAGGGCATGCCAGGTGTGTTCCTGGGGTCTGTGAGAGCTGAAGGTTGAGCAGAATGAGTTAATAAGTGGGAAATGTTTAGAATAGTGCCTGGTACATAATAAGCATTCAGCAAATGCTATCTATTAGCTATCGGGTGCCTTCTTAATGTATATATTTCAACTCCAGGTGGCTTTGAGATCAGGCCAAGAAATAAAACACTCCCTGGATGACTCTGATGCATAGCAGTGTTTCCTATTTTACAAATACACTCACACCCAAATCCCCACCACACACGTGCTAGACTATACACTAGGCTATAAGACTAGAAAAGCACCTTAGAGACCATCTAGTGCAACTCTCCCATTCTACAGATAGGAAAATAGAGGCTCCAAGCAATGAAGGACTTGTTCAGATTAGAAAGTGGCAAATTTCATATGATCCAGCAATCCCTCTCCTGGGCATATATCCAGACAAAACCATAATTTGAAAAGATACATGCACCCAGATGTTCATAGCAGCACTATTTACAATAGCCAAGACACGGAAACAACCTAAATGTCCATCGATGGACAAATGAATAAAGAAGATGTGTATATATACGATGGAATTTACTCAGTCATAAACAAGAATGAAGTCATGCTATTTGCAGCAACATGGATGGACCTAGAGATTATCATACTAAGTGAAGTAAGTCAGAAAGAGAAAGACACATATCATACGATATCACTTATATGTGGAATCTAAACAGATTCACAGGTATAGAGAATAGATTTGTGGTTGCCAAGGGGGAAGGTAGGGGGGCAGGGATGGATTGGGAGTTTGGAATCAACAGATGCAAACTAATATATATGGAATGGACAAGCAACAAGGTCCTACTGTATAGCACAGGGAACTATATTCCACATCCTGTAATAAGCCATAATGGAAAGGAATATGAAAAAGAATATATATATGCATAACTGAATCACTTTGCTATACAGCAGAAGTTAGCACCACATTGTAAATCAACTATATTTCAATAAAATAAAATTTTTAAAAAGAAAGTGGCAAATCTATAACTAGAATCTGAGTCTAGAACCCCAGGACAGTCATGGCACCCTCTGGCTTGGGTGAGAATCAGACACCACTGCCCGGAAGTGAGTGACCTCAGCTCCTCTCCTCAAGATTCAATACTTTTTCAGATTTCTTCCAGAGTTATTGGGCTGTGTAGGTATTCAACTTCTTCACATGTCAACATTGCAAATTTAGGTTTTCTGACAGTATCGTTGATTTGAGTCAGATTTTAAAATTTCTTAGCAAGAGTCTGGATCTAGAATTCCTATATAATTTTTTTAGATATTTATTTATCTTATTTATCTATTTTGGCTGTGCCAGGTCTTAGTTGTGGCACGCGGTATCTTTAGTTGCGGCATGTGGACTTCTTAGTTGCGGCATGCATGCGGGATCTAGTTCCCCGGTCAGGGTTTGAACCCAGGCCCCCTGCATCGGGAGTGTGGAGTCTTACCCACTGGACCACCAGGGAAGTCCCTAGAATTCCTATATACTTCTTTAAGTTATTTTTTAATCTGTGATTTTAGCCCCTCTCTTAATCTGAATGTTGTAACATTACATCCTCTTTTAAAATACAGATAAAATATTCGTATTTATGTTAAATAATTTTACGCTGCCTTACAATTCCTGAAATGCTTATTTTTGAAATTTACAGTAAACATCATAACTATGATAATAATAGTTTTTTCTGGACAGTGGTTTTAAGTTTCATTTATTTCATTGCTTGCTGTTTTGTACCATGTCATTCCTATTTAAGGGTTCTTTATTTTAATTCATTTCTTGCTCAGCCAGGGTATTTCGAGTAACTCCAAGAACAGTGTGAGGGTGAAGTACTTTCTGAGACTTTATGTGTCGTGTGTTATTCATGGAGGCTCACTATGAATTACGGCTTTGCCAATTATAGATTTGGCATAATTCACCATTTTTCCACCCTCAAAATGTTTCTAGAAAGCCAAAATAATCCACTGAAAAATGGCTCTCACAAAGAAGAGAATTAGGTAAGGTGGCTGGATACAAATTAAAATAGAAATTAATATCGTTCAGTCCTACAGACGAAATAAAGAAATGGTGTTGGAAAAAAAAAGACCCCCATACATAACAACAAAAAGAATAAAAGAAAAGAAAAGAAACTTTAAAAATCTGCAGGATTTTAATGAAATAAAACTTTCGAGGGACACAAAGGAAGGCAGATAAATGGAAATGCACACCCTGTTGGTAGACAGGAAGATTCAAAACCATAACGAATTAATTCAAAATGAATCAGAGACCTAAACATAAAGAGCTTAACTACAAAACTCAGAAGAAAACAGGAGGAAAGCTTCATCCCATTAGATTTGTCAATGATTTCTTGGAAAAGACACCAAAGCACAGGCAACAAAAGAGAAAATAGAGAAACTTGACTACTTCAAAATTTAAAACTGCATCGAAGGAAACAATCAAGAGAGTGAAAAGGCAACCTACAGAAAGGGAGAAAATATTTGCAGATCATATGTCTGACAAGGACATAATATCCAGAATATACAAAGAACTCCTACAACTCAAAAACAACGAAGAAACCCAAAATAGTCAAAGGGCTTCCTTGGTGGCACAGTGGTGGAGAATCTGTCTGCGGGGACATGGGTTCAAGCCCTGGTCTGGGAAGATACCACATGCCGCGGAGCAACTAAGCCCGTGCGCCACAACTACTGAGCCTGCGCTCTAGAGCCCGTGAGCCACAACCGCTGAAGCCCGCGCACTTAGAGCCCATGCTCCACAACAAGAGGAGCCACTGCAGTGAGAAGCCCGCACACCACAATGAAGAGTAGCCTCGCTCACCGCAACTAGAGAAAGCCTGCTAGCAGCAACAAAGACCCAATGCAGCCAAAAATAAATAAACAAATAAATTTATTTTTTTAAAAAAAAAGGTCAAAGTGGGACTTCCCTGGTGGTCCAGTGGCTAAGACTCCGCATCCCGGATGCTGGGGGCCCGGGTTTGATCCCTGGTCAGGGAACTAGATCCCGCACACCACAACTAAAAGACCCTGCATGCCACAACTAAAGACCCCTCATGCCGCAACTAAAGAACCCGTGTGCTGCAACTAGGACCCACTGCAGGCAAATAAAAAAGAAAAATGGTCAAAGGACTTCAATAACCATTTCTCCACAAAGATACTTGGCCAATAAGCACACAAAAAGACGCTTAACAGCTCTAATCATTACGGAAATGCACATCAAAACCACAGTGAGGTACCACTGCACACACATTAGCATGGCTATTATGAAAAACAAAATAAAACAGAAATAAGTGTTAGTGAGGATGTGAAGAAAATGGAACCCCTGTGCACTGCTGGTGGGAATGTAAAATGGGGCAGCCACTGTGGAAAACAGTACGGTGATTCCGCAAAATATTAAAAACAGAATTACCACAGGATCCAGCAACTCCACTTCTTGGCATATACCCAAAGGAATTGAAAGCAGAGACCTGAACATATTTTTAGACACCCATGTTCACTGCAGCATTCGCAACAGCCAAAACGTAGAAGCAACCCAAGTGTCCACTGACAGATGAATGGATAAACAAAATGTGGTCTCTACAAACGATGGGATATTATTCAGCCTTTAAAATGAAAGAAGTCCTGTTACGTGCTCCAACATGGAGGAATCTTGAGGACATTATGCTAAGTGACGTAGCCAGTCACAAAAAGACAAATACTGTATGATTTCACTTCTATGAGGCACCCGAAGTAGTCAGATTCATAGAGACAGAAAGCTGAATGGTGTTGCCAGGTTTTGGTGGAGAAGGGAACGGGGAGTTGTTTAATGGGTACAGAGTCTTAGTTTTACAAGATGAAAAGAGTTCTGTGGGTTAGTTGCATAACAATGTGAAAAAACAACAACGTTAAAAACAGTTAAGATGGTAAACTTTATGTCATAGGTATTTTATCTCAATTTTTAAAAAGAGTAAAAAACAAAAGAAGAATTAATCAACATCTGTGTGATATTACATAGGAATGTCAATTCTCTATCAGTTTCAGCCTAGAGAACAGGAGGTAAGGAAAGAGGACAGACTGCTTAATACAGGGTGGCCGGTCCACATCAGGTCCTGGGCTGGGTACTTCCACTTGATTGTCTAGTTTTGCTTTTTCTTAATAGATTTATTTTATTTATTTACTTATTTTTTTGGCCACACTGGGCTGGGTATTTTTGACCCTGGGCTGGGTCTTTGCGAGCGGGGGCTACTCTTCGTTGCGGTGTGAGGGGTTCTCATAGAGGTGGCTTCTCTTGTTGCGGAGCAGAGGCTCTAGGTGCGCAGGCTCAGTAGTTGTGGCACACGGGCTAAGCTGCTCCGCAGCATGTGGGATCTTCCCAGACCAGGGCTCGAACCCGTGTCCCCTGCATTGGCAGGCAGATTCTCAACCACTGTGCCACTAGGGAAGCCCCTGATTGTCTAATTTCATGATCATAATGACCCCATGACATACTCACAGTTGTGTACAATTCCTGCAGTTCAGGGAGGGTGTGCCATTTATTTGGCCAAATTCCTGTGGCCATAGTTCTTATGGCCTGAGCTGGTCGCACATCTTAAGTTGGCCTGACTCCCAAATCCCACGTTCTCACTTACACCATGTTCACAGGAAGTTATCTCTACTGTGTTCTAGACACCCAAAAGGCTGAGTATGCGGTCTTACCTCGGTGTTATCATTTGAGGCTTCCTGGGAAGACATCGTGCACAAAAACTGCCTCAATCCTCACTGTCAGTGATTCAATCTCCCTGGCTTAGGGTGGCTCACTGCCTCTGTCCTAGCTTATTTTTCAAGATATAAGATTCCTGGAGGGACGTTTAACTAACAAACAGGTCTGTGACGGCAGTGACAGTGGCTAGTGGGCAGTGGAACGACTCCAGGGCCAGGAGAAGTAGGACATGTGAAAAGGTGGGTGGTGATGGCGTGGGACGGTAGGGAGCGGATGAAGCAGACGTGAGGAAAAGGGGAAGGAGAAAGATGCTAACATGTATGCATGTTAGATTGAAAGACAACAGGAGGCATCACGTTGGCTTTGTATGTAATAATTATAATAACAGCAGCTAATGTTAACTGAGGGCTTACTATGTGCCAGGCACTGTCTAGGTGCTTTCTATGAATTAACTCATTCAACCCATATGAGGCAGACACTCTCTTATCTCCATTTTCCCATTTTACAGATGAGAAGACTGAGGCACAGAGCATTCTTTCAGCTGGTAAGTGAGGCATGTCCTTTCTTGGCAGGACCTAGGCAATTCAGCTTCTCTGTGTACATAAAGGAAACCATAATGGAGCCAGAGATGGGCAAAATGAAATTACTGCCAAGATGGGGAACCAGGGAAAGACTATAACAATTCACCAAGATATAAACTCCAGGCAGCAACCAAATTCTATGGGCCCCTGGGCCAAACCCCGGCACCTGGCACTGGATCTCGCCACCTTTCAAATTTAGAGCCTGTCTTGTTTGCCAGCAAATGCTCACGGAGTAATAAAGCAGCAAATGTAGAAACTCCAGGAAGGCCGATTACACATATACTGGCAGCTTTCTGATTTTTTTGGATGTGGAAAAAGATTGTGGTTCTGACAAACTGCATTCGTTATAGCTGCTCGCTTTCTGCAGAACCATGTCCACTTTGTGAGACAGACAAGAAAATTTCATAGTTTTGGGCAAAGAAGATTTTATGGAGCACTGAGACTTCCAGATAGATGCTTTGCCATTGGAATAAATTTGAGACAGACTGTCTAATTCATGACCTCTGACCTTGACTGTCGTTTCCTCCCTCCCTCGGTGAAGACAGTTCACCATCCATCTTCCCTCCATTAATCCAACAGCAGGTGATTGTTCTCAGACACCAGCGTGTCCATCTTCTTTGGTCTCTTTTTCACTCTCTTTCAGCTCTTGCCCAGTTATATAAGAAAAACCTCTCGCCTTCTCTCTCTCTCTGTCCCGTTCATGAATACCATTTATTAGCTCTGGCCAGGCTATAATGAGGTGCCCCAACCCCTCCCCCAACCGTAGACAGTGTCTGAGAAAGCCAAGTAGGGAGCCAGGCGTTCCATGCACACTGGCAGTGATAAGCCCCCTTCCACCTTGCAGTCTCAACGGAGACCACTGGGATGCCTGGATGTCCAGCCTCACCAGACAGCAAAGAGCACTCCCCCCGCTCTGGGGTGGTGTCAGAGGAAGTGTAGTGAGAGTCAGGGCTTTCACGGCTGCCCAGCAGTAATGAGGTCACTTCCTCTACCCCATGGTGTCAATGGGGCAGTAATGAGGCACTCCTGTCCCTCCCAGCCAGGGAGGTATCGGTGGAGGCCTAGTGTGAAGCCAGAATTCCCACTCCATCCACCCAGCAGTAATAAGGAGCATCTCCTCAGTATCAGTGGAAGCTGAGAATGGAACCTGGATTTACACCCTCACCTGGCAGTAAAAAGGCAGTTCCCCCTCCCCACCCCCTGCCCCAGTCTCCCTTTCAGGGACGTGTTGGAGAAGCTCAGCAAAGCAGAGGTTTAAGTAAGATGCAGAGCCTTAAAACTCTTATAACAAAATACCCCAAATGTCCAGATTTCAACAGAAAATAACTAGTCATATCAAGAAAAAGGAAGATCTTAAACTGAATGAAAAAATGCAATCAGTAGATGCCAACACCAAAATGACAGATGGTTAAGAATATCTGAAAAAGACTTTCAAGCAACCATTATTTAAAATGCTTCAATGAATGACTATAAACACATGAAAACTAGAAAAGTCTCAGCAAAGAAATAGAAGACACAAATAAGTACCAAATGGAAATTTTAGAACTGAAAAATATAATAGCTGAAATAAAAAATTCAGTGGATGAGTTCAACAGTAGAATGGAGGGGACAGGACTTCCCTGGTGGCACAGTGGTTAAGAATCCGCCTGCCAGTGCAGGGGACATGGGCTCGATCCCCGGTCTGGGAAGATTCCACATGCCGTGGAGCAACTAAGCCCATGTGCCACAACTACTGAGCCCGTGTGCTGCAACTACTGAGACTGTATGCTGCAACTACTGAAGCCTGCATGCCTAGAGCCTGTGCTCTGCAACAAGAGAAGCCCCAAGCCTGTGTGCAGCAACAAAGATCCAATGCAGCCAAAAATAATAAATTTTAAAAAGAATTAAAAAAAAAAAAGAATGGAGGGCACAGAGGAGAGAATCAATGAACTTGAACACACAACAATAACATTATCCAATCTGAACAACAGAGAGAAAATCAAATGAAGAAAAATGAACGGAGCCTCAAGGAAATGTGGGGCTATAACAAATAGGTTTAATTTTTATTTTATTTTATTTTTTTTTGTGGTACATGGGCCTCTCACTGTTGTGGCCTCTCCTGTTGTGGAGCACAGGCTCCGGACACACAGGCTCAGCGGCCATGGCTCATGGGCCCAGCCGCTCCGCGGCATGTGGGATCTTCCCGGACCGGGGCACGAACCCGTGTCCCCTGCATCGGCAGGCGGACTCTCAACCACTGCGCCACCAGGGAAGCCCAACAAATAGGTTTAATGTGCGTGTCATCTGAGTCCCACTGAGAGAAGACAGAGCTAAAAAAACTGCTCAAAGAAATAATGGCTGAAAACTTGGCAAAATTTGGCAAAATGCATAAAACTACAGATTCAAGAAGTTGTATGAATCCCAGACAAAATAAATCCAAGAAATATACACCAAGATACATCATAGTCAAACTTATAAAAACTAAAGACAAAGGAAAAATCTTGAAAGCAGCAATAGAGGAAAAACACCTTGTCTTAGATGAAAAATAATTCAGATGACAGTGGATTTTTTATCAGAATTCATGAAGGCCAAAAGGAATGGAACAGCAGTTTTCCAAGTGCTGAAAGAAAAGAACTGTCAACCTAGAATCCTATATCCAGTGCAAATATCTTTCAGGAATGAAGGGGAAACCAAAACGTTCTCAGATGAAGAAAAACGAAGAGAATTTGTAGCCAGCATACCTACTCTAAAAGAATGGCTAAAGGAAATTCTCCAAACAGAAAGAAGATGATAAAAGAAAAATATCTTTTGCAATATCAGGATTGAAGAAAGAACGTGGCAAGCAAAAATCTGGGTAAATACAATAGACTTCCCTTCTCTTGAGTTTTCTAAATTATGTTTGATGGCTGAATAACAACTTATAACACTTGTCTCATATAGTTCTAAATGTATGCAGATAATAAATAAATAAATAAATGCAGAGTAAATATTTAAGATGATTTTATAATAAATGGGAAAAAGGTAAAGGGGCCTAAAAAGAAGTGAGGTTTCTATACTTTATCAGAACTGGTAAAATTATGACATAATTAAACTGTGATAAGTTATGTATATAAAATGTAATATCTAGAGCAACCACTTAGAAAGCTATATAAGAGATACATATAGAAACATTATAGATAAATCAAAATGATTTCTCAAAAAAAGTTCAAGTAATCTATAGAAAGGCATAGGAAAAACCCAGAAACAACAACAAAAACACAGAAAAAACCTCACGAAACAAATAATAAAATAGCAGACTTAAGCCCTAACATATCAATAATTACATTAAATTTAATTGGGTTAAATGTACCAATTAAAAGACAGAGATTGGGGCTTCCCTGGTGGCGCAGTGGTTGAGAGTCCGCCTGCCGATGCAGGGGACACGGGTTCGTGCCCCGGTCCGGGAAGATCCCACATGCCGCGGAACGGCTGGGCCCATGAGCCGTGGCCGCTGAGCCTGCGCGTCCGGAGCCTGTGCTCCGCAACGGGAGAGGCCACAACAGTGAGAGGCCCGCATACCGGAAAACAAAACAAAACAAAAGACAGAGACTGGTAGTGGATTACAAATCATGACTCAACTATCTGTTGTCTATCATAAACTCACTTCCAAATATAATGATACAGACAAGTTGAAAGTAGTAAATAGGTAAAGATATATCATTTAAACATTTATCAAAAGGAAGCAGAAGTGGCTATATTAATATCAGATAAAGCAGACTTCAGAGGAAAGAAAATTACCACAGACAGAGAGGAATGTTATATAATGACAAAAAGGTCAATCCACCGAGAAGACACAGCAATCCTAAATGTGCTTTCATCAAACAACAGAGTTACAAAATCTGTGGAGGAAAAAATGATAAAATGGAAAGGAGAGATTGACAAATCTATATACTTAGAGACTTCAACATCCCTCTCTCAACAACTGATAGAACAACCACGTAGAAACTCAATAACACAATCAACCAACAGGATCTATCAATTTATAGAACATTCCACCCAACAACAGCAAAATATACATTCTTTTCAATTATCCATGGAACCTATACCAAGACAGACAATATCCGGGGCCACAAAACCAACCTCAACACATTTAAAAGAACTGAAATAATACAGAGTATGTTCTATGACCACAATAAAATCAAACTAGAAAGCAGTAACAACTATGCCAGGAAAATCTCCAAACACTTGAAAATGAAACACACATCTAAATAATTCATAGATCAGAGAGGAAGTCTCAAGGGAAATCCAAAAATTCATTGAACGGAATGAAAATGGATATACAACATATCAAAATTTGTGGGGCACGGCTAAAGCAGTTCTGAGAGGGAAATCTACAGCAGTAAATACATACGTTAGAACTAACATATGGCCAAGCGACCGCACTCCTGCACATTTGTCTCAGAGAAATGAAAACTTACGTTCACACAAAAACCTGGATGCATTTCCAGAAAATTATGCTGAACCAAAAAGCCAAAGATTACCTAATGTCTGATTCCAATTATGTAATCTTTTTAAATAACAAAATTACAGAATGGCCACAGCCTGGGAGAAAATAGTCACAAGCCATATATCTGATCAATGACTTATATTCCAGAATTGAACAAATAAGTACAGACACTTCACAAAAGATATCCAAATGGTCAATAAACACGTGAAAAGATGTTTATCATTATTAGTCGTCAGGAAAATGCAGATTTCAAATCGCAATGAGATTATGCTATATTAGAATACCTAAAAGTAAAATGATTAACACTACCAAATTGGTGAGGGTCTAGGGCAACCATACATTATTGGTGTAACTACTCTGAAAATCAGCTTGGCAGGTTCGTAAAGTTAACAAGCATCTACCATTTTGACCCAATAATTCCACCTCTTTACCCAAAATAAATGAAAACACGTGTCAACAAAAAACCCTGTGCAAAAATGTTCATGGAAGCTTTATTCATAATAGCCCCAAACCGGAAACAACCCAATCCATGAAGAGGTGAGTGAATAAACCTATCTGGTGTGTTCATATAATCCATGACTGCTAGGTGATGGAAGGAATTAAAAAGAGCAAACTCTGAATGTGTGCCACAACATGGATGAATACCAAAAACGTGTTGTGCAAGTAAGCCGGACCCCCCCAAAAATAGATACTCTGTGGTACCATTTACAAGAAGTTCTAGAACAGGCAAAACGAATCTATGGTGAAATAAATCAGAATGGTAGTTATCCCTGGAATGTACAAGGAGAGACGACCAGGAATGGGCCTGAGAGAACTTTCTGGGATGATGGAAATATTCTATATCTTGATAGGAGTTACAAGGTTACATATTTTCCGTAACCCATCAAACTGTACAATAAAACTTGTGCATTTCACTGTATGTAAACCATACCCCAATAAAAATGGTTTTTTAAAGACTCACATAATACATAAGTGTATAGAATAAACCTTGAAAGTTTTTCTTAGCCTGACCATCTACCTGCACCCCACTTTCCCTTTTCAAACACACACTCTCCACTCAGTTTGGCCTGTTATCCTTCCAGTCTTGTTAATGCGTTTACGTGCCTGCGTAACATACCCCATTCCTCCCCCCACACACATTTTCTTCTTACATACACAGCATCAGAGCATAGACGTTGTTCTATGCAGAACTGTCTCTGAAAAAGCACATCTGACTGTCATTACCTCCCTGCCTCTTAAAGCTTTCTAATGGTTTTCCCTTGCCTTAGGACAAAGTTCGACCCCCTAACCCTGCTTATAAGTCACCGGGAAGTCCCGGCCCTTCCTCCCTGGCCAGTCTCGCACCCCTACCTTCCTTGTCCATTAAAGACTTCTTCCTGCCTGTGCTCCCTCGGCCTGAAACATTTCCACCATCCTCCTGCTTTTGATCTGGCTCTTTTTTTTTTAAACTGTATCTTTTTTTTCCCTCCTAGAGATTCTTTTTTTTCTCTTTAAAATGAAGACTTACAATGTTGCATTAGTTACAAGTGCACAGCAAAGTGATTCAGTTATACATACATACGTATCTATTCTTTTTCAGATTCTTTTCCGTTACCATATGGCTCTTAATACACATTCTTTTGGTCACTTCTTTAGGGAAGGCCTCCAGACTCCCAGGCTGGGTTGGGTGCCCACCCCCTCCAACTCTGCTTCACCTTCGCCTGCGCTGTGACTGCTTCCTCCGCTGGACTTTCAGCTCTGACGACAGTGGCTCGTCCACCATGCACACGGTTCCAACCCCAGCGCCTGGCACAAGACCCAGGTGGAGTCTCCCTGTACAGTTAGGTGAGTTTGCAAACGTACTACAACCCAAAGCCCCACCCAAATGTGTAGCAATGACGCTGTGACCCTACGAGCAACAGGGGATATTCCTCAGGCCTCGAGGGGAAATCACATCTCTTGTAACTTCTCAATGAGTCAGTCCTGGGAGGGGCGTGTTGATCGAGTCATTCTAGCCACCCACGGTGTGGGGCAAGTTGCCTTGGAGACCTGCTTCCTCCTGTATGTCTTCTGCCAGAGGCCAAAAGAGATTCAGGCCAGAACCCAAGCTTTCCAGGAGCTGTTCCTCAGGCCACAGGGTACAAATACAGGACAATTTATGGTGCTATTAATTTCTTTCTTTCTGGACATTGTACCCTCCCCTGGCTCTGTCCCCATGTTAATAAAGCAACCACCTTGGGGAAAGTTCGTGGCAGGAAAGTTTAAAACTCTGAGCTCCCGGACAGCTCCTGGCAGAATAGGTGGGGCTCAGAGCCGGATTTCAACTGACGTAAGAAGATGAAGAAATAGTTATTTTTTTTCTTCTTTTTATAAACTTTAACTTTCTTAGAGCAGTTGTAGGTTTACAGAAAAATTGAACAGAAAGTACAGAGAGTTCCCAATATCCCCCTGCCCCCCTTCCCCCACAACCCAGGGTTTCCCCTATTATTAATATCTTCCATTAGAGCGGTCTATTTGTCACAATTATGAACCTATATCAATACAATAGTATTAACTAAAGTCCACAGTTTGCATTAAGGTTCACTCTTTGTGTTGTACATTCTATGGGTTCTGCCAAACACAAAAATGTCATGTATCTACCATTATAATATCATACAGAATAGTTTCATTGCCCTAGAAATCCCCAATGCTCTCATCCCTTCCCCCCGCTCCACCCCTTGACAACCACTGATCTTTTTACTGTCTCTATAGTTTTGCCTTTTCCAGAACGTCATGCAGTTGGTATTTTACATTACGTAGACTTTTCAGACTGGCTTCTTTTACATAGTAATATGCATCTGAGGCTCCTCCATGTCTTTTCGTGGCTTCATAGCTCATTTCTTTCTATTGCTAAAAGATATTCCATTCTGTGGATGTACCCTGGGTTGTCTACCCATTCACCTACCGAAGGACATCTTGGTTGCTTCCAATTTTTGGCAATCAGAATACAGCCGTTATAAACATTCATGTGTGGGTTTGTAGGTGGACATAAGTTTTCAACTCATTTGGGTGAATATCTAGAAGCACGACTGCAAGACTTAGCTTTCTAAGTCTTGACTTTCTAAGAAACGACCAAACTGTCTTCCAAAGTAGCTGTGCTATTTTGCATTCCTACTGGAAATGAATCAGAGTCCCTGTTGTTCCACATCCTTGTCAGCATTTGGTGCTGTCAGTTTTTTGGATTTGAGCCATTCTAATAGGTATATACTGGTATCTCCTTATTGTTTTAACTTCCAATCCCCTAATGATCTATGACGTCGAGGATCTTTTTATATGCTTATTTGTCATCTGTTTATCTTCTTCGGTGAGCAGTTCAGATCTTTTGCCTACTTTTTAAATGGGTTATTTGTTTTCTTTTGTTGAGTTTTAAGAATTCTTTGTATATTTTGGACATAAGTCCTTTATCAGATAAACATTTTGCAGTTACTTCACTGTTTTTGATTTTAATGAAGTCCAGCTCATCAAATTTTTCTTTCATGTGTCATGCTTTTGGTATTATATCTAAACACTCATTGTCAAGGTCAGCTAGGTTTTCTCTTGTTATCGTCTAGGAGTTTTATAGTTTTGCATTTTGCCTTTAGGTATATGATCCATTTTGAGTTAATTTTTTGGAAAGGTTTAAGGTATGTATATAGATTCTTTTTTTTCCCTTTTGTATGTGGATGTCCAATTGTTCCAGCACCATTTGTTTAAAAACTGTCCTTTCTCCATTGAATTGCCTTTGTTCCTTTGTCAAAAATCAGTTGATTATATTTGTGTGGGTCTATCTCTGGGCTCTCTATTCTGTTTCATTGATCTGTTTGCCTGTTCTTTCACCTGTATCACACTGTTTTAATTATTGCAGCTTTAGAGTAAGTCTTTTAGTCAGGTAGTTCAGTTCTCCTACTTTGTTCTTTTTCTTCTATACTGTGTTGGCTATTCTGGGTCTTTTGCATTTCCATATAAACTTTAGAATCAGTAATTTGTTGGAATTTTGATTGGGATGGCACTAAATCTATAGATCAAGTTGGGAAGAACTGGCATATTGAGTCTGCCTATCCATGAACATGGAATATCTTTCCATTTATTTAGATGTTTCCTTACTTCATTCGTCAGTGTTGTAGTTTTCCTCATGTAGATCTTGTGCAAAATTTTTTGGTACTAATGTAAATAATGTTGTATTTTTAATTCCAAATTCCCATAGCTCATTGCTGGTACATAGGAAAACAATAGATTTCTTTGAATAAATCTTGTATCCTGCAACCTTCCCATAATAGCTTATTAGTTCCAAGAGTTTCTTAATTCTTTGGCATTTTCTACATGGGCAATCATGTCATGTGTAAACAAAGACAGTTTTATTTCTTCCTCCCAATCTGTGTAGCTTTCATTTCCCTTTTTTTTTTTTTTTTTTTTTTTGTCTTATTGCATTAGCTATGACTTCTAGTACAATGGTGAATAGGAGGAATAAGAGGGGACAGGCTTACCTCATTCCTAATTTTAGGGAGAAAGCATCTATTTTTTCACCATTAAGTATGATGCTAGCTGTAGGGTTTTTGTAGATAATTCTTCACCTAGTTGAGGACATTCCCCCTCTATTCCTAGTTTGCTAAGAGAACTTATCATGAATGGGTGTTAGATTTTGTCGAATACTTTTTCTGTATCTACTGATGATCTACTGATGATATGATTTTTCTTCTTTAGCCTATCAGTGTAATGAATTACATTAACTGGTCTTCACATGTGGAACCAGCCTGCATACCAGGAATAAATCCCACTTAGTCATAGTATATAATTTACATAACATAAAATTCATCATTTTGGGGCTTCCCTGGTGGTCCAGTGGCTAAGTCTCCATGCTCCCAATGCAGTGGGCCCAGATTCGATCCCTGGTCAGGGAACTAGATCCCACATGCCACGACTAAGACCTGGTGCAATAAGGTCCAATAAATAAATAAATAAATAAAATAAAACATGAAGAAAAACTTCATCATTTTAAAGGGCACACTTCAGTGGTTTTTAGCATATTCGTGATATTGTATGCCCATCAACACGACCTACATCGAGAACATTTTTAACACCCACCGCAAAAAGAAACCTCATACCTATTAGCAGTCACTCCCCATTCTCCTTCCCCCATCATCTGAAAACCACTAATCCACTCTCTGTTTCTTATTCTAGACATTTCATAGAAATGTAATCATACAGTATGTGGTCTTTGGCATCTGGCTTTTTTCACTTAGCATGTTTTCTAGGTGCATCCATGTTGTAGCATGTAACAGTACTTACTCCTTTTTATGACTCAATACTATTCCATTGCCTGGACGTGGTTATTTCTTAAATACTTCAATTTATGGACCAAGATTCACACTGGATACCTGGGGGCTAGCTGCTCCCAGTCCAGAGCAAAAGAAAAAGATGACAGGCATTATCCAGGTATACAGTTTTCCCTTCTGTATGAGGGATGGTAAGAAATGAACTTAGCTTGGAGTTTCCTCTGTAATAAAAAAGAATCCTGCTTGAGTCTCATGGGCTTGAATAAACCACTGCCACTACCCCCAGCTACTACCCACCATGGTTCCCAATGCCTGCCCGGCACTTGCACATGGAACAGTCCTTCAAGATAGACCTTCTTTTATCTCTATATACCATAAGGAAACTACAGGTCAGAGAGATAAAGCCACTTTCTCAGGGTCTGCAGCAAGGATGCCAACTCAGGTCTGCCTAACACCAAAGCCCTCCTCAGCTGTCAGGTAACACCTAGAATTTTTTTACCTAAATGCTCCAATAGTGGGTATTCTTGACCTCGTTATGCCCTAGACCCACTGGAGAAGTCTACAGACCCCCCCCCCCCGTTCAGAATAATGTTTTAAACGCACGAAATAAAATGCATGGGACTGCAGAGGAAATGAATTACACTGAAATATAATTCTCAATTGTTTGCAGTAATCATACTTTCAACATGGTAATATCTGTTCTTCTCATTACACATGAAATAACAAAATCCAGCAGTGGGTCTAATCATTAGCATCGCTTTGAAGTAATAAAAGGCATAAGTGATGTTTGCAGTACATACAACAACTGCAAAGTGACAGGAAAACATCTGGATTTCTACTGGTGATCAGTTCACAGGTGCTACTAATAGTGTAACTGGTTTGTTGCCTACATTGCTCATGGCAGGAAACACTCAACTTCAGTTAGAGGTGGGTGACAATAAAGATGTCACATCTTTCCCATCCAAGCTCACAGACCGCTGGGTGAGAGTCTCTGCTCCCCAGAAGCTGTGGGACCAGGAGGAATGGGAATGTGGGCAGGAGAGGAGGGAGGGCCCACGCCTCCTGCCCCTGTCCCCACCCTCCCAGAACCTGTTGTTGCCCTGGATGTTCAGGAGTCCCAGTGCGAGGACGGGTTGCCTTCCCACCCACTCTCCGTCCCTAGCCCAGAATTCCTCAAAACCACATCTTTTCTGGGAAGCTCCCTAAACAGTGTTTCAGTTTCTTGGGCTGGTTCCCATCTTAGTCTCTGTCTTACCACGCGTATCTCTCTCCGGACAGTTTAATGCCTTTTTCAAACATCGCCCCTGAGAGGTTTGGGGAGTTTCTCATCTCTCATATAACACTTCTCATATGACTTCAGAAGGGCAGCCCCTAAGCTCGGTTCCCCCTGGAGAGGGGGAGGCCCCCGCTGCTGGCATGGTGCAGAGGCACTGGGTGAGAACCCAGGGCAAAGCCCAGCCAGGGGGGCTCCCTGGGCAGAGAGGCAGAGAACAGTGGTTAAGCCACATAGCCTCTCTGGACCTCAGTTTCTCCATCCATAAAATGGGAAACGGGCGTCTCCATCATGATACCTTATGGGGTGGGGAACAGACAGCAAGAAGGCTTGAGTACACCCCCAAGCCAAGCACCGGGCACGCTCAGAGCTCACCCCTGACAAGATGAGACCCAGGAAAAACTCGCCAAGGGACACCAAGAAGCAGCAGCACTTTCGGGCACTTTAACCAATGCTCAATGCACAAAATGACCACAGGCCCCACCTCTGCATTTCTGAGACACGGCCAGGGAGGGGATGGTCTGGAGCAAGGCCAGAGCCGGACCCAGACCTCCTCACCCCCTCCCGTCCCTCCTTTTTAATCAAGGCATCCAACCTGGGGCCTCTGTGTCCCCAGAGAGATAAAGTGATTTCCGAGGACACCTCCAGCTCCAGTCTGACCCAGGAGGGATGAGGGATTTCCCATCCCAGCCGCATTGCCCCCGTGTGTCAGCAGCAGGAAGCTGCCCCAGCAGGTCCCGGTGGGCAGAGACCACTCTGCTTCCTGTCTAACCACCGTGATAAAGGTGGGGGACGGGGTAGGAGGAGAAGCGCAGGTGCGGGGAAGCCAGACTCCCCAGAAGCACGTGCCCGAAGTTACATACATCACCGAGATGCGGCACCTGTGTCCGTGGCTCCCTAGACCTGCCTCCTCCCCGTAGCAGTGATTGGGGGTGGGGTGGAGGGTGGCGGCAGAAGGCGAGAGGGAGAGAGAAAGAGGACGCACAGGTGGGGAGGAATGTCAAGGAGGAGGCCTGAAGGGCCGGGTAGAGCATAAATGCCCTTAAAACGTCCTGAGACTGAGACGGATGAAAGCGGTTCGAAAACAAAAACAAAAAAGGCAGAATGTACACCAGCAGCCCCAATGTTTCCTGTTTTTCTAACAAATCACCAATGACTTCCAAGAAAAGCAAGCTGTGCTGTGCTCGGCCCCGGGCACAGCCGCAGAATTTGCACATCTGGCTGTGCTTCGAGAATGGTACCCGGGCACAGGATGTGGCAGAGCCACCCGAAAGGTCGCAGCTCGAGGACACTTGGAAGCAGGATGCCGCCTGGGAAACAGGGAAGCAGAAGGTCCGTGGGGCTCAGAGGACCCCTTCGGAGGGTGCACGTGGATGGGCTGCTCCCATGCAGGTCTGAATCCTTGAGAATTTCCGGTCAGGAGCACGTGGGGCGTTCCAGGGAGCAGACAACTCAAGAGCCCCAGGCTGCCATCCCTCCCCCACCCCTGCAGAGATCCCACTGAGCCCCACCAGAAACACCCCCCTCACCCCTTCTCCCCCCAGAGGCAGGGCTGGGAAGGAGGCTACCAGTAGGGGTTGTGGATGGAGGAAGGGGGACAGAAGTGCCCCAGCCTCCCTCTGCTCTCAGCCTTTACTCCTCCTACCTGGCTGCACTCCAGTGGGTAGACCCAATTCTCAGGTCGACACCATACACATACATATTTTGCTGAACCGTTTGAAAGTAAGGTGCAGGTTGCGGATATCACGACAAATCACACCTCAATATTAGACTGAACCATATTAAACGCGAGCAGGTATCAGCAAGTTCCTATGGTTCCATCTCATATTTCAGCATGCATCCCTTAAGGACAAGGACATTCTCCGACCCGAGACCGTCATCAGACTTAGCAAAAGAACGACAGTTACACAGGTTCGGCTGCTACGCCCCAGGGCTGTGTACACTCTTACAGAGCACCTGCTCTGTACCTGACTACCCACCACCCCGGCGCCTCGGGGAGCCTCATCCGCCCAGGGGCTGAGAAGTGGGAGGAGGAAGGTTGCTGGTCCTAGCAACCCTCTTACACTGGGAGTTTACGCTGGACAGGGTACAAAGCAGACATCTGAAAATCCACCACGGTCCAGTGACAACACAAAACGAGAATTCCTCCCCAGGGAAATAGAAGGCACATCCTAAGGTTGTATTTTGCAAAGACGGCCACACATTTTCCATCCCACGGCCTCTTCTACAAGGCAGCCTTGCCACTTCCCCAAGCAAGAGGTGGAATCTGATTCTCTCCCCTCAAACACAGGCAGGCTTGAAGTGACTGCTTCAACGGACAGATGACGGTGAAGGTGACACTGTGCGGCTTCCCAAGCTGTGCCGTGAAGGTGATGCAGCTACGGCCTCACGTACTAGAAGACTTGCACTTGGAGCTCTGAGTCATTGCGTCAGAAATCTAACCACCCATTTGGGGTCGCCATGATGTGAGGAAGCCCAAGCCATGTGGAGTGGCCACTTTGCGAGCACTCTGATATAGAGTTCCAGGCCCCAGCGGTTCAGGCTTTCCCAGCTG
Source organism: Phocoena phocoena (assembly GCF_963924675.1). Lineage (NCBI taxonomy): Eukaryota > Metazoa > Chordata > Mammalia > Artiodactyla > Phocoenidae > Phocoena > Phocoena phocoena. Next base: position 52,187,511 of record NC_089237.1, read on the forward strand.
AGGCCTCAGACATCGCTGAACACAGACAAGCCATCCCCATTGTACCCTGCCCAAATTCCTGGCCCACAGAATCCATGAGCATATTAAAATGGTTAGAGTCTTCTACCACTCTGTTTTGGAGTAGTTTGTTACAAGCAATAGTATCTGGAACATACATATCCAGTGTAGACCCCACACCCTGACAGAGACCAGGCGACGTGACCAGAAGCCACCGGACCATGTGTTCAGAAGAGCCCAGATGGGACAGCTAGAAAGCAAGCTACTCAGAGATGGGTGCAAGCCACCAGGCAACTAAGATGATCACAGCAATTCAGAGATGAAAGGGTCCTTGATGGTGTCCAACCTAAATTCACTTATTCGAATAGAAACTTCTCTTATGGAGTATATATGACCACAAGATACTTTGCTGGATGCTGTGGTAGATACAAACATGGCTGATACACTGTCCTTCATTTCAGATACTGAGTTACGCCGACACCAGCATGGTGGCTGCCACATTCCGTGGACTAGAATGACCAGGGCAACATGCCAGGCACACACCTGCCTCGGGACCTTTACACCTGCTGTTCCCTCTGACTGGAGTGCTCTGCTCCCAGATGTCTGCTTGGCTAACTCCCTCACTATTTCCGGTCTTTATGTTATGCTCTTAATGCAATCTTCTGGTAAACCTCTGGCACCTCTGCTTTATTTTTCCACCTCTCTCTCTCTCTTTTTTTTTTGCGGTACGCGGGCCTCTCCCTGCTGTGGCCTCTCCCGTTGCGGAGCACAGGCTCCGGGCGCGCAGGCGCGGCGGCCATGGCTCACGGGCCCAGCCGCTCCGCGGCATGTGGGATCCTCCCGGACCGGGGCACGAACCCGTGTCCTCCCAACCACTGCGCCACCAGGGAAGCCCTTTCCACCTGTCTTATCAGCAGCTGACACACTACTCATGTTACTTATTATATGAATAATAAACGATAGCGTGCTTATTGTCTCTCTCCTCCAGCCCCATCAGGACGTCATTCCATGAGGACCTGGAAGGGTGCCCGGCACGTATTTGCTGGATGAATGAACGAATGATGAATGACTAAGTGGATAACCAAGAGGTTTGAAGAAAGAAAACAGAAGAGAGAAGCACGTGGGATCGCACACTAGCTTGACTGAGATGAGGGTGCCGCTCTCCTCGTGTGAATCCCAGAACTGAGCCACTGCAAGGCTAGGCATGGCCGCGTGCTTTACCTGGACGGCAGCTGGATGTCTCCTTAGAGACTTAGGTGAAAACCAGGCCACCTGAGAAAGGCTTGCTCCTCTGATCATCTCATCTCTTGGAAGGGCAAGGAAGCAAAGAGGAAAACTACTATTCCATCTTGTGTCTTTAATTCTGACCGAGAATAACGGAAGGTTTGTAAAATAGGAGTGAGGGGAAAACAGGGGGAAATGACCACCTCATCTCAAAGTGTGGACTAATCCCAGAAGAAAATGCTAGACAGTCAGACCCCCGTCTTAGACGTTAAGGAAGCAGACTCCTAAGGGGCCAGGAATCGGAGAGGATGGCTTAGCAGGGAAAGAAACTCAGAAAATTAAATTCTGGAGGCAAGCTACAGAGTCTCATGAAAGAGAAAAGAGGGGGGATATCAGGGGCCAGCGTGACTTCGTGGGGTGTGCGTAGAAGTGGGAAGTGAGGTCCCCAAGAAAAATCACAAAAGAGTGGGGGTGAGCATGTCACAAAAGGGAGGCTTGAGGAAAACACAGAAGACATCAAAAAGGGCCCACGGAGCTACTTCAGAGCCTAAACCTGGAGAGATTAGGCTAGCCACTCACGAAAGATGGGGGCACAGTTACAGATGCAGGAGAGAAAGCAGAACTGCTCCATGGCTATTTCCTCCATCTTTTTTCTCAAGGAGAACGGTTATCCTACCAGGAAGGATGGATCAAAGACGGTTTATTTAGTCAACAGCAAACATGTACTGAGTGTCTGTTATCTGAGGGTCTTTCTAGGTACTGCGGCTGGCGGGGGGGGGGGTCCAGAAATCTCAAGGAGTTCATGGTCAGAGGGGAAGATGGGCTTCTGAAGGTCACCAAGCAATGTGGTAGGATCACCACCAAGAAAAAAAAATATGAAAAAGACAGATCGCCCAAAAGACATGAATAGACCCTTCACAAGAGAGGATCTCCAAGTGGCCAATAAACATGCCAAGGTGCTCAATTTCATCAGTCACCAGGGAAATGCAAATTCAAACCACGATGCGATGCTACTAGACATGCACCAGAATGGCTGAAACGAAAAAGATGGAGAACACTGTGAGGATGTGAAACACCTGGACCCTCATGATTGCAGGTGGGGCGTGAATTGGTCCAGCCACTTTCCAAATGGAAATCCGTTTAGCGGTACCCACCACAGCACAACCTGCCCCATGACACAGCAATTCCACCCCCGGGTACATGCTCAAAAGACATGCACCAGGGCTTCCCTGGTGGCACAGTGGTTGAGAGTCCGCCTGCTGATGCAGGGGACACGGGTTCATGCCCCGGTCCGGGAGGATCCCACATGCCGCGGAGTGGCTGGGGTCCGTGAGCCATGGCCGCTGAGCCTGCGCGTCCGGAGCCTGTGCTCCGCAACGGGAGAGGCCACAGCGGTGAGAGGCCCGCGTACCACAAAAAAAAAACCAACAAAAAAAGACATGCACCAGAAAGTTCAGAGCAGCACCTTTCAAAATAACCTCCAACTAGACCCTCCCCAATGGGTGAGGCATCCCCGCAGAAGTTAACATGGGACAGGTGTGATGGAGGAGGGCCAAGGTCAATTAGCAAAGCTTCTCCAAGAAGGTAACTCCCAAGGTAAGTCTACAGGAAGAAGCTGCCCTGGGATTCAGGCACGGGGGTGGGAAAATGGACAGAGGCAAGAGATGTGAGACAGCTTGGTTCCTGCAGGGAACGACCAGGCATTCAGAACTACCGGAGGATAAAGCATGACACGGGCGTCGGGAGATGAAGATGCCCGGGCTGGGGTGTCAGACTGAGAATGGCCTTACGTGCCAAGTGAAGTGCTTAAGGGTTTACTCCAGGGCCCTGTGGAGCTACTGCAAATTTTTCAATGGGTGAGTGTCACTCTGGCCTTGGGAATTAGATGATCACACCAGCAAGGGGGTCGGGGGAGCCTGGGAGGAGAAGGGTCCGCCGACACAGAGGGCTCTAAAGTCAAATAGAGTTGAGTTGCTTAAAATGAGTTGAGGATTGCAGATGAGTATAAATACCTCTCAGAGTCATAAAGAAACTTGAGGTTGTGAAAGGGAACTGCTACCAATAATCTTTGAAGGATCAGAGAAAATGAAAGATGTACGAGACAAAGACGGAGGGTGAGACAGACAGAGAAAGACGGGGACAAACCCTAGAAGAGGCTGTCCCAATTTTGGAAAACTTTACAAAAGGTAGAATCTTGGAAACTACAGTCTCTGAGTCTGCCAGCCCCCCCGACAACATTCAGGAAAGGGTCCAGGGACCACCAGGGGCTGGAATGGAATTCACCAACTAAACAGGTGATACAAGAAAATGCACAAAAACTGCACATCTGAATTTTAGCAAATCCTGCTACAGGCCCCTGACAGTGTAAAAAAAAATGTAAGCAGAATGACCACAAGATAAATGGAATCACCACTGGCTTAAGAACCTCACTCGAGAGAGACAAGGAGGGCTTCCCTGGTGGCGCAGTGGTTGAGAGTCCGCCTGCCGATGCAGGGGACGCGGGTTCGTGCCCCGGTCCGGGAAGATCCCACATGCCGCGGAGCGGCTGGGCCCGTGAGCCATGGCCGCTGAGCCTGCGCGTCCGGAGCCTGTGCTCCGCAACGGGAGAAGCCACAACGGTGAGAGGCCCACGTATCGCAAAAAAAAAAAAAAAAAGAGACAGCCAAGGGTCTTCATCTGGGGGTCACCTCTCCTAAAACGCCGGAGAACTCTGCTTTTGATCCTTTAGAGCATGCCATGGTAAAAATTGTGGTAAAATATAAATAACATAAAATTTACCATTTCAAAATATACAGCTCAGTGGCATTAAGTACATTTACATTGTTGTGTGACCATCACCACCATCACCTCCTGAACTTTTTCATCTTCCCAAACTGAAATTCTGTCCCCATTAAACACTAGTTTCCCACTTCACTCTTTCCCCAGCCCCCGATAACCGCCATTCTACTTCCTGTCCCTATGAGTACGACTACGCTAGGTACCTCATAGAAGCCGAATCAGACAATACCGTCTTTCTGTGATGGGCTTATTTCACTTAGCATACTGTCCTCAAGGTTCATCCATACTATAACATATATCAGAACTGCATTCCTTATTGAGGCTAAATACTATTCCATTGTACGTACAGATCCCATTTTGTTTACTCATTTGTCTGGAGATAGACATTTGGGCTGATTCCACCTTTTGGTATAGGATGCCTTTTTTTTTTTTTTTTTGCGGTACGCGGGCCTCTCACTGTTGCGGCCTCTCCCGTTGTGGAGCACAGGCTCCAGACGCGCAGGCTCAGCGGCCATGGCTCACGGGCCCAGCCGCTCCGGGGCACGTGGGATCTTCCCGGACCGGGGCACGAACCCACGTCCCCTGCATCGGCAGGCGGACTCTCAACCACTCCGCCACCAGGGAAGCCCAGGATGTCATTTTTTTATTAACAGTTTTCAACAGGGCTTAGGAGGTAGGCTACTGCACAATGGAAGGGATAAAGAACTGTTATACGACAGTGAAGATTCAGAAAGATCTCAAACTAGTAAAGTTCAAATGTGGGTGAGACTCATAACTGTCTTTCCATATCCATTCTCCCTTCTTCTACAGTAACATAATTTTTTGAAAATTTAGATTGTATTTCCCAGATCCCCTTGTAGCTAAGTGTGGCCACCTGATTACCTTCCGGCCAATGGAATATAAGTAGACGTGGATAAGTGTACTTTCCAAATCATGCTTTTAAAAGGAATAAGCATGCTGCTTTCTTCCTCTGGCTAGCTGGAATGCAGATGTGACGGCAATTGCTAGAGTAGCCATCACGCACCATGAGATGAAAGCTACATGTTGAGGAAGGCAAAAACAAGACAGAAGGAGCATAGGTTCCCAGCCTACGACATTGTCATGTAAAGTCTGGACCACTTATGCTCAGACTGTGGTTACATGAAGGAGAAATAAAGCTCTATCTTGTTTAAGCCACTACCATTTTGGGTCTCTCCGAAATAAAAAACACCAGTATACTAACCAATATTTCAGCCAACACTGAGTTATCTAAGAAGCAAAATTATGTTTTTGTTTGTCCATTACTGTGTCATTTAGATACAGCGGGTGGGATTTTCCTCAAATTTGTAGACTATGTTTTATGGTCTGACCTTAAATAGAGACTACATGATGTACCCAAGATTCCCTTGGAAAGCCAAAGTCATCCTCTAGAGAAGCAGCATATCTTTCCCATATGGTGTGCCCACCTCTGTGTATCCCGCTCTGTGGGGAGCAGCGGTGACTGAGTTATTTAAAGGTCAGACACTCTTCAGAGCAAACTGGATTAACTGGCCAGCACTGAAGCAATTCAGGTTGAGAGGGTACTGTTTTGGTAAATGAATTGGAGATAATCGTTTATGGGTTGATAAGAAGGTACCATGAGAATAAAGTATGGGGATTACAAAACTCTTCCTCCCTAGACAAGATCAAATAGTTTAGTGAAAAATTATGTCCTCCAAATGAAACTATGGAGATAATAAAAAGATCAGTGCTTTCCTGGGGGAGGGGGAGGGGGAGAGACGAACAGACAAAGCCCAGAGGAATTTTAGGATATTGACAATACTCCGTATAATATTATAATAATAGATATATGTCATTATACATTTATAAAACCCATAGAATGTATAATACCAAGAGTGAACCCTACGGTAAACTATGGACGTTGGAAGATTATGATGTATCAATGTAGGTTCATTCTTTATGGTTACCAGGTGGAAAGGGTGTGGGGGGGGAGGGATAGACTGGGAGTTTGGGATTGACATGTACACACTACTGTATTTAAAATAGATAACCAACAAGGACCTGCTGTAGAGCACAGGGAACTCAGCTCAGTATTCTGTAATAACCTAAATGGGAAAAGAATTTGAAAAAGAATGGATACTTGTGTGGGTATAACTGAATCACTTTGCTCTACACCTGTAACTAACACATCACTGTCAATCAACTATACTCCAATATAAAATAAAAGTTTTTTTTAAATGTAGGTTCATCCTTGGTTAAAAAAAAAGTGTCATTTTGGTGAGTGGTGTTGATAATGGGAGAGGCTATGCATGTGCAGAAATCTCTGGACCTTCCTCTCAGTCCTGTCGTAACCCTACAGTTGCTCTAAAAAATTAAGTCTTTAATTAAAAAAATAATAACGTTCCCACCTCCATCTACTGAGCAGGTCTTAGGAGTAACACAGTCAATGGGAAGTAATCACATCTTCAAAAGCACTGGATGGGTAGGGGGAGGAGGGGCAACGGGACTCTCTGAGAGGACTGAGCTGTGGACCCACCCATGAGGCCAACCCAATCCCTCCAACATTCCCTCTACAGGAGCCTTGACGGGAACCCAGTAGGGATGAGGGCTGGCGCAAGAAGGGGCGTTCTTAGCCGCTACACCCATCTCAGCGAGAATGTGGGACAGTGATAGCACCTGGGCCGGGGAGGGAGGATAAGGGGAGTGGGAAGTTGGTGGTATTTCCTTCTGCATCCATTGCATCCAGTACTTGGCCCAGTACTGGGGGCTTGCTTCTGTCAATTCCCACACGTCCCCGCCATCTTGTTTTTCCAGCTGACTCAGGTGCCTTCTAGAACGACCTCCTCTCCCGACCCCGGAACAGTTCACATGCCTTGGACCTGAGTCCTGTAGCCTCACTTGTTCAGAAGTGTGTTTTCCTGATGCCACACAAGGCTAGTCCCTGCTCAACTCAACTTCTCACCTCCCTTCTCAACCCCAGCCCTCAGGCCAACCTCTGCCACTTTCAAGTAGGAGGTTTGAGTATCAGATTCTTCAAGGGCTGTGCCCTTACTGTTTTCTTCCTTTGCACTTTACAGCAAACCTCCCTACACAAACCAGGATTATCGCACCATGACCGGCAGGCTAGTGCATTGGTGGCACAGGTGTCCCTTGCACCTCTGCCCTGCGGGGGGAGGGGCAGCTCACGTTCTGCATCTTTTTTCTAATGGGTTCAGAGAAAGAATTCACCACAGTAAACAAACTCAGGTCCTCAGAAGTCATGTAAAGAGGGTGAGCCCCATCTTTGGATCACCCATTCTCCAGAGAGAGAACCTGGAATATTCCTGTCCCCAGAGCCAAGAGATCACGAGGCACGTTCCCAGACCTTTCCAGGTGCTTATGTTGGAAACCAGAGATAGCCAGGGGCCCTGGACACAGGCCCATGTTCTTGCGGGCGTCATGCCGGTTGGTTCCAGGTTGGTGGGTGGGCCAGTCTCAGCCCATTTCTCAGGTGGGCACAGAGAGGCGCGTCACTCTCCACCTTGGATGGACTCGGAAGTAGAATGGAAAGTTTCTCTCTCCTGGGGAGGCCTTTCCACTACTCTCTCCTTCCCCCAGAAAGCCTTCTTTCCTCCCCAAAGCATAACTCCCTTTCACCAAAAAAAAAAAAAAAGGCAAGGAAAAAGCAGCTCATCCCTGCTTGGGAGTGACAGAAGGGAACCGCTTTTCATTCTGATGGGCCGCACGTTAAACTAGCAGGGCCACGACTGTTAACAATGCTTTCTGTAAAGGGCAATGTGCAAATTAATAATTATTATCAGTCATACTTAACTTTCTCCCAGTTTAAAAACTGGAGCTCGTTCCACTTCACCCTTGGCGTCTACCAGGGTCAGCACGGCCAGGCACCCCCTGGGATGTCTGAAGAATCCTCAGAAATCCTCCAAGCATTTCATTGCCCCACTCCCCTTAAGACACAGCTCCTGATTGCCCCACAGCCTGCCTGGTAGGCAGACAGGAAGCCCCTCTGCCTTGTAAACACCATGTTGCAAACAGACACTTCCCCAGGCTTGTGTAAGGCGGGGTCACCAGCCTGGGAGTGGCTTGTCCCCGGGGCAGCTCCCCAGGGCTTCCCAGCTCCCTGACTTAGAGAGCTGCTGCCTTGAATCTGAGTAACTTGGAGGGTGGGACGGAAGTTCCCAAGGAGCCAGGGCTTAGCAGCTGGACTTTGCCAGGGGCTCCGGGGTCTGAAGCCCCCCAGGGGAGGACATCTGCCTTGTCTCGCCCGTACTGGACTGCAAAGACACAGGGCTTTGCCCCTTCAGATGCCCACAGAATCCAGGGAGATGCCTGGAGGGTGCATCCCCAGAGGATGACTGAACCCCACAGAGATCTCAGACACCGAGTCATCAGCCCCCGGGGCTGACCCAGGCCTCCTCTGTGCTGGCTGCTACCAGGCAATCATTCATGCACCGAACACGAGCTGAGCATCACCAGGTGCCGGCCCTGCAGTGGGGAGCTGGCACTGAACACGATGGTTGGGAAGTTTTCCTCATCGGGAGGGGGAGGCGAGAGGTAAGAACACCCATCAGGTCTTGGGGGACCTGAGTCAGGCTGGAGGAGAGGGTGTGGATTCATGGAGAAGATAGCGGGACTCAGCTTTGAAACTAGAACACAAGACCTTGGACTTTGGACTTTCCCTAGGAGGCGGGCGGCACCAAAGGCTTCTGAGTATGATGACGAAGGAGTTTCTTTAGAAGAATCTCCTGGGGAAGCAAGGAAGAGAGCAGGGCCCGGAAGGCCCATGAGCAGGCCTACGGTGATGGTGACGAAAGCTGAGTGGTGTGGCCGGGAGGACGATGGGGAAATGAGAAGAAGCAAGAACCCTGGGGGAAAGGAAGCACCATCAAAGCTGGCTGGAGAGCGGGGACAGGAAGAGGGAGGAAGGACTCAGAGGTGACTGCGACATCTCCAGACCAGGAGTCTGGTTTCACTAGAGACCCCCAAATGGGGAAGTCTGGAGAGGAAGCCTGCTCTGTGGATGAAGAGTTGGGCTCTGGGCGTGTGTTGATGTTGAAATGGTGAAAATGACCAGCATGGGCTTGGAGACAAGGGTCTGGGGTGAGGGAGCTAAGCACATCCACGGCCGGCAAGAAGAGAAATGTGCAGAGGAACGCCAGGAGGTGCACACGGTGAGGAAGAGGCTCTAGCAAGGGGTGCTGGGCAGCAAATGCTACGGACACTGCAGAGAGAGATGCAGTTGGGAGGAGGCCATTGGAATCTGCCATTACAAGGCCACCAATGACCTTAGAGGAAGCCATCCAGTAGAGAAGCCTGGGCAGAGGGAGGCAGGGCACCACCGTGATCAGAAGGACTCTAGTCTCTGCGAGTCCCGCCATGACATGGGTACCATGAAGGAAGGAGCGGGTCCCCTCTCTGCTCAGCCCGTCAGAGCAGCTCCTACTGATGTACTCTAGGACAGCAGACTTTGAAAACTCATAGGGTGTCAGAATATAGAGCCCATTGATCCAAGAGGGAACAGGCTCAGAGAGGCAAGGAGGTGAGTGGGGGACAGCTAGGATGAGACAGCTCATCTTCTATTCCCATCCTGGAGCCTGAACATCACACTACAGCCCCCTGTGTTCTCTTAAGCACAGCAACAGGCCAAGGAGAGCTCTGAGTTTGGGGTTTTCTCAAAATGAAACTCCCAAGATGTCAGTACAGAAGTGAATGCAAGATGCAAAGGCCCACAAAACGTTGGCTCGAAAACCCCAAGAACAAGAGGCCAGTAATTTCCAGCGCAACCTGGTTGGGGGGGTTGGCCCTGAGAGTTTATCTGTGACAGCCACACAGGAAGGTGACTCTGAAGTAGTCTACTTCACCTGGTGTTGGAAGGAGGCAAGAACAAGAGACCCCCACCACCATCACAAAAGCCCCTTCTCCAGCACAGGATATGGGCAAGCAGCCCGGTGTCCACTCATGCTTCCAGGGTCTCACCATGGACGGCTCTGGTTTTCTAACCGCCAACAGGCTCCTGGTCTGGGGAAACGGGCTGTGAAGCAGGGCTGTGGGATTCGTAAGGGGACTGCCCAGCTTTGGGATCTGTTTATTCAAGGCCATTGAATTTCTTAAATTCAAATCATGTTCTCAGAACAACCAACTTTTCTACAGCCAGTATGACACGGCCACTGTGATCTGGAGAGCTACCAACTCTTAGAAATGAAGTGATCTCCGTCTCCATTCTCATGGCTTTAGTTTCTACATCTGACATGTATTTTCCCCGAATACATCTCCCAATGGGGAACTCACTACCACAAGGCCGCCCATTCCATTGTTAATCCGGTCTGACTTTCTTCAAGATCTTCCTTGTGGCGAGCTGAGGTCTATCTCCTTATAATTTCCCTTCATTAGTCCCTTTTCCTTCTTGGAGAATGACCTCCACAGGGCAGGTCTTCACCTTTTCCAAAGGATGTTGCCCTTCAAACATCTAAAGATGGACATGACTTCTCCCTTACATCCTCTTAGAGAAGAACATCTCTCCTTCCGTAAACATTTTGTATTATGCCACCACTATCTTGGTTACCTTTCTCCGGGTATGATGTGGTTTATCTGCATCCCCGCTAAACGCAGCACCTGGCCTTGAACTGCTCTCCAGATGGATGGAAGCATCTAAGCGTGGAAATGGGCCTTCCCTTAGCCAAAGGGCAGAGAAAGTTGGGACTCATGGGAATTACTGGCTGACTGTTGGAGACCCAAGAATCAAAGATGACTCTCGGGTTCCAGCTTGGGAGCACTGAGGTGCTAGGTGTGTACGTGGGAGGACTGAGGAAGAGAGAAAAGGAGAGGAAGGCTTGGGGGGGGGTGGGAAACCAAGAATCCAGCAGTGGAAGACCTAAGACCAGAGTTGTTCTCCCAGCCTCCAAGGAACAGATCATTCCCAGCTCTACAAGCTGTCCGCAGGGTGCAGGAGGAGATGAAATGCCTCCAAACCCAGCACGTCACAAAACCAGCACATCACAACCTGAAAATGGCAGTACGGGAATGGAAAATATAGGCCGACCTGACTTGCGAGCATAGATGCAAAAATCTTAAAGGGAATCGCAGCAAATCAAGCCTAGCGCTGTACGGAAAGAACAAAACTCCTTGACCAAGTAGAGTTTATTCCAGAAGTGCAAGCAGAGCAGAAGGAAGTTAATAATATAATATGTCGTGCAAATCTATCTCAAGGTGAAAGAATATGAGAGTTTCCCAGTAGATGCTTCAAGTTGTAACTGACAAACCTGACTTCCATTCATGCTTTAACAAATCCTTACAAATGAGGAATTGAAGAAAACTTCCTTCACACGTGACACTTGACTTCAAGGCATCGGCCCTTAAAGAGCTGTGACCACATCAGTGAAACAAAGCCTCAGGCTCCCCCCAGTCCCTGGGCATGCGGGAGGCCGTGAGAATACATGCGGCAAAAACAGCAGCTGTGGCTGCCTCTCTGCTTCCTGGACAGTGTCTTCGTGCGAAGAGGTACAAACGCGCACCTTCTCTGGTCTCGTGGTCTCTGGCTTCTCTGGAGCCTTAAATCTAGCTCCCTGGTTGGGGGGGCGCGCGGATCAGAGGGTTTCTTTTAAGGACACCACTAGCCAAAGTAATGTTCTTTAATCATCTTGGAAACGGACTGAATTCAAGACTTGACAATAAACCCAGAAAGCGCGCATGTGGCTCGGGACTGGTCCCTGCACGGAGCCCCGAGAGCACCCCAGGGAGTCACCAGCGGCCTCCTCTGCAGCCTGCATGTGTTCACGACCCATCATCACCCCACCTTGCCTCTGACAACAGCCAACTCCCGCGTGGAGCTGTGCTGGGGGTTAGCCAAAGAAATCAGTGAAGACAAAGTCCTGTCTTCCACAACAGAGGCTATTCACCTGGGCTCCGTGGTGGACAGCAGAGGTCTGAGAAGACCCTGAGGTTTTCTGCAAAACTTTGCAAGAGCGTGTGTGTGTGTGCCTTCTGCCAGGGGGGTAGGGGGTGGAGGAGATGATCTATCACTTTATCAGTTTTCAAAGAGGCCCGTTATTGAGAGAGGGTTCAAAACTCTTCCGTAAGAGCTGCAGATGTGGATGTGATCTCACCCAGAAAATGCACTGAGGAGGTGGGTGGCCTCAGCCCGGCTGCATGGAAATGGCCGTGGGGAGAACTGCCTGACACGAGTCAAAACCACCAAGCCATTCAGGAACAAATGCTCGGACCCAAAAGCCAGAGGTACGTCCGCAGAGACCTCGTGGTCCTGGGAAGAAAGCTTGGGATGAAGAAGAAGGATGTGAAGGCTGAAGAGGTGACTTCTTAGAGAATACACAAAATCGGGTTGCTTAACCCTGCAAGGACAGCAGCTCCAAGACAGACGAAATGAAGGGCCAGTAGACTACGCGGTGGCTTTCCGTGGATGGCCAACATAAAAGCACAAATGCAGGGGACTCCTGCAGGGGACTCCGGCAGGGAGCAACGAAACGCGTTCTCTGGCGACGATCAGTGCAAAGGAAAAGGGAGGCGCCCCCTAACAGCGCTTATGGCCTTAATGCCGTGAAGCCAGACCTTGGAGTATGGGGGAGGGGCAAGGAAGGAGGAGATGGGGCACAGGGGATGAGCCCCTGGTCTATGCCAGAGTTATCTCACCTCGTTCTCGCAGGAGAGGAGGACCCCACACCCCACAGAGATGCCGAAAGGAATACCTGAGAGGGTGCACCCAAAGAGCGCTTAGCATGTGTCTGCTCAGTGTTAGGAATTATTTTTGTTAGCATTGCTATTTTCTTCTATTTTGTGTCTCTCAAGTCTCAACTCAAATGTGACTTCTTCAAGGAAGCCTCTCCTTAACCCCCAAACTATACTGGGCTCCCTTTCTGTACTCTCAGAGGACCCCATCATTGTCACGACTGTCATTACACGATATGTGTCTAGTGTCCTGCCCACTAGACTAATTTCCACGAGGGCAGGAACATCATCTGTCGCACTCAGGATCCTCAGAGCCCAGTACGTGCCCGGCACCCGGAAGGTGCTCCGTGCAGAAGTGCTAAAACAAGGAACGGCACGTTGGAGGTGAGGAAGGGGCCATGGAAAGCATCTCGTGTGCACTTGGAGGGAGACGGGGAAGCTGACACCCAGAGACGTACACGGACTCACCCAGGGTCACAGGGCTGGGAGCGGAGGAGTCAGGCAGGAACACGGTCCCTTGACTCCACAAGAGGCAGAAGCCTGGAAGCTGCCTTTAGTCTTCACAGCCCAGCCCTGCCCCCCACGAGGAAACCACACAGACTCATTTGCCTAGGTCAACAACAACAGCAGAAAGACTGGAGGACACGAAAATGAAAAGTGCACCACTCCCTCTGCACCCCACCCTCTGCCCCTCACACCTCCCTGTACTCACATCCTCCTGCTGCTGCTACGAGGGGATTTCTCACCTGAGACATCCTGGGGAGAGATCCTGCGGTGGTGATGGCTGAACAGCCAGGCTGAGCATCAGACGGCTGGTCACTGATGCTCAGACCCTGCAGGCCAGACGGGCCAGTGCTCTGGTAGGACATGAAAGGCACGGTGAGGACGGAAGGACAGGGTGGCCAGTGCTATGGAGTGAGGAGGGGACTGGGAAAGACTTTAAAGGTGATGAGGTTGGAGCTGGGCATCCAAGGATGCACTCACGCTCCACTGGGCAGGCAGAGGAAGGGAAGGGCAACGTGGAGGGAAGGAAGAACACGTGCAAAGGTACAGAGGTTTGCCCGAGCTTCAGGAGCTGAAGCAGGCAGGGTGACCCGGGCTGGGGGGCAGGGGGCCTTGCTAGCCACGCTAAGGGTTACGGACCTTCTCCAGAGGGCAAGAGCAGCTCTGAAGGATTTGCAGCTGAAAAGTGACTTGTTCAGATTGGTTGCCTTACGTCACCGTGGCAACAGGAAAGAGGCTGGGCTGGGAGTTGGGGAAGGCTGGAGGCAGGCGTCTCCCGCTGAGGACAAACTCCAAAGCTCAAAGCCATGTGCCCCGACTGCTAGAGCCGCTAGACACAAGAAGGAGCCAGTGTCTGCTCTGTGCCACTTTTTCCCATTCATCGGCCTCCACCCTCCAATCGCACGCACCTTGCTACAGCTATACCTCGCGTATCCGGAAGTCACTTAGCTGATAACCCAACTATCCATAACCTCCCAGCCACTAGCCTGGAAGCAAACAGAAAAGACCTGGAGACGGCCACGATTCAGGCCCCCAAAGTCATGCGCTACAAGCCACGATCTCCACAGGTACAGACAGGCTGCCACTTGGGCTGGGTCATCTCTGGTCATCAGCCCAGCTCTGGTGCTTCCTGGCAGTGTGGTCTCGGCCCCCAGTTTCCCCCCCACATGAAATAAAGATAACAGCTGTAGCGACCTCAGAGTGTGGCTGTGAAGAGTAAAGGAAATGGAGAAGTACTTAGCCCGCTGCCCAACACCATGAAGTTATAGCTAAAGGGGGAAAGGACGAAAAGAAAGATGACAGAAATTTTGCCCCGAGTAGACCCAAGGTACAATACGGCAGGTAGAACCGTTTGATATTTTCAAGAAATTATTAAAGCACATACCGTGTGCTAGATCTACAAAGGCAAGCGACACGTTTGACAAAGATTTCCTTTAAAACTGGATGCCATGAAAGTTTTGGTGTTTAGAAGGTAGAGCTACCGGAAAAAGTGATGTGTGCAAATTCACTTACAAGAATGACATAATTCTGTGTGTATCTGTGTACATCGAAAGCATCCCCCCATATCTGTAAAACACACATCGTGTTTAACAGAATTGAATAAGATGCCATCAGTTGGACCTAGAGACTGTCATACAGAGTGAAGTAAGTCAGAAAGAGAAAAAAAATACCGTATACTAACACATATATATGGAATCTAAAAAAAAAAAAAAAAAAAGAAAGAAAAAAAATGATCAGAAGAACCTAGGGGCATGACGAGAATAAAGATGCAGACCTACTAGAGAATGGACTTGAGGATACAGGGAGGGGGAAGGGTAAGCTGGGACGAAGTGACAGAGTGGCATGGACATATATACACTACCACATGTAAAACAGATAGCTAGTGGGAAGCAGCCGCATAGCACAGGGAGATCAGCGCGGTGCTTTGTGACCGCCTGGAAGGGTGCGATAGGGAGGGTGGGAGGGAGGGAGACGCAAGAGGGAAGAGATATGGGGACATATGTATATGTATAACTGATTCACTTTGTTATAAAGCAGAAACTAACACACCATTGTAAAGCAATTATACTCCAATAAAGATGTTAAAAAAAATTAAATCACTTTTTCACCTATAAGACTTCTCACAGACTTTATTGTGCTAGCATGCTTGATAAATCTCTAGGGAGGGAACAGGGTTTCCTATTTCATGAACGTTTAGACAGGAGTCCTTTTCTTTTTCGTGGAACATCTTGCAGGACAGCTGGAACGGTTTTAGAAACTCTGATTTAGTAAATAAATTTAAAAAAAGATGCCATCAATTGTAAGATGCACCATTATTTTGTGTGCCATTAAGAAAGAAATATTGCTCCTATTATAATGGTAGGATACCATGGATGGTAAGATGCATCTCGATTTCAGAATTGTTCAAAAAAAAGTGAAAATATGTACATCTTCGAATTGATGGAATACCCTAATATGTAATATATGTTCACTGTGGGAGTGTCTCATCTTGCCTTTGGGCAGAAGTCAGATGTAGTCTTTCCTTTGTCCGCCTCCCACCCCATCTATGACAGAAGCTCAAAGTTCAAAACTTCACGCCTCTCCCTTGAGCTGCTGGCAACCACCCTATCTTGCCCCTCCAGAAGCTTCCCCTCTTAAGAAGCTGATCCAGGCTTTCAGCCCACCCACAGCTGCACCAGACAAGCCTTCTGGTTCACAGAGGTCCCACAGGGCTGGCCAGCTCGGCTTCTTGGGGTGAGCCTCTCTGAACTAATACCAAGTCAACACTATTTGAGTGCTTGTCTGAACCCAAGCTGGGGCCTCCAACGCTGGGCTGCCCACGCAAAGGCGACTGGCTCTCCTCCCACTTCTCAGCCACTAAGCTCGTGATCAACCACTAACCTGGGACTACGGAGCAGCCTCCACTGTGAAGCCTCCCCATCACGACCCTTCCAGTAACCCCAAACGTGCTTTTCACCCAGTTAGCTTCCACTTGATTCTTCTCGAAAGAAATGAAAAGGGGTGCACGGGAGGGAGGGACAGGGAGGGGAGGCAGAAGGTCCTCTTCCACTACAGCTTGTGGAGAGAAGATAATTTGTCATCCTTCACCTAAGAGATTGGCAGGGGTCTTAAAACCCCAATGAGGCCCAGCATACAAAGACCCTGAGCTGTCCCTACCCAGCGTCCCAGCTAGTTATTCTCCAGAAAGCAGAGGAGGGTACCCTGAAGCAGGAAGAGAGAGCTGGACCATTTGAAACTGTCTTCTCTGTCTTCCTGGACCCACACCGCGATGGCCACACTGAGGAAGCAGGTAAGCACAAGACGTCCACTCCCTTGTTCTGCAAACACCCAGTGCCAGCCGGGCCGGCCGGAGCCCCCCCCCCTCCTTTCCACACCACACAGGGTTCCCAAGCAACGGCACCGGCCCCATCACTTCAGGAGCTTATTCAAATTTTAGAAAAGTACAGATTCCAGACCCCACCCTTGGAAAGCTGTGCTGTAGGGGGTGCCTGGAGAATGTGTGTTTTAACAAGCTCTGGGAACCAGTGCCCTACTGGGTGGTCCCAGGCCAGGAGGAAGGGAGCTGTGGAGGAGAAGACAGAACGACCACACAGGCAGGAAGAGAAGGGGACCCAGACAGGACCCTGGAGGCAGACCTGGCCTACTTCTGGCCCTCATCTCGCCTAAACCCACCCCTCCTCTCTGCAGGAGGCTTGCAACTCACTTGATACCACATCCAGCTGCTTTCATCTCGCCTTCCTTTTCCCTCCGAACAATCTCCTTCCTCCTACTGACCTGAACTTGCTTATTTACCCCAGGCCTGGGATAGGCCAGCACGCACGCCCACGCGCGCACACACGCACACACGCACACAGAGTCACACAGGGACACCCGGGGTGTAAACACGAATCCGCTGACAGCAGCCACTGTCTGGGGACCCACGCTCGCTAGAGGTCCTGGTGGCTAAGGACCCCTTATGCGAAGGCTCACCGAGAGAGCTCTCAGACGGGAGGGCAGACTCTTTGACCCCACGACAAAGGGCGGCCTTAAAAGAGACAGCAGAAGGCTGCGGCCACGCTCGGACCGCACAGACACGGCCAGCAGTGGCTACCTAGATAAGGACGGACAGTCGCCGAAACGCCCTTCTATCTCCGGGATTACTGGGCACGCATGTGTGCGGATCCCGTCCCCAGCAGTGGACCCTATTCACGGAGCCAGAAGACAGCAGGCTCTGTCCAGCCCACCCGCTGCAGCTGATGCTCTTAGGGCGTACGGCTCCCCGACGGTCCGCGGGCAACTCTGTCTCGGCCTCGGGCCCCCACGCGCGCCCTCCGCGCCCCCGCGCCCCGGCCACACACCTGCAGTCCCCGCTGGGCGCCGAGCCCCTCTCCAGCGGCGACTCCCTGCGACTCCGGGTACGGTCGGGACCACCACGCCCGAGCTGGAGACGCGCGCGGTAAGTCCCAGCATCTATCCGGGCTCCGCTCCGACGGCGGGCTGGGGGCGGGGCCACGCCGGGGCCGGGCCTGCTCGGGACGGGAGCGGGGCGGGGCTGGCCACCCAGCCGGCCTCTAGCGCCACCTGGTGGCCGGGCAGCGTCGGCGAGGCGCCGGCCTGACCCAAGCGTCCTCGGGGTCTGGCTCGAGCCCGCCGCGCGCCTGAGAAGCTGCCCCATCTCTGAGCCCGTCTGCCCTCGGAAGGAACAGCCCTGGCAGGGGGCGGGCACGGCAGAAGGGACGCCAGCAACGAGCACCAGCGACCCCCCAGGAATGAGGTGAGGTGAGGCCGGGGGAGCGGAAGCGCGGCTTTGGCCGGGGCTGGATGGGTGGGCGGAGCAGGAGAGGGGCCTGGGGTGAGGGCTTCGGGGAAGGAGGAGAAAGGGGAAGCTCCGACGAGCTATTTCCTTCTCTCACTGCGACCGAGCGCCCCACTTCCTCCTCCTACTTCTATTTTCTTTGGGTGCTGTTAACATTTAAAATGTCTGCACTCCTGCTGTGCAGACGGGTGCCGTGACCCTCACCCTTCGGCAGAAACCTTCCTAGAAATACCAGCCGATCCAGACTTTGCGCACTGCTGCTCCAGCCTCTGGTCTGACTTTCTCGCCTTCCACCACCAGTGGCTGTGACTTAGCCATTTCTCGGCTCCTGAAGGCGGGTTGGGGTAGTCTCCAGAGTCGAGGCCCTTTTCTGGCCGCCCCCTTTCTCCCCACAGGCCACGCGGCAGATGTAGTTTTACCGGAGCTGGAAGAACTCTTCGCGGGATCCCGGAAGTCAGCGCACTTCCCTGTGCCTCCGTTTTCTCATTGCAAACTGGGAATGAGAAGGTTGGCTACTGTGCTGACAGCCCTGGCAACGAAAGAATCGCAGTTTATGTCAGAGTTCGCAAAGGGCAAGGCTGGAATTTCCATTTCCACTCTTGAACGGGACTCTGTGTCACAATATCTGTTAGAGGCGTTCAAAATTGGCCGCAAGATCAGCCGTTATTGCTGGTCAAAAGCCACAGCCCTACCTGAGGCGTTGAGAGATGTGAACACCAGTGAGTTTTCTTTTCCTGACTCGCTAAATACCAAGAAAAAGCAACTTCCCCAAAAACATAGAAACAGAAAGTACCCTTGGATGAACGCAGAGAATTGGTTCCAGCCTACAGTTAGAGATGGGAAGGCGCCCTGAACCATCTAGTACTTCTACTCCTCACCCACCACCCGGACCTTCACACCCACCATTTTACAAATAAGGAAACAGAGCCACAAAGGCTGTGAGAGGATGTGCCTGAGGTCATACGACTTGAGAAGGGTGGCCACGGACTCTGGTCTCCCCTGTCCTTACTTTTTCCACCACAAAACAAGAAGAAGGGGGAAGATGGAGACAGCCCAGACGTGGCCAAGTAGGGAAGAAGGGAAGCAGGAAGCAGGCTCTGGAAGCAGGAACTGAGTAGTGAGAATGACATGGCGTGTGTCAGATTGACATGGTGGCTTCTGAGAGCACTTTGAAAGCTACAGAGAGTGCTAGAGAAGTTATGGCATCCTTGCCTTCTTCCATGTCTTTGGTGTTCCTAAAAGTGAAGGTGGAGGAAAGCCGAAACAGAGGTGCCCATTAGGGTTCACTACCAGGGAGCTGAGCATCCCGTGAAGACCACTTGGTCCCATCCCACATCAAAAGTGGACATTCTCTTTCTCCACCAGCAGGTGTGACCCAGGTGTTAAGCTTGCCTGTTATCCACCCCCACCCCACCCCTAGTGTCCCACTCAGCTCCACCTGTGTCTCCCTGTCCCAAGAGGGCAGACCAACTGGGAGATATGATCAGCACCTGACACCTATTATCCAGGACTTAGAAGTGCAGCCACCCAGGACTGGAGCAGGGGTCAGACACTCAAATGTCTCCAAGAGCCAAACAGCTCAGACTCAGGGACAGAACTGGGGAGACGGTGTTCACTTACTAGATTACGGCATTTCACGATAGTATTGTTGATGGTCTGTGCCTCCTGAAACAAACCCTATTGACATTTCAGTCTTTTTTTTTCTTTCTTCCAGTTCAGTAAGGTTTTCTTTCCCCTACGCATCTTTTCCATATTCTTCTTATGAGTTTTTTATCTGGTGGCATCTCACATTGTATCCTTTCAACAGGCACACTTTGTGTATTAAACATTATAGGAATATTCTTCACTTCTGCCAGGAAATATGCATGCACCCATGTCTCCCGAAGCACATCTCCCTCTTGGCCCCTTTTATTTTTCCACATTTGCTAGAGACATGATTACAAGACATATTTCACTTTTACACAATTCTGTTATAAGAAAAACTACTGCACAAATACAGAACATGGCAACCGACCCTTGAGACAATACAGTATGGAGACAATAGGGTGTGGAAAGGATGCAAATGAGGAGACCTCTGAAGCACCCCCCAATGAGGGGGGCAACTTCAGCTCACTGTGATCATGTGAGAATGCAGGGCTAGCGTGATCAGATTTTATAATTTGTAAAGAGAAACCAAAAACTGGAACTCTTAATCTGAAATCTCCTGATTTTTAAATGCTGGAAACTAATTCAAAACAGTATTTTAAACCGCTTTGTAGGCCAAACCAGACGTGACCTACTGACTTTCAGTTTATGACATCTGTTCTATATTATACAGGTGGGAGCTGCACCAGTAAGACCTGAGTTATTCCCGTTAGTGTGAGCTAATTTGTTCCTACTGGCTCAGGAGATACAGTTTACACACGGGGCCGGCGCAGGGGGCTGTCAACGTTAAGAGTTTATTAATATTATTCATCGTATGAATAGGACAGAGGAGAAGAACCGTTTAATTATCCTAATGTGATGTGACCTGATGAAAACTCTTAGTGACTGGGAGTAAAAAGACTTTTTCAAGATGATAAATGTGTTTATTCCAATTCAACAGACAGTGTGATATCTAGTGATGACCTGGAATGGATAATATCGTCCTTAATAACAAGCAATCCTATGAAAACGAGGAGCAAAACAAGAATGTCACACTGTGAATAGTGTCAACCATATTCTGAAATTCAAGGAAAAACAATGAGAAGAAAAATAAATGAGACATAAACTTGGGACGGAAGAGTCAAGCTTACTATTACTTACAAAAGATATGATTGTCTAGATGAGAAACACTGGCTAATGCACTGAGGAACATTTAGAACTTATGGGAGAGCAGAGTAAAGTAGCTGGACACAAAAATAAATATATGACATTCAGTAGTTTTCTGTACACAGCATTGACCAAATCAAAAAGAGAGCTCATTCATCCCAGCAGCAAAAAAGCCTGAGGATAGGAAATTCAAGGGACCCAGAATAGCCCAAACAATCTTGAAAAAGAAGAAAAAAGTTGGAGGACTCAAGCTCCCTGATTTCAAAACTTACCACAAAGCTACAGATATATTTATATATCAGTGGAATAAAATCGTGAGTCTGGAAATAAACTCTCACATTTACAATCAACTTTTGATGAGAGTGCCAAAACAGTTCAAAGGGGGAAAGAATTGTTTTTTCAAAAATGGTGCTAAGGCAATTGGATACCCATATCCAAAAGAAAAGAGAAGAAAAGAAAAGCAAAGAATGAAAGAAAGAAACTGAATGCCTACTTCACACTTCACATGGAAATTAACTCAAAAGGAATCAAAGACCTAAATGTAAGAGTTAAAACAATAAAACTCTTATAAGAAAACATAGGTGTAAATCTTCATCACCTTGGACCAGGCAATGGTTTTTAAGATATGACATCAAAAGCACAAACAACCAAAGAAAAAAACAGTTAAGGTGGACATCATCAAAATTTAAAACTTTTGTGCTTCAAGGACACCATCAAGAAACAAAAGACAGGGACTTCCCTGGTGGCACAGTGGATAAGACTCCCTGCTCCCAATGCAGGGGGCCCAGGTTAGACCCCTGGTCAGGGAACTAGATCCCACACGCATGCCACAACTAAGGAGCCCATGTGCCATAACTAAGGAGCTGGTGAGCCACAACTAAGGAGCCCTGGAGCTGCAACTAAGGAGCCTGCCTGCTGCAACTAAGACCTTGTGCAACCAAATAAATAAATATTAAAAAAAAAAAAAAGAAACAAAAGACAGCCCACAGAATGGGAGAAAAATTTTGCAAATCATATATATGATAAGAGACTTTAATCTAGAATATATAAAGAACTCCTATAAATCAATAATAAAAAAAACCAATTGAAAAATGAGCAACAGATAAGAATAGATATTCTCCAAAGAAGATATATAAATGACCAACAAGCATGTGAAAATTGCTCAACATCATTAGTCATCAGAGAAAGGCAAATCAAAACCACAGTGGAAATACCACTTCACACCCATCAAAAAGAAAGACTATAACAAATGTTGACAGGAATGTGGAGAATTTGGAACCCTCATACATACACTGCTGGTGGGGATGTAAAACGGTGCAGATGCTTTGGAAAACAGTCTGACAATTCCTCAAAAGGTAAGCTACCATATGATCCAGCAATTCCACTCCTGGGTATATACCAAAGGAAAGTGAAAACGTGCATACGAAAACATATGTACAAATATCTATAGCAGCATTATTTATTAGCCAAAAGGTGGAAACAACACAAATGTCTATCAACTGATGAATGGATAAATAAAATGTTGCATATTCACAAAGTGGAATATTATTTGACCATAAAGAGATGAACCTTGAAAACATGCTAGGTGAAAGAAGCCAGTTACAAAGGAGCACATTCTGAATGATTTCATTTATATGAAATGTTCAGAATAGGCAAATCCATGGAGACAAAGCAAATTGGTGGTTGCCTAGTACAGGGATATTGGAGGAAAATGAGGGAGTGAATGCTAATGGGTATGGGATTTCTTTGTTGTGGTGGAAAAATGTTTAAAAATTGACTGCAATGATGATTGCACAACTCTGAATATACTAAAAACTATTTAATTGTACACTTTCAATGGGTGAATTGTATGGTATGTGAATTATATCTCAATAACGCTGTTATTTTGGGATACAAAAGAAGCCTTGGTTAACAGAAAAACGTTTTATGTTCTGGGATTGGAAAATGATACTATAAAAGATATCCATTCTTACCCGACGGAGTATATAAACATAACACAGTTTCAATCAAAAGAAAGCTTTTGGTGGGAAGAGAAGGAGATTGACAAAATGACTTCACATTTCATCATGAAGCATAATTGTGTGAGAATAGCCAAGAAACTCCCTCAAAAGTTCAGTCTTGAGGGAGGAGTTGCCATCTGAGATATGAAGATGTCCCATGTACCACAGAGTGAAAGAGATTACATTTCTAGGAATCAGTCTCACAAAAATTCTTGTATATGAGAGAGAGAGAGAGAGAGTGTGTGTGCACGCGCACCTGTGTGTGTACATACATACATAGGCTTCTAGATAAAAATTGGCAGACGGTACTGATAAAGGAAATAGTTCCTCCCTTTTTTTTTTTTTTTTTTGTGGTATGTGGGCCTCTCACTGTTGTGGCCTCTCCCGTTGCGGAGCACAGGCTCCAGACGTGCAGGCTCAGCGGCCATGGCTCACGGGCCCAGCCGCTCCGCGGCATATGGGATCTTCCCGGACCGGGGCGCGAACCCGTGTCCCCTGCATCGGCATGCGGACTCTCAACCACTGCGCCACCAGGGAAGCCCCCCCCCCTTTTTAATAATACAGAAATACTGGTCAAAATCTACAGCAAAAAATTTAAATACAAAGCCAAACTAAAAACCAATAAAGTGAAATCTCCCAGATGAACTGATGCAGGAAGTAAAGAGATCAGTGGGGCCAAATTGATCAGTTAGAAACAAACACAAGTATCTGAATGAATTTATTATATGATAAAGAAGATAGGATCAATTATCCAATAAATCAGCTAGGATGACTAATTAAACATTAGGAGAAAAAAGGCAAGTGTGGTTTCTACCTCAAATCTTGTACCTCCCCCCAGTCCTAATTAAAGATCCATATGTAAAAGTTAAAACAAGGGAAGTCCAGAAGAAAAAAAGGAAATATGTATATATCATTGGAATTGTAGCTGGCCTTTTAAAGTGTGATGCCAAAATCAGAAATTATGAAGGAAAAGATTGATTTGCATATAGAAAAATAACTTCTGTACATGAAAAATCACATAAACATTAAATTAAAAGGCAAATGATACACTAGGGCAAAATGTTTGCAGCGAGTATAAAGCATACCATCCAGTGGTCTGAGCAGATTAGACAATTCACCAAAGATATACAAGTAGCTGTAAGCATGTGAAAAATGTTTAACTTTATAAGGAAAAAATGTAAATTTAAACAATGAGATATAAACTTCCATCTGACAACCAGGCACAGATAAGAGAAATTATATTACCCAGAGTTTTCAAACATTTGGAGACCCCAAAGTCTCATAAACTTTCACTGTAAGTATAAATTTGGTATTGAAACATATTAAAGTACATGTACTCTAAAGAGTGTTCAGTAATTCTGCTTGTAGGATTTTATCTGAAGAAAAAAAGAAATAAGTCATTCTTGTATGCCCAGGAATATTAATCATCGGTTTGTTTATAAGAAGTGATAAATTATAAGCAAAATTAGTGTTTAAAAATAGGGAGTTAGTTTTAAATATGATTAATTTTACAATAGTAAAATATTGTGAGCAATTAAATAAGAGTATTATAGAAAAATATTTAATGACATGAAAAGGTGTCCATGAAATATTAAGTTTAAAATGTAGTTTCAAAATAGTATATAACTTTTTGACCTAAAGATTACATTTCTGGGAATCAGTCTCACAGAAATTCTTGTATATGAGAGAGAGAGAGAGAATGGGTGTGGGTGTGGGTGTGTACATACATATATAGGCTTCTAGATAAAAATGGCAGACAATACTGATAAAGGAAATAGTTCCTCCCTCTTAAATAATACAGAAATACTGGGTAAGGACTTCCCTGGTGGCACAGTGGTTAAGAATCTGCCTGCCAATGCAGGGGACACGGGTTCGATCCCTGGTCCGGGAAGATCCCACATGCCGCGGAGCAACTAAGCCCGTGAGCCACAACTACAGAGCCTTCACTCTAGAGCCCGCGAGCCACAACCACTGAGCCCACGTGCCACAACTACTGAAGCCCGCGAACCTAGAGCCCGAGTTCCGCAACGAGAGAAGCCACCGCAATGAGAGGCTCACGTGCAGCAACAGAGAGTAGCCTCTGCTCGCCACAGCTAGAGAAAGCCCGCACGCAGCAACGAAGACCCAACTCAGCCAAAAATAAATAAATAATTTTTCTTTCAAAGAAATACTGGGTAAAGTCTAACAGCAAACAATTTAAATACAAAGCCAAACTAGAAACCAATAAAATGAAATCTCCCAGATGAACAAACATACAGACAAAACAAAAGAAAACAAAACAAAAGAAAACTCACACACACTACAAGAAAGAGGAAAAAAGAAACAGAGAGAAAGTGAGACAAATAGAAACCAAGCTAAAATGGTAGAAACAAGTTAAAAGATATCAGCAACCATAACGAATGTAAGTGGAACAAGGTGACTATTAACAGTCAGAGACTGTTAGATTGGATGAAATAAAATCCAGTTACTTGCAGCTTATATTAATATCTGAGGTATGAAGACACCAAGGTTGAAAGTAAAAGGATGAAAAAAGCAAATACTAACTAAAGAAAGGTGGTCAGTTGACTTAAATTCAGATTAAAATAGACTTAAGTATTATTAGAGTGATACATTCTGGTCGTTTCATTCACCAACAGATAAATCTAAACCTGTACAGAACTAATCTTAAAAATCTAAATAATATATAAAGCAGTAATTAATTCAACCTCATGGAGAAATTGAGAAATGTACCATCATTGTGGGAGAGTTCAGCAAGCCTCTCTGAATTATTACTACTTCAAAAGATAGAATGTAATAAAGCTGTAGAAGATTTAATCAAAAACAAACTGGATTTGATGAACACAGAACCCTGCACTCAGTAATTTAAAAATCACATTCTTCTCAAGCACACATGCAGCAATGACTGAAATCATCACATGCAAGACCACAAAGCAAGTCTTCACAAATTTCAAAGAATTGATGTCATGCAGACCACATTCCCAGACCACAGTGCCATTAAGTTAGATATCAACAACCAAGACAGTTTAAAATTACCATTAAACCTTGATATTTCTGAATAGCCCTTTGGTCAGAAAAAAATCACAATGGAAAAATTTTTTTAATATTTAGAACTGAATGATAATAGAAAATACTACATATCAAAACTTGTGGGATACAGTAAAAGTGGTAAATTGAAGGAAATTTATAGTAAATGCTAATCTGAAAAGAAGAAAGGCTGAAATTCATTAGCTAAGTTTCTAAGAAGTTATAAAAAGGATAATAGAATAAGTCCCCACCCTGCCCCTAAAAAGGGAGATAAAAATAAAAGCCAAAATCAAATAGAAAACAGGGAGAACCAAATAAAACCAAAAGATGGTTCTTTGAAAAGGCAAACACACATCTGGCAAGAGAGATAAGAAATAGAAAGCACAGGAAAATAATATTAGGGTTGTAAAAGGAGATGTAACTACAGACACAGTGAAGGTTATGAAAATTATAATATGATACAATTGTTCAATAACTTCATGCTAATGCATTTTAAAACTTAGATGAAATGGGAATTTTTTTCCTAGAAAAAGTAATAAAACCAACTTAAGAAATAGAAGGCCTACAATTCCGTAATTTATTAAAACATTGAAGCAGTAATCTAAAACCTTTTCACAAAAACAATCTCAGACCCAGGTGACTTTACAGGTGAGTTCTAGCAAACTTCCAAGCAACAGTTCATTCCAAATATATACTGACTGTTTCAGACAACTGAAGAAGAAGGAATAGTCCCCAAGTCATTTTATAAGGGCACCATAACCTTGATATCCAAACTCAATAAAGATAGTAGAAAAAACAAAAATTACAGGCCAATTTTATTTGTGAATCTAGATGCAGAGATATTAGGAGGCTGAAAATGACTATGTATTATGACCACTTGGGTTTATCCCAGGAATGCAAGGGTAATTTGACACTAGAAAATTCTGTGGTGTCATTCATGATCTAAAGAGTGTAAAAGGAGAAACATTGTGTAATTATCTGATTGGATACTGAGAAGGCATTTGGTAAAATTCTCAATTTATGGGGAAAAAAAAAAGGTCTTAGAAAACCAGGAATAGAACTTCCTTAACCTGAAATAAGGTATCTATCAAATGCTTATAATAAACAAACAGTTTTAATAAGAAAATATTGGAAGCGTCCTCTTTAAACAGGCACAAGCTACAACATAGATGAACCTTGAAAACTTTATTCTAAGTGAAATAAACCATTTACAAAGGATCCCATATTGTGTGATCCTATTTACATGAAATGTTCGGAATGGGCAAATTCATAGAGACAGAAAATAGTAAATTGGTGGTTGCTTAAGGATAGGATGGTTGGGAAAATGGGAATTGACTGCTGATGGGTATGGGGTTTCTCTTTTGGGGTGATGAAAATGTCTATTTTAGTAATGGTTGCACCACTCTGACTATACAAAAAAACCATTTAGCTGTATACTTTAAATAGGTGAGTTGTATAGCCTGTGAACTTTATCTCAGTAAAGCTGTTTTTGAAAGAGTAGTTAATGAGTTATCGGATGTTGCCAAGAACAGTAAATTTGAAATAAAAACATCTGGATTCAGAAAAAAAGAATCAGGTATAGATAAGCAACAGGGAATTGTACCCATTATTTTGTAATAGCCTATAATGGAATAGAATCTGCAAAACATGGACCCTTTTGGCAGCCCAGTGAAGCCTATGGACCCTATTTCAGGATAATGTTTTTAAGTGCATAAAATAGAACACATAAGACTCAAAAGAAAACAATTATATTGTATTACAGCTTCAATATAAATAAAAACAAATTGGAAGTCTGATAATATATGTGCTTCTTTATTAATGTGCTAAATAACATGCTCCAGGGGCAGAGATAATTGCTGGCATAGTTTCAAAGTAGTGATAAACGTAAATGATATTTCTGCAACAACTGTAACGTGATATAAAAATACTTGTTAATTTATTGGTGATAAAGTCACAGTTTCTGTTTATCGGCACCCCTGTGGTTGGTTGCATACATCCGTTATTGAAGGAAATGCTCGATTTCAGTTGGCAGTGATTGAAAATGAAGATGTATATTTTTCCCCTCTAATTCAGCAACTCCAGGTTAAGAACGCTGAAGTGTGAATGGAGACTTACTCCCACTAGAGGGTGCTGGTATTTTAGAAAGAGGAGTTTATGCCTTTAGCTGAGGGAGAGTATAAACTACCCATGACAGAGTCTCCTGCCCTTTTCTCTGCCCAGACCTCACAGCCTCAGACCACCTCCTCCTCGCCTTCCACCCACCTCCAAACCCTCACAGGCACACTCTGTTGACGGTGGAGGTATAACTCTTGGTGTAATTGTCTGTGACATACACAGAGGCTTCCTGGGCATGAACCACCTGCCAGCCAGCACTCAGAGGGGTTTGCCAACACAGTGGGTGCCACTCAAGGCTGCCTGGGTCTAGGTCCTTGGCTGTAATGATAGTCCTGACTCCAGGCCAGCAGGGCCAAAAAATAACCCGTAGGAATATCACAGTCTCTGGTTCCAGTGCCAGCTGCTCAGGCCCTGCCATCTATCCATCTGTGGCTGGTGGGGTGCCAGGCCTCACAGGGGCAGCATCTGATGAAATCTAAGGAGGACCAGTAGCCTTCTAAGTGTTTTCTGTGTAACATGTCATTTAATCCACTAACAACCTTAAAAAGTCAGTACTATTATTATCTCCACTTTAGAGATGAGGAAATGGACGTCCAGAGGCTAAATAACTTGCCTAGATTCAAATGTTAAGTACATGGCAGGGCTGGGGTTTCTAAAGCAGGTGGGCTGGGGTCTGTTCCTTAACTACTCACACTGCCTCTCAAATGATTTCAAAGCTGATAAAGGCAAGATAAAGACTTTCCTCAAAAAACATAAACTTAGAGTGTTTATCACCACTATATCTGCCTTACAAGAAATGCTAAAAGGGGTTCTTTAAGTCAAAACAAAAGGACACTAATTGGTAACATGAGAACGTGTGAAAATATATAACTCACTGGTAAAATAAATCGTCAGATTTAGGATACTCTAATACTGTAATATGGTGGTGTGTTAACCACTTAATTCTAGTATAAAGGTTAAAGGATAAAAGTATTTAAGATAGCTGTGGCTACAATACTTTGTTGATGAATACAGAATATTACAATATGTAAACGAGGAAATCGAAAACTAAAATGGGGGGAGGGAAGTAAAAGGGTAGAGTTTTTGTATGCATTTAAAGGTAAATTGTTAACAGCTTAAAATAGACAGCTATATCTGTAAGATGTTTCAAGTAAGCCTCAAGGTAACCACAAAAAAAATCCTATAGTAGATGCATGCAAGATAAAGAGAAGGAAGTCAAAGTATACTACTCCAAAAAAATCATCAATTCACAAAGGAAGACAGCAAGAAAGGAAGAAGAACAGGAGACCTACAAAACAGCCAGAAAACAATTAACAAGATGGCAATAGTAAGTCCTTACCTATCAATAATTACTTTAAATATAAATGGATTAAATTCTCTAATCAAAAGGAATAGAGTGGCTGGATGGATTTTTAAAAAAAAGACTCTATTCTGCCTATAAGGGACTCACTTCTGCTTTAAGGACACACATAAGCTCAAAGTGCAGGGATGGAGAAAGATACTTCATGCAAATGGAAACTAAAAGAGAGCAGGGGTAGTCAAACTTATATCAGACAAAATGGATTTTAAGTCAAAAACTGTAACAAGAGACAAAGAAGATCATTATATAATAACAAAGAAGTCAATTCATCAAGAGGATTTAACAATTGTTAAATATATGTGCACCCAACATCAGAGCACCTAAGTATATTAAGTAAATATTAACAGACCTGAAAGGAGTAGTAGGAAAGAATACAATAATAGTAGGGGACTTCAGTACCCTACTTTCAACAATGGATCAATCATCCAGACAGAAAATCAGTAAGGAAACATTGGACTTGAGCTATACTTTAAACCAAATAGACCTAACAGTTATATACAGAACATTCCATTCAACAGCAGCAGAATGCAAATTCTTCTCAAGTACCCATAAAACATTCTCCAGGATGTTATGTTACAAAACAAGACTTACCAAATTTTAAAAGACTGATATCATACCAAGTATCATTTCCAACTACAGTGGTATGAAACTAGAAATTACTAACAGAAAGAAAACTGGAATACTCACAAATATGTGGAAATTAAACAGCACACTCCTGAACAATCAGTGGGTCATGATAAAATCAAAAGGGAAATAAAAAATATTGAAACAAATGAAAATGGAAACACAACATGCCAAAAGTGATGGGATGCAGCAAAGGCAGTGGTAAATGCCTACATTTTATAAAAGCTCAAATAAACAGCCTAACTTTACAAACTAAGCCCAAAGTAATCAGAAGGAAGGAGACAACAAAAATCAGAGTAGAGATAAATAAATTAAATAGGAAAGCAATAGAGAAGATCAACAAAACTAAGAGTTGTTTTTTTAAAAAAATAAACAAGACTGCTTAGTTAGACTTACCAAGAAAAAAAAGAGAGAGGACTCAAATAAAATTATAAATGAAAGATGAGACATTACAGTTGATACTACAGAAATACAAAGTCTCATAAGAGACTATGATGAACAAATTGAACAGCCTAGAATTCATAAATAAATTTCTAGAAACATACAACCTACCAAGTCTGAATCAGGAAGAAGTAGAAAATCTGAACAGACCAATAACTAGTAAGGAGGTTTAAGCAGTAATTAAAAACCTCCCAACAAAGAAAAACCTAGGACCAGATGGCTTCATGGGTGAATTCTACCAAACATTTAAGGAAGAATTAATGCCAGTCCTTCTCAAACTCATTTTATGAGGCCAGCATTACCTTAATACCAAATCCAGACAGGGATACTACAAGAAAAGAAAGAAATTGAAGAAAACACAAATAAATGGAAAGATATCCTGTGTTCACGGATCAGAAAAGTTAATATTGTTTCAATATCCATAATACCTAAAGCCATCTATAGATTCAGTGCAATCCCTACCAAAATACCAATGGCATTTTTCACAGACATAGAAAAAAAAATACTAAAATTCTTATGGACCTGCAAAAAACTCCAAATAGCCAAAGCAATCTTGAGAAAGGAGAATGAAGCTGGAGGCATCACAATTCCTGATCTCAAAATGTATTACAAAGGTATAATAATCAAAACAGTATCGTACTGGCATAAAAACAGACACGTGGATGAATGAAACAGAGAGCTCAGAAATAAACACACACCCATATGGTCAACTACTATTTGACAAGGGAGCCAAGAATAATCAATAAGGAAAGGATAGTTTCTTCAATAATAGTGCTGGAAAAGCTGGATATTCACATGCAGAAGAATGAAATTGGACTCCTATCTTTCACTACACACAAAAATTAACTCCAAATGGATTAAAGACTTAAACATAAGACCTGATACCATACAACTCCTAGAAGAAAGCATAGGGGAAAGCTCCTTGACATCAGTCTTGGATTTTTGGAAATTTTTGGATGACTTTTTAGATATGACATTAACAGTATAAACACCAAAGCAAAAATCAACAAGTGGGACTATATCAAACTAAAAAGCCCAGCAAAAGAAACAACAACAAAAATAAAGGGCAACCTACAAAATAGGACAAAATATTTGCAAACCACCCATCTTTAAAGGGGCTAATGTCCAAAATATCCAAGGAACTCATACAACTCAATAGCAATAAACAATCAGATTTTTTAAATGCGCAGAAGACTTGGATAGACATTTCTCCAGAGAAGACATATAGATGGCCAACAGGTATATGAAAAGATGTTCAACATCACTAATCGTCAGGGAAATGCAAATCAAAACCGCAGTGAGATAGCACCCCTCATCTGTCAGAATGGCTACTGTCAAAGAGACAAGAGATAACAAATGGGGAGAATATGGAGAAAAGGCAACCCTGGTGTACTGTTGGTGGAAATTTAAATTGGTACAGCCACTATGGAAAACAGTATTCAAAAAATTAGAAATAAAAGTACTATATGAGGGGTGGGGGAAATGAGATTTTTGTCTAAGGGTACAAACTTTCAATATATGATAAATGTATTCCGGGAATCTAAGGTAGGGCAAGGTGACTATAGTTCTCAATACTTTATCGTATACTTGAAAGTTGTTAGGAGAGTAGAGCTTTAATTTTCTCATCATAACAACAACAATAATAGCAACAAAACGGTAATTGTGTGAGATGAAGGATGTGTTAACTAACCTTATTGTGATAAGTATTTCATGACGTACGTGTATCAGATCATCACATTGTACATCTTAAACTTACATAATATTGTATGTCAATTATATCTCAATAAAGCTGTGGGAAAATTAATTTTTTTAAAAAAGGATACAACTCAGGTTTCCCTGGTGGCACAGTGGTTGAGAGTCCGCCTGCCGAGGCAGGGGACATGGGTTCGTGCCCCGGTCCGGGAAGATCCCACATGCCACGAAGCGGCTGGGCCTGTGCTCCGCAACAGGAGACGCTACAACAGTGAGAGGCCCGCGTACTGCAAAAAAAAAAAAAAAAAGCTACAACTCTTAGAGGAAAACGTAGGAAAGACACTTTGACATAAACCACAGCTAGATCTTTTTTGACCCACCTCCTACAGTAACGGAAATAAAAATAAACAAAGGGGACTTAATTAAACTTACAAGCTTTTGCACAGCAAAGGAAACCATAAACAAGACAAAAAGACAACCCTCAGAATGGGAGAAAATATTTGCTAATGAAACAACAGAAAAAGGACTAATCTCCAAAATATACAAACAGCTCATGGAGCTCAATATCAAAAAAACAATCCAGTTAAAAAATGGGTGGAAGACCTAAATAGACATTTCACCAAGAAAGACATACAGGTGGCCAAGAGGCACATGAAAAGATGCTCAATGTCACTAATTATTAGAGAAATGCAAATCAAAACTGCAATGAGGTATCACCTCATGCCAGTGAGAATGGCAATTATCAAAAAATCTAGAAACAATAAATGCTGGAAAGGGTGAGGTGAAAAGGGAACCCTGCTGCACTGTTGGTGGGAATGTAAATTGATAGAGTCACTATGGAGAACAGTATGGAACTGCCTTAAAAAACTAAAAATAGGGGGCTTCCCCGGTGGCGCAGCGGTTGAGAGTCCACCTGCCGATGCAGGGGACACGGGTTCGTGCCCCGGTCCGGGAAGATCCCACATGCCGCGGAGCGGCTGGGCCTGTGAGCCGTGGCCGCTGAGCCTGCGCGTCCGGAGCCTGTGCCCCACCACGGGAGAGGCCACAGCAGTGAGAGGCCTGCGTACTGCAAAAAATAAATAAAAAAAAAAAAAAAAAAAAAAAAAAAACTAAAAATAGAACTACCATATGACCCATCAATCCCACTACTGGGCATATACCCTGAGAAAACCATAATTCAAAAAGAGTCATGTACCACAATGTTCATTGCAGTACTATTTACAATAGCCAGGACATGGAAGCAACCTAAATGTCCATCGACAGTTGAATGGATAAAGTAGGTGTGGCACATATATACAATGGAATATTACTCAGCCATAAAAAGAAACAAAATCGAGTTATTTGTAGTGAGGTGGATGGACCTAGAGTCTGTCATACAGAGTGAAGTAAGTCAGAAAGAGAGAAACAAATACCATATGCTAACACATATATATGGAATCTAAAAAAAAAAAAAATGGTACTGATGAACCTATTTGCAAGGCAGGAATAAAGAGATAGACATAGAAAATGGACTTGAGGACATGGGGTGGGAGGGTGAAGCTGGGGTGAAGTGAGAATAGCATCGACATACGTACACTACCGAATGTAAAATGGTTGGCTTGTGGGAAGCAGCAGCATAGCACAGGGAGATTGGCTCCGTGCTTTGCGATGACCTGGAGGGGTGGGATAGGGAGGGTGGGAGGGAGGCTCAAGAGAGAGGGGATATGGGCTTCCCTGGTGGCGCAGTGGTTGAGAGTCCGCCTGCCGATGCAGCGGACACGGGTTCGTGCCCCGGTCCGGGAAGATCCCACGTGCCGCAGAGCGGCTGGGCCCGTGAGCCATGGCCGCTGAGCCTGCGCGTCCGGAGCCTGTGCTCCGCAACGGGAGAGGCCAAAACAGTGAGAGGCCCGCGTACCGCAAAAAAAAAAAAAAAAAAAAAAAAAAAAAAAGAGGGAGGGGATATGGAGACGTATGTATGCATGTGGCTGATTCGCTTTGTTTGTTGTGCAACAGAAACTAACACAGTATTGTGAAGTAATTATACTCCAATAAAGATCTATTAAAAAAAAAAAAAAGGATACAGTTTTCTGAGTCAAATGACCTGAGTCTAAATGCTGGCTCTGCCACTTTGTAGCTGTGGGACTTTGGGATAATGACTTAACCTCTCTATGCCTCAGTGGCCTCCTTTGTGAAACGGGGCTGACAATACCTTATTTCATAGCATTGTGGGCATTAGAAGCACTGATCCCGGTAGTAAAGTTCCTAGAACAGGCTGGGCGCATAGTGAATGATCCATAAGTGT
The DNA here is from genome assembly GCF_963924675.1 of Phocoena phocoena. NCBI lineage: Eukaryota > Metazoa > Chordata > Mammalia > Artiodactyla > Phocoenidae > Phocoena > Phocoena phocoena. The sequence goes on from NC_089237.1 coordinate 52,221,791, forward strand.
TGGCTATTGTTAGGATTTTCTGACCACTCCAACCTGCTATCTGACTTCAGGCCTTCCCCTGGGCTGTTTCCGCCACTGGGAAGGCTCTTCCCCGCTCTCTTCACCTGGCTAACACCTTCTCATCCCTCAGGTTTCAACATGATGTCACCTCCTCCGTGATGCCCCAGTCCCCAGTCCCCTGTCCCACCCCAGCCTTTGTGATATACTCCTTCACGTGGCTCTTGTAATGCTGATCTCAGCTGCAATCACATAGCTGTTTGTGTTATTGTTTACTGAATGCCTATCTTGTCCCCATAGACTGTACATCTTAGGAGAACAGGAACTGTGTCTGCCAGGTTCCCACTGCACCCAGAATGCCTGGCATACAGGAGATGGTCACCGAATGTCTAGTCACTGGATACACCATGAAGGCTTACGGCTGCAGGTGCACGGATGCCGCAGTGAGGAGCCATCTGGACTGTTTTCTGCAGAGCAGAAATACACCGAGTTACAGGCTTCTGACAGTTTCGTTTGATGACGGGAAGGCTCCTGGGCCCTCCAGCTGCCCTTTTAAGACCAGAGAGTCTGGGAGGGAATTCTTGAGGCGTCAAAACCTGTGTCGTAGATGACCAGCTGGCCCCGAGACATCAATCGGCAGGAGTGATGGAATGTGTTCGGAAAGATGCAGCTGCCCTGCTCAGGAGAGATCCAGTCTTGCTTTGCTAAACCAGCTGAATTCCAGGAATACCAGCAGGGGGATTGGGTCATGTCTTACCTGCCTCTTGAGACAAACAAGCTGAAAGCTGGGGTGGGGAGGCGGGGGCTGGTGCCATAGCTGCCTAGAGAAAGGAAGGGCCGGATGCAAGGACCGGAAAATGCCCCATAGCAGGTGGAGGTGGACATAATTAATGGAGCTAGTGAGCAAGCCTGTACATGCCAGTATGTCAAAATCTTGTCCCCAGGAGCCCTGGGCTTGCTGGCCCCATCCCTGAGAAAGCAGAACAAGAATAGCTTGAGATTGACATGCCAAGCAAATGTACAGCAGGAAGTCCTCATAAGCCAGGGGTTTGCTCAGAGGCCCTGGCCCCTGTGGCTAAAATCAGGATTATGTCTCTGCTGATTTACTTCCCAGCTGGGTTTTAGGAAAAGCCTCAAACAGACCACTGGGTTGTGCCCGAGATTGGCAGGCGAGACCAACCTTCCTCCTCAGGCCTCCTCTTCCTGGACAAGGAAGGGAGACACTCAGAGGAAACAGCCGCATCCCACAGCCTCCCTCTCTCTGGAACCCCCTTCGAGTCCCCACTCTGGTCCCAGCCAAGTGTATTTGTGTAGACTAGAGAAAAGCCAATGCCTTTGACAAGTTGAGCCCTAAGCAGATCGAGTGCTAGCTTTGCTGGAAATGCCCAAAGCAATTTTGACCCTGGACCAGTGGTTCTCAGTGGAGATGCTATTGTTCCAATTGGAAATTTGTGGTGAAGTGGTTTTGGCTGTCACAGTGATGGGGGACACTCTCCTGTTTAGTAGTCAGAAGCCAGAGGTGCAGACATCTGCAGTGCACACTGGGGACAATCACAACACAACTTCCCGTACAACTTTTAAATGTCCCACTGGACGTTCATAAAGACGAAAAACCATCTGTGCCCCGAGCCTAATTTTATTTTGTCTGTGAACACAAAGGATTTGTTTTGTTTTGTCTTGATTCACAGTTTTTACACATACTAACATTTCCAGGAAGGCAACTTGACCCACAACTGCTGACCACTTTGGAAAATCACGCTGCCCAGGGCAACGCCACTCTAGGTGTTTGAACCACCAGAGCGATACACCCCTATCAGGTGCCATTTGTTCCCGCGGTCCTCTTGGTAATTCTATTCAGAGCATTTGCCTATTGAAATGCAGTTATTTGACTCTACCTGACTTTCTTTTTCTTTCTTCCTTATATTACCATCAGGGCATGGTATTGACACAGAGGAGAAATTTTGTGTTATTTGTATTGTCTAGAAATTTCATTTCAGGATGATAAGGGGGACTGTTACCAGATGTGTGTAATAAAAAGGAGGAGGATGCTGTGGGGAAACACACATGGGCCTCACCGCCTTGGTTGGATGGCAGCACCTGAGCTGGTACGGATCTAACATTTTACCCAGACCATGCGTTTTATTTGTACACATGCGCTGGTTTCTCTGGATAGGAGAGAATTTTTTTCCAGTGAGTGGCACCGATTAGAGAAATTTGCCGCACTGTAGGTGATATTACTATGTATAGTTCACAGATGGAATCGCAACCACCGCTCTCCTTCCATGGTTTATCAAAGTCCAGAGTTAACCGTGCAAGGGACCCAGGGGGCCACTTTCGTTGTCCGAAGTGGTGCGATTGCGCCACCTAGTGTGACATAGGAAAGTAGCAGGTCTGTGCTTGACCCTGCCGATGGATAATAATACCCCAGTAGTATCATCAGCTGACACTTATGATAGCCTACCACGTGCTATCATTTTACATATATTAACTCATTTAATCCTGCCATAATCCTAATTAAATAGGCACTGTTATCCCCATTGTGCACAGGGGGAAACTGAGGAACAGGGAAGGTAAGTGAATTGACTATGTCGGGTAGATAGTGAGAGGCAGGGCTGGGATTTGAACCCTGGAGGCCTGGCTCTACAGTTGCTACCTTTTTTTTTTTTTTTAATTTATTTTTGGCTGCATTGGGTCTTCGTTGATGCTTGTGGGCTTTCTCTAGCTGCAGTGAGCGGGGGCTACTCTTTGTTGCGGTGCGCAGGCTTCTTTTGTAGTTGTGGCGCACGGGCTTAGTTGCTCCGCAGCATGTGGGATCTTCCAGGACCAGGGCTCGAACCCGTGTCCCCCGCATTGGCAGGCAGCTTCTTAACCACTGCACTACCAGGGAAGCCCTACAGTTGCTACTCTTAATAACTGTGCTATGGGCTTGCAAGTGACTGCTTTCTTGGGAGACCCTAATCGGAGAGCTAGACTACTGAGTCTGCAGGGCTACCTGCAGCCATTTGGAGGATTTCCAAAAGAGAGGAAGAATAGAAAGTTAATACCTATCTTAGGACAGATCCAGAAAAGTCTTACCTTTGTATGGGCCATGGAAATCTTGGTGTGTAAGTGTGAAGAGGGTGCTTCATTCCTTGGGCAGATTGTAGGGCTCTGAATCCCCCAGTTATACTGTAAGCTTCATGAGAACACAGACACGGTAAGTATTTTGTAATAGAACATCTGTATTGAGATACAATTCACATACCATACAATTCATCCATTTAAAGTGCTTTTAGTGTATTCACAGAGCTGTGTAACCATCACCACAATCAATTTTTATCCCCAAAAGAAAGCCCACTCCCATTAGCACTGCCCCCAACCCCCAGCCCCAGGCAATCACAAATCTATTTTCTACCTCTATGGACTTGCCTATTCTAGACATTTCATAGTGAGTGGAACCATATAATATGTCACCTTTGGTGACATTTCTTTCATTTGGCATACTGTCTTCATCCATGTTGTCTCATGTATTAGTACTTCATTCTTTTTATGGCTGAATAATACTGTATTATATGGATATGCCACATTTTATTTGTCCGTTCATTAGTTGATGAACATCTGGATTGTTTCCACTTTGGGGCCACTGTGAGTAATGCTACTATGAATATTTGTGTACAGGTTTCTGTGTGGACGTATGTTTTCATTTCTCTTGAGTATATACCTGGGAGTTGAACTGCTGGATCCTATGGTAACTGTCTGTTTAACCTTTTTAGGAACTGCCAAGACTTTTCCAATGGCTGCACCAATTTTTTCCATTCCCACCAGGGATGCATGAGGGTTCCAGTTTCTCCACATCCTTGCCCACACTTGTCATTATCTGTCTTTTCTTTTATAGCATCCTAGTTGGTGTGAAGTGGTAGCTCACCGTGGTAGGGCCATTGCTTTTTAGACTCCCGGGTCGTTGAAGCTGGATGGGACCACAGCAATCATGTAGCCCAATTCGTTCATTTTACAGGTGACACAGTGAATGTGAAGAGAGAAGGGACTAATCCTAGGGCACAATTAGTAAAGAAGGCAGTAATACAGCCCATATATTTTTTTTCTTTTAAGAAAGTAAACTAAAGCCAGCTGGCCCCCCAAAGATGAAAGGCTCTGAATGATGTTAGTCTCTAAAACCTAGGAGAAATTTCTGCAACTATAAAAATCAGAAGATGATGAATCGGTTTCAGTCGTGTGAGAAATTAATCAAAATAAGCAACGCAGGAATGAGGAAGACGTTTACATAAAATAACGAAGACAGAAAACCTGAGTTAACTACTAATGCAGTTTGAAATCTCAACAAATGTCAAAAAATAATTTTTGAAAGAGAAGACACATGATGTAAACTTTTAATAATGGCCTGAAGCTAGAATCGCAGTTTATGCCTGCAAACGTGTGCCCTGCAGCGGCGGTGAGGTCGGCGGAGGGTCCCCAGGTGCCGGCCGCGCGCGTGAACTCGCCCCCCTGAGCTCGGAGGAGGCACCGGGAGAGAGGGTTACTCTCTGCGCGTCCCGGGCCGACCCCTGCTTCTCGCCTGCTGAAGGTGGAGTTCCTTCAACCTTCCCTCGGGTCCTCTTAAACTTTTGTTTCAGGAGTGTGAATATCACATTTCCCTAGTTTCAAGTGGCGACAGTTCTCTATTTTATCGCTTCAGTCATTTCAGCGGTGACTGGGGGAGGCGTGTCACTCGCCATCTTGGATCAAGGGCGAGAGGACCAGTTTCGCTCGGACTTAAGGCGCGTCCTGGCGTGATGACAGTGGGGACCGAATCGGAAGTCCTCGGACAAGACTTCTCAGTCCTCGCCTCTTCCCTCCCCCACCCTCAGCATCCGGCCAAAGAGAGATTCCTCCATCCACCAAAGCTGGAGTGGGTAGGATGGGTGCCTTCCTCTTCAGCATCCTTGGGTCCCAAATCACACCCATCCTGTTCTCCGCTGGAGCGGGCGCGGCGGGGCGCCGAGTGGGAGCGAGCGGCTGGGCTCTGCCCGGGGCGGGCTGGGGAGCACGGAGCCGGGAGGGCCCGGCCGGCTTGACACCACCTGGCGGAGTCTCGGGGAGGAGTCTTAAAGGCGCGCGCTCTCCGCGCCCAGCGCACTCCAGCTGGAGCCGCCGAGAGCTCGCCTCCCTCTCCCGCCCGGCGCCTCGGGAGGTAAGTGCGGTCCGCCGAGCCGGAGTCGGGGCCCGGTGGGGTGCCCGGGCCTCCGCGCTCAGGAAGCTTCGGCCGGGGCCACGGTGGCCGGGCGGTACCCAAGTTGTTTGAAGGCCTCGGAGGGCAGCTGGAGCGGCGAGCGCCTGGTAGGGGACGGAGGGGCGGCCTCGGGCCGGGGCCGTCTGGGGGCGGCCGTCCCTGGCGATGATGCCGGGGAGTTACCGGCGCGCGGCGCACGTTCCAGCCTCGGCCCCGCGCCCCGCTCACTTGGCGCGCTCCGGCCGCGCCCCGGCGAGCCCAGCCCGCTGGAGCCGCCACCCCCGCTCCGCGCCTTGCCGCACGCCCCGGGCCCCGGCAGCCCGCTCGCCCCGCGGTCGCGCCCGGTCACGCCGGCAGGTCGCGCTCGGCGGCCGGCCAAGCCCTCCCCGGCCCCGCCGCGCCCGCGCCAGCGCCTGCGCCCCGGGCCACCCCGCCCGGCCTCTCGGCGCTGCGCCCCTCGCCTTCCCCAGCTCCAGTCGCTCGCTATTTTCACACCTCCCGGTGCCCCGGCCCCGGCGCCTGATTCAGTGCTTAGTAATTAATTTGGCGTTTCAGAATGGTCAGCGGGCTGGATAATGGGCGCATTCATCCCCCGGGCTAATCTGAACAGAGGTGGGAAGAAAGGCTTTCACAGACAGAAAATGCCATTCGCTGAGCGCTCAAAGGGGCTGTCACTCCCTGAATAAATCGCCGCCGCGCCCGCCGGCTCCTCTGGCCATTTCCATACAGCCCGGCCCGCGCCGCGGACCCGCCGGCCTCGGCCTCGGCTCCCGGGAATCACTCACTCGACTGCCTTCGACGGGAAAGTCGAGCGAGAGCGAGACCCAGGCGGGGCCCTAGGGGAAACGGGGAAGCAGGGGGTTCGGGGTAAGGCCGCAGGGGACAAAGAGCTTGATTAGAAAATCAAATGCTAAACTAGAAGGAGGCGCAGCTAATCCGAGGCGCGCACTTTGGAGCTGAGCTGGGAGAGCGTCCGTCCCAAACCCCGAGGTTCGCAAAAGAGGACCCGCGGCCCAGAGCCGTCCGCGGCTGCCTGAGGTCACACAGCAAGCTTCTGGATCCCAAATTGCAAATGGAATCCAGTGCGCAAGCCGAGATCGTAGAGACAGGGCCCGCTGGTGCAGTCCGGACCCTCACCAGACGTTTGATTTCGGGTTCCCCGCGACAACAGCTCTTCGCCTGCGGGGCTGGGGATGTGACACCGTGCCCTTCCCCGCCTCCAGCTTGCCACTTCTAATGGGACCCTAGGGTCTGCCCCGGAGCATCAGCTGAGCGGGTGACGGCGGCTTTATCCTCTCACCATGAGTCGCCCCGGCGAATGTTGGTCACAAACGTCTGCGCGCTCTGAAAGCTGGAGCCTCCTCCTGGCGGCGCCCCCTTCCCTCCGGCGAAGGAGGATTGTGCGCTGCAGACGCAGCCCTAACCGCGACGACGGCGCCCCGACGGCGCCCCCAGCCCGGCTGCGGAGCCTCGGGGTGGGCAGGGTGGACTTGGCTCTCTCCAGGGTGAAGCTCCTGGCGCTTGATTTTCCTGCGGTGGGGGGCGGGGGCGCTCACCGCGCGTCCAGCTCGCGGGGCCGATTTGGCCCTGGGCCCTTCCGCCCAGTGGGACCTTCCCGTCGGGGGAAGAGAAGGAGCTCTGGCCCTAAGGTCCAGCCTCAGCGGGGTTGAGAGGCTGGAACAACAAGGGAAGTAGCTAGCGCGGGAAGAGACGTTTCTGGAATGGCCAGATGGGTGTCCCAGGGTGTGTCTGGGATCGAATCCCGGCCAGTCACTCACCAACTTCTCAGCAGTCCCTCCTCCCTTCTGAGTCTCAGTTTCCTTGTCTGCAAAGCAAGGACGAAATGAGATCACACTTGGCGCCAAGTGCAGGGCCCTCGGTGGAAGGGTTCCACACACCACTCACAGCCCACCAGCAGCACGCTCCCCGGGCGCCTCCCCAAGTATTCACCAACACCTCTCCTCAGAGTTGAAGGACTCTGTCGATTTTTTCTCGGGCTGCTCCCACCTTTGCTGCTTCTGGGTTCTGGTAGCCAACTCTCCGTGAAACCACTCATTCTAAGAGCTGGAAGGGGCCTTTCAAAGATTCTCAGTCCATTGTACAGATGGGGATACTGAGACCCAAAGTGGCTGGCAGGTGTCATCCAGCTAGTCAGTAAGAGGACTTGAACTGGTGAGGATTTTCATGCAGAGAAGTGAATCTCAAACCCTGAGCATCAGCTCCCCCATCCCCACCCGCAAGCTTCTGTAGGCCTGGGGAGGGGCCCAGAAATCTACATTTTCCACAAGCTTCCCAAAGCCTTTCCACCCTGGTGGGATAGAAACTATATTTAGGGAAATCCAGCCCAAACTGGGCTCTTTCCTCAGCAGCCCCTTCCGTCCCAGGACCGCAGCGCCCGCCGCCCCCCCCCCCCCGCTTTCTGTGGTTCATATTTAATGGGCAGAACAGCCTTTACTGTCTCCCACCCCCCACTGGAGGCCAGTGGTGGGTGGGGTGTACCTCCAGGAGATGCCTCGGGACCCCCTGAATGTGCAGCCTATACGGCATCAGCTGTGGGGGAGCTGAGTACCCCGCCAGACGAGGAATGGTCCAAGTGGGCCGCGGGCTGACTGGGCGTTGGACCCCCAATCCTAGGGGGCTCCTCTAACCAACGCGCTTTCACAGCTGGACCCAACTCTGTGCATGGCAGGCCCCACACAGACAGTACCAATGTGCCCAGGGGCCCCTCTTAGCCAGGCAAACCCGGCCCACGCCAGGGCCAGAGCAGCCCGTCCTGAGCCGTCCGCAGCTGTGCCAGCAATAACCCAGGTGCGAGCCGTAGCCCAGAACAGCCGACACCTGCCCTTCACCAGGCTGGGGCTCAGAGGAGAGAAGGTGTGAAGGGGCACAGGGGGAAGGCCTGGAAGAGTGGAAGAAAGTCGGGGGTGGGGCGGGGGAGAAGCTGTTAGGAACAGAGGGGGGCCGGGAAGGGGACGAGTCCCTACTTATGTAAGCCGTTTGTAGCTGCGGATTGTAAAACTGGTCAGGATTCTCTGGAGTAATTCATAGTGTTTGGACAAGACAAACATTGTTCTGCTTTAAACAAACCTCCAGAAAGGTCAGGCTGGTTCATCCCTGTGCTGCGAGTTGCTGAGACTATCCAGATGATGAGAAAATCAGATCCTAGCCGAGGGGGCCCAGGCAGAAGGCAGCCGTGAGCCCTTTGGATCCAGGGTGAGGGCACCCAGCCCAGGGAGGGTCCTTGGTTCCCGCTGCAGAGGCCTGGCTCCAACTCTGCAGCCAGGAGACGTGGCGTGTGTGTGTGTGTGGTGTGTGTGTCACAGGTTAGGGTATGTTGACGATGCCAGGATCATCTGAGTTCTTGAGCAAGGCCAACGTGACCTGCAGTGTGAATCTTCTTCATGTGGGTGGAGAGTTACTGGGAATCAAAGGCTCACGGAGAGAGAATTCGGTCCTCTGACCTCAGGTCCAGATAGGCTCCTGGACACCAAGAAGTCTCCGCTCCTTCCCCAGGGACGCCCTGTCTGGGCCCCTCAGTGTTCCTTTAGCAAACGTTTCTTGAGTGTCCACTGTGTGCCAAGCTCTGTGCTAGGTGTTGGGCAAATAGTAGTGAGCGAGAAAGATGTTACCCCCAGTCGTGGAGCCTACAGTCTGCCTTTCCCTCCCTCCCCGGTATTCCCCAAGAATAGAATCTTCTCACAATTTCCCTTCTAGCCTCTCCACCACCACCATCGCCTCAACAAGCTCCCTGGCTGAGACCCAGCAGACCAGTTCCCAGGCCAGGCCTGGCAGCGAGCACAGTGTTCTGTAAATGTGAGCTGCCGTCCTAATCGCGATCATGACTGTGGTCGTGACGATGGCTGTGGTTGTGATTATGGCTGTGACTGTGATTATGGTTGGCTGTGATTACGACTGTGGTTGCCGTTATGAGACTCCACTCTTGACCCCAAGCTGAAGTGGATACTTTCTATGGATACTTCTTATTCATGCCTGTTGACTTATTTATGAACAGTATTGACGTGCATTAACACCAAAGTCCAGTCTTTCTGTAGTGCTAGTTGTCACCGTCCTATACATGAGCTTCTGTTGCCCGGGGCAGTTTGTCATCCTCTCAAGAGGGTAGCATCCCTGTCGTAACCATGGTGATGGTAGAGGCACTGGGTTAACTGGTTCCACAGGACTTTATGAAAATTATATTTGTCTAGGGCTTTGGACACTTCAGGGTCTTTTTTTTTTTTGCGGTACGCGGGCCTCCCACTGCCGTGGCCTCTCCCGTTGCGGAGCACAGGCTCCGGACGCACAGGCCCAGCGGCCACGGCCCACGGGCCCAGCCGCTCCGCGGCACACGGGATCCTCCCAGACCGGGGCACGAACCCGTGTCCCCTGCATCGGCAGGCGGACTCCCAACCGCTGCGCCATCAGGGAAGCCCCGGGGAAGCCCCCAGGGTCGCCCCCAGGGTCTTTTGTATATGCTTTGATATCTATGGAAGAGATGGAAGGAAGGATGGAAGGGAGGAAAGGGACAAATAATTTTACCATCCACATTTTTCAGAAGAGGAAGTCAAAGCTCAGAGGGGTGAAATGATTTGCCCACTGTCAGTTCAGGCTGCTATAAACAGAACAACATAGACTGGGTGGCTAGAGCAACAAATGTTCATTTCTCCCAGTTCTGGAGGCTGGGAAGTCCAAGATCAAGGTTCTGGCCGATTTGGTTACTGGTGAGGGCTCTCTTCTTGGTTTGCAGATGGCTGCCTTCTTGCTGTGTCCTGACATGGTGGGGAGACAGGTCATGTTTCTCATGTCTCTTTAAAAAAATTTTTGTAATTAAATTAAATTTTAAGAATTTAGACATAATTGACATGTCACATTATATTAGTTTCGTGTCTCTTTTATAAGGACACTAATCCTATCATGAGAGCTTCATCTTCATGACCTAATTACCTCCCAAAGGCCCCACCTCCAAATGTTATCACATTCGGGATTAGGGCTTCAAATGAATTTGGGGGGAGGGACAGAACCATTCAGTCGCTAGCAACCACTGTCACAGAGGTGTGAAGGTCAGGAAGTGTGTATGCCTGGCGCAAATCCAAGCCTGTACCACCCTACCGCCTACCCAAGCAGCTCCTGGCAAACAGGTCTAGGGACCTGGGATCCCTGGGAGGCCTCATAAGCCAGGTGCTCAGCCAGAGGCAAGGAGGTAGCTCCCTAGGCTAGGTCATGTCCATCCAGCCTTGTGTCTAGTTTCTGGCATCATTCTGGGGGCTAGCATGGTGGTACTCCCTGCCTGATGGTAGCATCGGTGGAGGAGAGGTCACCTCCTTCCCCACCACTCCTACTTTCCTTTAATACCTTATTTTAGTTCAATAATCCATGCGCTTACTCAATCTGTTTGGGATCAATAGTCCATGTCTGTTTTCATCCCGCACCGCCTCTTGGAATTAGTCCCCTAAGTTTTCTCCCTGTGTGACGTGTAGACCAGTAATACCTCATTTTACTGACATTTGGGGAAAACAAGGTGTTCCACATAATTGAGTTTTGCAGATAACAGAAGCTTACTCCTTGAAGCATAGAAACTTTTTTTGGTAATCATTTCCCCCTCCACAATCATGAATTTTTTGTCACTTCCCTGGTGGTCCAGTGGTTAAGACTCTGTGCTTCCGACGCAGGGGCGCCAGTTCCATCCCTGATTGGGGAACTAATATCCCATGTGTGCGGCACAGCCAAAAAACAAACAAAACAAAATCATGATTTTTTTTTTCCACCTAATTTAGCAGAACTGAATTTAGCAGGTGTTCCCTAGGTGTGGTTGAAGGGGTGACCCACAATCCATTCTGAGGAGTCATTCAGAAGACGTCTTTTGGAGTATTGGCTCCTGGGTAATTCACTCAGCCTCCCTGCCTCAGTCTCCTTACTTGTAAACAGGGGAGCACGGATGGATGCTCTCTGAGAGCTGCTCCCATGCTTTCTTAACTCCACTGGGCTCTCAGACAGTAATGCCCTTGGTAAGTTGGGTGGTTGTAAGACCTGCCCTGACCCCTGGGTGGTGGCTGGGATGAATTATACTGTCAGCTGTCACTTCTCAGTGTGTCAGTGTCCCCCAGTCACCCATTCCCCTAGGATCCTGGTCTGTGGCTCTCTGTGACCCTGGAAGAACGGAAGACGCCTGACCTCATGAACACGTCTAAGTGAAGAACTCTGGCTTCACTGCAGACTGAAATCCCCGGATATCATGGCAACTCTTCTCTCAAAGGCCCGGGAGACTATTAACACAACCACAGCCATTCTGAATCGTAAAGGGATGCCGTAACCCTGGCCTCCAGAAGGGGGGGTTATGCTACGTTAATACAGACGGCAAGCACCTGGCAAGCTTATGTTGGAGGCACTGAACTCAGCCTTGTGGGCGGTAAAGAACAGGACGATGTGGTCACACAGCCCATGGGAAGAAGACCCAAAGGAAGACATCAGGGGATTCCCTGGTGGTGCAGTGGTTGAGAGTCCGCCTGCCGATGCAGGGGACACGGGTTCGTGCCCCGGTCCGGGAAGATCCCACATGCCGCGGATTGGCTGGGCCCGTGAGCCATGGCCACTGAGCCTGCACGTCCGGAGCCTGTGCTCCACAATGGGAGAAGCCACAGCCGTAAGAGGCCCGCGTACCGGAAAAAAAAAAAAAAAAAAAAAAAAGAGGATGCCAAAGGAAGACTTCAGGAATGTTTCAAAACCACACTGTTAACGCTCCCTCTTTTTGTTCCTTTCATTTAACCCAAGCTCGCCTTTTAAGATTTGCCAGAGACCCGCTGAATCCTGGCATTCCTAGAATTTAGTGGTGTATTAGTTCCTATGGCCACTGTACCAAATTCCCATGAACTTTGGTGGCTTAAAACAACAGAAATTTATTCTCTCACAGTTCTGGAGGCTGGAAATTTGAAATCAGTATCACTGGATTAAAATCAAGGGCTGTGGTTTCTCCAGAGGCTCTGGAGGAGAATCAGTTCCTTGCTTCTTTCAGCTCCTGGTAGCTGCCAATATTCCTTGGCTTGTGGCCACATCACTCTGATTTCTGCCTCTGTCTTCACGTGGCCTTCCCTCTTCTATCGTTTCGGATCTCCCTTTCCCTCCCTCTTATAAGGACATGTGATGGCATTTAGGGCCCACCCAGACAATCCACCGTGATCTTCCCATCTCAAGATCCTTACCTTAATCACATCTGCAAAGACCCCTTTTTGCCACATAAGGTAACACTCAAATGTTCCAGGAATTAAGACATAGATATCTTGGGGTGGGGGGTGGGGAACATTTTTCAGCCTACTGCAGTTGGTCACATCAATTGTCCATAATTTTGTGCTTTGATTAATTTTAATGAATCTGTAGTGCACTCCTATTCTGTGCCAGGCAGTCTGTTAAACACTGGGGATTCAAAGGGAAAAGACACAGTTCCTGTCTCAAGAAGCTCACGGATTCGTCAGGGAAACAATATGATATTAAGAGCCATAGGAAAAGCCTCCAAGGCCTTGGACGTACCCAGAATTCATCATTAAGAGTTTCAGATTCCTTATCAAAGTCTACAAGGCTCTGCATACTCTGGCCTGTACTGACCTCTCTGACCTTACCTCGCACCACTCCCCATCTCGCTCACCAAGCCCCCACCAAACTGACCTTCTTCCCGTTCCTTACACAAGTCAAGCTCTGCCACAGGACCTTTGCACTTGCTGTTTCCTTTCCCTGGAACGCATGGTCCCCCTGTCCCCCCATCATATCCCCAAAGCTCCCTTCATCACTTAGCTCTACTGGATCCTTCTCAGAGAGCCCCCCCACCCCCAAGAACCTCGTCTAAAATCCACCTCCCCTCCTGGCACTCTGTCGCCTCCTTTGCTTTATTTGTGTCCCTAGCTCTTATCACCACCTCCACAAGCATTTTGAGATGTGATGACCAGAACTTCCCAGAAGATCCTATACCCAAATGCATCCTGGTTCGTATTGCCAGTTCTCTTACTTTTTTGGCCTTAGTAGGACATTGAGGTAAATTTCAAGTGGATCAGGATGGGGCTGGGGTGGGGCCTCTTCTAGGAGGAATTTGTAAATGAAAGGAGCCATTTTTCATTTGTCACAATGACATGTGTGTGGGCGGGGGTGGGGGTGGGGGGTGGGATGTGGCCGAGTGGCATTTAGTGGACAGGAGTCAGGGATGCTGAATGACTATTCTGCCCCAATTGCCAACAGCACCTCTGCGGAGAAACTGTCTTAGGGAAAGAGTTTGTATTTGAGTCCTAAAATGGTATTTTTCAATTGTGCTCGATAACCTTTCACCCTAGAAGAGTATTTCAAATTATTTCTCCCCCAATACATCACCTTCTGCCAAACCTGTCTGTGTCCCACGAACCACTTGCACAACTTCTAGAGATCCTGCAATTCACCGTCTTCCTCCTGATGTCACTCCAGGCCCACCTCTACATTTGCTGGTCTCACTGAGGGGACCCCCTCCTTCAGATTTTGTGTAAATGTTCAGTGAGCCAAGCCCCAACTCTGGGCTCAGAGGTCCCCTACGATTTTCCCCACCCAGAGAATCATCCTTTTATTTGCACCCTTTGTTTCCTTCCTCCAAGGCCAGTCTTCCACCCAGGACAAAGCTTCCCCGGATGGTGACCCATTTTCTTTATTGTAATAGTGTTCAGGGTGGGACCTTGTCAAAAGCTTTGTGCAAATGAAAATAAATTACATCTGCTGGTTCCCCTTATCCACAGGCATTTTTCACCCCTTCAAAGAGCTCTGATAGATTAAAGGATTTGGCGGATTTGGGGTTTGTATGGGTTTCTCTGCCCAACTCTGGGAGGGCCTGAGCGAAGATGCAGATAAACAGCACTGACGCAACGGACAAACCCCCCAGGAAACCTACACACTATACCCGCTTGCTCTTACATGCCGGAACAGTCACATCTCCTGACATTCCTATCAAGGAACCTGGGATCCCTTGAGCGATCTCCATGAGGCTGATCAGGGGAGCTGGGCTCTCAAAGCCCCGAAATGAGAGGAGGCCTCTAAACTCTTCCAGGGTGAGTGATCTGAGGATTATGAGTTAGTAAAAAACCAAAAAAAATCCCAAACACCCTCAACCATCATATATTGAGCATCTACTCTGCCAGCTTCTTTCTTTTTACAGGTGCATCTTTCTAATCACCCTGTCGAGCCTATAAGGTAAGTGTGATGACCCCCATTTCACCGTGAGAAAACTGACGGGTTTCCTCCTCGATGGCTGAAGCAACTTGCTCAGGGTCACACAATTAAGTTGTGAATTGGAATCAAGGTTGGTCGAAGTCAAGTTCTTTCTGTTTCCGAAAGTAACACAATCAATGCAGACTCCATTGAACCTTCTGGGGAGGCCAGGTGCCTGCATAAATTTCCTCTGCTGCTACAATTTCCAGTCTGTGTTGGAAGTCCTGGGACCCACTTCATTTAACGTGTGTTCTCGTGTGTTCTCTTAACTGGACCGGGTGTGCTCAGAAGCACAGTCAAGCCAGGTCACAGCTCATACTTCTGGTAGACCTGGATCCCCTCTCCTGTCTAGAGATGGCTGAGACCCATTTGTGTCAGATAATGTCAGCCAAGCCCGTCTTGCCCACAGGTGCTGACTAAGAGCTCCAAACACTGGAACCAGACCATTTCAGTTCAAATCCCTGCTCTTCTACTCATTAGTGATATGAGCTTCAGCAAATTACTTTCCTGAGTCTCACTTTCGTCCTCTGTAAAATGGAGCTAATAATATCCCTATCTCATAAGGTTCTTACAAGGATTATGAGTTCATGACTGACAGAGTGCTCAGAAGAGGGCTTGGCACACAGCAAGCCTTATATAAATGTTTGACTTCAAAAGTAAAACCCTCAGGGCTTCCCTGGTGGCGCAGTGGTTGAGAGTCCGCGCCTGCTGATGCAGGGGACACGGGTTCGTGCCCCGGTCTGGGAAGATCCCACATGCCGCGGAGCGGCTGGGCCCGTGAGCCATGGCTGCTGAGCCTGCGCATCCGGAGCCTGTGCTCCGCAACGGGAGAGGCCACGACAGTGAGGGGCCCGCATACTGCAAAAAAAAAAAAAAAAAAAAAAAAGTAAAACCCTCAGTCATGCCCAAGGTGAAGGTCCCTCAGGTCATCTCATTTCTCCAAAGTCCGGACTCTCCTCCTATCCTCCTCCCTTGCAAACCATTAGCCTGTGCCATCTGGGCCCCCCCCCCATTATGGGATGTTCCCTCCCCTGCATCCTCACCCTGTTCACTGGTTGTCCCCAATTCCCGCGCCGCCTTCATGCTTACCCCCAAGCCTGGCCCGCCCCTGAGGCCCCACTCACGCTGTTCAGTGGGGCTGTGTTCTTCACCCACGCCACACACACCCAGTGCCCAGGCAGGGGGAACTGTTCTCCTCTTCAATCCCCGTTACTCTTTCCATCTTCATGAAAACGACGGCAACCCCTGCTCCTTTAAGGCCAGAACCACACAGTTGTCCCCCCATCCACATCTCATCCATGCCATCTCCTCCCCATCGAGGTCACTCTTCTCTTTCTTTGAAGAGGTTGATGCCGAAAGCTCGGCCTCTGTGCACTGGTGCCGAATCGAATCTCAGAGACAGAGTTCTGGGTGAAGTAGGAAAGAATAGCTTTATTGCTTTGCCAGGCAAAGCGGGACGTAGCGGGTTCATGCCCTTCAGGAACCGTGTGTCCCAGCCGGGGGAATATGGTGAGGAGTTTTACAGCAATGGTTCAAGGGCGGGGTTGCTGATAAGGATCAGCCTCTGTGCAGGGCCTGTATTCCTTTAATCTGGCCAGAGGTGATCTGATCTCTGAAGAATGCTTCAAGTAGTTAGCATCTTCCATTTGTTGGGGGTTTAGTTCTGCCCAAGAGCGAAGATATTGTTATGTGTATCCCTTGAGGCGAAACCAGGAACCTGTCCCAAGGCTGCACTATTTTTTCTTGACTGCTACCCCTTGTCTCTGCATCCCCTCCCTTCCCTGATTAGCAATTGTTTGAACCTGCCCTTTGGAACTCAGAGGTCATGGAGCCTGAACAGAAAGGCTCTCGTGCCCAGGAGCCCCACAGGGTGCCGCTCAGTTTCAAGATCAGCATCTGGGTCAGCAAGCCTGGATGCTGGTCCTGAGGATCTTTTATCCCCGGTGGGCAGGCCATCTGGTCAATCTCCCCATCTTCAGACACCTCCCCCTCTGCTTCCCAGCGGAAACCCCCCTCTTGCCCTTGGTGGGGCTTGTCATCACCCGCAGCTCAGCTTTGTTCCACCTCTGGAATCCTCGGTGCAGGCATCCAGTTTGGGACCATGGTCTCCTCAGTTATTCCCACCTCATCACTTCTATCTTTCTGACCCTCTAGACCAGCTCTGTCTAACAGAACTTCCTGTGATCATGGGAAATGATCTTTTTTTTTTTAATTAAAAAAATGTTTTTTGTCCACACAGCACATGGGATCTTAGTTCCCTGACCAGGGATTGAACCTGTGCCCCCTGCATTGGAAGCACGGAGTCTTAACATCTGGACCACCAGGGACGTCCCAATGGAAAAGTTCTTTACTGGTGCTGTCTAAGTCAGGGGCAACGGAGGAACTTAGCTTTACATTTTATTGAATTTTAACTCATTCAAGCTGAAATGGAACATGTGACATGTGGTTATTGGCTACTGTCTTGAACAGCATGGGCTCTGGACCCCGGCCTCTCTGTTTCTTCTCCCATCAGTGGCCTGTCTTCACCACCTTATCTCTTGAGCTTTGTCTCCATGGTCCATCATCACATCAGCCACATTGTCCCTCTGTCCCACCTCCTGGAAAAAACCTTCAACTCTGGATTAATCCAACGGTTCTGCTTTCTCCAGGTCTACACAGGGGCCGCTGAGCACTGCTGGGGCATGACTTTGCTGGGTTGCATTCTTTCTTGTAGATGGTCACCAACTGCAATAGGTCTTTGAATTCTGCCCAGCAAGCATTATCCGTTTCTCCATAATGACCCAATCAAGACTTCCTGCCTTTCCAAATCTGCTCCCTCGCTCTCAGCAGGTGGCATTACTTCCTATTCTTTTGTAACAAGAGACGCTTTTGTACCACCTGACCACCTGTTTTACGAGGCTAGTTTTTATCCATCTTCAACCTCCTTCTGCTTCCTATCAACATTCAGGCCTGTTCAAATAGCCTTATCTTATAAACAACAATTAAAAAAAAATCCCAACCTTCCCTCAATCCCATGTCACCTTCCAATCACCCTCTTTCCTGCCACTTGTTTTCACACTTCTGCAAAGTTGTCTACCCTTGCTATCTCCACTTTCTCACCTCCCATTCACTCTATAACCTGGGGTGGTCTGGCTTCTGTCCCCACCACTCTTCTGCCACCACCAGGCAAGGTCACCAAGGACTTCCTTGTAGTTCAATCCAAAGTACTCTTTCAGATCTTATCTTGACCTTGAAGGCATGCGACACCGCTCACCGCCCCTCCTTCCTTGGAACTTGGCCGTTGGTGTCTAGGACGCCTGAGTCTCCCCGTTTTCTCCCTCCTACTCTGGCTACTTCTTTGTTTGTTTGTTTTTGCGGTACGCGGGCCTCACTGCTGTGGCCCCCCCCACCGTTGCGGAGCACAGGCTCCGGACGCGCAGGCTCAGCGGCCATGGCCCACGGGCCCAGCCGCTCCGCGGTATGTGGGATCTTCCCGGACCGGGGCACGAACCCGCGTCCCCTGCATCGGCAGGCGGACTCCTAACCACTGCGCCACCAGGGAAGCCCCTACTCTGGCTACTTCTAAGTTTTCATGAAACGGCCACATTTTTGTCTCGCACAGGCGATCCTCAGGCTTCCCACGTAAGGCTTGGTGCCAAGAACGCTGGCTCCGCCTCCTGATCGCATTCCTGGCCCAAACACCTGGGAATGTGTTTTCTCACCCAAGAGCCTCACTGTTGTGTTTTGAAACACCAGTTTGTACTGTGAATCCTGCCACTCAGAGCCTGACACGCCTTTTTGGGTGTGTATTTATAACCCCCACTTTGAGAAGCTCTCACCACACTTGGACATCTGTTTTTTTGCATTTGTCCCCTCAAAGGGCAGTATGCTATAGGGACACTGACGAATTAGAAGGCGTCAAGAGAGGCTGCAGAGCGGTTGGCAAAGTGTCCTGCAAGAACTCATTAAAAGAACTGCGGGGGCTTCCCTGGTGGTGCAGTGGTTGAGAGTCCGCCTGCCGATTCAGGGGACACGGGTTCGTGCCCCAGTCCGGGAAGATCTCACATGCCGTGGAGCGGCTGGACCCGTGGGCCGTGGCCGCTGAGCCTGCGCATCCGGAGCCTGTGCTCCGCAACGAGAGAGGCCACAACAGTGAGAGGCCCGCGTACCGCAAAAAAAAAAAAAAAAAAGTGGGGGACTTCTCTGGCGGTCCAGTGGTTAAGACTCCATGCTTCCACTGCAGGGGGCACGGGTTCGATCCCTGGTTGGGGAACTAAGATCCCACATGTCGCACGGTGTGGCCAAAAAAAAAAAAAAAAGAACTGGGAACATTTTACCTAGAAGAAAGAAAACTGAGGGATGACAGATGGCTGATTTCCAACATTTGAAGAGGTGAAGAGGTAGAGCCTCGGTCAAGGCGGCTGTGTGGAATTGGAATGGAACCAGCTGTACAAGTGACAGGGAGGAGGGTTTTCCCAGAACGTTGTGGACCTCCACGATGCAAGGTGACAGTCCTACCCACCAGGATCCACTGCGGAAGATAAGCTTAGATCTAAGTGATCACAATAAAAGTGGAAAGTACCCCACCTCCCATACGCACATACTTCCTGAAGACCACTGACCTAAGCTCAGCTGGCGAGGTGCACCCCAGGGAGGATAATTTCGAACTTGCTGCCACACAACGTCCATCAAAAGCTCTGGGACAGAAACAGCATAGCAAGAAAAAGGCTTCAGAACGCTGGGCAATCCAGTCTTGAAGATACTCCAAAGTAGACCAAGTTGGGTGGGCAGTGAGTGGGGTACCCCAGTGTACCTCTTTCAGACCCATCCTTGTCAGGATGTCTTCCTGACTTGTGTTTTGTTGTGATGCCTTTGGCTTACATTATGGCCCATCACAGAAACCCTCCGAGAGGTTTAGGGATGTGCTTGTTACCTCACACTGTGTTCTCTTTATGAGGCCCCCCAGGAGAAATTCCTGTCTGATTTTAGTACCAAGAGTAGTAATTCTCTTGAGTAATAGGTCTGTTTTTAACTCATGGACCCTTGGAATTGTGTAACTGACATAGTCTCCTTTTCACTTTGGCTGTGGGAAAGCTTAGGGACACATTTGTGGCCCACTCCCAGAAGATGAATAGGACATCCCAGGGAGGGTTTTACCTTTATTCCCATCTCTACTTTGCCTTCCCTCTTGGTTTTTCTTCTCTTAGCTCTCCTTATTTTACCGTACACAATCAACAACAGGCAAGCAAAAATAAACAAAAATCACCAGTAATCTCACTATCCAGAGATACCCACAATTAGCAATGTTGTCTTTTTCTGCATATTTTTTAAAAAATAAAAATAAGAGTATACTGTGCCTAGTGTTTTTTGGGGGGCATAGTGTTTTGTAATTTCCTTTTTTCATTTTATAATATGTCACGAACATCTTTCCATGTGATTAAATGTTCTTCTCTAAATGACTTGAAATTTCTATGAACAGCTAGCAATTTCATACTACCAATTAACATTTCTACATCCCCTTACTGTGTGCCTGGTTTTATGTACATTCACATATAAATTTATATGACAGTACACCCATGTAGATGATCTAAGTACAATATTTATGTACACATATTATAAGCTATAATATTCTTATGTGTTAACTCATTTGATGCTCACAACCCTGTGAGATAGAGATTGTTGTCCCCCTTTTACAAATGAGGAAACTGAGGCACAGAAAGATGCAAAACTTGTCAAGGTCACACTCTGGCTCCAAAGCCTGTGCTCCTTGACTGCTGTGTTGCCTTTCAGTATGCCGTTGGGATTTCACAGTCCACAGGGTTAAACATTAAAAAAAAGAGGAACGTTTATCTCCTTCCACCTCACTAATTTATGTTATTCTGCCTTGTTTTAAGTAACTTGTAAGTCACCTGAAATCCCCCTCTGCCACAAGGCAAGGCATAGATAGTGTAGAGAGTGGTACATAGCACAAGAAGGCAAAGTTAAAATGTTACCCCAGGGGAGGGGATGAGTCCAGGCTGTCCTGCAATGGAGTGGATTTCTTTCTTTGGGCTGCGGTGAACTCCCATCCCTGGAAGTTCACCGCAGCCCAAGGGTGCAGTGAACTAGGGTGGCTGTCTCTCAGGGAGGCTGGGGAAGGCCGTGGTCCAAAGAGACTGAGCTGGGCCAGACTAGCCCTGAGGCCCCTTTTTAGATTCCCAGAGTTTATGAGAATACCAGTAAGACAAAATGAGGCACTCAACGGAGTGAATGCAGCAAGTCAGCTGTTGGGCCAGAACCAGGACCCTGGGCTTTCAAGCCAGGTCTGTTACTAGCTCACTCATCTAAAAGTAACAACCGCAATTCAGTTCCAAACTCTCAGCCGCGTGTGTTCTTTTCCCAGAGTGCTTTGGCTGCTGCTGCAAGATGGTCAAAGGATGCTATTACTGTCCTCCCCCCTTTCGTTAAGGTGGCAGAGAAGGAGGCAAGGAGAAGCTGGGTGGCCCCGAGGATGCCCCATGAGACTCGAATTGGGTGGGATTATCCATTTGACAAATGTGAGCAGAGGAAGAAGCCAAGTTTCTGTGCCTGGATTTGATGTTTACTAGCTGGCAGATCTTAGGCAAGTTTCTTCACCTCCTGAGACCTCAGTTTCCTCATCTGCAAAATGAAGCTTAATACCTACTCTGCAAAGCTGTTGTGGGCTCCCACAAGATAGTATGGGCCACAGCACCCTTCAACACTGAGCCAGCAAGTACCTACAGGGCTGCCTCTGGATCTGGGGAGGGCTAGGCTGCCCCCAGCCTGAGCCTGACAGAGCCGTCTGGGAGGGGTGTTGGCCAGTGCCCAGGTGCCGTCCTGCTTTTTTCCCTCTTCACCCTCCAGCCCACCACAGCTCCCCGGGCAGGAAAAGGGCAGCTTTCCCGACAGATAGGCCCACCGCACAGTGACGACTGTGGGGAGGGGGGAGGGGGGCGGGGGAGCAGCTCTTTCTCTCCAGACCCCAGGGGCTTCGGGCGGGAGAGGTGAGCCAGCGGAGGTTCCATCTTCCTCGGCTCTTCCTTACGATCCTGGGCTGTCTGCCCACGGGGCACGGCCCTGTGCGCGGTGCCACCGGGGCCATCAGGCCGGGTTAGAGGAAGGCCCGACCCCGGCGCAGCAAAGAAAACAAACACAGATGTGTTTGCCTGGGACCAAGAGGGAGTAAATCGCCCCCTCCCCCCGGGCTCCGCGCTCCCCCGGGCGTGGGGCAGGCGGAAACCTGCGGGGCTCTCCGCGCAGCGCGGGGCCGGGGCGACGCGGACAGACCGCGGCCGGCCCCTCCTCCCTCCGCGGGGTGCGCGCCGGGCCCAGCCCCCTCTCCGGGGTTTCCCCGGGCGCTCTCCTTGCTTTCCCTTTGTCTCTGCTTCTCCTTCTCGGGCGCCCCGGTTCCCACCCGCTCGTGTCCTCGCTCTCTCCGGGTCCCGGGCCTCTTCCCTTTAACTTTCTTCTTTCCCGGGGTTAAAACTTTGCTAGCGAGCGGGCGGCTGCTCGCCGACGTTATTGGCCGGCGCCCCGCCCGGCGGCCCCGCCCCCCGCCCCCGCGCTCCCCTCCGCCCCCCACTCCTTGCGCGAGTGGCGGCGGCGGCGGCGGCGGCGGCGGCGGAGCCTTCGGGGGCGTGCGTGCGTGTGTGAGTGCGCGCCAGCCAGCGGGAGTGTATGTGCGCCCCGGGCGCGGGCTGGGCGGCACTCGCACCGCGGCGGGAGCGCCGGGAGCCGGGCGGCCGCGTCGTCACTCGGGCGGGAGAGGCGGCGGCGGCGGCCGGGCCGGGGCTGGGGCAGCGGCGGCCGCGCCGGGCATGGAGCTGGCAAGCCCGCGCTGAGGCAGGGCGCTCCTGCTAGCAGCCAGCGAGAGGCTCTCCGCCGTCCGGCGCGCGGGCTCCCAGGCCGGGGCCGGGCAAACTTTTCTTTCTCTTTTGCCCTCTCCTGAGGTAAAGTCCCGAACGCGGACTCGCCGGCGGGGGTGCGATATGGGACAGCTGAGCGGGACCCCGGGCTGCGGGAGGAGGGGGCGCGGGCCGTGCGGGCTCGGGGGGCCCCACGAGCTGTCCTGCGTCCGAGTTTGGGGTGCTGGCAGGCCGGCCGCGGACGGGCGGACGGGCGCGGGCCGGACCCTCGGGCGGCGTGGAGGCGGCGGCGGGGAAGCCGAGCGGTGGCCCGCGGCCCCGGCTCGCCGCCGGCCGGGAAAGAGAGGCGCGGGTGGTGCGGGCTTGGGGCCCCCGGATTCGCCTGCCCCCCCGGGACGCGGGGGAGCGAGGCGGGAGTTCGTTCGGCCGCGGGCTTGGTGCGGGGGAAGCCAGGCACTCGCCCGCGCCCCCGCTCGCCGCCCCGCCGGGGGGTGGAGGGCGCGGGGCGGCCTGGCTGAGCGCGGCTCCTCTCTCTCCGCAGGCGCCTTCTGCGGCGGGCGGACCGACTCCTCGGCGCGGCGGGGCCGGGGCAGGCTGGACGCAGCATGATGCGCGCAGTGTGGGAGGCGCTGGCGGCGCTGGCGGCGGTGGCGTGCCTGGTGGGCGCGGTGCGTGGCGGGCCCGGGCTCAGCATGTTCGCCGGCCAGGCGGCGCAGCCCGACCCCTGCTCGGACGAGAACGGCCACCCGCGCCGCTGCATCCCGGACTTTGTCAACGCGGCCTTCGGCAAGGACGTGCGCGTGTCCAGCACCTGCGGCCGGCCCGCCGGGCGCTACTGCGTGGTGAGCGAGCGCGGCGAGGAGCGGCTGCGCTCCTGCCACCTCTGCAACGCCTCGGACCCCAAGAAGGCGCACCCGCCCGCCTTCCTCACGGATCTGAACAACCCGCACAACCTGACGTGCTGGCAGTCCGAGAACTACCTGCAGTTCCCGCACAACGTCACGCTCACGCTGTCGCTCGGCAAGAAGTTCGAGGTGACCTATGTGAGCCTGCAGTTCTGCTCGCCACGGCCCGAGTCCATGGCCATCTACAAGTCCATGGACTACGGGCGCACGTGGGTGCCCTTCCAGTTCTACTCCACTCAGTGCCGCAAGATGTACAACCGGCCGCACCGTGCGCCCATCACCAAGCAGAACGAGCAGGAGGCCGTGTGCACCGACTCGCACACCGACATGCGCCCGCTCTCGGGCGGCCTCATCGCCTTCAGCACGCTGGACGGGCGGCCCTCGGCGCACGACTTCGACAACTCGCCCGTGCTGCAAGACTGGGTCACGGCCACCGACATCCGCGTGGCCTTCAGCCGCCTGCACACGTTCGGCGACGAGAACGAGGACGACTCAGAGCTGGCGCGCGACTCGTACTTCTACGCCGTGTCCGACCTGCAGGTGGGCGGCCGCTGCAAGTGCAATGGCCACGCGGCCCGCTGCGTGCGCGACCGCGACGACAGCTTGGTGTGTGACTGCAGGCACAACACGGCCGGCCCGGAGTGCGACCGCTGCAAGCCCTTTCACTACGACCGGCCCTGGCAGCGCGCCACAGCCCGCGAGGCCAACGAGTGCGTGGGTGAGTGGGGCACCGCGGGGACGCGGGCGGCGGGCGGGGACCCGGGCGGCTGCTCCCGGGCCTCGCGACCGAAGGTTCCCGAGGATCGCCCGCTTCGTTGATGTGGTGGGGATGGTGGGAGGCGCGTACGTGGAAATCCTGCACCGCGGAGCGCAGAGAGCTGGTCCGCTCGCGCTCGTGGCGCCGGCCGTGGACGCTCGGGTTTGCGTTCACTGCGCTGTGCGAAGCCAAGATGCGGGGAGAGGGCTTTGCAGAACATTTGCCGACCGGTCCCCCTAACCCCAGATCCAAAGGCACACACTCTGTGCCTTCCCCTCAGTTTGGCGGGACCCTGGCGTCCACCTCCGCCCCACCCCCCCTCCCCTAGGGCTGCAGCTGCGCGCGCTGTTGGGGACCCCGGCCCGGTTCCCGGGAAGTTCCAGCTCCACGACCACAGATCCCTTGGGAGATGGCAAAGGGATTTGCAGTTTGGGGCCAATTCGGTACACGACGACTATCACTCCTGCGTCATCCATTCGTCTTTTATGGTTTGAAAATAGATATATATTTTTCTTTTGGACAGCCTGTTTGTGTTAGCAAAAGAATGATGTGATTTAAATTAATTACTATCTACAGATTACAAAAGAGAGTTCACTAATTATTTTAAACTAATTCAATCCCGCTCCAAAAAAGAAGTATACCAGATTTTTTTGTTGTTGTTAGCGTCAGGGTTCGGTGAAATTAAACAGTTCCGAATTAACTAAGGGCCCAGATTCTCGATTTCATGGGGTTTCAGTTCCTGAAAGAGAAATCTGACAAAACCGGCACTGGTGGATACTGTTGGGTTGGAAATGAGGCTTTAAAAAAAAAAAAAACAGGAGGGGAAAGGTAGTAAGACCATACTCTGCTTTTCCAGTATGAGATGTAAATGCCCAAATCTCATGTTTTATTTTAACAAAAATCATCAACGTCAGTGGTCAGTATAGTTGGTCAGTACGCCCTTGGGTGTTCATCTTTCGTGGAATATAGATGTTTCCTCCCCCTCCCCCCAACCCCACACAGCCGGTGTGAGTCTCTTCAATTGCTTCGGCCTCTGAGGCACATTACAAAGTTCGCTGGTCCCCACAAACACACGTTTTGAGGTCTGGTTCTGATTAATTGTGTCATGTTGTTGTCGAATAGTTTGTGCCTCATGACTGTGGATGTAGACTTTTGGAATGGAAAACATGTTTTGGAGAAGCCTGGTCGGCGCTGAGGCCCAGGCAGGCGTCCTGGTCTGAAGAGGGCTGTTCTCCTGTTGCGTGGCGGGGCCTCCATCTTTGCACTCCAAGTGTACACTTTTGCAGACCTAATTGTCCTTCTTCCCCCTCCTTTAAGGGACGGAACTGGTTGCCTGTTGGAAGAGACTTTTCAGGATTCGGTGGCGAGATAGTGGTTACACCCCGGCTTAGTCGTCTTGGAGAATTAAAACTCCTTTGATCTGCTCCATTCCTTCAGAACTGTTGGTTTTTCCCATTTCTTCTCTTTCTTCTCCCCTTTCCTCTTTTCTTTTCTTCCTTTTGTGCGTAAAAACCTTTTATTGACATTTAAAAGGCCTCCCAGGGTTTTGCTATCAGTTTTAGTATGTATGTGCATATGAAAGATAACTTCTCATTGTCACCAGCAGGGTCTGATTGGAAAAAACACAAGTGAATACATCGAGGCAGATAAACTGGCTCTGACGGTAGCATTTTACTGGCCTGAAGATTCCTCTTAGCAGGGGTGGTATTGTTTGGATACCACCCACCCCCATCTCTCCCTGTCAGTTTCTGTAACCGGCAATTGTTATAACAATGGCCATGTACTTGAAATAATTTCTATAGTGGAGGATTTTGTCTTTTGACCAAAGCACTAACTGTGCACAAATTGGATTGACCGGGTTTTTTTTTTTTTTTTTAAACCAAATTGAGCAATCAACATATTAACTAACGTAATTAGTAAGCCTTTTTGTTCAAAAAGTTTAATTAGGCCTAATAAGTACATAATCTACATGACAAATAATCGCCTAGCAATATTTTCTGGTTTTTACTGAAGTTATTTTAATTCTCAGTAGTTAAAGTATCTTTAAATCTTGCCAATTATTCAGTCATCTCATAAAAGCCAAGCCAATTCAACGATGTTAAAGTTATTTATAGTTTCCTTTTTGAATAGATGTTCTGATACCTTGTAGATATAGCCTCGGGAATGTCAGGTTGACTTCCCATAAAGTCTTAATTGAAGTCTTAGTGATTTTTCCATCATTCCGCAAAAGAGAAAGCCAGCAAAGACAATTTAGAAGTGATTTACAATTAAAGGTCGAGCTTTTTATGAAAAGGCCCTGAAGTGGAGATATGTGAATGAATTAGTATTTGACAGGTGTTCTGAGACACTACAGGGCACTGTGCTAGGAAAAGGCATTAATGAATCCTTCAAACACTAACTTTTGTACTCTCAGCGGCTCGGATTTTTTTCCCCAACATAATCCCATCTTGTGAATTTCACACTGTTGACATATTAAGTCAAGCTACCCAGATTATTTACAACTAAGGCAAAGTATATTTTTAATTCTCAAAATGAGTTTTGATTAAAAATGAAGCATTATCACGGTCTTCGCCTTTCTAAAATAAAAAGACGTGACATAATAAAGTGGCATCGTTCCCTAGGTTAACCCTCTCATCCCCGCTCCCTCCCCCAGTCCTAAAACTTGGAAAAAAATCGATATTATTATTTGACTAAATGGTTCTACACAGGGCTGAGGTGCTTTCGGTTTACTAAGAAATGCATATATCCTATCGGTTTTCTTTGGTCCAGCTTTCTTTTTGGGGTTGTTTCAAGGTTAAGTTCTCTGTGGAATAAACATGAACTTTTGTAAGGTCCAATTTTATTTTAAATGCAATTTTGGACTTCTTCCGGAGAAGAAAAAGCCCAAAACAATATGAAAGAGAAGACTATGTATAACGTTACGGCCTCGACAGCTCTCCGTGGAATAACTAAATACTTTCTTCCGCCCATATGTATCAGCAACGTTCACATGCTCTTACACACATGTGCATTTATATTCATTGTGTAAAGAAGCATCCATGCATGGTGGTGGGGGGGTGTACATTCAAGAGAAAATGCATGAACAGTTTTAAACCACCTGGGTTGCTAGGCCCTTTTACCCCTCTTCCTTTTTTTAAAAAAAAGAGCATCTGAAGACCATATTGTGTTTCATAAATTATTGACATCAGTTTTAATCAGTGTCCCCCTGACGTCGGAGCTGTGTTAGTATTTAGTGCCTGACGAAGCATGCTGTTTAATCTTACTGTGGGGATGTCAGCATGAACCCCTGCCTGGTTTGTGACAGGGTGAGCTTATGAAAACTCGTCTTGCGCCTCACTCTATGACTTGGCGTTGCCCAGCTGAAACCCAAAACCCACACAAAAGACGTCTCTGCGAGATGAACACCGTGCTGGGCTGGCCTCCTATGGTCATGGGTACCTGCAACATAATGCTCGTAATTGTTTAAACATGGCTTTGGGAAGGGGTTCCTCAGGCTGTAAATGGCTCTGGTGCTAGGGCCTACCATCATCTCCCCCGGCAGGAGAGGGAGGTTTATATGGGAGGCGTTGCCCTGAGAAATCTAATGCCCCGATAAAGACTCTTGCAAAATCAGAAGGCGAAAATGATTTGCTGCTCACTCTGGTACGTAGGGATAGATGAGTGAATGCTTTTATAGGCCTAGTAATTATTGTAATTATTGTCATAATAATTACATAATGTAATTAACCCTCAATAATCATAACGTTAATTATGATTAACCCTTGAGGGCTTATTTTTTGCCACTCAGATTAATTTAGTCATTTAATCGCTGTGACTATGCTAATAATAGGCCCTATTATTGTCCTTATTTTACAGAGGAGGAAACCATAACCGAGAGATATTAAATGGTTTACCCAAAGCCATATAGCTAGTAGGTGGTGGAGCTAAGACTCCAGTCAGATGCTTTATGCTTGGTTTTATTGCATCCTCTGTGCTGCCTCCCCGTAGAACGGACGGATGGATAAATGAACGGCAGTTACATGCACAGGCCGACCTCAGAGATACTGCGGGTTCAGTTCCAGACCGCGGCAATAAGGCAAGTCACACGAACTTCTCGGTTTCCCAGTGCCTGTAAAAGTTGTTCACGCCGTACCGTAGTCTATCAAGTGTGCAATAGCATTATGTCTAAAAAAGTGTACATCCCTTAATTAAAAATTACTTCATTGCTAACAAATGCTGACCATCGTCTGAGCCTTCTGCGAATCATAGTAGTAACATCAGAGATCACCGATGACAGATCACCACAGCACATAACAATAATGAAAAAGTTTGAAATGCTGCAAAGAATTACCAAAATGTGACACAGAGGTATGAAGTGAGCAAATGCTGTTGCAAAAACAGCGCCAATAGACCTGCTCGAGGCTGGGTTGCCTCACACCTTCAAGTTGTAAGAAACACAATATCTGCGAAGTTCAATAAAGCAAAGTGCGGTAAAGTGAGGTCTGCCGGTAGAGGAGAATTCGAGATTAGTCAGAACAGCCTGTTACCTAGCAAGCTTGTTACCTCTTGCTAGAATTGGAGGTGTGTTGTATCTTATGACGTTATGTCATATATCATACTCATTTATTATGTTCATACATACATAAGTATGAAACTGTATATAAGAAGTCGTCCTTGATTATAGCCATCAGGCCTAGTGGGAGCTGGGAGTTGTTTTTTTTTTTTCTTGCGGTACGTGGGCCTCTCACTGTTGTGGCCTCTCCCCTTGCGGAGCACAGGCTCCGGACGCGCAGGCTCAGCGGCCACGGCTCACAGGCCCAGCCGCTCTGCGGCATGTGGGATCCTCGCGGACCGGGGCACGAACCCGTGTCCCCTGCATCGGCAGGCAGACTCTCAACCACTGCGCCACCAGGGAAGCCCGGAGCTGGGAGTTTTTAGGAATGTAAGTGAAGAGGGTTTAAGCACCTTTGTGTGGGTTCTCAGCGTGCACAGGTGTTGCTTATGGCCAAGTCTTTCTTTCTTTCTTTTCTTTTCTTTTTTTTACTTTTTGGCCACGCCGAGCAGCATGTGGGATCTTAGTTCCGGACCAGGGATCGAACCTGCACTGGAAGCGCGGAGTCTAAACCACCGGACCTCCAGGGAAGTCCTGGCCAAGTCTTTCTTGATTTCAGGGCCCATGATCCCTCTCAAAGGTGGTGGAACAGAGCTCGTAATCAGAAAATCCTTTCTAAGAAGCCCTTCTCCTTTGTCCCTAGTGTTCAGTATCCCCTTGTTTCTCTGGAACACACTGAAAAAAGTCTAGGAAGTGTCTAGGGAGTGTTGTTAAAGAGGGGGGTTTAGTGGCGTATCCTGGTTGCCGGCGTGGTGCTGGTCGGTGCCGGGCATGTGTGTCAGCGGCACAGGACTGTCATTTATCGCTGTTGGCCCCGTGGCGGCTGGAGTGAGGGTCTCTGCTGGGGTCCTCATTAGCACCTGGTGGGCCCGGAGGCTGCTCCCCGCTCTACCCAGAGAAGCCAGACAGAGCCGTGTCAAGGTGCACCTTCTGGGGTGCGTCTGTGCCTTTCCAAGGCTTTGCCAAGGTCTCCTTTGGCCCTGCCCAGACTTCTCCCTGACTTCCTTCTCCTGTAGAAAAATGAGATCCTCGGAAAAGTATTTGAGACTTTATGGCCAGAGTAAACATTGGAAAGGCAGTGGGTTGAAATTCAGATGTTCCCTGGAAGGAATCCCCTCATTTTCTGCTCACAGCTGGTATCGATATTTCCTTCTTGAGATGAGTTGTGCTTTTCATTAAGTAAATTTTTTGTCTTGGGATTAAACCAACATTGTATTCTTAATAGACTTTTATGTTTACACTTCAAAAGTCCACTGGGTTGTTATTCGTGTTATCTTGATGGCTTCCACAGCGTCTGCTATGCACACTGGCCTCACCAAAATAAATGGCTCTCTAGGGAACTGGATTATAAAACGGTCTTATCTGTCGATGCTCTAGTACGGGTATTTTGTGAGCCAGTATTTTTTTTCTTCTTCTTCCTTTCAGAAGTGGTAATCATACCTTGGGTTTCTGCAGTGCCTTTCATTAGAGGAAGACTGGAGGGCTCGGAGAGCTTTTGAAATGCTCAGGTTTTAAGCCTAATACTTGCAGAGTGGCCTACAGCATTTTGCCTGTCATCTGGAAAGACACACATCAGCCCTTGTGGTCTCCGAAGCCTCGGAAGATGTGGCATTGGTTTGGGCGGCCCAGGAGTTAGAATGCCTGTCCGGGGGGTGTTGGGTTGCATCCTGAAGGCAGACCACAAACCCCTACTAAGTGCCAGGCATCGTACTAGGTGCTTTACACGTGCTTTATGTCAGTGAATCAGATTTCCACAAAGGAAGCCTTTCGAAACCCGATGTCGCCGCCACCAAAGGGCAGTTTTTACACAAACAAAACTGAATGTAGACGGGGTACATCTTGGCTCGTTCAGTGGCGCTGTTGCATACACAGAGAGCAAGGGGTATCAGTGGCACTTGTTTTGAGGGCTGATCACATAAAAGCCATGTCCTATTGTAACCATCTCCGAGGGATGGTTCCGAACGGTGCCTGAAATCATTGAGCTGCCTGCGACAGTCCTTGGACACAGGGCTATTTGCCTCCACGCTGTCTGCTGTCTTGAGGTTTGATGTGTACAGCATGTGGGGAGTTCAGGATCACATTTCTGTAGTCTTATTTCAAAAATGTAGCTCTATTATAAACTCGGAATTAGATTTTCATTTGCCTTTGGAACATTATGTAATTTATGTGAATTTCCCCTAAGTCAGAAGGCAGAGACCCATTCCACTTGTCAGTTCCTTGCCTGTAGAGATAATACTTCCTTCCTATCCCCAGCTCCTGGGAGGCCTTGGCTGGCTGTGTGTTCAGCCCTGACTATATTATTTTGTGCCAGTTCTGCTCTCTGACAGAGAGAAGGGACTGTGGTCATGGGATGGATGAGAAGTGAAATGCCTCTTGTCCGAGCCTTTTCCAACATTTAAGCGCCTGCCCCAATCCTCCTTTGCGATGGATGTTTCTATCTGCTGCATCCACTGGCACTCAGAGAACAAGGGAAGACGTCATCAAGGAGACAGGTGTACCAGTCGTTCAGAAGTAGTGCCAAGGAATGGAGAAGGAGAGCCTTTGCCTCTGGCGGGGTCATTCCTGGAGATCCTGAGTCTTCTGCCATCAGGGTCATTGTATTAGCTAGAGGTAAGGTTATAATCACGTTGCAGTGCATTTGTGCATATAAAGACGATCCAGAAGAAAGATTTCCCTGTAGGTATGGCGGGCTTCTAGGTTATTTGAAGGGGTGAGTGGTTTTTCAGAGGTCAAAGTAAATTTGTTGGGTGAAAACCTTGAAAGGTAGAAACTAACACTGAGAGGAACAGAAAGGTCACTATATCAACTGATAATCAATGAACCCTCCCAACTCAGCCTAGAAGGAGGCTCTAGAAGTCTGTCTCTGTGGGGGATTCAGGACTAGCCTATGTAAGATGTGCAAGTTATCAGCCTTCTGTGCAGGTGGTCCAGTTTTAGTTGAGGGCCCATTCATGCCCCTTCCTGGCTGGTGCTATGGCTAGATTTTCTAAATTTTCCCCGGTCCTTTAATGCCTCCAGATAAGAGAGATTTTTGGTTGTCATGTCCAATTTTTCACACATTCCAGAGGCTCCACACCAAAGTTAGACAATCTGTAGGACCACAGGCACCTTTAAAGGGGCTGGGTTTGAATAAATGAGTGTTAGGTAACAAGGAAATAAGGTAGATTCTCTTTTAGTTTCCTGAGCACCAATATGTTGCATTACGTTCCATATTTGATGGAACATCCCAAAGGGATGGACACTTCCCACTGCCTGATTATGGTTTTTGCGGCTTCTGATTTCATCTGTTCCTGCTTGGAGTGGCTGTGGTGAGTACTTGGCAAACGCATCACCCCTTTCCAATTCTGAAACCAGGGCAGACATCACTAATCAATCACAGCACTCTTTTCTGCTAAGTCCAGAAATGGTCTTAGGGTATTAGACTCCTTTTCAATATAATACCCTAGGCAGCTGTTACTCCTTAGAGTTAGCCTAGGAGGTAAAAACTAAGACAGTTTTGGTCCCGGGAGACCTTCCCCTGCTCCCCCAGCCTGCAGGCAGATAAGTACACTGTAAGTGGACGTTTCTGGAGCAATCAGTGGTCAGGTGACTCTGTTGGGTCTGGGGATGTAAAGCAGTGGGAAGTGATGCCCTCCCCGCAGGTGGGATGCAGTCTCATCGGGCCTGAGGCTCTTCCCACCGGAGAAGTCAGGCCCTGGACCCCACACCAGGTCTGCGTGGCATCGGGAGACAGAACTCTACACAGGCAAGGGCTCTGCTTACATTTGGGCTGACACAGAAAGTGCTGAACAATAACAGCGCCAGTCCCAGCATGAAAAAGGAAACACATTGTGTTTACAGATACGGAGCTTGGCCTCCGAAACAAGAAAGTACCTTTGGATCGGGTGCCCCAGGGCAGGGCTGTTGGACGGCGGCCCCCCCTGCTTTGAGTCCTGCGGCCAACGCGTTTCCTCTCCCCGCAGCTAGACCTCAGAGGTGGGCAGGTCGATCGAAGCCAACTCTTTCTTCCCAGACCCAGCCCTGTCTCACTCCACAGCTCAGACCTGGGGAGAATTCATTGTGAGAAAGTGCTCGACCTGCCCAGCTACCACGAGGAAGGAAATTGCTTCTCACTCCAATCCACAGAAACCCATCGGGCTTAAACCAGGAGTGGGGGCAGATCTGCTATCATTGCTACCCAGACATGCCAGGGGAGAATGGGACGGGACATCCTCTGTATTTCTCACCCCAGTTTGTTGTTGGAACCGAGGTGAGGGAGCTGTTTCTTGTTTTATTTGATTTTATTTATTTTTTTGTATTTTGGCCACGCCGTGCGGCACGCGGAATGGTTCCCCAACCAGGGATCAAACCTGGGCCTCCGCGGTGGAAGTGCCAAATCCTAACCACTAGGCCACCAGGGAATTCCCTGTTTCTTGTTTTAAATCGAAGGTGTCTACAGAAGAATGTGACCCACGTTGAAGTGAAAAGCAAGCTCTGATTTTCCTGCTGCATAGAAATGGTTCAGTTCTAAAATCAAGATCAGAGAGCACAGCGTTCTACTTAATAATATATGAAATACCAAGATGTGTGTATTAGGCGCTATGGTTGAGAGAACCCACCTCCAGCTTCAGACTGCTTGGGTTGAAGTCCTGGCTCCACCCACCCCTGCAGTGTGACCTTGGGCGTGTTATTGAAGTTCTCAGTGCTTTCAATGCCTTCTGTGCCCTGGGGGGCTCTACTGAAGACCACGCTGGTATATGGGGTACAGTGCCGAGTGAGAGGGGCCCTTGCATTGTGCTAGGGAGGGGGCTCAGAAGAGGGGCATAAGAAGGAGACCCCCGAGGCAGGGTGCTCCTTCTAGACCAGTGGCTTTCTTTTTTCTTTTTACTTAAAAAAAAATTTTTTTAATTGAAGCATAGTTGCTATACAATATTATATAAGTTACAGGTGTATGTATAGTGAGTCACAATTTTAAAGGTTATACTCCATTTGTAGTTATTATAAAATATTGGCTATATTCCCCATGTCGTACAAGATATCCTTGTAGCTCATTTTATAACTAATAATATGTACCTCTTAATCCCTCACCTCTAAATTGCCCCTCCCCTTCCCTCTCCCCACTGGTAACCACTAGTTTGTTCTCTATATCTGTGAGTCTGCTTTGTTTTGTTTCGTTATATTCACTAGTTGGTTGTATTTTTTTAGATCCCACGTATAAGGGATCTCATACAGTATTTGTCTTTCTCTTTCTGGCTTATTTCACATAGCACGATGCCCTCCAAGTCCATCCACGTTGCTGCAAATGGCAAAATTTCATTCTTTTCTATGGCTGAGTAATCTTCCGTTGTATGTATACATATATTTATTCATCTATCTGGTGATGGACACTTAGTTTGCTTCCATACCTTGGCAATTGTAAATAATGCTGCTATGAACATTGGGGTGCATGTATCTTTTCGAATTAGTGTTTTTGGTTTTTTTGGATATATACCCGGGAGTGGCATTCCTGGGTTATAGGGTAGTTCTATTTTTAGTTTTCTGAGAAACCTCTATACTGTGTTCTACAGTGACTGCACCAATTTACATTCCCACCAACAGTGTACGAGGGTTCCCTTTTCTCCACATCCTCGCCGACACTTGTTATTTGTGTTCTTTTTGATGATACCCATTCTGGCAGGCGTGAGGCGATAGCTCGTTGTGGTTCTGATTTGCATTTCCCCGATGATTAGCGCCGTTGAGCATCTTTTCATGTACCTGTTGGCCACCTGCATTTCCTCTTTGGAAAAATTAGACTTGGGGCTTTTTATCAGCACCCTCCCTACTGCCATGCTCTGTTCGAAACATTCTGCAAATATTATCTTGTTTAGTCCTCATAACAGCCTTTTGAGGTGCGTTCTATTATGAGTATAATTAAGTCAGTGTCTTCACTGAAGTATAACGCAATGTACAGAAAAGCACACGAATGCTTAGTGCACAGCTCAGAACTTTTCATGATGTAGACACACCTGCATAACCAGCACCCCAGATGCTGCCGAGGGCCCCTCCAGTCACCACGCCCCTTACCCGCCATGCGTTGAATTGACTGTTTTTGAACTTCACGTAAATGGAATCACATTCTGGCAGCTTCGGCTCAGTAGTACCTTTGTGGTATTTATCCATGGGTAGTAGTAGTTTTATTCATTTTCATTGCTGTGCTGTAGTGTTCCGTGATACCCACGTGTAAATTTATTTGTTACATTTACGGTGGATATTTGGGTTGTCTCCACATTTTAACTATTAAAAATAGTGCTGCCGTGGCTGGACTTACCCATGTCTTTTGATACATATGTGAATGCATTTCTGTTGGGGATGTGTCTAGAAGTGGAATCTCGTGCCCTAGGGTAGGTATCCATTCAGCTCTAGTACATTGTGTTTATCCATTGGTCACACGTTTTGTAGAAAGCGGTTGTACACGTTTACATTTATGCACCATTTTACAGGTGAAGAAATGGAGGCACACACAGGGTACATGCCTCGCCCAGGGTCTCACAGCCGGCAGTGGTGGAGTTGGGGTTAGAATCTAGGCAGTGTGGTTCTGGCGTCTTGTTTTCCACCACCGTGCCTGTTGGCTGCCTCTCTCTTTCATCTGTATATACCCTGTCAAGAAAAACCGATAATACTGGGGGCAGAGGTGACTTTGGGCCAGTCCCTTCACTTGTCTGGGCCTTGGTTTTCTCTTCTGTAAAATGAGGGGTTGGGCCCCAAAGACCATCTTGAGCACTCACATTTCTGTGCCCCAGTGGACACACCTCCTTCCTGAGGACTTTTCCCAGCTACGTTACCCACCCCTTCCATTCCCATCTCCACCAGGGGCAGCTCTACAGCGTGAGCGACGTTATTTCCCACCACCTCCATTCCACTGGGGTGCCCTCAGGAGACCGCGCAGGCTCTGATTGGAGGACTCACTTGGGCCTGCCCTTCAGGACTTCCTGGAATTTCCCCATCTTTCACTCACCAGCTTTTACACTGGGGGGAGGGGGAGACATGGGACCTTCGTTCCATCTTTGCCCTCTGGCATGTCAGCCACCCAGCCTTCTCTCTTCAGTCATGCGTGTTGAGCTGAATGAATGTTCACAGAATCAACTCACTTGTGTAACTAGCGCAGCCATCAAGAAATCAGATACTTCCAGAAGGCCTCTTTATGCCTTTCACGCCGCCACCGCATTGTATAGCCACCATCTTGACTGCTAACACCATAGATTGCGTTTTGCCTGTTCTCGAACGTCACATCCGTGAAATCAGACTGTGTGTGCTCTTCAATACCTGGCTTCTTTTGCTCAGCAGTATTTCCTCATAAGTAGTCTTAATCATAACTTATCCTCTGGTCCTTTTTAGTTTGATGGATGAGCGGAGTTTCCTGGAGGTCCTGATCCTTCTGCTTGTTCAGTCTGCTCACCTTTGCTCATGGTGAATGACTTTCCTCATGTGTTTGGCACTGACTGTGAGCTTTTCTTTATCTGGGATTTTGTGGAATTCCCACGGGTCTGAGTTCTGGCAATGTCCCTTCTGAGTGATTTCGCATTTGATTTTGCCAAACATCCTGGAGGTATCATTGGCTTGGGACCGCTTTTTCCATTAATTAATTATCTTAGAAATTCCTCTATCAAATGAGGAGTATGTATTTTGCCTCCAATCATTTTCAGACCTGGGGTTTCATTTTCTCACTGAAGACTCTTTCTCCCTTTACTCAGGAGTTTTGAGGGGACTTCCCTGGTGGTCCAGTGGTTAAGAAGCCGCCTTCCAATGCACAGGATGTAGGTTCGATCCCTGGTCGGGGAACTAAGATCCCACGTGCTGCAGGGCAGCTAAGCCCGCACACCACAACTAGAGAAGCCTGTGTGCTGCAACTAAGACCCGACACAGCCAAAAAAAAAAAAAAAAAAAAAAAATTTGGGTAGAGACACACTTTTGCTGTCAGATTTTTAGTCCCTTTTTCACTTGGGGTGCATTTGGAAGGTCCAGGCTTTTGCCACCTGGATTACTGACCCTAAGGGGTCTCCCTGCCTCTATCCTTGTCCCCCAAGCTCCCAGTCTGTTCTTACTGGTAGTTCCCTCTGCCCAGATATCCCAATGGATGGCTTCCCTGACTCCTTCAAATCTTTGGTCAGCTGTCATTCCTCAGTGCAGCCTGACTATCCTATTTAATGATCCTAAAATAGCCCCCTCATCCGTGTCTGTCTGTCACATTCACAAACACACACACTTATACTTCTCGTCACCTTCATCCTGCTCTACTTTCTCCTTTCTTCCCCCCACAATGCTTATATCCTTCTGACATACTATGGGGCTGGCCAAAAAGTTTGTTTGGTTTTTTCCATAAGATCTTACGAAAAACCCAAACGAACTTCTTGGCCGGCCCAATATTTGATTTAGTTATCTATTGTGTTTATTAACTATCTTCGCATCCTGCCACGTGCTCTGTTCTAAGGCACTTGTTAATTTACATAAGGGCAGGAATCCTTGTCTCTTGTTCACAGGGAGCCTGGCATATAGTAGGTGCTCATTAAATATGGTGAAGAAAAAGAATGCAGGGCCTCCTTTCTAACTCCTGGCCTTTTAAGACCCAAGGTCTCATCTCATGTGTGCAGGTGTTAAAAACTCAAGCCCAAAGCCATTAAGGCCTGTCTCCAGGCCTGATAGCCAGTCTTCCTTTCCCCTTATCTCTCTCCTCCTTCCCTTCCCTCCTTACTCACAAACACCCCATGGTTCCTCTAGCACTTGGGGATTTCCTTTTATTGCTTGTGAGATATACCATGCATTACATATTCTTAAAAATTATTTTCATCTAGTATTTCTGCAGTGGTCGGGTATCTGCATTAGCTCAGTATACCTTGTTGCCAGAACTCAAAGTCCTATCTTTTAATCTTCGTCCACCTGGAATTGATTGTGACATATGGTGTGAGGTAAGGATCCCTTTTTTTCCAGCAAACATTTAGCCAGTTATTCAATGACAGTTGCTGAAAAAAAATTATTCTCAGCCATTTGAGATGCCATATTATTAAATGCTTAAGTATTATATAAACTTGGATCTAGTTTCTAGATTTCCCATTCTGTTTCACTGATCTCTTTTCCTTCCACTGCCTATCTGTTTGGATAGTGCATTTCATTTCTGGTGGGCTCAGCATTTACTCATTTATTCTTTTTCATTTATTCTTTTCGGTTTTTCTCATTGCTATTCTTATGTATTTACGTATGTATGCATGCATGTATAGGCTTTAGATGAGTTTATCAAGTTTCAATACAGACGCCATTGGTAGTTTAGTGGCACTGTAGTTAAAATGAAGTTGGTGATAGTTGATAACTTTTTTTTTTTTGCCACACCGCGCGCGCGGCATGCAGGATCTTAGTTCCCTGACCAGGGATCGAACCCGTGCCCCCTGCAGTGCAAGCACGGAGTCTCAACCTCTGGACCACCGGGGAAGTCCCTACATTTTAAAAATTGTAACCGTAATCAACATGACTGTTGTACTTAATGATTTCGTTATTTAAATGTCTCCATTAGGGTTGTTAGGATACCAAAAGGGTAGGATGTTAAGTCTACATAAAATCATAGATTGACTCTCTTCTGGATAAATTTTTAAAACAGTATTAGTTGAAATTCAGTAAATTGTACATATTTAAAGAATGTAGTTTGGAAAGTTTGACATATGTATTTACCTATGAAACCATAACCACAATCAAGATAAAGAACATACCCACCAGCCTCAAATGTTTCCTCATTGCTCCTGGGTAATTCCTTGCATACCTTCTGCTGTTTCCATCACTGTGCTTTCTATCATTTTATATTAGTTTGCTTTTTCTAGAGTTTTATATAAATGGACTAATACGGTACGTATTTTTTTTTGTCTGGTTTTCCTCAGGTTTC
The DNA here is from genome assembly GCF_963924675.1 of Phocoena phocoena. Classification (NCBI taxonomy): domain Eukaryota; kingdom Metazoa; phylum Chordata; class Mammalia; order Artiodactyla; family Phocoenidae; genus Phocoena; species Phocoena phocoena. The sequence goes on from NC_089237.1 coordinate 52,260,181, forward strand.
AGGATTATTTTGAGACTTATCCATGACGTTGTGTTCCTCAATAGTTCACTCCTTTTTTCTGCTGGATAGTAGTCCATTGTATGGAAATACCAAAACTCATCTATTCATCTGCTGATAGACATTGGGTTGTTTGCAGTTTTTGGCTTTTACAGGGAAATTAGCAGCTGTGAACATTCTTGTACACATTTTTGCAGGGACGTATGCTTTCATCTCTCTTGAGTAAGTCCCTAGGAGCAGAATGACTGTGTGATATGGTAATGGATGTTTAACTTTTTTTTTTTTTTTGCGTTACTCGGGCCTCTCACTGTTTTGGCCTCTCCCGTTGCGGAGCACAGGCTCCGGACGCGCAGGCTCAGCGGCCATGGCTCACGGGCCTAGCCGCTCCGCGGCATGTGGGATCCTCCCGGACCGGGGCACGAACCCGTGTCCCCTGCATCGGCAGGCGGACTCTCAACCACTGCGCCGCCAGGGAAGCCTGGATGTTTAACTTTTTAAGAAGCTGTCAAACTGTTTTCCAAAATGGTCGCACCACTTTACATTCATACCAGCAGTGTGTGAGCATTCCAGTGTCTCCAACTCCAGTTCCTCACCAGCATTTGATACGGTCAGTCTTTTTTAATCTTAGCCGTCTCAGTGGTAGATGACCTTTACAATTTTAAGTCTTACAATCCAGAAGCATTGAACATTTTCATTTATTCATGTCTTCTTTTATGCCTTTCTGTAACGTATATACATTTCTTTATATTAGCCTTATACTTTTTAACAGAAAATTTATTTCTGTGTATTTATAATTTTTATTACTATTATGAAAGGCATTTTTTTCCTTCCTCATTTTATTTTCTAACGATATTGCTGACATATAGGAAAGTTGTTGATTTTTATGTAAGTATTTTGCAACCCGCAATTTTACTGAACTCTTTTAAAATGAATTCTCATAGTTTTTCCATTAATTCTCTTCTCAAATTTCTTTCATATTCAGTTATAGCCCACAAATCATGAATATTTTAGCTCTTCTTTCCACTGCTTGGACTTTTATTTTTCTTGTTTTACTGCATTGGATAGAACTTCAAAGTAATGGTATGTGATAATGGTAAGATACACCCTTGTGTTGATCCTGACTTGAGTGAGAATGTTTCTAGAGTTTCATCATTAAGTATGTTGTTTGTTACTAGTTTCAGATAGATCTTTATTGTGCTCAAAGGAATGACCTCTATTCTTGGTTTACTGGGAGGTTTGCTCCTTTTTTTTGCGGTACGTGGGCCTCTCACTGTTGTGGCCTCTCCCATTGCGGAGCACAGGCTCCAGATGTGCAGGCTCAGTGGCCATGGCTCACGGGCCCAGCCGCTCTGCGGCATGTGGGATCTTCCCGGACCGGGGCGCGAACCCGTGTCCCCTGCATCGGCAGGCGGGCTCTCAACCACTGTGCCACCGGGGAAGCCCCTTTTTGTTGTTTTAAATCAAGAATATGTGGGGGCTATATACGAGTCACCCATTTAACGCATACAATTCAGTGGTTTTTAGTGTGTTTATAAAGTGGTGCAACCATCACTAAAGTTAATCCCAGAGCATTTTTGTCATCACCAGAAGAAACCTTGTACCCATAGCAGTCACTTTCCATTCCCTCCCTCTTACCACTGTCCCAGCCCTAAGCGACCACTAATCTACTTTTGATCTCTATGGATTTGTCTATTCTGTACATTTCATATAAATAGAATCATACAATATGTGGCCTTTTGTGACTGACTGATTTCAGCTAGCATAATGTTTTCATGGTTCATCCATGTTATAGCATGTGTCAGTACTTCATTCATTTCTATGGCTGAATAATATTTCAGTGTACAGACATGTCACATTTTGTTTATTCATTTTTCAGTTAGTGGACATTTGGATTGTTTCCACCTTTTGGCTACTAGGAATAATGCTGCTACGAACATTGATGTACAGGTTTTTGTATGAATATGCGTTTTCATTTCTCTTATGTATGTACGTAGGAGTGGAAGTGCTGGGTCATATGGTAACTCTATATTTAACTTTTGAAGGAACTGCCAGCCTGTTTACCAAAGCAGCTATTCTATTTTACATTCTTACCTGTAATGTATGAAGATTCCAATTTCCCCACATCCTCATCTATATTTATACTCTTTCTTTTTGATTATAGCTGTTCTTGTGAGTGTGAGGTGCTATCTCATTGTGGTTTTGTGATTTTCTAAATTGGAACTATTCTAGCATTCGTGGAATAAAGTGTATTTGGTTATAATTCTTTGCTAATATTTTATTTTCGATTTTTGTATCTGTTCAAAAGTGTAATTTGTCTGAACTTTTTTCTCCGTATATTGCCTTCTGTATCAGGGCTGTTCTGACCTCATAAAATGAAGTGAGAAGTTTCTATTCTCTTCCATGCTGTGGTATCATTTAAGTAGCGTGAGAAATAACTGTTCCTTGAAGATTTGCTAGAATTAGCCCATCTGGGCCCTGTGCCATTTTTGGAAAGAGTTATTTGATAACCATTTCAGTGTCTTCCATGCTTACGTTGATTCAGGAATTTTTCAACTGCTTTCTGAGTCAAATCTGGTAATTTATTTTCCAAGAAAATGATGATTTACCCAGATTTTCATTTTTTAAGCATAGCTGTATATAGTAATCACTAAAATGTTTTTTAAAAATTTCATGTATGGCTATGTCACCGTTCTAATTTCTAACAATGAAATATTCTCACTCTCTCTCGGCCTAGATTTCTTTGTTTGTTTGACATTTTTGAAGGTGATGATAATAATACCTGATGATACCCGTTGAACACTCACTGTGTGCCAGGCCTTGTGCTGAGTACCTTGTGTGCACTGTCTAACGTTCAGCGTCTTGACAGCTTTGTGAGTTGAGTACTGTTATTCACATACAGGGGGTTAAGAAGTTCAGACATTTAACTTGCCTGATGTCACACAGTTACAAAGCCCAGAGTTGTAGTTCAAACAGGATCTCTCTATTCTCAGTCAGAGCTCTTATATGCTATTTTAGTCTGCCACTTACTTTTTAATGTTTTTTTTTTTGTGTGTGTGTGGTACGCGGGCCTCTCAACTGTCGTGGCCTCTCCCGTTGCGGAGCACGGGCTCCGGACGCGCAGGCCCAGCGGCCATGGCTCACGGGCCCAGCCGCTCCGCGGCACGTGGGATCCTCCCGGACCGGGGCGCGAACCCGTGTCCCCTGCATCGGCAGGCGGACTCTCAACCACTGCGCCACCAGGGAAGCCCTCATGTATTTTTAATTGTTTCTAATTTCTGTTTTATCTTTATTAATTTCTTATTTAGGCTTTTGTGGTCCTACTAATATTTTTAATTGAATGCTCAGTTCAGCTAATATCATTATTTTCTTATTCCTATTTAGCAGTACAACAATTTAGGCAGCGACTTTTCATTTCTATAGCAGCTTTGACCACTTACCCTTGGTTTTGATTTGTACTGCTCTCATTGTCACTATTTTTCCAGTGACTGTGTCATTGTAGTTGTGATACTCTTTCTGTTTCTGGAGTTATTTATGAATTGGCTTTTCATCTCCAGGGTATCAAGTCCTCAAAATTTATATTTTGTTATTAATGTCCAATTTCATTTTATTGCAACGAATACAATTTTTGTTTTGTTTCATTTTAAAATAATCTCATGTGTGTACCTGAGGTCCCTTCTGTTGCTGTTCCATGGGAACTGGAAGAGAACTCTGTTTTTAGGGTACAGAGTTCAATATATTTATTAAAATCCATCTTACTGATGATATTATTCAGATACTCTGTATCCTTGTTTTATTTTTGCCTACTTGGAGCAAAAGGACAATATTAGTGGGAGACTGACATACCACCCTAAGCGTTTAACAAATTAAGTGACAGAGTCATCCAACCTTTTAAAAATTAAGAGGTGGGCAAAGCCGTATAAGGCTTTGAACACAAAGTAAAAGCAGGGGTCACAAAATAGTGTCTGAGATGTAGAGTTCTGAGCAGAATGCATTAGTAAGGTAAAGCTGGTTGTTTTATACTGATACCAGAAAAACCGCACCATATCATTGAACTTGAATGGAAATCACCTGGGCCTTGGTTTCGGTGGTGAAAAGAGATGATTTTTCAGCAGATGATTCCTAGTCTCTTCCAGCACTCTCATTCCATGAGGACGGTTTGGGGTTCCCTCCTAAGTGGTGCCAGGAAGGGAATTAACCGGGAGTTAATGACTAGAAGCAAAGAATAGAACTAGATGATTCCTAGTTGAGACTGGAGCAGTTTGAGCTGACAGCTGGGGCTGGGTTTATTGCTTTGGCTTATTCCTATCTTTACAGGAGCATCTGCCTCATTGCCTCTTGGTCTGGCAAAGGAGATGTGCTAAAATAGAAATCAGTCTGCAAGGACAAGATGGTGAGGCCACAAGGACTCCCTGACATGGGGTGCCACCTCCTGTAATGAAATATGACCCTGATGGCTGGGTTTGGCTCTGGAATATGCCCCCTTCCCCCACCCCCGGGAGCTCTCAGCTCTCAGAAAGAGCATTTCCATAGACAGCTACCTGCAGGAAACGGGCAGGTTACCCAGCTCCATGCCTGCCTCTGTGTCCCCTCATCCTCTAGCCAAGAGATGATTAATTCATTGAACAAAGAGGGGAAGGTGAAGAGAGGCATGTGTTTCACAGGATACCAGGACCATGAGAAAGGCTGAAAATTAATGAGTTAAGTATCTAATTTAAGAAGTTAGGGAAAAATGAACAGAATAAGCCAGAACAAAGTGGGGGTGGGGAGGAGATGAAAAACAAGAGCTGAAGTCAATGAACTAGAAAACAGATATTCAACAGAGAGAACCAAAGCCAAAAGTTGGTTGTTTGGGAAGACTCATAAAATAAACAAATATCTGGAAAGATTGGTAGAGGGAAAAAAGAGAGAAGGCACAAATAAACAACATTAGGAATGAAAAGGAGGCATAACTAGAGATCTGGCAGAGACAAAACAAATAAGGTAATACTATGAGCAACTTTATGCTAATACATTTTAAAAGTGTAACCTCTAGCATCTTGATCCACACTCTTGGAGTATTTCTCATAGAATTGTAACTAGACGACCTGCATCACAGTCTTCTATGGAACCAAATCAAAAACAGAAAAAACAGACTTCATCAGAATTTGAAAGTTGTGCTTCGAAGGACACCATCAGGAAAATGAAAAGACAGCCCACAGTATGGGAGAAAATATTTGCAAATCAACTCTCTGAAAGGGTCCAGAATATATAAAGAGTATAATATATAAAGAAATCTTAGAACTCAACAACAAAAAGGCAAAATAAATTTAAAAACAGGCAAAGCACTTGAATAGCTATTTCTCCAAAGAAGATACACATACACATGGCCAATAAGCACATGAAAAGATGTCAACATCATTGGCCATCAGAGAAATATAAGTCAGTACCACTTCACACCCACTTGGGTGGCTAGAATCAAAAGAATAATAACAAGTGTTGGAAAGAATGAAGAAATTGGAACTCTCACTGCTGGTGGGAATGTAAAGTGATGTCGCTGCTGCAGAAAACAGTTCCTGAAAAGGTTAAACGTATGAGTTACCATACAACCCAGCAATTCCACTCCTAGGTGTATACTCAGGAGAAATAAAAATACGGATCCACACAAAAGACTGTACACAGATGTTCATAGCAGCATTATTCATAATAGCCCCAAAGCGGAAACAACCCAAGTATCCATCAACTGATGAATGGATAAAGTTTGGTATACCCATACAAAGCAATATTACTCAGCCATGTGAAGGAATGGAGTAGCGATACATGCTTAAACATGGATATACCTTGAAAACTTCATGATAATTGAAAGCCAGTCATAGAAGACCGCGTACTGTATGACTCTCCTTATATGAAATGTCCAGGATAAGCAAATCCGTATAGGAGGCAGATTAGTGGTTGCCAGAGGTTGAAGGGAGGGGTGAGTGGGGAGTGACTGTTAAATGGGTGTGGGGTTCTTGTTGGGGTGATGAAAATGTTCTAGAATTAGATAATGGTGATGTACAGCCTGGTGAATCGTACACTTTAAAAGGGTAAGTTGTATGGTATGGGAATGATATTTTTATTAAAAAAAACTTGTGTGGAGTGGGAAAGGTTTATTAAAATGTGTATTTCCAAGCGTTTCCCTGGATTAATGAAGTCACATGTCTGGGTGTAGGGTCTAGAAACCTGCAATACTTTAGATGAAACCAGCACACAGAGAGGTTTAAGAATCACTGTCCGCTTTTACTTTTAGTAGAATTCCCATTCATAAATGTATAAAAGAGTGATGGAAGTAGAAAATCTCTCCTTGGGGAAAAAGTTCCCTGTGATAGTCATAGAGAATCCCAATGTCTGCTACAGTTACTGAGTGAAAGTATGATGAGACATAGAAAATTTACATAGTGTCAAAGTAACTCTCCACAGTCTTAAAAGGAAAAATAGTAACTTTATAGTGAAGAAATCGGGCAGACAACACTTTAACCAAGTTATCAGAACTAAGAGAACCAATAATGGGACAGACTGACATCACGTGTCACCCAATACACACCGAGAGGGAGACAGCATTGCTTCCGTGGGATCTTGCTAAAAATGTGTAACCTGAATTTCATCCTGAAGAAACATCAAATAATCCCGAACGAGAGCCATTCTACAACGTAACTGGCCAGTACTCTTCAAGAGTATCAAGGTCATTAAGGACAGAGCAAAACTGGAGGACTGGCGTATGCTGGAGGAGAAAAAGAAGACAGGAGACCTAAATGCAGTGTCCGATGCTGGATCAGATCCATCCTGGTCCAGAAAAGGACATTAGTGGGGCAGTTGGTGAAGTTTGAATAAAGTTTATAGCTTAGATTTCAGTTTCCTGGTTTTGATCATTATGGGATGGGTATGTAACAAATTAACATTTGGGGGAGCCGGGTAAAGGGGACACAGGAATTCTTTGCACTGTTTTACAACTTTTTTTTTTTTTTTTCTTTTGCGGTACGCGGGCCTCTCACTGCTGTGGCCTCTCCCGTTGTGGAGCACGGGCTCCGGACGCGCAGGCTCAGCGGCCATGGCTCACGGGCCCAGCCGCTCCGCGGCACGTGGGATCTTCCCGGACCGGTGCACGAACCCGTGTCCCCTGCATCGGCAGGCGGACTCTCAACCACTGCGCCACCAGGGAAGCCCTGTTTTACAACTTTTTTATAAGTCTAGAATTAATTCAAATTGAGAAATTAACAAGAAACCAGCATCCTGGAGTGTCACGATTCTCAGTTTGAAAGCCATTGGTGTAGCCGGAAGATTTCTGGCTTTGGAATCAGACAGGCCTCAGCTGAATACCTTTACCGTCACCTGCCATCTAGATCTTGAGCCTCTCAGCGTCAGCCTGTCATCTGAGAAATGGGATTAATCACGTCCATGCCCTAGGATTGTTGGAGGGTTCAATGAAAGGATGTGAGCAAAATACTAAGTACAGCCCCAGCCTGTATCAGCTGCTCAGGAAATGCCAGCCCTCCCCCACGGTTCAGAGTGATTCTCCCACTCAGTCAACCTCAAGTCCTTCTGTGGACTTGGAGCGAGAGAATCGTTCCTCTGGGCTGGGCTGTTTGGCCGGGCAGGGAGTCTAAGCACCCTGGCCGGGCACCTGAGAAAAGGTGCATCACGGGAGGAGGCTGGGGGTTTGACCAAGGTTGAGATGGGGAAGGAGTCGGCCTCGGGAGCTTTCTTACAGGCTCCCCTTGGCAGGCTGCTTAAAGTTACAACCAACTTCAAACACAAAGGGTTTTCAGACACAAAGGAAGGCTCAACCTGGCCAGTGCCAGGCCTGGCTTGGCATTCAAATTCAGAAATCCAAGTCCTCAGAGCTCACAGACAGGCCAGACCATCCCAGTAGCTCTGCCCCCACTCCAGGAATGCCAAGAACCTTCCAGAGAGCTCCCCTCCCAGGCCTGCTCCCATCATTGACCCCCCCGGTCCAAATTAATTAGAGTAAAGGAAGAGCTGGTTCCCTGCAGGCGTTTATTCTGCTGACAGCTGAGACCCGGCCACAGGCCCAAAGGTGGTGCCCCTTCCACCTGCCTCCGTCTCTGACTCTCCCCACTTTGCAGCACGTGGGTGGGTTGTGCTGGCGTGGTTTTCTTAATGGCTTATTTTTTAAATAAAACAAAGCAGGTCGTGTTAGTTTCCCATTGGGTCGGGAACTTTATAGGTAGTTTTTCAGTCCCTGTTTTTACATAGAATCCTCCGTGGTCTGTCACTTGGGTCCCCCACGGGTGAGCCAGAGTTGAAGACACCATCAGAGAACATTGGAAGACTGAGGACATTTGAAATGTGCTCTCCCTGTGACCCGGCAATTCCACCTCTCTATGCCCACCCTAGAGAAACACACAGGGGCGCAGAAAGGTACCTGCGAGTGTTTGTCCCAGATTTCTCTAGATCTGCATCTCTATCATATCTATCCATCTATCTATCATCTATCTCTATCTTTATTATTTTAATCTCTATATATCTATTGTATATATCTAATCTAGATCTATTTCTTCCTTCCTTCCTTCCTTCCTTCCTTCCTTCCTTCCTTCCTTCCTTCCTTCCTTCCCTCCCTCCCTCCCTCCCTCCCTCCCTCCCTCCCTTCCTTTCTCTATGTCTGTTTCTACATACACACAAAGAGAGAGACAGAGAGAGAGAACACAGCCTGAATGTCTATCAGTAAGGAAATGGCTAAATAAACTGGTCTATTCACACCCTAGAATATAGTGCTGTGGGTGAAATCATAAATGTATGCACACGCCCAGGGACAGGACTCCATAATATACAGTATGATACCACTTAGGTATCAAAACAAGATCCTGCCTCATCCATCTCTGAGGTGTGGGTACCTCCTCCTCTGTCTAGCCCTGTCATAGCCCTGGCGCTTTTAGAATAGCACTGGTTTCAGGAAATTTGTGACTTAATTGAGTTTGTTGTTATTATGTGGATTATTCATTTAATTTATTAAATTAATGAAGAACCAGGCCCGGGGGTGATTCTTTCTCGGTGCTGAACTGGACAATGTCATTGGCGAACTGCAGCCTGTGGGCCTGTTGCCTGTTTTGTAAATAAATTCTCATTGGAACACAGCTATGCCCATTGTTTACAAGTTGTCTGTGGCTGCTTTCGGGACAACAGCAGAGGTGAGTAGTCGCAGCAGAGACCCTGCAGCCCGCCAAGCCTCAAATAGTTATTATCTGGCCCTTTCACAGAGAAGGTTTGTTGAACCTTATCCTAAACCCTTATCCCAGACCACCCCATTTCTTCCACGACCTGGGGGATATTGAAAGGAATTGGCCCTTCCCGCTGCCGCTGTATAACTCAGTGGGGTTTGGAAGAGCTGTTTGTAAAAGCCTAGACTAATGGATACTTTATTATGAATTAATCATTACGAAAGTCACTGCGTCCCCTCGCCTCTCCAGCACACACAGCCCTGCAGCAACGCGTTATCCAGTGTAGGTCCTGTGGGCATTAGCTATAGGACTTCTGAAATGCACTGTTTCCTGGGTAGCCCCTTGAAGCAGACTCGATCCCTCCCCCAAGGACAGGCCTTTGGCTGTTATCTTTGTGTCCTCAGGGTGCAGGATGCTGGCACATAGCAGGTGCTTAATAAATTTATAGTGGATAAATTATCAATGAAAAGTGTTAAAAAAAAATAGTCATCTTCAGTCTCTTGCCCCTGGGGTGGCCTATTCTGAGTGCATTCAGCAGAAATTAAAGGAAATCTGTTTCCCTAAATGAAATGACCAAGCAAATGGCTCACAGAGCTAGTGCTTCCTGGGTAAAAAAAGAAGCGTTTTGCCTCCTCTCCCCGGGGGCAGATGAAGGCGGAAGCAGGCCCGTCTTGCCATGAATGCCTTGCCCCCCCCCCCCGCAGGTCCAGGACACACAGGCTATCATGTTCTTCAAGGCTGCGGCCGTGCTTTCTCCAGGGACCTGTGGTCACCTGCTTGCTTTAGCAGGGATCCCCATCAGGCACCTGACATCCGGATGTTTTAGGCCGGATCTAGAAAACGTGAGGCTGCCACGAGAAAGGGGAACCCCACTGGATGGGAGCTAAGGGACTGATCATGAACGAGTCTCTCTCTCCCCGAGAAGCTGGCAACTGGGGTAGCCTTTTCAGAAGGGTGTTCGTCCGATTCCCAGGCTACTTTCAGCAGCAGGGTGGTTATCTAGAACAATGGGCCACACGGAGTGGCGTCCCTGATGAGCTGACATGTCAACTTCGGGAGGAGTCACTTACTCAGACATCTCTGGAGCCTGGAGACACTGCTACGTGTGCCTCCCGCCCAGGTCTGTCCCACCTGCCTCGCGGGGACATGGCTTCTGCTTTCTCTTGGAACGGGGACGGAGGGCGCAGTAAGGGGGCGGCGAGAGAGGGATTAATCCCCTCCCCCCCGTTTGTTCTATAATGAGGATATTCATCTTGCCTTGTGGGGGGGGGGTCTTTCATTGGGATGAAAAAGTTTCCCTGTGCAGTATTTATCAAAAGAAAGTGGAGGAGAGAGAAATTCTTCGGAACTAGAGTGGGAGAGGGAGAATACACGCTGCATATCTGAAATGAGAGCACCAGCAGGGTTTGGCCAGGGAGGAGGGAGATTCTGTCAAGTGGCTGGGGGTTCGGGGGCTGTGTTTCAGCCTGAGAGCGGCGGGCCCGGCCCCGAGGCAGCAGCTCACGGCCCCCCTTCCCCGGGGACCACCTCCAGCTGGGCAGCACACAAGAGCTTTGGGATGCTAATAGCCCTTTAGGAATGCTAAATGGAGCATTTCGGTCTCCACGAAGGGGCAAAATGAGCGGAGGAAGAAATTTTAGTTTTGAAGTTTCCTTGGGGGAGGACCAGACAGCGAGGGTTTAAATGGACAGCGTACAAGTTTGATCTGTGCCGTGAAAAACGAAGAATCAAGGGCACATGTCCTCTTGGCGGCATCTTGGTTGGGTTAAGTGAGTACCAATGCGGATCAGCAGAGGCTGGATCCGAGTTTGCTGGGTGTCAGGGAGCCCCTCCCCTCCTCCTAGCAGAGGGCCGCGGGTTGAGCTGAGGACCACTGGGTTGGGTGCCCACCTGATCTGAGGCCCTTCTCCCTGCCTCGCATTCATGCAGCCAGTCCCCCATGCATGCATGTGTTCGTTCTGCCCGTTCCCTCGCTATTTTCTCATTCACTCATCTGCTCCTTCATTCATTTGGCCAACGATTAGTTGCTGAATGCTGTGTCCAGGTATAACAGGGAAGAAGTAAATCGGACTCCACTATGGATCTGCTTCTTTGACTTTAACCTTTGCTTCTCATCGCTCTTGTTATTAAAATCATACATAATGGCAGGGAACCCTGCCCCTCTGCTGTGCCGCTCTGACCCTGCCCACCTGTGGATGTCTGCAAGAAAGAAGAAACTAACACTTACTCTCATCGAGGCTGGTCATTCCAGGAGATGTTTTGCAAGACTGATGGCCCTTCTACTTTACTTCCTCACCGCCTCTCCCTCTCGAACTCTGTAAAAGGAACTGGCGTCCAGACCCCGATAAGATGGTTTTTTGGAGACAGTAGTCTGTCATCTTCTTGGGTCTGCCGGCTCTCCGAATAAACTCGTCTCCCCTGCGTCAACAGCTCGTCTCCGATTCATTGGCCTGTCGTGCGGCAAACAGAACGAGCTTGGACTCGGTAACACAGGCGGTTCTGAAGGCTGCAAAAACCACAGTGGACAAGCAGGGTCTCTGCTCTCGTGAAGTGAATGGTCTATGGGAGAGGCAGACGGTAAAGAAGTAAATGATGGGAGATCATGGCAGGGAGTGCGTGCAGGGCGGCGCCTGGGGAGGCCTCCAGAGCAGGAACGTTTGAGCTGAGACCTGAGTAAGAGGAGGCAGCCTTGCGGAGATTGGCGGTAAGAGCATTCCACGTGAAGAGAGAATTAGGGCAGGAACTTGCCATGTTTGAGGAGCAGAGAAAAAGGCCAGCGGGAAGGAAGGGGGGGTGGGGTGGGAGCGGAAGGCAGGAGAGCCGCCATCAGGTGGGCTTTGTGGTCAGAAGCCTGGAGTTTATTCTGAGGGCTGTGGGAAGCTCTTGCAGGGTTTCAGGTAGCTGCTGGGGGAGGAGGAGGGCAAAGGAGAAGCTCAGCCTGAGGTGGAGAGTGGAGGGGGGCAAGTGATGCTGGGGCCGGCGTGGGGCACCATCGCTCGTGGCTCGGGGCACCATCTAGAGGAGGAGTGAGGCCGTTAGCCCAGCTCATCGGAAGAATGCTCGTGGTCACGGAGTTGGAGACAGGCGAGCACTTAACCCAGCTTGCCTAGGCTCTGCCCAGAGTCCAGAAAGAGGATTCCCACCCCGTGAGAAGCAGCCGCTGGGGCCAGAGTCCCCAGGGCAGACTTGGTAGGAGCAGTTATCAAGCATTGATGGAGGGAACCCTTTTGCTGAAAGTGAAGGGCAGGGTGATCCCACCTGCAGATCCAGCCCGCAGCCCCGTCCAACTCTCTCTTCACACCTCAGTCCCTGTTTCTATCAGACACCCCCTGCCCTACAGGGCACCCGCATGGGCCAGTAGGGAGGGGCTCAGGGCACTTCGCGGAGCCTCAGAATGTAACTTGGACACGTTCTCTTCGTTGGCCTTTCATCAGTTGCGGTGTGGGGCACCTGGGAGAAAAAATGCTCAGCTGCAGTGGCGGTCCAGTGGTTAAGACTCTGCTTCAAATGCAGAGGCCCCGGGTTTGATCCCTGGCTGGGGAACTAGGATCCCGCAGGCTGTGTGGCGTGGCCAAAAAAAAAAAAAAAAAAAAAAAATGCACAGCTCTCTGAGATGTGGGAATACTCGGAATGCCTCTGCTCTTGGCCAGATGGTTGTTAAAGAGTTAGCCTGGTCCTGGTGCCCTGGGACCCTCTCTGAGGTCAGTGAGGATGCTTTGACCCTTTGGGTCACTCGTGACATCAGGAAAGCATGCTTCAGGCAAGTGAGGAGCACGGAGGGTAGACGGGAGGCCGGGAGAGCTCGCAGCAGGAAGGCTGGGATCCAGGAGATGGGGCAGGCTGGCCTGGGTCAGCAGCAGAAGGGCTGGGAAGGAAGACATGTGGTCTTTTGAAGAGGAACTGCTAGGATTTGGGGCCAGTCCAGTAACAAGGATGGAGAAGCTGGCAAGACAGTCCAGAGAACTGGGACAGAGCAGGGTTCTTGCTGCGGCCACGCCCACTCGGCCGTCAAGCAAAGACCCTCTGAGATATGATAGGTTTTGCCTTCTTTCCACACCTGCTTTTGACCATGCCAAGCGGCCTGTGGGATCTCAGTTCCCTGACCAGGGATTGAACCCAGGCCCTCGGCAGTGAAATGGCAGAGTCCTAACCACTGGACCTACCAGGGAATTTCCCGGGATTCTTTCTTCATACAAAATCTCATGTGGAAACACAGTGTGGAAACCGTGTAAAAGTTGAGCTGCTCTGGTTGAAGGAGGTGTTGGTGAAGGGGGGGCTGGGGTGTATCATCCTCATTTCCCCTCCTCGCCCATTCCCCCCTCCCAAAGGACCAAAGGACGTGTAGGGCCCTGGGGGATATAGTTTGTAAAGAGAGGCCCGCCCAGGAGCAGCTTAAACAACCGTTTAATTTCAACCTCACTGAATTTACTGCGTAAACAACAGGCCCTGGGGTATGTTGGCTGAAATAATCTCATCGCTTGATCCTCGATTTGACGTGTGACTGGTTTGATTGCGCACAGATCCCTGGCGACCCTCGAGTCTGTTTCCTAGTGATTTCCCAGGGATATCACTGTCTTGCTTGCTCTTTGCTTTTCTTGTCGGGGTAGGATCTGCTTTCCAGGGACAGTAGTGTGACCTGTCCGCCTCTTTCTGGGTGACCCGTTTTCACTCGGCTTAACTCATCTCCCTTCATCTCCCTGCCTTCATTGACTTCTTGGGTATTTTCCATTCCAGAATACTTGGCCTGCTGTTCCTTCCTTGTTTTTACAGCTCGCCTGCTGATTGCAGTTTACAAAACATCTCCACGAAGCCATCAGGTGGACAGGCAGGCTCACGACCAACTTGCCATGATGAGGTTTGAGAGGACCCATGTAGGAAAAATTTCTGGAAAATTACACACGGCCCCTTTAAGTGCAACACGTTTAATTTCATCTTAATCATTTTGAATAACAGTCTTTCTGAAATGCATCTTATACTCATCTGCCTTCTTGGACAGAGCCCCCCCAAACATAATCTAGCTTTTCTTAATGACTCAGGTCATCTGCACAGATGTTGTTTATTGCTTTCTGTTGAATGCAGTGTACGGAAGCGTGTTGGACCCTGAAAGGTCCTGGATGGTCAAGTCTTTTATGTGTGTATGTATGTACGTATGGCTGCTTCGGGTCTTCGTTGCTGCGCGTTCTCTAGTTGAGAGCGGGGGCTACTCTTCGTTGCAGTGTGTAGGCCTCTCATTGCAGTGGCTTCTCTTGTTGCAGAGCACAGGCTCTAGGGCACACGGGCTTCAGTAGTTGCGGCACACGGGCTCAGTAGTTGTGGCTCACAGGCTCTAGAGTGCAGGCTCAGTAGTTGTGGCACATGGGCTTAGTTGCTCCGTGGCATGTGGGATCTTCCCAGACCGGGGCTCGAACTCGTGTCTCCTGCATGGGCAGGCGGATTCTTAACCACTGCGCCACCAGGGAAGCCCTGGATGGCCAAGTCTTAAGAGTTAGCGTTCTATGTTAAAAGCCTCACTTTTCCGATCCATAAAATGGATATATTCATACCTGACTTACAGGATTTTTATGAGGATTAGAGCCCATATAGGATACTTGACCCATGGTAGGCACTCAAAAAAAAAAAAAAAAAAGAAACGAAGCTTAAAAAAAAAAAAAAGAATGGCAAGAGGGACTTCCCTGGTGGCACAGTGGTTAAGAATCCGCCTGCCAGTTCAGGGGACACCAGTTCGAGCCCTGGTCCGGGAAGATCCCACATACAGTGCAGCAACTAAGCCCTCGCACCACAACTACTGAGCCTGCACTCTAGAGCCTGTGCTCCGCAACAAGAGAAGCCACTGCAGTGAGAAGCCCATGCACGCAATAAGAGGAGCCCCCGCTTGCCACAAGTAGAGAAAGCCCACGTGCAGCAACGAAGACCCAATGTAGCCAAAAATAAAATAAATAAATTTATTAAATAAAAAGAAACGAATGGCAAGAGATGCTAAGGAGGCTAGATGTCTTCCGTTGTGAAAACCAACTTACTGGTTTTCTATTTTACTGTGTTTGAGCTGATTTTGTTTTTGAGCCCCAGGTATCAGGAACCCCAACCCAATCCCAAAGTGTTTGTCTTTAAGGAGTTGAGGGCAAGTGGATGTGAGACAGGTTGATGGTGTAGTGGCTTAAGAGCCCACACTTCGGAGTCTGACTCCCTGAGTTCTAATCCTGGCTGTGTCACTTCCTGGATGTGTGGCTTTGAACAGGTTTCTTAATTTCTCTGCATCTCAGTTTGCCCATCTGAAAAATGGGGATAATAATAGTACCTACCTGGCAGGGCTGTTATGAGCATTAAATTTGGTAATACACATAAAGCAGTTATCAAAGCACTTGGCACATAGTAAGGCCTCTGTATTACCATTCATTGTAATACCTAGCTACTATGTGGTAATGCCTACCTACTCTGTGGCGGGCCCAGGCCCCATGGGTAGAATATGGTGTCTGAGGCATTGTTCCTGTCCACAAATAACCCTGGGGGAAACGGAGCAGGTCCAGATTGAGGAACTCATGCAGATGTCTCAAATTATAAACAGAATTACCATGCAACCCAGCAATTCCATTCCTAGGTCTGTACCCCAAAGAATTGAAAGCAGGGAATCAAACAGAATCTTCTACACTGAAGTTTATAACATTATTCACAATAGCCAAAAAGGAGGAAGCAACCCAAATGTCCATTAGTGGGTAAATGGATAAACACAATGTGGTATATATATATATATATATATATATATATATATATATATATATATACACACACACACACACACAATGGAAAGTTATTCAACCACAAAAAAGAATGAAGTCTTGACACACGCTGTCATGTGGATTGAACCACAAACATTCTGCCAAGTGAAAGAAACCAGATACAAAAGGTCACATAGTATATGATTACATTTATGAGAAATATCCATAGAGACAGAAGGCAGATTAGTGGTTGCCAGGGGCTGGAGGGAGGGAGGGTAAAATGGGAAGTGACTGCTTAATGGGTATGGGGTCTCCTCTGGGCATGTTGAAAATGTTTGGAACTAGACAGAGGTGATTGTTGAGCAATATTGCGAACGTTCCAAATGCCACTGAATCGTATACTTTAAGTGGTTCATTATACATTATATGCATTACACCTCAATTCAAAAAAGATTCGTGCAGATGGGAGGACCCCAGAGGGTAAGTCCAAACCTCCAGGGCTGTGTGCCACTCAGTGAGTGTGTCTGTGAGCACTGAGGCCCAGGGTGGGGAGTGAGTGGCAGGGTGGCAGAATGACATTGGTCAGAGGAAACGGGACACACTGCACTCAGAGTGCATGTGTGTCAACGTGTATGTGTGTATTTATATAAAATACTAGCCATTCGGATTAGGGTAGGATAGATAAGGAAAAACTATATTTTAATGCGGAAGATGTCAATTGAAAAAAAATGCACAACCTAAAAGTTGAGAATTATGGGTTTTTTTCGGTGGACTGTCTAAGGATTTAAGCCCAGGAGACATCCTCTCAGATGGTTCTGAGTGACTGGTCCAAAGAGGTAAAGGAGGACTCAGGAATATATAGGAGTTTTTGCAAAAGAAACCCCAAACAAACTGGTAGTCCGAACATCAAAAGATAACTGCTAATTAAAGAAAAAACAGACACCTGAACTTAATGAAGTTAGCACTTTTCTATGCACGGGAAGATGCAAGAGTCTGGGCTCATTGAAATCATTCGTTTGATATGCACCTTAACCATCTAGGGCCAGTATTCTTTTTTTTTTTTTTTTAATGAATTAATGAATTAATGAATTAATTTATTTTTGGCTGAGTTGGGTCTTCGTTCCTGTGCGCTGGCTTTCTCTAGTTGCGGCGAGCGGGGGCTACTCTTTGCTGTGGTGCGCGGGCTTCTCCTTGCGGTGGCTTCTCTTGTTGTGGAGCACAGGCTCTAGGCGCACGGGCTTCAGTAGTTGCGGCACGCGGGCTCAGTAGTTGTGGCGCGTGGGCTTAGTTGCTCCGCAGCATGTGGGATCTTCCCGGACCAGGGCTCGAACCCACGTCCCCTGCATTGGCAGGCGGATTCTTAACCACTGCGCCACCAAGGAGGTCCCCACTATTCTGTTTTTCTCCAATCTGAATCCCCTCATGGTGCACAGTCAGGCTGGGGCGGGTGGCTGCAGTGCCTGATGGCTTGATGGCCGCAACATCCTTTGTTTACTGATATGGCAGGTAACATTCTCTGTCCACAATTTGTTAACTGCCAAGTGAATGGTACCAGCAATGGGCTTTGGGACACGTGCCACCGACAACATAGGGTGTCACAGTGCTTTTTTTTTTTTTTAAACTCGTCTACTCTTGGATACTTCTCAGTTTTGTTTTGTCTTTAATATTTATTTATTTAGGCTGCACCGGCACGCAGGCTTCTTAGTTGTGGCATGCAGGCTCCTCAGTTGTGGCACGCATGCGGGATCTAGTTCCCCGACCAGGGATCGAACCCAGGCCCCCTGCATTGGGAGCATGGAGTCTTACCCACTGGACCACCAGGGAAGTCCCATCACAGTGCTCTTTGCAGAACCCAGGTTGTTCATGTGTTTCGTCGTCAGCTAGCCAGCCTTCAAGTGGGGAAGTGAGGAGCAGGCAACAAAGGTTTCAGAGAAAGTCATATTCAAAGCATAAAATGGAGAAAATTCATTGGCAACTAATTACTCTGCTGCATTTACCTTAACTGAGTCACCTTAGGTTGCTTTGCACTGAGGAAAGATCCCCCGGGCCAACCAGGAGAGCCTCACACTTCTCAGGGAAGTGGAGAAGGCCTGGGAGAAGCCCTGGGAAGGGCTCAGTCTGGGTGACTGAGTTCCCTTTCCTCGAACATGGAAGACTTGAGCGGCAGTGGAGGAATGGGCTGTGGAAGGTGGCGGATTCTAGGCAGGTGAGTGCAGTGAATGGGGATGGCCCCAAGGGAAAAGGTGGAGCCGGCAGCTTCAGGAAACATCCAGTGAGTCAGAGAGTCCAGCTAGCACCTAGGCTGGGAGTGGGAGAGCAGTAGGGCTGAGAGCAGAGAGGTGGCACAGGCAAGATGGCGCAAGCTGGAGGCCAGGTTAAGGAATGTGGGATTTACCTGGGCAAGTGGTTGTCACGTGTCAGCAGGCATCGGACTCACAGATGGCTGGAGCCCTCCCCGGGATTCTGTAGGTCTGGGGTGGGGCCTCAGAATTTGCATTTCTAACAAGCTCCCAGTTGATGCTGGTACTGCTGGTCTGGGTACTGCACTTAGAGAACCAATGACAGGCAGTGTGGAACCAGGACCCATTGTTAGTAGGGGATAAACTTGGGAACCACTGGTGACCACTGGGTATGGCTGTGAGAGCAGTAACTTGTTAAGTCACGTGGTTTTACTGCTCAATCAATCTCAAGTCTCAGTAGATCTTTAGCCCCCACATGCTCAACCTGCTAATGAAAAAAATCTTCGAGGCCATTGTTATATTTTGACGACCACAGACTTTCTTGATACGAAGTTTCCCCAACTCCACATTAGGGGCTCTAGCCGCACAAGAGATTTTTATGTCCCTTCCAGGGCTGAAGGAGCAGTCTAGAAAAATGTTGTTTCTGTGCTTTAAGTGCTGAGACATTTGAACTCAGATCCTTTCCGGAAATGTCAGTGATTATTGGGTCAGAATGTTTCTTGAACTTTGGACAACACTTTTAAGACCCCCACCCCGCCCCCATCCAATATCCTCCTACAGAAATACAGCTTCTCCGGGTGTGCATCTAACGCTTGCTTCTTTGCAGCCAGCCGAGTCTGTAGCTAAGGGAAAAAGCCCTCCTACCCTTGGTTTCAAAAGGTTTTGAAATGCTAATTCGCAGCCCTGAAATATTCTGACAGCCTTATTCAGGGCCATCAGGCACCTTGATTTCTTATAGTAGTATGAAAGGTAAATTGCTGCTACCCAAGAAGTCACCGTGCTTTTCATGAGAAAGCTCAGGAAAATAGCACATAAAATTATGTGCAGGCATTACATTTCCAGTATCACGTGCTGAGGATATCTGACACCCAGTATATCCGTAGGTGTGACAGTGTCAACTCATAGTAGAAATCTAATAGATTTGCCAGCATTGCCTTTCTGTTAGAAAAAAGATACAGGGTTGTGATGAGCATTTTCAGAGTTTGTTCCACGTTCTATCTAAAATCCGAAAGCGCATCTTTTTGAACTACTTTTCTGTTTCCACTGAGAAATTCTGTTCCAGAGATGAGGCTATCAGGGCTTTTTTTTTTTTTTTTTTAAAGGAAAGACTCTAATTTTCACACATCCTGAAGCCTTTTATAGATGTCATTAATGCCTTTTATAGATGTCATTAATGCCTTTTAAAGCTTTTTGATATTTTGCTACAAAATGGTGTTTCTGTATGGTCCAAGCTCAAAGGCGGGATTTAGTCCAGAATCTAAAGGTTCCATGCTTTGCTGTGAAGGAAGTTAGCCTGTGTGTTTAGCGGAGTAAAGACTCTCTGTTTTTTTAAAAAATATTTATTTGGCCGCGCTGGGTCTTAGTTGCGGCATGTGGGATCTAGTTCCCTGACCAGCGATCGAACCCGGGTCCCCGGCATTGGGAGTGTGGAGTCTTAGCCACTGGACCACCAGGGAAGTCCCAAGAATCTCTTTTAGCCAAGACTGAAGGAGCCATTGTCATAGCCCAGTGCTCATGGGAATGAGAGAAATCCATCTGGTCACTTTGCCCAGGGGTTTCCAGTATGATTTAAGTATTTTTTTCAGTCATTAATGGGATGTAATACAGAGCATCGTAAGTTGCAAGACCCCTCATTTGGCTGTTTCTTGTTCAGGATCTAGTGGGTAGTTGTGGTTTGTTGCTGCCCTTGGTTGAGTAGGAAAGAGGGGTTATATTGTCTTGTAGGGATGTAGAAACCAAGTCATTGGGGAGGAAAATGAGTGTACTGAGTAAATAGTCCTATTTACCTTGCTGATTATAGTAATGGGTTAGGGCTGTTTGCATATAAATCCATGCATCTGGGGATCCACGCATCCATCCGTTTCCTGCCTAGCCTTCTCTCCTGGCTACTTCTCCTCTAACTGTCCTCCACGTCTAGGAGTTCACCCCAGAGTTCTCTCCTCTCTGTGTGCTACGCCTTCTCTCTATAGGTGACCTCCTCCTTTCTCTTGGCTTTACAGCAAGCCATGTAAAGCCTCTGTTTTACCTCTCTGGCCTGGCTTCTCTTCCAAGCTTCAAACCCCACCACCCCCTTTTTCTCACCTCCACTTGGCTATCTAATAGGGACCTCAGACTACATAGGAGTTATCCTCAGTTCTCAATTCCTGGGAATTCCCTGGTAGTCCAGTGGTTAGGACTTCGTGCTGTCACTGCCGAGGGTCCGGGTTCAGTCCCTGGTTGGGGAACTAAGATCCCATAAGCCGCGAGGTACAGCAAAAAAAAAAAAAAAAAAAGAAAGAAAGAAAGAAAAATCTCAATTCCTGTTTCTCTCTCACCCCACACCCTCCAATCAAGTCAGCGCCGAGTCTGATCAGTACTTTCCAAAATATTTCTAAGCCGTCTATTTCATGCCGTCTCTCAGGCTACGCCCAAAGCCTCTTCCTTGTTCTCCTGCTTCCTCTCCTGCCCTGGTTCGATCCATTTCTACAATTGCAGCAGGGAAAATGTGAACCCCCTGCTTTAACCCCTGAGCGGCTGCCCTGGCGCTGCCATTCAGACCCCTTCCCTGCTGGTGTGATGCCAGCCTCCGTCTGCTTGTGCCCTCCCCTCACTGCAGCCATGCTGGCCTCCCGTCTTTAGACTCGCTGAGCTCCAACCTGCCGTTTTCTCTCTCCCTTTGGCTGTTTTTTCTTATTCCTTGGATTTCAGCTCAGATGCCTTACTCAGAGAGGCCTTCCCTGACCCCCACGCACCCAGATTGTCAGGGTGTCTCGTTTTCACCATCTGAAATTATCTCATTTTCATATTTGTTCATTTGATGCCTGTCTCCTGACACTAGACTGAAAGTGCCATCAGGGCAGCCGCTGAGTCTACTTGGAGGTCTCTGTGTCCTCGTCCTGGGACCAGGCCTGGGTGCAGCGTGTGAGCTCAGTAAAAATCTGCGCTAACCGAAGGAAGGAAGGTGTGAATGGCCACGAGCAGGACGCTGCGCTGGGCGCCTGCCAACCTGTGGATTGTGCCCAAGTGCTAGGGAAGTATGTGGGCACTTAAACACTTTATCATGTACTGCCAAGTTCCAACCAAGGTATGAGAGCTTGATTTAAACAAATCATGACAATATACAAAGTTGACCATAAATGCACAAACTTCTCATTTATCATTTTGCTAATCCCAGCTTCTCTGCTCAGTTATCTACCTTTAGCCTGAGATTATGTACATTTGTCTGTGTCTGGAGAAAGGGAGAGAATATATATACCTGTAGAGGAGTGCAGTACAACAGACACCTTAATGTGGATGTACGCATGAGACCTTAAAAACGGGTAAAGTGCCGTGAGATATTTTGTTGTCTGATTAAGAAAATCGCTCGTTGTATTAAAGACCTCACAAGCTTGCACTGATGTCGGTTGCATTCCGTGTGGCTCAAACAGAGGAAATGCAATAGCAGATATTCAGAATGGTTGAATCGAACCCATGCATCGTCTAAGTCAATAGTCTGGAGAATGGAGTGTTGGCAGGGCTGCAGATGGACATGGCAGTGACTCTTAGGGTTTTCATTATATATAATAAAGACGTTTGTTCGCGGAGTAAGGCACGTTCGAGTGAATCACATGCTGCGTGCATTCATTCACACACCCGCTGTGCGCTGGCACGCTGCCACCTGAGTTGCCTTCTTCTAAGATTCTGATTCTCCATCCCAGTCTTTTACAGAATCACGTCCAAAGTCTTTTGTGTGGAATTGGAAGCCCTTTCCGGTCTTTCCCAAATGCCCATCTTTCTAACTTCATTAGCTACCTCCTGTGTCCCACTGGGCTTGTGCTGCGCAGGCCCCCTTGGTCCTGGGTCTGGAGTTCTTCCAGGCGGTTCCGCCTGGCTGTAGCCCCTCAACAGGAGAGATGCGGGAGGGGGAAGAACGTGATGTCCATGGCTCCTCAGACAGGATGCTCCTGCCCAGGTGCTAGATCCTCCGGTGCAAACGCACTCGCTTGCCTCCATGGAGCTCAGATTATGTCTTCCAGCACAAAATCTTTTTTTTTTTTAACATCTTTATTGGAGTATAATTGCTTTACAATGTTGTCTTACTTTCTGCTGTAAAACAAAGTAAATCAGCTATACGTATACATATATCCCCATATCCCCTCCCTCTTGTGTCTCCCTCTCACACTCCCTATCCCACCCCTCTAGGTGGTCACAAAGCACTGGGCTGATCTCCCTGTGCTATGCACCTGCTTCCCACTAGCTATCTGTTTTACATTTGGTAGTGTATATATGTCCATGCCACTCTCTCACTTCGTCCCAGCTTACCCTTCCCCCTCCCCGTGTCCTCAAGTCCATTCTCTACATCTGCGTCTTTATTCCTGTCCTGCCCCTAGGTTCTTCAGAACCTTTTTTTTTTTTTTTTAGATTCCATATATATGTGTTAGCATACGGTATTTGTTTTTCTCGTCCTGACTTACTTCACTCTGTATGACAGACTCTAGGTCCATCCACCTCACTACAAATAACTCAATTTCATTTCTTTTTATGGCTGAGTAATATTCCATTGTATATATGTGCCACATCTTCTTTATCCATTCATCTGTTGATGGACACTTAGGTTGCTTCCATGTCCTGGCTACTGTAAATAGTGCTGCAATGAACATTGTGGTACATGACCCTTTCTGAATTATGGTTTCTCAGGGTATATGCCCGGGAGTGGGATTGCTGGGTCATATGGTAGTTCTGTTTTCAGTTTTTTAAGGAACCTCCATACTGTTCTCCATAGTGGCTGTATCAACTTACATTCCCACCAATAGTGCAAGAGGGTTCCCTTTTCTCCACACCCTCTCCAGCATTTATTGTTTGTAGATTTTTTCATGATGGCTATTCTGACCTGTGTGAGGTGATACATTACTGTAGTTTTTTTTTTTTTTCGGTACCCGGGCCTCTCACTGTGTGGCTTCTCCCGTTGTGGAGCACAGGCTCTGGACACGCAGGCTCAGTGGCCATGGCTCACGGGCCCAGCCGCTCCGCGGCATGTGGGATCCTCCTGGACCGGGGCACGAACCCGTGTCCCCTGCATCGGCAGGTGGACTCTAAACCGCTGCGCCACCAGGGAAGCCCCATTACTGTAGTTTTGATTTGCATTTCTCTAATGATTAGTGATGTTGAGCATCCTTTCATGTGTTTGTTGGCAATCTGTATATCTTCTTTGGAGAAATGTCTATTTAGGTCTTCTGACCATTTTTGGATTGGGTTGTTCGTTTTTTTGATGTTGAGCTGCATGAGCTGCTCGTAGATTTTGGAGATTAATCCTTTGTCAGTTGCTTCATTTGCAAATATTTTCTCCCATCCTGAGGGTTGTCTTTTCATCTTGTTGATGGTTTCCTTTGCTGTGCAAAAGCTTTTAAGTTTCATTAGGTCCTATTTGTTTATTTTTGTTTTTATTTCCGTTTCTCTAGGAAGTGGGTCAAAAAGGATCTTGCTGTGATTATGTCATAGAGTGTTCTGCCTTTGTTTTCCTCTGAGAGTTTTATAGTGTCTGGCCTTACATTTAGGTCTTTAATCCGTTTTGAGTTTATCTTTGTGTATGGTGTTAAGGAGTGTTCCAATTTCATTCTTTTACATGTAGTTGTCCAGTTTTCCCAGCACCACTTACTGAAGAGGCTCTCTTTTCTCCACTGTATATTCTTGCCTCCTTTATCAAATATAAGGTGACCATATGTGCATGGGTTTATCTCTGGGCTTTCTATCCTGTTCCATTGATCTATATTTTTGTTTTTGTGCCAGTACCATACTGCCTTGATTACTGTAGCTTTGTAGTATAGTTTGAAGTCAGGGAGCCTGATCCCTCCAGCTCCATTTTTCTTTCTCAAGATTGCTTTGGCTGTTCGGGGTCTTTTGTGTTTCCATACAAATTGTGAATTTTTTGTTCTGGTTCTGTGAAAAATGCCATTGGTAGTTTGATAAGGATTGCATTGAATCTGTGGATGGCTTTGGGTAGTATAGTCATTTTCACAATGTTGATTCTTTCAATCCAAGAACATGGTATATCTCTCGATCTGTTTGTATAATCTTTAATTTCTTTCATCAGTGTCTTATAGTTTTCTGCATACAGGTCTTTTGTCTCCTTAGGTAGGTTTATTCCTAGGTATTTTATTCTTTTTGTTGCAGTGGTAAATGGGAGTGTTTCCTTAATTTCTCTTTCAGATTTTTCATCATTAGTGTATAGGAATGCAAGAGATTTCTGTGCATTAATTTTGTATCCTGCTACTTTACCAAATTCATTGATTAGCTCTAATAGTTTTCTGATAACATCTTTAGGATTCTCTGTGTATAGTATCATGTCATCTGCAAACAGTGACAGTTTTTCTTCTTTTCCGATTTGAATTCCTTTTATTTCTTTTGCTTCTCTGATTGCTTTGGCTAAAACTTCCAAAACTGTGTTGAATAATAGTGGTGAGAGTGGGCAGCCTTGTCTTATTCCTGATCTTAGTGGAAATGGTTTCAGTGCTTCACCATTAAGAATGATGTTGGCTGTGGGTTTGTCATATATGGCCTTTATTATGTTGAGGTAAGTGCCCTCTATGCCTACTTTCTGGAGAGTTTTTATCATAAATGGGTGTTGAATTTTTTGAAAGCTTTTTCTGCATCTGTTGAGATTATCATATGGTTTTTCTCCTTCAGTTTGTTAATATGGTGTATCACATTGATTGATTTGTGTATATTGAAGAATCCTTGCATTCCTGGGAT
This sequence comes from Phocoena phocoena, assembly GCF_963924675.1. Lineage (NCBI taxonomy): Eukaryota > Metazoa > Chordata > Mammalia > Artiodactyla > Phocoenidae > Phocoena > Phocoena phocoena. The sequence goes on from NC_089237.1 coordinate 52,285,249, forward strand.
AACCCCACTTGATCATGGTGTATGATCCTTTTAATGTGCTGTTGGATTCTGTTTGCTAGTATTTTGTTGAGGATTTTTGCATCTATGTTCCTCAGTGATATTGGCCTGTAGTTTTCTTTTTCTGTGACATCTTTGTGTGTGTGGTTTTTTTTTTTTTTGTGGTACTCGGGCCTCTCTCACTGTTGTGGCCTCTCCCGTTGCAGAGCACAGGCTCCGGACATGCAGGTTCAGCAGCCATGGCTCACGGGCCAGGCCACTCCACAGCATGTGGGATCTTCCCGGACCGGGGCACAAACCCGTGTCCCCTGCATCGGCAGGCGGACTCTGAACCACTGCGCCACCAGGGAAGCCCTCTTTGTGTGGTTTTGGTATCAGGGTGATGGTGGCCTCATAGAATGAGTTTGGGAGTGTTCCTCCCTCTGCTATATTTTGGAAGAGTTTGAGAAGGATAGGTGTTAGCTCTTCTCTAAATGTTTGATAGAATTCACCTGTGAAGCCATATGGTCCTGGGCTTTTGTTTCTTGGAAGATTTTTTTTTTTTAACATCTTTATTGGAGTAAAGCGCTTTACAGTGAGTGGTGTGTTAGTTTCTGCTTTATAACAAAGTGAATCAATTTTACATATACATATGTTCCCATATCTCTTCCCTCTTGCGTCTCCCTCCCTCCCACCCTCCCTATCCCACCCCTCTAGGTGGTCACAAAGCACTGAGCTTATCTCCCTGTGCTATGTGGCTGCTTCCCACTAGCTATCTATTTTACGTTTGATAGTGTATATATGTCCATGCCACTCTCTCACTTTGTCACAGCTTACCCTTCCCCCTTCCCCTATTCTCAAGTCCATTCTCTAGTAGGTCTGTGTCTTTATTCCCGTCTTGCCCCTAGGTTCTTCATGACCTTTTTTTCTTAGATTCCATATATATGTGTTAGCATACGGTATTTGTTTTTCTCTTTCTGACTTACTGCACTCTATATGACAGACTCTAGATCTATCCACCTCACTACAAATAACTCAATTTAGTTTCTTTTTATGGCTGAGTAATATTCCATTGTATATATGTGCCACATCTTCTTTATCCATTCATCTGTTGATGGACACTTAGGTCTTGGAAGATTTTTAATCACAGTTTCAATTTCAGTGCTTGTGATTGGTCTGTTTATATTTTCTATTTCTTCCTGGTTCAGTCTTGGAAGGTTGTGCTTTTCTAAGAATTTGTCCATTTCTTCCAGGTTGTCTATTTTACTGGTGTATAGTTGCTTGTAGTAATCTCTCATGATCCTTTGTATTACTGCAGTGTCAGTTGTTACATCTCTTTTTTCATTTCTAATTCTGTTGATTTGAGTCTTTTCCCTTTTTTTTCTTGACAAGTCTGGCTAATGGTTTATCAGTTTTGTGTATCTTCTCAAAGAACCAGCTTTTAGTTTTATTGATCTTTGCTATTGTTTCCTTCATTGCTTTTTCATTTATTTCTGACCTGATTTTTATGATTTATTTCCTTCTGCTAACTTTGTTGTTTTTTTTTTTGTTCTTTCTCCAGTTACTTTAGGTGTACAGTTAGGTTGTTTATTTTATTTTATTTTTGCGGTACGCGGGCCTCTCACTGCCGTGGCCTCTCCCGTTGCGGAGCACAGGCTCCGGACGCACAGGCTCAGCGGCCATGGCTCACGGGCCCAGCCGTTCCGCGGCATGTGGGATCTTCCCAGACCGGGGCATGAACCCGTGTCCCCTGCATCGGCAGGCGGACTCTCAACCACTGCGCCACCAGGGAAGCCCTAGGCCTTTTCTTACTCTAGAGCCTTGGGAAAGAACAGTGTGTCAACCTCAAGTTTTCAGAGGGTGATCCGAGATGCAGGAAGGGGAAGTGGCTGGTTTCCAGATCACGTGGCTGCAATACAGACAGATGCCTAGTTCTCTCTCTGGCTGATGCCCCACATGTGGACAAGTACCCACCTCTCCGTGACTAGAGGCATAAGCGAGTCTGCCTTTCAGGACGCTGACTTTTCCAATCTTCAGAAACAGCCTCTGACAACAAGGTCCTGCTGTGTAGCACAGGGAACTATAGTCGATACCCTGTGATAAACCATAATGGAAAAGAATATGAAAAAGAATGGAGATATATATATATATATATAGATATAGATATAGAACTGAATCACTTTGCTGTACAGCAGAAATTAACACAACATTGAAAATCAACTATACTTCAATAAAACAAATAAACAAACAGCCTCTGGCTTCCCGGCCTGGCTTCTTCCACTGCTTGCGAAGACCCCATACCAAGAGCTCCACGTTGATGGATTTCACAATCCTTTAGGAATTTTAGGCTGCTGGCACTTTTTTCGACTGTTAAATATGAACCTCTTAGACGCCAAAACCTCACTTCCTCTCCCAGGAAATTTCCTATTAAAACGTTTGAAAGGGGTATTCAACTAGGTTATAGTTATGGGAATTTTTAAAAAAGTGAGTGGAGAAACCTAGAAAAGAGTGGATATATGTATACGTACGACTGATTCACTTTGCTGTACAGCAAGAAACTAACACAACATTGTAAAGCAACTAGACTCCAATAAAAATCACTTAAAAAAATAAAATGGGATAATAATATGGACAAAAAAAAAAGAGTGGAAATTAAGTTTTCGGGAGATTTCTTTCTGGTCTTCTTGAAAGATCAGTTGAATTTCCACTTTACTGACTTGTTATTCCAAAGCAGAAGAACGAACATTCTTTTTCTTGCATATTTCATAATTAAAAAGCCCTCAGCAGACTCTGCATATAAACTGTTTTGGTTTGAGTATGGATTAATCACTTTCACTTTGTTACAAACAAAATAATGGAGCCAAGGAGGTCATTTCCTTTTTGAGAAGAGTTTGAATCTTCCGCGTGGCATCCTTCCTGAAACTTCTCACGTTCTCCTTGTTGGAGGTCTCGCCTTGTCTGCGTCTCAGGAACCTAGCTTCTTGTCACCAACAGGGATTTGGGGACAGAAGGGCCAAAAGGCATCTTTTTTTTTTTTTTGGATGCACTGTGCAGCATGTGGAACTTCCCCGACCAGGGATCGAACCCACACCCTCTGCAGTGGAAGTGCAGAGTCTTAACCACTGGATCGCCAGGGGATTCCCCAAAAGGCATCTTCAAGTCAGAGTGTCTATAATGGAAAAGAATCTGAAAACGAATATGTATGTATATACATATATACGTATATACGTATATATATACACACATATATATAACGGAATCACTTTGCTGTACGCTTGAAACTAACGCAGCATTGTAAATTAACTATACTTCAATAAAAAACGAATAAAATAATTTTTTTAAAGTATGAAATTAAAAAATTATTAAAGTAAAATGCTCTTAATTACTAGCATGAATTCAGTCCCCCCCAAATGTTAAGGATAGTGACAAAAATCACTTATTTAGTAATGGGGCTTAATGTGTTGCTCATAACAGATGAACATTGATTCTTTTTTCTTTTGTGGAATATTAATAAACATATTAACAGAAAAAATAAATGCATGAACTCTTGGAAAGCCAAAATAATTCAGGTATTAGCCCTTAAGCTGGAACCAATTTGTAAAAATGCCAGTAACTGCAGGAAAAGAGTAAGCCTAAGGTAGGTACTAGAGGTTGAATATTTTGGTTTTCTTTACAGATGGTCTTAAATAAGTTACTTAACATAGAAAAAAAAAAAAAGAATGTCTAAGAATCCAAGCAGAAGTATTGCCTGGGGCTCCCAGTTACTCCTGAGGAAGAAAGACTGGTGAGGTTGACCCCCCCCCCACAACGTTAAGAAAACGTTTGAAGTTTGCTCCCCTATTTATGGCCCTAACATGTTCCACCATTGCCTCCCTGGCTGAGTGCACCAAGACCCTGTGTCATGCCACCGGCAAAATGGACCATCCTCCTGGGAAGGGATTGGTGGGTAACCCAGATAGAAGCCGGCAGCCTTTCGGGAGAAAAGAGTGAGCTAGTCTAGCTATGTTTCCACACACGTGGTCGAGAGCTTTTACGGCCAGAGCACATGGGGACTGTTATACTTGCATCTTCTTAGTAGGCTGTGTGGTCTCTTGGGCTTAGAGGTAGGACTTCTGTGCCAGAATGTCTAGGCTCGAACCTTACTCCTGTCACGTACTAGCCCTGTGATGTTGCGCCAGTGTCTCAGCTTTGCTGTGGCTCAGGTTCTCCTTCTGTCTATTGGAGGTGACGGTAATGCCCCCCTCAGATGGTTGCTGTGACTTAAGTGAGTTACTGCTTGGGGCAGTATTTGGTTCGCAGCGAGCGTTCAGTAAATGTTGGCAATGAGACTTCTGGGCGGACTTTACTTGAGCCGTTGGTTAGGACGACTCAGAAAATTTCATCTGTGGTGGTTTCCCCCCTTCCAGCAAGGAGGTTTTGTCTTATTAACTCACTTCACTCTTTAGAGAGGTCACAGAGACAGGGGGATTGACACACAGCAATCCCGGCCCCTTTAGCCTGACCCCCTGAAACTTTGGAAAAGTGCCTTGTGATGAAAAGTTGGAATTAGAACCTAAATCTCTTACCTCCTCGTCCAGCGTGTTTACCACGGATCTGAGCCGCCACGGATTCGGAGCTCACTTTTAAGAGACAGGTGCTTTGTGTTACCACTCTGTGGAGGCTAGACCCACCATCGGGGCTTCGCAAGACTTCTGGGATGCTCTGTTTCAAAATGTTCCTGCTGTATGTGACAGCCACGTTGCTTCCCCTGAGCGCTCTCCTGTGGTCCTCTGCTTACCCCGCACCCCACAGACCTCAGCTCCTCCAACCTCTTGGAACTTGCCGTATGGAGAGAATTGCCACAAACCACTATGGCTGTAGGGCTCCTGAACCCAGCTCTTTTCCACCTCCGTCAGCTGCCTGAAGGAGTCTGCTCTCGGGGGACACAGATCTCATTTTGATGTAACATGGATTGACTGAACACGGAGACCCTTGGACGGAGTGATTTTTCTTTAGTATTTCTCAAGCATGTGAAGGCCAGCCTCTGGGACCACCACATTAAGCTCCGGACATGGTCCACGGTTTGCTCTAAGCCTGTTTTGATCACTTTTCTAATATAGTGATATCTTCACATTCTCACTAATTAGACTTCGTAATCCCTCTGTTCTACTCTGTTTGACCTTTATCTTAAATTAAAATTTTTCTGTGAGGTGGGAAAACAAACAAAGCCCCTTTGAGGTGCCTGCAAAGACAAAAATGTATTAAAACGAATGATAGTTTCTATGTCTGGCACTGTCATACCTCACAGAGGCCAAAAGACTTCGCTTAGCCCCGACTCGCGGTCTAAGGATGTGCCCACCTGCTTGCCAAGGCGGAGGGAGACCCCCATGCGTGCGCTTCAGCCAGCAGCATGGTATGGAGGTTTGGGGGCGATGTGGCAGTCACACGGGGGCCGATTTCACTTGTGTTGTTTTCCCTACACCCTTGAAAGGGACATAAACTGCAAACATATGTCTCCAAAGTCACGTCTGGGCCTTGTTTCCCTCCAGAATTCCTGAGACACTCTGAGTCCCGGCTTGAAATCTGAATGGGTACTGGGGTTTGACTGAGTGGTGGGGTGTGAGAGGTTGCCTTATGTGGTCCCTCCGTGTCACAGCCCCTAGAAGATGTTGCCATTTCAGCATCCCTGAGGAGGGATCAGAGAACCTGGAGAGGCCTTGGGGCTGGGCGTGTGTGTGGTCTGAGCAGACAGGCAACCCTGAAAGATGGGAAGGAAGCCAGGGCAGACCCGGAGCTGTCTGCCCTTCACCCAGCCAAGGTCTGTGTCTCTTGGCCCCAAGGGGAGCACCTTTCCGTGTGACCCGTCACTTCCTGGGTGTCTGCACCCTCACCCCAGCTTTCCAGCTCTCCAGCCTCTCACCAGCCACCTCCCAGTGGCCCTGGAGCCTGGGCTCTTTGCTGTTTTTTCAAGCTAGCACCACACCCTTGGACTGTCTGCCAAGAAGGACCATTGTTCATGAGAATTCCTTGCGAGTTCCAGCTAACCCTTAGATGCACTGTTCTGGGGTTGGGCCCTGAGTTATTCCTTGTCTTTCCTAAGCCCCCCTCTTCCTGACTTACCTTCTCCGCAACCTGACGTCTCATCAAGCCTCCTTTTGTTGTCCGAAAAGCTTTGAGAGGCAGGCATGGGTGTGGAGGTGAAGCCCTCCAGGGAAACCTAAAGTGGCTGCTTGAGCTGGGCTCCAGAGCTGCTCTGCAGTCAGGCAGAGAAAGATGTCAGGTGGTTTCAGGGGAGGGGGTCGGTGCGGAGCACCATGGAATGAGTGGAAGGGGGGGTTGGGGTGGGAATAAGAGGAAGGTTAGGAGTGAAAACCAATCTTCCCCCCTCCCAGAATTGAGCTGATTAACCTGTAGAAATGGAGGCCCTGCCAAGCCCAACTTCCATGTTTCCAGAAACCTTGACACAGAGGCCCCGTTTCTGGCAGAAGCCCGTCCTCATCAGAGGAACCAGCGAAGCAGCTGCTGTGATTTTCTTTTTCCTCTCCTTTCTGGCAATCCCGAGTGGGACTGTTTACTTTTTTCTTCCCCTTTCCTTCCCCACCCTCCCATAGCAGGGAGTTGGTTCTGGTTAATGTTGAAGATCATAACATGATTACCCCAAAGTCTCATGAAATTAAATCACTTTTCTTCAAAGAGAAAGGGGTGGGGGGACCGTCTGGCTGGTAGGCCAGTGAGGGACGAGCGGATATTGAAAGCAGGCTGGCAGCGGCGCTTTGCTCGGGAGGCCGGGCGAGGAGGAGGCTGCAGTGGCCGTGCACAGGGCCCGGCTCTGCAAACAGTGGCCTGGATGGGCCAGCTCTCCCACCTGGGTCCCCGGCACCTGCCTACCGAGTGCAGGGAACGGGGCCGGGAGAGGCCGAAGGAGCCTGCGGGCTGGTTCGGAGAGCTGAACCCGAGAGTGAGTCATCTGGGAAGAAACTGAACTCTTAAAGCAAGCCCCCGTGAGGCTTCTCCATCACCTCCTGCCCTGGGACTTCACTAGATCAGGGCACAGATTTGAGGGCAGCTTTCCCACCGGGAGAGCCTGGGATGGAAATCTCAGTCTTCTCAAGGAAGGCGCTGATGTCCCGTTGGTGTTAGGCTGGGGGCACGTATGTGTCTTTCCTTGGGTTAGATTTTCACAGACTCGTGACATTTTAGGGGTGGAGAGGATGCTCCAGATTATCCAGCATCTGACCTCGCACTCACTGCAGGAATCCGCTTTGCATTTAACCCCAACGAGGAACGCTCAGGCTTTGCTTCATCCCCTCCAGGGGTGCGTGTGTGCCCTCTTCCAAGGCCAGTTCTTGGAGAGAGATTCTGCGAATTGTACCTGTTGGTTCGGGTGTGCCTTCCGGGAACGTGGGGCGCAGTGGTCCAGGGTGATCAGGGACTGACACCAAGTAGGTGCTTGGCAAGTCGGTGCTTGCCGTGAACGTGGCCGCGCTTTGTCTTCTGTGTACCAGCCTGTTGGGGTTCTCGGTTTTCCTTGGTGCGGTGGGTTCAGCTCCCTCACTCCCCACCCTGGCTGTTTTCCTAAGCTGGTTCTCCCTCATTTTTCATCAGTCTTGCAAGGGAAACAGGAAAGAGGGAAGCCATTTGGAAACAGGACCTGGAAGACTCCTGATTCACGTTGCCAGGGGCTCAGGACCCCGAGTTCTTTGTTCGGGGACAGTGACCAGCTCGAGAGGCCCAGGAATCGGTGGAAATGTTGAGTGAAGACTTCAGGAGATTGGTCTGCTGGCACCGAGAGCCAGAGGGCAACGATGAGGCACCAGGGGGAGCATCAGAGAGAAGGTAGTGGTGCCAGCTGCTCGCTCGCGACATTGACGTTGAACCAGCACAGGAAGGAAGGAGGCTGGCGATGGTGGTGGCACGTAAGTTCAGCAGTTGCGTTTTTTAGAAGGATTAGGGATGGGACTCGGCCAGCTCACTCCGGTTGGAGCTCGGGGCTGTGACTCATTCCCATCAAGGGTCACCGAGTGTCTCTCTGCACACGGCCTTGGGCTGAACCCCTCACCTGGCCGGCCTTCTCAAAAATGTGTCATTCTTTACGAGGCCGAGGCGCGGAGCTGGTGAGTGGGTGTGCACATCAGTGGAAATTCATCTCTGGTGCTGGAAAAACAACTCCAAGTTCATGCATGACTCGTTGGCCTCAGAGGTGTGACTGTTAAAGAGGGAGCCGACTTTTTTGTTTTGCACCAAACAGACTTGAGCTGACAGGTCCAGAGGAGTGTCCTGTCCACTGGAGTGGTCCCCCCATGAGGAGTCACACTTCTTCCACTGGCCCGGAGAGCCGTTTACCAGCCCCATGGGGCAAAGCCAATTTCGCACCTTTATAGTCGCAGTTAGTTTTTTTTTTTTTTTTGCGGTATGGGGGCCTCTCACCGCTGTGGCCTCTCCCGTTGCGGAGCCTGTGCTCTGGAAGCGCAGGCTCAGCAGCCATGGCTCACGGGCCCAGCCGCTCCGCGGCATGTGGGATCCTCCCGGACCAGGGCACGAACCCGTGTCCCCTGCATCGGCAGGCGGACTCTCAACCACTGCGCCACCAGGGAAGCCCCACAGTTTTTAATCCAACAGCAACTTCACCCAAGCTTGGTCCCTGAGCCCGTTCACTAGGTTTGACACCCAAAGCTCGGGGCTGGACGTGAAAATGCTGTCCAGATCCCGGGGTTGAAGCTGCTGCTACCTGGGATATTCAGAAGCCCCGAGGGCAGCTCCCTGAGACAAGTGTTGGAATAAATGAGCAGTCCTCGCTCTGTTTCCCCCAGCCTCCAAGGGTCTTACTCAAAGGAATGTGTGATTGTAGAATCTTCCGGCTTGTTAAAAAGGCCTCACCGTGTTGTGGTCAGGCCTAGTTGGTTTGTGTACCAAGAATCGCACTGAGGGGCAGTGTAGCACAGTGATTAAGGATGTGGGCTCTGGAGCCGGACGGCCTGAGTTCACATGCCAGCCCCATCACTTAATGATGGTCATGACCTTGGGCAAGTTATCTACTCCCTCTGTGCCTTAGTGTTTCCGTCATATAGAATGAGGCTCTGTAGGAGGCCTATTTGGTTGGTATTAGGATGAGTTGGCCTTGGTAGGCGACTCAGAGTTCTTTGGGTTGAAGTTAGGGAGACTCCATGGGCTGGGCCATCCCTCAACCCCAGAGTAGCCCTCAGGGTGATGCCAGCAAATCCTGGGGCCCCTGGAGGTATTCTAGAAACTGCTGGTCAAAGAGATGAAATGATTCCCAGGGTCACTCAGCTGGCCTCACTCACGGGAGCTGATGGGAGAGCCTGACACTGGATGATGCCTGCCCCACTGTGTGCTTTGATTCTCGCAAGGGCCACATCCTCCATGAATGAAAGGGGTCCTTCATATTGAAGTGGAATGGAATCAGCCCCGGTGAGCGGCCTGCAGAGTCCCCTGTCCACCCCACCTCACATGCACATGCTCTGGCCTCAGCTGGGAATTCCTTCCAGGCATAGCGATGGGAGAGCTCAGACCCATCCCCTTTCCTTAAGACTAGTTCACAGTCACTCATCCTTCGGCGCATCTAACAAATAGAGTCCAAAACGAATACACGGCACCGTGCGTTTTGTGCTATTATTGGTGATTCAAGTGATTTTTTTTAGGGTATTTTGACAATCAGTTATTTTCATCTCCTGTGTGACTTTATCAACCACCTGACACCATCCAGGGCGGGGCCTCCTTAAGCTAGGGCTCAGGTGTCGTGGCTTCACACTGTCAGAGGTGCTTTCTTGCTGGGGAATGAGGCTCGCCTGCATTTGTTCCAGGAGATCCGGTGTGGACCCATCATATTTTCCCGAACGGTGGTGATTTCAAGTACCCGAGTCAGAGTTTTGTGTCCCAGGTGTGGGTCACAGCGTTTTGCTCACGTTGCATAGAACTCGGGTGGGGGGCAGGCGGCATTTTTGAAGCTGAAACGCTGGCCACACTGCTGCTTCTCCCCCTCTTTCCTGGAAATGCTCCCTGCTCTGTTCTGCAGTAGGCGATGGTCAGACAGTTGGGTGAACAGAGGATAGGCGGTGTTATCATTTCCTTTCCTGTTTTGGGCATCTTGGAATTAACAAAGGGAGAGACCAGAGGAAAGAACTGATAACAGCTTGAGATTAATTGTCTCCGAAATGTGGGCAACCAGCTCCAACTCTTGAGTTGGAAATGGAAAAAAAAAAAAAAAAAGAACAGAAGTGGAAGAAATGATGTAGATTTTGGCCAGGAAGGGGGACAAGGTTTGGGCTCCATGCTGTGCGAGGAGCAGGCCCAGGAGAACATAAGTTCAGATGCATTCGAGGTGACGGGGAGGGCATCCAGAGGCAACATGGTATTGGAGGTAGAGCACTGGGCTGGGAGTCAGAAGACTTGGCTTCTGACTCAGGCCATACCACCAGCTCATGTTAGCATTTTGAGAAAGTCACTTCACCCTTCTGAGCCTCAGGGGCCTCACCTGTGAGATGGAGGTAAGAACCCGCAGCTCCTTCATGAGGGAGAGGACAAAGACGACGCACTTTATTTTTAAGGTGTTATGTGAATAATAGTAATAATAACGACAATGTATCTGGTAGGAACGAAGTGGGGAAAGGGTGAGCTTTAACGCCCAGTAGAATATCCAGGAAGATTGGTAAGATGGCGGAGGGGTCATTGGAGAAAATCTAAGGCAGAAGAAATGATGTATAAACCACCCATTTCTCTGGTCTTAGACAAGTCATCCAAACCCTCCCCCATACAGGAGAGCGGGTGTGGCGGGGCGGCGGCAGCCCCGCCGTGGGCTGTAGGTAGTTAGTATTTGTGGAGGCTTTTGGGGCCCTGGGCTCCGTATGAGGAGTGTGAAAGTCATCCCAAGGAAGATGTTTTCCATAACAGGTTTTAGTATCATTACTCAACTCTGCATGCCCATCCCCAGACAGTGGTTAGGCTCTCCTTGTCAACACTCGGTATTCTGTTTGTACTTTTGCCCTTCCCTCCCTCCCTCCCTTCCTGTTTCCCTGTGAACCCTTTCTTGGGGGTACATAGAAACTGACTTGAGGAGGTCTGGGGTACATCCAGCTGGAAAGAAATTGCACATCTAGGGATGCTTCTGGTGGCTTCTGTGGTCTTAATGGCTCCCCAGTGTCCCCACCACCACACACCAGCCTCAGGCCCTGGGAGAGGAGACCTGCCACCCAAAGCAGGGCCTGAAATGGCAAAGCGGCTCGTGGAATCCTTTGCGCTGCAGGAAGTGAGGTCCTGATTTAAGGGCCTCCCCTGCAGGCCCCCACCGCCTTGCTGGGGCTGCTCACTCCTGCTGGAGGATGGTGGGATCGTCGTCTTGGGGTCAGCAGGGGCCCGGGGGTGAGCCAAGGGCGACTGGGCACCCCCGCCTCCTCCCACCCCTCCCCACCCCGGCTGCCTCTTCAGTGTCTGAGACGCTTCTCCTCGAGCTCTGGTCCTGTTCCAAGGCCTCCGAAGAGTGTCCTGCATAGTGAGGTTGGCTGGGGAGCGTGGCTTCTCCCGCCGTGTTCATGGCTGCAGGGTAAGCAGTGTTTCTTTTTCCATGAACACCATCCCCTTCCCCTCACACCTTCTAGCTGCTTCTGGGCGGTGAAGGAGTGGTTCCCTCAGGCAGCCGTGACCCCTGGATCCAACTGAGGTATCCAGTGACCTTGATGACTAAACCAGGTGGCCCTGCTTGACCTCTCTGACCCCTTTGAAACTCCCCACCCTTGGCCTCATGACCACGATCTCTCCCCACACCCCTGCTCAGGCCTGTCTCTCTCCCTCCTTGTCGCCCTCGTTCCTTAACCCCTGGGTGTGTCCTGAGGTCAGTCCTGCTTCCCACCTAGCCCTCCATACTTCTCATTGCCAAGACTCCATTTATCCTTAGAGCTGAGACAGAAATGGTTCCAAACTATCCATCCATGTTCTGGCCTCTCTTGAAATGTAAGACATTGCTATCTTGAACTTAGAACATTTGAGATCTCATCCATAAACCAAAACATACTTCCTCTGTGGTCCTCTCCATTTTTGCCAACGAGAGTCCCCCAGGAGCCCCATCTTGGTCTTTGACCCCTCAAAAAATCCCCAGATCTTGTTGATTATCTCTTTGCAATGTCCCATCTGCACCTGTTCCTTTCCCCTCACACTGCCATCACCCAAGCTCTGTTTACTGGACGTGTGACTACCCCTCCCCCAGCTAGTCTCCTTACCTGCCCCCTCCCCGAATCCCACCCCCTGCATCCCACCAAATCCCACAGGCCCCACATCCACACTCACGGTCATAAAGCACCTCCTTCCATCATGAGACATCAGCGAGGAAGCAGACGTGCTGGCACCGAGTTCTAGGCTCAACCTGCCTTTTCTCAAGGTTTTTACTCCTTTGAGGAGAAGATGGATGACGGGCTGGTAAAGTTATGAATGGCAGGAAGCCGGGGTGTTGGGGGTGGGATGGCCATAGGGGAAGTCCTTTAATGTCCCACAGTGGAAGGCAGAAGTTGGCTGGATAATCAAGTAAGTCAGATAAACTTTTAAATATTTGATTTTAACTTCAGACTTGTAAATGTACGTCCATTTGCCAAGCTTTTGATGCGAGGCCAAGACGTTTTCTTTGAGGGTGCGTCTGCTGGTCCTGTGTTCTTTCTGGCGTGGACGTTGCCCGTGGTACCTCATCTCCAGTTTCATTAAAGTGAAGGGATTCCTTAGAGAAGCTTGTGCAGTTATCTGAGTTCAGCATCTCCTGTTTTTCATAACTGCTCCCCGGTCTTTTCCAAATATCTCCTCCACAGCTCAGTTGACAGCACTTCTCTTGTAAATGTAGCGGCTTACTTTTGGTGAGTCTTCCCAGTTGAGTTGTTCACGGCCCTTCTCATGCTGTTTTCAGTGGGCGGGGAACCTGCACGTCTGGCCGGTGAGAACCCGGCCACCGTGAGCGGTGCTCACCTTGCCGTGGACGCTGGTGGGAGGGTTGCACGGAGAGAGCGCGAAGTGTAAGCTACGCCGGCGAGTGCACCGAGTCGAGATGGGTCGTGAGAGGTTTTCTGTTTTCTGTTTGGATGACAACCAACTGAGACGACCTGCTCAGATGGAACATCTGGGGGATAAATCTGAAGTCTTTGCCATAGGTCCAAAAAATGAATGGCATCATTACATTGTGATGGATCCTTATGTTATCAGGGAGACTTAAGTATTTTAGTTGAAGGAAAGGTTGATATGAGTCACCCATGGGATGTGGCTGCCCAAGGAAGCTAATGTAATCTTCGGTCACTGACCATCTCCCCAGTACCTATTCATCCCTCTTCCTCTCTGTACAGCCGTGCAGCCCTGGGGAGATTGTCCCTGCTTTGTCTCATCCAATCTCGGTGACTCCATCCTTCTTGGTACATAATCCATCAACACAAAAAATTTCCCTGCCTGTAGGACTTGGTTCAGGAATGTAAAGGTGATCTGGTTTGGTCTGATGAAGCATGGGAGGACATTGGCTGGAGGCATTTATAGACTAGGTTACTCCTGTTTCTCTTATCCTCTTCTGGAGGAGATTCTGGAAGCCGGCCCTCTCTCTTACCTTGGATGGTATGATGTGTGGTTGTGAAGCCCGGAACTGCTGCATCTTTTTTGTCACCATGAGGGAAACCCACCCAAGGATGATACTGGTACCACAAAGGCCAAGAGAACAGATAGAGGAAAATAGTCTCTGATGACATCTCTGAATGAAACCAGCTCTACCTCCTGACCTTTCAGTCACCCAAACCCATAACATTCTCTTAAGCCATTTTGAGTTTAGTTGAGTTGGCACATGGAGAATCTCAGTTGCCATGGAGATGAGAGTCCTTGCTTCCTACAGGGGTGACACACATGTGTGGAATATTGCATTGGCTTCTGGGCCTTGGTCTTTTAGAGGCACATTGAGGAACTGCAGAGTGGCTTATAAAGAGCTTCTAGGCTGGGGAAGGGATATGGAATCCAGGTTTAAAAAGCATATACAATGGGGGTGACAATCCACTTTTATGTATAGATTCCTAATAGCACTTCTTTAAATGGAAAGCTCACCACATACATTTTTTGAAAGGATAAGGTTTTGTAGCAACGCGGAATTGTTAGCTTTTCGGGAGAACATGTGTTGCATGAGACAAGATGGACTTGTAGCCTCCAGGAACATGCCGGGAATAGCAAGAGAACGTTTTCACAAAGGCAGGGGATGATTTGAATGAAAAGAAGCTGTCTCGTCTAGTCATTTTGTGGGAGGGAAGCCCAAAGCCCGAACTGTCATCATTCTAGTGTAGAAACAGCCACCAGAGTGTTGCTTTCACAAGATGCTGTCAGTGTGTGGCCCTTGAGGGAGCGGGGAGTGACTGGTTCTGGAGATCTCCATCTGGGGAGTAGCATCCCTGGACCACTGGCTCTTCTTTCCTGCCATGCTACAGAGCATTGGTGGGAGGAGAACTCTAAACGTCCTACAGCTCATTCTTCAGGCTTCCTGTGGGCTTCAGTGGCTTTGGTCTTGTTCTCGGCACTTCGATGCTCCCTTTAGAGCAGCGTGGCTGCTTGTATCAGGGTGCTGTGGAGACACGCGGGACGGATGAGCTATGTGACCTGGAGAGGGACCTCCTGGTTAGCTGTGAGCTTGGTTTCCGTAGCACAGAGAGCTCAGCACACACTGACTCAAGCAGAGCGGATGTTTATTTCTCTTTCACTTAATTGCTTGGAGGTCAGGGGTGAACCAGGTTGAGCAGGCAGCTCTGCTCCATGGCGTCATCCAGGACAGGACCCAGCCTTCTGTCTCGCCGCTCCACCTTCCTGTGGGGTGTTACCATCACCTTCATGGTGGGAACCAGTCCCCCAGCACCCTGTCTACGTACCATTTCCACTCAACTCCCAGCTCGTCAAACTGTCAGATGGCCACACATAGCTGCAAGGTATTCTGAGAAGCAGGGTCTCTAGCTGGGTGGCCATGTGCCTCCATGACAAAAAGGAAGGGGCAGAATGGGTACTGAGGGCAGTTGGCTTCTCTGCTCCAGAGCCCCAGTTCCTGCATCCACAGGGTCCACAGGAGCACTCACAGTCCCTCCAGCCCTTGCCTCGACTCTTCTGAGCCTCAGTACCTTCGTCTGTGAAATGGGAATAACAAAGAAGTTCCGACCTCAGTGACACATGCGAAAGGACTTTGCCCAGTGCCCACGCACAGTTGGGTACTCAGAAGGGAGCTGCCATTACAGCTGTTTTCATTCAGCCAATCAACAAATAGGTTTGGAGTGCCTACTATCTGTTCCAGGTTCTAGATATTCATCAGCCAACAAACCTGACAGAAGCCCAGTCCTCGGGAGCTCACACGCTAGTGGGGTGATAGTGGTGCCCACTCGGGGAGAATTGTCAGCTCTTCTAACCACACTCCTTCCTGGCTCTCGCTGTTACCAAACACGGTGTATCCGAGTCAGGGCTCCTTGTAAGAGTCTTCCAGGTGGTTTTTTGCAGTTAGTGATAGAGCCCACGTGAGATGCATTTCTGCTGATAATTTATTAAAGCCATTTCATAAAAACCGGGTAGCACCCCATTGGCATTCATTTTAAAAAATCACTATTTTCCTCATTCTTTTTATGAGGGCTATTTTTATTTTTTAATGGTAGCAAGAGAAAGTAGGTGTAAGGAGATGAATTGTCATGGTATTTCCATACATACAAACAAACATTAAAATCATTCAGTTACTGTTTCTTAAGCATCTGTCTCATGCATTAGTCTCTGCGCTAAGTGATGGGAATACAGTGGAGGCCACCACGTGGGGCCTGCCCTCACGGGAGTCACACTCTAGAGGGGCATGCATGCCAGCAGTTACAGTAGAGGGTGATAAGTGTCACAGGAGGGGTTAGAACAGGCACTGTGGAAGTAGGAGGAGGAGGCACCTGGGCCAGTTGTGAGGCAGGATCAGGGAAGGCTTCCAGGAGGAAGTGAAAGCATCATGAAAGAAATCATCACCATCACCATCTTCATTATCACCATCGTTGTCGTCACCACCGTCACTGTCCTCTTCATCATCACCTTCACCATCATCATCACCATCATCACCTTCACCATCATCACCATCATCACCATCATCGTCACCATCATCATCACCATCACCACCGTCACCATCATCACCATCGTCACTGTCCTCTTCATCATCACCATCATCACCGTCACTGTCCTCTTCATCATCACCATCATCACCATCGTCACTGTCCTCTTCGTCATCACCTTCACCATCATCATCACCATCATCACCATCATCACCTTCACCATCACCATCATCACCATCATCATCACCATCATCACCTTCACCATCATCATCACCATCATCACCATCACCACCGTCACCATCATCACCATCGTCACTGTCCTCTTCATCATCACCTTCACCATCATCACCATCATCACCTTCACCATCATCACCATCATCACCATCATCACCTTCACCACCATCACCATCATCACCATCATCATCACCATCATCACCATCATCACCTTCACCATCATCACCATCATCACCATCATCACCTTCACCATCATCATCACCATCATCACCATCACCACCGTCACCATCATCACCATCGTCACTGTCCTCTTCATCATCACCATCATCACCATCGTCACTGTCCTCTTCATCATCATCACCCTCCCCATCACCATGGCAACTAGCATTCACTGAGCATCTTCTGCGTGCCTGGCACTTTGCTCTTTGCAGGCATTGTCTCATTTCATGTTCACGGTCACCCTAAGAAGTTATTATTCTTACTTCAGAGGTGGGGATAATGAGACCCATACAGGTTAAGCAGCTTGACCGAGGTCACACAGTGAGTTTGTCAGTGTCAGACTCAGCGTTCAAGCCCAGGCTGTCTGCCCCGGGGTCTTATCTGACCGTCCATGCTCGGAGGATGAGTGGGAGTTGGCCAGGTGGGATGGGGTCAGGAGCATTGCAGGGAGAGGGAGTCACAGGCACAGGGTGCGGAGATGACAGAGAGCTGGGGGCGCTGAGGACGCACAGAGGTTCTGTGTGGCTGGATGAAAGATGGGGCTGCACGGAAGGGCAGGGTCCAATCCGCAAGCCCTTCTTGGCCGTGTCTGGCATCTGGATTTTATCTGATGACAGCAGGCGAAAGGTATTGAAGAGTTTTAAACGAGAGGGTGTCATGACTGGCTCTGTGCTGTGGAAGGACCACCCTGGTCGCAAAGTGAACAGTGGAGCCGAGGATGGGGGCACCACGGCAGGGAGATGGCAGTCGGGGGAGCGTCTGAAGTTGTCTACCTGCCACATGCCAGAGTCCTGGGGCTGAAAGAGGGGGCACCCCCTCTGAGTAGGCGGTCGTCCTCAGAGTCCCTCCAGGTATCCTTCCCCACGCTGGGGAGTCCCAATCGCCACTCTCCTCTCTCAGGGCAGCGGCTCCTCCCTTTGTATGGGGCTCTGGGCCTGTGCCCTGTTTGCCCAGTAAGCTTTCCAATGAATTCACCATCTGATGAAGAAAGCCATAGCTCTGCCTTTTATGTAACTTCCTCCGTGAAGGCTGAGGAAAGGGTCCACATTAAGCCAGACTTGAGCTTCCTCTAGAGTTGACCGTTTTGAGGATGGTGACCTCGTAGAACACGGGATAGAAGGGTTTAGATCCGGGTACTTCCCTGCTACTCCTGTGCTGTGGTCATGTGACCCTTGAACCTGGTCCTGGGTCCAGGGAGAGGGCAGCGCGTCTGAGACCCTCCTCTGAAGGCTGAGGGTCTGGCCCGGGAGGAGCCAGCAGACTCCCCGGGGTCCCAGGTGATAATGACGGCTCCTTGGACGTCCTGCCCCAGGGAGCTTACCCTCTACTCAGGAGCAGATGTAGCAACCCCCCCACTGCACCAGGAGGCTGCACGAAGCCACTTTGTCCCTTGCTTTCTGCCACTGTCCCCTCTACCCCTGAGGTTGCAGCATGGCTTTGGCTGACTCTGCAGGAGCATGGAAGCTGCTGTGTCCAGAGCTGAGGGCTGCACAGCCTCGCTGGACGGGTGAGCAGAACCCCAGCTCCGTCAGGCTGGCGTTGGTGGTGAACAGGCAGCCCCAGTGGGAGGCAGGGGGAAGGGGACAGCTGAAGGCCGTGCCGAGGGGGTCCCGCAGGCCCCAGGTGGGTGTCCATCTGCAGGCTGGCCTCAAGAGCCACCTGTTCTACGACTTGAAATTTCCTGGCGTCCTGCTCTTGAAGATTTGGAGGGATCCCTAGTAAGCTGGGGTCAGGAGTTCTGGGTCCCAGGCCAGGCTATATCCTGGCTCACTGGGTAATACTGGGCCAACCCTTCGGCTCTCTGGGCCTCAGCCGCCTTTTTGAGAAACAAAGGGTTGGCTGTAGAAGTCCTCTGAGGCTCTCTGGAGCTCCTAGCACTCCAGTGACCATCCTAGGTAGGTGCCCCCAGACAGATGGATGGACAGGCTTCTGGTCGGACCCCTTCACCACTCTCGGGGTGAGGGGGTGATGCACATTTGAGGACTGAGACCTCAGGGCGGGCCCGCAAGCCTGGACCACGTTCAAACGTCGCAGATGGAGGCTTTTTCTGCTTCAGTTACCCTCTTTGCAGGTTTTGGGTTTTCAGGCCGGCTGGCAGCTTGGCTGAGCCATGGTGACTGTTTCTCAGCTGGCTGGGAGCAGAGTGGAGGACCTCAGGGTTGCAAATTTGCTCTTGTCCTTCCAAGAGTTTGAACGATTTCAAATCCAGAGAAACGACCTCTCTCCGGGTTCCGTGTGGCCAACCATCGTGAAACCCTCTCTCGCACCTGTTCACCCTGCAAAGCGGGATGTGTCTGAATTATTTTAAACGGTTGGGTTTACTGATTAATTTCTCTGCAGCCCCATGCCTGGATCTTGGGTGGCCGCCACCGGAAAGGTGGTGACAGATGTGGAGTCAGGGCCCCCAGCCCGGGGGACAGGCTCTCCTCCGTTGTGGAGGACCGAGAAAACCAGGCACAAGGAGTCTGATTTGCGCTCCAATTCTTTATAATTGAATTAATATACATACTTGGGTTACTCTGCAGTTTCATGCCTTGATAAACACATTGCAGCAGCCGGTTCTGAAGATGATCCTTCCTTGTCGAGAACACACCCTGGAATGAAATTTTTGCCTAAGTCTTTCTCACATGCTCCTCCTTCCATGTCCCTGGTGGGTTGCTCGCTGCTGGTTGGCCCTAAGTGTTAATCGCCCCGCTCTGGGAAGTCCTGCTGTGTCACCCCCCTGCCTCAGCCACGCCAGGACCCTCTCCCTCTGCTCACCCCAAACGCCACAGCGCTGGAGAGGGGGCCTCTGTTCACAGCTGCAAGCCGCTTGCCTGTGATCATCTTTTTCCAGTTGGGGGTTTCATCTCCCTTTCAGAACCTGGCTCCCCGCAACCAGCCTCCTGCCATTTCCGGCAAGCACTTGTTAGAGTGACCAAACAGATTTTTTTTTAACACTAACAAAGCTATCTGGATACAGGCACTAGTTACTAAGCAAGACGAACACTGCTTCCTTCTGTGCCGAGAAATCCTGCAGCCCGCGTGCCCGCCCATCCTTTTGAGGCCCAGTGGGGAGGTGGGCATTTGAGGACACGGCGGGGACCTGCCCAGGCCACAGGATGGGCCAGGGTCGTGAGCAGAGGGTGGTGGTAACACCTGCCTCCTTCCAACGTCAGGCGCTGATTCATCTTCTTGTAGGAACCGGGGGGCCGCTGCCCTAGGCTGACTTGATTTCTCTCCCTTTCCCAAGCAAGGGAAGGACTCGCTCGGGGTCACTGAGCAAGGAAGTCACTTAATGTCTCTGGCCTTGATGAGCCGGAGGATGGGCCTGTCGGTGCTGGTTTAGGGAGGCGGATGGTGTGCGAGGCCCGCTGCTCTGGGAACTCACTGGGGCTGGCTTCTTGCTGCCTGCCTTCTCCGGCCATCGGACATCTCTGCCCGGGGACAGAAACCAGGCCAAGTGCCTGGGGAACATTTAGCTTTTTGTTGTGAGGAGGAAAGAATTAGAAAGTCAAATGCTCCTATGCACTGGGAGCCAGGAGAAGGGGACCGGGAGGCTGGTGGGGCCTGGCGGAGGCTCAGCCACACCAGGGGCGGGGGAGGGGATGCTGGCCCATCTGGGGGGGGGTGCCCATCCTGAGGCTGCTGCAGGGAGGGGGGTGGGGGTCCCTGCTCTCCAGTGGGACCTCTCAGCCCCAGCTCAGTGGGGCGGGGCTGACCGGAGGGAAATGGGTTGAAGAAACGCCAGCTCGAGCACTTGGTGCCAGGCGGAGGAGTCATCGGTGCCAAATTAAAGGTCTCTGGAGTGTTGGTTATGTCTCACTTTCTATAATAACACCTCCTTTATTTGGCATTATCAGAGCGTGAGCTGTTCTTCCTAAGTGACTTTTCTAAAGCACGGAAGCGCCTCCCCCAAACTTTAAAAATTGAACTATTTTGTGTGTCAAGTTTTTAAAAAAAAAAATTGTGCCAGAATACCCATCACATAAAAGTTACTATCCTAACCGTTTGTTTTTGTTTTTTTACATACATTTATTTATTTATTTTTGGCTGCGTTGGGTCTTCATTGCTGTGCTGGGCCTTCTCTGGTTGCAGAGAGCGGGGCTACTCTTCATCGTGGTGCGCGGGCTTCTCATGGCGGTGGCTTCTCTTGTTGCGGAGCACGGGCTCTAGGCGCACAGGCTTCAGTAGTTGTGGCACGCAGGCTCTAGAGCGCAGGCTCAGTAGTTGTGGCACACGGGCTTAGTTGCTCCGCGGCATGTGGGATCTTCCCGGACCAGGGCTCGAACCCGAGTCCCCTGCATTGGCAGGCGGATTCTTAACCACTGCGCCACCAGGGAAGCCCACCAGCCTAACCGTTTTTAAGTGTACTTTCGGTAGTGTTAACATGCATTCACATTGCTGAGCAACCATCACCACCATCCCTCTCCAGAAGTTTTGTCACCTTCCCAAATAGAAACTCTGTCCCCATTAAACAATAACTCTCCATTCCCCTCCCCCAGCCCCTGGCAACCACCAACTCTCCTTTCTGTCCCTATGAATTTGACCACTCGAGTATCTCATAGGAATGTATGAATGGAATCATACAGTATTTGTCCTTTTGTGACTGGCTTATTTCACTCAGCATAATGTTCTTCAGGTTCATCCATGTGGTAGGAGGTGTCAGAATCTCCTTCCTTTTTAAGGCTGAATAATGTCCTCTTGTACGTTCATACCACATTTTATTTGTCCATCCCTCCGTCGATGGACACTTGGGTTGCTTCCACCTTTTTGGCTACTGGGAATAGTGCTGTTGTGAATATGAGTGTACTCAAGCTTTCTTTTACAAATTAAAAAAAAAAAAAAGACACCTTAAAAAATCTTTTTTCTTCTTTCAGAAATATATTCATTTAAAACTTTAACAAAACGTAGACAAGTTAAAAGAAAAAAATCACTCCTAATTTCATAATCCAGGGAAATCTTTGGTGTACATCTGTGTACATTTTAGTATATGTACTTCTGTTTCACGTATGAATGCATACACACATTGTTTCTAGAAACAGGATTTTATAGTGAAACATCAGCTATTTCGTAACTTGCTTTTTTAAACTTACTGCTATCTTGACTCTGGCTGCAACATAATTTTCACGATTGCATTTTAAGTACATGAATGTGCCACAGATTCCAACCAGTTTCCTGCTACTTTTCCAGTTTTTCCCTGTTTCCAGCAGCCTGCGACATGCATCCTTGGAGCCAAACCTCTGCACACGTGTTTTTTTTCCCCCCGCCTTAATAAATAAATAAATAAATAAATATTTATTTATTTATGGCTGCATTGGGTCTTCGTTGCTGTACGTGGGGTTTCTCTAGTTGCGGCAGGCGGGGGCTACTCTTCGTTGTGGTGCGCGGGCTTCTCATTGCGGTGGCTTGTCTTGTTGCGGAGCGCAGGCTCTAGGTGTTCAGACTTCAGTAGTTGTGGCACGTGGGTTCAGTGGTTGTGGCTCATGGGCTCTGGAGTGCACGCTCAGTAGTTGTGACTCTTGGCTCTAGAGCGCAGGCTCAGTAGTTGTGACGCATGGGCTTAGTTGCTCCACGGCATGTGGGATCTTCCCGGATCAGGATTTGAACCCGTGTCCCCTGAATTGGCAGGTGGATTCTTAACCAGTGAGCTGCCAGGGAAATCCCTGCACACGTGTTTAATTCTTTCTTTGGAGTAGATTCTTACAACCACAGTTGGTGGGTTAGAGGGTGTTCATGTTTTTTCAATCTTTTGAGTCATTTACGTGTATTGGCAAATTGCTTGTCAGATGAGTTTTGCTTATCTGTGTTTTCATCAGCAGCACTGAAGAGGGTTTCCCCATACCCTCACTGGCACTGAGTATTGTCCTTTAAAAATATCTTTGTCAGCTTGAACGGTGAAAAACAGCATCTTGGTTTAAAAAGCATGCATTTCTTTGAACGTTTTTTATTTATATATCTGTTAGCAATTTGTGTTTCTTCCCTGGGGAATTGCTTACTCATGGCCTTTGTGTATTTTTTTCCATGGGGGGGATTAATATTTTCTTATTAATTGGTAAGAATCTTTGTATATCAAAGATGTAAATTGTTTGTTATATCAATTGCAAACAGTTTTACCCCGGTTTGCCGTTTGGTTCTGAGTTTTGCTTTTAGTGCTCGTTGATACTAAGAAAAAGCTTTTTACCTTCATATAGAGACAGGTCTAAGTGTTTTCTTTTTAACTTCTGTCTTTGGTGTCGTTCTTAGCAACGTACAGTGTTACACATACTCATCTACATTTTAGTTTATTCTAGCACTTTCATAGCTTAATTTTTCACACTTAAATCTTGAATCCATTCCTAAAATGATCTGATGTCTAATGTAAGGTAAAGAATTCAGCCTTACGTTATCTGAACACTGTCCTTTTCCTGTTGGTTCCATACACTACCTGTGTCATGTGTTAATTCTCACATATTCTTGGTTCTGTTTCTGGAGTTTTCTGTCCAATGATAGGAATCTATGTTCTTTTGCCAGTTCCACACTGTTTTAATCTTTTAATTATTTTAGGGCGTGATTCCCACAATTATAAAATTTCTTTGGCTGTGCACTTGCATTTTATTTCCAAATGAACTTTAGAATGATTTGGTCAACTTGGAAAAAACTTCCTCTGTGATTCTGATTGAAATTGCATTAAGTTTATAGGTAAACGCTGAGGGAACTGGAATCTTTATAGAATTGCATCTTCTCATCTGGAAGTTCAGTCTGTCCGCCAGCAGTTCACATGGTTTTCTCATGTAGGTCCCTGCACATTTCATAAGTGTATTCTTGGGTGTTTTGAACTGTTTGCAGGAAAGGTGAACGGTATTGTTTTCCAGTTATTTTCTAATTGCTTGCCGTTGGTGTATATAAAAAAATTGATTTTCATGTGTCTATGTAGTAATTGGTCTGTGCACTGAACAGAGAGCCTCTCTTCCTGGTTTTTACAGGTAGATCATCATAGCGCCTTCATAGCATCTTTTGTCTCTTTCTTTCCAGCATTTCTGCTGTTCAATCTCTTTTCTTGTCTTTTTGCATTGGCTACGCTATCCAAAACAACTTTAAGTAGTAAGGATGGTAGCAGGCATCCTTGTCTTTATTCTGACACAAATGGGAATGTCGCTAGTGTTTCAAATTTCTCTGCCTAAAGAGTGTTAAATGCAACCTAATCTTATTTTGATGTTTCAGAGGCATTGTTAGTACATAATTAAAAATCATCTTCTAATACAGTAATATCACCTGGGGTCAATGGATCTTACTTATCTATTTGACTCGTGGGTCCCAAACTTCTACTTTTCTCTTACCTTCACTCTCTTTCTTTTGCTTTACTGACTTACTGAAACTTTCCTTGGATCTCTCCCCTTGTTTCCAGGCTGTCTGTTATCAATTATTTCTGCTGTCACTGGCTCTGCTTCCAAAAGTTATCCATCTCCCCTTCTTTCTTTTTTTAAACCATTGTTTTAATTGCAGTCATAATCCATGAGCATGGAATAACATTCCCAGCGCTACAAAAGTAAAAATTCAAAAGCAAAAATTTTAAACACTGCAATAAAAAGTGTCTCCCCCTCACACCAAATGCTTGTTCACTCCAAAAAAGGCAATGTTTTGTATCCTTACAGATATGTTTGATGCCACGTACCAAGAGATATATGAATATATATCTTTGTATTTTTAATACAAATAGCAGTAGACTATTCATACAATTAAGTGCCCTTTTTCACTTAATATGTTGTGACAATATTTCCAAACCAGCACATATGGATCCCTTATTATGCCACTGAATGCAGGTGATATAATTTATTTAGATAGTCCCTGATGTACCTAGGTTTTCCCAGTCTTTTGCTGTAACGAAAACAGCTACAGTGAACATCTGTATAAATATAAGCCTTTTCTCTCCTTTCCTGATTTTCTGCTCTTAATTGACTTACTCTGACCCCGTCAGGAAGGGAAATAGATGAACTATTCAACGCTGAATGTAAACTGAGAATAAATAGGCTCTGAATGAGGGTCTGATGAGTCTGTTGAGGAAAGTGAATAGATTTTAGTCAAGGACTTTGTATTGTTTGTTGTGACTATGAAATGGATGTTGTGCTCATGTTTTAAATTGTCACCCGGCATTGTTTACTTCTGAGTTTGCCAGTTAAGTCATCCCTCCCACCCCCATCCCCAAAGATGAGGTCGATCTTGACCCAACCAGGATGTGACCTGCATCCATCATATTTGTCATTTATTCTCAGTTCCGTCAGCATTATATACAAGGCAAGATGAGCCTTACCTGGCTGTGCAGCATCCCCAGCGAGGCAGCTGGGTGCCCTGGGAGGCACCTGTGCAGTTGGAGAGTCGCGAATCACAGTGCGCTGAACCTTGAGCGATGCGGGATGAAGGGGAAACTGTGGAGTGTGTCTTGAAGGATGTGGGAAGAGTCATTGCCGAGTATCCCACCTGATGCAGCAGGTGCAAACAGAGAGACTCGGGTGGAGCCAGAGCATCAGGCAGGAACCTCATCTACGAAGACATGGGGTCGGAAGATGTCTTCACAGGACCTGGGCTGGAGCAGCTTGTGAGATGATGCTGGGTGTTTCCAGCCACACCTGCACACAAAGAAAATAAGCACCATCCATCACTGGGATGTGGACCAGGGAGGTTTTAGTGAGATGCTGCTGGGGATCGAGGTCGTGGGGGAGCTTAGGGTTTCCAGATGGATAAGCAATTCTTCTCTCACTTTTCCCTCAGGCAGGACAGCTTTTGTTAACCACTAATATTCATTTCTTTCTGGTTCCAAAAGCAATGAGTGCTAATTTGAGAAATTTAAGAAAATATAAAGAAAAAAACTAACCTGAAATCCTGTCCTCTAGAGAAAAAACACCAATAGCATTTTGGCATACATTCTTCTGGTATTTTTTCCTATTCCTTTATACATGAATCTTTAAGCGGAACAGAATTACACATATTTTTTGTAATCTGTACTTTTTATTTGCTTCATTGGAAGTTTTTTCCATGTTTTTAAATATTCTGTGACTTTTCAGTAGTCTCACACCATCTCACTTTATGAGAACTATAGCATAATTTATTTAAAACCAGGTCCCTATTATTAGATACTTAGGCTGTTTCCAGTTTTTTCCTCTCTCTTTCCCTCCCTGACTCCCTTCCTCCCTTCCTTCCGTCCTTCCATCCATCCACCCTTCCTTTTCCACCTAGAGGTAATCACCGCTAACATTTGGATGAAAGTTCTTCAAGGGATCTTGCTGTGTGTAATTTTGCGTACATTTAACTCCATGTTGTTTAGTAACCTGCTTTTGCTACTCAGCAGTATGTCATAGATATCTGGTCAGAAGAAGCTCTACATCATCATTTTAATGGCTTATTGTGTGGATTGCTAGCATTCACATAAACAACCCCCTTGGTTTACCTTATGATGCAAATAATTTTTTTCTAGTGTGATATATGCCTTTGAATTATGTTTGTGGTTTTTTAAAATATAAAGGTTACTTTTTATATCATATCAGTACTTTTTTTCATGAGTTTTGCCTTTGCATTCTACTACCAAGATAAAACTTTCTCTAGCCAATCTCTACTACCCCAACCTCTTTGTTTTAGTTCATGCTGTTCCCCCTGTCCAGAGGGCCTTCCCTACCGGTTTCCAGCTGTTGAGATACCCTGCCTGTTGTTCAGAATCGATCTCAAACTCCTTTTTCTCCATGAAGCCTCCTTGATTCTCTGTAACCAGACACTTGCTCTCCATTAAATGCATGATGTCCCACCTGCATTCTGTACAGACCTTACTTAGGACATTTATCACATTCTGCTTTATGGTCTAGTTATGTTCCTGTAGACTATAATCTGTCTGAAGGCTGCAACCATCTCCCACGTCTGTGACCCTTAGCATCATGACCTCAGTGCTTGGTGCATAGTAGGGCCTGAATAGTACTTGCTAGATTGAATCAAGTTGAATTTGGGTGGACCAACAGAGAGCAGGTCTAGCCCAGGGAGTTGCCTGAAATGACTCTTAAGCAAGACCAGACATGGGTTACTTTTAGTTCCTTTACTGATTGCGGAATTCTCCATATTTGTGGTGTGTGTTCCGAAGAGGAACTCATTGTTCCTAAGAATTGCACATTTATATTTGTTGGCTTTTTGCATCAGCCAGTGCCAACCCAGTGACATCTGGCACGTTTGGCAAGAGGCCTGGCCCTTGGGACACTGTTATGAGCAAACAGTGATTGAGGAGCAGGCCGGCCGTGTCTAATCCAGCCCATGGCCCATGACAGTGACCTGGCCAGGTGAGTGGAGAACTTAGCCTTACCTTATGTAACACAGATCAAGTCTGGATTTCATCCTGAGCCCTGGCTAGATGGGAGGCTTGGAGACCCAGCCATGTAAGACGTTGAGATCCCTGCTGTGTCTTCTCGTTGGGGGTTGTGACCTGTCCCTAAAACATAAGGCGGAAGAGTACATATGACAGGGTGCTCAGTTTCATTAGTCATCAGGGAAATGCAAATTAAAGCCACAAGGCACTCCCACTACATAGCCACCAAAATGGCTAAAATAAAAAAGAGGCTACGAAGTGTTGGTAAAGTACTCTGGTGGCAGGAACATAAACTGGTCTAATCATTTTGGAAAACTGTTTGGCTTTGTCTACAAAAGCTGATATGTGTATACCCTGTGACCCAGCAATTCCACTCCTAGCAATACTCCTAGGTATATAATCATCAGAAATGTGTACATATGCTCACCTGGAGACGTGTTAGAATGTACATAGCAACACTATCTGTGATGGTCCCAATCTGGACACTAGCCATAAACCCCCATCGACAATGAAACAGAAAAATCAATTGTGATATATCATATAGTGGAGTGTCATACAAGAGTGAGTGTGAATAACTCACAAGTGCATGCAGCAGTCATGAAAACACAATGTCGAGTAAGAGAAGTCACACACATACTGGATGATTCTACTTGTGTCAAGTGAAAAAACGGGGAAAGCTAATGTATGCTGTCAGGTTATTGGTTACCCTGGTTGAGTGGGGGGTAGTGACTGTGGGAAGGGGCGCAACCTGGGTGGGGGGGCTTCTAAGGAGGGGGGTGGTGTTCTGGTTCTCTGTCTGGGTGCTGATTACACAGAGTTTTCAGTTTGAGAAAATTCCCGGAGCTGTATGCTTATCTGAGCAATTTTCTGACAAACATTGTATGTCAGGAACAAGTTAAAACGTAATTGACAGGGTATATACCCCGCCAAAGAATTGAAAGCAGGGACTCAGATCGATATTAGTGCCCCTATGTTCATAGCAGCGTTATTGACACTAGCCAAAAAGTAGAAGCAACCCCAGCGTCCGTTGATGGACGGATGGGTAAGCAAAATGTGGTCTATATATATAATGGGATATTATTCAGTCTTAAAAAAGGAGGCATTTGTGACACATGCTGCAGCTTGGAGGAATCTTGAAGACATTATGCTGGGTAAAACAAGCCAGACGCAAGAGGACAAATACTGTACGGTTGCACTTCTCTGAGGTGCCCGGCATAGTCAGATTCATAGAGACAGAGGCCAGGGGCTGCGGCGACAAGGCGGGTTTGGAGAGTTACTGTTTCATGGGTTTTGAGTTTCAGTTCGGGAAGGTGCAGACGTTCTGGAGAGGGATGGTTAGTGATGGTTGCCCAACGTCATGAATGTATTTCACGCCACTGAACTGTGCACTCAGAGATGGCCAAGGTGGGCAATTTTATGTGGTGTGTATTTTACCGCAGTAAAAAAAAAAAAAAATAGATGCAAATAACGACTGACAGTACAAAGCTGGCTTAGCTGAGGGGCCTGTGAGAAGCCTAGGAAGGGAGCTCTGAGCGCAGAGGGGCTTGGGAAACTGCTCCCGGGGTGGGGAAGGCCTGACATGACCTTGGAGGTGGCAGTAGGGTCAGAGCCGCTGGGCAAGCAGGCTGACATATTGAAACTGGCACACTCGAGGGTGTTTGTGCCAGCCTGAGTGAAACTTCTCTCTCACCGGCACATCTGGCCCAGTGTCGGCCCCCACGGCGCCCAGGTCTGGCCGTGTTCTGACCTCAGTGTAGCATTCCCGGTAGGTCCTGGAGACTGGGAGACCTCAGAGAAGGTGATCTGGGCCGTGGCAGGGCAGGATTTCCCACATGGGCTTTATTCTGTGGAGTGAGAGGTTGGAACCACAGTCCTGGTGTGGTAGCCAGGGCCTGCTGCCCACAGGACATTTCAGAGTCAAGTTCTTCCACCCCAGGGCTGGACCATGCCAGGCCCAGGCCCCGGTCACAGTGAGTGCCTCCAAGTGGGACAGGGCTGCGGTGACCCATCACTGGGTCTCACTGTGGGACAGAGGCCCTGCTGACCGTGTGGGTCTGAGCTGGGGGGCCCACTGGGGGCAGAACTCCTGCTTCCCGTCTGGGCCAGAACCCTGGGGAGCTATGGGCAGGTGTTTATTTTTGAGTGTCCGCTTTGCAATGGGAAGGTGTGGTGATAACTCAGCAGGGACAGGGTCCCCAGAAAAGCTGCGTCCCGACACCTGGATTTCTGGGGCCAGCCTGGCAGGTCAGCTCAGGCCACTCTCCCGGTCCCAGGACAGCTGCCTCTCCACGGCCTTTTCTGGGGGGGTCTCTGGAGCCAAGGGTATGGCATTGGTGGCCTGGAATGGCTTAGGAACATTTCTGGAATACAGAAGAACGCAGTCAGCCAGCAGGTGGACGTAGGAGGCATAAATCCAGAATACTTTTTCCTGCTGAGACGGTTTTGTTATAAATCTATGGAGATGTGGGAGGTCCTCGGTGCTTGTGATATTATCCCTGGCTTCTGTGTGGAACGTGGCTGGGAGTGAGGGCTCCATGCTAAGGAGAAACAAGATTTGCACCTAAAAGATTTTTTTTGGGGGGTTCCTTGGGATCTGGTATCTCTCTCTCTCTTTTTCTATTCATGCTGTTGTTAGGGAACAGATAACCTATCTCTGGTTCTTTAGGAACTGTGGGAATCCTCCCCTCACCCCCCCCAAACGCATGAGTGGGGTAGAAGAGGAGGCAGCCCAAAGGTGGAGGGGAGTGGGTTGGAGAGAAGGAAAAAGGAAAGAATTAATGGTGAGCACATGGGCCCTTGTGTTCTGATCAAAGCTTGCTAGTCTGGGGGTGGGGGAACCGAGAAATCTTCTAGGCCATTGTTTCCCAAAGCGTGGTCTCAGGCTGCAAGAGCTGCACCTGGGAACTTGTTAGCAATGCAGAGTATCGGGCACCTTCTCAGACCCACTGAGTCAGAACTTGCATTTTAACAAGATTCTCCAGGTGATTCATATGTGCCTTGAAGTTTGGGGGGAACACTAACTGGGCCACATTTCCTGGCCCAGAGATGTGAAACGGCTTGTCTGTGATCCCACTGGTGGTTAACCGCGGAGATGGGACTTTCTCCCTGCTGTTTAGATGAGATGGGGCAGTAGTATCTCACGTTTGGTGCTAAGGATTCCGCACCTGGATGAATCCATTTGCATTTTGTGTCTTGGGGACAAAAGTTTTGAAGTAGGAGACCTGCCCCTGAGTTAACACACAGAGCTGAATACCCTGAGGGCTGTGGGCTTGGTTTTGATCCTTGATTTGACATCCAGTCACTGACATTTCAGAACATACTTTGTTCTTTCATCATCGTCATTACCAACACCACTACCTTCATCACCGCCGTCATCACCATCATCGTCACCATCACCATCACCGTCATCACCATCACCACCACCATCACCACCACCACCATCACCATCACAGCACTGACCCTTTATCAGGCACTTACTGGGATCCATGCCCTGCACTTAACACACAGGTTATCTCACGTGTCACACCAACCATGTACTAATCTCATTTAAAACTGAGGAAACTGAGGCTCAGAAAGATATATACATAATGTGCTCACAGTCTCTCGTCTGTAAAATAGAAGAGATGGAATTTGGACTGGGGCCCATGTGACTCCAACATCACACTTATTTACAAACTCAGGAGGTTAGGTAAAACTGTAGTATGTTTTTGGATTTGTGACATACTCCAAATTCTATGACTCTGGGGCAGAAGTTATCCTGTAAATGCCAAATTTGTTTTGTTATTATTACCATATGTTAAAGTGTTTCAAGACATTTTATAATATAAACACAAATGTCTATGTCGGTTTAAGTTTCCAAATGCAATTTTAATTGTATTTTAATTACAGACTGAAATGGAAATTCTATATATCTCAGCTAGTTGAGAGAAAAGAATCCTAAGTGCTCAAAAAAAATGTGATTTATGCTGTTGCCAAAAGAAATGTGAAGGACATGTGAGTACTATGTCCCTAGTTATGACTGTTTCCAGATTATACATTTTAAGGGAAAGAGAAAGTTGGGGGTCTGGGGGTGGGGGGAGCCCTGTGTGAACATGGAGACATTGGATTAGATTTATGACCCGTTCAGCTGGACACCGATGCCCAGGGTATGACTGACTTCTCTCAGCTTCTCCACAGGTTGGGCTGATCGGTTTGTTGTATTTGTAGCCTATGGTGAGGTCGGTTGGCAAACTAAGTCCTTAGGCTTGATACCAAGAAACATTTGGTGAACTTGGCATTGGGCAGGGTTCTTAGTTGCAAATAACAGAATCCACTACTCAAGCACAAAGGGATTCATTAAAGAGTTTAGATAACTCTCAGAATTGTTGGGAGGGCTGAAGAAAAGATTCTAAGTGGACTTTCAGGGACAAAGACCCCAAATCTCTCCCAGAACAAGCCACCAGGGAGCCACTGTCTCTGCCACAATCAGGAAGTTGCAGAGTCAGGCAGTGGAGGCATTGCTGCAGCCCCAGAACCACACCTCCCCTGCACTGCCCACCCCAGGGAAGGATGCCCCCTGCCCTGGCTCTCTCCCTGCAGATTCATACGGGAGCCTAACTGGCAGAGCTTAAATCACAGACAGGCCTAGCTGCAAGGGAGTCAGGGAAGGGTTCCTGTTCTCCAGCCCCTGACTGTGGATCAGAAGCTTTACAGCCACCACCTTGGTAGCTTTGCCTTGAAAGATAAACAGAAAGTGTCCAAGTCTGTCACTTTTTTTTTTTTTTTTTTTTGGGCCTCTCACTGTTGTGGCCTCCCCCGCTGCGGAGCACAAGCTCCGGACGCCCAGGCCCAGCGGCCATGGCTCACGAACCCAGCCGCTCCACGGCATGTAGGATCTTCCCGGACCGGGGAACGAACCCGTGTCCGCTGCATTGGCAGGCGGACTCTCAACCACTGCACCACCAGGGAAGCCCCAAGTCTGTCACTTTTTATATTAAATTTGAGAACTTAAGACATTATTCAGTAAACATAGCAAATAGACTGACCCAGAGTGCCCAAGAGAGCAGGCCTAGGGTAGTATGGAAAACATTCTCAGACCCATCTCCAAATCTCAACCATCCCTCTTTCAAGGCTCTGTGCCACCTCCTCCAGGAAGCCTTCCTCCCAAGGTGGAGGTCTCTGTCCTCTGCATTCTCAGAACACTTTATCTGCCCACTCTCTAGGAAGTTATGATATTCTCCTTTGTTTGGTAGTTAATGTGCTTCCAAGTTTTTTCTTCCATGTCTTTCTTTTTGACTTTATTTTTTACATAAGAGAATATTGCTGATACAGTACCTTTGAAGTACCTTTCATTCTCCTATTTAGTTCCATTAAACTCCATTCCTCCCAGAGACAAATTGTACAGTTGATTTGTCTTTCCATGTTTTTTCAACTTTTACTACATATAAGTATCTACACACAATACAGAGTGTTGTTTTATGAGTTAATGAGTTTATCTAAATGCTAGATGTATCATTTTATAACTCGCTATGTTTTCGAGATGGATCCATGTTGCTTCCTTGGGCTCTACTTCATTTTTTTTTTTTTTTTTGCGGTACGCGGGCCTCTCACAGTTGCGGCCTCTCCCGTTGCGGAGCACAGGCTCCGGACGCGCAGGCTCAGCGGCCATGGCTCACGGGCCCAGCCGCTCCACAGCATGTGGGATCTTCCCGGACCGGGGCACGAACCTGCGTCCCCTGCATCGGCAGGCGGACTCTCAACCACTGCGCCACCAGGGAAGCCCCATTTTTTTTTAAATTAATTAATTTTTGGCTGCGTTGGGTCTTCGTTGCTGCACACAGGCTTTCTCTAGTTGTGGCGAGAGGGGGCTACTCTTCGTTGCGGTGCACAGGCTTCTCATTGCAGTGGCTTCTCTTGTTGCGGAGCGTGGACTCTAGGCATGCGGGCTTCAGTAGTTGTGGCACACGGGCTCTAGAGCACAGGCTCAGTAGTTGTGGCACACGGGCTTAGTTGCTCCGCGACATGTGGGATCCTGGACCAGGGCTCAAACCCGTGTCCCCTGCATTGGCAGGCGGATTCTTAACCACTGTGCCACCAGGGAAGTCCTACCTCATTCACTTTAAGGGTTATGTGATATGACATTGTATAAACAAGCTACAATTCATTTATCCATTTCCTATTGATGGCCATTTAGCCTTTCCCCCTGTTTTCTCTTATTATAGACATTGCTGCAATAAGCAGCTTTGTCTGTACTTCCTGGAGTCATGTGTGGGATTTTTCTAGGATGGACACCAAAACCCATAATTCTTTGGCTCTTTCCAACGCTACTAGATGCTGCCCAATAGCTGTTCAAGATGATTGCACCAATTTCCGCCAGCTCTACAGGGAGGATTTCATTTCTCCCTGCCGTAGCTAACACTTGATATTGTCAGACTCGTATATTTTTGCCAGTCCGATGGGTGTATTGTTTAAATTTGCATTTGCATCGTTCTTTAATTTGCATATGCCTGCTTATTAGTGAGGTTGAGCATCTTTTCATATGTTTTTTTGGCTGTTCAGGTTTCCTTTCCTGTAACATGCATATTCATAGCTCTTGTGTGTATGTGTATGATCTATTGGTTTGTCTTTTTCTTGTTTATTTGTTGAGTTCTTTATATATTCTGGATACCAATCCTTCGTTATGTGTGCTGCCATTGTTTTCCCCCAGTCTGTCGTGGTCCTTCTCTGCTTCTGTCCTTTGTATCCTCTGATGTGGTTTTGCCACATGCAAATGCTTGAATGAGGGCAGACTGATGTTTCCCTGCTGGCTGCTACCTGACTCAGAACCTCAGTGTCTGTATCAGTGAGAAAACCTGAAATCCCTTTAGGAGCTGCCCCTTGAGGTGGGGAAAGCAGAATTCCTTTCCCTCCTTCCCACCCGCTACAGCTTTCTCTGTCTAGGTGTATTCGTTTTCCAGGGCTGCCCTAACAAATTACCACAAACTGGGTGACTTAAAACAGCAGAAATTAATTTTCTCACAGTTCAGGAGGACAGAAGTCTGACATCAAGGTGTTGGCAGGGTTGGTTCCTTCTGGAGGCTCTGAGGGAGAATTCGGTTCCTGACTCTCTCCTAGCTTCTGGTGGCTGCTGGAGACCTTTGGTGTTCCTTGACTTGTAGCCACGTCATTCTGGTCTCTGCCTCTGTCTTCACGTGGCCTTCTTTTCTGTGTGACTCTGTGTCTGTTCCTTTTCTGTTTCTTATAAGGACACCTGTCACTGGATTTAGAGCCCACCCTAAATCCAGGATGATCTCATATCAAGACCCTTAACTTTGTTACATCTGCAAAGACCCTGCCTCTTAATAAGGTCATATTCACAGGGACTGGGAATTAGGATATGAACATATCTTTGGGGGGCTATTCAATCCACTGCATCTCAGAGAACAGCTAGGTTAAGAGGTTAAGATCAGGGTGTGTGTGTGTGTGTGTGTGTGTGTGTGTGTGTGTGTGTGTAAGAGGGTGCAGTGTTGGGAGGATATAGGAGACGAAAAGTACACGCCCAGAGGAGCAGTATATTCTGTGAGGTGCCATTCCCCAGAGAGGAGTGGCCGTACATGTTGGACATCGTAGTTTATCACATTTTCTATGTGTTCAGAGTCCCAGAAAACAGGCAGTGGGTATAAAGGAGGATGCCCCCTGGCTGAGCATCTAAACCTGGCCCACAACAGAGCTGAGCAGGTGACCACACCCCTGCAAAAGTGGGCTGAGACGGGACCCAGCACGGGTTCCTCTGATCATTAACAGATATCGAAGTTGTCCAGATCCTGCCCTTTTGAAGATCAAAGAAAACAAACAGGACCCATAGAAAATACAGAGCAGAACTGAGGGAAAAAAAGAGTACCATCGATCGACCTTCGTTATTTGCGGATTCCTCATTACCTACTTGCTAAAATTCGTTTGTACCCGCAGAAACAGTCCTTACGGCCCTTTCACAGTCACCCTGGGATGAGCAGAGTGGGGAGGAGTCCGAGTCACCCCGAGGGCACATTCCCAGCTAAGGTTGCACAAGGCAGCGCACCGCCTTCCTGTTTCAGCTCATGCTGTAAACAAGCGTCCTTCTTGCGGTCTACTTGCTGCCACATTTTTTGCATTTTTGTGCTTTTTGTTGACGATTTCACTGTTTAAAACGGCCCCCAAGTGTAGGGCTGAAGTGCTGTCTAGTGTCGTAAGTGCAAGATGAGCCTCACGGAGAAAATCTGTGTGTTGAATAAGCTTCCTTCAGGCATGAGTTACGGTGCTGTTGGCTGTGAGTTCCAGGCTAATGACTCAACTATATATTAAATAGGTGTCTTTAAACAGATACACACATGCAACAAGGTTCAGCATTGATGGATCTACGATAACGCTGCGGCCAGAGGCCCGTAGGAACCTAACGCTGTGTTTCCCTTAGGAGCAATGGTTCAGTGTTTGCACATTGAGTGTTCCCGCAACCTTACAGAGCGTGACCGCTGTGAAGAAGAGAGTCAATTGTATCTGAAAGAGCCCGCCTCTGAAAAGGATCAAACCACAAGATCCGGGAGCAAATGTCAGGAAGTTGGCACCCTCAAATGGCAAGGAGATACTCTCTGTGCAACCAAAGCCAACGCTCCTCAGTCGGGGACAGTCTGAGATTAAAAGGCAGCAGGATAAGATGGACGTGGAGATGGAATATAGGGAATGATGATGAGAAAACTGAAATGTTCATTGCAGGATCCAAATCCGTTTAGCATGCAGTAAGGAGAAAAACATGTGTCCAACAATGGATGAGTTAAAAAACTCTCCTATGGCTATAAAGTGAAATGTGTATGATTCAGCTATTAAGGTATTGTTGTATAATATTATATATAATATAATTAAATTACACGATATCATATTACTTATTGACTTAAAAGGAGTAAGGGGAAAAGAGAGTATTTAAAATAGTATAAGCATACGATAATTCTTAATCTTTTTTAAGATGTATATGTACTTATTTATAAAGGTCTGGGTGACTATATTAAGGTATTTAGGGTAGGATAAAGGTTACTTTTAGTATATAACATGCATATGTTTCTGTAGTGTTGGATTTATTGCAAATAAATGTATTGGGTTAATTAACTTGGGTTAAAAGATTAAAGCTGGGAAGCACTTCATCCTCTGTTATCTCTTGGTTCCCACTTGATTGGCAGTGTTTATCCCATGGCTGAAGCATCCGTGTCTGTGCCCGTCTCCCTCTTTAGACAGTGAGCCACCTAAGGGGGCAGTCTTTGTATTTCTAGAAGCCGACACACTGGGCAGCTCACGTAGGATGCTCAGGACATTCTTCCTGGGGGAGGAGCCCCCCCCCCAGCTCCCCCCACTGCATCCTCCTGATGCTGCAGGCTGTCTTGGCCTCAGCAGCCCTCCCTCCCTCCGCCAGCCTGAGCTTCTTCCAAGTGGGAGCACCTGGGCGGGTCCAGTGAAAGTGGGAAGATGAAGAACTAATGACTCGAGCTCATTCATTCTGGTGACCAGAAGTCGTGTAGAGGCTGCTTCAAGGCTTTTGAGAAAACCTTTGGAGTTTCGGATGGAGCGTGCGAACTGCAGGTAGTGTGGTGGGATTGTCCCAAGGTCCACTGTGTTGGTGTCGGCTTAGCATGCCTTCCCAGGTACCGGGCACCCTGCTCACCTGTCCCAGAGCTTCCGAGAGAAGGTCATGACCTTCAGCAGAAGGTCATGCTGAAAGGGTGTCCTTGTCCACAGAGGTTCCTGGAGCTAGACAGATCCCGCTGAAATCTGGAGCAGGGTTTGATAAATGCTCTAAATGCTCCCACTCGTGTGTGCTGGAGTTCAGTTAGAAACCAGCTTCACAAACACAGTCAGGATGCCTCTGAGGGAGAGAAGGCGGGCGGGAGTGAGGTCTGCGTGCTGACTCATCTCCTCCCAGGGGTGGTGACACACGGCTCTGACATTTCCCGCAGCCGCAGCCCCCAGAGACAGCAGGCCTGGCTGTGCTGAGGTTCTGGACCCAGCAGCCTCTGATGGAGTGATGGAGGAGAGCCGGCGGGGCAAGTGGGGGCCAGGTACCCACTGGGCCCTAAGCCCTGGAGGGACCCCTGTCCTCCTCTCCCTGGACAGTGGGAGAATTTTCCTCCCATAAACAAAACAAACAGGGGCTGATGGGTGGAGGCCCCAGGGACAGGCTGGGTGGCCCTTCCTTCAACCTCTGCATTTGTTTTTCTGGGGGGGGGCAGATTGTGGAAGCTTCTCAGAGGCCTGGAAAGCCGCCTGTGGGTCTCATCATCCCATTTGGATCATCTTATTTGGTTAACCGAGCGCCATGGCCTCTTGGTGCTGGCGAGGGCTCTGTTGTTTTTGGAGAAGAGGCTGTGAGCCTTTCAGACCCTTGTCCACGCAGGCAAGCGGCCGTGCAGAGCTCGGAGCGAGGGAGCAGGTGCTCCCCGGTAAGGGCAGGCCGTGAGGTGTGGTGGGCAGGGCCCCTGCAGGGTCGGGAAGCATCCCTGAGTTGTGACCCACCTGTGGTCCTTCACTTCACTGGGCCTTGGCGGCCCCGCTTTTGCTCCATAAGGTGCAGCTGATGGTCTCTGGCGTCTCTGCTGGCTGTCTGCTTCCCTGAACCATTGCAGGGGCCGCTGGGATGGTGGGGGCTTCCTCCTGAGCCCCCCTCCTCCCCTGCCCCCCTTCCTCTAACCCGTCTCTCCGACCTTCCCCTATTTTATTTCCAAAGCTGAAATCCCAGGCTGTTCTGTGGAGGCGAGGAAGACAGTGCCTCTGCCTCAGCTTGAAAACCGGGGCCAGGAAACGCTCCCCATCCATCACATTCCCGTTGTCATGTTAGAAAGTCCCAGAAGGTCAGCTTCCAATCGCCCCTCAGTACAGAGTCTTATTTGTATTGCCTGGGGGACTGCCTTTCACAGGGCTGGTGGAAAAATACCCCTTGTCCTCCCCAGAAAAGGTGTTAGAAATGTATTGTTTTGAAGCTAGACAAGAAGTAGAAGCGGAGAGAACATTCCAATATATTAAAATACAAGGATGGTATATAAATAGTTTTAAGTGTTGAGTGCATCCTATTTATTTATTGTTGATGGAGGATATCTTGTCTGCTCTCGGGAAGGATTTGTGGCCGAGGTGCAAGGGGTGGCTTTTGATACGAGAATGTGTTTTGTGACTCCCCGAATGGGGTGTGGGAGAGAGGCTAGAGCGGCCCCCTCACTTGACAGAGGAGGGGCCTCGGTCCAGCCCAGCCAGGAGCCACACTGGGGAAGCTGCAAGACCTGAAAGGGTGCTTTTTGGAAAGTCTGGATCAGACATGATGTTATAGGAAAAAATGCAGCGTCTAAGGAAACAGCGCGTGAATAGAGAGAAAGCCGGGGGACAGGGCAGGGAGGCGGAGAGGACATAAAGTAGATTGTCATCAGGGAGCTGAGGAAGGGCGCTGCCTGGAAGCAGGGGCCGGGCTGCTGCCTGGAGGGGAAGTGGTAAAGGGCACTCTGCTCCCCGAGGGAAGGCCGGACATCGGGGTAGAGCGGTTGCAGAAGAGCCGGTGATGCCAGGAGTCAGGCTCTGCATTTCTGAAGCATGAGGACTGGCAGAGCCTCAGACAGAGCCACTGGCCTTTGGTCTGTGCCCAGAGGAGTGACTGTGGCCTTGGGAAGCCTCCCTGTGCAGGGCTCGTTGTGCCCCTTGACCCCCAAACCTTTGGGGTGAGGAACAGGGTCCACAGAAGGGAGCCATCTTGCCCAAGACCCCCTTTGGAAGGGACTGAGAAGGCTGGGCTCTGCCCCCCTTTGTCCCCTCCGTGTTGCAGCTGAAGAGGGGTAGGTGTCACATCTCAGGCTGCAGGCAGCTTCCAGCAGTTTCTGAGAGCGAGGATCATGGGTCATATCCCCGGCTGCAAATCCTGCCTCTGCCACTTGCCAAGTGACCAGTGTGGGTGGGCAGGTTAAGCTTTATGCCTCAGTTTCCTCACCTGTACAAGGGGGTTAATAATAGTGCCTCCTTCAAAAGGATGTGAGGATTAAGTTAATTCTTTTTAAAAACAACTTTACTGAGGCATAATTCACATACCGTAGAATGAGCCCATTTGAAGTCCATAGTTCAATGGCTTCTAGTTTATTCAGAGTTGTGCAACCACTCCGGTCAACTTTCGTCACCCCAGAAAGAAATACTGTGCTCACCAGCTGTCACTCCTCTTTCTCTCCCATCCATCAACCCCCTTTCCCAGCCCTAGGCAACCACTAACCTACTTTCTGTCTATAGGTTTGCCTATTCTGGACAAATTTCATATGAATGGAATTATATAGTATGTGGTCCTTTGTGACTGGCCTCTTTCATTTCCCATCCTGATTTCCAGGTTCATCCGTATAGTAGCGTGTATTAGAACTTCATGCCTTCCTACGGCCAAGTGATATTCCATTGTATGGACGTGCCATATTTTGTTTATCTGTTTATCAGTTGATGGATATTTGGGTTGTGTCCACTTTTTTTTTTTTTTGAGGTACGTGGGCCTCTCACCGTTGTGGCCTCTCCCGTTGCGGAGCACAGGCTCCGGATACGCAGGCTCAGCGGCCATGGCCCACGGGCCCAGCCGCTCCGCGGCATGTGGGGTCCTCCCGGACCGGGGCACGAACCCGTGTCCCCTGCATCGGCAGGCGGACTCTCAACCGCTGCGCCACCAGGGAAGCCCTGTTTCCACTTTTTTGGCTATTTATGAACATTTGCGAATAGATTTTTGTGTGGACGTGTGTTTTCATTTCTCTAGGGTATATACCCAGGAGTGGAATTGATGGGTCACATGATAACTCTTATGTTTAACTTTTGAAGGAACTGCCAGACTGTTTTCCACAGTGGCTGCACCATTTTACATGCCCACAAGGAGGAATGCAGGAGGCTTCCACTTTCTCCTTATCCTTGCCAGCACTTGTTAATATTTGTCTCATCCGGGTGGCTATGCAGTGGGATCTCATTGTGGTTTGGGTTTGCATTTCCCTAACGGCCGGCGATGTTAAGCCTCTTTTCATGGGCTTATTGGTCAGTTGTACATTTTCTTTGGAGAAGTGTCTGTTCAGATCCTTTGCCCATTTTTAATTGGTAAGTTAGCTCTTAGACGTGCTTGGAGGAAGCTTACGGAAGTTATTGTTACGGAGAGTCCCCGGGGCTTCGCATGCCAGACTCCTCACCTACCTGTGAGCAGGATTTGGGGATGGAAGGTGGGTGGTGACGCTGCATAAGTGGCCAGGTGTGCAGTAGTGGGTGGCTTTCTGTTTTCTTCAAATATTCCCCCACTTGGAGAGAGGCTGGAACATTTGCAACTCGCCACGGGCCAAATACCCACCTGCCCCTTTCTAACTCGGTTTTCCCACATCCCTCTGGCAGGGTACCTGGCTGCCCACACTTGCTGCCTTTGGCAGTGACTTCCTTGCTGCTCTGGTTTTGGATTCTGTTCAGCCTCAAGCCCCCAAGAGGCTGCTGGTAGGGGTGTTGGCAGTGATGGGAGCCCCATCAAGATGCCC
Organism: Phocoena phocoena; assembly: GCF_963924675.1. Lineage (NCBI taxonomy): Eukaryota > Metazoa > Chordata > Mammalia > Artiodactyla > Phocoenidae > Phocoena > Phocoena phocoena. Next base: position 52,325,511 of record NC_089237.1, read on the forward strand.
TATCCCTCTCCATCACATCACGTTATCTCCGTGCTGTCGTGTACCAGATGCTGGCTGCTCAGGTGGCCGCTGGGCTCTGTATAAGCTTTCCTTTTCCTTTTCTTCTTGCTTAAAAATACTCAGGTTTTTCCGAGAGTTGATCCATCCTTGGTGATGATGGAACTCAGGTTTGGTTTGACCTCAGCACTTCAAGTACATCCTCTGTGCCTCCCTGGAGACCTGTGTGAACCTCAAGGGAGGAGCCCCTCGGGGACCTTGAGGATTAAGCCCCCAGGCTATACGTCATCCCAGGTGGTGGGACCAGGAAGGAGGTTGGTCCTGTTTCAGTACAGGGCCACGTGGGGCTAGGGGAAATTAGGACACCCACCAGTGGTCCAGATGGACACATCGGGCAGAGAGCTGGATGTCGTAATTAAAATTCCCATGAGTGAACCAGGTCCCCACAGCCGGCTTGTTAATGACCCCACTGGGATAAAACTCCTGTCTGCTCCAAAGGATGGTTTTCTCCTTCTTTTCCTAGAGGCCATGTATATTTAGATTCTAGTTCCCCGTGGCTTTCACTCGTTTTCCCTTTGAACTAGCACCTCCGCAGCAGCCGCTCCCTTCCCGCGCCGCCGTGCTGGGGAGAGTTAATTTTTCATCCCACAGTATAATATCTGACAATTGTGTCTCATCCTGTTTTTGGTTTCCTCCCCCATCTTCTCTGTTCCTCCGTGCCTATTCCAAGCGTGCTTGCTCTGTGATTTCCCCCCGCTCGGCTCAGGCCCTCACTTTCTCTCTGGGACCTCTCGGCATTTTTATGATCACGATGATTCTGGCACCTGGATCATTTGTGCTCGCTCACGTGTGCTCTGCAGAGGCTCTGCTGCCTCCCCCCACTCCTTCTGGTGCCCGTGAGTCATTCAGCCAGCACCACTCCCCATCTCTTTATAGGAATGCCGTCTACAGCATCCCACCCCTCTGGTCCGCCACACCAGGACCCAGCCCAGGATTGGCAGTTCTGGTCAGGAACCGTCTTTCCCTGGACGCTTCGGAACAGCTGCCTCTGCTTTCACAAAACATCCTCCCCTCCACCGCCCCAGGCTTTTTTGCTTCCCCACCCTCCATGATCACACCTACTTCCTCAAACCAACCCTCCTGTGTGTGACCATTTCCAGACCTTTCGTGGTCTCAGTCACCTCCCCTGACACCCCCTAACGTGTCAGTGCCTCTCTGGATACGGCAGAGCTGGAATACGACCGACCCCGTCAGGGTCAAGGGCGTGTTGTCTTTCTTGTTCTGTATGCATTTGGGTTCCTCAGGAGTTTCAGAATTGACATTCTTTTAGCAGCAACACTCACTCTCCCCACACCCCGAAATCCTCTCAAGTTTGGTTCATAACTGGCAAACGGTGACTTCGACGGGACAGTGGCTTTTATCTCCCAGTGAGCCTCCTGATCAGACTATGAGCATGCTGTGACCTTTGACGGAGAGCAGGCGAGGGGGTCCAGGGGAGCCTTACACACCAAGCAGTGGTCGGGTCGTCAGGGCCTAACCCCAGCCTCCCAGTCTTGTGCTCTTGTTTCTGATTAAACTATTTGTTTACTTATTCATGTTACAAAGGCAATGCCTCTTCATGGTAGAAAACTTGGAAGACAGAGACTAGGAAAAGAAGAAGGACATGCAAGGGACAGTTAATGCCACCAGCCCGAGCGACTGTTAACACCCCTGTCACCTTGTAGACCTTTATCTACGCATGCATGTTTCTGTAATACGCAGTCATACTGCTTTTTAGTTCCTGTGTCGTTGCTGTCTTTCTATGCTGTTGAACAGTCCTATACTCTGTAGTTCTGTGTGGCTGCATAGTACTGGTATCTGTGGATGTACCACGACTTAATCAGGCATTAAAGTGGGACTTTTGGGCTGTTTTCAGATTTTTTGCACTCTAAGCTTTACTGCGTTGAGTATCCTTCTAAGTGGATCTTTGTGCCACTCTCAGTGTTCCCTTAGGAGAAATTCCCGGATGGGCCACAGTAAGTACATGTTGTAGCACATGTTGTTTTAATACGTGCTGTGTCATAGATGTCCCCCAGATCATCCCAGTTTACAGCGTGTGGAGTGTCGTCCTTATTTCCTCGTAGGTATTGGGCACCAATTACTCTAAAATATATCGGCCAACCTGGAAGACGAAAAGTGGTATTTGATAGTTTTAATTTGTATGTCTTCAAAAACTTACAAGAAAGGTTGAACATTTTCCCTAAGTTTATACTTTGTGGATTACCTATTGGAGCATTCATACATTTTTCAGTAAGAGTTCATCTTTTTCCTTAATGTACTCTTTATATGCGAAAGAGCGTAACGTTTAGTCCATCTTTTGTCTTATAGATATTCCTCTCAGGTTGTTATTGATTTTATTGTTATTGAAATTTTAAAATTTGTGGTGCTTTTTGACATCGCGTTTAAAATTGTCATATAGTCAGATACATGTTTTGCAGTGTTTGCTTTTGGTGTCATCCTGTAGAAAAACGATCTTGGCCCCAAGAGTATATAACTACTTACTTTTTCTTCCAGTCATTTTTGCAGCCTCATTTCTTACATGCAAACTTAATCTGTCTGAGATACCTTGGTAGAAGGAAAGGGAGTAGAGTGTAGCCGTTATACTTCCTGGATGGTCAACCAGTTGCCTCGACACCGCTCACTACCTAATCTGTCTTTTTTGCCTCGACTTTCTCCCTGTTTTTTGGATAATAAACAGATCTTATTTTAGACTTTCTATTTGATTCGTTTTTCTTCTCTATTCTTATGCCAGTTCATTACCATTTTGACTCTCGGGGCTCACAGTACACTTCAGGACTTCGGGAGGCTTGGTGATCTGTACACCAGCACCAGGAAGCAAAGGATTATTCATGTTGCTGTACCAAGTTTTTGAATATACTTACAATCGCCAGCCTTGCTGGTGAGAGTAAACCACTGTAGGTTTTTAAAGCTAGTCTCCAGGGATCCTGAGTACAGTGACTTTGTCTTTTGAGCCAGCGAGGGCTCGAATGCGTTGGCAGCGCTTGGTCCCCTGCCCCTCAGCCTCGCACAGCGCCTGATCCCCAGGAAAGGCGGGTCTGCCTCACCCCAGGTCCCTCAGTTCCCACATCTCATAATCACATCCGTTTTTCTTAAAAATCAGCAGTCCCACTCTGCTGACTCATGTTCTCTGACTCTTAGATGCTTTTCTTCCATAATTGGGTGTGCCGGGCACCATCCTTGCTTTTTCCTTCCCGAGGTGGGGAATCCGGGGCGGAGATGTGGTGGAGGACACGGAGGTCCAGCGAGTGAAGGATGCCCCTTCCCCGCTCCCCTCCCTGGGCCGTTGCCCTGACGGTTGGCAGGACAGACCGTCCCCTGGTGCCCTCCTCCCCAGCAGCCTCTCTCCGGATTCCACTTCCTGAGCTGCAGGGAGCTTGTGGGTGGGAAGCCTGCTGGGTGGTTTGCCCAGACTCCCAAGAGCTCCGTGGCCACACCTTGGGCAGGGCCTAATGGGGGCCTGGGTCATACTCAGACTACGCTCAGCCCAGCTTTCTTTTCCGACAATGAGGCTGACGATGACAGTGACCTCAGTGACGACCGGGCAGTAGCCGGATGATGAAGAGGAAATCCTGCAGAGGCCTCCTGTTCGCAGATCATAGTTTAATGACTGAGCACCACCCTGTGCCCGTAACAGTGAGAGATGTGGTGGGGAGTTAAAGAAACCTGCTTTTACAGTGCCTGGTCCTGCTAGCTACAACCAGACCCTGGGACCTGGCTGCTGCGGTGTGAACCCTGACTCTGCCTCTACCGTGATACTCAGACAAATGACTTCACTTTTTCTGTGCCTCAGTTTCTTCACCTGTAAAATAGGGTTGTAAAACAGGGGTGATGTGAGGATTAAATAAGTCGGTCTCTGTGGACGTCTTCCGGCACCTGGCACACGCTTCGTGTTTACAGTTCGTGGTATTGTGGTCGTTGTGTATATGCCTGTCTTTCCTACACTTCTAGCTACTGCAGGCTCTGTGAGAGCCTTTGTCCTTTATTTTTATTTTTCTGTATTTTAAAAAACTTTATTGAGGTAGAGTTGATTTATAATGTTGTGTTAATTTCTGCTGTACAGCAAGGTGATTCATATATATATATATATATACACACTTTTTCATATTCTTTTCCATTATGGTTTATCACAGAATACTGAGTATACAGTAGGACCTTGTTGTTTATCCATCCTATATATACTAGTTTGCATCTGCTAATCCCACACTCCCAATCCATCTCTCCCCCACCCACCCCTCCCCCTTGGCAGCCACAAATCTGTTCTCTATGTCTGTGAGTCTGTTTGTTTCGTAGATAAGTTCATTTGTGTCGTATTTTAGATTCCACATATAAGTGATATCATATGGTATTTGTCTTTCTCTTTCTGACTCGCTTTGCTTAATTGGATAATCCCTAGGTCCGTCCATGTTGCTGCAAATGGCATTATTTCACTCTTTTTTACGGCTGAGTAGTATTCCATCGTATGTATGTACCACATCTTCTTTATCCGTTTATCTGTCGATGGGCATTTAGGTCGATTCCATGTCTTGGCTATTGTGAATAGTGCTGCTATGAACATAGCGGGGGGGGGCATGTATCTTTTCAAATTAGAGTTTTGTCTGGGTATATGCTCAGGAGTGGGCTTGCTGGATCATATCCTCTGTTGTTTTTTGTATTCGCCGTCACACAGCCTGCCACGGAGTAGATGCTCAGCAAATATCTATTAATGATAACACTAATGCCAGTTATTGGCATCCCTTAGTGTGCTGGCCTCAACCACATTATCTGATCCAGTCTTCACAAAGTGTTTAAATTAAGTGTTACTTCTGTTTTACAGATGAGAAGCCTGAGGAGAGTCTTAAGTCACTGGCCAGAGGTTGTCCAGCTGACAAGTGGCAGGGCCAGGAGTCGTCTGTGGTCAGCCTGGTTCCAGAGCAGAGTCGGGGTGAAAGGATGGGTGATGAATGGCACAGGGGCGGGGTGGGGGAGGGGAAGGAGCAAGGGAGACACGTTTGAAAGAGGTAGAGAATGATGTTCATTGAAGGAATTTTATAGGATCTAGTGAAGTGGGTGTCGTAGGGGTGAAGGGCTAGTGGGCAGTCAGGAGGGGAGGTGTGTGGACCTCACGTCATTTGGTTTGCTTGGGAAGTGAACAGCGAGGGGCGTGCAAAGAGCTTGGCATGACAAGGGGCTTGGACAGTGACACTGGCCCCCACTTGGGCTTGTCTGGCTCGGGAATGGGGGCTGAAGGGGGGTGAGAGGATGGAGGACAGCTCGGAGTTGGGCTCAGACGACTGACAGGAGATCTGGGGTCAGACGGGAAGGCGGGAGCCACAGGAGGCAAGCTCACACGGGGGGAAGGAGGGGACATCAGGGTGTCCCAGCCCCGAGAGCTTCACGCTGCAGAGGCCACAGATCTCAGCTAGATAAGGAGGCTTGTGATTAGGCAGTGCGAAGCCAGGGTGGGTGTTTGGGTGAGGCTCGGAGGGGCTCCTTTTCCCCTGGGGGAATGGGGCCGTGTAGCAGGCTGCGTGCATCCCGTGTACACCCTGGAGGAGCTGGACACGACAGCCACGGGTGCAGCAGGTAGAAGGAGGGCAGGCAGGGGGACAGGGTCAGAGTGGTGGGCAGGGGCTGGGCGATGGGAGGCCAGAGAAGGCGTCTGGGTTTCATTCCAAGTGTGGAGGGAAGCTCAGGGTGTGTGTGGAGCCGAGAGGTGATCAGATCCTGTTTGCATTTCCGTAAGATCACCTAGCTGCTTTGGAGGAATCAGGGGAGAGGCCTTGGGGGTTTCCAGGTGCGAGATGATGGAGGCTAGGGGTGTAGAAAGGATGATAGGGAGAAGTGGACACATTTGGGACCCGTGTCCATTTGGCAGTCATGCCACTGGGACTTGGCGGGTTGCTTGTGGGAGCAAAAGGAAAGAGAAGGACCCGTGCGTGAGTCCTTCTCAAGCGTTTGTGTGACGCCGGAGCTTGGTGCCGCTTGTCAGAGGATGTGGGTCCCGTGCAGAAGGGTGAGAGTATTGGTTTCTTTGTCCCCATTTTGTGGCCCTGGGAACATCGTGCAGGCTGGGGAGCAGGATGTTAGAGAGGGCAGCAGATGCAGAGAAGAAGACCCTACCTTGTCACCCAGTGTCTCTGGCTGTGCTCAGCCTCCACTGGGCACACTTGACCTTAAAAACCACTGTGGGCTCCAGGGGTGGAGAGGCAAGTCTCGGGGACCCCAGGCTTTCTGCAGCCCGGCCCTGGGGAATGGTGGAAAGTCTCCCGAGAAAACGTGCCACCAATGATTTTTTGATGAGTGAGACAAGAGTGGCTTGGGGCGGAGTTAATTTTCAGAATCAGGAGGAGAAAGCCCAGGTTCATCTAAGGGTATCCCAGCCTGCCCTGGCCTCTGTGGTCCAGCAGCAGGAGCTTCTGCTCCAGTCCACCCACTCCAGAACTGTTCCTGCGGTTCACCGATGAAGTGGGAGGATGTTTAAGGAGGAAATATACTTCTCTTCCTCTCTCACGTCCCCCCACCTTAGACTCTTGCTTTGGGACTCATTTTCTCCATCGAAACCTAAGGCTGCACCTGGTTGTTTTCCTCGGATTCAAATCTTGGGAGGAGGTAGAACCCAGGGGCCTTGGCATGCCTGGTCCCTTTGGTATACCACCAGGGAGTCCTCTTACCCATCCCACAGAGCCTCTAGAATGTTCCATTTCCACCCTCTTCCCAAGGCGGTGTGGCTGACGTTTACGTAAACCGAGTGCAGAGTCGTGACCAAAATCAGAATCTTCCTGGAATTTCCAGGCACTGAAAGAAATAGAGCAAAACAACCAAAATCCCATTTGACATTTTCAGAGATGCTCTAGACCAGAAGGAAAAGAATCTAAAACTTAACCAAGGGCCTGCAGCCCCGTCTTGGATGCTGCCCTGTGAGACCCCGGACAGGGCTTGGTTTCTTTGTTTTGAAAGATCAGGGTGCTGGCCCTGTGATCCCCCAGCCCCTTCTGGCAGTAGCGCTACCCGATGCCGTCCCCGCTCTCGTTACCTAGCGTCACATAAAGTGAGGGCCGGGGTGAACACCCTCAGTTACGTCTCTGCAGAACCCAGACTTGAGGAAATTGAAAAACACTCCAGCCAGCGTGGAACAGGGTTTACAGTGGGTCCACTGGAGAAACCATTCAGGGGATCACGACTTGTAAGGCTCCAGAGTGGCCGGGGAGCCTGGGCCTCATTAAAAGGCACTTTACCTGGAAGACCCCAGGAAGCCCGTCCTTGAGGAGGGAAGAACAGAGTCAGAAATGAAGGTGGAGGGCTTCCCTGGTGGCGCGGTGGTTGAGAGTCCGCCTGCCGATGCAGGGGACACGGGTTCGTGCCCCGGTCCAGGAAGATCCCACGTGCCCCGGAGTGGCTGGGCCCGTGAGCCATGGCTGCTGAGCCTGCGCATCCGGAGCCTGTGCTCCGCAACGGGAGAGGCCACAACAGAGAGAGGCCCGCGTACCGCAAAAAAAAAAAAAAAAAAAAAAAAGGTGGAGCCACCCGCCGCCTGTGGGCGGGCGGGCGCAGTGGAAAGAATGCCGAATTGTGAGTTTCAGGTGTGCCCCCGGGTCCCCGCGCTGCTGCTCTCTGGTTACTTTCATTCCCCTGACCGCCTTTCCTCTCTGGGAGGAAACTGTCCCTTCAAGCCCCAGCACCGAGTGACCTTGTGAATTTCACCACGCCTAAGATTCTCTTGGGTCTAAGGTTTGTGCATGAGCGATCAGGAAAATGCAAATGCAGTCAGGAACCCCCCAGACAGCGTCATGCTCAGCGTCTGTCTCCCCCAGTCTCCAGTGACTTCAGGTCTTTGGTGCCCCCATCTTCTACGCCATCACCTTCCTACCACGCGGCATGTTTGGACGCTCACGTGTGGCCTGTGACTGTGGAGTCGCCCCTCCTGCCTGATCGACGGTGGCTCCAAAGATGACAAAATGTAGAAAAGTGTGCATCTCAGATTGTCGAAATACAGAAAATCTCGGTCCAACAAGAGTTGGAAGCTGTGACTTGACTGGGCCAGCAGTGGTGTCTACCCCTCCTTCAGTGTCCCCGCTGCTTGGGGGGTCCTAGAAGAAGATGCCTTATTTGTGAGGAGGTTCATATTTGTGCAGGTGCTCAGGGTCCCGGGGAAGTTATGTCTTTGTGCCTGAAAGCCGTCGGGGGCTGGCTGGGACACCCACAGTGGGGGCCTGGGGACTCCCGGGTCAGGCCGGTCGATGGCTGTCTCTGCTGTTCCCTATCTTGACATGAGTCGAGCCAGCAAGTTTGGATTTCTCACCTCTGGGAGGCAGGGTCTGGGGTGGGACAGACCTGGGTTTCCTCCCCACCCTGCCATTCCCACAGGTCAGCTCTCTGTGTGCTTGTCCCCTTGGCTATAGACGGAGGTTACCCTGAGGACTACGGGACGTGGCAGGGAGACCTGTGCGTTGCTTACAGGTAGTAGCTCACGAGGGCCGTGTGCCTCCTCCCCTTCCTTTCCTAGGTTCTGGGGGAGGTGGTGACAGATTGGGCAGGTGCCCGTCCTCCAGGAGTTTCTGATCCTGTTTGGAGACCTGTCTGTCCCCCAGACTCATAGCTGGGGTGGCCACCTGCCTCCTGGGCAGGCCTCCCACTGCTGCCTCCCAAACTCAGCCACTCAGGGCTGAATCCGCCTGCTGCCCCAGACCTGCCCCGACTCTGGGTTTCCCCTTGGTCCCTGAAGACCTCAGGGCGTCCCAGATCCATCCCCTTCTTCACACGCTGACGTCCAATGCCAATGCTGCTTAACCACCCCTACAGTGGCCGTCCTTCCCCGTTCCCCATTGTCCCACCCTGATTCAGGCCCCCAGCCCGCACCATCCCACCCAAGTTTGCAGGGCCTTGTGGCACAGTGGTGGTTCTCACCTGTCGTGGGCGTGTTATCCCCATTATCTTAGTGTCTTGAACTCTTTATTTTCCCATGAATATTGAATCTAGGCTCACAACCACTGAGGAGCTTTCTCTGTTCTCCCTCTGCGTGGCGCTGGGCTGGGTACCCCTCCTCTGTCCCTGCCGGAATCCCTTGTGTGTTTTCCAATTGTGGCCTCCTTGCTGTTCCTCCGAACTGCCGGGCGCAGTCCTGCCTCAGGGCCTTTGCACAGCGTGCCGCTTCTCCTGCAGTGCTCTTCCCCTGTGTAGCTACATGGCTCACGCACCAGCTGTCTTAAGGTCTCCACTCACATGTCACCTACTGGGTGAGGCCTCCACGACCATCTCTGTGGCGCTAGCAGTGCTTCTCTCCGACACCCTGTCCTCCTTTCCTGCTTTATTTTCCTTCATAAGAGTTACCATTTTCTCACACTCCCTGCGATCTCTCGTGTGTCTTGTGTCTCCTGAATCCCTGGTGGCAGGGATTTTGTGTGTTCGCAGCTGACCCTGTGCCTAGCACGTGGGCTTTCAACAGATATTTGCTGAATGAATGAATGAATGTCGTGCGTTTAGCCCATGTTTAAATGGTCCATTTTGGCCTCTCTACTAGATTCTGGCCTCGTGAAGGGCAGGGCCTTGTTCTGTTTGTTTTGGCCATCGTATTTCCCTGATGCCTTTTTGATGGATGAATGATTGTTGCAGCCTGCGTCGGAATTCTCTCTCTGAATAGAATTCTGAGCATGCCACTTTGGTCTTTGAAAGGCTTACTTTTTGGGTGGTTTCTGTATACCCACCCAGTCCCTTGTCACCTAGCCGCGGCTGGGTACCTGCTTCCCTCACCCCCAGCACCCCACACTCACACTCGGGGCTCGTCATGCTCTCACTCTGCCCACCGATAAAGCCGTGTGCTTTCATCAACGTGATACATTCCCACCTCCAAGCCCTGGTTCCTGCTGTTCCATCTGCTGGGAATGTCCTTGCCCTTGGCCTCCTGGCAAACTCCTAGGCATCCCTCACTTGCTTTGAACCCTTCTTTCCGGTGCGTCCGTCCCCCCAGCAGGGGCCCACTCCCTAGATCATGCCTCCCTCCTTTGCTAGAATATGAACTCTTCAAGCCAGCTACCACATCCCGTGCCCCTTTGTGCCCTTGGGCCTGGCACAGTATCTGGCATGAGGCTGACCTGCATGTTTAGTGAATCCGCAAAGAAATGAATGATGCGTCCACATTGATAACACAAAGCTCCAGGTGACTGAGGGTCAGAATGAGTGTGGTCCCACCCGATGCCTGGAGTATTTTAATTATTATTATTTTTATTGACGTATAGTTGATTTACAGTGTTGTGTTAACTGCTACTGTACAGCAGCGTGATTCAGTTATACATTCTTTTTTTAAATATTCTTTTCCATTATGGTTTATCACAGAATATTGAATATAGGTCTCTGTGCTAAACAGTACGACCTTGTTGTTTATCCATTCTATACATAATAGTTTGCATCTGCTAATCCCAGCCTCCCACTCTATCCCTCCCTAAACCCCTCCCCCTTGGCAACCACTCGTCTGTTCTCTATGTCCGTTTTTCTGTTTCTGTTTCATAGATAAGTACATTTGTGTCATATGTTAGGTTCCACGTGGAAGTGATATCATATGGTATTTGTCTTTCCCTTTCTGACTTACTTCACTTAGTATAATCTCTAGTTGCCTCCATGTTGCTGCAAATGGCATTATTTTGATCTTTTTTGTGGCTGAGCAGTATTCCATTGTATACATGTACCACATCTTCTTTATTCCTGGAGTATTTGAAATGCCGTTGGTTAAGGTATCTGGCTGAATCCCTGCAACATTATAAATGCTCACAGCCAGAGAGGAGTTTCCCTTCTCCCATACCACTGACTACATGCTCACCACCAAGAGGGGTGCCAGCTTCTCCCAAGCCCTGGACAACTGTTTAGCCCCTTCCCGTCCCCCCAGGAGCCTCTGAGACTGCACCTCTCCAGTGGGGAAGTCGGGGTCCAAGGGATGCAGCGAATTGCATCCTCCGGGGGCCTCTGCGAAGGCAGGTGCAGGCACTGAGCTGGCAGCTGTGGTGTCTTTCTGTGCCGACTCGGCCTTTGGGGAGGTGGTCTGGCTGCAGTGCTCACTCGCTGGGCCTGTTGAGTCGTGTGCCCGCCCGAGGACCTGGTGCCGAAGGCCCCGGGCAGCCCAGCAGGGGCAGGGCCGTCCCCCCTCATCCCCAGGCCTTTGGCTGTGTCTGGGCCTGGGCCTTAGGTTTATTCCACAGGTTTCCTCTGGACTCCAGGTGACCATGGGGGCCTGTGAGCTGGGCCCTGGCTTCCTAGTGAATGTTTTTAAAGCCCCATCAATCCCAGAAACAGAGATCTCCCTAAAGTACGTTTACCAGGACCTCTTTGTTCCTGAAAAGAGCTTTCCTCTCTCCCTCAAATGACTGATTTCTTGCCAGCCCCTCCCTGGCGACCGATCACTGTGTGCACGCCCTGCTCCCTGGGCTTTGCACCGCTAGGGGTGGCATCCACCTCTCCCGCGGACCAATCTCTCTGGATCACATTTGAGAAACAAAGGTTGGATGATCAGAGGGTCTCACTCCCTGTATTTTAAAATTACCTGGGAGCTTTTATTATTATTATTATTTTTTTTTATTTTGCGGTACGTGGGCCTCTCACTGCTGTGGCCTCTCCCGTTGCGGAGCACGGGCTCCGGACGCGCAGGCTCAGCGGCCATGGCTCACGGGCCCAGCCGCTCCGCGGCACGTGGGATCTTCCCGGACCGGGGCACAAACCCGTGTCCCCTGCATCGGCAGGCGGACTCTCAACCACTGTGCCACCAGGGAAGCCCACCTGGGAGCTTTTAAAAACTACCCATGCCAGGGCCACACTTGGACGAATTAATCAGAGTCTCTGGGGGTGGGGAAACCACACTTAAAAATCAAAGCTTTCCAGGTGATGGTAATATGTAGCAGAACTGGAGGACCATCGGAATAGATGATCGCCTTCCTCCAAAACCCAGTTATTCCTTCCGTGCAGCCCTGTGCTTTCAGGCGTCCCCATCGGTGCACAGATGCTCGCGCCCATTGCCCTGCCTGGACTGTTCTGGGTGTGAGGGGAGTATGCACGCCAGTCCCTACGTCACAGCGCCCAGAGGTTAAGCCTGAGGCCTGGGGTCTTTTTCATGGTGTCTGCTTGCTGGGTCTTTGCAGACCTGAAATGAATCTTGCCAGGATCGCTCAGTTGCTGGGTCCTGAGAGAGGTGAGAAAACTTGTTCCAGGACTTGACAGCCGAGTCTGGGGGGCTCCAGGCTCAGGGGGTGCTGGCTCCTGAATGGGCACGGCACCCACTTGCTCCCTTCCAGCACCTCTAAGCCTCAAAGCCTGAACCAAACCCACCCAGTTCTCCACCTGGACACTGGTGACCCCATATCCACTACGGGGACCCAGGAGAGCATGATGTCCCCCACTCCTGACTCTCCCTGGTCCCTCCTCTCTCTCCGTCCCCACTCCTTGAGCTCAGGTCTTCATCATGGTTCACCTTTGCCAGGTCTTTCCGTCTCCACCCACATCACCCACCTGATCTGGCCTTTACTCTTCACCAGGGCACCAGTTGCAGCAGAAAGTATGTGACAGCTGCTACCACCTGGGCCTGAATGTGCCCGGGCCCCAGTACCCCTTTGCCTACCCCTGTGCCGGTCTCCAGCCGCTGACCCTGTGCAGCCTTCCTGCTGACACACAGCACGGACATCCTTCTCACGCGTGGCTGCTTTTTGCTTCGGAGCCTTTGGCACATCCACCCCTACCCCCCACCCCACCCCGCCCGACTTCTTGGAAGACTTAGCTTGTCCCCTGCTCGCAGAAGCAGTTAGCTCCTTAGCAACTCACAGGGGCCAACTATTGATACACAGTCCTTCCCGACGACCATCAGACTCCCATCCTGACCCCAAAGCAGAGGATTCCTTGGAGTCATTATACTTCCTTTGGGGTACAGACCCCTGGCACTGCTGGGTTAGATGGAGTTAGTGGAGCCCATTCTGTCTGTGGAGACAAGACTGATTTGTTCTGGCACCATTGTCCCATCCACAGTTGAGGTTCTGCAGGCCCCTGGGGTACTCGCTTGGAGCCCTTGCCTGTAGATCACGCCCCTTGACAATCGATTTGGCTTCCAGAGTTTTCATGGATATTTGCATGCAACCCTTCTCTTCACTCCCTCCTGCAAGCTCTGAGCCTGTTTCTTCACATCTTCCTGCTGCTCTGACCAATGCTGCTTTCTGGAATCTCCCTAGAGCCAGATCCCCCTGAGGAGAAGCTATCGTAGACCCTGGAAGGGACAGCTTTCCCTGAAAAGAGGGGCAGGAAGTTTTCCAGCACCAGGCCACCGGCTGAGGTCAGTGGAATTCTCACTCATCTCCGTGCTACAGTCTTTACAAAACCAAACCAACCGAACCGGAATGTATTTTTTTCCGAAATAGTTAAGAGGATAATATCACTGTTAGGAATAGAGGATGCTGTGATAAATGCCTATGTGCCCACCCTCCAACTTTATCAAATTGCAACATTGCGCCTTTTTTTTTCCTTTTCCCTTTGTTTAAAAAAAGCATTTGGTCTTGATAAAGCCCCCACGTTCACCCCCGACTCCAGCCTTGGAAGCTGGGGGCGTGCACTGTGGGGTGAGGGTGAGGACCCAGAACCAGCGGGCAGGCGCTCCGCTCTAGTCCTGCCTTAGAGAATGCAGGGTTCTTCTGCAGTGGCGGCCCAGCTCCCTATAACCCTTCCTTCCCAGCTCATCCCTGCACTGCTTCTCACTTGTGGGCAGAAAGTGGGCAGGGTGAGTGCAAAGGGAGAGCCCATCTCTTTAGTGTGCAAAAAGGAATGTACGTGGATGGTAAGAAAAAAATACAGTGACTCCTGGCTCCATCTAATTCTCTGCCTCAGGGGTCAGGAGAGAGGCCAGTGGTCCAGACTCCCCACGTTGTTTTATATTTTTCCTGTACCATTTCCTCTGCCTGGAGAGGTTTCCTCCCCTCCCCCATACACCCAGCTCCTATCCATTCCTTCAGACCTAGCTCATATGACACCTCCTCCAGGAAGATTCTCAGCCGGCCCGTCGGAAATCATCTCTGCGTTTTCTAAGCCCTCTTTGCGCATAATCGGTGCCAGGAATCTGAGTTTCATCCACGCTTTGTCCCCTTCCCACCAGACTGTAGGCTTCTGGAGGCCAGTGACAGTGTCTCCTGTTCACTTTTTTCTGGACCTGGATCTTTCCCCAGGTCTGATTCTGGAAGGAGTCGGGCGTTGTGGGATGCCTGGGCCAGGGGCCACATCCCTGTAGTTAACTCACAGCGGTCCCCCTTGAAGTCCAGCTCCCCGTCCCCTCCCAGCCCACCCTCCCCCACTCCCCACAATGAGGCCAGTGGCCCCCTGAAGCCACAGGGCTTGCTGGTTTGCAGGAATCCCGGTGGGTTTTTTTCCCAGTGAGTGGTTTTAAACCATCTTTAAAATGACTGCTCAACTCGCAGACCCCTGCAGGCGCGTTTCTGGGGTGATTTGGATCCTGCTAGGCATTTCATTCCTTTCCCCATTTGCTCGTTATTTCATTTGCATAAATTTTAGTGGTGAGATACTGCCCCAGGCCTGGGAAGCTCAAACAGACCTCGTGATGGGGCAGCAGAGACTAGCGGCAGGGTCTCGGTCTGGCCGAGACGTGTGTCTGCCGATCTTCTCAGGCCGGGTCCTCAGCACCAGCTCCTGCAAGAGTGGCCGAGGAAGGAGGCTCAGCCCCGCCTGTCCCTGACCTTGGCCTGTCCCGCTCTCTTTGCACACGGTCACCCAAGGCCCTGCCCGGGAGGGAGGCAGAGGCCAGATGGACCCTCACTCCCACCTGGGCCCTGGCATCCCCGCCCCATCAGTCAATCCGTCCGCACCGACTTATTGAGACTGTCATACTGACGGCCAGGCGCTGGGTACTGCCGCTGGGAGACGGCGGAACGAAAGACGCAAGGAGATAAGACCCTTGAGTGGGGGGCAGTGCGGACAGGACGAGGCAGCTGTGTTAGGTGCCAGGGCCGGGGCTGGGCTGTCGGAGCTTTGGGGGCAGTGTGGGGGGTTGGGGAGAGAGAACTCGGGACCTGGGGGTGAAGCTGGGGACTTGAAGAGGGTCTTGAAGGTTGAAGAGCCAGGAACCCTGTAGGGCTGAGTTTCCCACCAGGTGTGCCCCAGGCGGCGGGTGGCTGGGAGCCCCGGCTGGCCTCCCACGGATGGGCAGACGCGTCCGGGGCTCCAGCCCCCTCCGGTACCTGACTGTCCTGTTTCTTCATGTGGCACGTGGTGGAGGAGTTTGAGCGGCTGCTCTGGGTCAAGTGTGTGGCCATCACAGAGGAGGAGGTTCAGTCAGAGGGAGGGGTCTTCAGAGGGAGTAAGCAGTGTGGGCGGCGCTGGCACCCAGCTTGCGGTAGAGGGGAGTCGTGGGGTGACACCGGCACAGGGATCGGGGAGGTGGCGAGGAGCCTCGAACGCCGCACTAAGGAGTCCAGACTTGTTCTCTAGGTTCTGTGGAACTGGGCAGGTTTCTGATCAGACAAGAGGCCTGATAAAAGAGCCACTAATAGACCCGTCGGTCAGGCAGTGGGTACAGGAGGAAGCGGGGTGGCAGGAGCCCAGGCCTGACGCCATGGGAGTGAGAAGTGAGCAGAATGAGGGCAATGCCCTCCCCATGGGCAGCCCTGACCTCTCAGATCTTCCACCTGTGCCCACATTTATCACCCTCCCCAGGTTTCAGTTTCCACTGAACCCTGGCTTTGGGGTCAAAGGTGAAGCTGTTGCACGGTTGGACTTGGCCTTCACCTGGCAAGGTCCAGGTGCAAGGCTTTCTGGGACCGAGCAGATTCCAGTTCCAAGAGAAAAATGGTCCATGTTACACCTCAGGGCATCTGTTTCCCAGTGATTCCCTCGCTCTGTCCAGAGACTCACTCAATCCCGTGTCTCTCTGTGTTTGCCAAGAGTCTCCAATGAACCCAGCATGCTTCTATGCCCAGCAAGAGAATAGGAAAGAAGGAAAACACGGCCCTCGTCCTCACAGACCAAGCATAACCACATTCAACGGAATTTAAATGAAACATTTTTGGACTGTGACACCCAGTGAAAATACATTTACCAAATGAATCATGACCCAATACCTCTATCCATCCATCCACCCGTCCATCCAAAATAAAACTTTAATGAACGCTGGCTATGAGCAGTCCACCCTGATATTCTCTATTCGCATTTGTTTTTGTAACCCTGTCCCACAACCCACTAAGCCCATCTCGTGATGCGCTAACGGGTTGTAACATCAGCGTGTTAGGAGTCTAGGAGAGTTGCGCGCTTCCTAAAAGATCCGTCTGGTGGGGCGGACTGTGTGTGCTCTGGGTCCCCAGGAAAGGGAAGGTCCTCGCCGGACACATGGTGGCATCCCGTCCATCAGCGTATCTGCACTGAATATGGTGGAACGGACACCCTGCCTCTGAAGGCGACGGAAACAAGTACAGGACGGAATATTTTTTAAAGGAACAAACGAGGGGCTTCCCTGGTGGCGCAGTAGTTGAGAGTCCGCCTGCCGATGCAGGGGACGCGGGTTCGGGCCCCGGTCCGGGAAGATCCCACATGCCGCGGAGCGGCTGGGCCCGTGAGCCATGGCCGCTGAGCCTGCGCGTCCGGAGCCTGTGCTCCGCGATGGGAGAGGCCACAGTAGTGAGAGGCCCACGTACCGCAAAAAAAAAAAAAAAAAAAAGGAACAGACGAAAACACAAACTTAAAAAAAAATGCACCACTGAGCTGGCAAGAAGAAAAAGGCATCTGCTGAGGCCCACAGAGTGAAAGTGGAATCATGGAGGTGTCTCTGGATGGAAGGTGTAGGTCAAAACCTCGTGACCTGGAGCCTCGGCTTCGTGGGACTCGGGACCAGAGATGCTGGCAGGGAGTCTAACAGGAGATGCACGTGAAGCTTAGACCCTGTAGGGCTACACTCTCGGTGTAAAGGCCCACGAGACACAGGCCTGCTGTGCAGAGGGGAGAGCCCAGGAGACCAGACTGTTTTGACCTTTTCATTGGATGGAGGGGAAAGATGGTCTCTCCAGAGAATTCATAACCCCACACCAGCTCCCAGGTGGGTTTAATGCCCAAATTCATGACCCCGGGCAGGTCAAGGAGGATGGTGACTTGGACTAAGGAATGAAGCAGAGGGATCTGGGGGAGATTTGGGAATTCAAAAGTAAACAGGACTTGGTGATGGATTAGACCGTGCGTTGAGGAAACGGGAGGTGACAAAGGTGCCTCCTACGTGTCTTGCTTGCCTTGGTGGGTGGATGACAGCATTGTGTCTTGGAAGACAACTGGATTTGGGAGGGAATATGAAGACTTTAATCTTGGACCACGCTAAGTTTGAATTGCCTTTAAGAGGTTCAAGATGTGGGATATAGAGTTAGATATATGTATCCGACGCTCAGAGATGCCTGGGCCAGAACTATAAATCTGGGAGCCGTCTCTCCAAGAAGATGATCATTGAGTCGGGCAAAATTATCAAGGGAGATAGAATAGTCAAGTGAGAGGAGAGAAGGCCCACTTCTCCTAGAAGAGCTCCAGCTTTGACTCGGGGCAAGCCTGGAAGGGAGACAGGTCTAGGAGGAGAAAAGCCAGGCGTGGATGCTGCCGTGAACATCCAAGAAAGAGAGGGTTGCAGGGGAGACGTGGCGAGGGCTGTCAAAACTGCTGCGAGGGCTTCCCTGGTGGCGCAGTGGTTGAGAGTCCGCCTGCCAGTGCAGGGGACGCGGGTTCGGGCCCCGGTCCGGGAAGATCCCACATGCCGCAGAGCGGCTGGCCCTGTGAGCCATGGCCGCTGGGCCTGCGCGTCCGGAGCCTGTGCTCCGCAACGGGAGAGGCCACAACAGTGAGAGGCCCGCGTACCGCAAAACAAACAAACAAACAAACAAAAAAAACTGCTGATAGATCGGGACTTCCCTGGTGTCCACTGTTAAGACTCTGCGCTTCCACTGTGGGGGGCATGGGTTCGATCCCTGGTCGGGGAACTAGGATCCCACATGCCGCGAGGTGCGGCCAAAACAAAAACAGAAACAAAAACAAAAAGCAAACAAAAAAACTGCTGAGAGGTCGAATAGGAGAGATGGAAACATCGATTGCATTTGCAGTATCGCAGTTGTGGGTGGCCTTAGCATGGGTGTTCCTGTGGGACAAGGGGACAGAGAAGGCAGATGGAGAGTGAGAGGGAGGTGAAGTGCCGGCGGGCTGAGCTGCGAAGGCCAGAGGCAGAGCGGCTGTGGGGAGATGTGGGCTGGAGGGAGGGCTTTCGAGGGGGAGGGATGTGAGCGTTATTGCCAGGAGGATGGGAGGACGGGGCGGACAGAAGGGAGAGGTTGAGTATCTGAGAGAGAAGGGACTCGTGTGTGTTTCCTGCAGAGGCACCAAGGGTTAGGGTCCAAAACGCAGTGACTGGCTTGACACAGCGGGAGGAGGGAGGATGTCGGCCCTGATGGAGGGGTGCTTCCAGGTTGGGGGCAGTGGGTTGTGAGAGTCCTTGCTTCCATCTCCTCTGAGAAGCAGGAGGTGAGGCCACCGACTGCACGTGTGGAGGTGAGGAAGGAGATAGTGGGGGCTGGAGGTTTAAAGACTGTGGGGAGTGTTTGGAAAAGGGAGTCATTCCAAGGGGTGGGAGAGAGGGTTGACCTATCTCTAGGGCCCATTCATTCATCCATCCATCCATTCATTCATTTCGTTATTGACTTGACAAATATGGCTGTGTGTCGACTCTGTACCAGGCACTGTGTTCTAGGCCCTGGGGATACCTCGGTGAACAAAAAAGGAAAAAAAAAAATCCCTGCCCTCATGGAGCTTACCTTTTAGATGTGGGAAACATAGTAAATGAATGAACATGTAAAGCATCTACGTGCTGTAAGATGATATAATAAGCAGAATCAATATGTAAAGTATGAGACTGCTGGTGGGAATATAAGTTGGTGCAGCCACTATGGAGAACAGTGTTGGAGGTTCCTTAGAAAACTAAAACTAGAGCTACCATATGATCCTACAGTTCCACTCCTGGGCATGTATCTGGAGAAAACTCTAATTCGAAAAGATACGTGTGGCCCCAGAGTTCATAGCACTATTTACAATAGCCAAGACATGGAAGCGACCTAAGTGCCCATCGACAGATGAATGGATAAGGAAGATGTGGTACATCTGTACCACAGCGCCCCTCTGTTGCCCTCACACCTCATGTTGCTTTGGGTTCTTGCCTTGCCTGTTGTTCTGTCTTCCGCCTCCCTGCCAAACTCCAGCTCCCTCATCTTCGTGCTGTGATAGAATTCCGTGTAAACAAGAGAGAGAGGAGAATCTGGAGATGGGACCTTCTGGAACTAAAGAGCATCCTTCTTAGTGGAGAAAAGTGGTGACCACTGTTTTGGCTGCTGAGAGATTTTTTTTCCCCTTCTGTATCGTTCTTGGCTCTGTTCTAGATGGTTTAGGTTCTGGAGAGGAAAGATGGTCACAATGAGAAACCCTTAAAACTCTGGGCACAAACCATGTCGGGCCACTGCTAGAACAGTCGTACCTTAAACCGCAAGGGCCCTTGGAGAAGAGCCGGCCTTGCTTCTCGAGGGACAGGGTCTCCCCTGAGGTGACCCCGTTTGTGAGCGTATTGCTCTCTGCTTTTGTTTCTGTCTCCCCACGAGGAGCCCACCCAGGGCTCTGACCGTCTCTTAACCTGTGTCCCTGCATCCAGATCTTTTATGGGTGCCTGGAACGGTTTGTCAGAACGATAATGGTAACTTCAGTTACTGGGCCCTCTGTGTCAGCTGCTGTTGACAGGTGGGCACCATTATTGTCCTCATCCAGGTAAGGAAACTGAGACAGAGCGCTTAACAAACATGCCCACTGTCAAGTACACGTGCTAGCGTGTGACAGGCGGGATTTGACCTCCTGCACCTCACCCTCCTCACCGTGTTTTATGAGCCTTATCTCATCTGATAAGGGGATGCTCATAATTACTGTTCATTACAGACGCCGCAAAGCTGGCCGGGAAGGATGCAGGCGTCTGGCCCAGGTGGTCCGTGTGGAAGATTCGAGCAGACCCCGAGCTCCTTCTTAGCACCCCAAGCTCCTGCCTCCGTGCTAATGAGACAAACGGATGGAAACCCAGTCTCAACCCGGCCTAACGAATCCTGGTGTGGCAGCTTGTTTGCATTTGTTAGTTAATTCGTTTTCCAGACAGAACCACAGACCAGTGTCCCTGCCTCCTTGCCAGTGTGTCCATCCCGGGGGTCTGACAGCCACCCCGGGCCGCCTCCAGCCCCCGGCTCAGCTGAGGCAGGAGAAGGGCTGGTGGTCAGGATGAGGGGCCTGTGTGAGGACAGCGGCCTCCCCCGGGGGCCGAGGGGGCGCCCAGCTCCCCGGCTGGAGCGGGCGCATGAAATCCGAACTCTGGAGGGAAATTTACTGCACGATAAAGGAAGAATGCCCCGCTTTGGGGACAATTAAAGCCACATTACTGTGGAATTACAGAGGACGCCTGGGGAATTAGCCAAATCCAAAGCAGCCAGAAGCACCAGGGCCAAGAAATGTGGGGCGTTTACATGCAGGCCCCCCTCCCACTTGTACAAGAAACCTGTCTAGTTCCCAAACCCCCTACTTTTAAGGCAAGAAGAAACATCAAAAGACTTTACCTGAGGGGAACTATCATCATTAAACAACCCCCGCCCAGCCCAGCCCAGCCCAGCTTGTGCCTTAAATAGTTCTCTTCTGGTTACAAGTCACTGGTGGAGGTCCGGGGGGGCAGAGCTAAACCCCACGGTTTGCAGCTGGGAAAGCAGGATGATGCCGGGATGCCGAGCTGGAGCCAATCAGAGTTCCCTTCCAGTTCCCCTCTGGGAGCCATGGGGGCTCAGCCTGGAGCCTCGACGTCCTCACCTGTAAAATGGGCATGAGAGGGCCTGACTTATGTGCTCTTTGTGAGATGTGAGGTGGATAAAGTTTGTAAGATCAGGGATCTAGTCCTTCACTTTTTTATTTTGTGACTTACTTTTGTGCATTGTGGGGCGTTTTGAAGAGCAAGTATGTTTGTGCTACTTTTCCATCTGTGCCTCCTGTGGAGAGGAAGGGGGGTAAAGAGATGGTTTCTTTCTTTTGAAAAGAATTTTATTGAAGTATAGTTGATTTACAATGTTGTGTGAATTTCTGCTCTACAGCAAAGTGATTCAGTTATACATATATATACATTCCCTTTTCTATTCTTTTCCACAATGGTTTATCATGGGATATTGAATATAGTTCCCTGTGCTACACAGTAGGACCTTGTTGTCTATCCATACTATATATAATAGTTTGCATCTACTAATCACCAAACTCCCCATCCTTCCCTCCCCCACCTCCCCTCCCCCTTGGCAACCACAAGTCTGTTCTCTATGTCTGTGAGTCTGTTTCTATTTTGGGAATAAGTTCGTTTGTGTCGTATTTTAGATTCCACATATAAGTGATATTATATGGTATTTGTCTTTCTCTTTCTGACTTACTTTGTTTACTATGATAATCTCTAGGTCTATCCATGTTGCTGCAAATGGCACTATTTCATTCTTTTTTATGGCTGAGTAATATTCCATTGTATACATGTACCACATCTTCTTTATCCATTCATCTATTGATGGGCACTTAGGTTGCTTCCATGTCTTGGCTATTGTAAATAGTGCTGCTATGAACGTAAGGGGGCTGTATCTTTTTGAATTATAGTTTTGTCTAGGTATGTGTCCAGGAGTGGGATTGCTGGATCATATGGCAACTCAATCTTTAGTTTTTTGAGGACCCTCCATATTGTTTCCCATCGTGACTGCACCAATTTACATTCCCACCAACAGTGTTGGAGGGTCCCCTTTTCAGGGAGATGGTTTCTGAAGTCACTAGTCGGGCAGCTTGGGCTGTCTAGGGCTGGGGCCCCTTCTGGAGGCCTCCACACCCCTGCACACGCATCCCTCACCTCCATGGCATGCCTTGAGGGCAGTGTTGCTGCTTCACGGATGAGGAAGTAAGGGGGGCACAGCTTAGTAAGGTGCCAGGAGGGACTTCATGATCCCTGCCTCGGGGGAGGTTGGGAAGAGTCATGACAGCGTGGGTGTCTGGTGCTACTTTGGTGCATAGACACGGCTCCAGGCGACTCCTCTGTCACTGTCGTAGTGGCCAAAGTGCTTCTCGATGGCCAGGTGGAAGCCGTTCCATCTTTTGAGTCCTGCCCTCAACTCCTGCCTCGTGCCCCCTGCGCCCCTCTGTCAGCACGCCTCATCCGTCAGGCCGTGGCCTGGCATTTGTTCTCTGGAGCTCCCAGGGGTCCCTCACCCCTTCTGGACACATCAGTGCTCTAGCACCCTCGTTCCTGCCCCACTTGGGAGTGAGGCCTGAAGGAGGGGACAGCCTTTTGTGTTAACACTGTGGGACTCAGTCCTGAAGCCAAACAGCAAAAGAGAGTCCAGCCACCTCCTGCTCCCTGTACCCTGCCGCTTAGCGGGGCTGGCGTTCCCACGGGGCTTTCGACACATCCGGGGGACCCTCAGCAGCCATGCCCTCTGGGTGCTGAGCCAGAGCAGGGCAGCAGAACCTCTCTGCTTGTTAGTGAGCTAGGCATTCGGCCACACTATGGGCGCTGAAAACAATTTGGAGGAGGAGAGCGAAGGGGCTCGCTTACCACAGCACCCTACCTTTTCCTGTAAGGGCCAGTCTCTTGTGTGATTCTTGCTTGGGAGCCTCAGTACGACAGAGCCAGCAAGCCACTGGGGTGGATTATTCCTAAATCCAGGGGAGGTGTTTAAAATTCACAACAGCCAGCACTTCCTGGCACCAGCCGTCACAGAGATGCCAGCTGCATGCAGCTGCATTGGGGCCTCTCTACAGAAGATCGGTCTGCCCTAAAGCCTTTGAAACCCCGAAAGAGTGGCTGGATTTTAGATGAGCCATTGCTGTCCTGCTGTCGCTGTGCTGATCCGAGAGCCCTCTCAGAAGGATGCTCAGCTGTGGAGCCGTCATCCGTCCCTGAGGAAGTCTGTCATCCCCAGGCTGTTCTCCCTAGCTGTAGCTGATAACATGGGACCTCGTTCCAGAAGGACCATTTGGATTTGTTTTCTGCAAATAAATCCCCCACGTTTGCTGGAAGTTCTTCTGCTGTCTCCTTCTGACTCAGGATCATTTACAGACTGGAGGATTTCTCAGGACACCCCTTCCACTAACTCACACATAAGAATGTTAACAAGTCCAGTTGGAGCCTCAAACCTGGAAGCATCTCCCAAGCCCAGGGGTGGAACTGTGTCTCCGTTTAGGGTTGCTGAGTCGGAAGGGACTTTACCTGGTTTGCCCTCCTTCTCAGAGCCAGAGTCTTCTGTACTGTGTCCCTCTACTTGAATGCCTCTACTTGCCTTGAAACGGCAAGATCACTCCCTCCTGGGGGCGGCCCATTCTAGGTCAGCTGGAATCAGCTGTTCCCTGTCACTCTCTCTGTCCTGTGGTAGGCCACCTACATTCTCCAGTGACCTGGTGTTTATTTAAAGTCTTTAATTGTGATCTCATCAACTCTTGACTGGTATCTAAACCAATTATACCCACTGGTTTGATTAAAATAACTGGATTCAGAATTGGGGTTCAGAGTTTAATCGGTTCTACCACAAGGCATGTCCTGACGAAAACGGACTTTTTTGGGTAAAGAGTTTGGGCCATTCTGATCATAACTGCCTTCTCCTGTTTTTCCCTGGACGGTGGCGAGATTCCACGTGGGATCTTTGCATATGATATCGGGGCATGCTGGGGACCACCGGGCCCCTGGAGAGCCTGGTGGGGACAGAGCGGTGGCCTGTCTGCTCAGCATTGGTGGCGGTGTCCACCAAGAACACTTTCTGGGTCATCATGAGACAGGTGGGGACCTGGGACCTGGGACCCTTTGCTGCAGTGCTTGCCTCTGGAATCCTCAAGCAACAAAATACAAAGAAACTATAAGGAACTAAAAATAACTGCACGAATGCACAGCTGGGGCAAATTATGGACAGTAAGATACAAAAAGACCGAAAGAACCCAACTGCCGCTTCTGAAGAGTGGGGAGCAAAAGCAGGGCACTGCGCAAGCCTCCTCCACACAGCACGCCCAAGGGATGGGCAGACTGCCTAAGCCGCCCCTCTGGCCCGACCCCTGGGCCCATCCCCACCCTCACCCCATATGAGGAACCGGCCTGCCCTCCCCCTCGGGGAGCGAACAAGGGCACTTGTTACTAGTGTTCGGTCCCTTGTGCTGCAGCATGAGTCCCAATAAAGCCTTGCCTGAATTTCTTTTTTTTAACCTCTTTATTGGAGTATAATTGCTCTACGATGGTGTGTTAGTTTCTGCTGTATAACAGAGTGAATCAGCTATACATATACATATACCCCCATATCTCCTCCCTCTTGCGTCTCCCTCCCGCCCTCCCTATCCCACCCCTCTAGGTGGTCACAAAGCACCGAGCTGATCTCCCTGTGCTATGCCTTGCCTGAATTTCTTGTCTGGCTTCTTAGCAAGTTCTGTTGATTAAGGAGGCCAAGAACCCCGGTCGGGGTTCAGATTGGCAGGGTCTTTCCCTTCTCTCACATCTCCACGTGGTCTCAGGCAGGGGATTTCTGTTCTCACGGAGCTGATGGAGAAAGAGAAGTGGTTAGGGCGGGACAGGCTGGCACAGACCACACAGGAACTGGAGAATCAGACAACCCTTGGAGTTCAGAAAAGCCCGAACAGCCCCCCTCCCTCCTGGTCCTGATGAATTGAGGGACCCTCTTAACCTCGTCCGGGATTTTCAGGTGCCAAGAAGGTCAGAGCTACCTTTGATAAAAAGCTGTTGTGCCGAATCACACATCTTGGGCGAAGCGCAAGTCTGACGGGGCTCCAGAAGGTGACAGGGATAGGACCACCCTGCAATACTTGGCACAGACTTTCACTCAAAAGGGCTTGTTGAAATTCCAATTGAACTGGGCGTCCTGTGTTTTTATTTGCTAAATCTGGCAACCCTCGTTGGAGAGTGCATTAGGAAATGAGAAGTCACGTTTGTGTTGACCAGAAGGGGCCCACGGGGACCCCGGCTTCAGCCTGTCCCCATCCATCCAGGAACTGGAACCTCCATCTCTTGGGCTCACACGTGCAGTGTCGCATCCCTGGGAGCAGTGTAGGCCTGCAGCCTGCAGAGTTGAATTCAGTAACTGGTTCAGCAGAGAAGTGCACGGCCGTGGCACGGTGGGGAAGGAAGTGGGAAAGGTATACCGGGAATCGCGTGTTTTCCTGCCTGGTGTCAGGGGAACAGAATCGGCTGCAAGTCATTAAACCGCCTCGCTGCCAGCCGCTGGAGTCTGCAGCCTGGCATGTGCCAGACTCGGCGATGGGGGGCCCATTACAGATGGGAAATGACCCCGGGCAGTAGGGGCCAGGCTTGGCTGGCGCGGCCGGCAAATCACCCCTCATATGTCTGTTTAGTAAAGGACAGTGTACACCACCTCTGGGGAACACGGGTTGGAAGGCAGCCCCCGTGCTGCTAGACAGGCATCTGGGCAGGGTGGGGAGGCCACGAGGAAGGAGAGCCTCCCGCAGCAAGCAGAGCTGCTGGGGGAGTTTTGCTCACCCTCTTCGCCTTTGAAAAGTCTCGGCCTTGGGGAATGAATTCTTCCTGCCCACGGCCATGCCACCTCCCAGCACTGGAGGTCTGGAAAGAGCTCCCTAACGAGTTGCACGTCCTTGGCAAGGTCTCTCTGCCTGTTGCGGCCTCATTTTTCTCATTTCTTCTGCGACAAGAGGGTAAACGAGTAAAACTTGGAAGCCCCCAGCAGCCCTTCGGAGGATGACATCTCCTTTCCCTACTGGGCTGGTGGATCTTGGGCATGGCCGGGGGTGTGGTGGTGAGGTGTTCATGCAGGGCCGGCCCTGTTAGAAGGGAGAAGCAAGACTCTTAGTCTCTGGACCTTTCTTTGGAAACCAATACCCCTGAGGGCAAGGGAGCTGGCATCTTGTAGTCAGTGGGCAGCCGCGGAAGGTTCCAGAACAGGGTAGTGACAAGGTGAGAGGAGGGTTGGAAGAGGGATCTGGGGTTGGGAAGGCCACACAGTGGGCCGGGGCTCAGGTCCTTGAGGGAGCGGCCCGGGGCGGGGCCTTGGGAAGGGAGGATGTGAGGAACTGGGCTGCAGACAAAGAACTGAGACGTCTCCTCCCGGCTCACCAAAGCGTCCCCGGCATTTCCTCCACCGAGAGAAGGATGTATGTGCGGCAGGAGCCCTGAGTTATCCCTCGGCAGCAAAAAGCCTGGGAGACGCTGGGAGGGAGCGTTTCAAAGCCTTCGGGGGAGGTGCGGCGGCCAAAAAAGGGCAGGGGAAAGAAAAAGCTACGATGTTTACAGAGAAAAAAAAGTCAGTGGAAAAAATGACGGAGAGGTCAAGCTGATTCGGGGGATGGCCCTGTGCGGTCCCGTCGGGAGGGGCCGGTCGCCTGCACAGACCTCGGGGGGAGAAAGCCACCAGGCCTCTCACCCTGTGACCTCGCATCCCGCCGGGGCCCCAGCCCAGCCCACGAAACGCCCCCTCCCGTCCGCTCACCATCAGCCTGTGCACGGGGATCCTGTTCATCCGCCGTCTCGCTGTGAACTGGAGTTCACATTTCTGCTCGCAGACCTCAGATGTAGTCCACTCCCCCATCCCCCCATCCCCCCCGCCCCCGCCGCCCCCGCCGCCCCCGGCTCCCGCCCCAGGCCCTGCTCCAGAAGCCCAGGAGGGTCTGGCTGGGTGGGGACGACAGCTCCCAGCAGCTCTTTTGTCTGCTGTCTTGACAAAGGGGCCGGGACTTTCCCAAGCCCCACAGGTGTGAAGAGCTTGTTACCCTGGTGTTTGTTCAGCCCTATTAGTGGCCTGAAGGACTGTTGACAGAGGGTCCCTTTGTGTGCAGGCTCGGCTAAAGCTCTCTAAGCCCTTGACAAACACAGGCCACTTCTCTCCCGGGACTTTATCAGGAACCATCTAAAGCCTTCCTTGGCTGCTAGGAGCTCCAGCCTCCTGGACGGACACCGGGGACTGGGTTTTGAAAGCATTTCCCAGTTTTTCTTTCCTTTTCATTTTTCCTACCACCTTGATCTACCTCTTGTCCATTCTGTTTCTGATATCAGAGATAAAGCACAGGTCTGGAGTCAGAGATTTTGTTTTCAAGTTGGAGCTTAAAAAAAAAAAAGTGTAGGGCTTCCCTGGTGGCGCAGTGGTTGGGAGTCCGCCTGCCGATGCTGGGGACGCGGGTTCGTGCCCCGGTCCGGGAGGATCCCGCGTGCTGCGGAGCGGCTGGGCCCGTGAGCCATGGCCGCTGAGCCTGCACGTCCGGAGCCTGTGCTCCGCAACGGGAGAGGCCACAACAGTGAGAGGCCCGCGTGTCACACACACACAAAAAAGTGTTGTGGCTTTGCAGGCCTTCTGTCTCCCAAGAGGAGGTGCCATCAAAGAGACTTCCATAGAGGTCGGTGGGCCCCTCCCTGTGAGAACTTGGCTTCAGGGGGGCTCTTGGCCACCCTCCAGGGAAGTTCCCTCTTGCTAACTACCCTCCTGGAAGTCTTTTCACCAAGGTCCCCCCATCAACCCACCACCCAACCCACATGCCCCGAAGTGGACCACCTTCTCCCTCAGAATGGTTTCCTCTGACCAGTACCCTGGAAGTTCAGTCCTTCTGGGCCAGGTGGACAGCACTCCTATCAGCTAGTCCCCTTCTGAGGCTGCTCCCCTGCTGAAGGCCCCCATCATCTCTACCTTGAACTTGTGGAAATCTGCAGGATGACCCCTCAGGGCTGTGGTTCCATCATGCCCCATCTCTGACCTGCCCGCCAGCTGAGAATGGTCTTACTGCCCTTCCTGCCACCCTGCCACCCGCCCCACTCAGTCCCACGCCTGTGGCTAGTTTGCAGCTGGAGCACACTCGTCCTGAACTCCTGAAAGCTTCCCTGCTGGCTAGAATCTGCCCCTTATCTCCAGGAGTTTTGGTGTCACGCAGCCATAGACTTTTAGGGCCAGGAAACAACTCAGAGATCATCAGACCCAATGTCCTCATTTTCCAATGAGAACACGGAAGCTCAGAAAGGCCAAGTGGGCTCACCTGGGTGAGCTGCAGAGCCAGGACTAGCGCTTAGGTTCCAGCTCTCCCAAATCAGGTCCAGTTCTCTTGCTTCTCGTCCTTGCAGCCTTGTGATGTTGTATCAGTTGTGTGCCATTTGAGTTTAATCATAACTACACTCGCGTGTGAGACTCCAGGTCCTTGCCCTCACACATCTTTTTTCTCCTCTGCACGTTCTGGACCAGTGGTCCTCAAAGTGTGGCCCTGGGACAGGCAGCGTCAGCGTCATCTGGGAACTTGTTAGCAGTGCAGGTGTTCAAACCCCACCTACAGCCTACTGAATCAGAAACCCGTGGGCCTGGGGCTC
Organism: Phocoena phocoena; assembly: GCF_963924675.1. NCBI lineage: Eukaryota > Metazoa > Chordata > Mammalia > Artiodactyla > Phocoenidae > Phocoena > Phocoena phocoena. Next base: position 52,353,931 of record NC_089237.1, read on the forward strand.
AGCTGTCTCTCTTTTGGCAGGCAATCTGGTGATTCTACGCACCCATGTTTGAGAACCATCCCATGTTGGGGTCTTGGGAGGGGATTGGTGGCTTGGATTGAAAACCAGAAGTGGAGAGAAGGAGGAGGCGGGCATAGTCTTGAAAGAGTGAAGTGCAGTGATATCAACCCTATACCGGCTGTGCTTCCCAGCTCAGGCTGGCACATCGAAGGAGCTCTGTTAATATTCATTGAATGAAGAAATGAACAAGCAATCGTGCGAAGCGTGCAACGTCGGGGGGTATCATTGGTGGCCCCGTCTTATGCCTTGAGGTGTCACGTCTTCCCTCTCGTGTTCTCTCTGGGAATTCCCTGGAGTCCCATGGCGCATCCTCACCTCACCTGGGCACTGTCGCACCCAGCATGGACTTGTTAACTTTTCTTCTAGACAAGCGAGTTGTCCAGTTCTCCTGGCCATGTCTAGGTGGTGCATTCCAACACTGTTTCAGATTGAAGTTGACACTAGGCACTCCACAAATGATTGCAAGCCCTTGAGCCTTGGCTGGAACCAGATGGCTCCTGTGAGATGCTTCTAGTCTCTTAGAGGCCGTCCAGTCTCTCTGGCTCACCCCAGCTGGTCACCACTGTGTTATACGGGCAGCTGATGTCTCTGGTGACAACCTTTAAGCCCTATTTTCAGGGGAAAGGGGTAGTCCTTGGAGTGAAGTGACAGTGACAGCAGCATTAACCAGACTTTTTCATAATAGGTATCTCTGCGAGGGTGGGGACCACCTCTGTCCTGCCCACTGTTCTATTCCAACGCCTTGCCTGCTGCTTGGAACGTAGTAGGCGCTCAGTAAATATCGGCTGAGTGAATAAGTAAACCCATGAGCTACCAGATTTGTCATTAGTGAAATGAAACCTATAGTCGGGGATTTGATTGTTTTGCAGATGTATCCACATGAGCGATCATTTCTCTTATGCCCAGCTCACCTGTAAGACACGAAAGGGTAGGGCCCCAGAAATGCTTGGGTGAGTCCTGCCTCAGCCCCTATCCCAAAAGGAGCCCTCTGAGAGCCCAGTTCAGTGTCTGCAGGTGCTGGCGGGAGCCAGATGTGTGGGGAGCGGTGACATCTCAGCCTGGTCATCTCACTAGATGCTGAAACTGGGCTCAGAGAAGCCACCACTGGGGCGGAATACTTAACATTTATAAACAAGGGTCAAACAACTTCTAAATAAACAGTATATACCAAGTAGAGTAGCAAAATAATAAATAAAAGGAAATACAAACTGCCCCAAACTCTTAAAAATAACTCAAATATTTTTGTTATTCTGAGCCAATCGTTTCAGAAGTCTCTTTTGAAACCAGACCTCTCCCCACTGCTCCATCATGTACGCCCCACCGTAAACTCTCCCCTTTACCTCCCCATGGGCTCTCTCTCCAAAGTGCCTTCCATTCCAACTGATTTCTTTTCAGTTTAGTGCCAATTCCACCATCCTTTGCTGCTGGCCTGTGGACCACCAGTGGCAGCGCCTGGATGCCTGTTAGAAATGCAGACTCCCAGGCCCCGCCCTAGCCCTTCTGAATTAGAATCTGCATTGGAACAGGTTTCCTAGGGGTCCCGTCTGCATGCTGCAGTTGGAGCAAGGCCTGGTTCTGTGCTCTGGTCTGTGCTCTGGTTCTCTTCTCAGGCCCTACCTTGTCCACCTGGTCCCAGCAGAACGGCCTTCCAACCGTCAGTCCCTACAGCTCTGGGCACAGTTGGAAATTTCAGGTCTACTGTGTGGTTACCAGACGGCTGTCCATCTCCCTTCTGAGGCAGAAGCACCCTGAGGGCAAGCGTCTGTCTTGTCTGCCGCCATATCATACCCTGCAAGCACACACCAGAATCTGGTCCTTTCATTTATTTTTATTTATTTTTTTTGGCCGCCCCGCACGGCTTGGGGGTCCTTAGTTCCCCGACCAGGGATTGAACCCGCCTCCTCGGCAATGAAAGCGCAGAGTCTTAACCACTGGGCCGCCAGGGAGTTCCCAGAATCTGGCCCTTTTAAAGGCTTCAACTGGTGTTTGTTGAAGAAACAAATGTCTGTCGCTCCCTGGGCAGCATTTGAAGCTGCTGAGTTTGCTCTCAGAGGCAGCCAAGGGTGTAAAGCTTTGCCTACTCTGCGGAGGGGATTCATGATCTCTCTAACCCAGGCTTTCTCCAACGTGGCACTATTAACATTTGGGGCAGGGTAACTCGTATGGGCTGTTCTGTGCCTGGTAGGATGCTCGGCAGCATCCCTGGTCTCTGTCGCTGAGATGCTGGTAGCGCCTCCTTTGGCAGTTGTGGTAACCAAAGATGTCTGTAGAGATGTCTGCTGTCAGATGTCTGCTGGGGGACGGACCTGCCTGTGGTTGAGAGCCGCTGCTCTAATCCCTCACCCAGAATGTTCTGAACATCCTGTGTGTGGTTGAGGAGGTCTTGTGGTCCTCACCCGGCAGCCACAGACCGAATTAGCAAAGGAATTGGTGAGAGAAGCGGCCCCTGTCCCCCACCCTGTAAGCTCCCGTCGTGTCCCCACCCGCCCCGGTGGCCTGGACTTGTGGCAATGCATCGCTGATCACGGTAGGTCTGAGAGCTGCGCTTACCCGGGCACTCGGGCAGCCCAGGGCTGGGGGCTGGTTTCTTGCCTACAAAGCCCCCAGGCCTGCAGATGGAGCAAACGTGGGCCAGTTATGTGGGGCGGTTCGGCTGCAGATATAGAAGTCCAAAGTTCCCTGCTGGGCGGCAGAACTAACCTGGGCGACCTTCTTGAAAGAAGTGGCCTAGAAGGCAGAGGAGAATGTTAGGATCGTTCCTGTGTTCGGGGAGGGTGGGCAGGACCCTGCACCAAGCCCAGAGCTCTGAGGGGGCCCATTGCCCAAGGCCCGTCCTGTTCCAGAAGAGCCCCTGAGCCACATGAAGTTTAGGGGAGTCAGGACCCGAGTTGCTGAGAGACAGGGCCAGGATCCGGCTTAGCAACGCCTGCTGATTCTTTCTGGGCCTGGGAGAGCCCTGGCGGGATTTGGGGTTAGCTCATCAGGCCTTTCAGGAGAGGGCCAGCATCTGTGTCTGGTAAACTCATCAAACCAGTGGATGCGGATTCAGTCCCCATCGTGTACAGGGTCCCAGGAGGAGTCCAGGGCATCTTACTAACATGGCTTCTCCTCCTGCAGTCCGCTTGAGCAGACAGGAGCTAAATCAATGAGTTAAAGCAGCAGGACAAGTTTAAAGTAGTTCAAAGCAAAAAAAAAAAAAAAGTCACAGATGCCTCGAGACTGTGCGTTGGTGGAGGGTGTCATCCTGGCAGACCACACAATCCTCCATCTGTCCTACGTTTCTACCTATCTACCTACCTAATCTGTCCACCCACCCACCCGTTCATCCGTCCACCCATCCACCCATGCACTCACCCATTCATCTACCCATCATCCGTCTATCCTCCCACCCATCCATCATCCATTTATCCATCTACTCAGCCACCCACTCCCCCATCCACCTGTCCATCCATCCATCCATCCATCCATCTTCTCTCCTGCTTTCTTATTTTTGCACTCTCTCATTTGTATAATGAAAATATATCGAGGTCTGCTCTGGCCTGGAGGATATAAGGGCAGACACTGTCCCTGTCCTCCAGGAACCGACACGGCTGAGGGGAGCATCTGTCCCGTTTCATCTAAGAGCTGCTTCTGACAGTGCCCCTCCCTCCCCTCTGTGAGACTGGGAGTCCCCGTCTCCGTCACGGCCTGTGGCACAGGACCTGGCATGAAGCCGGAGCGCCTGCATGTGTGTTGCTTGAACTCCCTGGGGGTAGTGAGGGGGTTGGACAGTCCAGGTAGGTGGGAGAAGTTCGTAGACTCTCAAGGAATGGTGGTGACAGGCATATGTTAAAAGAAGACTTAAAGGATCTTTTGAGGGGAGAGGAAAGTCTCCTGGGCCCCTTTCCCTGCCAGGTTTCTGGTTGGGGGGATGGGGCGCTCGCTTCCTTCTCTCCTGACCCACGTTTTGCCCCTGGGTCTGCAATGCAGCCACACGTGATGTGTCCTTGGTGATCCCCACGTGACAGCTGAAGGGGAGGGCACAGAGCTTGGGGGCCAGGCCAGATCAGCTCCCTCTGGGTCGCTGGGAGACCCCTGGACAGGACGCAGCACCTCGAGGGGCTCCTTATAAGCTGTGCTGCCCTCTGCCCTCCCTTCTCTCCCGGGTTGACCTCTTCGTTCTCACAAAGCTGCCCTTTCCTTCCCGCCTTGAAATCTGATAATGAAACTAATACCCAATATTTTTGCCTCCAAGAGAGGCAGGAGATAAACAGGAAGGCGTGAGGGATTAAGGTGTCTTTCCAAGGAAGGGGCAGGGGACAGGCTGGGAGCTGGGCGACACCCTGTGTGGAGCCAGGGGATCCAGATGTGAGCTGCTTTGCCTGATGCATTTTTCCATTTGTGCAGAGAAAATAAAACAAAGAGAAAAGAAAACAAGCCGTAAAATACTTTGCAGAAGGCTGAGCGTGGGCTATTGCCACTGATGTCCCCTGACAGCTCCAAGAAGAGGGGGACAGGGCGGGGGCGGGGGCAGCCCTGTCTTTTGATGTTCGGCCTCTGAGCTTTCTTTTGTGTGACCAGTTGTTTGGGAAGAGCTTTTGCTGGTGTAAGGTGCATATGGAGGAGAGATACCAACCAGAGGTTCCCCCTGGGGTGGGGGAGGGGGGGTGCTGAGCTCCGAGGAGGGAATGGGGAACAGCTGGACTGACTTTACAGATGTGGATGTAGGCTTAGCATCTGCCTCCGAGAAGGGTCAGAAGATGCAGCTACTGAGGCCTTTCCTGTACCCGAAAGGCCTGAGGAAGTGACGCCCCGGTGATTCTTCCAGATCCCTGCGACTTCGGTCCTAGTAGGAGAGATCCAGATTCTAAGCTGTAGTCTAGGGCCAGCTGTTCCTTCCACTGATGTGGGTCCTTTCCTCTGGGGCAGTGGGCCAGGAGCCAGGAGACCTGGGTTCTTGTCCCGGACCCCTGTTTACTGGCTCGGTGGTCCTAGGTCGCTTAATCCCTCTGAGCAGCCCCCTCTCACCCTAGTCTGGCTGAGTGATTCCACAGTGACAGTGAACTTGCATCTTTCCCCGTGCTGGTGGGCAGGGCGTAGCTGAACTTTCTTTGCACCTGACTGAACTCAGCCCCTAGGGCTGGAGGTGATGAGGGGATACTTGTAAGGCTCTTGGGGGTCATTCTCTGGCTTAATTTGGCTCCTGGATGCTTCTTCCAGACTTCAGGCATCAGCTGAGATCTTTTCTCTTGTATCACACACAGCATCTCCTCCGGAGCCCTCATCCATCTCTGCTTGTAAACTGTGTGTGATTTGGAGGGTGATTCTAGGAAGAATATTTAAAGAAGCTTATCATAACAGAGAGAAAAATTCACAAAAGTAATATGTGAATAAGAAACGGGTAGAAATATTTGCAGCTCGGATATAAACAAGACAAATGGTTTTTAATCCATCGTCTATAAGAGCACTAGACATCGTAAGAAAAGAACCCACCTTTTTTGCAATTTGGGCAAATGGCATGAACAGGCAATGCATACACACACAAAAAGAAATATAAATAGAAAAACAAACACACGGAGAAATGTCCAGTCTCACTGGTAATCAAAGACATGCCACGCAAATTAAAATTGTGTGTGTGTGTTTTCCAGGTGAATGGGCAAAGGCTAAAAAAAAAAAAAAAGAATGCTGATACCAAACGCATATTGTTATTCTCTTCTAGGGTGTGGAGAAATAGGAACTCTCATATCCTGCTGGTGGGAGAGTAAACTAGGATAGCGTTTCTTGAGGGCAATTGAGATCCCGAGTTGAGAACACCAAAATTTAACCTGGCGATTCTGCCCTGAGAAACTTACCGTACGACAGTCATCAGAGCAGAGTACAGATGTGCATGTTCAAAGGTGGTTACCACTGTGTTGTTTGTAATAGGGAAAAACTGGAAATAACTACCCAACCTGGGAAGACCGTGCTTTTAACTGCATCAGCTTGTGATTCCAAGGAGCCCATTTTGTGTATACATACAGTGGAGGACTTTCAAAACTATGAAGGACATTATCTGACATAAAAAAATTGTTCATCATTATGAGAAGATTGGCTTGGAAGCGAAAGGTACAAGTATGATCCACGTGTGTAGGAAAGAATCAAATGGCTCCGCAGCTGAGCAAATGTTAATTAAAGTCTGCAAGGAGAGACCCAGTATTAACAGCAGTTGGTGGAGATTTGAGTGTGGAGATTTTTTGTTTTTTTTTTTTTACTTTTCTGCTTTTGTTTTTCAAGTGTCTGGTATTAAGCGTGTGTTTCTTTAACAATTACATAAAATGCGATTTAAAACAAGCTTAGCACAAAAGCAAGGGCAAATCGTGTTGTAGAGTGAGCGAGATTAGGCCAGATTTAAGCTGGAGGCATCCTGGAGTCAGAAGCCTAAAGGAGAAGCAGGGAACAGTGTCACAGGGTGATATGAAGAGGGCTGTGTAGGGGCTGTGTTGGATCCCTAGGGAGCTCAGACCCCCCTGAGTGCAAGCTAGGCTGGCCGGAGGCGAAGATGGGCCTGGACGTGACATTGAAACCAAGACACGGAGGTTGAGAAGGATGCAGGCAGATGAGGAAGGGGCTTGAGAGCAGAGGGTCCAAGGAGGGCAAGGAACGGCATATGCAAAGCCACAGAGCGGACAGGTGAGGGGTCCTCACGCATGGCATGCTCCAGAAACTGACAAAGTTTGATACAGCTTGAAGCATAAGAGGAGAAAGGGGAGTGATCAGAACGACGGCAGAGGGGCGGGGGGAGAAGCAGGACCCGTTTATTCAGAGCCCGGGAGGCCGTGTTAAATGATTTAGATTTTATTCAGTGGGGAGCCACTGAAAGATTTTAGACAGGTGCTGGACATCTTCAGATACGTGCTGAGAACTCCTGCTCCGCTTACGGCGTCAGGAGCTTGGAGGGCTCAGCTCAGGTGACAGAGGGGCCAAGGCCTGATGGATGGAGAGCAGTGAATGGGTCTGGGGAAGGCACCTTAGGGTCCACATAGAGTCCCCAAAGCAGAAGCCGGCAATGTGGATTTGGGAGACAGGAGCACAGAGGTGGGCACTGCCGTGAGGGGTGGGCGAGGCAGACTGGGGACAGCGTCAGAGTAGAGGGAAAAGGGTGCTGAGTCCAGAGGAGCATGTGGGGAACAGGCAGAGGGAAGCAGGATTAGTCAGGAGGAGGGCCGGGGGGAGGATGCTAAGGGCCTGTCCAGAGGACCCAGCAGCCAGGAGCGTGGGCCACCACGCCGTGGGAAGTCATGCAAGTTGATGGTGGGAGGGGAGACGGTGCAGCGGGGCCCTGAGCCCTCAGTGGCAGGAGGAGGCGTGGGAAAAGGGGAGTCCAGCCCAGTGGCTGGAGCTCAGGGAAGTGGGGAGCGTGCGTGGGTAGAGGCGCTGCTCAGAAGCAGTGCAAGTGTCTGCTCCGGCTGCGGTGATAAGTTGGCAGCCTCCGGGGTGCTTAACCAACACACGTTTATTTCTCATAATTCGGAGGCTGGAGTCAAGAGCAAAGTGTGGGGTTGGTTTCTCCTGAGGCCTCTCTCCTTGACTTGCACCCCTGCCAGCTCTCTTTTATAAAAAGAGGACGCCAGTCAGATGGCACCGGGGCCCACCCTTATGTCCTTTGTTTGTTTGTTTGTTTTGCGGTACACGGGCCTCTCACTGTTGCGGCCTCTCCTGTTACGGAGCACAGGCTCCGGACGCACAGGCTCAGCGGCCATGGCTCACGGGCCCAGCCGCTCCGCGGCATGTGGGATCTTCCCGGACCGGGGCACGAACCGGCGTCCCCTGCATCGGCAGGCGGACTCCCAACCACTGCGCCACCAGGGAAGCCCTTATGTCCTTATTTTAATGTAATCATCTCCTTAAAGACCCCATTTCCAAGATAGGTCCTCTACCAAGATGTCTCCCAATACAGCCCCGTTCCAAGGTTCTGGGGTTCGGGCTTCAGCACATGAATGGGTTGGGGGGAGACACAGTTCAGCCCACAGCAAGCAGGATTTGGGCACAAGGAGGATGCCAGCCGCATCCCCCAGCTCTGACTCGTGTGATGGGTGTGTGGGCCGGGGGGAGTGGGGATCCTTTGAAGGAAATGAACCCTCTCCACTGGAGAGGGAAGCAGCCGGCTGGCGACGGTTCAGGTACTGCCAGGTGGTCAATACCCGCTGATGAATGCAAACAGGGGAGCCAAGGAAAAAGCTCCCGGAAGAAAGGCTGTCTCAGGGTCGGCATTGGAGGAGGGGCAGCTGGGGGGACGGGGTCTCCGGCACCCCTCCTGACTCCGCTCCTGACCCGCGTCCCTGTCTCCCGTAGCCTGTAACTGCAACCTTCACGCCCGGCGCTGCCGCTTCAACATGGAGCTTTACAAGCTGTCGGGGCGCAAGAGCGGAGGCGTCTGCCTCAACTGTCGCCACAACACGGCCGGCCGCCACTGCCACTACTGCAAGGAGGGCTACTACCGCGACCTGGGCAAGCCCATCACCCACCGCAAGGCCTGCAAAGGTAGGCGGGGCGGGCCTGGGCCGCCCCTCCCTCCCCCCCCCAACCCTTCTCCTCCCGTGTTTCTTTTTTCTAGTCCCCACGCTGAGATCATCTCACGCACGCACGCACGCCTCCCAGGTATCTGGAGGTGTAAGTCGGAACAAAGGGGCAGTGGAGAAACGGCTCCGGGAGAAGAAAGGAGGTGGGGTCCCCGCGAGGGTGCAGGGCTCCCGGGCCCCGCCCCGCCCCCTCCGTCGGCACAGGTGTGCCGCATACCACAGGGCGGGGGGTCATGTTCAACGGGCTTACGGTCGGGCACAAAGGACTCTCTTTCACCAAAACCAAGCAGATGCATTTCTTTGGACGTGTGCGCACCGCTCCCCCCGCCTCCAGCCCCCAACACTCACACAGATGCGCACCTTCACTGTGATGTCGGCAACTGGGGGGCTGGGGGGGGCGGGGCTCAGAAGGAACATTTAATCCACCTGCAAATAGTTTCACTTCTCAGGACAAAAAATTAAAGGGAGATGGGGGACTCTATTTTTTGTTCACTGAAGCAAGCAGTAATGTTTTAACTTTTTGCTGTTTGTTTTCTCCCACTAACAAAAATGAAGCGACGGTCAGATGACCCAGAGGAATTGATAAAAATGCCAGGGAATTTACTGACATTGGGGGAGGGGAGAAGTGCTCTCCCCCCACCCCCATTTGCTTTTGGGAATTCCAGGAACCAGGACTCTCCGGGTCCGTGAGGCCTAGCGCCACGGCTTCCTGTGAGCATGGCTTTCTGAGAACACATTTATCTTCTAGGGCTCTTGGGCCAGCAGCCAGCATGGCTGGGGTCCTCACATGGGTCTGTAAAGACCCTGACACCAGAGAGACACAAGCCATGGGAGACTTATGCCCAGAACATGACCTGCAGCAGAGAAACCCTCCTATGGCCACTGCTTAGCCTTGGATGAAGCCAAAGTACCGTCCTCTTAACAGGAAATCCACCAGATGTCGGGCACTTGTGTGCAGGACCGATTACATAATTCGTGGGCCCCGGTGCAAAATGAAAATATGGGGCTTCTTGTTCAGGAATTGCTAAGAATTTCAAAATGGCAAGCAGAGTTTCAACCAAGCGCGTGCCCTTCTGAGTGTGGGGCCCACGAGCCGGCCCTGCTTGTGCAGGGCGCTGGTCTCCAAAAAACAGGTTCCCAGTCTGTCTCCTCCTAGAGAAATCCCTTGGATTCCAAATGAGCAGAGATGAATAGGATGGCTTCCAACACACAAGCAAGCTCTCCTTCCAGATCCGTGGGCTTAAGGCTGCCTCTGGTGGTTGCCGAGAGAAATTTAAGCGTAAAGGTAGCTGGGCTGTTTCCACATTAAAGAACAACTGATCAGGTGAGAATCCCCCAGGAGACTTCGAGCAGGGACTGAGAAAGTGACCTGGGCAAAGGGAATCCAAGAAACGTCTACGGTGGCAGGAAGGCAGGGGCACCATGGAAGGAGGGCTTTGGGTTTTCAGAGAACGTAGTTGGAAGGTAGCCAACGCCTTGTGCCCAAGTTGTTTGTTGTCTCTCTTCTACTGAAGAAATTGAAGTCAGGGTCTTGTAAACAACTGGTTGCACAAAGATTTCGTGGGGATTTGGCCAAGAAAATTTAATCAACAGGGGCCAGTCGGGTGGGCAGCCCTGTGCCCGCAGATGAGAAGGTCTGGGCTGTGTCTGGAAAGGCAGTGGTCACTTCCTGCCATACCAGTTTCTTCTGTCAGAGCAGGAAAGGCATGTCCCCTGGAGAGTCAGGAAGGAGCAGGGCCTTGGTCACCTTGCCATCTGCCTGCTCTCCCTTTCCTCTGTTGCCGTGGGGAGGGATGAGAGCCGTGTGTGGCCCTTCACTGCTGGGAGCCAGCCGTCAGGAGGCCACGGGGTCCTGGGAACCTGCAGGTCATCCTGCAGGGCTCTGCCACTCTAGTTAAATGGTGTGGAGCTGCCGGCTTCCTTTGCTGGTTTCCAGGAGGGACAGATGCAGGCAGATGAGGGTGTGGTCCTGTCTCATTTCAAATGCTTTGGCCAGCCTCGGTGGCTGGGTCCTTTCTCCCAGCCCTGGACAGCAACTGCTTTGGTGGTAACGCTGGGAGAAGAACCCATGGAAGAGGAGAAAATGTGAGGATGGAATCTGCTCAGAAGGACACTTACTTATCCTTCTGGGGAAATGTGGCAGGAAAGGGTGGGACTCTCAGTGCCTACTGATTGGTGAGGAAAGACAGTGCTTCAAAGATTCTGCCTCCTGATTGGTGAGGCAGAGCATTGCCTGAAGGGCCCTGCTTTGTGATTGGTGAGAACATACAATGCCTGAAAGATCTGCTCTCTGATTGGTGAGAAGAAGAATGTGACCTGAAAGGTCTTGCCATTTCATTGGCGAGGGGAGTCATCTGTTGAAAGTTCCAGATCTTTCCCCTCAGCTCTTTTTTTCCTGGTGTCACCCCCTTAGGGGATGTGGGAACTTTGAATCCACAGTTCCCCCACCAAAGAAAGACCCTGAGATCTTGGTGGGAACCAGCTGTAGGAGTTCAGATGCCGGCAGGGGGATGTGTACCCTTGAGATCTTCAGACAGGTGTCTCTCCATCACTCCGCCCCCGAGGAGTCCACTGTCTTGTCTTCCCAGGGCCGGATGGTTTAAGGAAATGGCTCCCTTAGTGGAAGCATTTGGTCCCAGCATGGTTTGCTCTCAGGGGCTTCCAAAATCATGGAGATGTGGAGTCACCCCCAGCCCTGGCCCCATTGTAGCTCTCGGGTGAAGGCTGCACTTCTTTGCTCTGTTTCAGATGCATTTCATGGGGGAAATGGGACAAACCAGCAGTGCCTCTTGACTCAAGTTGGCCGTTGACCTTAGGGTGCTTGGGAATGGCTATTGGGGCCCCTTTACCCCCACCCACCACCCGACTTCCTAGGGTCTGGGAGGAGCCCCGGGCAGGGGCTGAGGCCACCCATACACTGCTGGTGATTGGCTGACTCCCGACCTTGTTCAGTTGAGAGCAGGGTGGACCCAGACAAGGACAGCTTGGAGCAAGGGTATTCCATCCCAAACGTCATTATGCCGTTCCCCCATTTGGGAAGTTTCATAGCAACAAATTTGCGGGGTACTTTCTCCCCTCGCCTAGCTTACCAGACTGGGGCTGGCAGGGCCGGTGCACACAAAGGGCTGTAATCAACATGCCCAGGGAGCAGGCAGCTGCCCTCTCCGCTATTCAGCGCGATTTCACAGCACTGGGAAGGCCTTATTATGGCGTGGGCTGTTGTCCTATACAAAGTCAGGCGAGATGAATTTCTCCCCTTTCTCTGCGGAAGGGTGTGTGAATGATACTCGTTCTGGAATCTGTCAAAAGATAGGCGGTTTTGTTTACCATTTGTCTTCTTTATGGACTTGGGGGCCCTTTCTCTTTAGAGCCGGCCAAGAAGACGCTACCATTTAACCATTTCAGCCATGCCTCCCTTTAAACGCTATTAATTTATCATCTCCCCAAACCATCTGTGATGGATAAAGACATTCCAGGAGGCTCCCGTGAACCGAATTGTGATGAGAATGAAGAATTACCCACCGCATCTAGCGCCCCCGCTCAGAGCGGCCTGCTTCGTTTCCTCGTTGACCTGCCCCCTTCAAGTCCACGGTCACCATGGCTGATCGCAGGCTGCTAAGAGGTGCCCGAGTCCTCAGAAGATGCGGGTAGCAGTGGGCAGAAGCCTGAGATGGTCCACACCAGCTTTGCCAGGGCTTGCTTGCCGCTCCCATCCACCCCTGTTTCTTCCAGCAGCTCTGCCAAGGGCTGGGGAGGAATCGATCATTTTGGGCCACGCCCTGGCCTCCCCAGCCACTCTGATGTGTAGCCAAGGCTGAGAACCAGGGCGGTGGGAGAAAAATGAGTAGAGTGACCTGCTCTTGTGTTGAGAAAGGGGATATTCACAGGTGACCTAGGATTTATTCTTTAGAGGGGAGAGCCTTATGTTTTAATGGCTCTCTTGATGAAAACTGGGCAGAGGGGGGGTGTGTGTGTTTAAAATTGTGAAAATTTAAATCTTGCTGGTACGGCTGGGAGCTTAGTTATACAGTCTGATGCTCCAGTGTCCAGATGAAGGCTGGGATTGGACAGTCATTACTGCTTCATTGTGTGTGTGTGTGTGTGTGTGTGTGTGTATACATGTGTGTATGTCTAGATCTGGTGGTCTGAGGATTTAGTCAGTGCACAGCTAGGAACCTGGGACCTCCACCCCTTCCTGACTCTAAGCTAGTGTCCATGCAGCGGACAAAAGCCTCAGAGATGCCCTTTCGATGTGTGGGCTCCTCGTCACATTTCCTTTTCCTAGTATCATCTTGGGAGGTATAGGGAAAAGCCTTGGTCATCTTGGCAGGAAGGTTCTCAGTGGCTGGAGCGGCTCCCAGCTTAGAGGGCAGGGACCACAAAGCCAGCACCCACGGCGAGAGAGACAGTCAGAGGAGAGGAAATCCTCATGGAAGGGCTCAGCTCCAGCTGTGGCCTGTGTTGGTGCAGCCTTCCTTGTTCCCTGGGAACGTGGGGGTCAGAATCCTGATCTCCAGATTTGCTCCAGGCTCAAAGCCCGGAGAGTATCACGCAAGTCATGGGACCTCCCTGGACCTTGGTCTCCTCATCTATGATATCATATTCAGATTTACGGTCTCTGAGCCCCATACAGCTTTGACATTCCACATAACACATCCTCTTTTTTTAAAAAAAAAATCATAAATTAAAAAAAAATTATGGGTCCCTGATCCAATAGGACAATGTCTTGTGTAAGTGAAGTTTGTGACCCGGGAACTTGGAAAAGCTGGCAGAGCCAGGAAATCGGGTGGAGGTGGTTTTCTCCTAAGGTCTTTACAAATGAAGAGAGTCTCCCATCTTGTGACTTGGCCCTTGTAGTGCCCTGCTCTGAAGTGGGGTCTTTCAGGCCCAGCCCTCCGTCTCATTCCCCTGGGCCTACTTGGCCAGTTTCTTCACCTCCCTGGGTGTCAATCTCCTTGTGTCTGAAGCTTGCGCTCATCCTGATTTTACATGAACTCTCCTAGAGGATGCCCGGGGTCCCCGGTCCGAACAGAAAAGCCTCCTGATGTTTGCAGGCCCCCAGTTAACAGGGGCATTTTTACTTGGGAAATACCTTCTGCTACTGAAAGAGCAGCAGGTTACCCCAGCCACGGGCTAGGGATGAAGAGCTTTTAAAAGCATGGAACTTGGAGTTATTGAGACCAGGGTTCAGATTCCACCTCAAGGCAAGGTATTTAGTCTTCGGTGCCTCAGTTTTCCCATCTGAAAATGGGGATAATAATAGTCCCTCCTCCCTCTTAGGGTTATGGTGTCGATTAAATGAGATGATGCAGAGGAGGTCCCCAGCACATGGCGTGCACGCCATACTGGTGAGCTGTTATGATTATTAGTACAAGAGGAGAAAAAGAGAGTAACCAGAGCCCCTGCCATTGCCAGCGTGCACGCCGAGTGGATGGAGACCATCCCTTTGGCTCCCCGTGGCCTTAGTTCTTTCGGTGAGTGTGGTGCATGGGACAGCCGGCCCCTCTCCCCTGAGAGTCTCAGCCCTGGGACACGTGCACTTGAAGACCGATTCCCACCAGACCGGGCAGGGCCCCAGGCATTTGCCCTAACGCCGTTGCACACCCTTGATAAAGGATTTACACGCTTTGGGAGCAAAACTGGCAAACGACTGGAACGGCAGGGATGGGTGTCCGGCAGCCAGCAGGCGGAGGCCCTGAGCGGAGAAGGTGGGGAAGGGCTGTGTGCATCCGGACGCGGTTCTGAAGGTGCTGCTAAGAAAGACCTGCTGCATCTGAGGGGCTCCCGATGGGTCTGGGGCTGAAAGGTGGATGCGAGGCCCGAACTGGTCCTCACTGTTGGTCATCAGGTGCTCCAGCACCTCCCCCACTGCATTGTCCAGCCCCTGCCCGCCTACCTGAGCCTGTGCATGCAGACCACACACACACACACACACACACACACACACGGAACGACCTGTAGGACCTGTGCCTTTCGCCTCCGCTGTAAATCAGGTGCAGGAAGACTATAGTTAACTACATCCCGGAGGGTCGTAATCCAGTTCGGGATGATGGGGCTCCCCCTTTCCACTTCCTGCCGTCTGCACCTTGATCTGAAAGAGAGGTCGTGCAGCTTGAAATGTTTCTTCTTTTGTGCCTCGTTAGCAACTGCTGGGAGAAAGAAAAGCAGAGCCTCGGAGGAGGCGGACCCAGACAACTGAGATGAAGCTTGTGGATTAATCTGTGGATTTAAATTATCCTCGCCCCCTCATTAGCGCGGAGAATTTAGGAGTGGGGAGTGACCTCGGTTGTGAGGGGAAGGTCTTTGCTTTGTGCCCCTCCTCCTTTCCTCCAGAGTCACAGGGTCCGTGAAACGGCCTCTTCCCCACGGAGAGGGCGGCACATTGGCTCTGAGCGTGTGCGTTGATTCAGCCCATGTTCATGGATCGCCTGCTCCACGTGGAACTGGGGGTACGGTGGTGACCAGGACAGACACGTACCCCTGGAGCTTGTGTTCTGGAGGGAGGTTGACGATAGAGAAGAAAAAGTAAGCAGAGGATGATTACAGACTGTGGTGAGGTACATGGAGGAAATAAATAAGGTGGAAGGAGAGAGAGTAACTGGCGGCAGGGGAGGGGAGGGGGAAGCTGCTCTACAGGGCATCCCGGGAGGACCTCTGGGGATGGGATGGACTTTGAGATGAGACCTGGGGTGTGAGGAGCAAACAGCCAGGGGGGCACTGAGGGAGGAGCAGTACCATTGCCTGGAAGCAGGTGAGGGTCGGAGGGCTCTCTGTCAGAAGGGAGGCGACGAGGGCAGAGAGGAGGGGGCCCGTTCCAAGAGCAGTGGGTGCCACTGGGGGGCTGAGGATCAAGTGACTGGAGTGATGCGTCTGGCTTACCTTGTAAGAAGCTCCTGCTGTGAGACACGCCGCAGATGGGAGAAAACATTTGTGCATCGCATATCCGACCAAGGACTTGAATGCAGGCTGTGTAGAGGACTCTCAGAACTCCACGATAAGACAACCAACCACTGAGCTAGAAAGGGGCAGAATACTTGAACAGCTACTTAGCAAAGATCCAGGGATGGCAAATAAATACCCAGACCATCATCTGTCTGCATTAGGGAAATGCAGATTAAAACCACAGCGAGATGCCACTACCCGCCTATTAGAATGTTGAAAATAAAAAGTCCTGACAGTCCCAAGCACTGGCGCGGGTGTGTAGCAACCGGAACTCTCGCACACGGCTGGGGAATTCAGAATGGCACAGCTGCTCCGGAAAACATTTGTCAGTGTCTTACAAAGTTAAGCATAGACCTGCCGTAATACTCAGCAATGCCTCCCCTAGGCATTTATCCCAGACAAACGAAATCTGTGTTCACACCAAAACCTGCACATGGATGTTGATAACAGCGTTATTCGCAACTGCCAAAAACTGGAAACAACCCAACTATGCTTCAGTGTGTGAATGGACAGCCAGTGGTGCACCCGTACCGTGAAATCCGACGCAGCAATGCAAGTAAACGTGCTGTTGACTGACACAGCAACATGGACGCATCTCAAATTCGTTGGGCGTAAAGGAGGCCAATCTCAAAAGATTACCTACTGTGTGACCTCACCGAACATGCGGTACCTCCATATATTTTACATAGGGTACATCCCGGAATAAGATGGTCTGAAAAGCTGTAGGGATCGAGAATAGATCCTGGGCTGCCAGGAGTGGGGACGGGGGCCTCACTGCAAAGGAGGGGCACGGGGGATGCTTGGGAGACTTGGGCTGTTCTGTGTCCTGAGTGTGGTAGTGGCTACAGGACCCTGTGCGTGTGATAAAGCCTGTAGGACTGGACGCCACAGAAAGCGAACTTGACCGTGTGTGAATGAAATGATGATGATGATGATGGCGATGACGAGCTGCTTCCGTAGGGCCCTGTGATGCTGACTTTGGACCTCCTGGTCCCCTGTCTCCCATTCCTCATGGCTCTGAGCTCACAAAGGGACCAGTCCCCCTGGGGTCAGCATTCACTCCTTCTCCCTGCCCCGCCCCCAGCCCGCCTCTCCGAGCCCCACCCACTGTCTGCACCTTACCCGAGTCCCTTCCCTTCGGGAGTCCCCAGCCATCTCGGCCAGCCTCCACGTTGCTCTTCTCGGGGTCCATCCTCTTTACCCTACTGGGGAGCGGAGAACACCCCTTAGTGCCTGACATGTGTCCTTCCCCCAAGCGCCACCTCTGGGGGGTCCCACCAGGCTTCCCCAAAGAGGCCCAGCACACATGCAAGAGACATGGGAAGCCTTTGGATCTGGACTTGATTTTCTCTGAAGATTCTGGCCCTTTCTGTCTTCACGCACAAACCCTCACCGGCACAGAGCACGCTGCTCTCCCTTCCCCTCCCCCCACCTCTCCCCCCCCCCCCGCCTCCCCCCACAGCAGCAGGAGCTCAGCCTGGTCCACGTAACAGGGCCCCGCCCGCCCCCGCTTTCTTTGTGGATGGTGTCCAGGTACACAGACAAGTGTCACTCCAAGCAGAGAAGGGTGTTTCACCCTAACCCAGTGCCACGGGCAGAGGACGACCTCGAGCCTGTAGGCTGCAGACCTTGGAGTCCCAGGGACCCCCTGACCGTCTCTAACGATGCTCACTGATGGCAGTGTCCCCGATTCAGGGCCGGGCGGTTTCTCTCCCTGACGCTCTCCTCTGCAGCCCCGAGGCCTTGTGGGCACTGGAAGGGGCATTTCCGTCAGACCCTGGCTGGGAAGGGCTGCATCCAGCACCTGGCGTTCGGCACTTTCTTCTTAAAGGACGGGAATGGCAGGCTCTCTGCACGCACGGGGCGGGCGAGGACGAGGCCGCCCATGGGCAGGGCCCCTGGAGAAGCTCACGGTGCAGCCTCGCTCCTCTGACCCGGTGCCAGCCTCCCGCTCAGCCTGGGCACCCAGCACGCTCCCCGCCTGAGGCCCGCGTGGGCCGCCCTTTTGCAGATGGCCCTCAGGTGGATGGGTCAGTGAGGAACTGTTGTGGGATCTGAGCTGGGAGGGAGGTCACGGAGGTCCTGATATCTGCTCCGCCGGCCTGCTGGGGTGTCAGGGGCCCTCAGAGACGCGGCCTACCTGGAGAAAGCTTCCATCCCCCAGCAGAGGCAGCGACTTCCACAGGGGAGCCGAGGCGTGACAGGGCCCCCAGGCTGGTTGGTCGAGTGGCAGGACAGTCTGCCTTCTCCTGAGGCCCGGGACGCGCCTGGGCCGAGCCCCTCGGGAAGAAGACGCTCTCCTGAGGCTGCAAACAAGCTGTGAGTGTGCTCAGGGGTCCAGAGCAATGTACCACAGGCCTGGAGCTCAAACAGCAGACATTTATTTCTCACTGCTCTGGAGGTTGGAAGCACAAGACCAAGGTGGCCGCAGGCCTGTTTCATCCTGAGGCCTCTCCTTGGCTTGAAGACGGCCGTCTTCTCCCTGTGTCCTCATGTGGCCTTCCCTCTGGGTGTGTCTGTGTTCTCATCTCTTCTTGCGAGGACACCAGTCATGCTGGATTGAGGCCCACTCCAGTGACTGAATTTTACCTTAATCACCCCTTTAAAGAGCCTGTCTGAGTACAGTCACATCCTGAGGGAACTGGGGTTAGGACTCCAACATTTGAATTCTGGGGGGGGGACATCATTCAGTTCATAAAACGAGCTCACAACTGGCTGGAGGCCTGGGTGGTGGCAGTGAAGACATCTGAGGTGAGGTTCGGTGCTGTGGTGGTTTTCTCTCCCCCTCCTGTCTGGAGCTGCTCCAGAGGGTCTGGGTGCCAGGCCCACTCCCCTCTCCTCCACATGCATGTGTCCTGGGATCACTGCCATTTGAGGGCCCCTGGAGCCGGGTCCTCAGGAAAAGCAGGTAGATGTCCTGATAGGAACCCAGAATGGGTTTCCAGAGCCAGGGCTTGAGCTGCAGTGGAGAGGGGCCAGCCCCAGGCATGCCTCTCCTCCTTATGGGAGCTGTGGGCCTTCAGGGATCCAGGACAGAGAGTGTCAGAGAGAGCAGGAAAGGCAGCTGCTCGGGACCAGCAACCAGGGATCAGAGCTGAGAGGGACCCTGGCCATCACGGGGGTCCTGATAACTGCTTCACCGGCCTGCCTTCCAGGTCAGCTTTGCAGGGGCTCTCAGCAACCCTGATACACTTCTCATAGCTGACGACCCGAATCTCAGAGAGGAGATTCTGGCCCAGTGCAGCAGGTCATGGTGTCGGGTGGGGTGGCCCATGGGTGTGGAGGCAGGGCCTGGTGTGTGCCCGCCAGCAAGAGCATTTTCCTAGACTCCTGGGCCAGGACGCTGCAATGGACTGTGGCAGTCGGGGTGACGGGCCCAGGGGACAGGCCACTGCCCTGGATCTTAGCCTGTTGAGTTGGAAGCAACTTTAGTGCAAGTTATAGATCTCCTGCCTTAGAGATGAGTCACCCGAGGCTCAGAAAGAGTGAGGCACTAGCTCAGGGTCACACAGCATTACGGGCAGGGCAGGGTCAGACCTGGGTCTCTTGACACTCATCTGAAACCATCTGTGTGTCCTGAGCTGTCCGTTTCTGGCCGATGACCCAGAGCAAGGACAGTCTGTGTTCTCCTCTGTGCCAGGAGGCCCTCCAGCCCACGTGTTCGTGAGAAACCTAATCCGGCCACCTTCTCAGGGGCCTGGGCTTCCGCTTGGTCTCACCTTCCTCTTCATGGAAAAACCCTCCAGTAGATTGTTTCCCAGGACCAGGTGCTGCCTGCTGCGTGCACACGGGTGACCTGCCGGGGAAGGGCCTGACCTCCTCTGTAAAGGAGTTGCTGACTTCCCAGGAAACGGGAGTCACCAAATGGGCTTCTTGTGGCAAAAGACATTCGGACCCAGACCTCGTTCTCGGAAGAATCAGAGAGGCTCTCACTTTGTCCCCTTAACCAGACCTCCTGCCAAGGAAGAGACTTCCACTTGCCTCACATCTGCATCCTCCCAGCTCAGCTTGTCCCCATCTGCTCCCCTGCCCACTGTGGCACTGTGTGTGTGTGCGTGCGTGCGAGCCTGTAGGAATCTACGTGTGTTTGTGTGTCTGGGTGTGTTTGGGGGTTGTAGGGATATGGCAGGTTCCCTTTGCCTTTCTCTCCCTAAGGACCAGGGCTGGGGCCTCCTATATGGGCAGCTCAGGCCCCCTTCCTATGACACCGGTAGCTGGATTCCCTGGTCCAAGGCTATAGAGGATCCTCTGTGGGCTGTTGTCATCCATCAGGTCTCCTCACACCTTGAAGCTCACCCTTCTTTGCACAGAGGGTATAAGTTAGGTTTTCCTTATTCATGGGCTTTTGGGAAAAGTCTTTACTCTGGGGCCGTTTAGCTTGGAATTGAGAATGAGTGCAATGCAAGTCTCTGTGTTGGGACTGCATCCAGCACGTAAGGGATGTCACCTGGCCTTAGTTTTAACAGGGAAGTGTGTATTTCTCCTTGCAGAACAAGAAGCGCAGAGGGGCAGTCTAGAGGGTGAGGGCCCTCGGTGACGTGCTCAGAGATCAGGTGCTTTCTGTCTCCCGGTCCGTGGCCTCCTCTGTAGGGTCTTGCTGATTTCACAGGCTGATGTGAGGGCAAGAAGCATTACATATGGGAGAGTGGATGTGCTCAGGTGTTCCCAGGCGTCCGGGTGGCAGGCCAGTGTTGCAGGAGCGCTCCACCCCTGGGGATGGTCCCACCGCCCTGGAGGTGACTTGAGTAGCCTTCTGAGGCCCCCCACCCTGTGGGACCCTGCTGGCTTCTCTTCCTGGAACAGTGGTTTTCGAGGAAGCACAGTCAGCCTGCTGCCTCTGTGAGACGAAGGGCCAGTCGGTCAGCA
Source organism: Phocoena phocoena (assembly GCF_963924675.1). NCBI lineage: Eukaryota > Metazoa > Chordata > Mammalia > Artiodactyla > Phocoenidae > Phocoena > Phocoena phocoena. Next base: position 52,374,336 of record NC_089237.1, read on the forward strand.
TCTTTGCGGAATCCCGGGAGAAAGATGTGGAAACCACACAGCGAAGCGCCCAAAGGATGGCCCTAAGGGTGTGCCTGCTCCATGAAGCAGACGCTCTGCCTTGCCATCACCCAGGGTGGCCCGCAGCTCTGCTGACCTCAGCTGGTGCCCGGCAGCCCACCAGCCTGGGGGGTTAAGGAGTCACCAGCTTCGAAGGGCCTCGGGTGAGGGCGATCCACGCTGCTCCCCCCAGATTCTGCTCCAGGCTGGCTCCTGCCTCGGTAAAGACGACGTGGGCCTGCGGGTGACTTGGCTCTGACCCTCCAGGGACCAAGCAACCTTTGGTGATCTCCCAGCCAAGTCCAAGGCCCAGAAGTTACTGGCACGCAGCTGTGCTCTGTCAGCACGGAGGGGAGGACGTTTTGGCCCGGGTTTTAGGATTACCAACAGGCTTGCGAGACCGGCCAAGCGAGGTCAGCTGGCAGGAGCCTCGGGACTCCACATCTGCCTGGTGCCCACAGCCGCGGCACCAGGGGCTTGGGACGCCAGGGTCCTGTGCTGTGGCCCTCTGCTGTCGCCAGGCCAGCTCAGAGACGCTGTGCGTGCCCCGTCACCCTTCCCATCACAGGGATGGATCTAAGGTCAGAGGTCGTCTCCCACCATCCGCTCCTCACATCACCATTCACAACATGCATCAGGACTGAGTGAAAAAAGGGAAGAAGAAGAAGAAGAAACCAATAGGAAATGAGCTTGAAATTAGCGTAGATTTTAGACAAGTTTCTAACAGAAAGATTTGCTGCTGTCTACAGGGGCAAGACTGGGACAGTTGCACGTCCTCCCCCAGGCCTGTGGTCCCTGCCGTCCTCTAACCTGACACGGAGCACCCCGCGGCCAGGACCCCCGCTCCCAGAGTTTCCAGAAGCTCTCACATGTCCAGACACAACTTTGACAAACAATTCCTCACATTCCTCTCCTTTCTGCCCCCTCCCCACTCCTCCTTTCTCTTGCTAACTCTCCTCCTCAGCCACTCCTGGGCCCGAGGCCGGCTGGGAGAGGCCACATCTTCGCCCACGGCCTCCTGCCCTCACGCTGAGCAGTGCAGCTGGGGAGGTGCTAGTTTAGCTCTTTGGGGAGCTCTGCTCTCACTTATTCCCTAGCATATTTTTTTCCCATTGGGAATAGAAACAGAGCAACTCTGGCACCAAGTGAAGTTGCTGCAGGATGCCCTCCTGCAGACGACTCTCCACCCGCCCCAGGCTTCCCTGGGGAGAGGGAGAGGGGAGGGCAAGGGGCGCCCCAGGGATCCGGGGAGAACTTTGGCCTCCTTCATCCTGCCCCCACTGCCCTGCCCGTGCCGAGTCCACCGCCTAGGTCCAGGGCGGCAGGTGACCTGTGTCTGCAGGTCCCACAGTTCTTGCCCGAGCATCGCGGAGTTGGTGGCAATCTTACTCCACTAGCTGACAAAGCAAGACACCATAGACCGGTGACTTCAACACCAGGTATTTCTCACAGTTTTGGAGGCAGAGAAGTCCAAGATCGATGTGCCTGCGGATTTAGTGTCTGACGACAGTTGCTTCCTGGTTTGCAGACCACTGCCTTCTTGCTGTGTAGAGAGATAACTTTTCTCCTTCCTCTTCTCATAAGGGTGCTAATCCCATCATGACCTCATCTAAACCTAATTACCGGGGACTTCCCTGATGGCGCAGTGGTTAAGAATCTGCCTGCCGATGCAGGGGACGCGGGTTCAAACCCTGGTCCAGGAAGATCCCACATGCCGCGGAGCAACTAAGCCCGTGCGCCACAGCTGCTGAGCCCGCGCTCTAGAGCCCGTGTGCCGCAACTACTAAAGCCCGCACGCCTAGAGCCCATGCTCCGCAACAAGAGAAACCACCACTGCAGTGAGAAGTCCGCGCACGAAGAGTAGCCCCTGCTCAATGCAACTAGAGAAGGCCCGCACGCAGCGATGAAGACCCAAAGCGAACAAAAATAAATAAATACTTTTTAAAATAAAATAAATAAATAAACCTAATTACCTCCCAAGGGAAGGGCCCACCTCCTAATGCCATCACATTGAGAGTTAGGGCTTCAACATATGAACCTGCAGGCGGGGACACAGTCATTCAGTCCGTAATAGGGGGGGATGTTCCCTCAAACTCCTCTGGCCATTCCATCACTGGGATTGGGTCCTTGGAACACAGGGAGGGAGCCTCAGGGTGCAGTGTGATAGGGTGGGCAATCCCAGCTCTTCAGCCCGGTCCAAATTAGGAGGAGGGATGTGGGGTACAGCAGCGGCTGGCCTAAGAATCAGGGCCTCGCGGCACCTCCCAGCTCGGCCATTCCTTTGCTGCAAGGTCCTGGGTGTTCCTTCACCTTCGAGTCTTCGCATTAAATCGGGGTCTTTCCATGATCGCTGTGACTCTTCCTAGCGCTACAGTTGACGGGCTTTGTGATCCAGAAGCCTGTGTCTCAGACTCCGCCTGGCTGCCAGTCAGGGTGGATGGACAGAGCAGAGTGGAGGCCGCAGCCTGCGGGGGAGGTCACACCCGCTCGGTGACTCCCCTGACCTGGCAAACCCCGGGGCTCCATCACGTCCCACACTCTGTCCTTCCCACCCAGAGGGTCAGGAGCTGGCTGGGGCAGAGGAGTGACAGGGCACAAAGCAGCCTGTGAGGGGCAGGCGTACCCCCAGTTCTGACTCCTGCACTCACGCTCAGCCCGTGGGCTGTTCCTCCCGGGGCTTCGGAAGGGCTCCCGCACTTCACCCTTGCCCCCCCGACAGTCCTTTCAAGTCAGCCCGTTCTGATTCTCATTCCCCTGTTTCCAGGTAGGCAGGTGGTCAGCTTCTGGAATGTGTACGGGCTTGGCTCCCCCAGCCCTGCTCTTCCCCTGGGATGGGGTCCGGGGCGCCACTGGGTGGGGAGGACCCTGGGGGGAGGGTGTGCTCTGGCCACTCCCCACCCCCACCCCCGCCTCTGACCCCCCTGTCGTGTGTTCTCCACAGCCTGCGATTGCCACCCTGTGGGCGCCGCTGGCAAAACCTGCAACCAGACCACGGGCCAGTGCCCCTGCAAGGATGGTGTGACCGGCATCACCTGCAACCGCTGTGCCAAGGGCTACCAACAGAGCCGCTCCCCCATCGCCCCCTGCATAAGTATGCCAGGGCACCCTCCTCCTGCAGGCTGGGGTCGGGTGCGGGCTCGGGGCTGGGGGGACCTTCCCGGACACGGGTCACCCGCACCCAGTGGGGGTGGTGCTCCCTGAGGTGGCCCTCTGCGCTCGGGGAGCCCGTGTGAGACCCCCAAGGCTGCGGGGGTCTCCGCAGAGCCAGCCCATTTGTGGCTCTCTGTCCTGAAAAGAGTCTCCTGCTCCCAGGGTGTGGGGTGATGGGGGGAAGCAAGCCCCTCTCCTCAGCCCACGTCCTGTTCCCATGTTCCACCATGACCCTGGGCCGGGGCCTGGGTCAGGGGCTGCCACTGCTGCTGCTGGAATTCCAGGATCCCCAGCCCCTGGCAGATTCAGAACTGAAAGGACGGACTCCACAAGGCCTCTGAGAGAAGCCGGCACGGCTCCCATGCGCCCTTCGGAAGGGTGGCAGCCCTCCATGAGGGTCCTAGAGGCCCTGGCAGGCCAGCTGTCGGCCCCTTAGTTGCTGGAACTTGAGGCGGGGCGTGAGCAAGGTGGGGGGGTCGCTCAGAGGCCTTGGCTCGGAAGAGTTTTAACATCTTACAACTGGTAGGATTGCGTAGGTGTTATGAGCTGGATTAGCCCTGGATGGAAGTCAGGCCTGGTTGGGTGCTGGCCCCCTGGCCTCAGCCTCGTTGATTCCATGTGCAGGGCTGACCCGCACCCAGAAAGGAGGGGGAAGAACGCGTGAATCCTAGCCTACTAGGCAGACACCAAGGATAAGGCTTTTTTTCTGGAGCAGGGGTTAGCACACTCTGCTCGGGGATTTGGCCCACTGCCTGTTTTTATGTGGCTCGATGGGGTTTTGGGTTTCTTGTTAACCTTTTTAAAATGATTGAAACAGAAATGAAAAGATTACTAGTTTATGACATGCGAAAATGATATGAAAGGAAAAGTTCAGTGTCCATAAATAAAGTTTTATGGGACCAGCCATGCCCACTTGTGCCCGTGCTACCTGTGGCTGCTTTGGGGCTCTAATGGCAGAATTGAATAGTTGCAACAGAGACCCTACGACCTGCAGGGCCTAAAATCTCTGCGAGCTGGCCCTTGGCAGGAGAAGTCGGCCGACCCCTGCTTGTGGTTTTCCAGCGTCCTGTAGCTCTGGGTGGGCACTGGCTTCTCAGGTCAGGCACAAGGGGCTTGGAACAAACAACCCGAGGCAGAAGCAGGAGGGTGGGGACCCCTCAGCCCGGCAGCTGCTTGGACTTCTTGGAGTGAGCCCCTAGATCTTGCAGGGAATGCTCTCACACCGGGCAGGAGCCTTAAACCCCCAACACCTCAGCTGCCCGACTCGGGTGCGGCCTCACGTCCAGGACACGACGAGCCGTGTGGGTTCCAGCAGCTTTTCTGATCAGTTTCTACATCAGGAGATGTTTCCTTGTTGGCAGGGGTCCAGTAACAGCGGATAACGTAAATTCAAGCCACGGGAAATTGAGCTTGTATCCATCCAGGGCAGAGAAGGTTGAAATGAGTTTTTACGACATCTAATTGTCAGGGTCTCACAGCTTGCAAGAGTCTTTCTTTTCCGTCCATCCAAAAAGCTGTACGGTGAACATTTTTAGAAAGCTGGGAGGAAATTAGCACCACCATCTGGGCTTACGGAAACATGAAGGGAGCAAGTGAGGTCTCCCTTTTAAAGGGAGTCAGGAGCTGTTGGGTTTCCCAGAAATGGCTGAAACCAACATTTCAAATCCCCAGGGGGAAAGGCCTTGACATGGAGCTGACGTTTCAGGATTAGGGACAGAAACCTTGGGAGACTGGAACTGTCACTTTGCAACATGCTCTGTACCGTCTCCCTTCCTCTCGCAAAGGGCGGGCTGATGCTGGGGAGAGCGTTGCCACCAAGGACCTGAGGACCCGGGTCTCCATCTGCCGGCATCAGGCTACAGGTGCCCAGACAGTGCCTCGGACACTTGTGTCTGATTTGCAACAGCTCTGGGAGCCCCGGGGCCCTGTGCTCACGTCCCAGAGCCAGGCCTAAGGAGCTGGGCTTGGGCAGCCAGGGTGCCTCCATGGCCACTGGCCCCAGCCCCATTCCTGGACTTGTAAGATTAGGCTGGGCCGTCTGGATTTCTCTCTGGAATGTTCCTGCTGGGCCAGGTAGCTCAGGAAGGCTCAGAGAGGGCCTGCTAGGAGGCCCGGCTTCTTAACGAGCTGCTGTGACGGGGCACCTGTGGCTTGTTGTCGCTGATAAAATCACCAGAGAGCAAGATTTGACTCCGGATCGAGGGCTGGGTCTTCTGCCTGTTCCTTCTGAAGGTGCAGAGGCTGGCTTCTGTGGGGGACCCTCACGTTTGCCCCCAGGTCCGGGTATTCCATCTCGACCCCCCCCCCCCAAGCCTCAGATCGCAGCTGACCTAGAGTCTGGGGGTCCGAGGGAGGTCTTACCCCTAATAGTCAGATGGTGGCCAGAATCAGTGGGATTCGTGGAGGCCTCTGTGACCCCCTGTTCACATGGTCACTCAGCAGGGGAGGTGAGCCCCTGTCCCTCAGGGACTTTCGGCTCGTGGTTTGGCTTCGTCTAGAAAGGAAGCCGGAGACGTGAAGCCTGGGTCTTCCCGGAGTCTGGCTGAAGTTCCTCACCTTTTCTGAGCACCGGGTGGGAGCTTGTAGAGAAACTAGTTGCCCTTCTAGGTAGGAGAGGAATGGTCACAAAAAAGCACATGCTTCTGTCAGGCCCTACGGTCTTCTGTACTGTCAGTCTTTTCTGCCCGCCGAGAAAATGCCTTAGCTTGTGAGATGTGACATGTGAGCCCGGGGGAACTTGGGCCGGGGGTGCAGGCCCCTCTCTGCACATGGAAGACACCTCCCAGCCCCTCACATGCCACCCCTGCCATGGACCCCCTTCCCCGCCAGTGAGTCAAGGTCAGACCGGGCCACGCAGCCCCATCGTGATGAGCAGGGGGCCCTAGGGACCCCTCTCCCTGCCCCAGGGGCTGAGGTGAGTCAACAACACGCAGACAGCAGAGGGGTCAGGGTCCTGCCTTCCCCTCGCTCCTGTCCCTGCCAGGTGGAGGGATGGCTTCCAGAAGAGAACAGGTAGGGTGCCCGGGCCCTCACGCCGGCTTTCCCTTCCTCCCTGACCGTCCTCTGCTGGGGCGAGGAGTGGGGCTGGGAGGGAGGGCCCAGGAAGGCTGGGAGGAGTCCACACTGTGTTTGTTCTTCTCTAACATGTTCTTACTGTTTCCCCTTCCTCCCATCCTGAACCCCACAAAGAGATCCCCGTAGCACCGCCGACCACTGCAGCCAGCAGCGTGGAGGAGCCCGAAGGTAGGCTTCCCCCTTTGCTGCCTTCCTGCTTTTGCCGTAGGGTGGGGTGGGGCCTGGGGAAGGGGGTTAGAGGGGCCAGACTCCCCTGAACCAGCATCAGGGTGCTGGTTGGTATAAGTGGTACCCCTGGGCTGGATTGAGGATGATGGAGCCACAGGGCATTTTTCTGCGATGTCCCTTCCAAGAATGGTGCCTAAGGCTAGCCTGTCTCCCAAGCCTGGGACCCTCAAAGCCACATTCCTCTTGCTCAGCCAGCGAGGGTAAGAAGCTGCCTTCCAGTCCAGGGCCACCTGAGCTGGGGGTGACTCCTTTCGGGGTTGCAGAGGAGGAAGGAGACGGGTGGTGGGGATGAGAAAGGCATTCTCGAGCACTGGGGTCCACAAACAGAATTGGGGGAGGGCATGAATCGGGACAGGAAGAGACTCACCCCCTCACTGTCCCTTCCTTCTAACTGAAATCAAGAGTTTCCTGGAAAAAAAAAAGACTTTCCTGGTGGTCCAGTGGTTAGGAGCCCGCACTTCCACCGCAGGGGGTGCGGGTTCGATCCCTGGTCGAGGAACTAAGACCCTGCATGCTGTGTGGTGCGACCTAAAAAAAAAAAAAAGAGTTTCCTTTATTGCAAAGATGGGCCACAAACCATAGCCAGGCCAGCGACATCAGTGATTTGGCCACCAGCAGAAGTCCCAGCCGTTTCCACATCACGTTAGAGTCGGTGCAGCTATCATGGAAGAGTATTGACGCTCACTAAATCGCTTCAGAATGACGGAAGTTACCAGACCTGCCGCTAGGTCCTGACTTATAATCATTAATAAGGAAACACATACATTACGTAACTGTACCCTAAACCTGGGCTTTTGGAAAGATTTGGGTTAAGTGTATTTCAGTGTTGATTAGTTTCCTTTGTAGTCCTATGGATTTTATTTCTGCATTTAAAAACATTACTGTGAGAAAGTAAAAATGTCGCTGTGACGTCCGTGGACGTCACCAGTCCTTGGTACAAGAAGGGTCACCCAGTCCTGGCTTTGGGTACAGAGAGGGCTCGGAGCCTGGCAGGAGGGGGCACCAGGAGAGCAGGCCATGCTGTACCCAGCGCCGTGGGCCTGCGGTCCCATGGGGCTTTTGTGTACTGGTACTTGGGAGTGGGAATGGGGGGCAGGAATGGTGACAGTGGGGCCCTGCAGGGACATCACTGTCAGCTCTGGGAACCCCTTTGCTCCTCCCCAGATCCACCTGTTGGGGAGGTCTGTGCACCCATGTGGTCACCTGAAGACTTTAGTTTTTTAATTTTTATTTTTGGCTACGTGGCACAGCCTGCAGGATCTTAGTTCCCTGACCAGGGATCGAACCTGCACCCGCTGCAGTGGAAGTGCAGAGTCTTAAGCCACTGGACCGCCAGGGAAGCCCCCACCTGTATACATTAGAACAGACTGGATTTTTTTTTGAATATTGGCCATGCGCTGGGAACTTGAGAGAAAACGGATTCAGAACTTGGATGTGCACCATCACCAAACAGCCCTCAAAGAGGAGAGGACAGAAAATTTCAGGGAGTGCTGGAGGCTACGCTGGGGAAAACCAAAGATATTTTGGTCTTGGGTTGTTGGGCAGAGTCTTCTGTCACCTTTGGTTGAGCCCCGGGGGACACTTACAGGAGAAATAGTGCTGGGAAGGGGATGAAGGAAGCAGCATGACGGGTGCCTGGGAGGGAGGATGAGGAAGCTCTTTGGTAAAAACACAATAAAAGGAACAGCCCAGTGAGTTCAGCTCTCGGGTAGAGCACTTTTGAAGCGAGAAGACACTTCCAGTTAATGCAGTCGCGATTCTTGCTTCCTTGCTGTGACATGAGTCCCATCAGAACTCACCGGGGCTGAGAACACAGCTCATCCAAGGACAAGGCATATCTTCACCCTCTCTCTCTCTCTCTCTCTCTCTCACCTCCCATCTTTCTGGTCCTTGCAACCTTGTCTTTATGTTTCTCGCAGTGGTTTTGGCTTTTTCATTCCACATTAGAAATGGGCAAATGGAAACAATAGAGGAGAAGCAAAAAACAACTCATGAGATTTCTGTACACACCACAAGAAGCTGGTATAAAACATGCAATGATCTCCGCTCAACCAGACAAAAGATTCCTGGGCAACTAACAAACACTTGTAGCATTTTTCTTTGAAAAGTGTTTATCAACTCTCAGTTAACTTTTCTGACTCCTTTTGATTTTGTCACTGTTTATTTCCTTTCTTCTTTCTGGACGTTTAAAAACATGGTTTAAATGGATGCAAACAGTAAATGAACACCCTTTAACAAAGTGCTTTCTCCACAGAGGGGCTAAGTGAGCAGGTGTGATGCTTGCTGGGATGCTGTGTCCTTGGCCGGACCCTTTGTGACCTTCTCTGGGTCTCCGAATGGTCAGGATCTGTGATGCTTTTTCTGGAGAACTCGGGCCAGGTCTAGACTACGGGCGCTGGGACTCCGGGGTCTGCCACCACAAAGAGGCCCTGCTCTCCTCATCTCAGCAGGAGGGACGTTGTGGGCAGGAGGCCAGGGGGCCCCCTGGGAAGCGGGGCCTGGGAGCTCAGTACTTCCAAGCCTGTCGATTCTTGCAGTGTTTGAATAGGGAAGGCCTCCGTGCCGGGCTGCCTGAGAAAAGCTTGTTTACTTTTGCCTGCGGAACAGAGGAGAATTAATAAGCCAAGAATTTGTCCTGAAAGCTGATGGACATAACCTCACCCTGAACCCATCCCCTTGAAGGGCCAGCTCACTCCGGGAATGCTGTCCACCTGCTCACTAAGCTGGCTGGTACCCGGTCTTGGGGCAGGGAGGCGAGGAACCCTGGGGCCAGGAGGGAGATGGGGCAAACCGACTCCAAACCTATCTACTTGTGGTTGTAGAGACCTACACCACCTGCCTTCCCTTGCCCTGCACCAACTCCGAGGTAGCTGTCGGAGTTTGGTTTGTGGGGACCCCTTGGTTTAGCAGCAGTACCGTCTTGGAGCCGGGAGATCTGGGGTTGATTCTCCCCTGGCTGTGAGGCCTTGGACAGAGCAAAGACTTCTCTCTTCTGCTTCCTTGAAAGATGACGGGGTGGGACCAACGGTCCAGGGCCCTCCCCGCCCTGCCTCCCCGCCCTGCCTCCCCTGGGAGGATTGAACTTCTGCTAATAAGCTTTCTCCTTCCTTGTAAATGCCTGCTTGCACCCCTCCCCCCTCTGCTGACCAGCTTCATCCACGGGCCTTGCGGGTCCTCATGAGCAGAGGCACGCAGTAAACAGTTAACACCTGGCTGGGGCGGGGCCTGATGTATAGCATTTGGTGTAGACGGCTCCCACGTGAGAGCCCACGTGAGCCTCCCCCAGAGACGTGTGAGGGAGGAAGGGCCGCCTCTGGGCGGGGCCAGAAAGCCATTGACTTCCGCTGGCCTCCTGGGCTGGAAGGGGCACGGCTGTCGTCCGAGTGAAAGCTGGACCCGGGATGCGGGTACGGTGAGCGAACAACCGGCTCCTCTCCTCCGCCCCCACCTACCTGGGTCTGGGGGCCACCCTCTGGCCCAGTTGCACTCACCCCCTTTGGGGTCCCGAGTGGTGCCCTTTGCCAGCTGCTCCAGTGGTCCAGCGGGGGGTGGGGGTGGCTTCTGAGGCCCCCCGGCAGCCGTTCGGGGGAGCCTGGCGGCTGAACTTGGCGGGTGCTGCCCCGCCTGAGGTGCTCCCAGGTGTGGGGTGGGAGTGGGCTGAGAGGTGTCACCTCTGGTGGCGTCGCAGCACCTCCATTTGTTTCATGGAAGACTATTGGGTTTTTATAGACCTGCCCCTGGATAAGCTTGGATTGTTCTCGTTTTAGGCTTTGGTTTTCCAGGGTAGGGGGTAGGTTGGGTGAGTAGAGGAAACGAGCTGATAAGAGTTGAACGCACTACTGGCCGAGTGTTTGGGTGGTGGGGGGGAAGGGCAGTGAACTGGGAGTTCTGCTTGATCTTGTTTTCTCCCCTGTGAACCAGGGTCATGATAACCCTGTTGTGTACGGTTGTCGTGGGGATTAAATGAGATGCTCTGGGTAAAGCGTTTGGTTCAGTGGCGGGCTTATCCTAAGTGCTCAGTAAAAAAGCAATGGAGGGGGCTTCCCTGGTGGTGCAGTGGTTGAGAGTCCGCCTGCCGATGCAGGGGACGCGGGTTTGTGCCCCGGCCCGGGAGGATCCCACATGCCGCGGAGCGGCTGGGCCCGTGAGCCATGGCCACTGAGCCTGTGTGTCCGGAGCCTGTGCTCCGCAACGGGAGAGGCCACAACAGTGAGAGGCCCGCGGACAGCAAAAAAAAAAAAAAAAAAAAAGCAATGGAGGGACTTTCCTGGTGGCGCAGTGGTTAAGCAGCCGCCTGCCAGTGCAGCGGACGCGGGTTTGAGCCCTAGCCGGGGAAGATCCCACATGCCGCGGAGCAACTGAGCCTGTGCACCGCAACTACTGAGCCTGCGCTCTAGAGCCCGCGAGCCACAGCTACTGAAGCCCGTGTGCCTAGAGCCCGTGCTCCGCAACTAGAGAAGCCACTGCAGTGAGAAGCCTGTGCACCACAACAAAGAGTAGCCCCTGCTCGCTGCAGCTAGAGAAAAGCCCGCACACAGCAATGAAGACTCAATGCAGTCAAAAAGAAATAAAAAAAATTTTTTTAAAGCAATGGAACGCCATGGAAAATACAAACACTGCAGTGTATGGAAGGGTTGAGCTGAACTGAGCTGAAGTCTCGTAGCTCCTCACCAGGGATGTGGGTTTGCATGAGGACAGGTGTAGACAGTCAGCTAGAGGGAGGGCTTGTGAGAAGAACTTGATTGGGAACAGGTGGGGCTGCCCCAGGCTCAAGGTGGCCTCACAGACTGTAAGACCCTGTTAAAGACTGGAAATCAATTAAAGGGCTTGACTTCACAATAGCCAAAAGGTGGAAACAGCCCAGTGTCTACCTTTGGGACAGAATGGATGGTGGCAGGATGGATAAACTCCATGCGGTATATCCAGACGATGGAATATCAGGCAGCCATAAAAAGGAATAAGTACTGACACATGCTATAACTTAAATGAACCTTGAAAATATTATGCTAATTGAAAGAAGCCAGACACAAAAGGCCACACAGCGTATGATTCCATTTATATGAAATGCCCAGAATAAGCAAGTCCAGAGACAGAAAGATTAGTGGTTGCCCAGGACCGGGAGGCGGGAGGGATGGGGAGTGACTGATGGGTACAGGCTTTCCTTTTGGGGTGACAGAAAATTCTGAAACTAGAGAGTGGTGATGGGTAACATTGGGAATATACTTAATGCCACTGAATTGTACATTTAAAAATCGTAAATTTTATGTGTGTTTTACTACAATTTTTTTTTTTTTTTTTTGCTGTACGCGGGCATCTCACTGTTGTGGCCTCTCCCGCCGCGGAGCACAGGCTCCGGACGTGCAGGCTCAGCGGCCATGGCTCACGGGCCCAGCCGCTCCGTGGCATGTGGGATCTTCCCAGACCAGGGCACAAACCCGTGTCCCCTGCATCGGCAGGCGGACTCTCAACCACTGTGACACCAGGGAAGCCCCTTACTACAGTTTTTTAAAAGTTGAGTTTTTGAGGTCAGAGCGCAAGGGTGCAGGGAATCTGGTTGGTTTGGGGTGGACTGGGTGGAGAGCAGGAGCCCTGGGGACAGGGTGCTGGGGCTCGGGCAGCCGTGGGGGACATGCTTGCCTTCCTGACCTCTCGCTTCCTGGGAGACTTTTGAGACTGGGGGGCCACTTAGTACCTCCCCACTTCATCGCCAAGCAAAAATAGTTCAGCCAACATGGGGAAATGGCGAACGCCCTCTGTTGCCTTCCAGACGTATGGCCGTGGCCGTGTTGCCTAGTGTTACGTTGAAAAGGTCTGACCTCACAGCCTGCATGCTTTTAGAGTCATCTGAGGAGGGTGTGGTTCCCTGGGCCCCAGGTAAGGGAGCCATTGGTACTCCTGGTATAGGAGAAAGGGACCTGTGCGTCCATTGGGGGGGAGCTAGGATCACCGACCATAACACTTGTAAGCAGCTCGTGCCACTTGTAAGGAGGAGGTCTATTAATTGACTTGAGTGCTGATTGGTTTTCAAAAGATGGTGTGACACAGGATGTAGGGCTGTCCGGGATCAGCTGTATGAGTAAATGGCTGTCAGATAAGTATTATCCCAGGAAGTGTTTGGACCAGACCCATGAGTAAAGATAGATCAATTCTGGCTACATGAAGGAGGAGATGACATTTATATAATGCTTGCTATGTGCTCAGCACTCGTCCTGATTCTTAGCCATTTAATCATTTCTTCCACCCAGATGAGCTAGATACTGCTGTTACCCCATTTTACATAGGAGAAACTGAGGCACAGAGAGGTCAGTGAGCTGGGATTCCAGCCAAGGTCTCCTGGCCTCAGGGTCCGCTAGTGACATTAACCTCCCCATCATCATTCTGCCTCTCAGTAGTCATGCTGTTGGTCAATTTAGAGTAATTTAAAAATATATAAATATATATATATATTCTATACACACACTTAAGTGTATACACACATACACACCTGACTCTGTGGTAACATCCTACCAAGAGAGAGGACAAACTTGTGTGTCCGCAGGGGACCTGAAACCAAGGTAGAGATGGAGGTACAGCCAGTTAAAAGCCACTGTCTTCCACAGGTGCCCGTTAAAGTGGCCCTTGGGAAGGAGGGTGGTTGGCTAGGGGCGCTGGCGTGGCTGAGGCCACAGGGTCTGGGCTTGGGAGAACCAGTTAGCAGTGACCTGTCCCTTTGGTCACAAGGCAGCCGAGGGAGACGGGCACACGGATCAGCGTATACCTGAAAACAGGTGGTGGGTAGAGGTGGGAGGGGCCTCTGTGCGTTCCTCAGGGCCTTGTGTCATAACATGGGCCTGTAGAGAATCAGCTGAAAACTGTTAAAACTGGTGCGAGAATTCTGCAGGGAGACCATTACAGAATTAACATACAAAGGTCAGTATTTTTCCTGTGCATGAGCAATTACAGAACCATGTCATAGCAAGTGAAAAGCATAGAATGGGATATCTGGCCTGTAGTTGTGTTCGATGAGTGTCCGTTTTGGAATGATAATGGAAACAAACTCCCAATTAGAACAGCAACAAAAATATCAACTACACAGAAATAAACATAGCAATAAAAGTACAGACGGTATTTTTTTTAAAGGGTAAAACTTTCCCAAGGGACACTAAAGATCTTACCATGTTCCGGGAGGGCAAGATTCAGAATTGTAAAATGTCCATTCTCCCTGAAATCTGTAAGTATAGCATAATTCTACTCAAAAAAATCTCAATTGGATAGGATGTGATTTTTAATAGCCAAGAATGTTTTTAAGAAGAAGGGTGATGAAGGGTGACTTGCCCTAACAGATTTTTAAAATATTGTAACAAACAGGATATTTACGTTAGTGTGATCCTGGCGTAGGAATAGAGAAATCACGAAAGCTGAGTAGAAGGTCCAGAAATACACTCAAATATAAACGTAAGAACTTGTGTATGATAAAGTTGTGATCATAAATCCGTGAGAAAAGGGACGAGTCCATCGGTAAACGGTGCTGGGAAAATGGCTATTTATTTTAAAACAATAATAAATTTCTACTTCATGCTGTGAACTCATAAATCCCAACGTATGAAACGTATCTTTAAAATGAATTCTTGGGACTTCCCTGGTGGTCCAGTGGTTAAGACTCCGCGCTTCTGATGCAGGGGGCATGGGTTCAGTATCTGGTTGGGGAGCTAAGATCCCCCATGCTGTGGGGTGTGGCCAAAAAAATATAATAATCATTAAAAAAATCCTAAGAAGTTCTAGAGTAAAGCATGTCAGTATCAGTGTAATCTTGGGGTGAAGAAGGCTTTCTAGATAGGATACAAAAGCAAGAAATCATAAAGGGAAAGATTTTAACTGGATAAAAATAGAAAACGTCTAAACCTCAAAAATCTCTATAAGCAACATAAGGCAAACTAAATGCTGAAAAATATAAATTTTTAACATGGATGACCAGAGATTAATATCCTCAATCAATAACTTTTACAATTCACTGAAAAAGAGATCCTAATACAAAACTGGGCTGAGAAAATGAACTCGAAATTCAGAGAATTTGTACAAATGGCAGTAAGCCTCTGGAGTATTACACTTACTAGTAATCCAGAAAGAATACTAACAAGAATACCATTTTAAACACCTTATTAAATCGACACTCGTTAGAAAACAAAAAGTAATTCTCAGTGTTGAAAGGGTTAGGGAAACAGGCATTCACCTGCTCTGGTGATGGGAGGGCACCGTGGTGCCAAGTTTATGAAGGGTGATTTAGCCTCACGGATCAAAATGTATCTTTAGCCTCATCCTTTCACTTCTAGGAATTTAGCCTAAGGGAATAGTGACGTGTTGCTCCGAGGTAGCTTATTGCAGCATTGTTCATAACAAAAGAGGGAAACGACCCACCAAATGTCTTTCAGTAGCGTTTTAGTGACTCACTTACGGGATATCCATATAATAACGTTGTAGGAGAATTTTTGAACGTGAAATGAAAAGATACAGTGTATTTCCGAAGCAGATGATACATCTAATTACACACGGAGGGTCAGCTTTGGTGAAAAGACTGGCTTACAGAGCATTTCAAAGAAACTATTTCATTGTGCTCTCATATGCCCGTAGTTCTCAGCCTGGGGCTGCTTTGCCCACGTGGGACGTTTGGACATTACTGGAGATACTTCTGGTTGTCACAACTAGGGGGAGGGTGCCACTGGCATCTAGTGGGTTGAGGCCAGGGACGCTGTTGAACACCCTGCATCGCACAGGGCAGCCCCCGTGGCAGTGAATTATCCAGCCCCAAATGCTAATAGTCGTGCCAAGGTTGAGAAACCCTGGTGTATTTTTACAGGATGACATCCGTGTGCTCTCTCCGAAAGTATTAAGGCAGGGTGCTACTGCTGCCTTGGACCCACTCGTTTAATAGTTAGCGTCGCATTGAAGTAGATGCCGCTGAGGGCTTAGGAAGTGAAGTTTGCTGAAGTCAGCTAACGTTTCCTGCCTGATCACAGGAAGTGCTGTGCTCACACGTAGCCAGGTGTTTGCCTGGTCCTTTCTCTCTGGTGAATTTTAGCCCAACCTGATATGACGTTTATCCAAAATTCTGAGCTTTACTCTATATTACTGTATTTTCAATTAGCGTGGTTTAATTGTGAATTGAAATTTTTACTATGAAAAATCTCGGAGCGGTGGGGAGAATAGAGTGGTTAGACCTCCACATGCGTACCACTTCGATTTAACATCGTGTCCCATTTACTTCAACGATTTTTTTTTTTTTTTTTTGCTGAAATATCTTCCAGGAAAAGCTTAGACGTTGTGACGTTTCACCCCTAAATATTTCAGGATTCCTCTTCTGAAAAAGAAGAACATTTCTTACATCTTCTCAACAGCGTTATCACACCTAACAAAACTAACAAAAATTCTTTAATATCATCTGATGCCCAGTCCACCTTCCAACTTTCTTGGTCGTCCCCCAAATGCCTTTTACAGCTGGTCTACTCAATGGTTTAATTATTAAAACTTATGCAGTCGTTGAGCTACACAAAGTATTATATTTAGAAGCGCATCAGAGTCCTCGTGGTGGGGAGGCTTGGGCTGCTTCTGAGGCTAGAACGCACGTGGAGTGATGTGTGGGATGAAAAGTGCTACCCAGGTGTTACCTATCGTCATTGTTCGTGGTCTAAAGAAAAAGGCATGGCCGCGTCAGGCCTGAACTTTGGGCTTTGGGGCTGGGGGTGGGGTGAGAGCTCTGGGCCTCCTTTAGGGGAGTGTCCCCAAGGAAGGGGCACGTCCACAGCAGAGGGGATAAGAGAGCCAGTCACCATCATAAATCCTTGCCACGTCCCTCCGTGGGAAGCAGAGGGTGCTGGAGCTAAAAGCCGGTCAGCTGTGACTTAGGTGCCGGCGGGGCTGGAGAATTCTCGGTCGTGGAGCTGTCTTCTGTGTTTCTGGTGTGGCACGGCATTCTTGGCCTGTCCTCCAGACGGTTGCATTCATCAGATGTGCTCTGGGGGCAAAACAGCCTCTGGTTGTTAAGCCCGGATTTCCTGACATCAAGCCCAGTTCCCCAGAACCCTCCGGGAAAGGAACCAGAGGCTGAGCCAGGGCACATGGGGGCTCTTCTCTCGAGCGGGACCTGCGCACTCCACCCACCCTGGCTGGAGACCAGACTGATCCGTGTGTGTTAGGTTGGACCAAAGGGAATTGTCCTTTTATTCGACCATTTGTGACCCACGGAAATGGCAGTTTCACATGGTACGGCGTACTCTTTCCATCCCCTCAGCCAGGAGACCCTGCTCTGGGCAGCCTGCATGAACCAGTTTCTCCCTCTGTCTGTCAGTCTGTCTCGCTCTGATTTTCGAGACTGTCTCTCTATCTCTGGGTCTTCCCTCTGCCTTTGTCTCTGTCTCTCTTCCCCACCGCCTTCCTTATTCCCTCACTTGCCCCATCTCCTTCCTCCCTCCCCCTTCCCTTCCCTCCCCTCTTTGGGGCTTGCACAAAGGGCCAGGGCAGAGGTCAGGCTGGGGTGAGCAGGGCTGGGAGAGAGCCACTGGGGGCCTCCCCCTGGGGAGCACAAAGGAAGCCATTTGCATGGGGGGTTTCAGGACCCGCATTGTTCCCCTGTGGCTGGGCTTTTGCAGGTGGAGCTGCCACCAGCCTTGGAGGAGGATAAAGGGATGAGCTGGGAGGCCAGAAAAGCCTGGGGGAGGAATATTTAGCCCTTCTGGGAGCTCTTCCCACCGGGGACTCAAGGGGGATGGCAGATGGGAATGGGGCAAGTGACAGGTGTCAGTGAGAGGATTGGAATCCCCAGGACCCGCCCTGTGTCACGAGGACGTCACAGGGTCCCTGACTGCAGAGGCTGGGGGTTGGGGGCGCGCAGGCTGCAGAGCTAGGCTGAGGCAGGGTGGACGCCGAGACCCCATCCCCATCCTGCAGGGTGGCCCCCTGCCCAAAGCCGTGCCCGGAACCTCCCTTGGGATTCCTGTCCAGGTCGTGGGCTGGGGGCTGTGCAGGCATCACAGTCCGTCCCCTCTCTGGATTGCTGTTGGGCTCGGCCCCTGCAGAACCTCAGATGCCACTGAAGTTAGTTAATACCGCCACCCCCAACCCCAGAGGTGGTCCCTTTGATTTATTAAATACCCTGCCGGATTTAAAACTACTCCAGACTTGATAATAATAGCAGTAATGCATTAGTCCACTTGGGCTGCCGTAACAAAAGACCGTAGAGTGGTGGCTTAAACAACAGAAATTTATTTTCTTAAAGTCCTGGAGTGTGTTAAGTCCAAGATCGGGGTGCCAGCATGGTTGGGTTTTGGCAAGGAGCCTCTTCTGGCTTGCAGACTGTCGACTTCTTACTGTGTCCTCACCTGGCGGGGAGAGAGCTCTCTGGTGTCTCTTCTTTCTTTTTTTTTTTTTTCTGCGGTACACGGGCCTCTCACTGTTGTGGCCTCTCCCGTTGCGGAGCACAGGCTCCGGACGCGCAGGCTCAGCGGCCATGGCTCACGGGCCCAGCCACTCCGCGGCATGTGGGATCCTCCCGGTCCGGGGCACAAACCCGGACTTCCAACCACTGCACCACCAGGGAAGCCCTGGTGTCTCTTCTGATAAGGGCCCTAATTCCATCCTCATGGCCCCCACCCCCATGACCTCATAGAACCTTAATTACCCCTCAAAGGCTCCACCTCCAAGCACCATCACTTTGGGGGTTAGGACTTCAACATGGGAATGTCGGTGGGACACAGTTCCATCCATGGCAAGTGATGCTGGCAACAATGTTAAATGCCATTGTTAAGAGCAGGGATTTTGAGTTTTTCATGACCCTCCCCCCACCCCAGTGACCCAGTTAAAGTGTCCTGCAGGCCGCTTGATGGCTTTGGGCTCAGTCTTCTCAGTGAAATGAAGGTGTTGGGCTAATGATCTATTCGGCCCCTTCCCACTCAGTATTTCCAGGTCCCAGCTAGTTGGAAGGCTGGTTGGGAGACTGTGATCGCAGGACCTCTGGTCATAGAACCCGGGTGGTTGCCTTGGGGGCTCTTTCAGGGCTGTGTTGAGGGGACCCTGAGGGATTTGGACCAGGAATGGTGTCCAGACCCAGGGGAGGGAAGGCGAAGAGGAGGATGGGTAGGGCATGTTGTCTGCCCACTATGCAGGCGTCCTCCCTGCTGTGGACATGGACCTTCAGTGTTGGAAGGACCAACGTGGCCTTGAGGTGGACGAGGCTACCAGCTGCCCCCTACTGTCTGATACGTAGCACAGACTGTCCCCACCCCCCAACCTACCTCCTGTCAAGCAGGACTCTTGCTGCTCCTAAAGCTATGGGTGTGGCCTATGAAACTAGGCCCACCCTGCCCTGAGGTGTGACCACACAGATCAGGGGCCTTGTGTCCTTTCCCCCCAGGGCAGGGCTTTATCTCAGTTAGAGCAGTGGCTCTGCATCTGGGGTGGCACAGTGGGGCACTGCCCCCTTCCAGTTCCTTCCATGGGAGAGGTCAGCTTCTCCCCAGGGAAGATGATGGCCAGTGTGATTTGCACTGTTCTGTGGGCTCTGCTTAAGAGTAAAGTGTGTTGTAGGATTGAGGAAAGGAGAGAGCTGTTTCGTTTGCAGAGATGGGAAATGAATTGGGGTCTGAAACGAATTTGTTCTGTGCTAAGAGGTATCTGAAAATCGGTGGCGCGCTGGGGCTGGCGCACACCTGCTCCCAAGAGCTGACTGTCGGTAGCTGTTCCCGGCTCTGTGCTCAGGGCATCCTGCTGGTGGTTTGAAATTGGCCACGCTGAGAAGATTTACACCTTGGAAATTGGCACAAGCTACGAATCAAGGCTTTTTCTTCCCAGAGAGCATTTCTCAGTGTTTCTCCTGAAAGGTCTCCTGGGAGTGGAATTTTGTCTCTTGTTACCAGTAGGAAACCTAGAGATAGCTCATCCGATCTGGCCTCCACATTTGACAGATGGGAAGACTGAGGCCCAGAGGAGAGCGACTTGGCCGAGGTCACACACAGTGGGTTGATGGCAGAACCTAGGTGAGGACCCAGGTCTCCCATCTCCCAAGTTTCCGTGGACCATAGTGCCTCAAGCCAGCATCCTTCCAAGCGGTAAGCTGTGGAGAGAAATCAGACATGGGGACTTGGAAAAGGTTCCTCTTGCTGAAGAGAGGTGAGAAATTCCTAAGTGTTTGGGGCAGCAGATGTAGTGAAAGCTGCTTTAAAATTTCCTCCAAGCCAGGCTGGGTTAGATTTCCACTCATTGCCATCCTACCCACTCCCCCAGCAGGTGGGACACAGCCTTAGTTTCCTGGCATTCCTTCTGTCCCGTGAGGTCACCTCCTTCAGTACCAGGGTTGGAAAGTTGTACTTCAGCATCTAAAATCTCCCTGCAGGCGAGGACATCTTCACCAGATGGAGAGACCTCGGAGAAGGTGGCGATCTACTCTTAGGCCCGATAATCTAGGATTGTCTTGGGTCTGAACTTCATCCCTGTCCTTCCCCCTCTTTGTGGCAAAGGTACTGCTGTGGATGGGGGAAGAGGTGCAGTGCCAGCCGTTCATTTGGGTTGTCAGGGGCCCCAAGACAGGGATTCTTGTGACATGATTTATTGAGAGGATGTTCTCAGGAGCAGCTAGTAAGGGGGTGAGGTGGGCAGGGCAGGGGAAGAAGCTAGGAAAATGTGTGGGTTCACAAGTCTGGCCTCAGCCTGTTTCCATGGGCGGTCTAGACAGTGAATCACCCCAAAGAAGTTGCCCTGCTTACAAGCAAAAGGGCTGGGTGCCTGCCCACGTAGCTGGCCATTGGCTGTGGACTGCTCGCTGGGATGGGCCGTGTGGATGTTTCCAAGCAGAACAGTTTCCATGAGCCAGGGGCAGGCCTTCAGAGGAAGTGCAAGTGTGAGCTGGTGGCCGCCACCTCCCACAGCAGCTCTAGGTGGCTATACTGGTCCAGGAAAGGGGCTCTGGGCCAGGCATCCACCACGCCTGCTGTACTTGGTAAGTTATTTGGGGGGAAGGCAAGTTTTACTGGGATTTGGGAACCCCCTGTGGATTTCTGTTCTGTTCACTCCCCAACAGCCCTGTGCTGTGGAAAGACCTGGTGGTTTTTCTCTGGGGCCCATGTCCTCCCTCTGACGCCAAGCCAGTCACTCAGTTAAAGACAGTATTGTGATCTCTCCTGTTATCTCTCTCCTCTGCCACGTACACACCGCTGCTGCTGTCCTAAGTCAAACTCTCTTTACTTCTCACCAATGCTGTATTGGTCAGGGTAGGCTTCGTGCTGTAAGAAGCATCCCGACAGTCCATCGCAGGTGTTCCTGGCTGGGTGGCTCCCTTCCAGGCAGTGAGTAGGGGCCTGGGCTCCTTCAGTCATGTGGCTCCGCCGTCCCCTGGGGCCTTGGAGTCATTGGTTTGGAAAGAGAGTGCCTATGGGAGCCCTTTTCCGGGCAGGACTGAAAGCGTCTGCATCGCTTCTACCCACGCCCCGTGGCCGGGCTCGGTCACATGGCCACACCTCACACAAGGGGTGCTGAGTAAGTAGTCTCGAAGCCCAGGAGGAAACTAAAATGGGGTTTGGAAACTATATACAGTCTTCGCCATAGGCCTTTTGTTCACTCTGCTGACTTCGGGGTGTCTGTGGCCACCTGTCATCATGGTGCCACAGTTAAGTGGCACCAGAAAGTGATGGTGAGCTTTGAGGGCCTTTTCTCTATGTAGGAAGCCGTTTAGCGCAGTCTTGGCCGGGCGGTGGCCATCCTGCCCGACAGCTGCCCAGGTTGGGTTGTAGCCCACCCAGGGAACTCAGCAGAGGCGTGACCTCATCGGCACTGGCCTAACCAGCTGGGCTCACCGGCCAACCAGCCAGTGGGGTGGACACTGCAGGGCCACCAGCTTCCCTCTCTTTCATGACTTTCCCAGGAAGCCCAGCTTCGCCTCCTTCCCCCGTGCCACTGAATCACCCTTCAGCGCCGACGGCAGCTCCAGGCTGTGACCACTGCTGGCTCTTGCTGGAGAAGCGTATCCATAGCCAACTGGATCCCCGTTGGGACAGCTTTGTTTCCCCTGCCGAACACAAAATCCCCTGTTCACTCGGAGAGCCGACAAGGAGACCCTGTGGGGCCGGCCCTGTGGGAGCAGAGAGCAGTGAATGCAGCGCCCCAGTGGCTTCAGCGTATTAAAGGCGAATACACAGGCTAACTCTGCCCTCCGGGCGGGAGACAGAAAGGAGGGCACAGAGCTGTTACAGCGGATTAGCGGCCGCAGACTGACGGAGGCAGGTGCAGCCTTTTCTGCAGTTTGGAAGGGTTTATGAAATACTGATCCCGTGCTCAATAAATCCTTCCCTTGGCCTCATCCGGGCTACAGCCTGAAAATGGGGATTTCTTGTTCAGCCAGGCTTGGGAGCGGTTTTGAGTCTCCCACCCCACCCCCAACTCCTAGCGTTCCTTGGGAATTCCGACATGAGGATTTGTGCACTTGTCCGTTTATACATTTTCATTCATTCATCAGATGAATCAGATGAATGGGGGCTGGGGTCCCAGAGATGATAGAACGTGAAGTCCTGAGTTCAAGGGACCACGGTTTACTAGGTGAGAAAGATGCCCGAGTAGATGATTCAGGTTACCTATTAGAGCAGAGCCAAGTGTGCCTGTGTCAGCAGATACCCCCGTGGCTGTCTCCAGGCCCCCCAGTGTCAGGCTTTGCTAAGAGCCTGCTGGGTCTGTTCCGTACCCATTCAAAGCCTCAAGTCCCAGGGGGCTCGTCAGCCCTCCAGCTGGGCTGCTGTTTCCTAATGGCACCGAGGGCAGATAAGGAGAACCAGTGACATAGCTAGAAGTTTGGGGTCCTCAAGCAAAACCTCTGGAAGGTCCATCTCATGTGGCAGAGCTTGGCAGAGCTTGCATCTTGGAAAATGGCCCGGGGCTGTATTCCCTCTGGCTCTGGTGAGGGTGTGGTGTCTATGTCTTTCCCTCATAGAGATGGGGACCCTGCCCCCATCTGTCCCAGTCAGAGATCCCTCATCCAGCGGGGCAGCGCATCTGCTCGGAAGCAGAAATCTCTACCTGTGTTCTCCACCAGGCTTTACAGGCTTCACCTCCTGCAAGCGTGTGGGTCTTTGACAAAAGATGTTGGAACTTGTTATGTGGCTCAGGGTTTCAACGTGCACGTTGCAGTGGGGAGAGAAGGAAGGGGGTGGTTGGGACCTCAGGGCTACGGTAAAGCCTGACGTCCAAGGGTGGAGGCAGATGAGATGAGAAGGTTCTGAGTTAACTTGTCCTAGGGCCCAGGTAGCCGTTTCCCAGCTTCTACCAGGAGCTGGTGCTTGCGGGGGCCGGGAACACAGCTGAGGGGTGCCCCCCACAAATATGGCCTCGCCTGCAGGTGAGAGCTGGTCAGTCCGTTGACCACCAGAGTTGTACGGGAAGCTTCTCCCGGTGTGAACTTCCCAGTGGCGGGTCAGGGCAGCCCTGGGGGGATGTGTGGGAGTCACTGCCTGGCTTGAGCCCCTGAGACACACCCTTCTCTGGCTCCAGTACCCTTTGGTCTGTGGACGATAGGTGCGAGTTCGGGCAGTACAGTCTCAGGGGGTGCCCTGTAAAATGGTGAGACAGATTTGGAGCTCTGGCTGGGAACCTTGTGTCTGGGGGGCTCCTGGAGACAGAAGAGATGAGTA
The DNA here is from genome assembly GCF_963924675.1 of Phocoena phocoena. Lineage (NCBI taxonomy): Eukaryota > Metazoa > Chordata > Mammalia > Artiodactyla > Phocoenidae > Phocoena > Phocoena phocoena. The sequence goes on from NC_089237.1 coordinate 52,397,468, forward strand.
AGAAACAGAAGCCTGGTATAAAAGATGACCTTGGCTGTCTTGTTAAAACCTAGACATGTCCAGGTGGGGAGGGCAGGCAGGGGTGAAGTCCACGGGCCTTTTGGTGACCGTCATCGTCTAGGCCCTGCAGTGGCTCTTGGGGAGGACAGCCGTGCCTCTGCCTGGAACGTGAAGACTCCAGCCCCTTCCCTGGGGGACACGGGCGCTGTGGTGACCCGAAGTATATCCAGAATTCTTTCCTTCCCCAAAGCCAACGTGGTACCTTCATTCTCCACTTGAGAGGGTAGGGAGTCTGGACTTGACAGGGAGGGTCTCCGTATCTGCAGTGGTTCTTGCATTTTTGTGGAATGAGTGGCCCCCATAAATACGGTTTTCAGATGCCATAGTTTGTTATAATGCCACGTAACTTGTAACCATTTTGGATGGCAGTCTTTCCCGAGCGTACTGCCAGCTTTGCTGCCGTGTTAAGTAACGCACATTGAACGTGATTCAGCTTCTCAGGGTGATGCAGCCATCGCAAAAAAGGGATTAGACTGTAAACAAGCTTTTGCAGCCGGTTTAGGACTGTTGGCCTCTCTTCAAAACGGTCCTTAGGTATTCTACATCTGCTTTTCACAGTTTCATAGTTTTCTGCCTCTTCCTTGCTCTCTGCTAGCCATTCCTTCTTCCTGCCAATGGGTAGCTCACCAGAAGGTCCCCCCACCTAAATACAGGTCCCAGTGTACTATGTTCTGGGAATGGTGATAATGACATTTGTTATCAGTGTCTATAAATGAAAGATAATTAAGCTGTGAATGAAGATCTAAAGGGATTTCCTTTGTGATAGATACTTGGCTACTTCTAACCTCTTCCTTCCTGCTTCTCACGTGTATCCCAGAGAACTGAAAGAAACAGACAAGGGGCCTCCAGGTAGGTAGGGTTTTACCGTCTGGAAGCATTTCCACACTCAGCATAGATGTCCGTAAAGTAAAGAGGATACTGGATTTGCCTCTTCAGTTCTCACATCAGACGGCTGAGGAACAGAGAGGCTAAGAAGTGGGACCAGTGGTGATGGGGAAAGCGCCCCCAGTGGCCACGACCTGGGACACTGAACATCGTGGTCCTGTTTTCTCGTGTGTGTGATGGAAATGGCGGTCCTAATGCCACCTCCCCGGCCTCCTTACCGGTCATTGCACAGCTCAAGTGGGCTCGTGGGTGGAAAGTGCTTTGGCTGGAGCTGCCCAGGTGTATACATCACCGTCCCAGCTGTTCATGCTGAGCTCCAGTGGCAGCTCATGGATTGGACACACCCGCCCTCTGAGGCTGAGGCGGGATCTACAGGCAGGGGAGAGGGGGACCCCAAGGCCTGTGGAGTTGGTGGCAGAGCAGGGCCTGGGACTATGTCCAGGGCAGAATGAATTCCCTCGGCGTAGTTTACCCCAGCTGGGAAGGACTGAGGATGGGCATCTGAGGGTCAAGAGAAGATTCTGGATGGCCAGGCACTGGTTGAGCCAGCCGAGGTCTCCCGCCCCCAGTCGGGAGGGCTTTTGCAGTCCCCAAGGCTCTGGGCAAGAGGCTTTAATCTAATTACATGCTTTATTTGAGCCAATTTGTTTTCCAATCCATCTTGTTCAGCAAGAAGAAAGAGCGTGCTGGGGACTCCTGGCACCGTCTTGTTCCAAGTGGGGAAGAGAAGCTGCTGTCCTCACGTGGCCGGTGCAGCCCCCCGACCTCCCCAGCCCGGCCACCCCACCCCCAAACAGGCTGCAGGCAGCCCTGGCCGGCAGGGAGGGAGCTTGGGTGGGTCGACCGCTTTCACCAGCTGCGGGAGGGGAAAAAGCCCGGCTTGCAAGTCCCCCTCATGAACGCCCAGCCCAGCCTGCCTGTTCCACGCCCCGCTCCACAGCCCATGCCCTTTGGGGGTCCTGGTGCTCCAGGCAGGACAGAAAGAGGAACGGCTTCCAAGGCAGTGCAGTGGCCTGGGACGAGGCTGCTCCTTCCTACAGGGCCCTCCCCACCCAGCTCAGCATCCGTGGCTTCTCCAGCAAGGGCTGCCCTCAGAATCCCAGGCCCGGGATGTTCAGTCTGCAAATGTATTTTCATAATAAGGAAGCAGATTTCGAGTCTCTGTTATTAAAGGCCAAACAGAAAGCCCTGCAAACATCCCTGGAGAGGGAAGGTTTGCCGGCTCCTGCTGTCCTCCCTAGGCGAGGAGCCATTCTCGCCAAGCTGCGGCTTTCTGTGTTTCGCAGCATTTTCCAAAATTCTTTTTCCACCATTCTGAATCCTCCTTCAGGCCTTTGCTTTCCCGTTGTTTACACAGATTTGCTCCTCTGGGCCTGGGGTCTTCCGCCCTTGGACTGGGGGAGGGGTGCGGGAATTGTCGGGGCCTCGGGTCACTTTGCCACACGGTGGGGGCAGCTTTGTCCCCCTTTTATTCGACAAATATGTATTGAGAGCTTGTAAGTGTCCTGGGCCCTGGGGAGAGCAGTGGATAGGACAGTGGCCCTTGTCGTCTGGGAGGGAAGCAGACAATAAACAAACAATGCTGAAAAAATGTAAAACTGCACTGTGACAAGGTGCTAGGAAGAAAACCAGATCCCCTAAAGACGAGTTTGCTTTTGGGAACAGCCAACCATCAGTTGGTACATGCAATACATCGAGTGAGAAATTAAAAAACAATTTTTAAAAAAAATCGGTATGCCAGGAATATAGTGAGATTGGTTTTCTTGTCATGGCTCCTGAATTATAGGAAAAATAATGATAGCTGACATCTTTTAGTCTGTCAGGCTTCATCTCACTAGAACGTCAAAGGATTACACGTTCTTTCCCCATTTAATAAATGAGGAATCTGAGGTTCAGAGACGTGCAGTCACAAGCCCAGGGACACACAGCTTAAGAGTCGAGAAGCCGGTGTTTTGAGTTCCTCTGTAGCCTACCTGCCAATTGCTCCCCCATCCCACAGCCCTGAAGCCCATCCGTGTTCCCATCCACGTTTTGAGATAGGCCATTCCCACCAGTGTACCAGATTGTATCCCAGGGTCCAGGGGGAGGCAGTCTGTCCCATGGACACTCCACACCCCAACGCAAGCAGGCAAAGACCTTTAGAAAAGCCCGCACATCCAGAGGTCGGGATGCTGCTTCCAGGTGTCAGCTGCGAGTCCCCACAGAGGCATCCTGATTTCTGGTGCCACTCAAACCCTCTCCAGCCCAAATCATGCCCTCTTTCTTGTCAAAGAGCTTAGCAGATGGAAAAGATTCCTGAGCACTTTACCCAGGCTTTCTCACGGGTGTCACCAGGAGAGTCATGAGGGATGCTGTGTCTTTAGTTCGGGGAGCCTGATTTGTAGGTCTGTCTGAGCGGTCTTGGTATCTCACAGGGCTTGTTTTACACTACGTTTTTGGCCACGGGGGGACCCAGAGTTTACGTTCCAGTGTGTTCCTTGGGTGTTCAGTGGTGACGCGTCCTGCGCCAGGTGCTGGGACCAAGGTCCGATTCCCCACTGGGTGAGGGGGTGGACGGATAACTCTGGACCGTGGCCTGGGTTCTGAGAGGGTAGAGGGTGCCCCGCTGTGCTTGGGGGCCTAGAGGAAGGCCACACAGGGAGATGACCCAGGAGTGGGGTCCAAGGAAGTTTGCCAAGGGGACCGGCGCTCACGGCCAAGGCGTGGCGGCTGAACCTGTGAGTGGCCCCCTGCGGAGCCTCTGGCTTCTCCAGTCTCTGTGGGGTCAGGTCTCGTTCTTTCCAGACCCTCTGCGCGTAATAGGGTTTACCCACTTGCACTCACATGGAGGAGAAGACGTTACAGAGAATGGAGTAAATGTCCCCAGACTGTGGGCCTCCGGCAAAAACAAGGTGCTAGCTTTGGGCCCCGATACCCTCTGCATCCAGGCGCCTTCTCCCTCTGCCTGGCTCTGGGTCCATAGTATAGCCCAAGAAGGGGTCTTGGAGGCAGACGTGCTCCTGTTGGGAGACAGGGCTCCGTCGCCCATATCTCGGTCAGCTTTATAGATTCTGCCGAGGACCAGAGCCGGGTCACTCCGCCTCAGATCTGAGCTCTCCTCCTCTCCTCACGAGGCCCCAACTTTCCCACTGCTCCGCCGTCATTCACCCCCCTCTTTGCGGTCACTGAGCTGGGGCCTCTGAGGCCGCCTGGAGCCTAGCATACCCTGTTGGCAGCCCCTTCTTATCCTTAAGGTTCCAGCTGAAAGGTCATCTCCTTGAGAGACCACCCCCAGCATCCCTTACCTGTCTCACCGCACCAAGGTTATTTCCTCCTGACTCCTATGAAGGGGCAGGACAGTTACTATCGGCATCACTACCTCATGTTACTGATGGGGAAACTGAGGCTTGGAATGGTTAAGGGCCGCAGATCAGAGCGCAGGTGATGGGATCCCTTTTTACAGGACACAACTGCTTTCCCTGGAGCCCTTCGCAGGCGACTTCGGCTCACACCCTTGGGGCAAGAAGTGAGGGATGTGACCGTGTGAGCTGCAGGGGCGAGCCTTTGAAGAAGATTTGAAGTAGGAAACACTGGGGGTTGCTACTTGGGGAAGAAGAAAGATGGGTACTGGGGTGGCCTCAGGAGATCTGTCAGACCCAGGCCTGATGGTGGTGGAGCTATCACAGTGGGGGCTCTTTAGGAGAAAGGGGGTGGGAGAGGGGGGACCCTTGGTGGGCTGCGACAGCATGCCGTCCTGCAGGAACTTGCCTCCGCCCCGGCTGGCATGGCAAGGCGAGCCGCGTGGGAAGCTCTGAGTGAAGGTGGCCGTACTGGGGAGGAGCAGAAAGGACAGGGCTTCCCTGGGGGTGACCCAGGCCTGGCTAGAACCCTCGGGTGGCTTTGCATTACATTGAAACAGACTCCAAACCTTATCCTGGCCCATCTGGCTGGTGTGCGTTTTTGTTTCTGCTCCTCCCCAACCTCAACTCTGTGCGAGGCTCCCTGGCCTGCATTCAGCCCTGGACTCTGCCAGGCTCGATCCTGCCTCAGGGCCTTTGCACAGGCTGTTCTTCTTGCCGGGACCCCTCTTCCCACAGATCTTCTTGCCCTGCCTCCCTCGCACTGTTTAGGTCTCAGAGCAGTGTTACCTCCTCGGGAAGTTTTCCAGGACCCTCAAGAGAGCAACACACACACACACACACACACACACACACACACACACACACACACACACCCCTCGGATTAGGAATACAAATGTCATCTCACTGAGTAGGAATGTCATCTCATTATGGGAGTCCCCCATTCAATCCCCATCCTCACTGAAGAAGAGACTTGCCTCAGAATATTTTTAGTGTTTTTCTCCTTTTTTTTTTTGGCTGTGCCATACGGCGTGCAGGAGCTTAGTTCCCCGACCAGGGATCGAACCCGCGCCCCCTGCCATGGAAGCACGGAGTCTCAACCACTGGACCGCCAGGGAAGTCCCTGTTTTCCTCCTTCTAATACAAGAATGGTATATGCATTATAGTAAAATTAAATATACAGAGAAGACAAAGCAAGAGTATAAAAACCAGCCACACTTCCTCCACCCCACATTTCGGTGCACAGTATATTTTTCTAGAATAATATTCAAACCCCTGCTATGGTTGAGAAGAACCCAGGGGCCCCCATGAACCATGCAGCCTCATCTCTGGCCGCCCCTCCCCTCCCCCAGCTCCAGGCCCCTCTTCTGTTGGTTCCTCACACCTGCCCTGGCTGCTTCCCAGAGCTTCCTCCTAAATGTCGCCTCCTCAGACTGGCCTTCACATCTAAGAGGTCTCCACCTGCACCCCCGTCCCCATCCTCTACCAGTGCATGCTGGCCTGTGTCTTCATTCTGTGAGTGTCACTCTTTGGTGGGTGTGGTTACACGTATCATTGACATGTCCCCTCCTGCTATAAAGCCACCCTGACTGTTCCGTGAGCCCCAGGGTACACCCACACCTCCCAGAGCCAGCCACGTGGAAATCTTGTAGCAAAACTTAAGTGGATGAAGGGGTGATAAATTCCTAGAAGTCGGGGTGCTCCAGCAAGGGTGTGTGTTCTCCAGGTTTTTGACCTTCGAAGCCAATTGCGCTCAGGCAAGTTGGTATTGATTTGCACCCCAACTGCATTGTCCGAGTGTGTGTGTGTGTGTGTGTGTGTGTGCTTTGACACGTTCCCAGGCAAAAGCCCTGCATTCCTGTTGATTTTTAAAAATAAATTTACTTATTTTATTTCTTTTTATTTTTGGCTGCATTGGGTCTTTGTTGCTGTGCACAGGCTTTCTCTAGTTGCGGCGAGCGGAGGCTACTCTTGGTTGCAGTGTGTGGGCTTCTCACTGCGGTGGCTTCTCTTGTTGCAGAGCACGGGCTCTAGGCACGGTGGCTTCGGTAGTTGAGGCGCGCGGGCTCAGTAGTTGTGGACTGCGGGCTCCAGAGCGCAGGCTCAGTAGTTGTGCACAGGCTTAGTTGCTCCGTGGCATGTAGAATCTTCCTGGAGCAGGGATCGAACCCGTGTCCCCTGTGTTGGCAGACATGTTCTTAACCACTGCGCCACCAGGGAAGACCCCTGTCGATTTTTTAAAAAAGGTATTTATTTGGCTGCCACTGGGTCTTAGTTGCAGCACACGGGATCTTTAGTTGCGGCATGCAAACTCTTAGTTGCGGCACGTGGGATCTAGTTCCCTGACCAGGGATTGAACCCGGTCTGCTGCTCTTAGCCACCGGACCACCAGGGAAGTCCCTCCTGTTGATTTAAGTTGCGTTTCTTTGCTTATTTGAGGTTGAGCATTGTTACATCTCCGTGTCCGCCTTCTTCCCTCTTCTGTGAATTGCCTGTTTGTCTTCTTTGAATGTTAGGGTGCTTGTCTTATTGATTCAGAAGAGTTCTTTATATATTAAAGACACCCACCCTTTGCTCTCTATGTTGCAAACACTTTTGGCTTTGCTCCCAAAAGTTTTACAAGGTACCTCGTGCCCGTCCTTGCTTGGGGCTGCCTCATTTGGGGTGACCTTGGCCTTCCTGCCCCAGAGCTGAATGGACGTCATGCCGTGGAGGCAAGGAGGGCTGGGAGGTGATGGGGCGGGTGAGACCAGCACAGGCCTGGAGAGAACGCGTGGGCACTCGGGAGCTGCCTGTGGACCCCGGCTCTCTCCTGGGCAAAGTGCTTATGATGGGGGTTCTAAGAAGGTGTCTCAGCAGGGGGAGTGGGTCCGTCACCTACAGCCTAGGACCAGGAGGTGGGGGTTGGCTTAGTGGGGCGTGCCTCCTCGATCTTTAACGTGCTCGTCATGAAACCCACGGAGACCGACCGTGTGTGAAAGTGATACACACGGAAAGCTGGCCTCTGGCCTGAGGAGTTCCAAGTGGCTTTGTGGATCTGGGTCAGGGAAAGCCAGGACTCTCTGGGCAGAGTGGCCTCACCTGTCATCTGTCACCTGCTGGTGGGCAGGGTGGCCCAGCCGAAACAGAGCCGGCTGGGTGTCCTTCCTGGTGCCACCCCCTTGAACTCGTCACCCGGCAGGGTTGGGGTGAGGGGTTCCAGGAGCCCCTCCCCTGTGCTCAGCCAGCAGAATCTGAAACTCCCCCAGCCTCCAGGTCTATGCCCTGGGAAGGACCTCGGTGGCTGGGTGTCCCTCGTTCTTTATTCCCACTGCCCCACCTTCCCGAGCCGACAGCCCAGAAGCAGAGAGGCTGGGGTGCTGCCGGGAGTGAGACCCTGGCCAGCTCCCCGCCCTGCTCCAGGGGAGGCACCAGATGCAGCGCCCCTGGCTCCGACCGGGGGACGCTGGGCCCCGCCTGCCATATGCTCGGAGCCGAGCCTCGATCGGCCGAGCAGGCCCGCCCAGCAGGACTTTTGGCACCTGGGGCACAGGAGGCAGAGCAGAGGGCAAGCTACCCAAGGTGGAGGAAGAGGAGGGAGGGGCTTGGCCACTGGGATCGGGCCTGCGGGGGGGTCGGCTCTTGGCTTCGGGTTGGTCAGGGGAGCAGGTGGGGGGAATAAAGGGAGGGCTGGCTGCTCCCAGGAGGAGCCAGGATGCCAGCCAGCCAGGATGGGCCTGCTGCGAGTCGCAGATGGCGGCCTCGGGTCTCTGCACTCTCCCCGGGACAGAGTGCATCCAGGTGGGCAGCCAGGCGGTGCCAGCGTCCGTCCCTGGCAGCTCCCCTCTCGTTGGGGAGGAGGGTGAGATGGAGGGTGAGCCTGGTGCAGGGGCCCCAGCAGACCTTCTGGTATTACCTGCATCCTCAATTCTAGCCCCACAGGGTCTCCTGAGAGAGCAGGGCCAGCTTCCCGCTCACCCCTTCCTCCTCTGCGGGGGGCCCTGGGTCCAGGGAGGATGGGGACCTTCGGGGCATAAAATATCGGATCCGATTAGTCAGTGAGGCTGACCAACTGGTCCACAGGGTGTGTGTGTGTCTAAGCTCATGCCAACACTTATTTAAGATCAGACCATATGAAACTGCTTTTTTCTTTTAAAGTTGAAGAATGATCGATTTTAGGCACTTTTATGTGGTTCATCCTATTAGTGTTCCTTCTTTTTCTGTTTTCTAACCAGATCAAATAGCATGAAACATCCTTTCAGTGTTTACATGGAGCCACAGCCTCTGAAACCATCTGGATCCAGAGATTTCTTAAAGATTCTTTATCTATTCAGATTTGATATCTCTTTAGTTCACTTTGGTCCCTTATGTTTCCCTCAGAAGGAATGCATTTCATTCAGATGTCCAAGATTTCAGTCTAAAGCTGTGTACAATAGCCTTGTAATTTATAAAATCTTCTTTACATTGTGGTTACACCCCTTTCTCATTAGTTCCTAATGGGTCTGTTTTCTCTCTTTCATTCATAGTTAGACATGACAGTGTTTTGTCTCTGTGTGTGTGTGTGTGTGTGTTTGTTGGTTTGGGGGCTTTACTGAGAATCAACTCTTGGATGTATTTATAACTTTTGAGTTTTTTTCAGTATCCTACTTTATTAATTTCTACTTCTCTTGTTATTATTAATGCTTCCTGCTTTCTTTGGGTTTTATTTTCCTTATTTTCTAAATTCTAGAATCGAATGCACTTCATTTATTTTCATTCTCTTGTTTAATAATAATATTTATTACATTGTGGTCAGGAAATGTGGCCTGTGTAATTTTAGCTCCTTGGAATTAATTTAGCATTCTTTTACTGGTTATGTGTTTCTGTCCCTTTTTGTCTTTCTCACAGTTTTTTGCATAACGTGTTTCAATAAAACGGTATTCCACACAAATTTTTTTTATTACTTTTGAACTTCTTTGTCACCTAGTGACAAACTTAAAACTTCTTTAAAAGTTGTAAGCTTTTAAAAACTTGCTTTATTTCGTTGTCTCTCTCAAACAGTCATTTACTATTTTACAACCAGTTTTTCAATAGAGGTGTTGAATCCATTTACATTCATTGTTTTGCTTTGAGATAGTGGCTCTTCTGTGATTTGAATTTGTCACAGTTGCCTCTACCCTGTTTCTTCTCTTCTCTGGTGTTTTGTGGTTATCTTTGGGTTTTTCAAAAGCACTGTTTGATCTAATAGCTCTTTTATCAGAGTCAAGCATCAAATAGCATCTTTTGTGTTCTGCTTGCTTAAGACAAAAAGTTGTATTCCCCGCCTCGCTCTCAGTTTTTTTTAATATCATCTAAAGTTGCAGATTAAATTTGTATACTTATTTATACATACCTATACATTGTCTGATGCTCCCTTTCTAACATTTAAAAATTATTTTGATCTTTGCCGTCACTCTTAGAACCAAATTGGAAACCTCTATGTCCGCTGGTTTCCGTGCTCATCACCAGTGTGTTCATTCCATGACTTGCCCCTCTTACATTCTTATTTTTGATCCATTTCATAGTTGGTTGGAAAACATTCTCCAGTGTTCCTCTCAAAAAGGATACATGGTTGAAACCTTGCACACTAGAGAATGGCTTTGGTTTATTGTGACCTTCATACATAGAAGACAGTCCAGCTAGGTATAAAAATCTTGGATCTCAAAGTTTTCTCTCCTCACAACCTATAGACATTGTTCCATTGTCATCTGGCCAGCTGCTTGTTGATTTTAAATCTGTATCTATTTTTTCCTCATCCTGGTATTTCATATGTTTTGCAAAGATACGTGGGTGTGTTGGTCTTTTATCCTTGGTTTTTTCAAAAAATTCAGCTCATCCTTTCCTTCATACACAGGTTGGCCTTCAGCTCAGGGATCCTATCTTTGGTCTTTGCTGCAGTTTTCTCCCAATTGTATGCCATCTCTCCACTTTCCCTCTTCTATCCCTATCATTTTCTCTTTCACAGTTTCCACGTCTTTATCCTTTTCCTCTAAATTTTGTGAGAATCTCTCCGATTTACTCTCCATGTTTCTGAATCTGTTTTCTACAGTATTATTTCTCTTGATTGCTTCCAAAGTCGATTTTAATTGTGCTCCTGGGCTTTTGGGTTTAGGTTTTTCCAGCTCTTCTTTCTTTCGTGTGTCACCCTTTTTGTATCATCACATGGCCTTTTCAGCTCGGCCTCGTTTTCCCATATGGCTTTTTCTCTCCTACTTCATAGAGGCTGTGTCTTTTCAGAATTTTTTTTTAGCCTGACACACCCATTCAGTTTCATATCGTCTACGGCTGTTTTTGAGCTACGGTGACAGTTTGAATAGTTGAGACAGAGACCGTATGGCCTGCAAAGCCTGAAATATTTACTGTTTGGGACTTTGCAAAAAGACTTGCAGATCCCTGGCCCAGTGTGACAGCTGGATTCCCACTCCAGCCCCAAGCTGGATGGCAAGGGAATGCATCCAGCTCCCTCTCCAGTTCCTAATCCCTCCCAGCCTTTCTCCTCATTTCGCTTCTGCTCTGTGGAGGTGGTGTCCTTCTGTCCCCACTGCCTGACTTTCTTGTTCTCTGCATCAGTCATTTAGATAAAAACGTGAGTTCATGTACCCACTGCAAACGCAGTCCTTCCCGTCCATCCATCCCCTTCCTTAAGCCTCCCTTCTCCGGATCTGGCTCCACCATGGGGCCCCCACCCACTTCCTGCCCATTCTTTCTCCGGTTGTTGTCTCCCCGTCATCTTCCCTTTTTTTTCCCCCAGGATTTTTCTGTTCATCAGACAAAGAGCTCTGTCCTGAGGTAAAACCTGGACAGGTTTTGCTTGTTCTGCCACCATCTGCCTTTAATTAATAGCGATTGCTCCCAGATTCCAGCGTTGGGTCATCTGTCAGTTTAGTTTTTGGCATTAGTGTGAATTTTCTTTTCTTTTTTTTTTTTCATTGTCTGTATAGCTATTTTGGGACAAAACAAGGAGAGGAAACGTGGGTAGCTGCAAGTAGATGCCATTTTGAAGGAGTCAGAGATGCATTTTAAAGCTGCGTTTGGTCCATCTTGAGGCGGTCTCTGTAGCTGTGTGTGTGTTTGATGAAAGATGAAAATTCAGGAACACTTTCCTTATCCAGGGACCTCTTGTCCAGTGACCTCAGTTCTCTGGAATACACCCAAAGAGTCAGCACGCAGCCGGAGAGCTGCCATGGTGTCCGTGCTCCCAGAGGAGAGCAGTTCAGTCGCTCATTCCAGGCCTATTGACCCATGCTTTACATACAGTTTGAATAACCTGAGTCTTTGTTTTCCTAGCTCACAACTAAATCAGAATCAGCAAATCGGAAGGGAGAGGGGACAGTTTACAACAAGCACACTGACCTGGTGAGAATTGCTGGCTGACAGAAAGGAAAGACATAAGACCCACATAAAAAATAAACAACCACCACAACAAACCGAATACAGCTGTAGATCTGCACATGTTGAGGCTGGCACCATTTCCCGCAAGGACGAGCGGCTGGAGGTTGCCCTATGACCCCAGTTTGAGTCAGCAGTCACCCCTCTGAGCCTTTCCTCTGCCCGCCTGGGTCCTCCATACGAGTCTTGGGTGCAGAGACTGTCTCCACCTCCTGCGACTACAGTTGGCTCAGACAGTGGTTCTAAGCCTGGTTGCACATTAGACTCACCTGGGGAACTTTAAAAATCTGGACACGGAGGCTGCCCCCTAAACCAGTGAAGTAAGAATGTCTTGGGGGTGAAACCCAGGCATCAGTGTTGTCCTAAAGCTTCTGGGTCATTCCAGAAGCCTGGGTTGGGAACCAGGCCGTTAGGAGCACAGGCAGGGTTGAGAGCAGTGCCACGTGCCTCTTTAGTGCCCTGTGAGTGGCTCTCGTTATTGAGGAGCAGACTTGATATTCATGGGGGTAACTGTGATTTGTCACATGGGGTCTGGAGCTGGATCTAACTAGGCAGTGATGGATGCCACGCATTCGAGGATGGTTTCTGGCCCAGGTGGATACTTGGCTCTGAAAAGAAGAGCTGTGGATGCTGCTAGGAGGGAATGATGGAGAGGGAAGGGAGGGCTGGAGGTGCAGGGCCAGGTCCTCCCAGGGGCCACCTCCCCTCCAGCCCACAGTGCACTTGGGCCTGGCACCCTGGCACCTTTGTCAGCTCTCCTGTCTGAGGATGGGAATCACGGTGCCTTCCTTACAGGGCTGCCTGGAGGCTTGGAGGAGCTGACGTGCTGTTAGGGGCTCTCTCCAGGGCTGAGTCTCCACCCCACAGAGGAGACAGGGCAGGTGATTGACCGGAATGCAAGTACTGACGAGGGCCAAAAAGAAAAATAATGAGAAAGCGAAGAGAGTGAGTTCAAGGCCGTCCCTGCAGTGACGTCACCGGCACCACTGGCATTCTAGTTCTTTCCCGAGTGGAAGACAGCAGGCAGGGATTCCCGCCAGCTTGCTGGGGAACGCCAGGACTTAGGTACGGCCTGGGTTCAGCCCCAGCAGTGGCTTTGCCATGAGCACCATCTGCCCCTGGGATGGCAGAGATGCGGCCGAGAGCGGCCGTTCCCAGCAGTGCCATGCGGGGTGGGGGAGTTGGGGGCGGTGCCACTGCCTGTGGGTTTGGGCCACTCCACTCACTGTCACCTCGTGTGTCGACCCCTCGGGCTTGGCCCCAGTGGAATACAGGCCGCTCTCCCTGGATGCCCCAGCCCCTGCCTTCCACGAGGTCCTAACTCCAGTAAGCCACCAGCTGGCAGGAGGGGCTGGTACTGTGGACTCCATTGCCCCGGGGCAGGGCATCCGGGCGTGGGGGGGAGAGGTCCAAGGACTCTGACCCCTGGGGGCAGGAAGGGGGGCTGTTTTTCCCCACTTCTGGAGACTGGTTCCTAGTGGGGTGCCCCAGGAAGCTGGCTCGGGGGGCAGCAGAGGGCTGCCGGGCCTGCGGCTCGCAGGGCAACAGGATGGAGCTGTTTCAGCTTTAATTAGGACCTTGAAGGAGGCAGCCACCTCCCATGGGCCAGAGGCTGACTCTGGGGTGATCTCTGAATATTCCCTGCAGATCTAAGTGATGGTTTGGGGGGACAGGTGGCCTCCTGCCCTGGCCTTGTCTTGTACTCCCACACAGATCACTCCTCACCCCCACCCTGGCCTTGGTTTTCCCCTTTGCAGGATGGGGGGCTGGCACCTGCTCCTGGAGCAGTCACCTGTGTGTGTGTGTGTGTTTCCCTCCCCCTTTCTAGTCCCCTTGCCAGGACACACACCCAGCCCGTTGGCACCGTCACTACTCCTAGGACAGGCTGGGCCCTCCGCAGCGCCGGGGCTGGCCTGGCCGCGTCTCCGTGCCGGCAGTCTGGGAGTTGCTGGAACGCCGGGCGTTGTGCGTCCCCAGCTCTGAGCTCGTGTTTATCGAGGGAGAACCCATCGGTGTTGACCGAGACTCCGCATAGCATAGCCACGAGCACGGTGATCTTGGCATCTCAGACTCGAGTGCAAGGCCCAGCCTCGCCACTTGCTAGCTGTCTGGGATGCACTGGGCAGGCGGCCTCCGTTTCCTAGTCTGTAGAATGGGAATAATGCCCGCAGATCAGAGAACGGTGGTGAGAATTCAGTGAGGACCAGCATGCTGAGTGGTGGTGCAGGGCGGGCTGGAGTGATTTACTGGGCCTCTGTCGTGGGCTGGCCGTCACGCCAAAAGCTGACGTGTGAACACAGATCTGGCAAAGGCATCGCATCACCTTATCTGAAGAGAAGGAAGAGCTGGCAGGGAGGGGGCCCGGGGGGACCTGCGTTAGAAGTTTGCATCTGCTGGGCCGACAGAGGCCACCCCCAGGGGAGGCAGGCCCCAGGGCGTCACACATCCTGCCCGGCTCGCACTGGGACGTCCCCAAACTGATACCCGGCAGACGCGGGCCCGGCGGCCCTGCCTCTCAGCAGTAGGGCCCATTAGAACTGAACTCTTCTTCGTGGGGCATTTTATTTGCACACTCCAGTAGAGTGGACACCAAAGGGGTTTTCTAATGCTTCATGGGCTGCTAATTTCCTCTGTGACCTCTTTTGTTGGGGCCTGACCCCAACCAGAGGCTGCTCGCCACGGAAGCCAGCGCCTGACACAGACCCGGGGTGCGGGGTGACAATGAGGCCTCTATTGGCTTTAATCAGGCTCCGGGTGCATCTTAAGAACAGGGGGAATTTGTGTGGCGCTCCAAAGCCCTGGGTGGCACAATACGGGAGCCCCCAGAGTCCCTCACGGAGGCCGGGGGGCCGGCGGGGGTGGTCAGGCTGGGGCCCTTTGTCCCAGCGCCTCTCGAGAAGGCCAGGACGCCCTGAATGGCCGCCCGCGTGGCCTGGCCCCTTGGGTATCACAGGCCTCTGGGTATTTAGGGAGGTGGCCTCCCACCCGGCCCGGCAGCCTATTCTTCGCCCGCCTAATTAGGTTTTGTCTGTGCTCCCCCCTCCCCTGCAGACTGTGATTCCTACTGCAAGGCCTCCAAAGGGAAGTTGAAGATTAACATGAGAAAGTACTGCAAGAAGGACTACGGTGAGTGAGAGCCCCTTGTCTGGGGAGGGGGAGGGGAGGGCACCACGTGACCGGCGAGGGGCTGGGGTTGGGGCGCAGGTGGCCCTGCGTGGGTGTTGCTCACAGAGTCCCTGGGACCCGATGGGAGCCGAGTGGGATGGGTCCCATGGCCAGGAATGTCCCAGCTCTTCCCTCTTGGCGGCAGGTGGTGTGAGGGGTCGTAGGCGTGTGGGCAGGGTTCTCCCCCCTGGCCCTGCAGGGAGGCATCCTGGCCAGTGGGGCCTGACAGGCCTGGGATTCCCAGGCTTCACTCTGCCCCTGAGGGGCCGTGTGGCTGTAGACCAGTCACTTTACCTCTCTGGTCTTCGGTGCCCTCGTCCATACTCATGGCCATTCACCCTGAGGCTCTGTAGCTCGAAGAGAGGTCCTCTGGGCATTGGAGAAAGGGAGGGCGCTTCCATGGTGTGTTTAAAATGCCGATTCCAGAAGCCAGCTCCTTCCAAGGGTTGACTCCACAAGGTGGAGCTGGGTCGAGAATCTGCATTTAAAACGGCTCGCTGGTAACTGTGAAGTTTGAACACAGCCTCGGGATCCCTGAGGGCCTTCTTCAGCCGGGAGCCGGGGGGCTGCAGAGATTTCCTGTCACTGGAGGCCTCAGGCTCCCTTCCTGGGAAGAGGGTGTCCAGTCCGTCCCCCAGTCTCCCCGGGCGCCGTCCACGCTGGCACTGGGGGTGGGGACCCCTGCACCCCTTCTCTGAGTCCGCGTCGCCAGCCCTGCCCCGCGCGGTGAAGATCTGGCTTTGTGGTTTCTGGGCCCTGAGAGTGTCCGGCCCACTGGAGGCCTGGGCTGGCCAGACACCACGATACAGCTGCACTCCCCTCAGGATGGGGTCGGAGCGGCCGGTGGGTTTGGCGTGTCAATTCCGAAGCGGCCAGGCCGTGGGCATCCCGTCCCGGAGCCCTCTGGGTCTGCAGTGAATTCCTAAAAAGCCTCTTTTAAGTGCTTGCATCCCAAGGCGGTACAGAAACTTGGGAAACCAACCTTGATTTTGAAAACAAACGTCGAGCTGGTGTAAAGATAAAGGAAGTGTTGTCTCTGACCCAGGGTGACAGCAGCCCCCGGAGGCCCCAGGTGGCATTGGATTAGGCTTGTGTGGTCCATGCTCCTGGCCTGGGACCCTCAGCGTCTGCCAGGGACGGGAGGTGGGACTCGGGTGGGACAAGGGTGGGAGGACCCAAGGGTCGTGCGGTGTCCCAGGCTTAGGACTGGGGGCCCATCGAGGCTGTCCAGGCCCAGAGAGCCAGGGTGACAGGGGAGAGCCTTGGGCCTGTCACTCTGCCACCGCTGCTCCCTTCTCCCGCAGGGGTGGGGGGGTGGGGGGGTGGGGGGTGGGGAAGGAACAGGTGGGCCGCCTGGGGGGAGGGTGGTTTGAATTCGGTCTTGAAGCATCCTCTCTGTAGACGCTGGGGAAGGGGCCTGGGAGGAGGGGCGCCGCGCAGACTTTGTGTGAGGTGTTGACTGCAGCTCCCCCTACCCCCGTTCTGCTCTTCCCGTGAAGAAAGGGAAGGTAGGACCTTCGTTTACAGTTACCCAAATGGATCCGTCTGCCTCCTGGTTCCGTGGGACTCATTTTGCTCTCTCTGACTTGTTTTCCTCCGTTGAATTCTGCCTCCCCTACCCCTGAGGTTGTGGGGGACACTTTGGCCCCCTCTGAGCTCTCCTGTCTCCACCCACCCCCAGCAGCAGGCAGGTTCCTCTTTCTGCAGGAGGGGGCCTGGCCCCCCTCTTGTTATATTCCCAGAGGGGCCCCCCTGAGCCCTGCCCCCGCTATGGGCCCCCCAGGGAACAAGGGCGGTGGTGCAGGGGGCTCGGCCTCTGGCCTCCTCTTGTCCCCTGCTGCCTGACTCCATCCTGGATTATCTGAGGGAAGCTGGTGTCCTAGGTACGGTTCCTGGCCCAGCTGGCTGAGGTGAGTTGCCCAGCAGAGGCCCGGCCTCCCTGGCCGCCCCTCCCCCATCACGTTTATCCCCAGGGCCCCATGTGTCCCAAAACCAAGAGGGCTGAGAAGCAGCCCGGCATGCCCACCTTCCCAGACTTCATGGCGGCTTCACGCCACCTTCCCCCCCAGCTCCTGGCCCTGCGCTGCTACCAGCACACCGCCCAGGCGTCCATGTTTCTGCTGCGGGGTGAGATTTGAGGAGAGCAGGTGCAGGAGAGAAACGGGGTGCCCCCGCAGAGCGCCAACAGGGTCCGGAGCTGTTGTGCCATCAGCTTTAATGTCCTCATCGCTGACCCCCGGCCCATTGCCCCGAGGCCAGGACTGGCACTGCCCCCGCCCATCCCCCAGAGACTCTCGGAGGCGCGTTCTGGTCCCTAGCACCGTCCGTGATGCTCTCGGGGTTGCCTCAGAGTTGGGGAGCAGCCCACCCCAGCTCAGCAACTAGGCCTGCGTGTTCAGGCAGAAGACAGGACAAAGAGATGCCAGGAAGGGGATCACAGGGCCTTCCGGACAGGGCTTGGCAGACCCCAGCAGGGTGGGGGCAGGCAGGGAGAGGCTTGTGGAGGAAGGAGTGAGTGGCACCCACAGGGGCTGCTGGGGGCATCGGGGGCTCAGCCCGGCAGCAGCCGCAGGCCTTGCTCTGAGGCCGGAGGCCAGGTCTCCCACCGGGGTCCACGGACCTTGTGGAGAATCTTCCTCGCATCCTGCTGGGCCCCTGGATGAGGTGTGAGTGGAGGTGTGCCTTCCACGCCGAGCCGACCTGGGGTAGGTGAGCGAGGATGGCGAAGGGAGCCGGCGGGCCCAGGAAGGCCGGGAGGGAGGCTGCAGGGGCCGCATAATCCCTGCTCTCTGACTGACACCCCGGCAGGGAGCCAATTAGGAAACACATTTCCTTCACTTTACAGCCAGGGCACTTGGACGTTCTAGAAGCTGCTAATTAGAACTTAGTGGGGGAGGGGTAGTGAAGAGCAGGCCCCGGGCCCCTTTCCTCCTCTGAGGCCAGCTCAGGAGTCTTGATGTTGTACAGCGGGAGGACCTGGGTCTGGGTCTCCGCTGAGCCGGGCGGTGGCCAGTGGGTGGGAGGCCGTGGGGAACAGGGGGCAAGGAATCACCCGGCTGCCTTGGGGTCCGCTGGTCCTGCCCGTGTTCCTGGTGAGACAGGGCCCAGTAAGTGGGGGGAGGCCTCAGGGCTGAGCCGCCTTGTCTCTCTGCTCTGGGGAGACCCCGGGACAGGGAAGGGTAGCTGTTCCAGTCCCATCTGTAGGGAATGGGGCACTGGCCCCAGAATCCGGGGGCAGATTCCACACTTGCTATGTGACTTTGGACCAGGCTGGGCCTGTTTCCTGATCTGTCCCGTGGTGGTGAGATCAAGGGGACACGACGTCCTTCTAGACGTGGCAAGGATGGTGGCCTCACCGGGCCACCTCCAAGGGGCAGGGGTCCGTGGTGGTGCTGTCGTTGACAGCCCCCCTCTCCTGGGCCCACCTCAGTCCTCTGTTGCCCTCTAGGGGAATCCGGCTCACCTTGCAGATGCTGAGGAAGCGCCCGTGGGACGGCTCAGGGTGGGGCAGTTGCCCATGAAAGACGGCGTTTATTATTTCCTAGCGTGTTAGCATTTCCTGCCAACTTTCCAGGAAAACCTAGCCTAGAGGGGCCCTTCCTTGGCATAAATGCTCCCAGCAAGCGTGTGTAGGTGTGTGCGTGTGTGTGCGTGCATGCGTGAGCACATCCACGAAGCCCGCATCCCCTCGGCGGCGCCCACGCAGGCAGAGCGCATGCGTCCCTCCTGGAGTCGCTGGCTCCGCGGCGCATCTACCCAGAAGCCCGGGGCTCCAGAACCTCGGTGGGTGTGTACAGAGTCAGGCAAGGCACGCAGGTGACGCTGTCCCCGGGGCATTTACCGTAGGGATGTTGCACTCTTGGCTGAGGCCTGGCAATGACTTCAGGCTGAGACACCCCTTGGCTGGTGTGGGGAGTGGACTTTCTAACCCCTGGCCCGCATGGAAGAGGGGCCGGCCTGCCCCTGCCCCTCAGCCTCCCTCCCCCCGCTTCCTCTTCGCTGGTCCCTGTGCTCCTTGGGAGGCTCCACTGTCTGGTCCCCACTCACCTCCTGGTGTTGGCGCGACCTCCCCTCGGCTCCCGTGGCCACTCTGCGTGGGCACCGCACACCCGTCCCAGGAGGTCCTGCCCCCTCACACGGTGTCCCCACCTCAGCCAGTCCCTCCTCGGACACTCATTAGGCGCCTGCTGTGTGCCCCATCCCGTCCCGGGTGCCGGGCTTACAGAGGTGGAGGAGACACAGGCTCAGCCCTCCAGGAGTTTCCGGAATCAGAGGGGAGATGAGCACACAAATGACAGCATGGACGGGAGACGTGTGGCCAGGGTCCGGCCTGGGGGGTGGGACGAGAATGGGGCCTGGTTCCTCCTCCAGGGAGGGTGTAGAGGGAGGGCTTCCTGGAGGAGGGAGCGCAGGTAGCCAGTGCTCATGGGGCAAAGCAGGGCTCCCAGGCAGAGGGAGCAAAGTGTCTGAGCACAGAGGGAGGAGCAGGCTGGGGAAACAGGAGAAGAGGGAGTGTGGAGGTGCAGGGCTGGAGGCCGGGGAGGCTGGGCGAGACGCTGCTGTGGGCCTCGGCAGCTGGGCTCACGTCCGCATGCAGGAGCCACTCTGAGGCCACCGAGAGCCAGTCCCGCTCACGTTGGCACACGGGGGCTGCCACCCGTCTCTTCTTCCTCCCCGGGATGCAGAAGTGGGGCAGTGGGGGGAGGCGGGAGGAGACAGACAGCTCGCATTCTGAAAGGTGAGATCATCTCACTTTTGCCAGTTCTTGGAAAAAGGATTCGTTCCCAGAAATGTTTATTAGTCACCCCTTTTGTTGAAAGACATTTTGGCACCACCGGATGGAAAATCAGAACGCTTTTCATGAGAGGATTTGTCTCGAGCATTCCTGCTGCGATCCCTCAAGGATGATTTTGAGGATACAGCTCGAAGCGGAAGTTCTGTTGGCGTCCGTGGGGAGGAGCTGCGTTCACGAGGTTGTGCGTGCACGCGTGTGCCTTCTTGGGGGCCCCGGCAGAGGTGGGCCTGGGGACCTAAGCGGATCCCCGCCCCCGAGAGCCCTGTACCTTCTGGGGCAGTGGAAACCCCAGAGAAGAGGCCTTGCCAGGCCGGTGTCTGTCCCTGCCCTGCAGGCCCCGGGTGGGCACCTCACAGCCTTCATTCTCACCCTTAGCGAATCCTCAGAAACGCCTGTGAGGGAGGGCTTTTTATTCCTGCCGTTGGGATGCTGAGACTCAACGAGGTAAAGAACACGCCCCAGACCGGGGCCTCCGAGGCCTGAGGTCCTTGTGCTCCCAGCCTGCCCCCGTGCCAGGGCGCTGGGCCTTGAGCAGCAGAGCGGGTGCAGCCCCCCTTTGGGGGGCTCATAGACTGGTTCCCCCACGGGACCCTTGACGCCTGGCTCCTGAGAAGCTGCAAAGACATCTCTGTGGGGATGAGCAGGAGTGGTCACCGCGGTGTTGGGGTGAGCGTCGGGCAGGTGGGGCTGTCGGAGACGAGACGTTGGCCACAGTGGCGGGGTGGGCGTGGCCATTCAGCCACGGGCTCGGCCCATGCGGTGGAGGGAGGTCACGGGCGGGTCCGTGATGGAGGCTGGGGAGGCCGAGCCGGCAGTGGAGACGATGCTGGCGGCAGAGTGGCCGCAGATTCGCGTGGAGCAGGTGTAGGTGGTGGGTACGGCCCTTGTGGGCTCTCATCTGGCTGCTCAGGCCGGGATGAGGTGAGCGGGGGTGATGGGGAGAGCCTCACAACTCGGGCCTGGACAGGGACACGGGGCCTCTAGGCAAATGATGGCCTCTCCCTCTCTGGACACCCCCTGCCCTTCCTTTTCTCGACCTTGGGGTCAATAGCTATTCCTGGTCAGGATCAGTCCCTTCGAGTAGGGAACACGGGGCCGGTTATCAACCCCGTCCTGGGGGCCCGGCTCCCGTGTCTGCAGCGGGCCGTGACATCAGGGCCTGGGGGTGGGCAGATGGTAGAGGGGCACCCTGGGGGCTGTCCCCCTCAGGGCAGTTAGCAGGGGCCGGGAGGGGCCAGCTGCCCCCGCCCCTGCCCCAGCACTGTCCCCGGCTCCGGGGAGCGGGACGCAGCCCAGCCGGCAGCACGTGGCATGGCGTTTCAGGGGCTCACTGACCCTTCCCCGGGGGTCACCAGCCCCCTGGGGATCCTCCGATTTCCCCAGCCAGATGTGACCTCCCCCCTCAGAGTGCCAGCCCCATATGGAGGCCAGACGTGCAGCTGGGTCGGCATGAGTCAGCCTGAGGTCGCAGAATGCGGGTGACCACCAGGTTGGGCAGCGAGGGCCAGTGGGCCCCAGTGACAGCTCGACAGAGGCCCCTGAGCCCACAAGGCGCTGCACCCATCGGGACCTCCTGCCGCGTGACGGGGATGACGGGCCGCAGCCCTCCGCATCTCCACAGATGGGAGCCCAGAGCCTGGGCCTCCAACCTCTGTTGCCCCAGCAGCTGCAGGGTGCCAGCTCCAGAGGGACCTGCTGGGCCCGTCTGTCCTCCTCCCTGCAGCATCCTCTCCTCTGAACATCTGGTTTTAGAAAGGAGGTGTGGGTAGGGAAGGCTGTCTAATGGAAGGTGTCTTCTCTCATCTCACAGACTGGGACACCGAGGCTTGGAGTCGGGGGTGGGGGAAGGCGGGGATCTGTCCAAGGTGCCCAGGGACATGGGCCTCCTTCCCCTACAGACAGGCAACACTTGTCTTGTCCCCGTTCACCAGCCACCTGTCTCCAGGATCACAGAGCACTTCTCCCACTCACGTGGGGCTTGGATGGGCATCTTTCCCCAGTGGGATGACACCCTACTTCCCCGGGGTTAGAGCCTTTGGCACGAGGACTCCAGTACCGTCGTTATTCCTGGGGTCTTCCTACACCTGCCGCTTCACCTGCTTGTGTGAGGCTCAGGCTGACAGGAGGTGGGGATGCCCCGAGAGCTCCACCACCTCTGAGCAGCCTGGGCTACCTGCAGGGAGGCAGGCCTGGTCTAAGGTCAGAACAGCTTTTCAGAGGCTTGCGAAGGGTCACCCCCGGAGTGGGCGCCTCCGCCAGCAGGGCTCTGGTTAGGATGCTGCTTTGGCCCCTGTTTCCGGGCCTGAGGCCCCTTCTCTGGGTGTTCTTGGGGAAGCAGCTTCCATCCCTTGAGGGTGGTTTGACTCTTCGGAGCTGAGCGAGTGCCGTGTTCAGAGGGTGCAAGGGGACCAAAGTTGCTGCTGGACCCCTGCCCTCCATGACAGGGCTCCACGCACGGTGTCCTGGGTGCCAGCCCAGCGCGGGAGGAGGGGCTGCTCTGTGTAGAGGGTTTGCTGCCAACGGCTGTGGCAGAACCATTGCGCGGGGGCCCCGCTGAGGAGTGGGTACGAACTTGCAGCCAGAATGTGAGCCCTGGAGGCACGGGGTCTGGGCTGAGGCCACGGCAGGGAGGCTGACTCTCTTGCCTGCCCTCCTCCAGAGGCCGAACCCCACTGATGATGGGAACCGACCTGGGGGACTTCCCCAGCCCCACTGTCGCTGTGTGTGTGCGCGTGTGTACGTGGCATGGGAGGCAGATGTGGGTGGTGGGGCATCTCCTGAGGCGTGTGAGGCCCGTGGGGGAGGGCGGGGAGCCTCGGCCGTTCTCCAGGGTGGCACCGTGACAGCTGGGGCCGTGCCCATGATGGGTGTGGGCACATGCACTGGATCAGGAGTTGCCTGGGCCGTTTCGGTTGCTTCTGGCTGGGAGGGGGCACCCGGGGCGTTCTCCCTCGGGCTGATTGCAGGGGACACCAGCCTCCACGAGGAGGGCACCCCACTGGGGCAGGGCAGGGCCCAGCTCCACTCTCCTGCCTGAGCCTCTCACAAAGCCGGGCGGCCAGTCTCCTGAGCGCATCTCGCCTGGGGGCCGGGGGTGTTGGCAGGGTCAGACCAGGACCATCTCCTAGGGCAGAGGGCCAGTAGCCTCCCCGGAGCCCGGCTCTCTGATTCCCAGCTCTCCTGAGGGCCCCTCCTCCAGGGAGCCCCCGGCATCAGTCCCAGGCACCTCACCCCCTCCCCTCCCCAGAACAGAGCCCAAGCACTGGGACCCAGCAGGCGAAGCTGAGGCCGCCTCTGTGTTGCTGGTGGTCTTAGAGAGAGGGCCGTACCGTTGCTGCTTAGGCTGAGGAGGGAAAGGGGGAGCCTTCACCAGCCCCGAGCCGGGTGTCCGCGCTTTACTCAAGGTCTGAGGTGGGGCCTTGGTGGGCGGGGCAGCCCCGGGGTTCCTGAGGACTCCGACTGGCGGGGGGGTCTGACCACAGCACGCCTCCAACCCTCCACCGGGCAGGGCTGCCGTGCCCCCGCCACAGGTTAGCGTCCCTGCGAACGAGGCTTGGCCCCGCTCGGCCGTTTCTGACCTTCACAGGGGGCTGGGAAACATGTGGTCAGAGCTGCGCTTTATGAAAGCAGCTGCAACTCATGACACGCTTTCCGTGCCGGGAGATTTATGGGGCCGCGTGGTTTTAATGGTTTCTGTGGGGCTAGTGTCCTCCCCCACTTCGTCCTGGCTGCTGTCTCAGAGGCAGATGGGTGACAAGCCTTCCCTGGCTGCACGGGCCCAACAGGAAGGTACGGCTGACCACCCAAGCCTCCTTGGGAAGGGCAGCTGCTGGGAAGCCCCCGGGGACCCGCACCGAGCAGCCCATAAATCTGGGAGACCTCCAGGAGGCAGGAAGCCTCTGTGCAGAGGTGTCCCAAGCTTGAGGGGAGAGGAGACGGGCGCACCCCTCACGCTGTCCCCCCCCATCCCCCCAGGGTCTGAGCCACGGCCGCTGCCCCAGGCCCCGCCCAGCAGGTCATCCGTCTCGGGCTGCGCCCCGATGGATGTGCACTAACTGTGTACTCCTCGCTGACCTAGCAGCTGTGCTAGAACCTGGCTGGCCAGGAGCTCTGATGCCGGCGGGACGTCCCTGAGACCTGCAAGTGGGCGTGGGTATCAGTCAGCCCAGTGCCGCCGCCTGTCACAGACTGTCCAAGGTGGTGGCAACGCCAGGTCCTCGAAGGGCCCAGAGCTGACAGACTCTCGGTCTCCTGGGCCGGAGCTGGGGAGGGAGGGAGGATTTGAAAGAACAGGGGCTCTGGACTGAGGAGGGGGCTGCCATGGGGCCGCGTGGCCCCCTTTGGGCCCTGGAGCTCCCCACTTCTCAGCTTGCCTTTGCCGGCCTGGTACTTTGCCAGCGCTGGGACTCAGTGGAGGTTGAGGCACCCCGGGAAGGATGGCCAGAGGTCTGCGCCTATGGAAGGACACACGGGGGCCTCGGGCTGAGCCACGAATGGGGCTGAGAGGACACCCCGGGCTGGCTGAGGCCTCCGGCCTGCCTCCCAGCCCCCTGCCCCGTGGCCAGAACGAGCCCGGTGTTGGCACCGGCTGTTCTCGCTGGCCCTGGCCTCCGGGGCCTGGCCCTCTGTCCCCCCCCCCACTTGGAGTCACGGCTCGCCCTCGAGGGCCAGGCCTCTGCCTAGGGCTGGAGAGGTGTGTGCCCCTAGTAGCCAGGAGGCTGGCTGGAGGGCGAGCAGAGATCAGTCCTCACGGCCCTGCCCTGGGGGCCGAGGAAGGCTCCTGGTACAGGAGGCCTTCTTGTGAGCCCCGGACTTGCTGAGGGGGGCAGCTGCTCGGAGCTGCCTGCAGTCTCGCCAGAGCCCTGGGGCCTGCCGCAGGAAGGTTTTCCTACAGAAACTGGCAGCCCAGGGACCCCGAGGCCAGGAGACTAAGTGCAGCCTGGCCCCTGGGATCCAGGGGCTGACTCCTTGCTCTCCGGAGGCTGCGTGCGCCCCTTGCTTTCCTGTGGGTGCCCGCTCCATCCTGAGCCCTCACGTTTGGGTGAGCAGGGCTCAGAGGGAGGGCGGGCAGGCATGTATGGTGTGGACCCTGAGACGGGGATGTTTATCCCGAGTGTGGGGCCCCAGGCACCAGCAGGTGTGGGCAGCCTCCCCTCCCGGCCAGTCGGCCTCAGCCACTCCCTCGTCTGCGCTTCAGAGTCTGGCCCTGGTCGCTTTGTGCTGGGACCCTTCCTCTTCCTGTGGGGGGTCTCAGCACGCGTCTTATCGCCCGGTCTGGTATGGTCTGATCTCACCGTTTGTCTTTCTGAGGGTCGTCTCATCTGCCTCGTTTCTGAATGAGGGATGGGGGATCCTGCCTGTGAGGCCAGTTTAGGACAGCAGTGCAGGGATGGGGACTTAGGACTGAGGGTCGTTGGCCTGGAGTGAGCGTCGTGTGGGTGTAAGGGGCACACCCTCGGGGACCATGGGCCCACGGCCGCTGCACCAAGTGCCCCCCCCCAACCCCGGTTGGGCGGTGCCACAGGCCCCCAGGAGACCCCGGTCATTCCTGGCTCCCAGGCGGCAGGGCATCAGAGGTGGCAGCCGAGCCCTGCGTGCTCCCCGAGGGGGCCGAGTAGGTCTGCCTGAGGTCACAGTTTCAATGTGTATTTTCGGCCGTGTGCGCACTGTGGGGACTTGGCCTGCGCACTGTGTGTGCCGCTCATACTTGGTGGGCTGTGTAATATGCAGAGGCGTTGCCAAGGGCAGCGGAAATGTGGACTTTTTCCAGCATCATCACATGAATCTACCACCACCCGCCCCTGCCCCCGGCCCCGTGCCGTCCCAGCCGGCTGCCAGGGCGCTGCTGGGGTGGAAGGACGACAAGGACCAGTGCTTCGTCCCCATCGACCTGTGTCCACTGCTTCGGCCCCTGGCTGCTTGAGGACAGCAAGGTGTCCAGGGCCAGATGCCCCTCCGGGCTGCGTCCTCAGTGTTAGGTGGGTCCCCTTTGGGCTGGGGAAGCAGGGTGGCGGCTGCTCCAGATGCCCTGCCAGGGGGAAGAGGCGGGGGGAAATGCAGACCAGGCAGGCAAGGTGGGTCCTACAGGGAAGAGTCACGTTCTGACAGGGCTGGGGAGGGAGAAGGGCCCCTGGGGGCCAGCCCGGGGCCTGAGCTTGTCCAGAGAGCTCTCTGGCCTCACCAGCTCTGCCTTCCCACCTGGCCCTGAGGCCCAAGACCCTCTCCCAGTTTTGGAGTTTGGAAGTACTGGATCAAGGTGTCGTCAGGGTTGGTTTCCTCTGAGGCCTCTCTCCTGGGCTCGTAGGCGGCCGTCTTCTTGCTGTGTCTTCACGTGGTTGTCCCTCTGTGTGTGTCTGTCCTAATCTCTTCTTAGGAGGACTCCAGTCATACTGGATTAGGGCCCACCCTTTATAACTTCCTCTTAAAGTCGTTAAGAGGTAATTATCTCCAAATACTGCCACCTTCTGAGGCGCTGGGGGTTAGGACTTCAATGTATTAATTTTGCCGGGGGGCGGGGGGGAGATACACAGTTCAGCTCTTAACACCAACATACGATCAAAGCCACGCTCTCCCGGGGCCCAAGCCAGAGGTGCCTTCTGCAGCATCCTTGTTGGCCACCCCAGCCCACCCTGGTTGGGGGGACACTGTGGCTGGGCCGGGGGTCTGAGGTCCCGCACAGGCAAACAGCTGCATCCTGGGGGAGGCGCATTCTGTATTCAGCTCAGTCCCAGCTCAGTCCCAAGGAGAGGAAACCGGGGCTCTCGCGGATGCTGGGGACGGCTCCCCCTTTGCTTAGCTGAGGGGCACGCAGTTGCCACGGTGACCTCTATCTGCGCAGCCCAGCCACTTCTCCAGGCTGGAGGGCTCCCCACCCCCACCTCAGAGTTCACACTGAGTGTTGAGTCCCTTGGTGACAGAAACATGGAAACGGTTGCCATGGCAGCCATTCTTTGGAGCCCTCAGACTGGAGTGCAAAGTTGAGGATGCCCAGAAACAGCTGAAATGAAAATACGGGAAAATGCGCCACTTCCCTCGCCCCAGAAGGATGAGTCAGATGGCGTTCGGTGGAGGGCCCAGCCATCCCTGCCCCTTCCCATCACCCTGGGGCTAAGTGTGGGCACAGGAGGGGAACGGGGAGGGCCTGGGGAGACCTTGAGAGAGGCCAGCCAGGCCAAGCTGTGGGTGGGCCCAGTGCCCAGAGCGAAGCGGGCAGGTGATTACCTCATGGCATTCCCTGGGAACATGTCCTCGTGGCTGGAACATGTCCTCGTGGCTGGAGCGCACCTTGTCTTGGTCCCTTCACCTGTAATCTGGGGAGACGAGCTCCTTTCTCAGGCCGGCTCAGGTCCACGATCTTCAAGCCTGTCCAGGGGTATACAGGACGTGGTGGCAAGGGGAAGGCGCCATGTTCTGACCGTGGGGAGGGAGTCCAGGTTTCCCTCGGATGGGGGCTAGTACAGCAGAGACCTCTGCACTTACCCCTGGAATGGTTGTGTCTCTCTCCCACCACCACCACCAGGAGGTCCCCAGGTAGGCTCCATGGGGCTCTGGTGCCTTGAGATGCACCAGCCAAAGGGTCCTGCAGTCAGTTGCTTGGGAAGCCAACACACGCGTGTGTGCACACACTTTGTAGATTAAAGGCTCAGAAAAGTCCTGCACTAAGGCGACTTCCTTTGTTTAAGCCAGTATTTCACATATTTGAGCAAAATCCCCCCCCCCCAAAACAAAAAAGTATGTCCTCCTTTTACGAAGTATCTCTTAATATCCTGCAGAAAGAACACCTGTTAACGTTTACTAGAGCACTGATTCTCAAAGTGTGTTCCCTGGACCCGCAGCATCTGGGAATGTGTGAGGTGTGCGGTCCTGGGCCCCAGTCCACATCTACTGAATAGGAAATTGGGGTGAGGCCAGCCATGGGTTTGACGAGTCCTCCACGGGATTCTGATGCCTGCTCCAGCTTGAGAACCCCTTCTACTCAGGGAAGGAGGAGCAGAGAATTGAAAGGGAGGGGAAGGGCCTGAGAACGGGGAGAGGGGCAGGAGGCCAGGGAGACAAGGCAGTCTGGAAGGGATGGGAGGCGGGCAGGACAAGGATCCTGGACTCTGGAAGAGACGCTGCAGCCACCCTGAAGGGCTGTTCAGCGTGCGGTGCACCTGGGCACTGAGACCCCATTCTGGTTTTCTGAGATTGGATCAAGGGCAAGGCTGTATGTCTAGGGGTGTCATGAGGCTTGATGTTAAGTGACGGGGCCTTTGGAAATGCCCAGGGGGTACCATCTGAGGAGGTTCCCCCGAGCCTGTGCTGAGCGGCCAGTGTTGTGCTCATGGAGGGCACCTACCCCAGCAGCTGGATTCTGCCCAGAGTTCTGGGGATGTGGTCAGAACCTACAGCACCTTCCTGGACCCTAAAAGGGCTTGTCCCCAAAGACAGTGCTGGGTGGCACCTAAAACACAGGACATATGGCTTCCTGGAACAGCGGCCTTGGCCCCAGTATCAGCTTTGCCACCACACACGCATTTCCTAGCCGGGTACCCCGTGCAGTCACTTCCCCGCTCCGGGTCTTCTTTCCCTTCTCCATCACACAGGCCGCCCCATCCCTGGCCCTCCTGGACGCAGGAGCTCGGGGTCCAGGCGGCACCCGTGGCCCACCCTCTTGCCTGTGCTTCCTTGCAGCCGTCCAGATCCACATCCTGAAGGCGGACAAGGCAGGGGACTGGTGGAAGTTTACGGTGAACATCATTTCCGTGTACAAGCAGGGCACCAGCCGCATCCGCCGCGGTGACCAGAACCTGTGGATCCGCTCGCGGGACATCGCCTGCAAGTGCCCCAAAATCAAGCCCCTCAAGAAGTACCTACTGCTGGGCAACGCGGAGGACTCGCCCGACCAGAGCGGCATCGTGGCGGACAAGAGCAGCCTGGTGATCCAGTGGCGGGACACGTGGGCGCGGCGGCTGCGCAAGTTCCAGCAGCGCGAGAAGAAGGGCAAGTGCAAGAAGGCCTAGCGCGGGGTGGGGTGCAGCGGCGCGCCGGGCGGGCTGGGCGCCCCGCCACCGCGGCGGCGTGGACTTGGCCCGTGAGGGCTTTTCCAGCTGGGGGGAGGGTGGGGCGGGGCCGGCGCGGGGCCCTCGGCGGCCCCGCCCCACTCCTCGCGCGCCTGGGCCCCGGCGGATTGAGGACGAGATTTAGCTACCTCACGGGTTCCCTCCGGGGCAGAGAGGCGCTCTCCCCGGGGCCGGGAGGGGGGCCGGGGCAGGCGGGCGCAGGAGCGCGCAGGTGGCCCACGGCGAGGGGTAGAGAAGAGCACACGAGGAGAACTGTGAACCCCCAGGCCCACCGCCTGGCCAACCCCCCCATCCCCCTCCCCCCAGCACAGAAAAACCCACACCCTTCTTCGGGAATTCCCACAGGAGCCCTGCTTGTGACAACTGGGGCCCCCTGTGCAGGGCCCTGGGGGCATGCGGGGGGGGGGGGGCGACAGGAGCCTGTCCCAGCAGCCTTCCCCAGGCAGCCTGTGGTCTTCACCGCGCCGCCTCGGTCCCCCCCCTCCCCACCCCGGCTGGGAAGCCCCCGCCCAGCTGACGGGTGAGCCCAGGGCCACCCCTGAGAAGCCCGCGGGGGTGCCTGACGGAGGCGGCATCGCGAACGCGAAACCTCCCAGAGAGCCTCCTTTCTGGCGAGCTGGAAGCAGCCCCTTCATGACATTTTCCGGGGAAGGGGCACGGGCGGGGTTTACGGCAGTGACGCTATTCGTGGGATGACCTCAGCTCCCACAAGGCCCCGAGCAGTGTCCACAGCTGGGCAGGGCCTGCAGTAAGGCCGCTGCGCCCGGCGGGGGAGGGGGCTGGCAGGGGCAGGAACCGCTAGGGTGCTGGGTCCGAGGAAGCCGTGGCCAGTGCCTGCTGCGGCCCTCACTCCCGGCTCCCCTAGAGTAGGGACAGAGGCCGCTAAGCTGGGGAAGCCTGCTGGGGCCGCCTGCCGGGGCCGCCTACCTGGCTGTCCTGGTACCGCCCGGCAGCACCTCGCCCACTCCTTTCTGGTGGCCCCCGAAGATGGCCTCACACGGGGCCTGGGGGCGCCAGCGGCACTGGCCGGACACTGCAGTCGAGGCCCGGCTCCTCTGTCAGGAATTGGGTTTCATCTTCCCTGCTGGAGTCTGGCCGCTCAGAGGGGTCACACCAAGGATGAAGCTCGGGCCCCGTGGTCTGGCTTCCCTGCTTCGCCCCTGCCGTTTACCGCGCACCCGCCCTGTGCCAGGCACTTTAGCCTTGGGATCTCCTGTTATCTTCGTAGCAGCCCTGAGACACGGGTTCTCACCCCCAGTGTCCCCGTGCAGAGCCGGGCTGTCTGACCCTCCGCGGTTCCCTCGCAGGCCACAGGGGGTGCTTCTGGGTGAGTCAGCCCCGAGATGCTGGCCCTGGTGATGGCGTCAGGCCTGGAGCACAGAGATCAGGAAGTGGGGGCAGGGATGGGCACAGTTCCATCTTCAGAGGTGGCAGCTAGGGCCGTGGCTGATCCAAAGGTGGAGGGAGAAAGGCTGCCTGGGGTGTTTGGAGGGATTCCAGAGCTGCCCCCAGGGGCAGGGGGAAGACAGAACTGCGCAGGGAAGGGGTGTCTGCCTTGCCTGAGTGCAAGCCCAAGGCTGGGAGCGTAGGGACCGCTCCCCGCAGTTGGCCCTCCAACGCTACCCAGGGTTGTCCGAGTGCACTTAGCTAGCCCACAGGCCTGGAGAGGCCCTGCCCGCCCAGTTGTCCGGCATCGATTCATACTGGCCCGGCTTCTCTGCCCTCCGCCCAGAAGGGCCACGGCAGCCTCACCACCTCCCACCTGAGTGGGCCCGAGTCTCAGCCCCCATCACCAGGGGCCTGCACTGGTCGTCTCTGAGGCCCCTCAGGCGCTGGAGCCAGCGGCCTGCCAAGCAGCACTGCATCTTGCTTTAAATTCAACCAGCCTCACCCTCCTGCTCGGCACCCCGAGAGCAACGTAGCTTGGCCTCTAGGAAATGTTAGGGAATGCCAGGGTGACCAGATCAGCCAGCGTGGGGTGAGGACGCTGTTGGGGTATCAGTCCTCGCAGGCTGCCCTCCCCACTTCACGGATCCAGCCAGAGCCAGCCCACCGCTCCTCTGAATCCAGCCACCAATTTGGGTTGAGGACCCATCCTTGGGAAAGCACCCCTCTTCCTCCCCTCGCCCCCCCTCCCCGGGAGGAGATGGAAATAAGAATTGAGGTGCTCCGGCTTGTACAGTTAGGAAAGGATATAAAATGGAACTAGATTTTGAAGAGTGTATTAACCAGAGTTGTGATATTGTAGGTGTTTGAAGAAAAACATACCAGAATAGTCTTTTTAGAAAAAAAAAAATTTCCAAGTTGCCCACTTTGTTACCTGCTGGGTGGTCTGGAGCCCCTGACAGCAGGGTCCCTGCGTTTCTGACACACAGTAATGCTATTGGGGCAGAGGGAAGTGGGGCGGATGGGGGCCCGCCCCTGGACTCACCTGCAGGCTGGGGCTTCTGTCCTGAGCCAGCAGGGCAGGAGGCAGCGTCTTCAGGTTCTGGTCAGTGGGAGGCCGGGAGCTGCCCCAGGTGGCCCCTCGCGCCCGCCTGGCACTCTGCCTCCACAGTAGCTGCAGGAAATGGGCACAGACTGGCTTGGGCTTGCCCCAGGTTGGAATGAGACTGAAATCAAGGAGACCCTGAGGGATCGGGAGATGGTCCCTTTAAGAAGCTGAAAAATGTTAGGGTTTCAATGCTCAAAGGACGGCTGGAGAGTGGACAAACCAGACCCATGGATGGGGTTACTGGGCCACGGTTCATGGCCACAGCCAGGCCATACCTTAGGGCTATCGGAATGTGTGCTCGTGGGGCCTTGGCCCTGCCAGAACCAAGCCAGCCCCCCTCCCCAGGGCACCTCCCGTCCTCCCCCGACTCCCTCCTACGTTCGGAGTTCTGTTCACTCAGAATTGTACATGTTTAGTTGTGACCATGACATATTGTTTGGGTCGGTGTTCCTCTCCAATGCATACTAATATATTATGGTTATTATATATGAATATATTTAATGACATGGAGAAAGTTGTGGATTTTTTAAGTTTTTCTTTTTTTTTCTTTTTTTTTGGTTAGAGTTGTAATGGACCCAGATGGAACTTGTAACATGGGCCCCACATGATAGAACTAAATTCAGATATCAATTAAATAAACTCTTGTACACTGTTCTCCGCCTCCCAGTCTTTATTGGTGGCCTGAGCTACGGGGTGGTCGGCCTGTGGGGAGAGAGGATGGTGAGTCCTCAGGCCATTTAAGGAATATGGCTTCTGGTCTAAAAACTCCCCAGCACGACAGAGCCCTGGGTTTTTCACAAAGCCCGAGATGGTGCCCTAACAACCCACTAAAATAAAAAAATTCAAAAAAACAAAAACAGGAAAAGGGCAGCTTTGCTTGGAAGGTCCTAGGGGCGGGCTGGCTCCAAGTGCGATTTGGACAGTCTCTATTTCAGTCCCCAAGAGACCGTCCCTGGGATCCATCCTGGCCAGTCCCCAGGGCTCCGGGTCAGGGGGACTCCAGGGGTGGGGCAGAGTGCACCTCTGAACCTCCCCATCTGACTCAGAACCTGCAAGTAGAGTTTCTGCCTTGCACGTAACCAGTTTCTTCTGTTCACAACTAAGGGGAGACTCACCAGCAGAGACAACAGGGTTAGTGATGTTCAAGACTTTTCTCAAGCCATCGCTGAGGCTTCGTTCGGCGCAGGGATGGGGCCGGGGCTGGTGCCACGCAGCCACCAGGAGCTGAGCTCACTGGCTTTCTGGAGGCTATATTTAAACTTCCAAATGGTTGTGATTTCTCTATTAAATAAACAATTCAGTCATGAGGAACATGTTGCGTTACCATGCAGAGTGGAGCCGATCGTCACCAGGAAGCTATAATTTCTGCACCCAGCTGTTTCGAAGACAAGTCTCAGCCACGCAGATTCAACCCGCCCCCGGAAGGCACGGAAAGCCTGTCCCCGCTGCGTGGAGAGCAGGCTGAGACGCTGTTCGCTGCGGCGTAGGAAGGAACAGGGCTAGCCCGGCTCCTCGGGGGGGTCCGGCTCTAGGAACGGGAGGTATGCTCTCGGAACCAGGGGTCAAAGCCCAGGTGGGTAGACCCGGGGGCGGCAGCACCGGATGCTGGGTGGGCAGGGACAGGTTACAGGCCTCAGGTGGCTGGACAGGCCGAGGCGAAAGCGAGCCTTTTCTGCAGCCTCGGGCTCCCCTCAAAGCCAGTTCAGACCCAGCTGGACGATTTGCAGGATCTGCCAAAGCAGGAAATCAGCCAGCTTGCTGCCAAGTCCTGACCCAAGGTGGTTGGAAAAGTCCACTTTAGAGACCGGAATGCCGAGGTATGAGGAAACCGAGAGATTCCCATCAGGGACTCGGGGGCCAGCAGAGTCTAGTCAAAAATCCAGACCCCGCTGGAGGAGAGTTCCCCGGCGTCTGGCTGGCTCTCGGGGAGGCTCCCGCATTCGTAAATCCCTACCCTCTGGCCCGAGACAGCGCCTGGGGATGGGGGCTGCCGGCTCACGGCAGAGACGCCCCTAGGTTTCCGATTCTGTTGAACAGATAGCTCTGTCTATACTCTTTTGAGACTCAATAAAGACGTTTAAGAAAAACGCCAAGAAAAACTAGGCGTGGAAGGACGGACAGGGACTTCCCTGGTGGCGCAGTGGTTAAGAATCCGCCTGCCGGCACAGGCGACAGGGGTTCGAGCCCTGGTCCAGGAAGATCCCACATGCCGCAGAGCAACTAAGCCTGTGAGCTGCAAAGAGTAGCCCCGCTCGCCGCAACTAGAGAAAGCCCGTGCACAGCAACGAAGACCCAACGCACCCAAAGATAAAAATAAATCTATTTAAAAAAAGAAAAAAGGACGGACAGACCCAGTGTGAGAAATAAAGCAATGAGTTAATCCATCCAAATACTCTATCAGACTGGAGACTCAACAGGACAGCAAGTCACTTCTGGAAAGAGGCAAATGCTTTCTGTTACTGGCATGGAGGTGGGAGAACTCTGAAACCATAAGAAGCAATTAGAGGAAAGACGAGTCTTGGCCCACTTTTCAAAATAAAGGGGGGAAAACCGCACTTACCTTCAGCAGGGCTAGGCTAGAAAACCCAACTAGATAAAAGATGATCTTTCACTAATCCACACAAAGAACTCTCGGTATAAGCCCGGAACTGGAGAGGCAGGAGTACCGGCTACAGGCCGGCTGGTGGTCGTCAGAGCACTGGTCAGGAGAGAACCTGACAGTCCTTGGAGCAGAGGGACAGTCGGGAATCCTGCAGCAGCCCCGTGCGAGGAGGGTCCAGGGCCCTGCCGGGAGCACAGCGGAGTGTCCTGGGGCTAATGAAAACTAAGGTTTGGTTACAGTTATTAATTATAATGACATTGCAGTGGAACAAAAGTACCCGTGGTAACCAGCTATCTGGATTTCTTTATATAGTATCCAGACTTTAAATGCTTCTAATTAATCGTCAGTTAAACAGTACTTATGACGTTATTTTAATAAAGTTTACTTTCATCGAAAACGCACCCAAGGTGACGGGTCGTGCCTCTCTTCCCTACGCTTGGGGTACTACTAACTGCTCACACCGCCGATCCAGAGCCCTGCCGGCCGCCTGGGACCTTGGGCCTGACGCCATTGAAGGGGGAAACCAGGCCTGGCCAAACCCAGCTGGAAAATGCCACATGACCCCAGGGTGGGGGGCCCATCCCAGCCGCTCGGGATGCCTCGGCAATTTTGGGCTGCCCCTCAGTTCAGAGTGGGGTAGGTATCTCCCAAAATGGGGAGCCTCCCTGCCCGGCACCACCCCAGGCCTGGACGGCAGGTCCTCACGGTCTCACCCCACCAGCTTCTTACCCCCTCCCCTGCCTGCAGGTCCAGGTCACCCGGCTAGGAAGGGCTGGGCCATGCCTAGAGCCCACTTAGTCAAAAGAACAGAAGCCGCTGTGTGCGGACATCGGCTGAGCGTTTGGCTCGGAAAGGCCTTTCCGTGTGGCCGAGCCAGGCCGCCGTGGCTCTGGTTCAAAGACCCCCCACGAGTTGCCGGGGCTCCATGCTGAGCAAGGGGAGGTGAGAAAGTCAAACAGACCTTCAGTGCCTCCTCCCGTGAGCCCCAAAGTGGGGGGATCCAAGGAGACGCTGTTTATACAGATTTGGGGTTTGGCACAAGACTGAACGATGTGCTCTGCGGATGCCTGATCTTCCACTGGGGGATCCGTTGGCAACCGCCCTGCCCCCGCGGAAAGTGCCTCCCAGGGCGCCTTAGGGTGCGCAGGCGCCTGGCCCCCGTCCGGCCCGGCCCCTTCGGGAGCACAGCGTCTTGGTTCCCGACACAAGCCTGCCTCCGCGTTCTCTCCTGTGCTTCCCCGTCCCGACCCCCGACGGCGTGTCTCCTGCTCACGGCTGCCCCGCTCCTGCCCTCGTCCCTGGGCCACCGCCAGTCTGAACACGGCTCCCAGGGCCTCGCCTGCTCTGCACGTGCTGGCAGCCCTGGAGGTCAGTGGGCACCGGGTCGGAAGCAAACCCGCTGTCAGCTGAGGCCCTCGGGGTGCTCCGTGCTGCCGCGTGCCGGCTCACCCGACCCTCGCAGTCAGCCCCGGAGGCAGGAAGCTGTGTTCTCTCCACTTTCTAGAGGAGGAAACGGAGGCACGGAAGGGTATCTGGCTCGCGCTCGCACTGCTGGCGAGGGGCGTGGCTGTCAGCGGGCGGCACTGCCTAGTTCAGGCTCTCTGCCTCTGGGTGCCTCCCGGTCCTCTCGCTGAGCACATGAGGTGAGTCCAGCCAGGGGGCTGCGAGCAGAGGCGACGGCTTCCCTTCTGGGCAGAGCGTTCCCAGAGTCCCCTTTCTTCGGCCACAGCCCGCGTGGCTGTCCCAGCAGCCCGGGTCTGGGCCCCCAGCTGACTTGCGTGGACGGGCAGCAGGAGGGAGGCACCGACGCTGGGGATGGAGTGAGGTGGTTCGGATTTGGGTGACTGTGACTGCAGCGCCGTCCCAGCTGACCCGGAGCGGAGTCCAGGGCTAGACCACCTCCCAGAAGAGTGCCGCGTGTCACCGCCACACACGCACCAGGTGGCAGCGGGGCTGCCCAGGTGGCCTGGTAGTGACCTGGCCCCTCTAGCGGGGAACTACTGGGAATAGGGCCACCCAGCCTTTGCGGCGACTTACAACTGACCAAGCACAGAACCTCGACTCCCCTGACGGAGGCCTGGAGTCTGGAGCCAGGTCTTCGCTGTGCGCTGGAGTCTCCGGGTTGCCAGTCTGCAGCGCGGTCCTGCTGGTGCCTATCTCGGCTCCCCGGGGAGGGAGGATGCGGTGAGATGGGTCAGGTCATGCCTTCTGGAGAGCAGCCGCCCACAGTCTCTAGGAAATCCACGGGAGACCCCCCGGGAGCCCCCTCCCAGCTGCCCGATCTCTCCTCTTCCAGGGAAATCTTGTGCTTGGAAACTGCCCTAGTTTTTCATCACCAATTCTTTGCCCTGGAGCCACAGAGAGCAAAGCATGGCCCGCCGGCCCGGCCCGCCTTCCGCTTGGCCAGGAGGGAGGGCACGAAGCTTGGCCCTCTGCCCCTTCCAACCCGGACTCACCGCCGCTCCCGCGCGCCTGGCACCCTTCGCAGGCCTCGGCCACGCGTCTGCCCTTGCCGTCACGCACGTGCACACGTGTGCAACGCGTGCAGTGCACACTCGCACACACAAGGTTGTCAGGGCCAGTTTAGGAGCCAAATAAAGGTACTGTTCTCCTCCCTGCCTAATCAGTCACACCTTCCTCTGAACCCTAAACGGTACCTTCCTGCCTGATCAGATTCATCAGACTCGATTCCGGCTGCGTACGGGATGTTTCAGCCTGGGGAGATGGGTTTACTACACCGAGGAGGAAACCAGAACACGCTTCTAGATCTGAAGGGAGTTCCTAGAGTCGAGTCCCGAGCTATTCCACCAGTAGGGCTGGCGAGCCCTGGGGCGGGGGGGACTTGGGCAGTGAGGCGGGCGGCAGTTGCCCAGAGGCGCGTGCCTGCGTGTCTCTCCTTCCTCATGTCACTCCTTCCTCCCTCTTGGACACACGTGGCCTTGGCTGTTCACCGGTCTCCCACATGGGCACATGACTTCCCCGAGCAGACTAGACACTCGAGGTCACAAGCTGCCTAGGAATTCGGCATCGTCCCCCCGGGGTGCCCAGCACGCTGTGGGGTGGCCGGAATCCATCAGCAGCCACAGGGCAGTGACCACTGAGGGACCTTGGGCTAGCAGCCCAGTGACCAAGGCAGAACCCACAAGGGCCACACTGCCCAATACCCCGGCAGCTCTCTGGAGCTGCCACACGATCTGCCTTTGCTGAAGCAACGCACGTCAGGAGTTCAGAGCTTTGCGGGAATTTATTGAGAGAGGCTTTCAGGCACCAAGAGGATGCTGAACTTGACTCCATCACTGGCAGGTGTCCCGGCTGGTGGTCCCTTGACGGCCACTAGTCAGTAGGCCAGACTGCAACGACCACAATAGCCACGAGCAGCAACAGAATCACTGTTATCATCCCTGGAAAACAGAAGCATACAAGACCCCCTATAAGGACTCACACCAGACGGGCATCACCCATCCCGTGAGGTATCTTCCGAGAGACAGTGGATGCAGTTCTCCAGGGAGCCCCGGTGTGGGGGGCCTGTCAGCGGCCTCTGGTTTTGCAGGCTGGAGCCTGCGGGAGGGGCTCCAGGGACACCGGAGAGTCGCCATCTTGCCACCTCGAGAGTTGTGCCGGAAAAGTGCCCGCGTTCCTGACCTGCTGGGGCCTCCCCTTTTAGCCCCCCGCTCCAGCTTCTGTGCACAGCTCGGCCCCGTTTTCTGTTTGCATTGATGAGGCCTTGATAAAGCAAAGGGCTTGGTGTTTATGAAGAAATATTGATTCTAGAATCCATTTTCTCCCCTATCCACATGGCTTTAGCTTTCCTTCTTGAGCCCAAGATACTTGGCACCCCTCTGTAAAAAATTCTGACAGACTTTTTCTTTAAGTTTTTTTGTATTAACACTTTCTAGTTTTACTTCCTCAACTTCTTGGCTGGGGACCACAAAGAAGAGCATCGGCCCTCCCGGCCAGTCTGCTCCCTGTGTCCAGCTCTGCCCGCCAAGCCCGCCCCGTCTCCCCCAGCTGACGCGGCTGGACTCACCACGCCCATCCCTGCAACGCTGATGAAGAGGGAGGGCCCAGGAGGACTCGGCCCCTTCACCCGACGCGCTCACTGCCTTCCACGCCGACTTCCCTGGTGGGTGATGAGTGCCTCCTACACCCCGGAGGCCAGCACGGTGGTGGCGTATCAGACACAGGGCCCAGCCACGATGGCGCAAGCGCTCGCTAAATGAAGGCCCCGAGAGGGGAGTGAAGAGATGAGGTGAAGCACGTGAAAATGCTCTACAAGTAACAGGGGAGTCAGGGTCACGTGGCTGTTTGGCCACCAGGACTGCCCACCTCAGACTGAGGACCTGTTTCGGGAAAGCTCAGGGTCCCCAGGTTTAGCAGTTTATTCTCTTACACGAAGCCGTTAACACGTTATCGATCTTATTGGCTACCAGATAACCACTGGCCACGTCAGGCTTCTAGAGCTTAAGAGCCACATGTGGCCAATGGCTACCCTATCAGACAGACAACAGAGAACATCTCCATCTTCACAGAAAGTTCTGCTGGACAGAATGGACATAGCGTGTGGAGTTCTGATTATTTTATTTACTGCTGCATCGCCAGCTTTCTACAACAGTGCCTGGTGTGGAGACTTAATACACAATGGTTGAATGAATGAATGAATAGCCGCTCAAGGTGTTTTCGACACTCACGCCACACTCGGACAGCTCCCCACGTTGGGAATTCTGCTTCCCCTTCTTCTTGAGTCAGTTTTGTTAAATTATATTTTTCTGGGAAATTGCCCATTTTTTCTGAGTGTCCAAAAGTACTGGTATAAGATTGTTCATCATATTCTCCTATGATTTAAACACTATGCTGTATCTCAGTCCTTTTTACTTCTCACACCACCTGTTCGTGCATCCATTTTTTCCCTCTAGCCTTGCCACAAGCGTGCCTCTTTCTTAAAAATATTTATTTATTTTGGGCTACATTGGGTCTTCGTTGCTGCACGTGGGCCTTCTCTAGTTGCAGCGAGCGGGGGCTACTCTTCATCACAGCGCTCAGGCTTCTCATATGTGGTGGCTTCTCTTGTTGCGGACCACGGGCTGTAGGCGTGCAGGCTTCAGTAGTTGTGGCGCACGGGCTCCACGGCATGTGGGATCTTCCCGGACCAGGGCTCAAACCCACGTCCCCTGCATTGGCAGGCGGATTCTTAACCACTGCGGCACCAGGGAAGTCCCTTGTGGTCTGCTTTATGTAACCCATGAGCTAAGAGTGGTTTTTGTATTTTTACCGGGTTGTCAAAAAAGAAAAAGGAGATGTGTCACGCTGTCTGGGGTCTGCAAAACCTAACGCACTTACTGGCTGGCCTTTCACAGAATCTGCCGACCCTGTTCTATGTCACTGTGGCCACGGATGGTCTCACTTAGGTGCTGGTCTCTGGCTCTCCCTCCATTTCTTTCATCTGGGATTTCCTTTCTTCCTTGTAAATTCAGCCATCCGTTAACACTCTAGGGGGTGTTGTAATATTTCATCTAGCATTTCAAGATGCTTGTAGTAAGGCGGTGGGGGTGTGTGTGGCTGTCGAGTGAACATTCTCTCAGTCCACCTTCTTGCCAGAGTGGAAGAACACATCTTTTCGTGCCTCCATGTGTTTCTGCCTCCAGAAACACCTCCAGGCTGACCGAAGGCTCCACCTGGGCAGGAATCCCACTGCTTCTTGGCTGGGGGAAAGGTTCGTATTGCAATCTTTTTCCTTACAAAACAGTGAAAACGAGGGAAGCAGACAGACCGAGGTGAAGCGTCAGGGGCCACTGCTGGCCCTCCGGAGCCCAGGCTTATCCTAAAGCCAAGGGGGAGGACTGCGTTTCTGAGGAAAGGGGAGAAGACGGGCTGAGTGGTGGCTCAGGAAGAAGTCCTGCCGCCGACGCTCAGCCAGGATTGGGGCTGGGAGGGCGCGTGGGGCTGAGAGGCTGCCTGTGTGGCCCGGGTTCTGGACCAAGGCTGCGATGGCCCAAGGGGAGGCCCATATGAGTGGCCCTGAATTTTCAAATCAGGGCGATTATGAGAAAAGCAGGACAAAGAAATCAAGAGCGGTAACTGGCTGGGAAGGAGAAACCATACATCGGGTTTGAGTTTCTGCGCGTGGAGCCTGCGGTCCGATGGAAGCAGCCTCAGGCATCATAGTCACCACCATCTCCTGCTTGGGTCACTGCAAGGACTGACCAGCCGCTCCCTTTACCCAATCCTTTCCCCACAATTGAGCTGGAATGGAAATCAGATCAGGTTGCTTCCTGGCTCAAAACGGTCCAACGGCTTAGAATCCCCACTCCTCATGGCATTTGAAGGCCCTGCGTCATCTGCCCCCTGCGACCCGTGAAGCCACACGGTGTCCTGTGCTCGGGCCATCCTGACTTCGGTTCCTCCGACGTGCCCTGCACCCTCCTGCCTCCCGGCCTGGACCCGTGCTGTCTTTCCTGTCCCTCTCAGTCTAATCCCTGTTCATCCTCCAAAACTCAGCATCAGTTTCCCATCCTCCAGGAACTCCTTCGTGACCTGCAGTGGACCGTGTTCCTTCTGTCTCTGCAGTGACCCTTCTTCAACCACGATTTGGGTCCTCAGTCAGTTACTCTCTACATCCGCCACTGGCACGTGAGCGTCTATGGCAGGGACTGTGTTCACCACCACGTCCCCTGTGCCTGGGGCAGGGCCTGGCACACGAGAGAGGCACGAGACATTCTTTTTGCTCTAAACGAATAAATGCATTGAGTATCTGGAAGGAACATCAGGCACCAACGAGAAGGACACAGAAGGAGGTAAAGCAACGGGGAGAGCGGAGCTAGGAAAGTGCGTTGAGTCCAAGGGAAACTTCAAAAGATGGTCAATCCCAGTTACAAACCCCGCAGAGAACCCAGGGGGATGGGGAAAAGCTCCCGCACTTCGGAGACGGTTCACAGCGCAGCGTGGGCACAGTGTGGAGGCCCTATCGGAACCATCGTCAATACGGTGATTCCTCTTTCAGCCGCTGATTATCTACCACGGAAACCGTGAGTTCTACAAACGGTGCCACGGGAAAGGTACGACGGGGTCCACAAGACCTGTGAAAAATGAAACGCCCTTCACCTGCTGAAGTCTGGTGAAGTCTCGCCCTTCACCAGAGACTGTAACTTGATAATATGTGATAAACTTGGTTTCTTGTCCAAAGATGAAAAGTGGGACTTTGAGACCAACGACAAATAAGACTGACATTTCAAACCCTTTGGGAGCAAACAGGGGTCCTCTGGGTAGGAGGTTTCCAGCAGGTTTAAGTAAACCGGGGTGCGCCCAGGGTCAACTGAGAAGTTATTCTGAGGAGGCAGGTGACAGGGATAAGCCAAAGCCAGCTGCAGCCCTGTGGATCCTTCTGGGTCAGAGAGTAGAACTTGGGCTTTTCTGGAATGTGAACACAGCTCTAGCACCTTCCTTGAATGGAGTCTCTCCCCTCTGAAGGATGCTTCGGAAAGAGAAACCAAGGGTCTTTTCAAAGCCAGGGAGAGCTGAGCCACGGCGTGCGTGGACTGTTCAAAGCGGGCCAGGTTGCCTTGCTCGGGTCTCAGCAACAGGTAATTCTTGTCTGTTTTTTTATGAGGAAACTGAAGTTCTAGAAAACTAACTCTCTTACCTAATGCCCCACAGCTGGTGAGAGGAAGAGCTGGGACTGGAATCCAGGTGGGATGGAGCCCTCAGGCCAGGCTCTTACCCTTTCTTACCCCTGGGGCCTGTCTCGTGGGGGTGGGGGTGGGGATCCTGATTCCCGACACAGCATGGGGTTTATGGGGGGGAGGGGAGGCCCAGGTGTCTTTGGGCTGGAAAACTGAGATAAAGAGTTTCTTCTCTTTTTTTTTTTTCCCTTTTCCATTTCTTTGCTTCTTCCTTTGGGCAACTTTTTATAGTGGGAAAATTGAAACAAATACAAGAGTAGACGGGAGAGTCTAAGGAGCTGTGGTGAACTCTCACCACTCAGCTTTAACAGGGGTCGGTTCGTGGCCGATCTGGGTTCATCTATACCCTCACCCGCTCCCTGTCCCTGGTGTATATTTTGGAAGCAACTCCCACACGTTTCATCTACAGATACTTCAGTAAGTATCACCAAAAGGCATCATCAGAAAATCCACCACACCACCACCACGCAAAACACAGAGGGGTTGCTATTCCTTAAAGGCAGAGGCAGGGAAGAGCCCCCAACACTTCAGATATAGGAAGGTGGTTCCAGCTTAGAGAACGAGGGACACCAAGCCACCGATGGCCACTGGCCACGGGAAGAACAGGAAAAGCATTCCGTCATGTGTGACAGAGAGAACTTCTTTCTCTTGCCTCAGAGTAGGGCTTAAACTTCAGGGGGTCTAGTCTTCCATCCCCCGCCCCCGCCCCCGGCTAAGGAAATGTTGGACATTTCAGACCCAGGAAAGACAGTGGAGCTTCTGGGAACCTACCAACTTCTGAAACAATGAATGCTCTTTGCCCCCAAACCCAGCACACAAACACCGGGCGAGGCTGCGGACGCCGGCAGCCTTCCTGCACACATCACTCAGCTCTGCGCGGGGCCTGCTGGCACCTGGCAGGGCAGATTTTCCCTTCCAATCCCCAAGTGTCCCTTTCAGGGGCAGGCCTGGGATACCAGAGCTCCAAGAGTGGAAAAAACCGTCCGTTTCCTTTGGTCAGTTTACCAGATGAGTATTACTCAACCACTTATAATATCTACAAGTCCAGCTCACGGCAATTACCAAAAGACGAAAGAAAAACTCCTTTGCAGACGGGGGAAGGATGTGGAACACGGCCTCTCAGGGACAGTGTTGTGTTTGCTGAAGCTTGTCCATCGGGATTCATGGTCCGTATTTTTTCCAGTGAAACACTGGAAACCAGCAAATTACGGAGGCTGTGATGCCAACACCTCTGCCACAGCGGAGCGTGGGTAGCGGCTCCTAATGCTCACTGATGATGGGGGGGAGGAGGGGAGAGGAGTGAGGGAGGGGAGAGGGAGGGGAGGGAGGGGAGGGAGGGGATGGAGGGGAGAGGAGGGAGGATGGAGGGGAAGAGGAGTGGGGGAGGGGAGAGGGAGGGGAGGGAGGGGATGGAGGAGAGAGGAGGGGGGATGGAGGGGAGAGGAGGGAGGATGGAGGGGAAGAGGAGTGGGGGAGGGGAGAGGGAGGAGAGGAGGAGGGAGGGGAGGAAGGGAGAGGAGTGGGGGATGGAGGGGAGAGGAGTGGGGGGATAGAGGGGAGAGGAGTGGGGGAGGGAGGGAGGGGGAGGGGAGGGGAGAGGGAGGGGAGAGGAAGGGAGGGGAGAGGAAGGGAGGGAGGGGGAGGGGAGGGAGGGAGGGAGAGGAGTGGGGGATGGAGGGGAGAGGAGTGGGGGATAGAGGGGAGAGGAGTGGGGGAGGGAGGGAGGGAGGGGGAGGGGAGGGGAGGGGGAGGGAGGGGAGGGAGGGAGGGAGAGGAGTGGGGGATGGAGGGGCGAGGTGGCGGGAGGGAGGGGGATACAACGGCCAGTTTTATCGAAGCCTTTTTATCTGGTTTTTGCTCATCACAAGGAAAGCCATACTGGCTGCCAGCTGTGGTTGGTTGTTTGGAACCAAACTGTATATTCTCCTACTGTCTGCTTTGTTCTTCACACTGGAAGGATCAGGGCCCACAAACAGCTCTCATGCAGCCTCTAAGGACCCACAGAGGACATTTAGGAAAGACCCCTGGAGCTGTTTTTTCCCCCAGTTGTGCCCATCAGTAAGTGACATTTGCTTATGTATTAACCAGGGTTCTCACGGATCACACAGATCTTTTTGCAGCCGGCTCCTGAGTTGCGGGAGGGCATCGGAGAAGAAGAGACAAAACCGGAATATTGGCTTTCAAAAGTTCATGTAAATGTTCCCTTTAATCCCGTTACTAGGCAAATAAGCTGAGAAAAGAGTAGAGGCCGTGCAGAGACGGTGAACATATTGACATTCTGACTTTCAAACTGAAGGGCTGAAGAATGGCAGTTCCCCTTGCGCTCACCCCTCGGCCCACACCTGCCCACTCGGGAGCCGTGTTTGCGTCTCGTCGGCTGCGGGGCGCGGGCACGGGCCGCCTTCCTCCAGCCCACCTGGCGACTCGGCCGGGCTGGGGGCCTGCCTCTGGTCTCTCCCCGCTCGTGAATCTATTTCACACCACAGTTCCACATTTGAATTTTCCCCAAACTGTGCTTTCATCAAAATACTGTGCAGAAGTCATCTCTGATCTGCTGAATCTGGTTCTTTTCTTATTGGGCACTCAGCCCATCCCGCCAGGCTCTCCTTTCTCCGCTGGCGGGTAAACCTTCCTCTGCGGCTCCAGCGGGCTCCCCCATCTCCTCAACAGACCTTCCACCCATCCTCCTGCCGCCTCTGCTTGCACCCTCATCCCTTTCGCACCCCACCCCAGGGCGGAGTC
Source organism: Phocoena phocoena (assembly GCF_963924675.1). Classification (NCBI taxonomy): domain Eukaryota; kingdom Metazoa; phylum Chordata; class Mammalia; order Artiodactyla; family Phocoenidae; genus Phocoena; species Phocoena phocoena. The sequence goes on from NC_089237.1 coordinate 52,441,673, forward strand.
CACTTCCTCCACAGAGACCTCGCCTCCCTGGGGTCAGAGAGACGCTCACAGCCAGGCCACTGCTCTCCAATGACTGGCCTCCATCTTTCAATTCTTATCTTACTCATACACGCTTCTTTCCTTAGGTCACAGGATCTCCAAAAGCAGGCACCGTGCGGTCTGATGTGGCGGAAGGGGCACTGGTCTGGGGACTCGGGGAGACCTGACTTCAAACATGTCCACTTTCTAGCTATGAAATGTCGGGAAAGTTCCCTAACTCTGAGTTCGGTTCCACCATCTGTAGAACAAGCCTAAAAATATCAACTTCCTAAGCTTGCTGCGAGGATTCAATAAAATGAAGGATATAAAACTTCTAGATCATAACTGGCACTCCATAAATGGCGGCTGTGATGACAGTAATCTTGACTCCTTGTACAACCCACGGCCCCCGACCGGTGCCTCGCGTGCGTCAGATGAGCAAGCCGGCCCCCTGGCTTAACAACAGAAATAAAAAGCCATTCGTTCCAGAAGAGAAGGAAGAGGGGCAGAAACAGGGGAATGCCCGGGTGGCATTTAGTTGAGAACCAGCCCAGTTCTAGCCGAGGCCCGGGGGCGATGACGGGGGCATCCAGGAAAGGTGGGACGCGAGTATCTGGCAGCATCCGTGTCGGTTATTAGCCACAGGAAGGGCGGCTGTGCCGGGCGAAACACGGGCTGTGGGCACCAGGCGAGAGAAGCCACGGGAAAGTGAAACGTGAAAGGCCTTGGAGGAAGGGCAGGGCAAGGGTGTGCGCTGAGGACAGGGTTGCCAGCAGCAGAGGGAGACGGTGAAAGCATACCCAAAGGGGGACCTAGACGGTGTGCAGGGGGCCCAAGGGAGCTCCAGAGACGTGCCCGACATCGGGAAACATCCCGCCACGCGGGGGGATGGGCAGAGCGGGACTCGGGGGCCGGGGAGCCTGGGCACTCTAGCTGTGGTGGCACGAATGACAATGATGATGAAAGTGACAGCATGGCAAGAAGTACAAACGTCAGAGCTCCCGTTCTGCCACAGGGTACACGTGCTCAGATCCCAATATTCTTCTCACCGTCGGGCAGTAAGCTGGTAGAACGACAATTTCCCCCAGTCTCTGGGTGAGAAAGTCGGGGCTCGGGGCTGAATGAGAGCCCGCGAGGGCGGGAGGAGCCGCAGGACCGGCTGGGATGGAGCATCAGGGTGGGAGGAGGCAACCTGGGGGCCCTCGGAGGTCCTGCCACGCGAGGGGGAATGCCAGGGCTTGTGAGCCAGCCGTGACGGCACAGCCCCTCAGAGAAATACATCAGAGGGCCAAGAACATGCCTAGGATGCGCCTGTTTCGGTTCTGACTGAAAACAAAGAAAACTGGAATCGCACAGATCTTAACTTTCCCGCAGCTTTATGTCACGCCGACGGAATGTGTCTGTGACGGCGTTTGTGTCTCTGCCTTTCGACAAGGTCACAGCCTATGCACACGGCGCCGGGCACGGGGAGGACTTGCCGACCCCAGCCCGGCCCCTTGCTGACCCGTGCGAGCTGGCCGCTCGATGCCTCCGTGTTCCACGTCCACAGGGCCGACACACGTGTCCCCAGGCTGCGGGAGGGTTACGTGACGCTCCCCGGCCAAGGGCCTGGCACACACGGGTGCCGACACTGCCTCCATTCTGGAAAGTGCCACCTTCCTGAGGGTGAGAGCTGGGGTCTTCTCCGAAATGCGTTTTTGGAGGGATGAGCCTGGTGCCCCTGAGCGTGCCTGGGCTGGATTTGTGCTGAGGTGATGTGGGAAGGGAAGAGGCACCCTCCTGGCGCTGGCATCTCACCCCCGTCCTCTGAGGGCCCAGGCCCCGTGGGGAGCGCTCATCCCCCCCAGGCCCCGGATGGGCACCCCATTTCAATGCGGACAGGAGGTCCTGCTTTGTGTAAATAGAAAAACTCTGAAGAGTAGGAAGCTGACTGGGGAGAGGAGAGCGGTGCAGAGACACATCTGGGGGCCAGAGGCAGCGCGGTTCTCAGCAGGAAGCAGGGAGGGTGACCCGAGAGGAGGTGTGGGGAGGAGGGAAAAAGGACTTGCCTAGAAACAGGAAATTAAAAAGAATTAGGACTGCAAGAGACAGGGCAGAGGAGCCGGATGGAGGCCTAGTGAAAGGCGGGCTCACGGGGTCTGGGCTCCAGGAATGAGGGCCTTGCTGGGCGTCAGGTGGCCCTGTCATAGCCATGGGAGTGGTGAGGCTGACACCCGGCTCATGGACACCCAGCGTGAGGACCTGAGAGCTCATCTCCCTGGCCCGGGGCAAATCAGTTCCCAACGGAGGGGTCAGACTTGCTGGTCAAGTGCCCTGGCCGAGGGCACTGCCCAAGCGAGTTAGATTTACCCACACCAGAACCAAACTCAACACGACCTACTGAGTCCTCATTGCGGGTCAGGTCCGACAGGGCAAAGATACACGTCATCTCTTTACGGGTCTCCCGGTCTCATGAGAAAGGCAGAAAGTCGACCCACCCCTGCCTCCCCAAAACAAAACTAAACCCCCCGCAGAAGACACCGTTCCCTGGAGGGGCTGTGTAAAAACTCAGCCGTTACTGTTGCTTCCTGCACAGAAAGTGCTGACTAGTTTCTAGGTCCCATCTTTGTTCTTAAAGTGTTACTCATTTCCCGTGCCTGAAATAAGTTCAGCCCGGCGATCGCCATAATTCAACAGGATTCAACTGTAAGCACGTAATCCTTCGTATCAGCAGATGACGAGCTGTCGAGTCAATCATTTAATGCCAGTTCTCCGGCGCACCGACATCCGCGAAGCAACACCCTCTCAACGTGCTGCACTGGTACCCCTGGGAACGTGAACCCGGCTAGAGTCTGGCAGAAATTCAAGTGTCTCTGAAAACACGGTCAGGAGCTCGGTCATGGGTACCTTGTTTTGACAATTCCCTCTCGATGAAGTATCAGAAGATTTCTGGATGGCTCCAGTCAGGCTATGGATTCACCATTGCAAACCCCTTCGTTTGGGCCCTACGGACTGGGAAGCATCACCTGGCATCAATTAGGGACAACGGGCAAGGTGACAGGAAGGCGCTGCTGCTGAAGTCCTAACTCAGGTAGAGAAACGCAGGGAGGGGCGGCGATCAGGAGGACGCTTTCTCAATACATCAAATGCTTACCCATCTGTTGTGTTTTGTTTAAAGCAAATCATTTGGCCAAGATGCAAAGGCTACTCGGTGGTAGATCTGAACTGAGTGTCTGCGTCTCAAACCTCAAAGGAACATATTATTGGCAGGGGAGGAAGCAGTGGCCATGTCTGTTCAACTTGCTCCTACAGACACAGCTGGTGGGTCTAGCGGTGGAGCCAGTGAAGCGAACCAGGCTTTCTCCTCCAGGAATTTTGTGACTTTGGACTGACAGAGTTGGGGTTCAGCCACAGTCAAGGGGACGCTCCGGAGGGGTGCTCTACCAACTCCGGCTGGAAGGTCCCAGGCCTGCCCATCTTCCGACCCTTCCTGAGACTTGGTTGGCCCCATCATCCCTTAGATTCTTGCAAGTAACCCAACGTCGTTCAAATAAATTACATGTTCTTTAACCTAAACGAGCCAGAGTCATTCCCTCTTACTTGCAACCAAGATCCTTCAGTAGAGACACCATCAGCAAGAACAGCTATTCGTCTCTAATTATTTGTAAAAGTATCAGAGTCACACGAGAACAATTTCGCCTTACTGGCTGAGCGCTGAAAGGACGGTGCAAAGGCATAGCTCCTGGGAGCCTACCGTCTTGTGCTGCATCTAGCACCTTACTCTGAATGGGCCGAGGTCCCACTTGAAACAGCTGTCACCATTAAGAGGCCAAACTCTTCTCATTCACAGTCACATATCCTATCACCTTGCAAGTATCCTCTGATTCGCTAGAGATGTCCCGAGGAATCAAAGTGAAGAAAAGCTGCCCTCAAGTTCTCGGGCAAGAGGTATTTAGAGCAAAGGTCAGGGCAGGAGAGGCCCCGCTGTAAACAAGGCTAACAGGGACACCGTGGATGGGGTGAACTAGGTGTTCAGAGCCTCCCCCTTAGGGACCCCTCCTCCCCAGACACACTGTACGGCCCATGGGCCGTCTGGATCCAGCAGGTCCCAGGCGAGCACACATTGTTCCTGCCACCACAGTCCTAACAAGAGCCACCCGTGCCACCATTACTGCTGCTGGGCACGTGTATCCTTTATACACATTACACATGGAGCCGGCTCCATCAATGTTTAATCCGCAAATGAAACAGACGGTCCCTACTCCCAATTTGGTGAGGAAAGCAGAAACAATGCCGATGCCCTCTGGGTTCTCTCTCTCTCGGCTTCTGATTTATTTAACAAACATTGATAGAACATGTGCAGGGTACCAGGCACTGGGGATACAGCAATGAACAAGACAGACAGACATTCCTGCCTTCACTGAGTTGCTATTTGTGAGAGTGAGTGTGTGTGTGTGAGTGTGTGTGTGAGTGTGTCGGGGGCGCAGCAGGTGAAGACAGACAAAACCCCAAAGCTAGAAGGGGTTAAGTGCTAGAAAGAGGAACACAGCCCATCTCTTCCTATCCTACAGGCTAAGGGGGGGCTCAAAGGCATACTCTCCTCTCCCTCAGCTTCCAGGAGCACGTGGGGGAGGGGGTACTAACACTTTCCAGAAACCGGCCATCCACGGTGGGATCTGGAAACATACTGCAGGTGAGACTAAGGTGCCTTCCTACATGGTGTCAGGATACTGCCATCCTTGAATGTTAATATGTAAGCGTAGAAATAACACATGACGAGAGTTTGCTGGAATGAAGGGTGATGTAATGACAAGTGGAAACAGAAAGGGGACTTATTGTGGAGTGTAGAAAAGGCGAGCTGGAGAGGAAGGACTTGCCAGGGCAGGGGGACCCCGGCCAGTGTGCTCTGTCACTGCTTGGTCTGTGGGGAAGTGTGGCCCGGGTGACGAGGCAGCGCACTGCTGCTTGGGTGGCCACGCGTCCTCGGGGGGCCGGTTTTGACAATTCCATGCCCCAGTGGAAAGTGTGCTTCTTAAACAGAGGGCTGTTGCCTTGACCAGGGGCCCTCTCACTTTACAGAGCACTGGCCACCAGCTGGGGGCTGAAGTCGAGAGGAAGCCAGGGGGTGGTGGTAGGAATCGGATGACAGAGTAGACACAAGATGTCACCCGAAGTTTGGGAGGAGCCGGTTCAATCCATTTTGGCTGACGTGGGGATGGCTAGCACTGTTCCTGGGGCTCTGGGTGGAGAGTCACTCTGTGTCTTGGAGGCCGTATCGGCCCCCTGCCTAGTCTCAGCATTCCTTTGGCCCCCAAGGTGACAGGGACTATATATAACCAAGAGCCACGGTGGGGAGGGCAGAAGGAAGGTGACTGCTAAGAGCTGTGGCAGAAAAGAAAAATAAGGGCTGAGGAGAGCAGCCAGACGTGGTCCTTTAGCTTGAAGAGCCGAGTCTTTTACCAGAGAACCAGAACATATGTCCTGGTTCCTCAGTTTGGCTGTGAAGCCTGTCCCCAACATCGAGGCAGAAAAACGAGCCCTACTGTGATCTGACGGTCACCCCTGCTTTCAAGTGATCACCGTTAAGTGATCGTAAGCTCTCTGTTCCACTACCCCCCAGCACCGCGCGTGTCACTTCCCAGTGGTGCGGCAAAGGGATGGAAGACGCGCGTGTACACGCGTGTGCGTGAACACACGCTTCCCCTCCTTGGGAGGCCGCAGAATGTAACAGCCAGAGCTGCACGTGGGCTGAGACACCAGATGGCTTGCGTTCAAATCGCAGCTCTGTCACTTGGGGAAGGAACCCAATCCTCTGAGCCTGGAATCAGGAGAAGGCTAACCCTGAGCTCCCCGAGTTGTCATGGAGACGCAACAAGGTAAAAACGTTTAGTGCCGAGCACGCGACCTGGCCCACTGCATGTTCTCAATTGACGCTGGCTGCTGTTGTCACCTACTGGAGACTGGCTTCGCTACAAACGTGGCACTCACGGTCCTCAACCTTCGGGCAGAAGGCACCCTGGCCTGCCCCGTCTGTGACCCCCAAAGCCTCCAGTGCTGTCCACACCCCCCCCACCAATGCACGTCACCAACACGCAGGAGAAAGGGGCCTCCAAGGGGTATGCGGCCAGCCACCCGCCCTCAGGCATGACCACTCAGGGAGGCCCACATACGGCTCCCACACTGTTCTTGAAAATCTTCTCTACGTCACTCTTCAGGGAATCTACCAGGAAAACAGATTTTGAAATTTACGCTCATGCAAAATTCTCCAACAGCATGCATGCCTATATGCGCAAACATAAAAATACACTTATTAACCAATAATAGATTAAGAGCTCTTCAATAAAATGTAAGTCATATTTGCTCTATCAGAAGGGATGTGCGTCTTCCACCCAGAGTGCCCCAATGGCCTCCTCTTTCAGCTTTGGGACGTGAATTCAGTGAATTATCGCTGCAGTGAGATGCTTGGCTGCAGGGATGGAATGGAAACTATCCAGCACCCTGGTCAGCTGCTAGCTTCTCGTTAGTAGAAGGAGAGTTGTGAGCCCACGGGCATCGCCAAGATGGGTGGGGTAAGGACCACAAAGACTTGGAAGCCACTCTGCACTGGGTCATGGAAAAGGGCCCCTTCCCCAAAGCAGCAGCGGGCTTGCAGTTCAATGTAGGAAATACCCAGGACCGGTCAGGATGCAGAGCTCACACATCCAAGGCACAGTCTCACCATAGGACTCTTCACTCTGTGGAGTGAAGGTACCCTTCCCGCCATCTTGGGGACCCCGGCAAAGATGCCCCCTCCGCCCAGGACTGTTCTCTAACATTCTTCACGACCAAGACATCCTTCTAAGGACAGCGTATCATCTGAGGATCCATAAAACTTGACCTTCACAGATGGAAGGCGCCATCTCAGTAGTGCCAACTGTCAGCGAGGCAGGAAACCATGGGTTCCTACGTGAACACATGGGGTGGTCACTGGTGCCCTCCAAGCCCCTATGCCGCTCTGACAGGTGCCCAGGGTCAATGAGGTCACCAATGAGCCGACTGAAAAACAAAAAACAAAAACGGGCGGGACTTCCCTGGTGGCGCAGTAGTTAAGAATCCGCCTGCCAAAGCAGCGGACATGGGTTCGAGCCCTGGTCCGGGAAGATCCCACATGCCGCAGAGCAACTAAGCCCGTGCGCCACAACCACTGAGCCTGCGCTCTAGAGCCCGCGAGCCACAACTACTAAGACTACTTGTAGTTGTTGCAACTACTGCCCGTGCTCCGCAACAAGAGAAGCCACCGCAGTGAGAAGCCTGTGCACCGCAGCGAAGAGTAGCCCCCGCTCGCCGCAACTAGAGAAAGCCCACACGCAGCAACACAGCCCAATGCAGCCAAAAATAAAGAAAAGATCCTACTTCTCAAAAAACAAACAAATGGGCAAGATTCCCAGCCATACGTTCTAGAATACGGTCCGCCTAAAAATTGTTGAGCAAGGATTCTACTGGCAAAAAGAATGAACAGAAGTATCTGAGGCCCAAGGATTCAGGGCGGTAGAGCCCAAAGATTAGGAACCAGCTCATCTGAAGGACCGGCCTGCAGGGGTGGCCTACGACATGTGGCCCAAGGCCCTTTCAAGGATAAGGCAGCCCAGGAGCCCGGGAATCCAGGTAGAAGTCCTTGCCTTCTTTCTTCCTCTGAAGGTGGTCAGTGTGTAAGGGGCTTAGAGAGACCACAAAACTGCAGTCCACAGAAAGGCACCCTGATGGCCACGGAGTGTCATGAGTGTGTTCAGGCCAGCGCCGGGTGTTTGCCTCTCACACACTGTCCACAAACACACAGGGTGTCTGCCTCTCACACACTGTCCACAAACACACAGGGTGTCTGCCTTTCAGTTGTGTGTGGTGAGCACAGATGATAAAAGGTGTTTGAGGACAATACTGAAATGATGTCATCAACTTCTCCTTCTCCACTCTTCTGAAAAAAAGTAGAAGAGGCCATTCAAAATGTCGGATTTGGCTTTGAAATGTTCGTTGGCTTGCGTGCAACATGGCCTGTCAGATACTTCAGAAATCATTTCAAAGCAAAATAAAAAAGCGGAATTCTGACACATTCCCAAAGAAACGATCCAGTTTTCCCACCCTGGCCTCTCACTCAACATGCCGCCCTCTCTCACACCTCCGCGCCTTGGCAGGGACTGTTCGCGTCGCTTCGGAGCCCTCCGCCGCCTTCCACGCCGCCGGCACCTCGACACCGGTGCTGGGCCTCAGCTCAAAACCATCCCCTCCCCCAGGGACACCACCTCTCCCATGCCCAAGGCGGTCTGTGGACCGGCTTTTCCTGGGTGGCTCCTGCATACTGAACACGTGCCTTAGAGAAACTGACTTAATACCTGGGGAAATTAACAACTGATTGGGTTCAGGGTTTACCTCCTGGATGGTCTGAAATGCTTTGAGAGGACAGATCCCGTGTTTCCATGTCTGTGTCACCAGCATGCTATCCATGGATGCCCAGGACAGATGTCATTTAATACGTGCTCGACACGTACGTATTTTTTGTTCTGGTTGACTGGATAGCACCTCACTGTTTAGATTCAAATACTGCTTGGTATTTTAAGCGTCAGTAGTAAGGATTTCAAATGCATTTTTACTTGGTGGTAGCTAACGTGGACATTTTAGCAGCTACAACAGTACTTGGCATATAGTAAGTGATCAACGTGTGCTGAAAAGAAATGAGCGAACGAATGCATGAACGAGTATAAACTCAATAAAACAGGCTATTGTAAAATATTGGTTCTAAAGAACGCCAAGGGGGTACAAGTAAGTACACGTGGTACTGCCAAACTCAAAATCAATATACTGCCCATTAGTGGTCAGTGATCTGAATATAAACTTCTAGGAGAGAATAGATCCTATGCTTATCTCTCAAATAAATGAATAGAGGTACATTTTGGTGAAATGTTGGGATTTTACCAGATGCTCATGGGTTTCTTTCAACACAGATGATTTAGACTCAATTTTCAACCAAGTGGACCCTCTTTGTTTCACACCGAACAGCCCCAGTCCACATTTCCTTCATTCCCTGGAACTTTTATTCAGCTGCCATTTGTAGATATTCCTGAGAGAGTTATTACCAAAAACTACCTAACGCTGGAAATGCTACGTTTATGTTTAGAGCAGTGCCACTCGTGGCGTGATCTCAGGAGCACCACCGAGAGCTGGTTAGAAAGGCAATTTCAGGGGCCCCACCTTGCACCTACTGGGTCTGGGTCTCTGGTGGCGGGGGGCGGGGCGGGAAGCTGGATGTGAACAAGCCCTGCACGTGATTCTTCCGGCGCTCACATTTGAGAACCACTGGCTTAGATCAGGATTAAAAGCTCGCTGGCTGGCAGTTCTCCACACCACAAAATCAAGTGTCATCTGTTAACAGCACAGGAAGAGCCGTGGCTTTCTCTGGGTACCACAAAGATGATGGGTCGGGGTGCCCAGCTGACGACACACAGCCTCGTGGAGAAGGGGCGTAGCCTGGGATGTATTTGACACACCAGTCCCACTTGCCCCCAGTCCCACACCAATGTTACTCGGCCTCCTTTCCTCTTGACAGAGAGCGCCACGTTCCGAGATCTGTGGGACCACACCTGGAGTGGCCCAAAGACGGCCTTGCTCAGAATAGAGAACAACTCAAAGCACCATCCCACTGGTTTGCCAGACTTTTCTATCTAGAATCAGGTTGACCCAGATGGCGTTAACTGCTAAGGAGCTTCGACCCTCCTTCTTCTTCACAGAAGCCTGAGGAAAGGCCCCAGAGAGGAAGAAGAGCCTGGTGTGATTTCAGCTTCACACGTGATCACTGGATGCCCATGGGCCGACGTGACATTGATTTCCCGGGTGCGGGTGGGGTCCTGACCTCGGATAACATTTGTATTTCTAGTGGACCCGAAGGACAGAGATTCAAGATGCTAAAGCACTGGATGCTGAATCAAAGGAGGCACTTCCTCAGGCACACAGAGCTGCCCCATCCTGGAGGGCGCCCCAAAGCCAGGATGCTGGGGAGCTACTTATAAAGCGTGGCGGCTGCTCTGTTAGCAGCCCCCTGCGAGAACCGTGGGTGAGGAAATGGGGGGGGGGGATGTCTAATGATTAGTTCCTTATGGTCCTGGCATTCTTGAGGAATATTCTTTACACCCGCTGGAACAGTTCTGCATTCTTGATTGCCGGGTTGCAATATACGAGCCTTCCCTTCAGAGCGCTGTCTTTTGTGGACACACCAACACGGCCTCAGAACAAGATTTGCCTTCCCCCCCCCCTCACGCCCCTCCTTCCCCACGGCCACGCTCTCCACGCCATCCCCTGTGCTCTAAGAATGCAATAAACATTTCAGCACGATCTTTTCAATCCACATTATTTATAATATTCTGACCATCCATTGAGCCTGGCTAGAAGGCGACGTAATAAATCAAACTTAACAACAACAGAAAAAGGGAGGGGGAAAAAAATCACCCTTTGGCTAGGCTAAGGCCTGAGACATTTCATTCCCCGAAGGGTTTAGTTATGTTAGGAAAAGTGAGATGGGGATGAGACTCCAGGTTTGGAATGACATGGAGACTCGAATCTATAGGCATAATCATAACTGTGCAGAAATCTCAAACAAACTTACCTCTCGGGGCATCACGTGGATAAACGAGACACGTGGGAAGCACTCTGAGCGCCTTGAATAAAGGCAGCTGGAGCCCAGTTACCCTTTCTGGGTCCAAAAGGTCATCTTCTTGGAACGGAGAGGCTAGCAGCGCCCCTTCTCTCCTGAGCTCCAGTCCCCGCCAATCAGCGTCCCCTCTACAGGTTCAAGGGCGGGGTGGGGCTTGACGCGGGGCTGGGGACGGGGCCCGGGCAGGCAGTGAGATTAAGGCAGCCGGGCCACTGGGTCCGGCTCCGGTGGCCACCCTCAGTGTGACCCTTCCTCCCGCCAGTGAGGACCGCACCAGGCCACACACAGCCAGAGGTCTCTCTAAGGACGACGCTGCTCCCGCCTCTGGGGGTGGAGTGGCGGGACTTGTCCCGAGGCCACACAGCGTGACGCTAGGCAGGTTTACACAGTCTGACTTTCTCCTCGCAGAGACAGACTTTGGCTCAAGAGCTCGCTGATGATTTCAAGTTTTATCTAAACAAATGCGGAGGCCGCCAGAGGCTCTTGGCTAGTTGCGTAATTGGCCTGAGGCCTTTCTGCTTTGACGGGGGCCCCCCGTTCAGCTCACGATGGAAACCTCAGCGGCTCAGCCGCGGAGCCACTGGGGGTTCACGTGGCTGGACCTCCAGGCGGCCTGTGTGCCGTCTGGCAGCCTCTGCCATCTGCTCCAAGTGGTCCCTTTGGACAGTTTTCTGGATATGAGATGCTGTTCTTCTGTTCTTGCTGAATTCGGGTACCGAACGTAAGACTAGACTAAATGAACCACAACCCACACGTTCGTCATCACGGCCTCACGCTGGCTCTGGGGAAACGACCGTGAGTGGCTGCTCGTGAGACTTTTGCACGAGAAAGTCGGGCAAGAGAGTAACTTTTCTCATTAATATTGTCAAACTTGCCAACTGATCTCACTTTGCCACTCTACCATTTTGCATCTCAACCTAACTGGGTTTTGTTATAGGACAGAAATGCCTTCCTGTTAGACGTGTCACACCTGCTCGCTGGACCGAATGACGTTAAGGTCTCGACCAACGTGTTAGAAGGGATCTGACACCAGCTTTGCTTTGTTCATCACTTCTACCAGTTAAGTGTCCAAAGGAAAACAAAAACAAATTTCTGCATGAGACCCACATTGTTCAAAGTCCTCTAAAGCACAACAATTTATCTATAAGGTCCCTAGGTCAGGAACCACCAAAACCTTCATTACTTGACTGTTACAGTCAATGGGCTGTTTACAACGTCCATTTCTTCAGCTTCTGGTGATCAGACATCCTCTTTACTCCAGTGTATCAGGACTGAATGGTTGACCCAGATGCCCGGGGTCTCTTCCTCAGTACAGCCCACTCTCACTGCAGGCATCTGCGGAGACCTCAGCTCTGACCTCCTGGGCTGAACTCCTCCCCTGTCACTCCTCAACAGAGGCCTGGCCCCATGACGCCGGGACCCACCACTATCCTCTGTCTACTCCTTTTTTTAAAATAAATTTATTTTTCATTTACTTATTTTTGGCTGTGTTGGGTCTTCATTGAGGTACACAGGATTCTTGTTGCAGTGGCTTCTCTTGTTGTGGAGCACGGGCTCTAGATGCACGGGCTTCCGTAGTTGTGGCACACAGGCTCAGTAGTCGTGGAGCACGGGTTTAGTTGCTCCACGGCATGTGGGATCTTCCCGGACAGGGATTGAACCCACGTCCCCTGCACTGGTAGGTGGATTCTTAACCACGGCATCACCAGGTCGCCTCCTTCAGTGCCCTCTCCCTGGTCATTCTGCCTTGCCCACCCTTCCCCGTTGATGTGCCCCATATCTCCTTGTATCTACCCACGGTGTCAGTGACACGGAAGGAACAGTTAAGCCCGTGGCTTTAGAGCCACACTGCCTGGGTTCAAACCCTGGCCACTCCACTTCCCATCTGTGTGATTATGGGCAAGCTAGTTAACCTGTCTGGGTCTCTCCCGTAAAATGAGATTCAGAGTAGTATATATAATGCCCTGAGAATAGTATCTGCAACACAGGACGTGCACGATAAACATTCACTTTTTCTTTTATTGTGGATTTACCAGACAAGTTTCCTGGTGTGCCTGGAGCCCCTTCAAATAGGATCTGTTTCGACCAAAGCTCTGGTGGAAGGGTAGCCCAAGTCAGCTGTGTATACCCCATGCTCCCACAGATCAAACCACGGTGGCATGGGCGTACAGAGAGGTCAGCCAACTCACCGGCCGGCCAGCAGCCCCTAACCCATTTTAGCCCAGCACATGAAGCTGAGCTGGGAAACAGGTTCTTTTCTCTGGAGCTACACTAGGAAATCAGGAGCAATACAGGCTCCGCAGGTCTGCCTTTCTCCCTAACAATAGTAACCCAGGTCCTTATGATAAACTCACCTGGACTTATTATTGTGATAATGTGAGCGATTCTGGTTCTTTCCCCCAACCAAAAGACCTCCCAAAGAACAAAAGTTTGAATTACTATATACTGATATCTCACGCTAAAGATATATGCACTTTAAACAAAGGACGGAGTTTGACTAAAGGAATACGTTTCTAGTTGAAACATTTTGGGTCACCGACAAGGTGGCTGGAAGGCTTTCTGTCCCTTTTGAAATTAGACTTTTTAGGCCATCAGTGAGATATCTAAGACATGAACAAAACTGGTTTTCATCAGAGGCACCTTTTAACATCCACCCCCATGTCAAACCCAGGTTCTCAGGGTCTGCAGGTATAATCAGGACTAAAGTCTTTGTGACTTAAGGTGAATAAAGAGCACACTCTTTTCTGGTTAACTTCCTTGTCACTCTGGAGAATATCCCTAACCACTATTTCTCAAATGAGAAATCATGGAGCTTTCTGGAGAGAAGGAAGTGCTGCTGTAGGCCAGCGAGGGCAGGACTTAACGTGGCTCATGACCGGGTCTCGGCTGAGCAAAGACAGAAGCCGGTCATCCTCCCTCCATCACGAACCTACACTGTACCGGATACCACGTCAGATGCTGGGAATACAACAATGGTCAAGACAGACGTGATACCTCGCGCCGCCGAACTTACGTGCTAATGGAGGAGACAGATCAAAATGATCGCACGATGAGACAATTACAAACCATGGATAAGTGCTAAGGAAACAAACAAGCAAGGTGCTGGGATCAGAACTGCTTTACTGCAGCGCCTCCTTCTGGTGACCTAAAAGTTATGGATTCAGTCTTAAAAACTGGGCAGAGACCATTCCAGTTAGAGAGAGCAGTGAGCACAGAGCACTTGGGGATTTCACAGAGTGGAAAGAGAGCCGCAGTAGCTAGACTGGCCAATGAGAAGGAGAGAAATCAAGATGAGTTTAGTGACAGAACCAAGAGCTAAGTTCTGTAGGGCCTTGGGGGTCACGGCAAGGAGCTGGATTTTATAGGAGAGCCACGGATGGGTTTAAGCAGGGAGCAGTGATATGTCATTTACGTTACACAGACATTTACACCACTGTGTGGAGACTGGACGGGAGGGTCCAGTCTCCAGGGACAAGTAAAGCTAACACGTCCTTTTCGAGAGAACTATCACGGCACCCAGGCAATACGGTGAGGGGGAATGGGGTGGCGGCAGTGGAGGTGGAGGGGTTGGAGATACACTTTAGAACAGAATTATCAGGGCTTCCTTCTTGATGAGAAAGGGGGCTGGGGTGGCACAAGGAGAGGAAACAAGATTTCTACTTGAATAACTGGGTCAGTGGTATCATTTACTGAAACAGAGGAAACTGGGGGCGGGGGTGGTTCTAGATACACTGCAGAGCGGTTCGAACTGAGATACCAAATAAGCAGTTGGACCTGGAGCTCAGAAGATGGTCTTGGTCAGCAAGGCAGCGATGGTTACAGGGTGAGAGGCCAGAGGGAGGCTGAGAGAGGAAAGATCCTGGGAGGTGAGGGCAGGGCAGCAGCCGCAGGAGGGGGTTAGGACGGGTGGGGGGAGGGGAAGGGGACGCCGGGTTTAGGGACTTCTCAGACGAGGGCCGAGGGTCGGAGAAGGGGGATCGGAGGGAAAGTCTGGCTCTGCCTCGATCTGATGAGGACGGGGTGGCAGCAGCCATGGGGAGCGTCAGCTGAGGGTCTACCGTGTGGCAGGCACCCTGCTCACCGTCTTCTGTACAACACACAAAGCCCCGTAACAACCCTGTAAACTGATATTATCATCGTGACGACGATGCTGACGGTGACAGAACCCGAAGCTCGGAAAGGTGAAGCAATTTGTCTAAGGCTTCAAGGTTCTTGGGTGTTTGACCTTGGGCATGAACCCCGGTTTGACTGTCCAATGGTCATGGTAAAAAGTTTGCAATAAGGTTAAGACCGTACAGAAGTACAGAAAGACCTAAGCATACCGATAACATAACTTCCACACCATCTTCTCTGCTTCCACAGCCAGTCGCCCGGTTCAAGACTAACCTACCGTGGGACTTCCCTGGCAGTCCAGTGGTTAGGACTCTGCGTTCTCACTGCTGAGGGCCCGGGGTTCGATCCCAGGTCAGGGATCTAAGATGCCGCAAGCCGTGTGGTGCAGGGGGAAAAAAAAAAACAAAGACTAGCCTACCGTGGATGCCTTGCTGTCTCCCCCGCTCCAGAACTACCCAGGGTCAACGGTCGCCCTTTGCTGCCCAAGTCAACCCTCCTCTTAACTGTGAATTCAAAGCCTAACCACACATGTTCCTTGATTTCCCTTCAAGAACTAAAGGAGACAAAATTATCACCTGCAGAAAATGAGGACGCCTAACCTGCAAATTACTAAACAGTCAACAGAAAACCTATGTGAACTAAAGGAACGAGGCCAGTTAACGAAGAGACTGACACCAACCCTTTCGTAATGAACCAGTCACAGTCAGTCAGAAAACACAATGAAGAAAGCTGGTTAATAACTAAGCTAATAAACAGAGGACAAAGAAATTCGTAAAAATGGACAGGACTGCTATCTTGAAAATGCCACAGTATTGAGGGGACATGAAAGGAAGATTCGAGTAAAAGGAGCCATAATCATATTCCTGGATGGGAAGATCCCATGCTGTGTGCATGGCCCTTCTCTCCAAATCAATATAAACATTTAATCCGGTTATAATAAAAACAGCAACAGACGTTTCAGGAACCTGTCAAATTATTGTGAGGCCACCGGGACCATCCCTATTTTGCAGGTAAGGAAACCAGGGCTTAGACAGGTGAAGAAACATGTCTAAGACAATCAGTGTGGAGGCACAAACCATCATCACCCGACATCTGCTGCTGCAGACCTGTGTGTGTGTGTGTGTGTGTGTGTGCGCTCACGCACGTGCAGGAGATGAGGGAACAGTAGGTCACAGAGGGCCCTGAGTGTTGTCACGAGGAATCCGGGCAATGGAGAGAGTCTCCGAAAGGTTTCCTTGGAGAGAAGTGGTGGTGAAGCGGAAGGGTTGGTAAAAGCAAGTGCCCATGTTTCCAAAGCGCGCCCTGGCTTCAGTGTGGAGGGTAGGTTGGGAGGGAGACGGGGAGATGGGTCAGGAAACAACAGGAGGGACCCAGAGGACGGCAGGTATCTGCAGGAAACGTGCACGGCTTTTCCACAGACGCTCAGGAGGCAGAATCGACAGGGCCGGGCTCAGATTGGATACAGCGGGGCGGGAGGGAAGAGCCAGCAATGACTCCTGAGGATTTGGCTGGAGAAGCTGAGCACTTGGTGGTCTTGCTCATCAAATTAGAAAACAGAGAAAGAAGCGCAGGGCCGGAGAAGACCACGAGCCTGGTTCTGGACATCTTGGGTATTATTTCAAGCAAGTTTTGACAGCATAATATTTGCTTTTCTTCCACTGGGATTATATAAAACTTGTCTGTTGGACTCTCCAGTCATTGGGGGAAATTCCCTATTTTTTTTGGTGGGGCGTTTGGAGGCGGACCGACAATCTACTTTAAGGATGGCAAATATGAAGCAGACACAGTCTGTTGGAGCGATTGTAACAGTGGTAAAAAGGCTCAGGTATGGGTCTAGCATAGATGGCTGGTAAAGCTCCACCCCCTTCCCCTGGTAAAGCCCTCTCTGGGGTCCTGCCCACACTGACATCAGAAACTAAGCCCCACGCTGCTTCCCCCTTTTCTCCCCTCTACCCCAAGACTCCCACACATTTATTGTACGTTTTTGTACATTTAAGAATATTTCAGTTGGTACTTGATATTTTCTCACTATAATTCCTCCTCTTTGACATCCTAGGCTACGCACATTCATTCCATTACATTCCTTCAAACATTACATTGTTTTAAAGCCTGGTAAGAAAGTTTTCAACAGGAAGGCATGTAATTGGAAGCTATCTTTTTTTTTTTTTTTTTTTTTTTTTTGCAGTACGCGGGCCTCTCACTGCTGCGGCCTCTCCCATGGCAGAGCGCAGGCTCCAGATGCGCAGGCTCAGCGGCCATGACTCACGGGCCCAGCCGCTCCACGGCATGTGGGATCTTCCCGGACTGGGGCACGAACCCGTGCCCCCTGCATCGGCAGGCGGACTCTCAACCACTGCGCCACCAGGGAAGCCCTATACTTTTTTTAAATTAATGAAAGTGTCTCCAGGTATCTGTTTTATTAACGTAACGATCCACCACATTTCCCTGATCCTTAGACTGAGCTGTTGACCAGAGTGTGAAGAAAGGTCAGCCGGGGGCTTAGCCAGTGGGGCAGTGGTTAAGAATCCGCCTGCCAATGCAGGGTACACGGGTTCGAACCCTGGTCCGGGAACATCCCACATGCCACGGAGCAACTAAGCCCGTGCGCCACAACTACTGAGCCTGTGCTCTAGAGCCCGCGAGCCACAACTACTGAAGCCCGCGTGCCTAGAGCCCGTGCTCCGCAACCAGAGAAGCCACCGCAATGAGAAGCCCACGCACCACAACGAAGAGTAGCCCCCGCTCGCCGCAACTAGAGAAAGCCCGCATGCAGCAACGCAGCCAAAAATAAAATAAATTTATAAAAAAAAAAAAAAAAAAGGAAGAAAGGTCAGCCAGAGGAAAGCTGTTTTCTCTATTCCGCATGCCTCTGGCCAACTTCTCTGGCCAATAAGAGCAGAGCTGAGATCCCCTGGCTCACCTATGGCAGCCTACCCAGGTAAACGTGAGATTCGGAGAGGAAATGCAAATTTGAATACACCAAATGAGAAAGTAGCTTTATAGAGATGAATCTGTCTTTCTTTACCCAAATAAAGAACTGCATGTACCTAAGGGATGTCTAAGACACCAACCAGCACAGGCTGAAGCAAGAGAGCTTAGGTGCTTGATGTAGAAACTAGTTAGGGGTGTCAGGGGATAAGGTAGTCCAGGAAATCAGACAGGTATCCTCAATAGGGAAAAAGGGGTGCACAGTCAGACCCCCAAACGGAACGTGACCCGGGGTGAGAAGCATCTGAGAGAATGTATTTCATGAAGCTCACGACTGCCTGTAGTAACTTCTAAACCCGCTGCCATCAAATAATATCTTTTACTCTGACAAGAAGTTGTGGATAATGAGAAATGACCTTTCTTAAATGAAGGAGGTTTTTTCCTTTCGATCAACAGTCAACCTTCTGTGTTTGAAACAGAATTCTCAGAGTTTTCATTTCATGGTGTTAAAGTGTAAACGCAAGAAAAGTATTCACCAGACCAGCTTCAAATGTAGAGCTTTTACAATGGATAGAATATACGCTTTTCACCTCCTAAGCCTCAACTGTACTTGTCTTTTTTTTTTTTGTACTCATCTTTTAAAATGAAAAACGATGTTCTTAAGCAACCAGATGTTTCCCACAACTTCTGTCTGTAGGGGTTACGGTTCCTTTTATTTTCTGGAATTATTTTATTAATCCAACACAAAATTATTATCATCTATTCAGAAAAGTCTGATGGAAACTGTAACCTGAATAACACTCAAGGATTTTTCTTTTGAAGCGGAGAGCCAGCAATTACCACACTGGAGAAGGCGATTTTACTGTGGTGCATTTCCTCAGGAGAGGAAATGATTTTTGAGAATACTGAAGCCTTTTTTATTCTAAAGCAGGCTAGTAACACCTGTACACAATCTTTCTAGACAACAATAAGACTTTTCTGAGGTTTCGTGTCATGAGCATTTAATTTAATAGCTCTGAGAGTTTAAACAGGACACTAACACCTCAGTTAACTGGCACGATTGGTGAACTGGGGATTCCAGTTAACTTAGTTTTTCCATCAACTAATAGTAACCCATTTATGCAATGAAATTTCCTCGGCAGGACACAGGGGATCTGGACATCTCTTTTCAGGTATATACAATTCTGTGTTTTGTCTCTCAGTTTTACATTCTTTTAAAAGAAAAATTAGCATTTTGCCACCCATAAATCTTCAAATTAAGAAACCAATAATCAACCACATGTCAGAGGCCTCACACACAAAAAAGGTTAACTGTGATAGTATTAGCTAAAGAAAATAAACTTAGAAGCTCACGGTTTACATATTGATGAAGTCGAAGACATCAGAAGATACGAGAGATGACAGGTATGAAAAATTTTTTTCCTTTAAAAGCATAAAAAGCAATGCTTGCTTTTGAAGAATCATGGCAAACGAAACATACTTTTTGAAATAATTAGTGAAAAGAAAATAAATTTAAAGTTGCCCCTAATCTTTTAACCAGGAGAATAAGGACTGATTTTAGATCCCGACTTCAACTTAGCAGAATTAGAAAGCTTCAGAAGTTCTTAGAAATGGGACAGGTAAAAGTAACTTACGAAAATTTCTGATGTGACTTGCCTGGGGCCCAAAGACCCTGGGTCGTCCTCAGTCTTTTGCTGGTTTTGTTTGTTTTTTTTTTTCCTGCCTTGCATGGCTTGCAGGGTCTTAGTTTCCCAACCAGGGACTGAACCCGGACCTGGCACTGAAAGTACCGAGTCCTAACAGCTGGACCGCCAGGGAATTCCCCGTGCTGGTTTTATGTTTTAATTAACAGATGCAAAGTCTTTCAAAGGCACGGACGGGGCTTGGTTTCTTCCCTCTGATGGTTTCCAGCAGGCAACTCTGGTCTTAGGATTTGAAGTTTTCTGGAATACTAGGTTCCGCTCTCCCTGCTTCCCAGGCCCCACCCCCCTGGCGATCCTGATTCAGTGGTTCCGGGATGGGGCCCAGGAACTTGTATTTTTAGTAAGAGCACCATGTGACCCTTATCAACAAGGAAAATTGGAAAATATGGCCCTGGATAATAGGATTTGCCGAAGAACCTGGGTGGAGGTCGTTGGAGCTGGGAGGGATGAGCAACTTCCCGGGCCCCAGGATCCGGAGAGCCAGCCAGGTTCAGGAAAGCCTGGGGTTGGACTCGGAAATCTGCATTTTCAATGAGCGCCTCAGGCAATATCTGGTCAACGGAAACATCTCTCTGGTTGCTAATAAGTTGCCAAACTTGACTCTGGATGAACATAAAAAACAACCAGAATCAGGAGACACCAAAGTAACGATTCAAAGGGGGATATCGGGGACATCTCGGTCTCCCCGGGCCCAGGCTGCTTCCTGAGGCTCCTGATCTACCCTGATGGGCCATTTCTCAAAGGCCTGCCTCCAGGACCCAAGGTTCAGCCCAAAGCACTCTGGACCGCCTGTCCCTGTATGAGGCAGAGCTAGGACGCCTCCCCGGTGTACCTCTGGCACTCTGCAGCAGTAATCGCCATAGGCAAACACACAGTGGCAAACTCTCTCTCAGAAAGGTCGTGGCCTGGTTATATCATGCCTGCGAATTGCAAATGAGACCATTCCACGTACCACGCCTGGTCATAAACGAACACCCTTGTTTACTACAAACTCTGCCGAAATAAACCTGTCTTCACGTACAGTTGCTAAGGCATTTGTGCTTAGAAAAACAAACACTTTAAACACAAACCATACCTTCACATTTTCCCTTCAAAAGTGACTAATGTGCTCACTACTGAAAAGTTGCAAACAACTTCTTCTGTAGTCCCCGCATCACCGTGCTTCACACTGGCCAGTAACTATCCGGACCTCTTTGAGGATGCCAAGGGAGATGCTGGACCCAGGTAAGGCTCGGAAGAAAAAATAAATAAATAAATAGGGCAAGATCATACGTGGGATGAAAAACTCCACTTGAAGGCTTCCCCGTGAAGTTAGTTTACGTTTCATCCAAACGGCTGAACGTGAACTCCAAAAGGACCTTTGGCAGTTCAGCTGTCTTGATTTCAAACCTCTGCCCGTGTGGCTCACACTTGCAACTTAAATACAAAGTTATTTAACCGTTAGCACAGGATTCGTCTCCGAAGGAGAGAAGGGGTGTTTGGGCCCACGCACGTATACTGATCTTTGACTCTAAATATCGGTGTACGACACGCAATTACTTTGGCTTCGGAAGACTATACTGTCTGCTCTATTGGGGTGGGGTGGGCAGTTACCAAAACAATCTTGTCTTGAACAGCGCCAGAGCTGAAGATTTTTCTGTGCGTGAGCTGCAGGGTTTTTTAATGCATGTATAGTACAAATGGTTCTTTTTCATTTTGGAAAGAAAAAAAAAAAGCACTTTAAAAAAAAAAAAGGTTTGGTGGGGAGGCTTTGCAGCAGTATTTCACCTCAATACATCTTTCAAGTTTGATGGCTCGTAAGCTCGCGGCTTGGTTCTTGTCTTCAACCTTCAGACAACTCTAAGCTGTCCGCAGCAGCTGCGGAGGCCGAGTCTTTAAATGAAATAAAGAAATAATTGCTTCGGGGAACAAAGGGAAGGAGGAAAAAGAAAGCCCCGTTAACAGAACTACATTGTCCCTTGGGACTGTGCGCGGTATGCAGTCCTGATGAATATTGCTCAGTGTGCTAAGAAGGAATCCCCGAGCAATCCTGGAGAATCAGAAGAAGTGTGACGTGGGCAGACGAGTGTGAGGTTCAGAGGCTCACCTGGGTTGAAATCTCTGCTCAGCTACTGACTAGCTAAGTGACCGTGACAAAGGGCCTTCGCCTCTGGGGGTTCCTGGTTCCCTATCTCCCTTATGGGAATAACACTACCGACCTCAGGGCTGTAATGAAGACTGTAGGGTGCGATTATGCGACATGCTGGTTCCGTTAGACACAGCAAATCAAACACCCGTGGTTACCTCTGCCCCTTCCCCGACTCCACCTCGAGGCGGACAAATGGTATAAACCCATAACCCAAAAGAATAGGGGAGAAAATGATATCCAAACAGACGTATCAATACAGTGTTGGAAGACAGAAAGCACAGGGGTAAATGATGGATGAGTGAGAGTAGGTGCTGAAACAAACAAGTTGCGGTGGGGGGGGGATCCAAGAGGGCTTTGGCTGTTGGGCCAGATCCTCGGCAAGGCTCAGGGATGGGAGGCACCAGGTACTTCTGAAAGCAGAGCCAAAAACAGGGGGACTGCTTAAAGACTACACGAGGACCAATTACACCTCAGACCTCCTCCATCGCCCCACACAACCAGCCACGCTACCTGTGCACTGTCCTCTCAGGAAAGAGGGTCAGTGGAGGAATGGGACCAGAGGAGCTCTGAACATGGGGCAACAGGTGCAGAATTAGGAAGGGATAAGGTGAGAGGCTGAAAATAGGAGACTAAATACACATTTTCACACGGGATGGTGAGTTTGCTGCCCCCTCCTGCATTAGGCTCTCAGATGCTAGCAGCTAAGCCTCTATTCTCCAGGCAGGAGACCACAGGACCCCTTCTCAGCAGAAAGGGACTAACCAAAGAGAAAAGACCTACAGACACTAGCATCTGGGGCCCGCAATAAAATGACTAGGTCCTTCCTGTCTGATAATCGCTTGTGAAACCTACAACTCAACACATCCTACCCATGCGTATAAAACTTTCAGATGTCTCCTTAGTGCTTCATTCTTAAAAAATTAATGGGTAGCCAAGCATCACTGGATATTTGACCAAAAAGAAGAAAACCCCCCAATCATACCCCCCCACAAAAAAAAAAGAATTCAGCAAAAAGATACAATGCAAACAAGAAAACTTCAAGGAAACACTAATATGCTCAGAGATATAAAATGTTTTGTATCTATAAAACTAGAACAGAATAACTTTTTTTTTAAATTTAATTTTGGGTGCATTGGGTCTTTGTTGCTGTGCACTGGCTTCCTCTAGTTGTGGCGAGCGGGGGCTACTCTTCATTGCGGTGCACAGGCTTCTCATTGTGGTGGCTTCTCTTGCTGCGGAGCATGGGCACTAGGTGTGCAGGCTTCAGTAGTTGTGGCACGTGGGCTCAGTAGTTGTGGCTCACGGGCTTAGTTGCTCCACGGCACGTGGGATCTTCCCGGACCAGGGCTCGAACCCATTTCCCCTGCATTGGCAGGCTGATTCTTAACCACTGCGCCACCAGAGAAGTCCCCAGAATAACTTTTAAAAATCAGAAGACTTGGGCTTCCCTGGTGGCACAGTGGTTGAGAGGCCGCCTGCCGATGCAGGGGACACGGGTTCGTGCCCCGGTCCGGGAAGATCCCACATGCCGTGGAGCGGCTGGGCCCGTGAGCCATGGCCGCTGAGCCTGCGCGTCCGGAGCCTGCGCTCTGCGACGGGAGAGGCCATAACAGTGAGAGGCCCGTGTACTGAAAAAAAAAAAAAAAAATCAGAAAACTTGAGAGTTTAAAAATAAGACAGCAGCAATAAAGAAATTCAATGGGAGGATTTGAAGATGAAACTGAAGAAATGTCCCCCAAATGAACAAAAAGAGGAAAAACAGGAGAGAAAATAGTAAGGAAGTGAGAGGACTAAACCAGAAAGCCCAATTTCCAACTAAGGAATGTACCATAAGAAAAGAAGAGAGAAAACAGAGGGGGTAATCATCAAAGCTTTAATGTAAGGAAAAATGCCCAGAACTGAAGGAAATGAATTCCAGACTGAAGGGTCTACAAAGTACCCAACACAATAGTGTAGGGTGAGGGGAGAAGTTACTAGATGGTTTCCCTTTGTGAAATTTAGACTACTGAAGCTGAAGGGAAGCTCTCTCAAAAGCAAAGCAGGACATATAAAAAAGTTCGGGAATCAAAATGGCACTGGACTTCTCAATATCCACAAGGAAAGCTAGAAGACGATGAAAAATGCCTTCAAAATTCTGATCACAAATTGTTTCCAACCTAAAAGTCTATATATGCAATCACTCCACTGCAAGTAGAATAAAGGTATTTTTCAGCTCCAGGAGGACTTCAGGAGGGCCGACCCCCAAGGAAAACATTATAAAGACAGATCATTTGATGTGCTTTTCACCATACCCACAGGAATTTCTTAGCTCTGAACTAAGTTAGGGCAAGAATTATGATAAGCAAAGGGAAAAAAATGACAGTAAGTTTAAGAAGAACAAACCATTGTGTAAGAAAGGAAATCTGATGCTAGTAAGCTACATGGCTCAGCTACAAATATTGATATAGTCAAAACGAAAACGCTGAGTAACGATTTAACAATTGTGATTTAACTCTATCGGTAGCATAGAGGGAAAGTGTAAGTGCAGGGTCTTCTGCAGCAGGAAGTTAACAGATGACACCCCAAACTGCAATCGAATCAAGTCATATTAGTATAAGCACTAATATGAGAGATAAGAAAGTAAAATCCCAAAGAAACAGGTGAGAGAGCTGAAAGTACTTTCCTCGGAAGAGTGGGAAGGCCAGCAGGGCGGGCCACGGGTGGTCTCCTTTCCTGCTGCAAAATGCACCCTGTACCGCTATTTGTGTTCGAAAACTACGCTTAGGTGTCATTTTGACTGATCGCCAGGCCGGAGTCTGTGTTAAATGCCTTCCACTGTGGCCTGGCACGGGGATCGAGGGCAGGTGTGGATGCACGGGGGATGAGTGTCACCTGCATCTGTACCACACGGAATAAGCAGGTATTGGGGGCGAGAGAGAGAAGAGAAACACAGGTCCGTGACAGCCTCCCCTGGGCTGCTCAGCCACCACATGTGTGCCTGTGCACACAGATCCACATACACCTCTAAAATCACAATAGTCTAACACCACACACGTCACAATACGAGCCCCCCAAGTGCAACCCAACTTGCATTCACTTCCTTCCCAAAGGGAGAAAAATCTCAAATCACCGCGCACAGAGGAACAGTCGTGGAAGCTCTGCTCTACGAGTCCCGGATTTCTGGTTGACGGGCATCTTCTCAGTCTAGGCCGTACACAGTTCTCCATATTGTGACTTGTAATTAATCACCTCCCATACGTCCAACGTATACTTGTAGATAAACACCTTGACCGTCTACCGAAAGCTCCCGTTTGGGAAAGGGGAGATGGGAAACAGTCCAGAACACACACCCTTGTCAGGCTGTGCTAACTCTTCCCGGGCATCCCTCTCTAGGGTCCTCTGCTGCGGAGGTTCGGGGGGTTTCCCCACTTTACCTGCGATCTCAAGAAGGAGATGCTACACGGCGTGGTGGGTATGGAAACAAATTCCAGGAAGATGTGAGGATTTCGTCAGATCTAAGCTATCAACCGAATGGAACAGTTTCTGTGTGTTCTATAAAATCACGGTTGAATTATATGCTCCGGTTACTGTGATAAATATTCCGTACCAGGAGCAAGCTTGCCTTTCTTGGAAAAAGTCTGTTTCTTTTCTATTAGATGGCGTCCATGTGTCACACATCCTGTCTCCCTTTTTGTGTTGGTTTCCCCGGATGCTGGTCTTGGTGCTAAATTTGAGGCTCAAACATGGTCTTTGTTTATCAATCTGATATATCCTATTATATTCTCGTCTACATTTGAACATTTTAAATTTCTTCTTTAGCAGCTTTGAGATTTCACACAGCTGTGTACACCATTGTATTGTAAGCCACGCCACATCTTCTTCGGAACAGAGGTTACAAATTATACATAAAATCTATCCTGGGATAGAAGCTGGGCTATCTTTGTTCGAGTTTGCTCTGCAAGATTCTTAGATTCCAAGGTGGGGGAAGAAATTAGGCTTTGGATCGTCTGCAAGCCTTGCCAGCCGGTCTTAACTGCTCGCTCTTTTGCTATTTTATCCCCCAGTCTTGGTCTGCAGGCCAGTCTCTGTGAACTTATCCACCTCTTTAAGCTGTTGCGTATATTATGCTGTTGTTTCCAAGGAAAAGTTCTTTTTGAAATCCTCCAGCCTTGCCTTAGTTGAACTCAGGGGAAGCAGGGTTGTTTTTCTAACATGTCTACGTGTTCCTGAGTGCTGGGTGCTGCCAGCTAAGCAGACCAGAACCAGAGTCCGGGAACGGGCCTTAAAGTTGGGGGCAGAGGCAGTGTGAATCCAGGAGCTCCGGGACCAGGCCAGCGGGGGGTGGAGGCTGCCCCTGCCCACTGGGCAATTCCTCTACGGGGTCAAAGGAGAACATCAGACAAATAAATGGGCACTGATCATGAATCTTATAAGGGTAAGAGCAAAAAGCATCTTGACAGTCAGTGACACACACTCACCCTCGGTGCCCAGTGCTGGGGCTTCCGTGTTAACTGGCTTTGAGACCTGCCCCGTGGCTTAGGTGTGTCACCACCGTGTGGCGGAAGAGAGACTAACAGGCACGCAGGACAGAGATGGATCCTGGTTTAGAGATTTCAGAACGCTTGCCCAAGCCGTGGCTCCGGACGAGAATAGAATCTGTTTATTCAACTTGTCTCTTTCATAACACAACACAGACTTCAGAAAGACGATCACATAGCAGACGCAATAAAGAGAAGGCACTCAGGTTTCTCGAGCTACCTGCGAAGGGCTAAGCTCTTCGCGCTTTCTGCTGAGGCCTACAGGAAGAAGTTTCCTCCTCCCATCCCCAGCCAAAAAGAAGGCCCCCCCCACCCCCCGCTCCCACTTCTTAACTTGGCCACTGAACCCCTTGGGAGCACAGTTCTCACTGCTGGCTTCAGCTGACCAGGGCTTGCAACATCAGCACGCTTAACTTACCCCAGGCTGGTCTGGAAAAGGCAGAATTTCCTTCTGAGCCAGCAAAGCTTCCCCTCGCTGGCCATCCTCGGGCTTTTTTTTTTTTCAGAATTCTCTCCTCAGTTCCTATGCCCCAAATCCTCGGACACCGCTAGGTATTCAAAGGTCACCCCCCCCCCGCCCCTCTCCCCAAGCACGTGGCCTTACCCTTGGCCAGCAAGCTGACTCTTTGGAGACTATTTTCGAGACAGATGAAAGTAATCCGACACAGAATGGACTCAAACATGAATGTCCGATAGCTTTCAGGTTGAGCACTGGTAGGTTAAGCAAACTCACATTCAATTCCCCAACGTTATCGGATTGAGTCAAATCCCTAAATAACCGTTGGGGGACAGTAGCCACAGGCCCCCATGTCTACCGGACAGAAGGGGGAAAATAACAAGGAACAGTCAGCACCTGTTACATGACAAGCCTTGTTCCAAGGGCTACACGTTTAACTCATTTAATTCCCCACAAACCTCCCAGTATTAGGGTATCATTAATATCCTCGGTTTCCAGGTAGGAAACCGAATACAGGAATACCTAAGGTCCCAGAGCTGAGGTCAAACCCAGGAAGAGACCACAGAACTCTCACCCGTAACCACCACGTTGCACCGTCTCCCAGGGAAGGCGTCCACTACTCTCTACTCAGCGTAGGAAGCCTTCAGAGGAGGCCTGGAATTATAGGGGCTCTTGTAAAAAACGAGAGCATGAAAACCTGGGCGTGGGAGAAGGATGGTTTAGGTTCCTGAGGCAGCTTCGGAGAATTCCCAGCAGCCCGCGATATAACTGCAGTGAGACAGGAGACGTGAGAAGCTCTGACAATCCACCCCAAAAAATGTTCTTATAAAAATAAAACATTAGGATTATTTTGAAATGAATACTGCACTTTCTACTTCACCTATATTATCCATTTTGAGCTCTGCGGTCACTCCAGGATGTCATGTTTAACTCTTTAATTTGTCACAGCCTCTTGTTGCAAGTCTTCTGTCTGACAGACGAAGATCACGCGGCCGAGGTGGACCAGGGTTCAGTCTTCTGACATCTAGTGCAGCGTGCTATTGGCCACTGTGGCTCACTGACCTGACCCCAGGGCCAGCAAAGAACTGTGAGTGAGGGGCTGACATAACACAAGAAACAAGGGCCCAGAACTCCAACTGGAGGGCCTAGGGGTGTGACAGGAGAAAGGGGAGGAGAGCTCAGTTTTTTGCTACATGCAAACTCTCTTCTGGGCCCTATGGCTCAGGAGAGCCAGAGATAGAACAGAATCCCTGAAAGAGAGGACTCCTGGGTGGAAGGACAGCCGCTGCTTCTCCATCCTGGCCAGATGGTGGTGGAACATTTGAAGGCCAATGTGTTGTAAATAAGAGTTTCGGCACTTTCACGCTCTTTAGAACAGACGTCAAGGAGCAGACTGGAAACGCTGCATTGCTCCTTAAAGACTTCTTGGGGCAGGCAGGATGCATGAGAAAGGACTCCTAAAAGGCATGGACAGAGGGAATGTGGGGTACCTCAGTGAGGAGGGCTCAGGGGGAACTGGGGGGCCAGGGAATGTGTGGGTAGTGGTGGTATGGACTGCATTGTGTCACACACCCTTGTTCACATGTTGAAACCCTAACCCCCAACGTGACCATATTTGGAGATCGGGCCAAATTAAGAAGATAATTAGGGTTAAATGAGGTCATAGGGTGGGGCCCTAATCTCACAGGGCTGACACCCTTAGAAGAAGAGAACTTTGCTCTCTCTCTCCTCCCTTGCTCACAGAGGACAGGCCACGTGAAGATACAGCAGGAAGGCAGTTGTCTGCAACTCTAGAAGAGAGCCCTCACCAAACACCAACTCTGCTGGCACCCTGACCTTGGACTTCCTGTCTCCAGAACCATGAGACCATACACTTTTGTTGTCTAAGCCACCCAGTCTGTGGAGTTTTGTTATGGCAGCCCAAGCAGACTGATACGGGGACCCTTGACCTTGCCACGCCCTGGCCCTCGGCCAGCACTTATTCACCTTTCGACACTCAAGAGTTACCTCTTCTGTGAGGTCTTGCTCATCTACCCTGGCCACTTCCTCCCTTGATGTGCCCCCTACCTAAATTGATTTCATCTTAGAACCCGTAACATTTTATTGACTTTTTTTTTTTTTTTAAAGCCTGTCTGCCCCTACTAGACTCTGAACCCCTTGAAAGAAGAGACATTTCTTAGATAACGAAGAAATGACAAAATGAAGGATTAGCTGTCTTTGGGGGACTAAGGAAAGCAACCAAGTAAGATGCGTGGATTACGGGGCTAAACTGTGTTAACCTCTCTTTCCCCTCATCTGGGGCAAACCCCCGTCCCACCCACGTCAGAGTGAAGGAAGGAGAGGGATCCTGTGACGGAGATAAGAGGACTCTAAGGAGGATGCTCCCAGGAGGAGTGGAGAGAGCTGGAGTAGACGGGTGAGTGGCGGCAGGTCCTGCTGCTTTAAGACCAGCCCAGCTCCTTCCCAGAGAAAAGTCTACTTTGAGTGGGGCAAATCTGAAGAGTTTAGGGGAAAAAAATATTGCCTGGAAAGAAACCAGCCCTCAGGGAGGCACCTCTGGCTTCCAAAAAGTGCTGATGTTAATAAGTATACAGGACCAGGGGCGTGGTGGTCTCTAAGAACCAAAGGAGACTTACTTCAAAACCTCATCCAAAAAGGGAGCGGAAAGTTCCAAAGTGGTTAGGTTCACTGTGATTGTAACTATGGAAAAGAGTGTACGCTTGTGGAAGGCAGTAAGTAAAAATTAAAATAAATTGTGGGGGAAAAAAAGATTAGCTGTGTGAGATCAGGCAGATAGCAGTTATTTGGGCGAACTATTTACCAGGTGGCATGATTAGCATCTACAATGAAATGTCAAGGGTGGCGGAGGGTAGGGGCTGAGTGGACTCCAAAGTGAGATGTGGTGGCTGAACCCTGCTTCTGCAAACACCACTTAGGCGACCTTGGGAAAGTTACTTCACTTCTCTGGGCTGAAATGGCCTCGTTTTTTTAAACACAAATTCTGCTGAAGTGTAACACATATACAGACAAATACACAAGTTGTTAAGTACTCACTGGATTTTCTAGTTGTCCTAGCTTGTCAGTGGGGGATAATAACAGTATCTGCCACACAGGGTAGGTATGAGGGCTTAATGACAAAACACTCCTGAGCACGCAGCCAGGTGCCCAGTACACAGTGAGCCTCCGTGAGCACCAGCTCTCCTTCGGTTACGGGTGCCTCACTTACCGGAATTCTACCCTTGATTCCGAGATGCTCAAACCTTGTAACGTTTTTCATACAGCCTGATAGTATATACCTGGACGTAAGGGGGGCGAAGTGAATACTGCTTCCAATACACTCGTCAGTGGAGAAATTCACCAGCAGAACTGAGTACCAGAATCTCACTCCTGCCACCCTGCCTGCCACTCCAGTTTAATGGAGGGATTCTCCAGCTGCTTAAAATGCCAAGCAAGCTTAGAGCTATAAACGGCACTAAAGGAGGCAATGGAATAGGCTTGGGACATCCTCCTCGGTTGGTATGTGTGTGAGAGAGGAAAACCCTTTCAATTTCAGCACACGTGACTTCTCAGCCCCGCAGAGCAAGGCTTCCAGTGCCGGGCAAGGTACTCAGCCACGCCTACTAGCAGGGAGGTGATCAGAGACACCTTCCGAAGGAAGGACGATTGGGACCCCAGTGTATGTTCGGCAGCATCCCTATCGACAAAGCTACCTTCACATCCCTAACAAGGCCAGGGCGAAGGGTCACCCGACCGTGGAGAGGCTGATGAGTAAGAAGAGTCCTTTCTGCTCTCAGCTGTCTTCTCGGCCCAGGTCAGGGTACCCGAAATCCCACCACCAGAGGGTTGTCGTTTATGTCATGGTCATTCTCTCACTCTGCTCCCATCTGAACTAGGAAAACACTTTCCATCCCCACAATCTGAGCGTGAATGAACTCAGAGGAGTCCTGTGCTCTAGAGCAGAAGAGGGCGGACAGCTCAGGCTGAAACGGCTGACAGAGGAGCGTCTGTGGGTGAGTGGAGGGGTGTGGGGACCGGCTGGATGCAGGAGAGGAACTTCCTGCTCTGTCCTTGGCCCTGGGCCAGCCCTGGAACCCACGGTCACAGGAGAGTATCTGGCCGTGGAAAGGCGAGTGGAGCAACGGACCCAGCTTTTCCTAAGTGCCTTTCCGACATCTCCCTCACCCCGCCCCACTCCTGCCATTTTTTCCTTCTAAGTAACTCTCTGTGAGCAGACATACTTCTGTTTATCAACTTAAAAAAACCAAAAAGCCCCCCGAGCCTCAATGGCACCCATCCCTGCAAACATCTCTCTGCCACCCCTCTGAAGACCCAGGTCCTTTCTCAGGAGCGAGGGCAGATGCGGCTTAAGAGAAAGATGCTTGCCGGGAATTTACAGGCTGTGACCAATTAGCCAGATGGGCTCACCTCCCCACCTGGTGTTTCTCTGGTCCGTGTTTTGCGAGCTCTCTCCTACTTTCATTCGCTCCCCATTAGCTGAAGAAAGTCATTTCCCTTGGGCCTGGGGGTTCACGGTCTGAGGCCACCTTGCGTTCACATATGCACTGGGACTTCGGGTGGCCTGGTGGCCGGGAAGGGCTTTCTCCGAGTGCGTTTCAGAACAGGCCCCGTGACCTTTTCTCCTGGATTCAGAATCTCACCAGGGTTGTCCACATTTTCCTGATCTCCAACTTGAGGCTGGGGCAAATGTTGTTACATGATTAATTCCAAACATATGCTCCACAGAAATGCGGAATCTTACCATATCTGCCCTTCCTTTACAACGGAGGAACTGAGTTTTAGCTGCGAACCCCCCCAGGGTTTGGGAAGAGGAGGGGGGGGCTGCGCGTTTCTGTATTCACTCTTAACGCTGTTTAACACTGATTACACTACTTCTGCTTCCAGTCAGTGGAGCGGGGTTCCTTCTCTTTCTAGAAGCCCTCCTTTCAAGTTCTTTGTTGCCCTGAATGTAATGTAAACTCCTTTACTTTGCCAACACTTGGAGATGAAGAGACCCTGAAGTGGTTATCTAGTTGAGAACTTTGAACCCAGGCATGGTAGGAACATAAACCGCAGAAGATAAACATTTATCCTATTTTTTACCAATTTCCAGAGTTGAAAGGTCCCCAATGGTTTCAAGAGACAAAGAAATGAGACCTGACATGTATTTACAAAGGCATTTTCATGTATTACACATCCGCTTTCCTTTTCAATCATGGGTTTACTTTCCCAAGAAAGCACCGTGTGTAAATGCAAAACAAAATCACAAACGTCAGGTTTTCTGACCGGCATTTATTTCCCAGGCAAACACTTTTTGAACCGACATTTCCTCTCCATCTCTTTATCCCTCCTCTGGCTAGGGTGATCAGTACCTGCTGTCCTGCTCAAGTCAGCTCCAGCATCTTGGAAACTTTTGTCCAACTTCAGGTTCTTATTACTATTCCACAGATATCTTTGTTTAAAACCCACGTTATCCACCCCCCTCACTCAACGGTGTGCAGTAGCTAAAGCTCTTCACCAACCAACCCCCAAGTTTTTTTGGTATACTTGTAATTTCATACTGGATCCTTGCCATCTTCTTTCTGCTCTTTTCATTTTGGCAAACTTATTCCCTGAATCGTATTGAAGAATGACGGAGGGGTGGGTTGCAGCCCCGTCACTAATCCGAATGGTGGCTTTGTGTGTGTGTTAGAAACAAGTGCTCCTTCCTATGACAACACGCCATAAATCTGCTGTCCTAAATAAATCTGTGACGACTGCCTATGAATTGCAAGCCCGGAGGTTTAGACTTGCTCAGTGCACGCTCTGAACAACTGAACCTTGCAGTCCTAACGGAAAGAGTCCTGGGAGCTTTGAGACTCACGTGCTACTGCTTAAGGCCTCAGAGCTGACCCGATTCCTACAGGTCTTCCTTTGAATTGTGACTTCCCCCAATTAGAATTATACTACCTCCTCCCCTTTTGCTTAAACTAGTTAGAGTCAGGTGTTGAACCTTAGTAACGTTTTATAGTTTTCTTCATAGGTTCTACTTCCTGTCGAGTTTTTGTTAATGTGACCTTTTCTCTGTTCTCTGACATTTTCTAACTGGTTATGGGTGCTGTATGAGAAAATAACTTTGGCATATTTATTTTATGATGGGCAAAGGGCTTGGCTTTCTTTTTAGTTTTCCAGTTCATTCTCTTGAAGGTTCCACGTAGAAGACTGTAAATATTCACAAACATGATGGCCATTTAAATTTCTCCTTATAACTAATTTGCATACTGCAGAGGTTAGGTCTTCAAAATTAATGATGTGTATCAGCAGTGAGAGGCGACATTCTGATTTTATCACTGACCAGATCTTCTAATTTTTTATCCTCTAGCAAAATGGTAGCCTTTAGCTTCTGATGGTTATTACTTAGCAGGATATTGAAGTACCCTTTAATTTATAGTTTGAAGAGTTGCTTTTTAAAAAATCTGCCAACAGACACTGAGTTCTACTAAATGCCTTTTTAGAGTCGACTAAGGTAATTGTACGGCTCTTCTCCATTTATTAATGTGATGAATCACGTTAATACATTTCCTAATACTAACCTCTCTTTGCATTCCTGAGATTAACTTGTCTTGGGCAAGTCGCTTCGCTCTCTTAGTAGAGAACTGGATTCAATTTGCTTGTGTTTTACTTCGAGTTTTTCTTTTTAGGATAATTATATTCATAAGCAAGACTGACCAACGGAATTGTGAGTATACGATATCTTCGTTGGGTTTTGACATCAGAGTTATTTTAACTTCATAAAGTGAAACGGGAAGCTTTCCTTCTTTTCCGTATTCTTAAACAGGTTACCTAACATGAAAGTTATTTCTCCTGAGAAGTTGGAAAGAATGTGCCTACAAAACTGCCTAGCATCTTTCAGGAGATATGCTTCTTCTCTTTTGCTACTACACGTGACATTTACCTATTTAATCAGCCTTTTCAAATAGACAGGCTTGATATTAACAAATTTACTATCTATATGTTTTCTAATGCACTAAATGGTCACCCTCCTTAAAAGCGATCAACTAGCCTTTTTTTTTTTTTAACATCTTTATTGGAGTATAATTGCTTTACAATGGTGTGTTAGCTTTATAACAAAGTGAATCAGTTAGACGTATACATATGTCCCCATATCTCTTCCCTCGTGCGTCTCCCTCCCACCCCCCTATCCCACCCCTCTAGGCGGTCACAAAGCACAGAGCTGACCTCCCTGTGCTATTCAATTAGCCTTTTCTGCCTGAGGATTATTATGTTTACATTCTCCATGCTGTTGTATCTCATCTGACCTATTCTAATACTAATCTCTAAAGAAAAAAGGCTTGGTAAATACTGTATCTTCTCTGTCTTCACCCATTTTTATAGTGCATTTATACCACTCTGTCAATATTCTATATCCCTTTCCCCCCACCAACAGTGCTGATTTTTGTGCTGTTCACAACATTCCCTTATAGGTTTGATTTTACAGGTCTGCTTTTTAAGGAATTTATTCACACCCACCCAACTTAATCCTGAAAATTAGGTGGTAGGAATTACTTAACAGTTCTCTATTAAAATAGCTGTAAAAATACATATTTATATGTTTCGAGGTAACGCACATGCAGTAGTTAAAGAGATAAACGCTTATTCCTAATTTGTTAACTTTTAGCAAGCCATTACAAGGAAGGGATGAACTCAGGCAAGAACTGGCCAATTTACGAGCAGACACAGAAGGAAAAAGTCTAGAAAACTGGTTGGAAAAGCCAAGTACTGCTGTACCTCAAACAGCAGGAGATGAGGCCGGGGGTGTTCAGAAACTTTCTTTCCCATGAAGCCAAAGAAAGGGGCTGAGCCCCATGGCAGAGACAACGTTTACTGTCCTCCCTCCTAAATCTATCATTTCAGCTAACCCCAAAGCAGCTGCTTTTCAAATGGGGAAGACCGTACGAGTCTAGTTGGAAGTCAGAAGATCAGCCACGGACTTCCCTGGTGGCGCAGTGGTTAAGAATCCACCTGCCAATGCAAGGGACACGGGTTCGAGCCCTGGTCCGGGAAGATCCCACATGTTGCGGAGCAACTAAGCCCGTGAGCCACAACTACTGAGCCTGTACTCTAGAACCAACGAGCCACAACTACTGAAGCCCGCGTGTCCTAGAGCCCGTGCTCCACAAGAGAAGGCACCTCAGTGAGAAGCCCACACACCGCAATGAAGAGTAGACCCCATTCACCGGAACTAGAGAAAGCTCGCATGCAGCAACAAAGACCCAATGCAGCCAAAAAAATAAATAAATAAACAAGTAAATTTATTTTTAAAAAGAAAAAAAGAAAATCAGCCAGAACTATGTACAGAAGTGGAACTTGGATGTGGTTCCTGGCACACTGAACGAGAGTCCCATCAATTTTGAAACAAACCATAATCCTGGGAAGCAGACAGTGGGGGGAGAGACAAATAGCTTGTGTTTTAGTTTTGAGGTCATAAGACCACGGGGAGAGCCACCTCGAACCTACTGGAGAAGACTCTCCATCACTGGCCTTTGAGAAACCCTGGTCTTTGAGTTGGATGCAGTAACTGGATGGGGTCTGGGGTCGTCTCCTTGGGGGGAGGGTGTGTCCTCTGTGTGGACAACAGATGGCTGTGGACATGTGGGTGGCCAGGCTGCAGGGCGACTGCTAGATCAGCCCATCAGAAGTCACTTTCCTTTTCTTCAATAGTAACAGAGTACATTTCCCAGGTAGATGGGTATCAGCTAAATTCTTACTAATGGAAAACGAGTAGAAGTGATGGGTCCCATTTCCAGGCCTGAAATTAGTGATGCACGTTAATGCTCTTTTCTCCTTCTAAAGTGTAGCCTGATGTGCCCATGACCTTGCTTTGACCACATGGATGAGGATCCATACAGCATAGGGGAGACAAGACAGAGGGAGGGGGCCGAGAATGACCCCATGAAAAGAAAACACCACTAGGGACAGAATTCAGATCAGTGATTGGGAGTCGGGTGTGGGGGAGGACTGACCACTGAGAAGTATGTGGGAACTATTCGGAGTCGTGGGAATATTTGGTATTTTGATTGTGATGGTGGTTACACAGCTATATTATGTTTGTCAAAACTCATAGAACTGGTCACATAAAAATGTTTAATTTTAACGTAAGTTAAGCCTCAATATACTTGACTAAAAAACAGAAAACAAACAAAAAACCAAACAAAAACAAAAGAATGACCCAATGGAGAAGAGAACTCCCTTTCTAAGCTAGACTGCTCAACTCAGGGGCTGTTTCATGAAACAGAAACACAGTTCCTATGTTGTATAAGCCACTATATTCTTCCAATACGGTTGTCTAGTAGCTTTACTTCATGTGTGTGCATGTGTACCTGTATATCATATACATATAAAAATATGAACATTGGTAAATAACAGAATTAGGGTTATTTCATTTTCTAAGTTTTGTTCATCTTATTCAGTAAATATGTATTAATTCTTTCAAACATATATTAATTTTACAACATGTAAAATAAGATCTATATATAAATCCTGTGACATTCCTTAAAATATTTCTAGCCAGGGGCTTCCCTGGTGGCGCAGTGGTTGGGAGTCCGCCTGCCAATGCAGGGGACACGGGTTCGTGCCCTGGTCCGGGAAGATCCCCCATGCCGTGGAGCGGCTGGGCCCGTGAGCCATGGCTGCTGAACCTGCACGTCGGGAGCCTGTGCTCCGCAACGGGAGAGGCCACAACAGTGAGAGGCCCGCGTACCGCAAAAAAAAAAAAAAAAAAAAAAAAAAAATATATATATATATATTTCTAGCCAGAAAGTTAAATTGCTAGGATTTAAAATTAATCTTCCAAGTTAGTATATGATCATGATGACCTCCATAATCAGTAGGATTAAGGACGGACTTATTAAATAAATGGTTTTGAAACAACTGAGTAGCCATCTGGAAAAAGAAAAAGTTAAACCTATACCTCTTAACAGGATAAATCAGAGGATCAAAAGTTTAAATGCAACAAACAAAACCATTAAAGTTCTAGGAAAAAAATCCATAGAATTCCTTCATGTCACTGGAGTAAAGATAACCTTACCAAGACTCAAAATATAAATGTCATAAAAGATTGATATTTAGTTACATAAGAATTAGAAACTTTTATGGTGGCAAAAAAATCCTAAGCAAAGTCAAAAGACAAATAAATTAGGAAAAATATTTGAAACTCATTATCACAAAAGATTCTTTTCCCTAACGCATAAAGGGCTCCTTAAAATTGATAAGAAACAGACCAGCAATAGAAAAATGTACCAAGATCATCAACAGACTGTCAGAAGAAAAAGAAATACAACCGTAGTTAAAATATATCAAAATATGTTGTTTCACTCATAAGAAAAATACACAATAAAGCTGGTAGGTCGAACCATATGAAATTACTGATGGACTACCATTTCTGACCTACACAAGTTGCAGTTTCACATTGTTCAACCTAACACAATGAATTCCCCCCCCCCCGCTATCGATCAGATTGGCAAAATTCCAAAAGCTGAGCAAAATTCCAAAACACACGCTTTCAGCAAGGCTGTGGGTAAATGCTCTCGTACAACACTGCTGGAAAGACTGAACCACACAGTCCTCACAGATATACCTATACACAAATAAAACAACGTATTTGTTAGGTACACTAGACACTGGGGGAACAGGGATATCACATATATATATATATATATATTTTTTTCATATTTGCTTGTATCTGCAGAAAGACACACTAGGAGGACATGGGAAGAAGCAGGTGAAAGTGGTTACCTCTGTGGGGAAGTGGGGATTGAAGCAGATAGAAGAGTGAAATTTCTAACAGTACACCTTGTTCGTTGTACTGGTGGTTAAAATATATATTCAAAAGAAAAAGTAAATTGCAAAGTTAAAAAGTAAAATTGCAGGTAGGTATTTGGGAAAGTTGACCTTTATAAAAACAACTCATTTGACACAGCCCTAAATAATCAATGTCACTACAATATAAAATTCTGAACTTACAAAGATCTTTACCACTACCAACAAAGTGAACAAAAAACCATGAGTCTAAATTCCGTCACCTGGCTGGTTATTTTCCACTTGCCTCTCTGGATCCCTTTCCCACCTCTTCTCTGCACTCTGGATTGGGGGGTTGGGGGCGCTGATCTCCACATGCCACATCACCTGGGCTCTCCTGTCTTCTGGCTTCCTGTTGGGTTTGGCCGCCAGAGGCAATGGCTGGATCCGAGGTCAGGGGAGACAGAGGCTGGCGTATTTCTCCTGGCTTCAGCACTGCAGCTCTGGCAATGGCTGTATCCCCTTAGAGCCACACCCCTCTGCTGCCCTCTTCCACGGTTCTGGCTCTTACTCAGTGCGCTTCAGGAACACTGTTTGCTCCCCTCGCTCCTCTGGGATGGGAGTCAGTGGGTGTGGGTAAAAGTTTTCCGCTAGTGCTGGTCCCTAGGGTTCCCTCATCCCCACCTACACCCCTGTAAATCACCCAGAGGAGTATGCCATCTGTTTCATGCTGGAAACCTGGCGGATATACCCAGTCATCTGTTTCTTAGACCACTCAAGTTAGTTCTTTTTTCATCTTTATATCCCAAGGCCAGTTTATTCATGGAATATGTCACACATACACACACACACCTCTTCTGCCCCCAAGTATCTTTCTACTTTTTTTTTTTTTTTTTTTTTGCGGTACGCGGGCCTCTCACTGTTGTGGCCTCTCCCGTTGCGGAGCACAGGCTCCGGACGCGCAGGCCCAGCGGCCATGGCTCACGGGCCCAGCCGCTCCGCGGCACGCGGGATCCCCCCACACCGGGGCACGAACCCGTGTCCCCTGCATCGGCAGGCGGACCCTCAACCACTGCGCCACCAGGGAAGCCCTCTTTCTACTTTTGAGGTGTGTGATTCTTTGCTTCCTCTTAACAAGCTTCTTAAATGCTTCCTGTATAGTCATCAGTTAACCGGTGGACTCACCCGGAGAGCCTTCACTGAAATACTTTTTTTTTTTCAAGTAAGATTTTTTAAAAAAAGTAATTAATTTTTGGCTGCGTTGGGTCTTCATTGCTGTGCGCAGGCTTGCTCTAGTTGCAGCGAGCAGAGGCTACTCTTCGTTGCGGTGCGCGGGCTTCTCACTGCGGTGGTTTCTCTTGTTGCAGAGCACGGGCTCTAGGCAGGCAGACTTCAGTAGTTGCGGTGTGCGAGCTTCAGTAGTTGTGGCTCGCAGGCTCTAGAGCGCAGGCTCAGTAGTTGTGGCGCACGGGCTTAGTTGCTCCGCGGCATGTGGGATCTTCCCGGGCCAGGGTTTGAACCCGTGTCCCCCGCACTGGCAGGTGGATTCTTAACCACTGTGCCACCAGGAAAGTCCCTTCACTGAAATACTTCTAACGACTGTACTCTTATTCATCCAGCCATTCATGCAGCAAATATTTTTTGAGAATTCAGATACTGAGATTATAATGGTATGTAAAAGACAGACATGGTCCTTACGTACTCATGGGAGGTTAAACTTTGCGGAGACAAAGAGATAATAATTTGACCATACAAAGAAATGTGCAATTACAACTGTGAGAATGCAATAAAAGACAGACGGAAGACCGCACAAGACTCCCTAGTCTGGGAATCAGAAAGGACTTCCTGGAGGAAGTGATGTGAGAGAGAGATCTCAAGGATGGGAGGGCACTGACTAAGCAGAGCAGGTGCACAGAGCGCAGAGCAGGTGTTTCTGGTTCTTCCCTCTTCCGGGGGCTTCTTTTCACCAGGAACTTGCCCTCCTCCATCTAAACTTTCTGTAGTTATGTAGTTTTCGTAGTCATGTAACGTGAGAAACACAGTATCTTTGCTCTGACCCAAGTTTGATTCAATCCCATCACAATTCCAGACCCTCAGTAAGATGGCGTGCAACCCTCTCTGTCCTGAGAATACTGTGCAGAACCTCCTGGTCCCCTCCTTTCGAAACTGTATTGTAACTTTTCTCCTCAATAGAAAATCCATTTTGTACTTGCTGGTTGATGTGTTACGATACTAAAAACTTCACAGGATAAATGTGAAACATACCTTAAAAAATACAACCAGAAAACACTAGGAAGCGCATTTTACTTTTTCCCAAGTGATTTTTTTTCTAGTTGTTTGCTTGCAGCGAGCAGCTTATTCTTCAATTCTGACTTAACTAAAAACAGAGGGGGTAGGGGCAGATGAGCGGGATCCATCGGAAAAACAAAACCAAAAACCTCCCAACCCCTCCCAGTCACCAGCCTCCAGAGCTATGTGCGAAACTGCTAGTCCTATCTTTGGAAGGACATTTTTCTCACCCATTTATACGGCAAGGGAAAATGTCTTCCATGAAGCAAACATTTTTAAGATTTCAGCTTTTCAGATGCGTGGTACTTGTGATAAAGGGTGTTTTCAAGCCCTCTTCTTCACTTAACCTGCCAACTAACATGGGAAACCATTAGCTCAGGCTGCTACAATTAACTCAGGGCTGCTTCTTGAAAGGCTCACACAATTCCCAGCTACTTATCATGCAAACAACCTGGGAGACTCATTTTCCTTGCAAGGCAGTAGGAGGGGTAAATTACTGAGATAAGTAGATTATTGGGGAAAAAGTCACACTCAGAGGCCTTATGAAATGATTAAACCCTGGGAAATTCATCCCCTGAAATCCCTGGCCTCTGATAGTACACATTCATTACTGGCTCCTGGATAATCGACAATGAAGAACCTTCTCTGGAAGCAATACATACCCTGACTCCGCTGAATTTTCATTTAACTTTCCAAACAGTGAGTTCTTTAGTTTTGTTAGGTGAGGTTCACCATATATGAAGCAAACGAAAGGAAAGGGGGATAGGTTATCAGACTTGTAAGATTTTTTAAAATTTCTAAAATAGTAGAGACAGACACTAAAGCCAATGAAATGATGACTCTAGGAGAATACGGTCTCCCTGACCTCCTTGCATTAACTTCATAAACTCCATATCGGTAGAAGTTATTTCATATTCAATTTATAGCCACGAATAGCCATGTTCACGTCTATTGTGACAAGATACACCTTCCCTGTTGGAAGTATTCCTTCTAGCACACACTAGTCAATAACCAAGTTGATCTATTATTAGTCAAGTTGATGAAGAGCCTGAAATGATGTTTCAGAAAAAACATCTGAAATGATGTTTCAGAAAAAATTGATCTATTATTAGTCAAGTTGATGAAGAGCCTGAAATGATGTTTCAGAAAAAATTGCCCAGGAAAGTAATGTAAATAAATGTAACCGTGAGCTGGAGGCCAAAAATGAACCCTTATTGTCTGGCAGGAGGGAAAAACGAACCGACCAACAAACCGACCGGGAGCTCTGATAACCAAAATCTAAATAAGAGAACTTGGCAGTGGAGGCTGTTAGCATCGGTACTGACTTTCTGCTCCCAGCAACTGAACTGTGAACGGCCGGTATAAACAGGCATGACATTTCCCTTTGAGGAGTACAGCTGCAACCAGAGGCATTCCAAACCAGAGCAGTGTACTCACTCATCTTTACTCCTGGAAACAGTCAAGGAACTATGAACTCTCTCAGTCAAGCTTCCAGTGGAATAACTTAAGAGAAGAAGTATTTCACCCTATTATCAAT
Organism: Phocoena phocoena; assembly: GCF_963924675.1. NCBI lineage: Eukaryota > Metazoa > Chordata > Mammalia > Artiodactyla > Phocoenidae > Phocoena > Phocoena phocoena. The sequence goes on from NC_089237.1 coordinate 52,482,793, forward strand.
GAATCGTCATTGACTCCCAGGAATTTAGGTTCCCTCCCACCTGTCTGGAGAGATTCTGCCTGAGCCAGGGTGAGCCAGGAGGGTGACGACCAAGGAGCCCAAGGGGGTTTCTGGGGAAAGAGCAGTGGATGACAAAGCAGTGCCTTTTTTTTTTTTTTTAAAGGCAAGATCTGCTTTGTGGAGTGCAATGCAACCTGTCCTTCTGTCTCAACCGGAAACCTTCAGTAAATTCTATAATTTATCAAAGTTCCTGAAGCTGTTGTGTATGTGTGTGTGTGTGTGTGTGTGTGTGTGTGTGTGATGGGTATGTGCTTGTTTAGGGGAGGAGAGTGTAGTATGATGTGCTGGGATTAACTGTGTGTGGGCTGGGGATGGCTGGGAGGGCTGTACCATGGTGAACTGTTCACATGCAATTTATAATAGGGCTACCCCCATTTTTATAGATGGAACACTTGGAGCTTGGAGACGTTAAGTAGCTTGCCCAAGGTGTCTCAATGCTTGAGCTGGCGTTCAAATCTCCACTGTCTGATTTTGGAACCCAAAGACTAATCCTACTACGCTAGACTTATCTTGAAGACAGCAGGGGAAAGAAGTACTAGTTGATATCCCAAATTGCTATACTTCATTTATAAGAGAATGCGTTGCTGGTTGTAGCACAATTGATATTCTGAAAGAAGAGGAGTCAGTAGGGTAGTATAGACAATCCATCACCCTAGCTATTCAACAGCTGCCCCAAACTTTTATCTGCAGTAGTATGACGCTGGATTTCACAACAGAATTGAGACTCAAAATACACAGCAAGGAAATAACATGGGAGAGAAAAAGGAAATTTTTTCATTAAAGAAAACCTGGCAGGGGCTTCCCTCGTGGCGCAGTGGTTGAGAGGCCGCCTGCCGATGCAGGGGACATGGGTTCGTGCCCCGGTCTGAGAAGATCCCACATGCCGTGGAGGGGCTGGGCCCGTGAGCCATGGCCGCTGGGCCTGCGCGTCCGGAGCCTGTGCTCCGCAACGGGAGAGGCCACAACAGTGAGAGGCCCGCGTACCGCAAAAAAAAAACAAAAAACCAAAAACCAAAAAAAACCCTGGCAGATATATTAATGGGATGCAGCTTTTAGAAACCACAATTTGTGGTATTAACATTGAGATAGTAATCACGCTTATGGTTAAATAGAAAAAAATGTTCTTGATATCCATGTAAAGATGCACAGATATCTTGGCACCCTTTAAAACAGACTAAGGGAATGCAAACAGAGTATGGTTATTAAGAACACGGACAGTCTGAACCCCAGCTCAACCATTTACTAGCTGTGTGGCCTTGGGTGAACCACTTAACCTTTCTGTGCTTTGGTTTCTTCATCTCTAAAATGTGGACATTAAATGTCCCCATCTCCTTGGACTGTTGTGTGGATTCAATGAGTTAATGTATTAAAGTGCTTGGAACAGGGCCTGGAACGTGGTAGGCACTTTCTAAGCGTTGACTGATATGGTATTCTTGTTAATAAATATGCACTGGGGAGCCTATACCAGCTGGGCACATTTTCAAGGTTATCGTAAGAGACAGTCAACGTACAGGCAGGTCCAAAGGGAGGGAAACTGCGCACTGGTAAGAGTGTAGTCGAAATGAATACCCGTTGGGTTGAGACTTCCAGGGAAAGGAAGCCTCCCCTCTCTTGTCAGGACAGAGAGGGCTGGTGAGACTGAAGGTCGCTCTGGGGTTAGAGGGCAGGTCTGAATGGAGTGGGAAAGTGGGATAAGAGGAGGCTGGAGTCAGACAGAGGAACTTTTAGAGGTGATCAGCTCCAGATATGTGGACTCTGGGCTGTAGCCATGGAGATGGAGAAAGCATGAAGCTAGAATGTTGGATGGATCACCAAGGCAGAGTCTTTGATCCCCTCTCAGGATGGTAGGAAGCAGAGTGCGTGGGAACTGGGAATCGAGCGTCCAAATCCTCAAGGAAAAAGGGTGGGTGACTGGAAAGTCCAAGCACATCACATCAGTGGGGTTTCAGCTGTTGATGACAACATCCCCTCAAGCTAGGTGAGGCAAAGGGGGATTTTTTAAAAAAGGGTCCTGGGGAGCTTAGCAAACCTTCAGCACAACCAGAACCAACGGAGCCAAGCACACAGGGGACAGCTGGGGACCACTGCGCAGTGGCCTGCCACGTGACACGCAGGACAACAGGAACTGGTGCTACAACCTCTGCTGAGCTCCCCGTCAACAGTCACACGCTCCCAACCCCTGCGCCCACCAGAAGACCTGGTCTCCCTGTGCTTTCCTGACACCTCACGGTGGTCACTGCTATCTCCCCGTCTTCTAAGGTGGAAGCCAGGCCACGTGTGGAATCTCTGAGAAATGTACCTTTTTAACTTTCCAACCTCTGTAATTCAGGGAGGCAAGTTAGGAGGGGGCTGAAGTGGGTGGTGAGGAAGCCCATCCAAACTATCTGCTGGAGGTGGCAGGGAGGAGGCTGGAAAGGAGATGCTGACCTGACTTGGTGTGGACCTCCTGGGTGGAATAACAGGAGGGCGGGGGCGGGAGGGCTGTATTTTTATGGTTCTGAGACATGAAGCTGGTGGAAGAATAAAGACCCTCAACTGAACAGGGTGTGGTCAGAGGAAATCTATGCTTCAATTAAGAAGCAATGTCCTAGGGAAGGGATATTACTTCATGATGACATTTTACGAGCATCTTTGAAATTCTGGCTCCAGTCGAGATGAATTTCTCCTTGTACCCTGGACTCAACCGAGCAATTCCCTCTCCTCCCCTTCATCTCCATTGTCTAAATCTGTTGTCTTTCAATGAGCCATTTTTCAATGAGCCTGTTTTAATTTCCTCTACATGCCCATGTGCAGGAAGTAACCTCTCTAGCTTTTACTTAAAATTCCTGTGACATTTTACCTGTATTCCTCTTACACCATTTACCTCATTTCGCTGTGTATTAAAGAGTTAACTTAGATATGTGTCTTATCTCCTCTACTGAACTCTTTAGATCCATGTCCCAGCTCTCCTTGAGGCAGGGTATGCCTCTGATGAACTTCTAGTACAGTTCCTTACACTCTAAAAATCTTTGATGAATGAAGAATGAATGAGCTATCACATGCCCTTCAGTGTACCATCTGATGACTCCCAATTTCTATGAGGAAAAGGATTGCCGGGTTTGATCCTGGCAAGCCTTTGAGGTTCATTTTGACCAAAATGCAAAATGTCTAAAGATGCCCACAATTCTGGGTCTTGCCCTACCTAAACTATGGGCTTCCCACTAGACTATGAGATTGGGAATATATCTTTTACATCTTTATGTACCCCATAACCCCTACTGTAGTACACACTCAAAGAATGCTTGCCGACCTAAGTCCCAGATGTGGATGGGCCCTGAACTTTACCTTACTCGGGATGTCTTCCTACTAAGATCTCTGTATGATATATTTGAGTAGACGAACAGTAATAACAGATATCAGATCGGATTTACTCTGGAGGAGACACTGTTTAAGAGGAGAGGCGTAAGGGAGGCACAGCTCCACCACAATGAGGAGGAATGGAGAGGAACCACTGGTGAAAGAGAGCTTTCCACAAATTTCTGGATGACAGAAGACAAATGCGGAAGGGCTAACTACTCAAACTGAGGGGGAAGCAGTGGCTTAGAAGACACGAGGAGGCGGCGGAACTGAAGAGGGTGCCAACCTGCTAAGCACAACTCCTGGGAGGCTCCAGGCAGAGAAACAGCAAGCCAGAGAGTGAGAAATGGAACTGAAGACAGGACCCACTGAAGATCTTTATACGGACCCTCCCACTTACCACCAGCAGCCAAGTGTTTTCACCTACGTAAAAAAGTGGAGTGTTTTCTCGAGAGAAATCAAGCCAACGCTCTCCGGGGCACCAGAGCTGCTAGTGTGGGTGCTGCTGTCCTAGAGTAGAGTCCTCTGCTTTTTGGCAAGCCAAAATGTGGCATTGTGGGGGGTTGGGGGGGTCCCCAGCAACCTGGCTATGAGGTCTATCAGTCAACCAGATCCATCCATTTACAGAGAGCTTCCCAGCAGCCTTTCTACTTCCAGATTCATACAAACTCATCCCCAAGACTCATCAAGCATTTAAACAAAGCCCACAGCATGACAAAGGAAGCACAGATAAACAGAAAAACTGACCCGAGGATACAGAGATAATTCTGATAAAAGAAGAGAACTTAAAAATGAAACACAACATGATGAAAGACTCTAGTTAGTATTCTTGAAGAGATTTGGGGAAAATATTGCACCCATAAAAACAAGAACAGAATCCAACAAAAAAGGAACAATCAAGAAAGAGCTTTTACAAATTAAGAGACCCATAACCAGATGCACTGTTCTGTTAGCAACAGTAAAAGACAGACCCTAAAAGCTTCCAGAGTAATAAACACTATGCCAATGACAAGATAAGTAAAAGCAGGTCATAAACAAAGGAACAAGAATAGACTGGGTGGACTTCTCATCAGCAACAGTGGGTATTACTAGATGTTAAAGTGAATTCTCAAGTAATTTAGAATTTAGAGTTCTACACCCAGACAAGCTACCACGTGAGCATGAAGATGGAATGAAGCATTTTTACATGTGAGAATTTGTAAGGCATACCATTTTCGCACCTTTTCTTAGAAAGTTGAGGACGTTGTTCAGCAAAACGAGGGCTAAAATTTTCGAGAGAGAGAGATCAGAGAAACAGTATAAGAACACAGAATAACAGCAAATAGAAATACCATGATGACAAACAGTGCAAAAAGCCCAGAAAAAAAGCAAAACAAAAATAGCTTAGATCAAAGCAGAAAGGGGGTCTAGAAGGAAAACCTCCAGGAAAAACAACAAACAAAAAGCAAACAACAAACCGAAAGATAAATAAACAAAAACCTTGAGAGATTATCTGGTGAATTTTCCATCGTGGAAATTCATATTGTGAGGCATTTAAAAGAGATGTTGACATATTGGGAAGAATTATCCGCAAGTGCATTGAAAAGTGAACAAAAAAGGGAAATTGCCGATTATCTGGGAAATCAAAAAGTTATATATAAAACAGAAAACAGAGCAGTGGCACACCACTGTATGCCAGTAAACACTACTTACAGAGTCATAATCCTATCCCGATTGGGACAGGAAGCCTGAGGGCTTGAGCATGTAGGTTTCCAGGAAAAAAGGGAGATTCGGTTTAGAAAAACTTCAAGACAAATAAAGGGAAAGAATGTAAGGAAAAAAGAAAAGGCAATTAGAAACTCCAGGAAATATGAAGGGCAGTATTCATTTTGTTTGGGGCAGGTAAGAAGAAATTTAGAATAAGCAATTAAAACAGGAAGTTTGTGGGCTTTTAGAAGAACGGATTCAAAAGATATCAGGGGTATGGTGAAAAAGACAGGCTTCTTCTCCTGACAAGAAAAAAGAAAAAACAATCAGAAGAATTATAAACCTAACCAGAAAAAGAAATCTGAAAAAAACTTTTAGCAAGCCAATATGTGGCATGGTTTTAAAGCAATGATGGAATGTCAGAAAAAAGAAGAGACTTGAACTTTCTCCTTTGACTAACACGTGGATTTTGAGTTAGGAATTACAGAGATGGAAATATAATCAACTACAGTGCACTTCTTGGTTTTTCAGTGTACAGTATTCATAGATATAATAATCTGAAAGCTATTTACTGGCTTTTAACTTAGAAACAACCTAAAACCATAGTTTAGAAATCTTAATTGTAGTCAAAATGGAATGTAAATTATCAACACCTGACAGAAGTGAAGGGCCGTGAGACGAGGAGAGGTCGAAAAAAGGTGAGGCAGACATACTGTCTATGATCAGTGGAACTGGAAATGGAGATGTAAGTACATTACTGAAAGTTACGATAGTAATACACGGAGGAATTAAAACAGTGATGTTAGAAACAGAGAGGTGCGTATAGAGCGAGTGAAACCCTATGTATCAGATCAGGAAATCAATAGGTAATGTTTGAAGTTTAGAAATAAAAAATGGTGTGTATCAATACATCATTTAGTAATATGCAAGTAATCACCTGAAGAAGGACAAGCAAAAACGGTTCTTGGGATCAGGACAGGAGATAAGAATGGACGAATCAGGACACTGTTTTTTTGTTTTGTTTTTTTAACTGTGTACATGCACTGTTTAATTCTTTTAAAGTAATTATTTACTCTGGAACCTGAATATTTTGGCTCATGGCCGCTAAGAAATTAACCTTTGACATGTACTACTGGATACACTTAATTCTACTCGTTTCTGTCTGGGTATCCAGACATTGGCTAGCAGTACACAAGTCCTGGGCAGTGGAGGGCGGGGGGGAACAGAACACAGATGGCATCCCACAGGGCATGATGTAAAGGAGGTAGGAAGTATAAACTGTGGATTACTGGTCATCTTAGGGAATTTCGAGTCATTACAAAGAGGAAGATCTCCCCCAGGCTTACTGCCGGAATAACCCTGGGTCTTACCAGACTTCCAATGCTCCCGCTGGACAGAATAAGTAAAATGTCTTATATTTCCCTTTTGAAAGCACTAGGAACAGCTCGAGGATTTGCACAGCAGAATGAAAGAGGAGCTGTCACGGAGTTCCTTAGGACTCACAGCTTGAAAGGAAAGAGGAGGCCCACAGGGGGCCTTCGGACCATGCCCAGCAGGGGAGACTGAGCGAGCACTTCCACAGCCCAGGGGGTGGGACCATAGCTCTTAAAGCCACAGATCTCCTCTGTAGGCACAGAGACCCTCACAGCAGGAATCCATTCACACCAGTCACCCTTGGAGACTGCTATTTGTGCTAAAGAAATTTATCCCACTCCATTGTATGTTTCTTGTCCAGAGCTCTCTTGGATCCCTTGTTTACGGCCTTCGCCCCATATTGTGAGCGGAGGAATGGACGGGCCATTTGAGAGGGCAGGGACGGCTAATGATGGGTCTGTTAGCTCTGCAGTCAGTCTTTCCTTTGTGAACCAAACGCAATTTGGGTGCATTTGCTTTAAAAAAAAAAAGCAAAACCCCATTTGAGGTTGAAGAAATGTTAGTTGTGTTCCATTCCTTTTACTAGAGGGGGAAAAAAACCACTGGAAGAAACTTAAAACTTTATACTATTTATTTATAATCCATCCTTCTGGTGCGTTGAAATACACATCCAATTATCTCAGGTACAGGTGCAAATGCCACAGCTGCAGGGCCTTAAGATTGGGAGGATCTCAAAGAATCGTGGGCCTTTTCATCACTAGAGAGATGCTAATTTTTATCTCGTGGAAAGTAAGGGGAAGCCCCTTCTGAAATGTTTTCTTTTGAGGCAGAACTTAAACATATGCTACCGCTTTCATGAATCCTGTGAGCCAAATCCTTATAAATCCTTTGAGTTGACAGATCAATTATTCCTTCTAACAGCTAATGAACTAATAATCCTTGGAAATTTCCCCTTCCCTGGGTTTAAAATAGAAAAAAAAAAATCCTTTAAGAGGAAAAAAAAATCAATTAAAGACTACATAGCAATAAAAAACAAATTCATAATAGCTTTTTAAAGAGAGCTATATTTTGTTTGAGAGCTATGATCTTTAAATTAAAAACACATCAAATAATCTTGTATTTTTATAAACAAGATAAATATTCTTTAAAAAAAAATGCCTTGATCTCACATTGTGTCCAGGGAAGGGAACTGAGGAAGGGGTAGAAAAAAACAGAAAAGGAGAAAGAGACAGTGGAGGAGACAGCAATAAGCACGGTGGGATAGACCCCGCTCTGTAGAAGGCACCGCGGCAGGCTCTCCAGGAACCAGGAGGGGAAAGGACACACACACAGCGCTGGAGAGAAAGGGAGAAGGCGGAGGAAGCTGGAAGAGACCGTGTTCATCAGGGCTGTGAACACAGGAAGCCTGCACCGAGTATTTTACGGACAGACGGGGCACTGGGGCGGTACCGGTAGGAGCTAGCAGGTAGTACAGGCTGGGCATTCAAGGAGTTGGACCCAAGGGGGACACTGAGGGCCAGAGCAGGTGGCAGGATGGGAGAGGGAAGAGTGGGAGGGCACGTGGGCCCTGGAGGGGGCGCTGATCCCAAGAATGAGACGTCTGCTGGGCAAGCAGGACAGAGAGGCATCAGCCCTACCTTGTGAAAGAAGGTCAAAGATTTTCAGAGATGAGAAAACTGAAGCCCTGGGAAGCTGAGTAAATGACTTGCTCAAGGTCCTATGGCATCTCTCTCTCTCTCTCTCTCTCTCTCTCTCACACACACACTCACACACACACACACACACACACACAGATGTACTTGTATGTAAAAGAAAGCCTGGGTGTGTTTGTTTTAACTAAGGAACGGGTGCACAGTGGTGGTCTGGCTACTGGCTGGTGGGCACTGCTCTCCTTTCCTTCCTTCCTTCCTTCCTTCCTTCCTATAACGCAGTTCTTGAAAGTGAAAAACCAAATTTTATTTTACGTTGAGTTAGTGGTCTTTTTTCCACATTAACAATTCTGGAGACGATGCCCCAAGGGCATATATTCCAGGGAATGCCACACAGCTCTCCACTTGGTAAGCTCCTGGTACACAGTGTGACACGGTATAGAGAAAGGGGAGCTTAAGAGTCAGAAGACCTGGGTTGGAAACACAGCTCCACTGTTATCCAGCCCCATCTGCTCTAACTGGAAAATGGGGCAAATCATAATCACACCTCAAGTTGTGGGTAGGAAATAAAATGAAATAACACTGACTAATCAGAATCCATTTACAAAACCTTAACGAGGGCCCCAAGACCCAACCGTGGACCCATGGCCCTGTTCACGTAAAGCCACCTGAGCAGTGACACAGGGCCCCATGCTTAGAAGGGCCCCCATGCTGTCTCCGTCTTGAGATTCTTAATAATCTCTAAACAAGGGGCCCTGCATTTTCATTTCTCACTGGACCCCACAAATTACACAGCTTGTCTTGGATAAAGCTCCGTGGATCAATGAGAGGAGTCCAGGAGAAGACGTCCATCTTTGGCAAATAACTCCCAGTGGAGCTGGAAGTCTGTAGTGGATACAAGTTAGTTTCTTGGCTGCTCAGCATCTGAACCCTTCTTTTTTGTTCTTTAAAAAAAAAACAACAACCAAACAAACAAACGAAAACAAGGGACGAATTCTTAGCTATAGGAGTCTTGGTAGGAGGCGAGGCCAGAAGGGCCAAACGTTGGCATTGCCCTGCCTGAGAGCACCAGTGCACAGCCAGGCTCATTTTGGTAGTGGTGGCAGCAACATCGATACTCCAGGGACATCAGAGACAGCCCTCGTAGCTACAGCCTCTGCTGACCAGCACCAGCCGGGCTAGCTAATGGGGAGCCGTCCAGCAGTTGCGGCAATGAGATCTTCTACAAGATGGTTCTGTGGTGGGATTGTGGTGATGGCTCCAGCCACTTGTGGTTTCTCCCTGTGTTCTAGCCTGATGTTTCAGCCTTCTCCATGATTGATTTTTCAGACTAATCAATACCCTTTTTTAATAAATTCCTTGTGTACTTCAGTCATCAGAGACGGTTTCCGTTGCTCATCACCAAGAGCTTTTTCTGTTGTAAAGCTAGACTCCGTCATGGAGTCTACCCCGATGCCCCCTCAGCTGACAGAGCAAGTGAGTCCTGTGTCCCAAGGCAAAGCCTGTGGGAACACGTGCCCCTGGTGGTGACAGGAGTGCTGGGGCCTGCCCACATGGAAGGGGCCTTGCAGGTCATGTGGTCCACACTCCTTCTGCAAGCAGGGATCCTTTCAGAATGATTCAGAGTTAAAATAAGATGCAAATAAAAATGCTCCTGATAACCAGAGGGTATGCTAAGCAGGAAGCCTCTATCATGGGGTGACAAACCTTGAGACTGGCCACCTCCCCTACCTCTCCAAGTCAGTGGTCCTCTTGGGGCTTGCTAGGATATCCCTAACTGTCGTCAAATCGTCAGGGACGGAGTTCAGGGAAATTCCGTATCACTCATGGCCAGAAGATGAAATGTCATTCATTCAGAGTATGTAATTAAGATGGCAGCTGAGTTCCTAATGGAGTTCTGGAGCACGATGGGCCTAAAGTGCTCTGGGATTCTGAACACCAAGGACCACATTCGAAAGACCCCATACAAACGTGACGGCCGCAGAAAAACACAGAAGTGTTGAATACGGTGATGCTGCTTCCGGCATGCGCGTCAAGGATGCTCCGGGACACTGTCCCCCGCGTTTACAGGTGTGTTCTATCAATGGCAACAATATTCTACATTCTGCCAAGGGTTGGGAGAGGAGGCGTAAAGAAAGCTCTAACAAGCTTATTTCCCAACACTTGACCTGAACTCCTGGCTGCAACAAAATCACGTGACTACTGGCACTACAGCTCTACTTCTACAGTGCCACTTGGCTGTCTGGGTGATTTTCCAGTCACTGGGTGAGTGACACTGGTTCCAGGACGGGGCCATTTGTCTGCGACAGCAGAAAGGCCCAGTTATGAGGAGCCCCACTAGAAAGCCCGAGATGCAGCCCACCCAGCTCTGTGTGAACAGCAGGCATGGGAGGAGGGGGCAGAGGGGCTGCAGTGAGAGAGATGTGGGGAAGATGCAGAGCCACTTCGAGGCCCATCAGACCACTCAGGTCATCACAAAGCGGGTGTCGGGGCAGGACACCTAATGCCAGAGTCATGAGGAGGGTCCCTCCCATCACAGCCAAGCAAGTGGCAACTGGACAGAGTTGGCCGAAGGCTGCCAGCTGTCACAGATCAGGAGAGGCGGAGATGGATGAATAAGGCGGTTATCAGGCATTTGGGAGAGAAGAGACGGGCTCTCATCAAGTCGATAAGGTGCGGGACAGCGAGGAGGACAGAGGGTCCAGGCAGACGAGGGTCAGGGCTGGGGTTACTGGGAGCAGCAAAGCCCCAGCGGTGCCCGCTGCTGCCACAGAGGGCGCAGCCGGCCACGTTCCAGAGGAAGGTGAAGGTCTGCAGGGCCCTGCTCAGAGGGAAGACGAGGGTGGAGATGCAGGTACCCTGGGAGGTCCCGACAGCTTCAAAGGGAAAGGGAGGAGACGGGCAGGGAGAGAGAAACAGGAGGGAGAGCCACTCGGCAGGCTTTCCCGGGTGAGGGAAGTACTCATACCCGGGGCTTTATTTGAATTGATCGCCTCTTATTAGTGTCCTTTGAAATGCGAATTAGTTGATTAACCACTGCTCACAGCTTCCCACTGTTCTTTATCCTCCAGCACTCAGTAACTTTGTTCTAAATAGGGTCGGCCACAGTAGCCCACCAGGGGGAAATTATTCTCAAGGTTACGAGAACAGCGCCCAGGCCGACTTTCTTCCCGGGGCTGGGTGGAAGCAAGCCGGGGAGAGGTGGTGCCCGAAGCCGGGCTCTCGCCAGTCCGGGTTTGCAGACCCAGCGCTCATTCCGAGGACGCCGTCTGCCTCCCTTGTTCGCCCTCCAGCCCGTCATCGGGGCTCCAGCCACCTGTCTGCTCACGAGATTCACCCTGTAAGAGGCTCGTTTGGTCCAGGTCCCCAAGGGACGCCAGCGCACTGCACTCACAGGGCAACAACAAGGGATGGCCTCTGGCAGAGCCCCGTCCCCACTCGCTCCAGCCTCCAGTTTGGCAACACGACACAAAGGCGGCGTGGCGTGTATACACTTTCCAGGCTGAGCCCCTATTCAGAGGGGGCTGCAGCTTGCGCGTAATGGGCCCCCTGCAGACAAAGCCAGCAAGTTTCTTAATTAAGCCCAAGTGAAAGACAGATCCCGCTCACATCTTCAGAGAACCTTCCTTCGGAACTTCAAAAACACCCTGCGCTGCCTATCAGATCAGGGCGCGAATAACTGGAGAACCATTTTTTCCTCTCTTTAAATATAGAAAGCCGAGCCTCCGGAGCCCGCTCTCTGGCCCCTCTCACTTTTCCCTGCAATTTTAGACAGGCCTCTGGTTTATAAGACAGGAAACAAAGGGACTTCTTGTGTGGAGGAGAAGCCCTCCGAGGGTCTGCATTTCATTCGGCCTTCCCCCAAGCGCTGCTGTCTAAAGAGCCCCTTTAGCTGGTTTCGTCTCATTAACATTTCCATGAGGTATCAAAGGACGAGCTGCAAAAACCAGCCCCAGTACGGACAGCAGGGAGGACGAGTCCGTGGATCGAGGGATACTAAAAAATTAATTATTAGCTCACTGCCTTTGCAAAATTGTGATTTTCACAGCCCTCCCCACTCCCCACTTTCTAGCCTAGCCTCAGCGACCCTCTCTCAGACAGACTTTTCTGTTTTCTGGGCTGTGCTGTGATAATGTTCTTTGCAAACAGCAACCAATTATTGGGCAGCAGTTAAGTCACCGGGAGTAGGAATGGCTCTAATTTTTTCCCCCTGGTAGCAGCTGCCCGGGGTGGGTAAGTAAGGTGGCCGCAATAATGCAGCTGGGATGAATGCCTAAAGCAGCACTGAGGCTGGGTGTCCTGCGGGGAAAATGAGGCTCAGAAATAAAAGTGCGTTTTTGTGGCAAGAAGCTAATCAATGAGTTGGCTGTTCCCAAAACTGCTCGCTCCACTCCGCATTTGCATCCCGGACGCTGTTGTCCCCAACGAGTCCCGTGCACCTGACTAGCTTGTAAAAATGTCACCTTGCCGTTAAAGTGCTAAACACGCCCTGTGTTTCCTCTCCTGTTTTCCTCTCCACGCCTGTTTTCTTCTCCCTACACCGCCCCCCCTCCCCCCGCCCCTTGCCTTTTTCCTTCTGCAATTCTTTGCTCTCTCATTAGAAATGCCCGGCAACGTCTGGCAGACAAAGACACTACAAACAAAGTGTATGGCAAGGGGGAAAAAAAAAAAATTAAAGAGGAAAAAAAGTGCAGAGGAATTCTTCATTCACTGATCTCTCGAATACATTAATATCTGAAACTGTTGGCACAGCCTGAAATACTTGGGCAGCTAACAATGTGAGCAAGGATTCGAAGTCTGGGATCTTCAAATAAACCCCAGCGCTGTCATGGCCACCAGGAAGGAGAATAATGGCCATATTAGCTGACCTTCATTTTGTTGTTGCTTCAGAACCTGACTGCTGGACCTCTGTTTGCTTGTTACTAGGATTTCTTGGCTGAAAAATTTTAGCATTTCCCAGGCAATACAAGAGCCAGTTTATTAGGTAAATAAACCAGGCCTTAAGCAGTCTTTTCTGCTTCATAATGGGAACAGGGTGAATTGGAATACGGGTTGGGCTGGAGTCAGGGAGAATGCGACTCAGAGATCGCATCATTTTTCCTTCATCCAAAGCACCAATGGACGATGAGGACCGATTTTACACGTTGTCAATTCAAGGCGCTGCTAGCTTGGGTTAACTTAACCAGCATCATCCACGAAGGCAGGAGGACAAGGCTCACAAAAGGGAAGAACAAAAATAGCTTTCTTCTGCTAGCGATCTATTATAGATCTTCGGTGACATTCCACTTGCTCACGTTGACGAGGAACTGAAGACAATTTGATGACACATTCAAACGGAGCTAATGGTACTGGATTTCATTCACCTGTCATAATTACCTAAACGCACTTGTGGTGTCCAAACCACTCTCTGGTGACAATCTTAGTGACGCTAATAAAATCAGTAATGCAGAACTGGATCCTTTTTCAGAGGCTTTAGATTCAGAGGGACTTCTGGCTGTCTAGACTATCACAAATGGTAGTTATTGCATTTATGTGTCTGTTGACTGTTTACTGTCTCTCGTCCCCCCACCCCCACCCACTACAAATGCAACATAAGCTCCCGGAAGAAAGGACTACCGTCCTATCCTATCTCACCCAGCAGAGCACCCAGAGCCCAAGACTCTTGCCGAACGAGGTGATATTATTTTTTGTCTGCCTTTGGGAAAATACACCATATCTTTAAAAGCTTTCAGCTGCCACTCCCCGAAGGAATGAGATGCAAAACTTCCTCAAGGGCAGTATTTCTCCACTGAGAATGAATATAAGAGTTTCTTTTTCTGTGGTTCCCAAATTCCAAATCAAAATGTATCTTATAATACATACAAGTGCATGATAATATATAATAATATAAGTACTAGAAATCTTTACTCTTGCTTAAAGCAGGAGGTCATGTAAAAAGATAATACACACGGTTTTTCAAAAAGTTATACAGTCATCAGAGTTGTTTTGGAAACTATGTCAAGACAGGGAAAATTTTCAGACTCTGGGAAGTGAAAAGCAAGTTACGTGGTATGTAAAATATAATCCCAGATAGGTTAAAAAAGTAATACATGGGGCTTCCCTGGTGGTGCAGTGGTTGAGAGTCCGCCTGCCGATGCAGGGGATGCGGGTTCGTGCCCCGGGCCGGGAGGATCCCACGTGCCGCGGAGCGGCTGGGCCCGTGAACCACGACCGCTGAGCCTGCGCGTCCGCAGCCTGTGCTCTGCAACGGGAGAGGCCACAGCAGTGAGAGGCCCGTGTACCGCAAAAAAAAAAAAAAAAAGTAATACATGTAGACATATTACATGTATGCACAGAAAAATGACTGGAAAGATATACCCAAAATGTTAATAGTGATGGTTTGTAGGTGGTGGGTTTTTATTTTGTATAGTGTTCTCTATTTTACCATTTTGCTACAGTAAATCTATTAAAGTTAAAATTGGAAAAAAACCTTCAATAAGCATTTTTTAAAAGGAAATATATCAGTAAATGAGCTAAATCTGCCTGAAGAGTTTTGAAAAATAAGTTATAAATTAATATAGCAGGCACCCAGTTGGTATGTCTTAACACACACCCCCACACACCCACATACACGCTCCCTAGATGTACATGCCTGGAGCTATACAAAAACATTGTGTGTGTGGGTGGGTGTTGTGTGTGTGTTGGGCGAGGGGCTGTGGTTATTTATTAATTTTTGAGTTTGAGACAAAATTGCTATAGGAGTCTGGAAGAACTTCTCTCTCTCTCAGCTGGAAGCAACCTGGTGTCATATTTCTGGGTTTTAAAAGAGATTATATTCAAGGATGCTCAATTACTTTGAATAGGTGTGACATTCCAGGGTGATGGGTATTCATACCTGTCGACAGCTGTGCATTAGCATTTCAAAACCCTTCTAACTTCTTCAGTAGGTTTCAGCACCTTGCAGAAAAGCAAAGGCTGAGTGCAAACCAGGGTGAAAACCCTTTTCTGTTAGGGAGTGGTAACCAAAAGGGATGTTAAAGACCCAGCTGCCAAAAAAAAGACTTAGTCCTACAGGTCCCACACCACCACGTCAGGAAGTAGGAAGAACACTGCTTTAAATGTCTAATTGGGCACGTAGAGGGGCAGGGACCATATCCGGTGCAAAGAGCGTGAGGGCGAAATGGGACATTTGATAATATTTGCTCATCAAGGTTTTTCCCCTTCAGCATCACTTGTTTGTTCATTGCCACTCATTCCTACAACGGGAGGCAGGGAGATGAATCCAGAACGATGAAATGTCTATTTCAAACCAGGCAGCCCCCTGCCATCCTTCTTTCATTCAATAAATATTAGGTTGGCCAAAAACTTCGGTTCGGGTTTTTTCTGTAACATCTTGCAAAAACCCAAACGAACTTTTGGGCCAACCCAATACTTATGAAGGGCCCACCGTGCCACGCACTGTGCCGAATGATGGTTTTCCTTCTATTCTGTAGATTCTCTGAGTCCAGGGACCAGGTCCGTTTTGTATCTTGGGTACCTTGCACAGCGTAGAGGACAGAACAGATGCCCCTTCCTGAACGAACGGACGGACGAAAGAACAAACACCACAACCCCTGCTCTCTCAGGCAGCTAAGTGTCCGCAGGAGGGACACAGTGGGTACGAGACTGACGACGAGCACACGGTGGGTGTCCATCATAACCCAGACCTGGCGAGTCGGGGAAGACTTTCTAGTCGCACGGGTTCTCAACTTGAACAACAGAACCCCCTGGAAAACCGGAAAATCCCGATGTTCTATATTCCAGAGCAATTAAATCAGAATTTATAGGGAAGGCGAACCCAGGCACTGGGAGTTTTTAAACTCTCCAGATGATTCTGATGTGTAGCTGAGTCAGGAACTGCTCTTCTAGACCCATCCTGCTCAGTGCGTGGTCCTTGGAGAAGCAGCGTCCGCATCTCCTGCGAGTGAGTTAGACATGCAGAATCTTGAGCCCTTCTCCATACCCACGGAGTCAGAATCTGCATTTTTCAGGAGATCCCCAGGGGCTACGTATGAGCTGCTCTGGAGGACGTGCCATCAACACTGAATGCTGAAGGCCTAACAAGCTAGCAAAGGGGAATGAGGAAGAGGAAGGAGCAAGTATTCTGTGGGGGAGACAGTGCGCGCGCACACGTGTGCTTGGGGCGGGGGCGGGAGCACGGTGGTTGAAGGCCTGGGACCAGATCTGCTAGGCTACGAAATCACGCTCTGGAGTCTGGACTTTATCCTGAAGGCCCAGGTGCCACTGAAGGGTCACAAGCTGGGGAGAGACTTGATCAGATTCCCCTGAAGACCCACGGCTCTCCCCGCCTCAGTGCTCCAGCCATTCTACTCCCTTAGCCTGAAGTTCCTTACTCACTGCAAATCATCAGAATCCCACCCATCTTTTCTGCACTAACCCAAATGCCTTCCAGGCACCGAGGCTGAAAATGAGCTCTCTCCACCCTCACCTTCTACCGCATCACGGATGGACCACCATTTGGCCCTTATCACAGCTGCTGTTTCTGCAGTTCTATCTTGTCTACTGTCTTATCTCTTCCATTGTACTTGTAGACCAAAGCTTTTCAAAGAACAGTTCCCAAGGACCACCTATTTCAGGACATCGGAGGTGAGAATCGGAGTATAAGACTACGGTCTCCTTGAGATCCGGGGCCATCTCAGGAATCCTAGCACCTGACTGCACCTCTGCGTACAACCTTGGCATGCCGTGAGTCAGGAGGATGAGTAAACGAAGCGTCTTCACTTCCCCTGTCTGCTGGTTCACGATTAAACAACAAACCAAGAAAACTTACTGGAACTTAATTAAATACAGTAGAGAAGTACCCCTTCATTCCTGATTTGTACTCATTCTATTGGTCAGTGCTCAGAAGGGCTTTTTCCCCAAGAGCCAGGAATGTGTCTGGGTTCTCTCATCATGGATCTAAGAGACAAGACTGGAATCAAAGTTCCCCACAGAGGTGACATAAGGAGTTTACGAGAGATTATGTATCTTTGGCAGCACTGTGGAAACTTCTTCCTCCTATTACTATTAACTTTTTAAATTGGGCATTTAGGAATTAAGAAACACTAATCACATTCTCTCTTGTACTACTGTGGTTGTAACGTTTCTTTATCACTCCCACTAGACTTTAAGCAACTTGCAGGCGGGACTATGGCCGATACATCTCGGGATCCTCCCTGTAGCTCAGCATCACTGAAGGGACTCAATAAAAACGTGACAGATGGATGACAGATGACTATGTCACAGGAGCCCAAGTGCAATAAATCATGGTTCATTTGGAATCTGCACCTGTGTGGGAATTCTCTGAACACCTGCCGAGGCCGGCTACTCCTGTTTTCTCAGCCTATGAATCAGGGCAGCTGCTTCATCCCTGCCTGTGACCTTCCCTCATTCATCTAACCTAGAAGGGGCTGTGATTTTCCCCAGCATACTGACACTCTCAACACAGAATAACGCCACTCAACAGATCTGGCTCCTTCAAGGTCGATCTGGAAAAATTCCATTTAAAACTCTGTTGCACTGGAATATTTTCATAAAATGAACATAACCAGGAGCTCTGAAAGGCATCGCGTTACGTTAATTAACAGAAATGTTATATTACTAAATTCATCTGTGAAAGAAAAGAGTGAAACCACTGTCATATTTTTCTCCTATCATTTAAATCCCAAGTTCAATGGATGAACATTCAATACTTTTACAGATCCCAATTCCTAATTTCCCAGAAAATCTCCTTTACAGATCCCAAAGCCATCCTGAAAAGCAGAAATGTCAACTCCATTTTGTATTTGTACACAGAATGTATTACTGTTTCATAACCATTTTGCACGTGAAATAGTCTTTAAATTGTCATTTTAAGGGATTATGTTCCCCTGGGTAGGCAACACCTTTAAAGCATGACGAGAAAAATGTTAATTAAGCAATTTCACATGGAAAATTGGGGCTTCTGGCTTTCCTTTAAAAAAAATCAAGGTGGGCCCACCTGGCTACCTCACAGTCTCGGCCTGTGCCAAGTCCTCTGAGAGAGCCCTCCCAGCCCAGGCTTGCTCCTTTCTGCAGAGGCCTGATCCCGCTGCCGCGTGGTGACCACACACAGGAACAGATGGCCCCTTCCCCAAAGAGACTTATGTTCACAAATTGAAGAGTAAAAATACATGCGTGGGGACTTCCCTGGTGGCA
This sequence comes from Phocoena phocoena, assembly GCF_963924675.1. NCBI lineage: Eukaryota > Metazoa > Chordata > Mammalia > Artiodactyla > Phocoenidae > Phocoena > Phocoena phocoena. The sequence continues at coordinate 52,501,092 of NC_089237.1, forward strand.
CAGTGGTTAAGCATCCACCTGCCAACGCAGGGGACGTGGGTTCGAACCCTGGTCCGGGAAGATCCCACGTGCCGCAGAGCAACTAAGCCCGTGCACCACAACTACTAAGCCTGCGCTCTAGAGTCCACGAGCCACAACTACTGAGTCCACGCACCTAGAGCCCATGCTCTGCAACAAGAGAAGCCACCGCAACGAGAAACCCGCGCACCGCAACCAAGAGTAGACCTCGCTCACCGCAACTAGAGAAAGCCCGTGCACAGCAACGAAGACCCAACGCAGCCCAAAAACAAAACAAAACATGCGTGCCCTAAAGGGGAAATAGAGTATTGGCTATAATCAGACCCAAGTCTTAAGTGGAGCTGGAGGAAGATGCTTGGAAGGAGGACAGCAGCGAGGGAAGGCCACCAGTGCAAGTGCCCAGAGGCAGAAACCGACAAGCGAGGCCTAGAGAAGGGGAGGTAACTGGTTTGGCTGGAGTGGATGGTTCCCAAGGGGAACAGGACGAAGGCGCAGACAACACGAAGGGCAGACAGACTGCGGAGGGCCCAAGGTCCAGGGCCGAGGACAGCGTGCTACGTTCTTGGGGCAGGCTGGGGCTCTGGAAGGTTTCCTACCAAGGGCCTGGCAAAAACGAGAGCGGTGTTACAGAGTGATCAAGTGGGTGGCTGAGTTTAAGCCGCATAGGAGAGAGGTGAGAGCAGAGGCGGGGACGCTGGGGGCCCTACGCAAGAAGGATACCGCGGCAGCAGCTCGGCCTGCAGGCGAGCAGTGATGGTGAGAACGCAGAAGGGGGCGACCGAGCACGTGAGAAAGGCCATGGCCTGCGGAGCAGATGGCCCGGGAGGAAGTGGAAGGGCTCAAGTAGGAAAGCGACTGTCCACTTGAGCCGCTGAGGAGCAGTGGTGCCGAACACAAGTACTGGAGAGAGGTCGGCTCTCTGTTTTGGTGTCAAGTGTATCTAAGTGTGTGTGTGGTGTGTGTTGTAGGTGGTGGGTACAAGGTCGTAAATTATGAGCGTGGTCTGAGACATGTGAAGTGCCAGGAGATGACAGGGCCGTCGAGAGGCGGGGAGAGGCTTGGATAAGGGGGTCACACGCCGGAGGCACGGAGTGGCGAGGACCACTGCGACCGAGGGGGAGAGGTGATTTCTGAGAAAGGAGAACAGAGGTCTGAGGACGATCTCCACCACGGATCGTGTACTGTTTCTGCTCCATTTCAAGGAACACTGGAGATTCACTATGCTGCCTTACAAACCGAATCAAACTGCTGGAGACTCCAAACCACTCTAGGTTTTTAACCGAGCCTCTGGCATGATGGACGGGGCTCAGTTTACCCAGAGACGGTAAAATCAGATGAAAGGGGTTAATGACAGCTGTGCTCTCTACTGCTGGGTGCAAAACAGCTACCATGAGGCCGTGATGAAGCTTTGACTATTTAAACAGCGAAGTTGATCACTGTAACTGGTTTTTTCTCTTGGTGGTGGTGGGGGGGAATTCCACACATTTTAAGGCATATTCCTGCTTCTCAAAGCCCCTCATGTAAAGAACCCCAAAGTGAAAGATGCCAAAAATAATCCTAGACCTTAAAGAGGCCCTGATTTATCATTTTACAACTGGTTCCCATGCACCACCCCCCTTTCCATGCCCTTTCCACATTTTCAGAACTTAACTATAAATTCTGCCATCAGATCAGGAGAGACAGGCCTGGTGGTGATGGATGTCAGACCAGGGGTGGGAAGAGCAAAGTGTGGTCCCCAACTGGGAACAGAGAAGCACACACACTGCAGATTCGCACTCAGCCAGCGACTGACCCTCCCTCCCTCCCTCTCCATCTGCCAACTCCAGGCCTCTCTACCAACTTGTAGCTCTGCTCACTCCTGTGTTGGGGGAACAATGCTTCCACTCCTGTTTCATCTTGGTTTGGGTTCTTTTTTGAACAATATCACAATCAATGCTATCTAATTAAAAAACGAAGTGAATGTTCACGTGGGTTCCCTTAACGTTTAAAAAAAATTTTTTTTTTTTTCAGGAGCAGATAAACATACATGAGCAACAAATGATGAGGCCCAACACAAGAACTGATTAGTGCCACAATGAAATAACTTATACAATGTAAAAATAACAACTAAAAGCAACGTCAGCCTACTTGTTCATGCCCAGGGATTTGTGCTGTACCGCTATAGGGCTAGGGCTCTCCCTTGCACTTCTGTGTAGGTTTCACCTTTAAGCAAAGGGTGTGTTTCCCACTTGACTGGGGGAATGGTGGAGCAGGAGTCTGGATGACGAGGCTCCAGGTAAAACGCGATGTCGGACAGTCTGTTTTTGATACCAAACTTCTTCCTTTCTGTACTCTGTTCCCACCATCTGGTCCTCCTCTGCCTAGCACCAGGCACCCTGAGACCCCAACGCTGTTGTCCCTGGCCTGCTAAGGTCTGTAGTGTCCCACTGCATCCAGGCCTGCCCACTCCACCCACCCTCCCCCACCCAGGGTACAAAATTATTTCTCCAACAAAGTGCTAATTTCCCTAAAATGGGTAACTTCTGGCGATTTTTTAAAAAAATCAAATCATGTTATTCTGAAAGGTGAGCAACTCTTTGATCTCCCCTCCCCGCCACCATCATATCCAGCCTTTGCACCTGATAGTACTAGTAATCTGTGGACTTAAATCACTGGCCATAACTCAGCAGCCAGGGAGCCAAGTCTGGTCTGCAGTTATGCTTTGACCTGGGCAGAGGTTTTAAAATTGGCAAATTTCACATAAAATCAGTTTCTATTTTTCTTTAAAAAAGAGAGAGAGAGAGAGAGAGAGAGAAGGTGGCAGCTGACCTGGGCACCCATCCAGAGGCAGCAAGTTGCAGGGGCTGAAGGGCAAGCACGCTGTGCTCCAACACATGGTGGTACCTGTCACTCCCAACTGTTACATAACCTGGACTGCAGCTCTCATTTTCTTTACCTGTCTGGAGTTTGGATTTGTGACATGTGGGCTTCATGGCATTCTAAATGATGGCACAACTAATGAAAGGATTTCACGGGAAGTGAGAAGATTTTGAGGCCCATCTTTCCTAGTTTCTGCTACAGACTTGGCCATCTGCAATGCCTCATCTAAACATCCATATTTTTTACATTTATAATTCATTCAGGGAATCTACAAACAACGGTTGGTTCCTCCACTACTAAAACAAAGAAAAGGAATCACGGTCAGGAACTGGATTCCAAAGGGGTGCACGGGAGGCTTTCCAAACGGGATCTCTCTACTTGGCCTTTCAATACCACTCTCTCCTACGCCTCATCTCTCATCTCTTAAATTTCCTTTCTTTCGCCTCTCCTTTTACTCTGCCCTCCCCATCTCTCCCCCCTCCCCCTCTCCCCTCCCCCCTCTCCCCTCCCCCTCCCTCACCTTGACTCGAGCCTGCATTGCCGCAGAAGCACACACCTTCCCGCAGTCTGCCCATCCATCCTCCTGAACTTCAGTCTCAGCACTGAACCTCAACCTCAGCACGCTGGTACGTCATGGAAAATGGAGAACTTATGAGAAGCACCACAGGAAGAGAAAGTTTAGCGAGCACTGAACACAAACCACTAACACCAGCTGCGCTTGGTTGCTGTTCTTTGCAAAACTCAAAAGCTTTATCACACACTCACTGGGGGCCTTCTAGCTGATGCGGGTCTAAGGGTGGATTTCACATGCCTCCAAATCCAGGATTTTAGGAAAAAGAAAACAAACTCAGAAACCAGGAGGCCAGGAAGTAAACAGGCTCCCCAGAGCTTCTAAACTTGCTGACTGGCAATAGTGACACCATAGGAACGGCCTGAGTTGGACCCAATGTTCTGACTGACAAGGAGGAATGTCCTCGGAAAGAAATGCCTCTCCTTGTGAGCAGCTTCAAAAGTTAAATGTGCGTGCTTGTCATCATTGGTGGATTGGTTTTTTGGTTTGGTTGCTCTCTTCTTTCTTTCTTTTTTTTAAATTACTTTTTACTTTTAATAATAATTTTTTAATTTTAATAACTTTATTTTATTTTTTCTTTCTTTCTTTCTTTTCCCTCCCTTTTCTTCTGAGCCATGTGGCTGACAGGGTTGTGGTGCTCCAGCCGGGTGTCAGGCCTGAGCCTCTGAGGTGGGAGAGCTGAGTTCAGGACTTTGGTCCACTAGAGACCTACCAGCCCCACATAATATCAAACGGTGAAAGGTCTCCCAGAGATCTCCATCTCAACACCATGACCCAGCTCCACTCAACGACCAGCAAGCTCCAGTGGACACTCCATGCCAAACAACTAGCAAGACAGGAACACAAGCCCACCCATTAGCAGAGAGGCTGCCTAAAATCATAACAAGGTCACAGACACCCCAAAACACACCACCGGATGTGGTCTTGCCCACCAGAAAGACAAGATCCAGCCTCATCCACCAGAACACAGGCACCAGTCCCCTTCACCAGGAAGCCTACACAACCCACTGAACCAACCTTACCCACTGGGGGCAGACACCAAAAACAATGGGAACTATGAACCTGCAGGCTGCGAAAAGGAGAACCCAAACACAATAAGTTAAGCAAAATGAGAAGAAAGAGAAACACACAGCAGATGAAGGTAAAAACCCACCAGACCAAACAAATGAAGAGGAAACAGGCAGTCTACCTGAAAAAGAATTCAGAGTAATGATAGTAAAGATGATCCAAAATCTTGGAAATAGAATGGAGAAAACACAAGAAATGTTTAACAAGGACCTAGAAGAACTAAAGAGGAAACAAGCAATGATGAACAACACAATAAATGAAATTCAAAATACTCTAGAAGGGATCAATAGCAGAATAACTGAGACAGAAGAACGGGTAAGTGACCTGGAAGATAAAATAGTGGAAATAACTACTGCAGAGCAGAATAAAGAAAAATAAATGAAAAGAACTGAGGACAGTCTCAGAGACCTCTGGGACATTAAACGCACCAACATTCAAATTATAGGGATTCCAGAAGAAGAAGAGGAAAAAAAAGGGACTGAGAAAATATTTGAAGAAATTATAGTTGAAAACTTCCCTAATATGGGAAAGGAAATAGTCAATCAAGTCCAGGAAGTGCAGAGAGTCCCATACAGGATAAATCCAAGGAGAAACATGCCAAGACACATATTAATCAAACTATCAAAAATTAAATACAAAGAAAAAATATTAAAAGCAGCAAGGGAAAAAACAAATAACATACAAGGGAATCCCCATAAGGTTAACAGCTGATCTTTCAGCAGAAACTCTACAAGCCAGAAGGGAGTGGCAGGACACATTTAAAGTGATGAAAGGGGAAAACCTACAACCAAGATTACTCTACCCAGCAAGGATCTCACTCAGATTCTATGGAGAAATTCAAACCTTTACAGACAAGCAAAAGCTAAGAGAATTCAGCAGCACCAAACCAGCTTTACAACTAATGCTAAAGGAACTTCTCTAGGCAGGAGACACAAGAGAAGGAAAAGACCTACAACAACAAACCCAAAACAATTAAGAAAATGGTAACAGGAACATATATATCAATAATTACCTTAAATGTAAAGGATCAAGTGCTTCAACCAAAAGACACAGACTGGCTGAATAGATACAAAAACAAGACCCGTATAGATGCTGTCTACAAGAGACCCACTTCAGACCTAGGGACACATACAGACTGAAAGTGAGGGGATGGAAAAAGATATTCCATGCAAACAGCAATGAAAAGAAAGCTGGAGTAGCAATTCTCATATCAGACAAAATAGACCTTAAAATAAAGACTATTATAAGAGACAAAGAAGGACACTACATAATGATCACGGGATCGATCCAAAAAGAAGATATAACAATTCTAAATATTTATGCACCCAACATGGGAGCACCTCAACACATAAGGCAAATGCTAACAGCCATAAAAGGGGAAATTGACAGCAACACATTCATAGTAGGGGACCTTAACACCCCACTTTCCCCAATGGACAGATCATCCAAAATGAAAATAAATAAGGAAACACAAGCTTTAAATGATACATTAAACAAGATGGACTTAATTGATATTTATAGGACATTCCATCCAAAAACAACAGAATACACTTTCTTCTCAAGTGCTCATGGAACATTCTCCAGGACAGATTGTATCTTGGGTCACAAATCAAGCCTTGGTAAATTTAAGAAAATTGAAATCGTATCAAATATCTTTTCCGACCACAACGCTATGAGACTAGGTATCAATTACAGGGAAAAAAATCTGTAAAAAATACAAACACATGGAGGCTAAACAATACACTACTAAATAACCAAGAGATCACTGAAGAAATCAAAGAGGAAATCAAAATATACCTAGAAACAAATGACAATGAAATCACGACAACCCAAAACCTATGGGATGCAGCAAAAGCAGTTTTAAAGAGGGAAGTTTATAGCAATACGATCCTACCTAAGAAACAAGAAACATCTCAAATAAACAACCTAACCTTACACCTAAAGCAATTAGAGAAAGAAGAACAAAAAGACCCCAAATTTAGCAGAAGGAAAGAAATCATAAAGATCAGATCAGAAATACATGAAAAAGAAATAAAGGAAATGATAGCAAAGATCAATAACTAAAAGCCAGTTCTTTGAGAAGATAAAATTGATAAACCATTAGCCAGACTCATCAAGAAAAAACAGGGAGAAAACTCAAATCAATAGAATTAGAAGTGAAAAAGGAGAAGTAACAACTGACACTGCAGAAATACAAAGGATGATGAGAGATTACTCCAAGCAACTCTATGCCAATAAAATGGACAACCTAGAAGAAATAAACAAATTCTTAGAAAAGCACAACCTTCCAAGACTGAACCAGGAAGAAATAGAAAACATAAACAGACCAATCACAAGCACTGAAATTGAACCTGTGATTAAAAATCTTCCATGAAACAAAAGCCCAGGACCAGATGGCTTCACAGGTGAATTAAACCAAACATTCAGAGAAGAGCTAACATCTATCCTTCTCAAACTCTTCCAACATATAGCAGAGGGAGGAACCTCCCAAACTCATTCTACAAGGCCACCATCACCCTGATACCAAAACCACACAAAGAAGTCACACAAAAAAGAAAACTACAGGCCAATATCACTGAGGAACATAGCTGCAAAATCCTCAACAAAATACTAGCAAACAGAATCCAACAACACATTAAAAGGATCATACATCACGATCAAGTGGGGTTTAACCCAGGGATGCAAGGATTCTTCAGTACGCGCAAATCAATCAATGTGATACACCATGTTAACAAATTGAAGGAGAAAAACCATATGATCATCTCAACAGATGCAGAAAAAGCTTTCAACAAAATTCAACACCCATTTATGATAAAAACTCTCCAGAAAGTGGACACAGAGGGAACTTACCTCAACATAATAAAGGCCACATATGACAAACCCACAGCCAACATCATTCTTAATGGTGAAAAACTGAAACCATTTCTACTAAGATCAGGAACAAGACAAGGTGGCCCACTCTCACCACTATTACTCAACACAGTTTTGGAAGTTTTAGCCACAGCAATTAGATACAAAAAAGAAATAAAAGGAATCCAAATCAGAAAAGAAGTAGAACTGTCACTGTTTGCAGATGACATGATACTATACATAGAGAATCCTAAAGATGCTACCAGAAAACTACTAGAGCTAATCAATGAATTTGGTAAAGTAGCAGGATACAAAATTAATGCACAGAAATTTCTGGCATTCCTATACAGTGATGATAAAAAATCTGAAAGAGAAATTAAGGAAACACTCCCACTAACCACTGCAACAAAAAGAATAAAATACCTAGGAATAGACCTACCTAAGGAGACAAAAGACCTGTATGCAGAAAACTATAAGACACTGATGAAATAAATTAATGATGATACAAACAGAGAGATATACCATGTTCTTGGACTGGAAGAATCAACATTGTGAAAATGACTCTACTACCCAAAGCCATCTACAGATTCAATGCAATCCCTATCAAACTACCAATGGCATTTTTCACAGAACTAGAACAAAATATTTCACAATTTGTATGGAAACACAGAAGACCCCGAAGAGCCAAAGCAATCTTGAAAAAGAAAAATGGCGCTGGAGGAATCAGACTCCCTGGCTTCAGACTATACTACAAAGCTACAGTAATCAAGACAGTATGGTACTGGCACAAAAATAGAAATACAGATCAATGGAACAGGATAGAAAGCACAGAGATAAACCCACGCACATATGGTCATCTTATCTTGGATAAAGGAGGTAAGAATATACAATGGAGAAAAGACAGCCTCTTCAGTAAATGGTGCTGGGAAAACTGGACAGCTACATGTAGAAGAATGAAATTAGAACACTCCCTAACACCATACACAAAAGTAAACTCAAAATGGACTAAAGACCTAAATGTAAGGCCAGACACTACAAAACTCTTAGAGGAAAACACAGGCAGAACACTCTATGACATAAATCACAGCGAGATCCTTTCTGACCCACCTCCTAGAGAAACGGAAATAAAAACAAAAATATATAAATGGGACCTAATGAAACTTAAAAACTTTTGCACAGCAAAGGAAACCATCAACGAGATGAAAAGACAACCCTCAGAATGAGAGAAAGTATTTGCAAACGAAGCAACTGACAAAGGGTTAATCCGCAAAATACACAAGGAGCTCAATATCAAAAAACAAACAGCCCAATCCAAAATGGACAGAACACCTAAATAGACATTTCTCCAAAGAAGATATACAGATTGCCAACAAACATATGAAAGGATGCCGAACATCACTAATCATTAGAGAAATGCAAATCAAAACTACAATGAGGTATCACCTCATACTGGTCAGAATGGCCAGCATCAAAAAGTCTACAAACAATAATGCTGGAGAGGGTGTGGAGAAAAGGGAACCCTCTTGCACTGTTGGTGGGAATGTAAATTGATACAGCCACTATGGAGAACAGTATGGCGGTTCCTTAAAAAACTAATAATAGAACTCCCATATGACTCAGCAATCCCACTACTGGGCATATACCCTGAGAAAAACATAACTCAAAAAGAGTCATGTACCACAATGTTCACTGCAGCTCTATTTACAATAGCCAGGACATGGAAGCAACCTAAGTGTCCATCAACAGATGAATGGATAAAGAAGATGTGGCACATATATACAATGGATTATCACTCAGCCATAAAAAGAAACGAAATTGAGTTATTTGTAGTGAGGTGGATGGACTAGAGACTGTCATACAGAGTGACGTTAAGTCAGAAAGAGAAAAATACCATGTGCTAACACATATATATGGAATCTTAAAAAAAAAAAAAGGTTCTGAAGAACCTAGGGCAGGACAGGAATAAAGACACAGATGTAGAGAATGGACATGAGGACATGGGGAGGGGGAAGGGTAAGCTGGGATGAAGTGAGAGAGTGGCATGGACATATATACACTGCCAAATGTAAAATAGATAGCTAGTGGGAAGCAGCTGCATCACACGGGAGATCAGCTCGGTGCTTTGTGTCCACCTAGAGGGGTGTGATAGGAAGAGTGGGAGGGAGACTCGAGGGAGGAGATATGGAGATATATGTATATGTACAGCTGATTCACTTTGTTATACAGCAGAAACTAACACACCGCTGTAAAACAATTATACTCCAATAAAGATGTTTAAAAAAAAGTTAACCGTGCCCCAACTTACCCTAGTTTACTTTAATAACTTACTGTCATTTTATATAAAAGCAGGAAACCCTCAGCCTTGCCAAACTGCCTGTGCTGCTTGCAACCATGATTCCAGAGAAATTACTCCTTATCTTTAATGGTTTTTTTTAAAAAAAGAATCGTGGTAAAATAACATGTACCATTGTAACATGTATATTCGTTGGCATTAATTACATTCACTATGTTCTAACCACCACTGCCACTACCTTCTTCCGGAACATTTTTACCACCCCAGAAGTTAACCTCATACCCATCAAGCAATCTCTCCCGCTTCCTCCCAAATCCTGAACCCCTGGCAACCACTGATCTGTGGTTCGTCTCTATGTATTTGCCTGTTCTAGACATTTCACATAAATGGTCTTCGGGGTCTGGCTTCTTTCCCTTAACGTGATGTTTCCAGGTTCGTCCACAGTGTAGTATGTATCAGTACTTCATTCCTGTTTCTGGTTGAATACTATTCCACTGTACGGTGTGGGGGGGACCTTTTGCAAACTGGATAATGGTGGCTGGGTAGCCTGTGGCTGCAAGCTACTCAACTTAAGGACCTGTGTGACAGGTGGCATTTCGTTTTAACAGCTCTAGACATCAAAACTGACCGGAAACTAACACAACATTGTTAATCAACTACACTTCAATAAAAAAATAAAGAAAATCCTCATCCACATGACTTCAGTTCCCCTTCAAATAAATCCCATTCAAAGTCCATCACTGTGCTACTTGCTGGGAATCAGAATTTAAAGATACAGTCCAAAGAGCTTAGGAAGCTCAAGGTCTAGCGAGAAGATAAACATCCAAACAACTTCACCAGAGCGCGATGACTTTCAGGACGGGAAGCTAAACTGTGGTGTTTCAAGTTCACCAAGTATTCCAGCTGAGGAAGCACATAAGCTTAATATGCAGGTAGGCGATGCTTCGGTTTTGCTTCTTACCTCCTTGATGGCCTGGGTCTTCAGAGAAAAGCCACAATGAGACCAGTGTTGCTTTCCCGCGTAGCTGGAGCCTCACGATCCTGTATGTGCAGCACCTACCATGTCCGCCTAATGTACCATCTTGCTCACACTAAGACGCCTTCATCTTTCAAGATCTTCCTATGGTTTCGTACTTGACTGGAGAGAGCTTAGTAATGGCACGCCCGGACGTTTCACCAGGTTTTCATCCCCTCCTTCGACGACATATTACACTGTGAACTAAGACACTAATCCAGGGGAAACGTCACTGTTTCTATTTTCCCCCATCCCAACCTTTTATTTTGAAAGATTTAAAACCTACAGAAAAGTAGGAAAAAACACCCCTGATTATCCCGATAACATCCTCAGGGCTGGGTGTACTTTGATCCAGAAGCCAGTCAAAACCACAGACATCTGGTTGTCATGTCTCTTCAGTCCCCTTTAATCTACAACAGTCCTCCCATCTTTTTCTTTCTTCACTGACACTGTCAAAGGTCCCAGGACGTTGTCTCATATACTGCCCATCAGTCGGAACCAGTCCGATCGTCTCTCTCGATTAGCTCTGGAGGTGATGGCGTGCCGCTCCATGTCTGGAGCTCTACGATGCGAGGTTGTCACTCATGCTGGTGATGCCGAGCGTGATCACTCTGTTCACGTTTCTTCCCTCCTTTGTAATGAGTAATTTGATAATGTGAGACTGTGAGTATCCTACTTCCCACAACCTTCCATCCAACAGTTTAGTATCCACTGATGATTCTGAAAAATCACACTGGTGGTTGCAAAATGATGATTTTATAATTTTTATCGCTCTTCCACATTTATTGGCAAGATGACCCTCTCCCTCAGCCTCACCTCTGCCTTTATTTCACTACTGATGTGGACTCATAAATGCATTTTTAAATATTCAGTGTTTATTACCATCATCAGTATTTTTATTGCTTCAATTGCCCCAAATTTGATCAAGAAGCCCTCCAAGCCAGCACCTGTGTCCTTTTGCATCACTGTTTGCATGCTTGACTTCTGACACAAGAAATTCTGGCCTTGCCTTATAATTTCTCTGCCCCAGACCTGGAATTAGTTGTTTCTGCAAGGAACCTTGGTTCTCCTTCGTGGTGAATAGTATTTAGAACGTAAGATCTGGGTATTAACTGTGCTCAAATACTGGAGTATCACTGCTTCCAGGCTTTTTCAGTGGTTAAAGGTAAGATATTATTTTTTAATCATAAATCTACAGTGATACTTCTAATTCAGATCTAACACCATAAAGTTCGTTCTCACTTTTCCCATTTGCTATGTTTCTCCTTGGTTCCTAAGACCACCAATATGTTTACTCACTTTACCCTCTCCTACTTAACACACGCAGTAGATTCAGAATTTCTCTACCCGTACCATTCCCGACAACAAACCTGTTTAGCATTAGAGATTTCTGCAGTTCATCATCTTGGGAATACATACAACTAAAGGTACGCACAAAAAAACTTAAAAGTTACTCAAATTCTTTTTTACTGAATAAACTATTATTTCAATTCACAGATTTCTGTTTACTATTTACAAGCTTATCCCTCAAGTTGTAACAGAACCTACAAACCTAAAGAACTCAACATTAGAGAAAATTATTGCATCAAAATAATTCATGACAAATATTCAAATAATTCTAGAAAGGTTTATAATAATTATTAAACAGGAATCTCTGCCCTCCCCTTCTGACTACTGCATCACTAACCCTTCCCCATTTTAAAACGATTTGCTCACACTGTGATCTCTCAATTCCATCTATTTTAGATACATTGTCATTTCCTCTTTCTACCTCTTCCTCTCCCATCTTCCTTATAGCTAGATCTTAACAACTAATTAACAACTAATGTCTACATTACCTTGGCTATCTACATAATCAGTAATGTGTTATAATTATGTTTCATTTGTGTTACTTTTCGTTTTCCTGGAGGTTATAATTGCCTTTCTTTTCTCATTGTTTAGATTTCCTCCTACTAAATCTCATTCTCTCCAAGAGCCTCTCAGTGCAGTTTTTTCTGCAGGAAAACATATCATTTTATTTTCTCCCCTAACTTCCAGCTCTATTCGGGAATGGTGGTTCTCTCAATCGGTTGCACAATTGACATCCTGGGTCTTCCCACTGCTATCATCCAGGGAACTCTCTTTACTTCTCTCCCTCATTTCTGGCATCACAGATCTCTTTTCTAGAGTTACTTTCTCATTTAGGGAAAGTACATCTGCTAGGAGCTTCCTGCAATGCTCCACTACCCTCCACTACTTGAATGGGTCTTTTCTCATCTACTAAGCTGGGTACATAATGAACTGTTTCAATATGGTCACTTCTGTCCGTCAGTTCTAGAGAAATTGCTTGCATTGTTTCCTTTGAAAATTTCCTTGGTCCTGTTTTTCTCACCGTGACATTCCTATTATTTGGATCTTGAACCAATTCTCTAATTTTTATATCCTCCCTTGTCTTTTGGTTCTAATTTCTGGAAGATTTCTTCAATTTTACCTTCCAAACTTTAAAACTGCTGGGGTGCCCAGTGGTCCTTTCTACTTGTCACTTTTTTCACAGGTGACTTCTCATAGTTTTCTTTCACAAAAAGATAGGAGATAATTGAAGGCCGGAAGTCAATCTAATTATCAAATACTAAGTCCAACTGCTGCACGTTTGTTCATACCTGTAATCATTTACTGCGAAGGTGGTAAGTCATTGGCCAGTCAGGGGAAACGGCGTCATTTCTTCAGTGGCTCAAGGTGACAACAGCCCTACTTCTTCTGTGAGTGACAAACTATATGTTTTGGGTTTCCTAAGGCTCATGTGGCCTGGGATAAACAGCTCTAACCAAACGGTCCTTTAGAGTACGTACAACCCTTTCCCAGTTCAACAAGTTCATGAGGAACCTCCCAGCTCCACACCTGCCCTTCTCTGCCCTGGCATCCTGGGGCTTGGAGTCTACAAACTACTTTTCCCAGGCTCCCTCGCCAGCTAGCTCCCCGTTACGGTCTGCCGGGCGAAGGTCCTGGTAGGAGTTCAGAAGGCCAGATGGAGGATGAAGCTGTTCTTCCCCTCCTCTTTCCCCCTCTGCTTCGAGCAGGGTCTCTGCAAGTGTCTACATTCCCTCAGTGATCCCGGCTGCAGCCACGACTGCCTCTCTTTGGCCGTCCCAGAACCAGCAAGGCAGGCCTCCTCTGGTCTGGGGGGCATCTCCATGTGGTCGAAACAGCAGCCCAGGGGGCCCCTCCGAGGCAGCTCCGGCACTGGCTGAGTGGCGGTCCCAGGAGCGCAGCAGTGACTATGCTCCCGGGGGCTCTGGAACGCGCTTCCTTCCCTCAGGTCTATGGGTGGTAGCTGCCTCACACAGCTACTCACGTGTGGATCACTCTGCCCTCCTCGTTTTATCCTCTCGATCCTTCCGGCAGTATTGTAACAAGTGGGCTGTTCTCCTTTTCCCACTCCCTTTACATATAAAATTATATCGTAATCATAGTCTTCACTTTGTAAAATGCTTAGAAATACATTTATTTACTACTGACAGGCTGAAGGGGCTTCAGTTCTGAAAAATGGGCCCAAGGTACGGCATTTTACACCACTGGCACATTCTGACTACTAAACTGACCGCAGCCGTCACACGCCACCAAAAGTATCAACGCAAGACACGGCTTAAGAAGTACCTGAGAAGCAGTCCCCGATCACATTTTTAAAAAAGAAAGAAAAGCCGAGTTGAAAAACAGGGAAAAGAGATGTAAATGTGGATCGCAAAGGGAAGAACCATATTTTGGAAAGACTGGGAGCTTAGCCTTTCTTTCTAAGGAACAGAGAGTATAAAACAAGTCCAGCGTCACAGGAAGATGTGCCCGCTGTCTACCTAAAATGAAAAGCACACCCCCTAGAGGGACTATTAGAGGCTTCATTATCTCTAAACAAAATGGAAATAGGACTAGTGAAATGGATTAAAATGGACCTGATTCATCATGGGTATAAATATGCTAAAAAGAGTAGATGTTACTGAAGTTATACAAAAAGTATAGTGTCAGAAAGCTGATAACAGGAATAGAGAAGTCTCTGCAAATCAAATATTCCAAGCATGTAACTCTCCTTCCAGGTTTCAAAAATAAACTGCCTATATTTTGGATGTAGGAATATTATCAGTGATCAGTTAACTGTGCTTTACCAGTACTACTAAGAATGGCAAGAATAAGATATAGCAACCATAATGCTTAATTCACTTATATTTATTTTTGAGATGCCCTCTAGCTTTTGAAGCTATCTTTGCTCCTATTTCTATTTTGCTTGGGCAAATCTATACAGATATAATTAAGATTCTGTTACCACATCACACGAAAAATGGTTGTATGGAACAATACTGCACGTTATTTTACAAAGATGCCAAGGAATTTTATTCTAACTTTGCCATAATTTACTGGGAAGGGGTACACCAAGTATTTCCTCATCTTTTAAACAGAAAAAACATTTTTTTACTGTGGTAAATACACATAAAATTTACCACCTTAAGTTCACAGTTCAGTGGCATTAAATATTAATTCACATCATTGTGCTGCTCCCACCACTGTATTCATTCATTTTTAAAAGTGACCCTTTTCGGGCTTCCCTGGTGGCGCAGTGGTTGAGAGTCCGCCTGCCGATGCGGGGGACGTGGGTTCGTGCCCCAGTCCGGGAGGATCCCACATGCCGCGGAGCGGCTGGGCCCGTGAGCCATGGCCGCTGAGCCTGTGCTCCGCAACGGGGGAGGCCACAGCAGTGAGAGGCCTACGTACCGCAAGAAAAAAAAAAAAGTGACCCTTTTCGTACTTCCCTGGTGGTTCAGTGGTTAAGACTCTGCGCTTCCACTGAAGGGATATGGGTTCCATCCCTGGTTGAGGAAGTTCCACATGCCACGTGTTGGGTGGCCAAAAAAAAAGAAAAAAGCGACCCTTTTCAATTTTATTTCCATTTCTCTGTGGATTTACAGGTAAGAAGTTACCAGACAAGTGCCAACACAATGACAAAGAATCTTGGCTCCATATGTGCAAAAATTTTTTTTAAAAATAAGACTTTTCAGAAATCCAAGTCATTTTGAAAGGAACAATCGCTTGGTGGGCCAAAAGAGAAAGGGCTCTATCACCATAAATCAACTGGTAGAAGAATGGGGTGGGGGGAGGCGGGGGGAGCCGTTCAGCAGACACGTGCCCTCCCGAGGCCACCAAAGAGCGTCCTGCTGGCTGCAGTCGGCTCGGAGCAGCAAAACGGGAGACGCAGGAGAGCCTTTGGTACTGGGCATGCGCAGAGGTCAGTGTCATGGATCAGTGATGCCCAAGTCCAATACAGAGATCATTTTGCTGCTAATCCGGAGAAATTGATCTCAGTGTTCACACCCTTGGACAGAGAAAACCCAACAGTGATTTCAGATGAGCCCCAAATCAATTTTTCTTAGGAATTTAACGTTGGTTCAATGACTCAGAAGTGTCATGACTGCTTGGCTCTGAGACAGACAGAAAAGGTGAGCCGAAAAATAAAAACCGTGTGGCTGATGAGGTTCTCTTGGAGCCGATGAATGGATCCCTAGGGCTGATAAAAACTTTCATGAATGCAACAAGGTCCAGAGTCAAGTTCTTTAAAAAATGTCAGGGCTCTGGACTGGAAGCACTGCCCTGCAACTGAGCAGCTTTTCACACTGGCGCCACTGCGAAGTGCGCTGTAAGGTGAGAAGTACGGACAGGGACCTACCCGTGGACAGACCGGCAGACGGGGCTGACAGAGATGCTTTGCACACTGAGAAATGGCTGCAGCCAGGTATTAATTATTATGATTTCCCAAGGTATGACAGCTCCTTTAATTCCGCTTGTTTCTAATTCAACTTTATTGACCAGCGGTTATTGTTTCTCAGAAGCGTGCACACTGGGCATCACAGCTGATGTCGACGTAAAACGATCTCATTCTCTGAGCACACACCAGTAACTGGCCTGGGCTAGGGCGCCTCTTCAACAGCGTAGCAAGCACTAGAAGCTCAGGAAGGCCAGCTGATATCTGAATTTCCACTGTGATAATACACAGAGAAGATAATCCACTTGTAAACCACTGTGACTTTAAATAACCCTAAAACCAGATACGTGTCCATTTACTCCATTTTATAGTTACAATTTTTGATGGGCGAGAGGCACGAAAACCTGTACCCAAAATTTAAATTGTAGGGACGTTTTCCAAAAAATACAGCTCACTTAAAAAAAACTAATTAACTAAAAATAGCCCTAGAGCTATAACACCAACTTGAGAGAAAAGTGCGAGGCATCTCTACCAACTACTTATGAACAAAGAACCCAGGAGTTACGCTCAATAACCACATTTCTTTATTTTCCTAAAGAGACACATACTAAAACCCCACAAACGTTCTCTGTATCTCCCATTAAAACTTTTCTCTATCTTCCTTGTTTTTGTTCTAACACATATCTGTTAAAATTTTTTTCAATCAAACAGGAATACGTAACACTGAAGGTCAAGGTCCCTGTTCAGGTAGGATTTAACTCTGCAAGTCTCTATCCTGGTGCCAACCACCCTGTATGAAATGAGATCAACAAAGTTCTGGCCAAGACCCCTGACTCATATTTGGGGTGTGTGCACGTGCAGGGTAGAAGGAAGTGTCTAATTCTCTTCAAAGGGGTATGAAAAGAGGATAACAGAGTTGGATGGAACCTCAAAGACCATCTAGTCTAAGCCATTAACCTTTTTCTCCCTGCCTTTCCATACTGACCTCATGGAGATGTGGATGAATCTATTAGCTAAAAGGAAAATGCCCAACTTCTTTTGAGGAAGCCCAATTAGAATTGGATTACAGTCCAATTATAAACCCTTGTAATGTTGACCATAAACTAACTGGACTCCAATTAGTTTATGGTCAACATTACCAAGCCATTGATTTCACATGTAAAAAAGGTATCAAGCAACTTCCCAATTTGGGTAATTTCGGTCACAACTAGAATCCAATTCTTCACTTCATTTCAATTTACAAATACAATCATGCATGAATGAGAAGTATTGGAGTATAATGGTGAACTCCTGAAAAATCAGGCTGGGGTGGCAAAACACCTTGAGTACGCACTGGGGCTCTAGCTCGCTTAAGCAGTGGACACACAACAGAGATGAAGTATACTTTGAGTAAGCAAAACGTGCTCTGTCCCAAGCCCACCGACAGGCCTTCTAAACCTAGCCGATACTTGCTGGTCCTACACAGCCGGTTGAAAGCAGATGAATTCAGTGGCGAACAAATATTACCAGAAAACACGTAGGAACACGTACAGGGGGAGTGGTATCGGCCAAGCCTGCTCAGCGTAATTATTACTCCGTAACAACAGAAGCTGCTCTTGGAAATCACACCTTATCTTTCCAAACCACACCGAGCAAAAACAATAATCAAAAAATGCTTCTACTTTGTGATCATTTCTGACCCCTTGATGATAGCAAAAGTCACTGCCTCGTAACGGATTAGAAAAAGTGTGGCGGCCTCAGAGGCAGTCATGGTGACAGTTCTGAGGCTGTCAGCCCTTATCAATCACTTTCCATTAAATAAAGCTTTTCCAATTTGGTGCTTCTCTCAAAGGCTTCATTTTGCCTGGATTAAGCCGAAGCATCAACATTTGAACCTCCTGCTCCTATTCTCACTCCCCAAATAAAGGCTGTTAGCAGAAAGCCAGGCTTTTCCACGGTAGGAACTCAAAACCAAAGCAGACGACAGTGATGTGCTCACATATAAAAGACATCTGACCACAAACATGTCACACCTGCATTACACAAAGGCCACGGGCACCCACAGGGTCCAGGAGGGGGGTGTTCAGAAGTGCCAAGAGAAGGGCAGGTCTGCGAGCTGTCCATTTTAGCTCCTAAAATGAATATCGAGCAATTCCAATATATCCATCGGAGCGCCCCAGTACTTGCTTGGATTTTAGAAGCAGGTCTCCTAAGAATTTTATGCTCTACGGTTTCACTGCCTAGTATCTATTATCTCCGTAATGGAGAAAAGTCATTTCTCTAAAATCTATAGCAGATATGTCTTGGGAGGGAAACAGTTTTAAATCAACTGAAAAGGGCATGTTTACAAAATAAGGGAGCCCTAAAGAGAGGGGCTCATCTTATTTATCTTGGTAATACTGGTAGCCAGGCAGACGTTAACTGCATTCAGACACCAAATCCATAAGATGGGAACAGCGGCTTACATAAATATGATCAACGTTACAATCACGCATGTTTCTGTACCCAATAAACAGACTTCTTCATTATCATTTGTAATGGCTACATAAGTGTGACAAGAGCCTGAGACAGAGTGGTGAGAACACAAAGTGATGAACAGGGAAGAGAGAGATTTACTTCAGAGTTATTCTCAAACAGGCTTAGGGACTGACCAGAGAGAGGTGAAAGAGAGGCCCCAAAGTGTAGGACATCGCCACATGTTTTTTTTGGCCCACGTGAAATTTTTTAACAAGGTTCATTTATTGTCAACACTAAAATATTGGGAGATTTCACTTAAAAGATCCAGATTTCAGGCTTCCCATAAAAAAATAAACAGAGATGATCTGGTGTTGCATTCCCACTCGGCAAAGCTCTGCTGTTTCCTCTCTCGTTTGCCACTGGAGAGAATCACAGGGGCCCGCCTCAGTCATGAAGGTTTCCTGTCTGGCCTCCGAAAGCGTCTGAGGGGATGAAGGAAGTTTTTAGCCTGAAGCAATGGGAAGCAACGGGAAGAGGGAGCTTATGTGGGGCCAAAGATAATGAGCCTATGAAGAGCATACACAAATTGAGAGCATGTTGGGGGCAGTCAAGAGAAACTGAGTGGTAGTGGAAGAAGACAGAGGCCTTGCGATTCAGGTGAAGTTGGGGTCTGAGATGCAGAGCTGTGAGGTGCCCATGAAACCATCGAAGAGTCGACAGAGTAGGTCAAAGAAGACCTACCCCGCACCCCACAAAAAAAGAGCAAAGGACTGAGCCCTGAGTATGTCTTCCATAAAAGATGGAAGAGGAAAAAAAGACAGACAAAGGGGGACGGGATTAGCCCCTTGGCTCTCCACGAGCTGGTCCCATCCTGCCTGAAGAGCTGCTCTAGGGAATATCTCAATCAAGTGAGTCACGCAAATTTTTGGTTTGCTGGTGCATATGAGTTATGTTTACCCTGTACTGTCATCTATTAAGTGTGCAACAGCATTATGTCTACAAAAACAATGTACATCCCTTAATTTAAAAACACTATTAAAAAATGCTAACCATCATCTGACAACGCAGGGTTGCCACGAACCTTCACTTTGTAAAAAAAAAAAAAAAAACCAACCAACCAAAAAAACACCCACATCATCTGTGACGTACAGCAAGAGCAAAGCGCAATGAAATGATGTACGCCTGTACGCTGAAAACAGCTTAAGGCTGCTCCCACCTTGGGTCTAAATAAGTCTACGTGAGAAATACATCTGTAATAGACAACGTGCTTTGTTTTGTTTCTTTCCCCTGGATGTCCCGATCCAACCCCCATTTCCATTCTGAGGGAATGCCCATCATGTGAAGTCTAACACAGCCAGATTCTTCCTCTGCCCAGCGCGGCACTCTTCCACTGACCCAGAGAAGCAGAGACGGTCAGAGGCAGCGGCGTGACTCGGCAGCTCTGGCGGTGGCATCCCGACCTCGCTCTCCCTGCCCAGGGATGGCAGCTCTGCCCCCGGCCCTCCAGCTCCCTGTCACTGCTCTGGGGCTCGAACAATCCTCCACTCAGGAGCCCACTGATCTATGAAGGAGACTGTTGACATAAGTAAGACGGCCAGAGCTGGTCTCTGATTCTGACCCTGGAAGCATCCGAACCAATACCCAAAAGTCCTAAATGTGGAGAAAAGCTTTATGCGTCGTGGAAATAATCTAAAAGCCCCCAAACAAGAGTATTTAAGTCAATGATGGCACATCTATTTGATGGGACGGTACTAATAGTATTAAAAGAAAAATAGGTTTATAAGACATTAGCTATAATTGAAGAGTCTGAAAGAGAATGTATATGCACATGTGTATATATCTATATATGAATCACTTTGCTGTACACCTCAAACACTGTACATCAACTGTTCTTCAACTTAAAAAGTTTAAAAAATACATAGAACATTAAAAAGAACGGTTAAAAATACAGGATTATCATAATCTTGTCAAAATACTATGTAGAGAAAAAATGACTAGAAGTACCAAGATATTAAGGGACTTCCCTGGTGGCGCAGTGGTTAAGAATCCGCCTGCCAATGCAGGGGACACAGTTTCAAGTGCTGGTCCGGGAAGATCTCACATGCTGCGGAGCAACTAAGCCCGTGCGCCACAGCTACTGAAGCCCGCACGCCTAGAACCCATGCTCTGCAACAAGAGCAGGCCCCACTCGCTGCAACTAGAGAAAGCCCATGCGCAGCAACGAAGACCCAATGCAGCCAAAAATAATTTTTTTTAAGTTTATTGAAAGAGTACCAAAATATTAATAGTAAAAGTATATTTTCCTTAAAATTTTAATTAATTCTCAAATTACAAAGTAATACAGGCTTATCATAAAAACTTCTAAAGCTTTGTAAAGAAAACATCAACAAGCTCGCATCACCCAGCTCCAAGCCTGGCCCCCGTGCACATCTCTGAAGTAACCGATGTCACCTGCACCTGCTCCTCCACACCTGTTGTCACGCTCTAATCAACACGTCTACACAGCGCCTACGTGGATCCTTCTGTCTCTCCCTGTCTCCCTCCCTTTCTCCTTGAAATGGCATCACAGTGCACACATCCTGCTTATTGTGGTTTGTCACTTGACCAGACCCAGAAGAAGCTTCTCCTACTCATCCTTCAGACGTCTGCTCCTGTGTTGTGTCCTCCTGGAAACCTCTGGGCCCCTAGGCTGATTGAGAGCCTTTTCTGCCTGCGCTACTGCAGTCACTAGCGATTTACAGTGTGTGTCCCCCCTCCTACGCTCCAAGTTGCCCGAGGGCAGGAATTGTGTGCCCCAGGTACCTTTCAGCTCCAGTACCGAGCCCAGTGCCTGGCACACAGAGTAAATGTGCGTGATTGTGACGCCGATCATATTTATATAAGCCGCTGTTCCCATCTTGTGAATTTGGTGTCTGAATGCAGCTAACGTCTACCTGGCTACCAGTATTACCAAGATAAATAAGTCCCTCTCTTTAGGGCTCCCTTATTTTGTAAACATGCCCTTTTCAGTTGATTTAAAAACTGCTTCCCTCCCAAGACATATCTGCTATAGATTTTAGAGAAATGACTTTTCTCCATTACGGAGATAATAGATACCAGGCAGTGAAACCATAGAGCATAAAATTCTTGGGAGACCTGCTTCTAAAATCCAAGCCCAGTAACTGTGTTGGCATGGAGGGAGAAAAGAGTGAATGAATGAATGGGAAAGGCAGCAGTAAGGTTAAGGGCTCTGGGGGCAGTAAGGTTAAGGGCTCTGAGGGCTCTGGGGGCAGATACGCATTAGTGAAGGACTGGGCGTTTCTCCAGAGACCGAATGAAAGGTGACACGGGGGTGCAGAGTCAGGCACACACGTATGTAAAGAATAAGGGAGCGGGCTTCCCTGGTGGCGCAGTGGTTGAGAGTCCGCCTGCCGATGCAGGGGACACGGGTTCGTGCCCCGGTCCGGGAAGATCCCACGTGCCGCGGAGTGGCTGGGCCCGTGAGCCATGGCCACTGAGCCTGCGCTTCCGGAGCCTGTGCTCCGCAACGGAATAAGGGAGCTGAGGAATTCAACTAGCTTATCTCAACGAAGAAGGGTAAGAAGGAAGGAAACAATAGCTAAGAATATTCTTGATAAACAGTAAGATAAATAAAAGAACTCGCAGAGCTATTCTCTTGCTCCAGGTTAACTGTTTGTGTTTGTGGTAAGGTTTTGAAAACAATTCCTTGAGAGATTAAGTTGTCTCTAAGGTCAGTTCAATAAGCTAGACAACCTGGAATTCAGTTTCTTACCTATTTTGTGTTCAGTTCAAAACAGCTAACATAAGAAAAAGTGGGTTTTGTGCAATACAAAAAGTAAGGCAGCCTCACCACCATCCCGCATATGCACTAGAGGTGGTTTTGACTAACTTCATGACTGGTAATGGCTTCAGCCACAAGATTATAAATTTCAGTTTATTTGAAAAAAAAAAATCGACTCCATTTCTGATTAAATGAGGATGCAAGCCTCCTAGCTCCGTAATATTCCTGCATAATTTACTCAGATCACCACTATTCTCCTCAAAGACCTTTCTAAGCTGGCTTCAAAGAGAGGTAAGAGCCTCTGAGCCTTACTTATTAAGGTGGCTCTCGACGACCAGTTTAAAGCCACATTTTAACGTCGGCTGGCATTTACTGAGGACTCACTGGCACAGTCACGATGCCGCCCAGATGGTTCTCATGCAGTCTGCAGAAGAGCCATGGGACCCTCGTTTTGAGCCATGGAGAGGACAAGCGGCTCTCCAAGTCACCCAGGTTGTAAGTAGCTGAGCCCCAACGGTGACCCCCCCTTCGCCTGGCTCCACGCCCATGCGGTGCGCTGTCCTTTCTCAACCACTGAACTCTTCCACCTCCTTAAGACGACCCCATTCCAAGGAGTGGAAGGCAAATCCAATGGTTCCAGAGAGAGACCTTGTCAATGCAATGTCAGTTGGGCTGATTTCTAACCACATCAATGAGACGCTGCTAAAATCACAGTAACTCTGCTTCGACAACATTATGTAACGGTCAGTATACTGAGAAGCAGTACTGTCCCTCAACCCGAGTCATTCAGAACCCTTCGTCTGGCCTTTCACAATTGGCTGCGTCCCTCAGACTCAGACGAGGCTCTATTTTGAATTCTAATGAGGACGAGGCACAATGAATATTTAAACTGCAATTACAAAGATCCCGCTTTTATGCGGATGTCCTTAACACAAATAACAGATCTGAAAGTACACATAGGTGCCAATGGAAGATATCAGTCTAGTTTGCGTTTAGAAGCTGGAGAGAGACAATAATACTGTTTTCTACTTGATGCTATTATTGGGGTGGGGGCAGGAGAAGAAAAGGGAGGAAAAACCACCCAAAGATCCCAGTAAAAAAAATTTTAAAGCCCAGGCTTCCGAGTGAAAGGTTCACAAAGAGGTGCTTGAATCCTTTGTTAACAACTGAACAAACAAATTCATCATCGGGCCGTTCTGTGTGGCCCCCTTGCAATTGGGTCTGTCCTTTTAACAAGAAATTTCCTCACTGGGAAAGCATCTATGTCTGATATATCAGATGGGCGAGGACGATATGGTGGCGGAAGGAAAACAAAAGACCATTTCACGGTTCACAGCCTAGTTCTGCACTCCCTTAAGTAAAATGATGATGTGCCGCTGTTATTCTCAGCTTACGCAAGTTCTCTTAGTTAAACAGCCATGGAATTAACAGTAACCGAGTTATCCTGAGTGAGTTGCTTAATCCCCACCCCCCAAATAGTTAAAAAAACATACCCTGCTTGCAGTATCATGTACTATGTGTATGTGTTTACATATCAGTGATCAACCTGGCCTTGCACTAGGGAAGAGCAAGTGATTAACTCTTTGCTACGTCGTGAGGCTCTTGGACCAAGCCTTTGCCCCCAGACCGTAATTTAACTTCCATGGCGTTTGGACATCCTTTCGTAAATGTTAGCATTTATGGAAAGGGAATATTTGTTTTCTTCTTACATGTCCTCTGGTTGAGTTTCTCCCCTGCTGGTACCAAATATGTCCACTGAGACTTGAGTTTCAGTTACCTTTTATTTCTAGAAATTGTTTGATCCCGTTTCAAATTTTCTAGGTTGTTCTTTATAGTTCCTATTCTCTGAAGATACTTTCAAACTTGTCATGTCCTTCTTTAAATATAATCACAATTGATTTTATAATCTGCATCTGATAATTCTAACACTGCAAGTCTACGCAGATCAGTTTCTGTGGTCTGTTGCTGATCCTTGCTCGTCTTGTGTGGTTTCCCAATATGCCACGTTATCTTTGAGTGTGTGCTGGTCATTGCCTTGAAATTTTTTTTTTGGTTGATTCCTAGAGACCAAGGATAAACATGCTCTCCCCTCCAGAGAGGTATTTCATTACTTCTGCCAGGCACCTTGAGCTACAACAGGTAAATACAGCTGCCCAAGATACAAATGCACAGGAGAGCCTTTCTGTGACCGCAACTTGCCAGGAACGATAGTTTTTCCTTTTCCTTCTTCTCATCTGTTCAGTGCCAAGGCTGCCTTCTCCACAATCCCCAAGGACAATTTATTTCTGGTACACTTTTATCCCAAGGGTTTGGGGCCCCACTTTAATGGGAAAAGGGTCTCCTATTACACTTCCCAACTAGGGTGGGCCCAGGACCTTACCTTCCAACTCCACTTGCCTACCCCTCTCACAGGCTGCGGAAGCCCCTGACTCCTGCCTGTAAGTGGGCTTTATTAGATTAAAAAAAAAAGAAACTACTAGAAAGTACCTAAGAGTTTAAAGGCTGAAAGCAAAACAAAAGGTCAGGTCAGTACTGTAGTTACCCCACAAAATTTAAAACTGAATTACAATTTGATTCAGCAATTCCATTTCTGGGCATGTACACAAAAAAGCAGGGACTGGAACTGATACCGTACACCCATGTTCACAACAGCCAAGAGGTGGAAACAACCCAAGAGTCCACTGACAGATAAATGGATAAACAAAATGTGGCATAAACATAACAATGGAATATTATTCAGCCTAAAAAAGGAAGGAGATTCCTGACACATGGTACAACAAAGAGTAATATTGAAGACGTTACACTAAGTGAAATAAGCCAGATACAAAAGGACAAATACTGTACGGTTCCACTTATATGAGGTACCTAGAGTAGTCGTACTTGTAGAGACAGGAAGCAGAGTGGTGGCTGACAGGGGCTGCCGGGCGAGGAATGGGGCGTTAGTGTTTAATGGGTGCAGACTTGCAGTTTGGGAAGATGAAGACGTTCTGGAGATACATGGATGGTGGTGGTAAATGCACAACAACGTGAACGTATTTAACGCCACTGAACTGCATGCTTAAAAAGACTTACAATGGTAACGTTTATGTTAGGTATACTTTACCAAAATAAAAACATTTTTTTTTTTTTTTTGTTTAAAGGTCAGGCTAATGTTGCTAAGGGCTGCTAGACCTACTCAGTAAATTGTACAATATACCCTGAGTTCCAAGGCTTAATACTGATCAGGGGGAAGACTTTGAAGTTAATTAATGGGGGTCATGAATACAAGTCTAGCCTCCCTAGACCTTTGGGGCCATATGCTGAACCTCCGTCAATATGCAAAACTAGCACTGCTTGTCGACAAACACATACATAATCGCCAAGGCCCCTTGAACAAATACAAATGCAAAACATTTCTCTTTAAAGTTATCAGGTACCACAAATGATATAAGGATAGTTATGTGGTGCTGCTGTACTATCGATAGAACTGCTAAATAAATATCAGGGGGAAAAATTGAAGGGATGAGAGAAAGAATTCTCTCTGAAGTATTTCCATTGAAAAAAATTGGAGAAATTTCTTCTTTCAGCATCTGTTGCACTGTTGTACCTCCCCCTTCCGAATCACTACATATAATTCTAATACAGATAATATATATACTTATAAGTAAATATAAAGGGGGCATGAGATCAATCCACACTTAACACATTTTAAGATACCAACACATGTTTAAAAAACATGCATTTTAGTAATTCTGGGCATCTCTAAATTTCTCCTGTTTTCAAAAAAAAAAATTAAACAGCTCAGCTCAGAAGATTTTATGGACATTTACGGCCATACAGAGCAACACCAGGTAAAACTACAAAATAAAAAATTGGCAACAGCAGAAGCCATATTCTTCATTATGACGTCATGAATGGCATGTGGTGAGGGCCTCTATGTTGCAAATACAAAATCTTACTTGCTTAGTGCATGACTGCTTAGTGCATGAAAAAGACCTCAGAAAAGTTGTCTCTTAACTGGAAGATTCTTCCTACTTTCAACATATAAAGATAATGGCTAATACTTGCTCGCTGCTTATTATGTGCCAAGAACTGCCGTAAGGGCTGTATATCCCTATCTATCTATTTACCTACCTACCTCTATATCATCTATATCTTTACCTACATTAACTCATTTATTCCTTACAACAACCCTCTAAGGTATGTACCATTATTATTCCCCTTTCAGAGATGCGAAGATCGAGGCAAAGGGGAGTGGGTTTTCCCAAGGTCACACAGCCAGTGAACGGTAGAGCTGGGATTTGAGCCCAGGCTCTGGGGCCCATGCTCTTAACTATCATGCTCTAGCGCCTCTCTGCATAAAATATGGAAATTCAGGGACGATGGCGAGTGTCGGACACTTTACATATTTTATACAATTTTATTTTTATAACCAGGTCATCTATTTTTTTTTTTTTTTTTTTTTTTACAGCCAAGGAAACTAAAGTTCAGAAAGATTAAGTTTATATAAGAATCGAAGATAATAACAGATGGAGGTGGGAGTGAACCCATCTATCTCCATCACCAAAGTTTCAGGATCTGGCGCAAAGAACAATATCCCTATGGTTAGAAGTTATGAGAAGGCCGGTAAAGCAAAATCAAGGAGGCTTTTGCTTTGCGCAGGAAGTAGAAAGAAGCACACGCCTACAGGCGCAGAAGCACAGAGTGGCTTGGTATCTGGTGGATGAGAACTGCCAGGGAGGAGACAGGTGATAAAAGGGCAGTAGGTGGGCGCCTCCAAGTTCCACTTCCTCTGAGATTCCAGAGTCCATATTTGCCCGGTCCTCCATCACCCTGCTGTTCTAGATTTCTGTTTAACCACACACACAGGCAAGGAAGGTAACACTTCTCAAGCTGTGCATCCCAGATGACCCTCGCACAGAGATCCTTGTTCTAAAACTGGATAGATGGGAGGGATCCAGTATATTTTTCATACTGAAAGGGCGAAAAGTCAGGCAAAGCATGTGCTCAGATTAGTTTTCTTTTTAGTGCTACTGCACTTCTATTTATAACAAAGTTATTAGCCTTATAAACGTGGTACATCTTTGTGAGATGAAGCATCAAATAACCATGACTGTGGTTACTGCGAGTGTCACCACCATTCATTGTCACTTACCTGTGGGCAAGGCACAAGCAAGAGATCATTGAAACCCCACAAACACGTGCATCAGAACTTCTGCCGGAGAGCAAGGACCCACATCGGGAGTGCCTGGTGCGCTTGTTAAATGATGAACGCTCTTGAGCCCCAACCTAGCCCTACTCAATCAGAATCTCGACGGGAGGGCCAGGGAATCAGCACTTTAAGAGTCATGCCCAGTGATTCTCATTTTGGCCTGTGTTTCCTCATTTTACGTACAAGGTATTAAGAAATGATAACTTCACTAAATAACAGGATATACACTCATCTGGACTTTAGAATCTGTGCTCTTAACTGCTCTATAGCTCAAGCTTCAACAATGAAGCCTGTGACTAAAACAGGCACAAAACAAGCAAGATCGCCTTTAAAACCCATGAGATCTGTCACCACCAGCCTGCGTGATGTCACAGAATTTCCCAAACTGTTATTTTCGGTAAGTATACAGGAAGGTTTCTTACTTTAAATTAAAAAAAAGATTAACAACGCATTATACTTCCCCTGTCCTCATAACAATTCATTTCATTTTAACAAGATTTAGGGATCTTCTAGCAATTTCAATGCTTCATCACATGAAACTGGCTGTACTAGAAGAGCAACCAAATCCCTGCGGTAAAACGAGACCAACGTGGGAAGCTTATCCGCAAATGATTAGAGAGGCAGAGCTATAACTACAGCAATCTCTTACCACAAGACGTGGACTTCCTGTCCACCAGATTCACACGCCTGGTTTCGGTGCGAAGTTTCTCATCGGTATTCTCCACCAGGTTGGCAAGGTCATCAATTATCTCTATAAAGGAAAACAAAGATGCATGGTTAATACTCCAAAAATACCTTGGCTCACATCAGTCTCATAGCTGTGGTGGTCCTTCCTAGTAATAATTCTCTCAACTGCAGTGAGTGAGAAGCTTTTAAAGAACTCATGTATATTCTCTGAAAACTGCAATTCTGATTCATTAAAGGTTGGGGGTGGGGTCGGGAGGGAAGGAGTAGTAAAGAAAAAAACGAGTTCAACACAATTCCAGGAGACAGAGGAGAAATGTCAAAAGTTCAGGGGAAAGAAAGCATGACCCAACAAATTTATGCCCAGCCAAGTTGTCACTGGAGTATAAAGACGGCAGACAGACGGTATAGAGGACTTCAGGGACCACTGGGATCCTTCTTAAGAAAACTACTTGATGATGAAATCTAGGCAACCGAGAGGTGACTAAAAATACAGAACTCTGGGCTGGAGAAGCCAGAGGCCATGACATAAGAGATGACGGCGAGAACTGAATCCATTTAAATACTGAGCTGAGAACAAATAAGCATATGGATTAGGTTACAGAAAAGTAGACAAACATAATAAACAGTGACAATGGAATTATAGGTGAAAAGCAGGAAGCAGTTGAGGGGCGGTGGCAGCAGCTAAGATGTTAATTTCTTCATCACTCTCAGCAGGGTCATATCAAGCATGTTGGAAAGTAAAACATAGAGACTTACAGCTTTGTAAAAATCACCAAAGCTTCAATGTTTTACATTATTATTTTGTTAACCTTAAATGGATCTTTTAGCAATTACTACCTCTTGGAGAGAACTCTTCATGTAAAGTTTTGTTTTTTGTTTTTTTTTTTTGCAGTACCCGGGCCTCTCACTGTTGTGGCCTCTCCCGTCGCGGAGCACAGGCTCCGGACGCGCAGGCTCAGTGGCCATGGCTTACGGGCCCAGCCGCTCCGCGCGCAGCATGTGGGATCCTCCCGGACCGGGGCACGAATCCGTGTCCCCTGCATCGGCAGGCGGACTCTCAACCACTGCGCCACCAGGGAAGCCCCTGAAGTTTATCTTTTAAAAGTGAAATTAAGCACTTAATATTAAAATAGCATATATAATATGACCCTAATTATGTAAAATTATTTCTATCCCTCCTTTTATACATAAGAACCTGTAAGGATATATCCAGACAACATTAACCTAATGTTAATAATGACTATTTCTAGGTGGTGTGATCCTGGGTGATCTTCCTTGTATTAACTGTTTTATTTGAATTTCTTATAATGAGCTCTATATACTATTTTTTTCCCCAGTTTTGGTTCTTTTTCCTCCCTCCTTCCCTCTGTCCCTTTTTAGTGATTGCTTTAGAGATAAGTTGTCCAATACGTTACCATTTTTCTTAAAGAATGAAATAAAACCCACAAGCAAGTCAAAGGAAGCTTTCAGAAAGTTGTTTGAGCTCAGTTTTGACGGCCATGTATGTGGGTGAAGCAGGAATAGTGCGACTCATGCAAAAAGAGTAGCATGTGAAAGGCACAGAAGAGTTGGGAGGTCTTTCTTCCAGCTCCTACAGCACTTCCTACAATCTTTTTACTTAGAGACCCTTTTTGTTTGTATTGAATGATCTGTTTGCATGTCTTTTACAGGAGTATGACAGACACTAACTTTTATTCATCTCTGTATCTCCTATCCCTAGGAGAGTGCCTAATATACAGCAAGATAAATACTAAAAGATAAAGGGTGTGAATGGAGTGTAAAAGATAAAAGCATTGAATAATTTCAAAGCATTGAATAATTTGCTGCTTCTTAGAAAAGTGGAACTAAGCCAAATTTGCCCAATATTATCTGTACAACACCTGCCTAGAAAATATTTCACTATTATTTAACGATCCTTTCATAGCTATTTCCTTGTATTCAATGACATACTCTCCCAGTTTCCCTTTCACTTATCTGTAAGCTCTGTCTAGTCTCCTCTTGCTCTTAAATGTTGGTGATCCCCAGAACTCTGTGTATTTCTATTCTATTTTAGTTTTAAACTTAAAATTTTAATATTTAAATTTAAAATATTTAAATTCAGTAATTTAGATATTTTAATATTTAAAATATTAAAATTTAATTTAAATATTTTTAAATTAAAACATTTTTTTCTGCTCTACATAGCTCTCCAAAACTCCTTGACTCATATAGCCAACTGCTTACTACTTATCTCTACCTTGAAATTCCTACAAATATCTGACTCTCAAGGTCTCTAAAACTAAACTCTTCATCTTCCCTCAAACTGGACTCCCCTATCTTCACTGCCTCAGTTAATGGCACCACCATTCATTTTTGCTTGCCCAAGATGGAAATCTTTTTTTTTTTTTCCCCCTGTGTTGGGTCTTCACTGCTATGCACAGGCTTTCTCTAGTTGCAGCAAGCGGGGGCTACTCTTCGTTGCAGTGCATGCGCTTCTCATTGTGATGGCTTCTCCTGTTGCAGATCACGGGCTCTAGGTGCACAGGTCTCAGTAGTTGCAGCAAACGGGCTCAGTAGTTGTAGCGCGCAGGCTCTAGGGCACGCAGGCTTCAGTAGTCGTGGCGCACAGGCTTAGTTGCTCTGCAGCATGTGGGATCTTCCTGGATGCACTGGCAGGCGGATTCTTAACCACTGTGCACCGCAATCAGTAGCCCCCGCTCGCCGCAACTAGAAAAAGCCTGTGCATAGCAACAAAGACCCGACGCAGCCAAATATAAATAAATAAATTTATATTAAACAAAACTGACAATACTAATTGTTGGGGATGATTTGGCACAAAGTTAACTGAAGAAATATTTGTCTGTTCTACTCCAGCTAAGCATATATCTACTCTATGACCCAGAAATTTCACCCTTAGGAATTTACCAAACAGGAATAGAAACATGTTTCTCAGAAAGACCTGTACAGGCCTTCCCTGGTGGCACAGTGGTTGAGAGTCCGCCTGCCGATGCAGGGGACACGGGTTTGTGACCCGGTCCGGGAAGATCCCACATGCCGCAGAGCAGCTGGGCCCATGAGCCATGGCCGCTGAGCCTGCGCGTCCAGAGCCTGTGCTCCGCAATGGGAGAGGCCACAACAGTGAGAGGCCCACGTACCGCAAAAAGAAAAAAAAAAAAACCTGTACAAAAATATACCCAACAGCGATACTCATGAGAACCCAAAACTAGGAACCACCTAATATCCATCAATAGGGGAATGGATAAGCCAACTGTGGTATCTGTACTGTTCAGTAATAAAAAACAAAGAGCTGCTTATAACTGTAACAACTGTTACTTTGTTGGCTAAATAAAAAATAAATCTCAAAAGCATTTTGTTGGCGAAAATAAGAAAGTAATATATACTTAATAATTCCATTTATATAAAGTATGAAGACAAACCTAATCTACTAGATAGAAATCAGAAAGCAGTTGCCTCTGGGGTGGGGATGGAGGGGACTGACTGGAAAGGGAGAAGAGGGAATTTTCTGGGACGATGGAAATGCTCTAAATATTCTCACAAACGTATGCCGTTGTCAAAATGCATGGACTGAACACTAAGGTCTGTACACTTTGTTGTATGTAAATTATACCTCAACTAAAAATGTAAAGCAGAAACAACAAGGACCTATTGTATGGCACAGGGAACTATACTGAATATCTTGTAATAACCTACAATGGAAAAGAATCTGAAAAATATATATATATACAACTGAATCACTTTGCTATACACTTGAAACTAACACAACATTGTAAATCAACTATACTTCAATAAAAAGTTGTTTGAAAAAATATATATATATAAATTAGAAAAAAAAATTGAAGTTTACAGTATCATGATACTTCCAGGATTTTCCAGAAAGGAAGAAAAAAGGGAGGGAGGGAGGAAGGCGGGCAGGCAGGGAGACCTGCTGCGAAGACAAAGCAAAATGACTTAGAATAACAAAATTTTCCAGCTGCAAGAAGTCAGGGGATCATCTTGTAGCTCCTCCCCCTTAACAATCCCCCTCCGACCCAGCTCCCCACCCAACCCCGTGCCAGTAACAGGGAAGCTCGTGAGAAAATCAATTCCATGGCTGAGCTGGAAGGTGCCTGTAATTATAAGTTTCTATATTTCGAGCTGAAAATCTGCCTGCTTTTAACGTTCACCTTCTATTTCTAGAACAACACAATTCCAGTGTTCTTCCTTCCAGAAGACAATTCTCCTCGTATAACTCCTTAGTCTTGTCTTCTCAGCTACAGACACTTAGCTCTGAACATTAACAGATTGTCAGAGGAAGCGATTTCTAGATCTCGTGACATCTTGATGCACTGGACACCATATTCATCCTAAAATGTGACGCGAGGACTTGGATCCATCGTTTCAGGTTCTGTCCAGTCAGCACAGAACACACTGAGTTTAGACAGAGTCGCATATATAAAAGTCGGTATTTTTAAGTTCCATTCCTCGTGTCCTATCAGGATATTCCATAGTAAAAGCTATGCTTCCTGGAGTTGCTTGGTCCATTGTTCTCATGCAAACGACTACAGCTGAGATTGCATGGTATCTTTTAATGTCTCAACATGTAATATAAAATTTACACTTAATAAGCTTCTAGCACTATAAGAAAGTCAAGTGCAAAATACTCCTTGTCAGATACTAAATACAATATGTCAGCTGTTATATGTTAACTGGGTTTCTGGATAGAGTTCTCATTAAATTTGTAAATATTCATAACAGAGGTAAATACAAAATCGGTAGAAGATTAGCTAAGCAAAAATCAGTAGTCAACACTGAAGGGGTTAATGTTTTCATCTCAGACCAAACACAGAGTTTTTCATATTGGTTGGTAAACCTCATCTGATTACTAGTTTGCTTTAAAAAACAAACAAAAAACCCTCCATTTTTAGGTGATGAAAATCATTTAATAGCAGTTTATAAATGAGAGGGGGAAAAGTATAAAATTATCCACACACCCCAGTAACCACTCCTGTGGATTCCCTTCTAAGATTTGACATAAACATATGTTTTTTTCTTTTTGTCGGTACGCGGGCCTCTCATTGTTGTGGCCTCTCCCGTTGCGGAGCGCAGGCTCCAGACGCGCAGGCTCAGTGGCCACGGCTCACGGGCCCAGCCGCTCCGCGGCACGTGGGATCTTCCCGGACCGGGGCACGAACCCGTGTCCCTTGCATCGGCAGGTGGACTCTCAACCACTGCGCCACCAGGGAAGCCCTGTATTTTTATATCATTGCAACATATGAGCCTTTTGCCCCCTGTTAACATATCATTTGTACGCTTTCGTGTTGTTACACAGTCTTCACAGTTATAATTTCTAATGGTTACAAAATATTCATTCCATTAAAATAAACATTCATTAAAAATAGCCCATTATGGGATATGTAGAATGCTTCTATATTTCCACATAATGAGTCAATGAATTCTTTCCTCCATTATCATCTTCCTTCTTTTCTATCGTTTTCTTAATTAAGCGTGATTCTGACTGCCACATGGACTTTGAAACATACCGCCAAGTCACTTTTTAAAAGGTTTGCACTGCCACTGCTGTTGGTTGGTTTGATCAAATTCACTCGTCAGTATGACCTCAGAAGGCGATTTCCAAGGGCAGGGAGCCTGGGAGAATTCCCACCTTGCAGCCTAGTGGCTTCTAAGGGGGGAATTTCCCCAACCACAGTCAGTTACGAGCAAATTAAACACAGGTTAAGAAAGAACCAGCTGACTCTTTCAGATCCCTCCAAGTACAGCCTCCAAAGAGCAATTGGTATTTTACTTCCCAGTAAGTATTTGCACTTGGTTTCGAGAAGGAACTTATGTTTCTGTCACGTGTTCATTCGAGATACCAAGTGCCATTCCAACACAGAAAGGAAAAAAATGGACAAAAGAAAGTATTTTCGCATCAAAAAGCGGTGAGAAATATTATACGGTGCCAACACAGCTGGATCCAAATATATTTAATTTTCTTCTAGGCTCGGTTACAGTCTCAGTAACATCTACACAAGGGCAGAGAGTATGCTGCGTATTTTCAGATAAATTTGGTTCCTTTTGCACTCATAATGGATGCTGGCACTCGCAAAGTCATTATGCTTTTATGCCTTTCACTTAATTGCTAATGACGTCTGAAGACAAGCATTAAAAAAACCAAACGGTGAAGAAAGAGCTTTTCTTGAGGGCATTAGTTTAACTCCCTTTATTCCCTACAATGGAAACTAAACATGGGGTGGGTGATAACCTCTAATAATACACTTTTCTGTACACTAGGACACCAGGAACAGAAGGACAGACCGATCTGTGACTCAGCTAGAGGAAAAGTAACACGTTGGCCAAGGCACCCTATGGCAGGGCGGCTGGCAGGGAGTCCCCGCACACCCAAGCAGAGCCTCTGGGAGCACTCGAGCTTCGGAGGCCTAGGAGAAAGCCCCTTGGCCATACCTGCTCCCATTTTAAGCAGGAACAGGTGGGCCAGGCTGGGCAGAAAGCACAGGCTCCTTTCCTTCTTCCTCCCCACCATCAACCCCACGGCCTTTCAGTCTTTCATCCAGGCTGAAACGTGTGTAACAGAGGCTTATGCTGAGTTAGAACCCTTCCCAACTTCTTACAACAGACAGACACTGACATGTGTGTGTGAAGATGAGCAAAGAGCCAACAGGTGTAAATAAAGAGGGAGCATCTGCTCCCCCTCCCTCACCCCTTTGGCCCTAGAAAACACAATTCCTTCCAGAAAAGGACAAGGCTTGAGAAACTGGTTTCTGTTTTTAAAACAAGATTCAAGAGGACACTAAATCAACACAACAGAACAGAGAGCCACAATGAGGGACCGACCTAAGTTACTAGAAACAGTGCTCCAGGTAGAAACACACTTGTCAAATCAAAAACCGCAGTGAAGGCAGTTAAACAGATTGTAATCTAAATAAAAGATTTAGTTAGAAAACAAACTGGAATAGTCTCCCAGAAGTCACAGAAGGAGGTTACAGAGGACAAAATATGGAAGGAAAAAAATAAGAGACCGAGATAAACACCCAGGAAAACAGAAGGAGAAACAGTGGCCAAGTAAATAATAAAAGTTCCTCTTAAACCAGAACCCGAGTCTCATAATAATCAAGATCAAATCCCAAATTACTCAGTACACGAAGTACCAGAAAACCTCAAGATGCATCAGAAAAGACAATCAGCAGATGCCGAGGCTGAAATGACACAGCTGTTGGAATTATCTGACAAAGACTTTAAAGCAGCTATAATATAAATGCCCCAACAAGTAAAAGTGAACACTCTTGAAACAAAAGTTTCAGAAAAAAATTAAAAACAAAAAAAGCAGAAAATATAGAGGAGAACCAAATGTGAATTGCAAAACTGAAAACTACAAGAATCAAAATTAGAAAAACTCACTGGATGGGCTCAATAGCGGAATGGAGATGACAGAGGAAAGAGGCAGTGAACTGGATGACAGGTCAAAAGAAACAATCAAATCTGAACAATGAGGAGAAAAGGCAGGGGGATGACCATAGCCTTAGGGACCTACGGGACAGTACCCAAAGGTCAAGCATTCATGTCATCAGAGGCCCAGAAGGAGAAGAAAAGAGTGTGGGGCACAAAAATATTTGAAGAAATACGGCTGAAATTCTTAAGTTTGACAAAAAACACAAACCTATACATTCAAGAAGCTCGGAAAACCCCCCAAAAGATAAACACACAGAAATCCACGTCTGGACACATCAAACCCAAACCACTGAACACTAAAAACAAAGGAAAAAATCTTGAAAACCACCCCCCAAAATAACATATTACTTCTAGGAAAACAAAGATTTGAAAGACTGTGGATTTCTCACCAGAAATCATGGAGGCCAGAAGAATGTATAACAACATTTTTAAAATGCCGAAAGAAAACTGTCAACACAGAAGTTTATATCCAGCAAAAATATCCTTTGGGGATCAAGGTGAGAGAAAGGTATCCTCAGATGAAGTGCTAAGAGAATTTACAGACCCCACACAAAAAAACTGAAGGCACTTTTTCAGACAGAAAGGAAATCACACCAGCAGAAAATCTGGTACATCAGAAATGAAGAGCAACAGAATGATAAACATTTGGGTAAATATAATAGATCCTTCTCCAATTAAGTTCTTTAATTATCTGACAGTTGAAAGCAAAACTTACAACATCTGGTTTTCAATGAACATAAGTATCATACACCATACTGACGGGAGGGAAGGGTAAAGGGACCTTTATGGTGGTATGGTTACTATACCCCACTAGACATGATAAAATATTGATTCTAAGCAGACTGTAGAATGTTAAGGATATATATTGTCATCCCTAGTAACCACAAATACAATCTGTACAAAGATATATAGCAAAAAGCGCAACAGAAAAATAAAAATGGAACACTACAGAAGTTCATATGTGTGATTCCATTTATATGATAGTCTCCAAAAGACAAAACTATACTGATGGAGAACAAGCCAGTTGGTGATCACCAAGGGTTAGGGATGGGGGAGGGAACGACGGCAAATGAACAGCACAAGGGGTGATGGAACTGTTCTGTGTCCTGTCTGTGGTAGTGGTTACACAAATCTATACATGTGTTAAAATTCACAGCACTACACAAACACACACACAGTCGATTTTTCTGTATGTTAATTTAAAAATTCAAGTTAAAGATATAATGAACAAAGAGAGGTATGGGTAAAGGAAGAACATCAGAGAACGCTAGTGCTTAAAGAACAAGAGGAACAAAAACTAGAAACAAAGGAGGAGGGTGAAAAAGCAGAAGAGAATGCTGTCCTAGAGGGCAGCACTGCAGAAAAGAGGGTGGCACATACCATGTGTATGGACTGGTAATCGGGCCATTGCCATGGACTGTACTGAGAGCCGCTGTGGGTGGGGGAAGAAGGGGGCAATTTGCCTGAGTTGCAGGACTGAATGCAGCCGAAGTGTGGGGAAAGGAAAATGGTAAGAGGACCCTAGTGTGTTACTGAAAACTCCTAGAATGTAAAACCAAAACGCTAACTACTAATATTTACTGAAAACTTGCCAGGTGCTAAATCACTGTTTTTTAATCTTGAGTTGTATCTAGTTCATTATAAAGTGAAAAACAATTCTTCTATACCCCACAGTATTAATATGTTATTCTATTTAAATTACTTAATTAAATATAAACATCAATGGTGGTATATATTATTTATGTTTATAACTCTTTATTCCATAGTTCTAAAAATATATATTCATATTAAAACTAAAACTCTGTTTAATAACAATAATTTCATGCTGACAGAGACAGCCTGTTTTCTGAGTAGCAAATTGCTGCTTGAAACATGAATATGATACAGACTAAAGTATGGGTCCTCTGGGGTTGTCCTGCTATTCTTTATTCCAATTGTGGAGACATCTTTTAGACACTGCACAGTGACAGCCTTTGGCCTTCTCTTGCAAGCAAATATATCATTACATATTAAGTATACTTTCTTCTCTCATCAGCCAAGGATTACTAAGACAATTACAAATACAAATGTGGGCTAGAATTGCATGGCAACACACAATACAGTGGTCAGCCTGACAATATTTAAAAATCAAAAGGATTTTCTGGATTATCTACAGTAGAGAGAGACAAAATTTTAAAAGTCATTAAAAAAAAAGAGTCCCACAGAGCTCAGAGAAGGCACCATCGGTCCTAATTTGAATATAGAATGCTAAAAGCATAACATTTCTTACCTTAAGTTACTCATTAAACAGCTCTATAATAGGCATAAAAATATTGCCTCCCCAGTTTTCCTAGCCCTTCAAGAAAAACATCTACTTAAAAAAAACGTTAAGGAGGAGACCTTCAAGATGGCAGAGGAGTAAGACGTGGAGATTACTTTCCTCCCCACAAGTACATCAGAAATACATCTACACGTGGAACAACTCCTATAGAACACCTACTGAACAGTGGCAGAAGACCTCAGACTTCCCAAAAGGCAAGAAACTCCCCATGTACCTGGGTAGGGGAAAAGAAAAAAGTATCAAGTATCTTTTCTGACTACAATGCTATGAGACTAGATATCAATTACAGGAAAAAATCTGTAAAAAATACGAACAAATGGAAGCTAAACAATACACTACTAAATAACCAAGAGATCACTGAAGAAATCAAAGAGGAAATCAAAAAATACCTAGAAAGAAATGACAATGAAAACATGAAAACCCAAAACCTATGGGATGCAGCAAAAGCAGTTCTAAGAGGCAACTTTACAGCAATACAATCCTACCTCAAGAAACATCTCAAACAACCTAACCTTACACCTAAAGCAATTAGAGAAAGAAGAACAAAAAAATGCCACAGTTAGCAGAAGGAAAGAAATCATAAAGATCAGATCACAAATAAATGAAAAAGAAATGAAGGAAACCATGGCAAAGATCAACAGAACTAAAAGCTGGTTCTTTGAGAAGATAAACAAAATTGATAAACCATTAGCCGGACTCATCAGGAAAAAAAGGGAGAAGACTCAAATCAGTAAAATTAGAAATGAAAAAGGAGAAGTAACAACTGACACTGCAGAAATCCAAAGGATGAGAGATTACTACAAGCAACTATATGTCAATAAAATGGACAACCCGGAAGAAACAAATTCTCAGAAAAGCACAACCTTCAGAGACTGAACCAGGAAGAAATAGAAAGTATAAACAGACCAATCACAAGCACTGAAATTGAGACTGTGATTAAAAATCTTCCAACAAACAAAAGCCCAGGACCAGACGGCTTCACAGGTGAACTCTACCAAACATTCAGAGAAGAGCTAACACCTATCCTTCTCAAGCTCTTCCAAAATAGAGCAGAGGGAGGAACACTCCCGAACTTATTCTATGAGGCCACCATCACCCTGATACCAAAACCACACAAAGATGTCACAAAGAAAGAAAACTACTGGCCAATATCACTGAGGAACACAGATGCAAAAATCCTCAACAAAATACTAGCAAACAGAATCCAGCAGCACATTAAAAGGATCATACACCACGATCAAGTGGGGTTTATCCCAAGAATGCAAGGATTCTTCAATATATGCAAATCAATGTGATAAATCATATTAACAAATTGAAGGAGAAAAACCATATGATCATCTCAATAGATGCAGAAAAAGCTTTCAACAAAATTCAACGCCAATTTATGATAAAACCCCCCAGAAAGCAGGCACAGAGGGAACCTACCTCAACATAATAAAGGCCATATATGACAAACCCACAGCCAACATCGTTCTCAGTGGTGAAGAACTGAAACCATTTCCACTTAAGCCCAGGAACAAGACAAGATTGTCACTCTCACCACTATTATTCAACAAAGTTTTGGAAGTTTTAGCCACAGCAATCAGAGACAAAAAAGAAAAGGAATCCAAATTGGAAAAGAAGAAGTAAAGCTGTCACATGATACTATACATAGAGAATCCTAAAGATGCTACCAGAAAACTACTGGAGCTAATCAATGAATTTGGTAAAGTAGCAGGATACAAAATTAATGCACAGAAATCTCTGGCATTCCTATACAGTAATGATGAAAAATCTGAAAGAGAAATTAAGGAAACATGCCCACTAACCATTGCAACAAAAAGAATACCTAGGAATAAACCTACCTAAGGAGACAAAAGACCTGTATGCAGAAAACTATGACACTGATGAAAAAAATTAAAGATGATACAAACAGATAGAGAGATATACCATGTTCTTGGATTGGAAGACTCAACATTGTGAAAATGACTATACTACCCAAAGCCATCTACAGATTCAATGCAATTCCTATCAAACTACCAATGGCATTTTCCACAGAACTAGAACAAAACATTTCACAATTTGTATGGAAACACAGAAGACCCCAAATAGCCAAAGCAATCTTGAGAAAGAAAAATGGAGCTGGAGGAATCAGGCTCCCTGAGTTCAGACTATACTACAAAGCTACAGTAATCAAGACAGCATGGTACTGGCACAAAAACAGAAATATAGATCAATGGAACAGGATAGAAAGCCCAGAGATAAACCCACGCACATATGGACACCTTATCTTTGATAAAGGAGGCAAGAATATACAATGGAGAAAAGACAGCCTCTTCAGTAAGTGGTGCTGGGAAAACTGGACAGCTACATGTAAAAGAATGAAATTAGAACACTCCCTAACACCATACACAAAAATAAACTCAAAACGGATTAAAGACTTAAATGTAAGGCCAGATACTACAAAACTCTTAAAGGAAAACACAGGCAGAACACTCTATGACATAAATCACAGCAAGATCCTTTCTGACCCACCTCCTAGAGAAACGGAAATAAAAACAAAAAGAAACAAATGGGACCTAATGAAACTTAAAAGCTTTTGCACAGCAAGAGAAACCATCAACGAGACAAAAAGACAACCCTCAGAATGGGAGAAAATATTTGCAAACGAAGCAATTGACAAAGGGTTAATCCGCAAAATATACAAGCAGCTCATGCAGCTCAATATCAAAAAACAAACAACCCAATCCAAAATGGACAGAACACCTAAACAGACATTTCTCCAAAGAAGATATACAGACTGCCAACAAACACATGAAAGGATGCTCAACATCACTAATCCTTAGAGAAATGCAAATCAAAACTACAATGAGGTATCACCTCACACCAGTTAGAATGGCCATCATCAAAAAATCTACAAACAGTAAATGCTGGAGAGAGTATGGAGAAAAGGGAACCCTCTCGTACTGTTGGTGGGAATGTAAATTGATACAGCCACTATAGAGAACAGTATGGAGGTTCCTTAAAAAACTAAAAATACAACTACCATACAACCCAGCAATCCCACTACTGGGCATATACCCTGACAAAACCATAATTCAAAGAGAGTCATGTACCACAATATTCATTGCAGCTCTATTTACAATAGCCAAGACATGGAAGCAACCTAAGTGTCCATCGACAGATGAATGGATAAAGAAGATGTGGCACATATATACAATGGAATATTACTCAGCTATAAAAAGCAACAAAATTGAGTTATTTGTAGTGAGGCGGATGGACTAGAGACTGTCATACAGAGTGAAGTAAGTCAGAAAGAGAAAAACAAATACCATATGCTAACACATATATATGGAATCTAAAAAATAGAAAAAATGCTTCTGAAGAACCTAGGGGCAGGACAGGAATAAAGACGAAGATGTAGAGAATGGACTTGAGAACACGGGGAGTGGGAAGGGTAAGCTGGGACGAAGTGAGAGAGTGGCATGGACATATATACACTGCCAAATGTAAAACAGACAACCAGTGGGAAGCAGCCGCATAGCACGGGGAGATCAGCTTGGTGTTTTGTGACCACTTAGGGGGGTGGGATAGGGAGGGTGGGAGGGAGACGCAAGAGGGAGGAGATACGGGGATATATGTCTACGTGTAGCTGATCACTTTGTTATACAGCAGAAACTAAGACACCATTGTAAAGCAATTATACTCCAATAAAGATGTTTTAAAAAAAAGGTTAAGCCATATTAGAACCCTTGCTAATAATGTAACAATAAAAATACACTTCTCGTTATTTTAGAAAACTGGAATCCTGGTGATAACGTGCTCAGCTCTGACTGAATAATTTCAAGATAATCAACACGTTTCTTTGCACCTTGAATAAAAAGTCTATATACTGTATGACTCTAATCATATGACATCCTGGACGAGGCAAAACTATAGAGAGAACACAGTGATCAGTGTTTGCCAGGAGTTTAGAAGGAATAGGGAAGGGATGAACAGGTGAAGCGCAGGGATTTTTAGGGCAGTACAAAATTCTGCATGATACTGTAATGGTGACTATGTGACATTATGCATTTGTCAAAACCCATAGAACTTTACATTCATTAAGGTTCACTTTTTGTGCTGTAAATTAAGAAAACAAAAATCATTTAGGAGGTTGGGGATTCCAGGAAGGAACACAGAGTGTGATACGATCATCTATCTGTACTGTAAATGTATCAAACAACATCCCTGAAAAGGGTGGAAAGAACAGGTGCTGACGTAAGTTACGCTGGGAATGGGTGGAGTCTGTAAGACTCAGGCAAAAGCACTGCATATAAGCACTGAGTTCTAGTTGATGAAGTGGATTTCCTTGGTGGTACGAGTTAATTACAATAGGGCTTACACACGTACATGGAAGTGAGCAATTACGGAAATGGATGATGGATGGTAAGGGCCAGATTCTCACTGCTGGACTGGAAATTTAAAGATAAGCAAGAAGAGGAGGCTAGGACAATCCATGTGGTTAACAGATGAGAGTTAGAGACATCGGTATGACCTTAATATAAAGATGGTTACATAGGGATATGTGTATATACACAGCGTAGTAAACAGACATGCATTTCTATGCTTTGTCAACTGAGAAGGCATTGAAAAAACCAATACCCCAGGAGCAACAAGCACACTTGGCACCCAAATCTTGGTTTTAAGGCCATTCTCCAGTAAAAGAAAATAGATGACTCTCGGACTGGCACAGGAAATATACAAGAGGAGCCTGAAGTATCTGGTAGGACCAGACACTGAGGAAGTGCTTTAAAAGACAAAGAACAACAACAACACAGCAACCTCACCAGTGGGGATATGTCAAAGGAGCACAGGAGCCAACCGACAGAGCTCCCCGTGGCCAAAGCTGGAATAATTTGAGCAACAAAATAGAGTAGCCAAAAGGATAAAATAATATCCATAGGGCTTCCCTGGTGGCGCAGTGGTTGAGAGTCCGCCTGCCGATGCACGGGACACGGGTTTGTGCCCCGGTCCAGGAAGATCCCACATGCCGCGGAGCGGCTGGGCCCGTGAGCCATGGCCGCTGAGCCTGCACGTTCGGAGCCTGTGCTCTGCAATGGGAGAGGCCACAGCAGTGAGAGGCCCGCGTATCGCAAAAAAAAAAAAAAAAAATCCATAGTAAATATCCATTAATTTTATACTAAATATAAATATCTGACATACACACTGATAAAAAACACTTGATTGAATAAGTTCATAAATGAGGGAGAAGAGACAAATCTCCCATGAGAAATTCCCAATAGTTTATGTAGCCAGTCCGTCTTCAAGGAGGGGGGAGTATATGTCTTCACCCCTTAGGTGTGGGCTGCAGGTACTGACTTCCTCCCGAGGAGCTAAGCGTGGAAATAAAGGAAGGGGAGGGAGCACCTTTACAGGGGAGAAGCCCAACAGACACTACCTCAGCCAGATGATCAAGGTTAAGGTGAATGGTCGCAGATCATG
Source organism: Phocoena phocoena (assembly GCF_963924675.1). NCBI lineage: Eukaryota > Metazoa > Chordata > Mammalia > Artiodactyla > Phocoenidae > Phocoena > Phocoena phocoena. Next base: position 52,544,812 of record NC_089237.1, read on the forward strand.
TGGACCGTAGGCACCCTTGATCTGGTATGATGCGAACGGCACTTGACTCTGCGGACTTCATCCTAATAACTGGTAACTCCAGTCTTATGAGGAAAACATCAGACAAAGTCTAGCTGTGTAGTATCTTACAGAATACCTGGCCAGTATCCCCCAGAACTGTCAACATCACCAAAAACAAGGAGTCTGAGAAACTGCCACTACAGCCAAGAGAAGCCTAGAGAGACGTGACACTGGAATGTAACGGGGTATCCTGGATAAGACCCTGGGGCAGAGAAGGGACATCAGGTCAAAACTAAGGAAATCTGCATAAACTGTGGACTTCAGTATGTATCGATACTGGTTCATTAAAAGTAAAACATATACCACACTAACGTAAGAAACTAGGCACGGGGTACATGGGAACCCTCTAGTATTATCTTCTCAACTTTTCTGTAAATCTGAAACTGTTCTAAAGAATAAAGTCTTATTTTAAAAAAGCCAATAGCTGACATCATATTTAAAGAGGACACATTAAACACTTTCCCCTAAGATCAGGAACAAGGCAAAGATGTCTATTAGTTTTGCCACGTCTAATCAATGTTTTGGCGGGGGGGACCCAGAGTTGGAAAAGTCATACGATCTGATTTCAAGCAATCAAGAGGGTTTGGAATGGACAAAAGATCAACGGAACAGAAAAGAGTCCAGAAACAGATTCACACAGATGGCCAACTGAGTTTCCACAGAGGATATCCACACAAGCCTCAGATCCCATAAGAATGTCAGCAGGCCTATTTTTTTCAATTTTCTTAGGATCCCTACCTATATGCAAGAGTGAGAACATATTAAGTGAACATACAAATTCTCCACTGGCTCCTGACAGGCAGGTACTATTTCTGCTCATCCTTACGACAACCCCATGAGGCAAGTCTTCCTAGAGGCAAAGGTCAAAGAGGTGAAATGATGCGTCCAAAGTTACGCAGCTGGTAAGTGGCAAAGCCGGTCTGACTTGCAATCTGTCTGATTCCAGAGCTATGCCGTTCGTAACATTCAGAAAGGAAAAGGGGGACAGCACGTCAAACAGTCCAAGACTGCCTTGTTTGTTCTGTTTTGTTTTGTTTGAAGATGAGATCATTCAAGTTTTCCCTATAAATATCTTCTAAACTATTGTTAAGTAAATGTTTATTATTTAGTACAATGAATATCTGAATTTCTTAAGCCAAATCTAGGATCCAGTTGAGTGTTCCCTTATGCTGTGTTACAGACACTACAGCTTTCTGCATAGTCAGTGGAATTATTTAAATACTGTAAAACTAAAAATGTAATCTTATTTGTAACTGTTACATGAATGTACAGTTCTTACTTGTGATACTGTATGTTGTGGGTCATAATCACGATTGTCTATGTCATGACAGACATGACATAGACAATGTCATGACTTTGGTGGAGAATATAACCTCCAACTGGGAGCCAAGGCCATTGCCAACATTTCTCCTTTCACAAGTGGTTATAGAAAATCATGGATAATTTTTACCTACCTCTATCTTATCACTTAAGCTTCTAGACAGTCTCTCATGAAATATCTAGACCCAAACCATTAGATTTTTGCTCCCTTTGAGAAACAGCCTATCTTTCAAATCCAATAGGATTTGCCTGCCTGAGCAATTACTTTTCCTCTGGGACTCAAAAATGCTAACAGGATCACAGCCTTGCATTTCCATATCTGCCCCAGCTACTGAGTATTTACAGCATGTTCAAGTTCTCATAACACAGTAAGAAACAGATAAATCCAAAAAGAAAACGTGAGGAATGGAGAAAGTCTTAAACACTATTTCTGGGTTCTTCCCCTTAGAGCTCAACAAAACAGACACGCTTTTTATGAAATCCATAAAACGGCATTATTTCTAAGTTAGGGCTTACATTCCCTGTTTCAGTCTGATTTCATATAAATGAAGAGTTTTAAAAATACTGTATTAATGATGGTAATACAGTTTTAAAGAACTGTAACCATTTATTATCTCGTCTGATCCTCCTGCAATCCTGAAAGGTAGATAGGGAAACTGTTGGAGTATTTTACAGATGTCCAAACAGGCCCACACGGATTATGCAACTTGCCTAAGTTACCCCACGAATAAGTAGTAGGACACAAAGACGGGTCTCTGGATTTCAATTCAAAAGCTTTACTTGGTAGCTCATGCCTCTTATGTCTCAAATTTCAGGTCTGTGTCTACCTCCAGACTAAACATAGTCTGCATTTTTCCCATTCCAGAGGACCATCACCTTGATTTCTCTGTGTTTCCCTTTCTTATAGGAGATGTCTGATGAAGCCCAGAGAAGCAGTTAAGACATAGATTCTGAGAGATTCGGTACCATGACATCTATCAGTCAGAAAGCTGAAACTAACCATGTACTCTTGTTTTAAAAAAACAAATAACTTGAAAAAGAAACATGTTTCCACTTTAGAAGAGAACATTCCTCTTTCACAAAAAAATTACCTCCCTTTATTCCAATCAGTTTTAACACTCTGGACCTATTTGAGGTGTGCATCTCCATTCTTAAAAGGGGGTGTAAAGGTCCAAGGCAGGTATCTACAGACAGGTCCCCTGGAGCCACAGTTCACCCACTTATCTTTGCTATCTGATTATATATACATTTTAAAGAATCTTTGTGTTTTACTTTATATGTATTTTTAAACTCTCCAAGTACAGAAAAGAAATCCAAATGCAAAGTGCTGTATAAAGCACAATACAACTGAAAATGGGGGGTGGGGGAGTCCCATTAATTAAATAACAGCTTAAAATTGAAAATGTCCCGATTTTATACAATGTGTCAGTAGACTGATACTCTGCATTATATTTTACTCCTTTATGCCAGTTACCAATGCACTGCCTCTCAGCTCCAGATTCACCCTTCAGTGCTAACTCTGCACTCGCGGGCTAAACTCTAAGCATCTCTCCTTTGTAGTTCATGTGATGTTAAGCCTTATCGGCAGAGGGCGCTGGAGGGACAAAGCCAGAGGCAAGGGCCACTCCAGGATCAGGTGTGCTAGTGTTTTTTCTTCTTCCTGCTGCTGCTCCTGTCCCAGTGACCATGGATACGGACAACATCCAGTGGTGCTGGGTCCCAGCTGTGAGCCCAGAGCAAACGCCCCCTCAAGTGAGCTCAGAGTCCCGGCCTCCAGAGTCGGACACCACTTACCATACCACCCTGCCAGGGAGCCACTCCCAAGGCCCTGACTCTTCCGTGTCCACCCACCAGCCCCCAGCCCCGAGGGGTGTTTCCTAGTTGCTCAGCTTCACTTTGGTTCCTCAGTCTGCTGGCCCCAAGAGCAACGTTTTCTGTAGACCAGCTGTGGCAACCAGTGGGCTCCCTCTGCCATCCAGCTGGCCGTGGAGAAGCCCACACCTTCTCCAGGGAGGCCTGAATCCCATTTGGGGAGCTCTGGGCCCAGGATGCTGGGCACCACTGAGGAAGTGTGTGTGGTGTAGTAAAAAGAGGAGTACTGAATAAAAGTGTGCCTACTGAGATATGAGCTCCAGCCCACCACCCCTTCTCCCTGAATCTCTCCCCAGTCAGCATCTAGAGGCTCCAGCTGCAGATATCCCCCCAAGAGGAGACTGGAGGGTCCAAGAGAAGAGATGCATATACTCTGATACTTGAAACTCCTATAATGAAATGTCTGGGTCCCCCCTCCACTGCCCTAAAGTAAGGCCCACCAGTTAAACTTCAGCCAACATAAAGTCCTTCCAATCAACTTTTGGTGCCTCACCTTCAAACATGAACATTTAGAATCATCAGGCATTTGAAAAACGATTCCAAAGCAAATCTTTCTTGGAGCAAACAAAACACATGCACACAGCTCCTTAGAGAGTTAAAAGAAGACAATATATGTACAGAACTATAACACACAGGGTAAAATAGGAACTTTCAGGGAAGAAGAGTTCTCAGGAATTAGGAGAGCAGTAATAGTTTGGATTCTTGGTTATGGTAATGGTTACGTGAATCTACACTTGTGATAAAATGACACAGAACCAGACACACACTGTACCAACGCCAAAGCCCTGGTTTTGATATTGCACTATGATCATATAAGCGGTAACAGCTGAGATAAGCTGGGTGAAGGACATGGGACCTCCGCACTATCTTTACAACTTCCTTTCGTTTTTTCAAAATGAAAAAAGACAGGATAGCGAGAGAGGAAGAGGGGAAAAGAAACAGAAGGAAGACAGCGCTGAGGACATTATTCAAGAAATCAAGCAAACAGATAAAGCAATGAAAAATGAGAGAAAAAATTTACATTAAATGGAGGATTAATTCTTGTGGTCCAACACTGACAACAGGAACAGAGAGAGACAGAAAGAGGGAGGGAGAGAGAGGGAGACAGAGGGAAGGGGGGGAGGGGGAAGAGAGAGAGAGAGAGAGAGAGAGAGGAGAAATCATGTGGAGGAAATAATACAATAAGATTTCCCAGAATTTAAGGACAAGTTTCCAGATGAAAAGTGAGTACCAAGTGCTCAGAGCAATGATTTTTTTTTTTTTTTTTTTTAAAAAAGGGACTTCCTTAGTGGCACAGTGGTTAAGAATCCTCCTGCCAATGCAGGGGACACAAGTTTGAGCCCTGGTCCGGGAAGATTCCACATGCCGCAGAGCAACTAAGCCTGTGTGCCACAACTACTGAGCCTGCATGCCACAACTACTGAGCCCGCACGCCACAACTACTGAAGTCCGCACACCTAGAGCCCATGCTCTGCAACGAGAAGCCACCACAATGAGAAGCCCGTGCACCGCAACGAAGAGTAGCCCCTGCTCGCCGCAACCAGAGAAAGTCCGCACGCAGCAACGAAGACCCAACGCAGCCAAAAGTAAATAAATAAATTTATTTTTAAAAAAAGTCACATCCTTATCATTGTGAAATTTCAGAACACTATACATGAAAAGATTCTAAAAGCTTTCAGAGATGGGAGTAGAACAAATAGCTCATATACAATGGGAATCGGAATGGCAGATCTTCCCAAAGCAACGCTGAAGGCTGGAGGCTAAAGGAGGCAGGCCTTGAAAATGCCGAGAGAACAAACTCCAACCCGGGATGCAGTCATTCTTCCAATCTGACATGAAGGGAGAATAAAGTGATTTTCAAATGTATACGGTCTTACTTTTTTTTTTTTTTTAAACCTCCCATGCACCCTTGCTTGGAAGTTCCTGGAGGAAGAGCTGCACCAAAAAGCGGGTGGGGGAAGAAAGAGGATGACTTGAGATCCAGAAAGCAGGGAACACACATCAAGGAGGGGCAGAGGGCGCTGCGCTCCCAGCGTGGAGATGCAGGGCACCCCAGAACAGTGTGGACGCGTCCTGAGCACAGCCAGCCCAGATCAGAGCAGGGAGACAAAGGACTCCAATCGAAAGAGGAAACTGACGGGCTCCTGAACAGCAGTGTCCCCCCAACATTCATATGCTGAAATCCTAACTCCCAAGAGGATGGTATGAGGAGGTGGGGCCTCTGGGAGATGCTTAAGCCATGAGGACAAGAGCCTCCTGAATGGGATTAGTGCCTTATAAAAGAGACCCCACAGAGCTCCCTGGGCCCTTCTGCCACTTGAGGACGCAACGAGAAGTCTGCGACCCAGAGGAGGGCCCTCACTGACCCTGCTGGCACCCTGATCTCAGATTTCCAGCCTCTAGAAGTGTGAGAGATACATTTCTGTGGTCTGTAAGCCTCCCAGTCTGTGCTGTTTTGTTACAGCAGCTGGAACAGACTAAGACAGCTACCAACAGAGTTTGTCTATATTGAAAGGAATTTCAAAAGTCTGTTAACTGGGGGCAGGGATGAAAAAGCATCAAAAAAGACAACTAAGCAAATAAAAAAGAGGCAATTAGTGACTTTAGAGGAAAAGGGTGTAACGAAATAAAATCTAATTCTAGAACCCACTGTGGTTCAGTCATGAACAACAATTACATAGTCATGATTCCATCAACACTGACTTAACTAAAATGTGTGAGCAACGGGGGAGAGGAGACGTGTGTGTGTGTGTATAGGACTGCTGAGGCTTCAATTAACATCTTCCTCAGGAGGATGTCGACAGGGGCTAAGATTAAAAAGAAACAGGAGCACACTATTTTGAAATATAGGTATTGTACTATAGATATTGACACATAAACCCCTAAAAGAATTAGAAGCACTGCATCTGGGGGATAGAACTTTGAGGCGAGGAAGGCAGATGGGGAGGAGTCCTGCTTCTCTTAAGCCTTCTAATTCTGATTTTTAAATCAAAATTTATCATTTTGATAAAAATAAAAATTTACTTTAAAAAATTAAGTCCAAAGAAGAACTTTAAATGACTAACACTACAGGTGAATATGACAAATTTTCTGAAGGTTCTGGAAACACTGTTTAGGCAAAGAACCACTGGAGGGTTTTAGCAAGGAAGTGACATGATCGGAACTGTACAAAGAAAGTTACTGAGATAGAAAAAAACAAGGATGGACTGAAAGAGGGAGAGTTTTAAGGTTAAAAAAAATAAAAGTGAGAAATTTCTGGTAGACACCATACTAGCACTCTGGGCTCCGTTTGCGGTAGGAAGATAGAAGGGTGTAAGTGGTGGCCATTACAAGGATGTCTCAATTCTTTTCTATCTGGTAGTTATGACTATAAATTAGCATTCGGCACAAGGAAGGGATGAGCCAGTCCACTACATGTAAATATTATAGTCTTCCTTATAGAACATCCTCTCATATAAGGATAAAGAACCACCCTGGGTTATGAATCAATCTTTCAGGTGATTTCACCTAGTGTGGATTTTAACCATGCCCCAATCAGACCACCCTTAAAAGCTGACCATCAAAGCCCTGAACCTCAGCGCCTGAGGGACCAAACCTCGCAAGTAACAACGCCTGGTTAAAAACCACAAAGCCACACTTATTCATACACCATTTCACTCACCAGGGCTCTGGCCTCCATGTTTAGGGACAGAGACCAAAGAACATCAGGTTAACTTTTTTTTTTTCCCCTTCTTTGTAACATGGCTACAAAGAGATGGACCGGAGAAGGCCAGGTAGACAACATACCTGGATTTCAGGAAGACACATGACAGAAGAACTGAAGCTATTATCTCCTGCGATTAATCAATCAGAAATGTTTCCTATTTCACATAACAGTCCGGGGAGGAGGGGCGGCCCTAGGAAAGTCCAGGAGAATCAGGGATTCTGAGAAATAAGTAAGAATATACCAAGAAGAAAAGTAAGAGTCATACCTACCGAACACACACAGAGCCAAGCCACCAACTAGAAATCAAAGTCAAGTCCAGGTATCCTACCCCCAATACACACCCCACTGCTGCTTAGAACCTGGCTACTCCAGGTGTGGTGCTCCGGCCAGCAGTCAGGGCATCATCCCCTGGGAACTGTTAGACATGCAGAAGCTCAGGCCCCACCTCGGAACTAATGAATCAAAATCTGCATTTTAACAGCACCCCCGGGTGATACTTATGCCCATTTAAGGTTTGAGAAGCAATGATTAGGAAGACAGAGAAAGAGTCCTGCCGGCTTTGCATTCCCCATGGTTCCCTGGCTGGTGCTGGACGGGTGTCTAAACCCACCCAGGCAGCGACAGAGACACGTGTGCAGTGCAAAAGCGGTAAAGAGGGCCTGGCAACTACATCTCTTCTAGGAAATGCACCGATTCCCGGCCACTCAATTATTTCTTAGCCGCTGGATTTTAGACTAAAATAAACACACAAGCATGAACCACAGTCATTTCCCTTTATAGCTGCCTCTTTTATTTAAGCAAAAAATGCTAAACATTAATTTTAGTTGTACTTAATTGAATAATTTCTCGGGGGAATAGTTCAGGGAGAGTTTAAAACTGCCTGCTTCCAAAAGCCATTACAAATTGGCATATACTACAATGTCACTGTGCCAACCCAAACAGCGCACTTCAATGTCCCTGGGGCTGCCTTCACTCCAGATGTGTTCGGAACTCCTAGTAACAGAATGCAGGCAAAAGCCATATTTACACGAAGCAGTATTTTGAATCTCCTTTTCCAATTATCTGGAATGAGATAATAGATCCCTAATTGGAAGCACGGGGGGGGGGGGGGGGGGGGGGCGGGGCGGGGTGTGTGTGGAATCGGTCCGTGGTTTCTCTCCAGTGAATGCTTTTTATTAGTAAAAACTAAGAGAGTCTGTACAAGAGCCAGAGAAAATCTCCTTTGCCACATTTAATCTGAACATCTATAAACTGACAAACCGTCCCGTGATCGCCCCTAATTAACTAACTGATCGTTCAAAGACGGATCTTGTCTTTTCCTGGGAAGTGTACATACGGAAGGACTGGGGTTGGGGGAGGGAGAAGCGGAACTCCAGTGAAAGAAATCCAAAAACACTTTGGCAGGAGAACAGACCCAAGCGGTTGGTGTGGAGGTGTTGTTCCCCGCCCCCCTTGCACCCAAATACCTTCAGTTCTGCTTCACACCTGCATGACTGCCACTGACTCTGAACTTCCTTGTATTTCTAATACTGGTCTTAACAACGCTGCCAGGTAAGTCGTCATTGTTTATTACTGATTTGTTAACTCCCATTCCAAATCAGATTTATTGATAAGGAATCATCTTTTTATTCTCCAAATTAAGCACATAAAACCCAAAATTAAGTACTGTAGTTTACACTTCTTGTTAAAATTGAAGTTTCCAACCTTACCGTTGATTTAACACAGGTCAATTTAGAATTCAGGTGGAAGTCAAATTAAGTATTTTTGTACAGGTCAGCATACTGTCCAGCTACAGAGGGTCTCTGCCCCCCCCCCCTTATATCATAAAACGCTGTTGCGTGCCATGCAATCACGGCATGCGTAGTTACTGAAGCTGTCTATTTTTACAGATGTCACGGAGAAGCCGTTTGAAAACTGTGCATAAATGCAGCTGTTCTTGGCTGTTAGCGAGATACACTTGGAAACCCTGTTCCCTAAAATGTTCAAAATTGGAAAGGGTTTTCTAAATATAAATTAATTACCAAATTCCACGTGTTGACAAGCAAACACTCTAATGTTTATGCTTCAACTTGACAAGGGAAATTGAAGCACATACCCAGAAACCTCTAAAGGAAACAAAGTCCACGTATGGTTATTTACTTCATGACATTTTCTCCTAAAGTGTTTAAAAACATTTTTATCCTGAAACGCCATGTACAAAGAGAAAAAGCAACTGACTGACATGTACAGTTTAACAGTTACAAAGCAAAAACTGTATCACCTTCAAATACTCGCCCAATACTATACCCACCAACCTCAGAAAAATCTAAAGTCACTCACTCAACCAGGCAACCAACAAACTATATGCCAGGCACTGTGTTATGTGCAAATTTAAACACTTCAGCTAGTAGATTTCTTCAAGTAGCTACCACAAAGTCTTCAACTGTTACCTATCCTGAGTTTCAAAGAAAATAAATATATAACTTTATCATATGGACAAGGGGCATTTTCCTCCAATAAATCTATACTAGAGGTTTGTGCTCTTGGGATGCTTGACAATATATCACTTCTGAAAGGACCACAGGAAAGGGCTTGGTGGTCAGTAACACCCAGATGTGAACTTTTCTCTCTGACCTACACCAGCAGTGAATGATGGGCCCAGCGTCCCTCCGATTCACCCCTGAAGTTAGGCCTCTTTCTCCAGAACAAAGGCCTCCCCACTTGGGAACTACTTAGAACTTTCCCAAGCACCTTGCAAAGAGTCTTATTTTTCATACTGTGTCTAGATCTGAAAAAAAGCATTTGTTCCGGTATAAAGACACTGAAATCCCTGGTTGTAAGACGAATGTTCTCTTAACCCTAAGAAAGACTTAATCCATAGCTCTGCTTTAAGAGAAATAGTTCTACCTTATTAATCACAAAGTTCTCAAGTTCAAAGTTCTTCGTTTGTGCGATTCTCAGAAACAGTTCAGCTGTTTCCAAATCGTGCATCAGAAAATTCCTACGTTACACAGTCCCAGATAGTCAATGTTAAAAAAAATATACATAACCGCATCGCCTTCTCACTGGGTTCCATTTCTGTTGGGAAAGGAGGGAGAAATTTAAGCCAGGACCGTAATTTTAGCCAATAATCCACAAACTGGGGAGCACAAAACAAGTCGTTAGAACGTAGAAAGGAAAAACTAAAACTTCTATTAATATGCTGGATTTAAGCTCAACTTTTTCTAATTTCTAATTTTAGGAGCCATATTTATGGAGAACGGAAGTATATATAATTTTATAAATGCAGTAATTAAAACGAATTCTGGAGGGTTGCTCATAATTTTTCCTAAGGCAATGCATGATCTAAAAACGTTGGAGAGGGGCTTCCCTGGTGGCGCAGTGGTTGGGAGTCCGCCTGCCGATGCAGGGGACGCGGGTTCGTGCCCCGGTCCGGGAGGATCCCACATGCCGTGGAGCGGCTGGGCCCGTGAGCCATGGCCGCTGAGCCTGCGCGTCCGGAGCCTGTGCCCCGCAATGGGAGGGGCCACAACAGTGAGAGGCCCGCATACCGAAAAAAAAATAAAATAAAAAAAAATAAAATAAAATAAAAACGCTGGAGGCCACTGTGTTCAGAGCAATGTATTGTAGATTACCTATAAAAGAATACAAGTATATGTAACCCAAGAGTCTAACAGTTAAATATCTTTGCCTTATTCAAGAAAACATTAAATAAGTTCTCAAAGTAATAACTGAGCATTCGGTGAACTTGAGTTAAAAACCACACAAATACATGGTCTAAGGAATACAGTGGTAAGATGTTATATTCGAGAAAGTGGAGTGAGGGATCTAAGGAAACTCTTTGCATTGCTTTTACAACTTTTCTATAAATCTAAAATTAGTGGAAGACAAAACACTTAAAATAAGAGTGATTTGTAACTAATCACAGCACCAAAATTTGCAAATTACTTTACATAAAGCAGAGCGGAGGTTAGCCCTGAAGCGGCCCACTTCCTTGCATTTCCTAACACCCAGTGTTTCCCTTCTGTGCCACAGATCACCGTAACCAATGCATCCTTCACAGGGGCAATTTAGTGTTATCTCAGAGCTCCACTTCCCTGAGCATGTTGAGAGCTTTTGCCAAAATCGATGTCTGCTCGTAGAGTGCTCTTTGCATGCAAACATGATTTGTCTTTGGAGTTTCGACACAAGGTGACAAAAGTAGGTTGAGAGCAGCTGAACCACAGACTAAGGGGTGTAGAGGAAGTAGGGAGAGGGCACAATCAGGCAAGAGCTCATGAAGGGGTTTCAGGACGTGATGAGATGTTTGTTCTAGGAGGAAAAACAAAAGACACCAGGACAAACGGCACCTGAACGATAAATAGGTGTTGGACCCCAACGACGTGTCAGACACTGGACTGAGGTCTAGGACTACAAGAGTGACCGGGGCGGACACAACCCCTGCCCTCAGGAAGCTTACAGTCTATCCTGGAGAGCAGCAGACAGCAAGGAGGCTGAGCAAGAGCCCTGAGAAGTAACGGTGGCTGAACCGGGCCAGTGGCGTGCAACGGGGGAGGAGGGCCAATGAATGGGCAGCAGAACTCACCCCCCCACACGTCACAATGGGAAGAAAGTCTCTGCTCAAAGGCAGACTGACCAACCAAGGCTAAGTGGACCTTTTCCAGGCACTGGGAACGCTTACACTGTGGCTGCATGTCAACTACTGAGCGCTGTCCAAAGGGCGGGTGTGGGCGGCGTGGCGGATTAGATTCGGAGCCGTGATCTCGGGAGCGTGGGTGTCGCTGGAGACCTGCTTCCAGAGATCTGGAAGTCAGTCACATCCAAGCACCCAGAAAGGGCCTTCCGGAACCTCAAACTGTAATTCCACAGGCCGGAGCTGAGGGTTTTGGAAGGTAGCCTTGGTCTCTCCACTGTTTTCTTTACTGTTCCTATCTACCTCGGCCAGGGACTTCCCAGGCCCAAAGAAACAAGCCTCAGTCCCAGAGCCACCACCACGAAGTTTCCAATGGCTCCAACTAAACTACCCCAACACCACATCTATCCGTGGAATACCTGCTGAATAAACAGATGAATACAAAGCAGCCCAAGGACAAGAGGGAGGGCGGGGCTGTGGGGCTGTGGGCCTGTGGGAAGGGGGCTGCCGACGTAGACAGAGGGCCATGCCCCTGTCCTTCCTTCCATCCAGCCTTCCATCCATCTACCCGCCCATCCACCTATCCGCCACCCATCCATCCATCTATCTGTGAAAGCAAATGCCAACATCCAAGAAGTGGTGAAAATTCAGCACAGATTCCTCGACATAAGTGATGGCTACAGAGTTTCCATGAAAGGGGCATAAGAGCATCATTCAGACTCGAGCAGAGGGGCTGGGACTCTGCTTCTCAAACTCCCTGTGGTGTAGGATTTTTTAAATTTTTAAATTTCCAGTCTGTCACAGACCAATGCTTGTATAAAATACAATAAAACTGAATTACAAGTAAAATGAAATTTTTTTTAAAATCCACAAAATGCAAGCCCACTAGTAGAGCATCTGGAGGTCATGGCAATGCCAAAGTGCTGTAAGTCTGAATTCCTGTACTTAACCTCACTGTGCACTGGTAAGAAACAGCTGCAGGACAGGCTCTGGTCCCATAACTACAGTTTGGGCGAGGTGGCCTGCTTGAAGCCGAGTGTACACAAAAAACACTCTTTGTAACTTCTGAAGTGCTCGATTCGAACTCCGGCTGACATCATGGCATCATGGGGACAGACAGCTCTAACCAAGGTTGACCGTGAGAACCAGTGAGGCACAGATCTGTTTACGTCTTTTGAGATCTTCCCCTGTCCCAGCTCTTGACGCTTGTGTTGTCACCTGGTGCCTGAATTCTGCATCCGTCCCTTCCCATACCCTGAGGAAAGACAAGAGGCCTCCGTGCAGACTTGGGACAAGGTTGGTGAGCCACAGCCTCTTTTTCTAGCGTCTCTCATCTTCCTTTCCTTTCTCCAGGCACCTCTCCTTCTGCCTGTAGACGCCCACCATGGTCTGGGTTCCCCTCCTTGTGTCTTAATCTTACGATCAACCAAACCTCAAATATCCTTCACTCGCATTCTCTCCTGTCCTGGTTTGCACCTTCCTTGCACTAACAGGTTCCTGGCCCCTGGGGTTCACTCCTGTGACGTCTGTGGCCTCTTCAGATAAGGAACCAAACCCAGCTTCTACCCCAACACACTCTAGTGAAATTGGTCCCTCATCAGCCACCTTGAGATACAACTATTACAAAAGCATTGGTTTCTCTTCTTCCTCACTTTACACGCCTCTCCACGGCCTTTCAATCACGTTGCCCACCTCTCCTCTACAAATCCCTTGAAAACATACCACCTGTGTCTCTGCTTTAGCCTTCTAACTTCTTCACTGGCACCTTTTCTTCCTTTGGGGTTTCCCCAAGTCTGTGTCCTGGGTCCCTCTTGTTTGCAATGGAAACGACCCTCTTGGATTTATTAACAACTTGACGACGGCCCTCAAGTGGAAAACTCCGGGCAGTCTTCTCCCTTGAGCTCTGATTCCCTATCTCCAAGTCCCTCTGGAGCCATGTTTAAGTGAAGGTGCCACTGTTGCCTCTTACATGCTGGCCTGGTTGCACGTTAGAAGCACCTGGGGCTCTTGGAAGGCAGACCATCCCTGGGCCTCACACTCAGAGACTGATTTAACGGGACGGGAGGTGGGGCTAGGCTCTTTTTCTTTAACACGAAGCTTTTAAAATCACTGTCTGAGAACAATGCTTCTCAAACCTGGCTGCACACAGTGGAATCACCTGGGGGAGCCGTAGAAATAAAGATGCCTGGTTCCTACTCCCATACATGCTGAATGAATTAGTTGTAGTATAATGAAAGACATTTCGTTTTTGTCCCCAGTATCTGGCACAGAGTTCAGAAAGGAGGTGATTCTTGGTGGCCCCCCATACCTTTAGGATAGGGGTGGGTCACCAGAAGTAATCATGTGATTAGATTTCAGTCCCACCCTTGGAAGAGGGAGTTGGAGCTGAATCACCAATGGCCAAAGATTTCATCAATCATCCTTATGTAATGGGACCTCCATAAAAACCCCTGAACAGGGCTTCCCTGGTGGCACAGTGGTTGAGGGTCCGCCTGCCGAGGCAGGGGACACGGGTTCGTGCCCCGGTCCGGGAAGATCCCACATGCCGTGGAGCGGCTGGGCCTGTGAGCCATGGCCGCTGAGCCTGTGTGTCCAGAGCCTGTGCTCCGCAACGGGAGAGGCCACAACAGTGAGAGGCTCGCGTACCGCAAAAAACCCCCCTAAACAACAGGATTCAGAGAACTTCCAGATTGGTGAACGCATGCACCTGCTGGGAGGGTGACACACCCAACTCCACGGGGACAGAGGTTCCTGCGCTCAAGACCCTTCTAAACCTCACCCTACGAACCTCTTCAGCTGGCTGTTCATCTGTATCCTTGATAATAAATTCTAATAGCAAGTATGGCATTTATCCTGAGTTCTCTGAGTGTTTCTAGCAAGTCATCAAACCTGAGTGGGAGGAGGTTGTGGGATCCCCCGAATTTGAAGCCAAGCTGGACAGAAGTGCTGGTCACCGGGGGATCTGATACTTGCAATTGGTGCCTTAAAAGTGAGGACAGGGTTCCCTGGTGGCGCAGTGGCTGAGAATCTGCCTGCTAATGCAGGGGACACGGGTTCGAGCCCTGGTCAGGGAGGATCCCACATGCCGCGGAGCAACTAGGCCCGTGAGCCACAACTACTGAGCCTGCGCATCTGGAGCCTGTGCTCCACAACAGAGAGGCCGCGATAGTGAGAGGCCCGCGCACCGCGATGAAGAGTGGCCCCCGCTCGCCGCAACTAGAGAAAGCCCTCACACAGAAACTAAGACCCAACACAGCAAAAATAAATAAATTAATTAATAAACTCCTACCCCCAACATCTTCTTTAAAAAAAACAAAAACAAAAAATACTGCACAACTCAAATGGGATTCGAACCCAGCCAAAAACATCCAAAAAAAAAAAAAGTGAGGACAGTCTTGTGGGACGGATCCCTTAAACCTGTGGGGTCTGATGCTAATTAGTGTTAGAACTGAACTGTAGGACACCCAGCTGGTGTCAGATCAGAGAATCCGAGAACTGGGGTTGGGAAAGACAGCACGTATTTGGTGTCAGGAGGAAAAACCTCTCGTTGGTACTGGATGCAGTCTAGACACTGGGATTTTAAAAAAAACTCACCAGGTGATTCTAATACACAGCAAAAGTTGAGAACCACTGCCCAAGATAATGTGCTACATCTGAACTCGCCTTTCACGCCCACTGAGATCTTCCCTTTTAGCCTCAACTCTATCTTAACTTCCCAGCTACAGTGATCTTGTGTAAATTAATGTACCCACGCGACTTTGTGCTTAACTGTACAGCCCTGTATAACGGTGATTATTTTAAGTGTACTAGTCTTCCCTGACTGTAATGGAAGCTTTTGGAAGATTCTGACCCCGTTTTATAACTCTCCCCCAACACCCACGCCGTCAACTACCCTGCAAGGCACACAGCAGGTACTCAGCACATACTGACGATTACAAATCCCTTTTCAGGTGGCAGCATTAAACCTAACTCCTAAATCCCTTGCTATGTGAAGATTTCTTGATGGAAAGAACTGAATCGAACACTTCTTCTCTCCTGTGATAGCTATCCTGGTTCTTTGTGGGTTTTTTTCTACACTAATCAAGATTTATTAACTGTGGCTGCAGAATCTAGAAGAGCAATCTTAATGTAGATATTCTTCCCCCTGCCCAGAGAGAAATCTGACATTTCTAAAGTCTCTCTTTTGAAAAAGAAAAAGAGTTTTCACATCATAATTGATAAGTGACCACTCATTCCACTAAGCAGCATCAACTTTTTCAGAGTTCTAAGAATCAAGTCAATGTAACAAATATTATTCTAAAGAAAAATGAAGCACTAAAAAAAAAAAATGTATAGGACAAATCCACATTAGGAGATGGTTCTAAAACTATACCAGGAAAGACAAATCCAAGAGGAGTTATTTAAGAAATTAAACACGATGGACTATTTTCTCCTCAGAGCTCTGCTCTTTTACCACGTTCTTCCCAGTTTTCTGGAAAATGGGAAAATGTTTTGAGAGTTGTCTTGAGTATTAACAGTGTCTAGCTTACTTTACAAAAGCCTGTTAATAATCAATCACCTTTTTTTTTTTTTTTTTTTTTTCTTTTTGCGGTACGCGGGCCTCTCACTGTTGTGGCCTCTCCCGTTGCGGAGCACAGGCTCCGGACGCGCAGGCTCAGCGGCCACGGCTCACGGGCCCAGCCGCTCCGCGGCACGGGGGATCTTCCCGGAACGGGGCACGAACCCGTGTCCCCTGCATCGGCAGGCGGACCCTCAACCACTGCGCCACCAGGGAAGCCCAATCAATCACCTTTTTAACAAGGGGGGTGCGCTATGGATTACGCACTGCCCCCCCTTGATGGGAAATACGTGGCATCAGCTGGGATCATTCATAGGCGGGAGGAGGAGGGAGGACACCGAATTCCAGCAGCAACAGGGATAACAAACGGGTGGATCTTCAGCACCAAGACTGCTCTATCCAAGGATGCTCACCCTGGGCAATGAAAACCTTGCTGTGGGCTTCCCTGGTGGCGCAGTGGTTGAGAGTCCGCCTGCCGATGCAGGGGACACGGGTTCATGACCTGGTCCGGGAAGATCCCACATGCTGCGGAGCAGCTGGGCCGGTGAGCCATGGCCGCTGAGCCTGTGCTCCGCAACGGGAGAGGCCACAGCAGTGAGAGGCCCACGTACCACAAAAAAAAAAAAAAAAAAAAAAAACCTTGCTGTTATCAGAGATCTGGTCAGTGGGCCCTAAACGGGCAACGGCCCTCAGGCCACGCCCCAAACTTAAAGGGCCACTCACACCTCCACAGAGAAGACTGCTTTCTGAGCTCACAGACGTCTGTCTCGCTCTTACGGGACCTGATTTTTGCTAAAACAAACAAACAAAACGGCGGGGGGAGGGAGAGAGATGAGAGGAACACGTGCATTCCAGCTGCTCAGTCGCATGGGATTCACAGAACTCCAGATGCACAGGAGTTACCTGTGTGTGAATGAGGAATTATTTTGTTTTAGTGTAGGTGAACTTTCCCACAATCGTGGAAGGGCTGCCCTGTCGTCCATTGACTAAGCTCTGGTAGTTCTGTACAAAGGAACTAAACTATTATGAATCAACCCAGTGAACCCCCTGCTGTGGTGAGAGAGTTGGGCGGCATGGATGAAGAATTAGTGACGGTTCTTGTATTTTCTCTCACAGCATTTCTGATGTAAAATTAGAAAAGCACCTGAGAACACGCATCCGTGTTCTTAGACGCGTAAGCATGCGGCACACGTTGCACAGTCAGCAGACGTCTGTCCTCGGAACTCATCAATTGGATACCAGCTGCCAGGGACGCTCGGAAATTCCTGCCCACAGCCGTTGCCCCTAACCTCTGCCACTCTCCTAAGCCCCTGCTCTCACACCCACCTCCTTCCTCGTTCTCAGCAGGGGTTCTCACCCATTATTTCAGAGAGAGAGGTCCCTTAGCAAAACCTCTACCAAGCTCTCTCCTCCACCTCTACGCTTACCCAGAGGCACCCATCAGTTCTGTCTACACGTCCACTCCCCTCCAAGAGAGCCCTGCCCCCTGCCGGCTGGATCCCAATATATCCACCTTCTTTGGACCGTGTCCCACCCTCAGCTCTCTCCGGCACCTTTCAAGGAGATGAAGGTGGCCCCTTCCGCAGCCTGCGAACATGCTGAAATCTTTCTCTTCCTATTAAACACCAGCTCTCAGCTCAGGCTTTTAAAGCTTCCTTCTTTCCTTTACGGCCAACCCTCTCGAGAAGTTCATCCACAGGACCGCCGCCACGGCTTGAACCCCTAACTCGCTCTCAACCCGTCACAGCTGGGCTTGTGGTACCATGACTCCTGGGACACTGTTCCTCCTGAGGTGAGTCAAGGGGCTGAGAATTCCAGTGGCTTCTTTCCGGTCTTCACCCTATTGACTTTGCTACAGAACGTGAACTTCTCAGAAGCCTGGACTCCCCACTTCCTCACTGCAGTTCTCTGGACAGTCTGAGCTCTCGCCTTCTCCAACCAGAACATGGGCTTGTGAACAGGCATTTTCATGAACAAAACGTCTGCATGCACATAAACAAATCTGGGGGTGGGGGACCGAGAGGCCCATAGCTTCACGAGCTTCTCAGGACTTGATGACCTGCCCCTCCCCCAACGTGAAGAATCGCTCTTGGACTATGGTAATAGCATCCCCACCTCCCGTCCTTACGCCCACTCAGCCCTTTTACCTACCGAATCCCTACCTAATCCAACCTTCACGTTACGATCAAGATTATTATTCAGATTATACCAAAGGCTGGCACATCTGGCCTGCCTGTTCTTACCATAAAGTTTACAATACAATGTACTGGAATTCAGCCATGCTCACTCACACGTATACTGACTAGGGTGACTTTTTTCCCCTGAGGTGTGAATTTTTTTTTTTTTAATTGAGGTGACATCCACATAGCCCAAAATTAATAATTTAAAAGTCACCAGTTCAGTGGCTCTTAGCACGTTCACACCGTTGGGCAACCACTCCATCTAGTGCCAAAGCACGTCCGTCACCCCAGACGGAAACCCCGTGCACAGCTGCTTCCTGTTGCCCCCTCTCCTCCCCGGCTCCTGGTAACCATCGATCTGAGTTCTGTCTCTACGTATTTGCCTCTTCTAGGCATTTCATATAAAGGGAATCATATGGTACAAGGCCTTTCTGTCTGGCTTCTTTCACTTGGCCTAACTTTTCTGAGGTTCATCCACGTGACAGCTTGTATCAGTACTCGGTTCCTTCTTATAGCTGAGTAGTGCTCCATTGCATATACTATAATCTGTTTACCCAACGAGAGCTGCTTGTGCACTACAACTGCAAAGGTGGGTAGTTACAAGAGATTGTATGGCCTGCTGTAAAGCCGAAAATACCAACTGGCTCTTTACAGAAAAAAATATTAGAAAATATTAACAGGCTCTTTACAGGCCTGCCAACCCCTGGATTATACATGCCCTGAGCTGCAGAAGCAGTGGTTTTTTTTTTTTTTTTGCGGTACGCGGGCCTCTCACTGTTGCGGAGCACAGGCTCCGGGCGCAGGCTCAGCCGCTCCGCGGTATGTGGGACCCTCCCAGACCGGGGCACGAACCCGTGTCCCCAGCATCGGCAGGCAGACTCTCAACCACTGTGCCACCAGGGAAGCCCGAAGCAGTGGTTTTGAGAGTCAGTTTGTTCACGGTCATTGCAGCAGTCTGGAACAGAGAAATACCAGAAACAAAATGTCTACTGTTAGACATTGGACTGGTGTAATTACGGTAAATCCATAACATGTAATACTGTGCACCTCCTCAGAAGGAACAGGTAAACGCATACCTGCTGACAGGGAAAGATCTCTGGGTTTGATTAGGCTAAAAAGCAAAGAATTGCAATATGTCTAGTATATACTCCCCTTCTCTTAAAAAAATAACCCATAAATATGTACATATATACATATCTGCATAAAACTTCCCTGAGAGTCAAAAGAAACTTTCACTTAGCAATATTGTACCTTCCTGTACTGCCTGAAATTTCCAACCTTTCACATGCATTTATTATCACTGTCCATAGACGTTAACTACCAAGAGGGAGGGGATGTGTGTATGCCCATGGCTGATTCACTTCGCTGTGCGGCAGAGACTAACACAACCCTGTAAAGCAATTGTGAAAACAATTAAAAAAAAGATGCCAACTAAGTAATTTCCTCAAGAGGAAATTATGGCCCATTTATTTTTATTCTTGATAAATCTGTATTTACATATTATAATGAAAGATCAAAAAATGTTTCTGAAGAGGAAATTAAAAAAAAATCAAAACAAAATACTATGTTAAAACCTGCTATGAGTTATGTTTTTTATGAGATTTCACTTTTTTTCTCCCCTTGCAGGTCAGTGACCCTCCAAAGAAAAAAACCCCTACCACAGGCTGGCTTTTTATCTGTCAGAAAGCTAGACACTGCACGAGATGATCTTTTCAGATGCTGTCCGTGTCAGTCCACTAGGTCTGATGCTAGTCTTCCGCTGACTGTTACTGGAAAGCATACCGTATGTGTCAGACACAGGACACTGAAATCTTCTACCGCCACAGAGCTAGGTACGGTGGTGACCTGGGCAGCAGCACACAAGTCAGCCCTGACAGGTGGGTTGGTAGGGTTTCTCTCTGTATGCTGATGGGCCCTAAACATGTTCCAGATGTGCTGACCTCATAAAACTGCTACCTACCACAGGCTGGGAAAGAACCGCTCCAAGACTGTTTTTCCCATCCCTACGGCAACGCCCCTGGGCTCCCGGGTTGGGTCACCCCCGAAGTTTTGAAGCCAATTGGGTGCCAGTCCTGAGCCTGGACGAGAGAACAATTAGTGGAGCTCAGCAGCAGGGCACTTTCTCACCTGTCAAGTCCTGGCTATCTGTGGCCCGGTGTTAGGAGCCTGCCCGATCCATATTCCCTGGGATTTAAGCTTCTGCTTTGTTCTGGGTCCCCGCAAGGGGGGAGCTGTGCCTGGTTTCCCAACCAGTCGGCTCCCTTTGGTCAGGTCCCCAAAACTTGCTGCCGAAGCTCCCTGTCAACCGTCAAGCCACCAGAGACGCCCAGACGGACCAACACTGCACGGCCCTCTGTGTGCCTGGGGTCCCCTGTTAGAGGCCTCAAGTAGAGCGGCCGGCCTTCTTCCCTTGGCCTACAGCTAGGAGCTCCTTTCTCCTCCCACTGTGAAACTCTGCCTTCTGAATCCTTACTCCTCCTCCCTCTGGATTAATTCTGGCCAATTATGGAGAAAGCCCTAATGAGCCCTGGTTATCAGCTTGCTCACAGAAGCGCTCTGCGCACGTGGCTACTTGTGGTGTATCTTCTTCAAAGTTACAAATAAAATGAGCTCAGGAACCAACCCCAAACTGAAAACAGTACCTTTCTAGATGTTGCGTATGCACAAGGCACTTTGTATCTCTTTCTAAGGATGCAAAGATACCACAGTCCTTTTCCCTTAACGAGTTGGAAATTAGCAAAAAAAAAAAAAACCCCAAAACACCAAATTCAGAAATAACTACAAATAACCCAGCACAAAGCATACTCCAGGACACAAAAGAGGTGCAAAGTGCCACGGGGTAAAAAGGATGAAGAGATCATCTCAGGCTGGGAAAGCACAGGAAAAGATTCATGAATGAGGCAGCCTCTGCGGTTGATACTGATGGATGACCAAGATTTCTACGAGGTGGGATGCAGACCATCGTTTCTAAGAAAATTTGAAAAATAGACTTTCTCCCAGTCTACTTTTCAAACCCCGTGTATAAGTAATGAGCCAATCTGGCCTCTTGTCAATATGTTCTTTCTAATCAGCTGAAACACTATCATCTGAAGTTGCGCAGAGGAAAAAAAAAAATCTTTTAGGGAGCTGGCATTCAACCCTTTACGAAATCTCAAAAACTTTCAATGTATCACACACTCCCCCGTCTGGGTTCTTTCTTTTCAACAGCCTGATTAACTGTATTTCCTATATTCATTGTATTTTTAAGTTATATACACTATTAATATCTGTATGATAAACGCTGTGATTCCTCCGGATGTCATGAAAACAAAGATGTGCGCCTGAAATGGGGCTGGGGCGGCGGAACTCTGCACTTAACTGCATTTAGTAATGGTAACACCTGCCAGCTAAACATTACCACCTGAAGGTTCTCAGTGAAAAGTAAACCGTCTTTCAAAACGTCATTACCATCCGTTATGATCAACGTTTTAATTTATTAAGCTGTTACCTGCGGTAATGCTTGCAACATAATTGGAGTGCAGGATTTCATTGTTCCTTCTGGTTAAGTGACAGGTAAATGGTACAGCTTCAGGAGCTCTACTAAGCCCGGTGTGCTAGGGCTGTCAGCTCAGATCCCCAGCGTCCCTGGGTGATGCAGGTCGGCCCCTGCAGGAAGGCTCAGCACATCCCCCGAAAGGCCAGTACTGCTATGGATAAGTCAGTCTCAATCTCTGCCCCTCTCTCTTACACTTCCACACACACACGGAGCTGAAATACAGCTTCAAGGTCACAGGCTTTACCCTGTAATACTTGTTCCCACTCTTATCAAGCAGGATCAGCCAACCACTGAAATCCACCCTAAGCAGAACCCAGACAAGCTGTCACTTAAGTTGATAAAGCACCGGAACACCCCGAATCTCGAATTTTGACATTCTGAAGGATTTCTCCTATGTTAGGAAAGAGCTGGGGTGGAAAAATCTATTCCCTGAGTATTTTCAGAGGTTGTGACCTGAGAATACAGAATAATTCAATGTGAGTTATGTCTCGATGTATTTATTAGCTAGGAGGTGGGGAAGGCAGTCTGAAATTCATATTTTACCACTGACGATCTTCTAATTTCTATGATTTTCACAACTCCCTTCAGCTTCCCCAAGTGCGCATCTCCTATCTTCTCCTTACTCAGTGGTGATGGAGGTGAGTGTTGTTTTCTAGAGGCTTACAGGCATTTGCCAACTTGCAAAGAGAATGAGTTCCAAAAGGGTATTAGCTAGTTGGTCGCTTTGAAGTCAAGGATGCTAGAATACACTTTCCCATAGAGATAATGCATGTTTGAAAGACCGGTTCCCAGGCAGCCCACAGACTTACATCCACCACATCTTAAGGGGAATGGTACTCATCCTGCCATACTTGATTGCCGTATACAATGGTCTCAACCTGGGGCTACTGTGAAACGCCAGAAACACAGCTTCCCAGTGTGGCAGTGGCAGTCACCCTGGCATCCTGAGACTCGTCTACCAAAGGAGCAGGACAAAGTTCACGTGGGTGTTTCTGCTGTACTGTGATGGACGCGTTCCTGGAAAACCTCACGTCCTGCAAAAATCGCACTCTCGAAATAACAGGGCTGATGGTGGAAAACACCACTGGGGCAGAGCCCTTGAAACCCGTGTCACTTTGTAACCAGAGCACTAAGCAGAGGAAGGAAGGACAAACACCTGGGGAAAATGACTTAGGACAGCCCAGGCAAGCAGCTCGGCCGTGGCTGCAGCTGCCTCAGGGGATATCAAACCCGCACAGGACAGCAGAGTGGGGAGGTTGGCCGGCAGACACAGCGAGGGTCGGAGTTAGGGGGTCACTGGTGAGTTGGACGCAGAGGGGTACCCCTTCCAGGAGCCCAGAGTCCTACAAGGCCGAGGGTGCCCTCCCTGTGGAGGGGGCCCTGGGTGCAGGTGCTCATTTTTTATTTTCTTAAAATCCAGTTGAGAGGCGCCTGCAGGCTGTGAGGGCTCTTTCCCTTCTCTCCTGGTATTCCTGCTCCTCTGGCCAAAGAAAAACTGCCTCTGAACCAATCCATCCTCCAGGGTCTACTGACATCGCTCCTCTACTTTTCAACCGAATGAGCTTGTGTTATGGATCCACATGCTGGAGCAGATCCACTGCACTAGGACCAGGGATTCACCGACTCCCCAGCGCTCTCCTCCTGGTTGGAGAAGGACCTTCCCTAGGTCTAGCCATTTCCAGAACCTCTGCGTTGGAGAAGGAGAGGCAGCCACCCTTTGGGAGGTAAATTCCCTTGACGCTCATGCCAATTCAGGGAATTCTTCTGCGTTCTGGTTAGTCATCAGAAGTGATTCTTTGTCTCAAAGCGTGTAAATCCTAAGTGGGTAGGTGTGATTTCCAGACCAGCCTGTCCCATTGAAACATAATGAGTAAAGCAACTATACTCCAATTAAAAAAAAAAAGAACAGCAAAACAAAAAACAAAAAAAAAATACAATACAAGCCACGTGGGCAATTCAAAAATTGTGAGTAGCCACATTAAGTAAAAAGAACCAGAAATATATTTAACAGTATATTTTACATAGCCCAACATATCAAAACTATTATCATTTCAATGTGTAATTCATATTCACAAGATATCGGGCATTCTTTTTTTCGAACCAAATCTTCGAAATTCCTTGTTACTCTGCACGTACAGCACATCTCAATTCAGACTAGTCGCGTCTCAAGTGCTCAATGGCCATAGGTGGTCAGTGGCCACTGTACTGGACAACACGGGCCTACTCAGACTCTCTGTGGAGAGCAAAGTGTCATGTTTCTAATGATAAAGAGAAACAAAAGAAAAAAACACAAAAAAATTTTTTAAACAGAAAATGGAAAAAAGAACTTGTATCTAAAGACACATAATTAAAAGAATATACAACCCAGTGAAGAACAAAAAATGTTTTTCAAGTTCATATTCTTATATCCCACAAAAGGGTACCTCTTTCACCGTGTTCCCTTCAGCGCAAATGTACTTAGTCCTTCATTAACGTCAAACACGCAGTTAAGCAGAACACCCCGCTCCCACACTCAGGTGGTGTTTTTTTTAAACAGCCCGAGATATAATTTATGTACCATAAATTCACCTATTTAAGTGTACAATTCAATGGGTTTTGGTATATTATTCTTTTTTTTAAAACTGCGGTAAAACATAAAATTTGCCATTTTAACCTTTTTTTCAGTGTACAGTTCAGTGGTATTAATTACGTTCCCAACGTGGTACAACCCTTACCACTGTCTGTTCATCACCTCAGACAGAAACGCTAACCATCCCCACCTCGAAGGCAGGCCTCCTCTCCATTTTACTGAGAAAAGTGTTAAGGCCAAGTCAACCTCAGATGAAGAGGCTAACAGCAATAATAATGCCAGACATCCTGCCACGAACATCACGGTGTCAGGACCAGGGGTGCTGCACTGCGCTGGCAGAAATTTCCCAGCAACCTCCCTTCCTTCCCCTTTCTGAAGCTGGAAAGTTCCTAAGATAACACCTAGTTTCACAAAGTGTTTTGTAAGGCTGCGAGCACCTCAGCACACTGTCTGCTCCCCTAGACGCAGTCTCCTGGTTTTCTAACGATAACATCAAACATTTTAAAGATGCCATTACTGTAATGGATGAAAGGGATATAACTCCGCTCTAATTTTAAGCTAAAAACCAAGACGGGAAGAAATAAAATTCAAATTCTAATGCTCTTCTTTAACATTTGCTTCAAGTAAGAAAACGCTGCTTTACAGATTCTTTTTTTCACCAACCTTTCTTTCTTAAGTTCTCGAGGAAAAATAAAGAAGTTCCAATTGATTTTTATAAGTTTTATTATGGTAAAACGAGATGTGGAGAAAACATGTCAGAGTACCAAACCGGGGTAATTAATTCCAGTATAACCTCCTCACACCAGGCCAGCACTTGCTTGCAGGTGTGTTGGCTAAGTATTTCAGGTCAATCTGAGCACAGTATTGAAAGTAACCTCCCATTCCTCAGAAGAGTCTGGCACGCAGCTTGCAATCTACAGCAGACAGCTTGGACACGTGGAAAAGTGGAATTTAACATTTCCTGATTTCCAAATCTTTGCATCAAAATAGGGGGCAAAATGCCCTCATAGTCACACATACACCATGGTAAGTATTAGCCACTAAAATAAAAGATGAGGAAGCAATTTGAAACCCAGTTACCGCAAATGTGTTTTGGGAACTTTCACCTTGTTTCTCATAAACTAGAAAGTGTACTTCGTGTTCCTTTTGATTGCTAATGACCGATGCATTTAAACTATTAACAATTCATTTCCAACACGTGTCCAATTCAGAGCTAGCAGCTGGACTATTTATTTTGCTAGCTGGTGGTAGAATTAAATACAGAGTCTTTGAAAACATTTACAAGCTTTCCCTCTAACCTTCTGTGTACTTTCCAAACGAGGCTACTCTGATTTTTATTAGCTAACGGCTTACATACTGCAATACTAACACTGTTACCTTCAAAATAAATTGTTTATAGCTCAGGTGAGGTTTGAAGCATTTTCCTCCCTGGAAGACTCTTGAGATGGAGGAGGAGAACCGCTGAACTGGTTCACTCTGGATCAACAATATTCCTTTGGGAGTCAAACAATATTCGGGCCACACAGCTATGGATGCAGTCAGGGAGACGAGTTGTAAAAAGAGTTCTAGTCCTTTACAAAACCACGGGTTTCCTTCACGAGCTCCCAATGCCTTATCATCGCAGAGTCACTATCCTTGTGGAGGGCCTAGGAACATCCTCGTAAGATTTTTTTCTTTTCACACTAGCCTTTTGACGTTGGAAGACAAGACATGAGGCTTGGACCCCAGACCAATCTGGGTTCAAATCATGACTCCTTTGCTTATTAGCTACATAGTTGTGTGGGTTTTTTTTAACCTTACAAAAGACTTTTGTTTAGAACACACAAATAAACGTTTAGAATACACAGCTCAATAAGAAGGCAAACAACCCAGTTGAGAATGGGCAAAAAAACCTGACAGCCACTTCACAGAAGATATACGAATGGGCAAAAATCACACAAAAGCTGCTCACCATCACTAGCCATCAGGGAATCGCAAATTAAAACCACAATGAGGTACCACTAGACACCCATCAGAACGGTTAAAATTATAGATACTGAGTGCTGGCAAGGCTGAGGCAGCTGGAATTGTTGTACAACCCTGGTGGGAATGTCAAATGGTACGACCACTATTAGCTACATAGTCTTAACCAAATCATTTAACCCAAGGCTTTGTTTCCAGCTCTGCAAAATGGAAATGCTTTTGCAGAAATCATGCCACCTCATGGGTTTACTGTGAGCGCTTGCACTGAACAGATGCTTGACTAGTGGTTTGAGGTGGGAGTCAAAGATCACCCATCACAAAGCCTTTCCCACAATGTTGCTCATGACACATCCGTTCATTCACTCAGTGCGTCTATTGGCCTTCCTGGAGAGGAAAAGACAAATCAGGTAGAGTCCCTTCTGCTAAGGCTCACACCAAGAGCGTCTGAGGGTTGCAGATACTTAAATGAGGGGGAAATCCAAAATAGTGAATACTTTAGTGGCTGCAGGGAATATCGTGGGGCCCCAGAGAAAGGTGCCAACGGGGAAGAGTTTTATGGAGAAGATGACATTTGAACTAGGACTGTGGCCTGTAGCTAAGGAAGGCAGGAACAGCACCCCAGGCAGAGGGAACAACGTGTGAGAGGGCGGAGGTGTGAAATGGATAGCTGTAGCCACTGTGGGTACCCACAGGTGAGGCTGCCTAGGGCCGGAGACGGGCTGCAGTGTGCCAGCCTCTCAAAGTCGCTATTCTATCCTAAGAGTGACAAGGTGCCACTAGAGATTTTTTTTTTTTTAGCATGAAGAAAACACGCTCAGATTTGCTTTTGAGAAGCTAACTCTGGCAGCAGGGGACAGGCAGACTGGAGCACAGAAAGACCGGGGGCAGGAAAACCTACTGGGGCTATCATCGCTGTTCTCAAAGGGAGAAGATGGGCCTCAGAGGAAAGCAGAGGTGGTAGAGGCGGGAAGAAAAGACGCGAGAGACAGTTTCAGCGGTGAAATCGACTGCATTTAGTGGCTGGCTGCAGACGTCTAACCTTGAAGATAAGCTGGATGATAAAAACAACAACTAAGAAAGAATGCAAGGAGTGGAAGAGGTTTGTGGGGGAGGAGAATGAATTGAGTTTCAGACATACTACACTGGAAGCAGCTCTCCCGGTGAAGACGCTGTGTGACGCTGGGAATGCAGATCTGGGACTGCGGAGAAATACAGCCTGAAACACGTTCAGCACCTACGCAAGGCTGAAGCCATGGGAATGGATGAGGATATGGATTAGCCAATCGGAAGAGGAGGTGAGGCTCAGCAAGTGCACACAGTGTAAGAGGAAACCAAAGACAGGACCCTGAAGAGCCCAGGATTTAAGGGATGCTCACCTGTATGAGTCAGTCTGTACTCAATGCTATGTTGCCTTTTATCATTATTTATTGGCAGCGTGAAAACATACCGTCTCCCCAAGTAGATTAAAAACATAATGCTTTATACCCACTGCTTAGAGCGCCCAGAACAGTAACAGGTATGTAAGAGACACATATGGAGTTGAAACAGAAGAAACTAACACGGAGTCGAAAATTAGGCTTGGATTAAAAAGGGCCTTAAATATTGACCTTAGGAATTTTAGTGTCATCCATCAGATAATAAGAAAGCAAAGTTTTTTGACTACTGAAGTCATGTAACAAAAATAGTATCTTTAAAAGATTTATGAGGGAATGGGTAGTAGGTTGGAAGAAAAATAGAGATTCTGTAGCAACGGAACCCATTAGGAATTAACTGTGGGAATTGAGCCACTGGTCCTGGGGGAAAACTAAAGCCAAAAGGGATATAATCCATCCAGTTAACTGAACAGATAACCATAATAAAGCCAAGGACTGCGTGAAAGGTGAACAAAAATGGGAACAGGATATCTGCTTAGCTGCAAGAGAGACCTGGTACCCACACGGATAGAAGGAAGAGGGGGTGGGCATCTAAAAGGATTATGATGTTGAAAAATAGCAACACACACACACACCTGCTGAGGGTAAGATCACCTACATGCCTAGGACAGAATCTAGACCCTCTGTGCTACGCAGCTTGAATCATCAGGATAACAATTATGACGGCAATGAACATAACACGGTGGATGATGAAGAAGGGTCTGAAACGTCTGAGAGCTGAAAGATGTTTGGCCTGTATCACCGTGGTCGAGCCCTGGGACGTGGGGATACAAGCGGATTTGTGAAAGAAAAATCGGCATTGCGTGGATGCTGCCTCCTAAAATCTGTCCCTCCCCCACGTCAGCAGAAGTGAAACGCACTCTCTGTGCAAGATATTGGCTCACATTCTTCACGGGCTGACTCCTGGTTTGAATACAGAGCTGAGGTCAGAATTCTTGCGTCCTTTTCCAGCCGAACTGATTTTAGGACAGGCAGGCAAGCACAGAATGCTCTTCCATGCAATAAATATGAAAAGACTTAACCTCCCTGGGGTATTAGGAAGCATAAATCATGTCTGTAAAGGCCCGTGACAAGCTGAAATGAAAAGCGTTAGAAGTTGAAGAATGCAATGAGGCCACTACGACAGCCCCGCACTGAATTCTGCGCATAGAGCTGTACTATTAACTTAATGAGTTTTATGGTTTTGAAGGTATTCCTCAATAGCTAAGTATCAGGTTACTTCAAGGGTCCATGACTCACTCATCGGTCAAAATGTGCTACAGACTCCAACATTTATCTGCTGGCTCAAAACCGCTAGTTTCTTTCCTTATTTTTTTTTTTTTTTTTTAAGTACTTCTTAGAGGGAGCCATTAACAAGAGGATTCACCAGTCAGGGCCTCAAATGACTTGCAGCTGGGAGATCCAACTGCAAGCATGGATTCATTTGTAAGGTATTAAGGTTTACAGGGAAGGGATGTGGGGAGAAATGGGCCCAAGTGGAGAGTAAGAAGCGTGGGCATTACCTTTTAATTGCTTTTTCAGTGAAGAATAAAACCGTGCGAGTCTGAAAACAGCAGCCTTTCCGGCATACACCAGAGCTGACTCAAGTAATATTAAGTTATATAAATCGTAGCTAAATGTTTACTCTTCACAAATTTATTTCATGTTAGGCCTGGTTAGTTTGTCACACCTGTTACACAGGTAAACTAGCTACTGTGCCCTTTAAGAGATATTAATCCAATGAATGCCGTATCTGTTAGACCAGGCCTTGAACCTAGGAGCAATCAGTTCTGTCTTCCCAATTCCATATTCCCTCTTCACCTTTTCACTGTCGATCAAAGAAACAGCTGGAAGAGCTCTGAGTCATCACTTTGCGACTTTGGGAAAGTCCAGTCACTTGCCGAACCTAGGAATCTTCTCTCAAATGCTCCCAGCTTCCTTTCCACTTGCAGCCACTGCAATGATTCTATGATTACCTTTAGTCATTAGAAAGTGCTTCCTAAGTAAAAAACCAAAGCTGGTACCCATGGGTCCTGCCCTGGCTTCTGGAGTAAAGTAAAACAAAGCCTATTTCTACTTGAAAAAGTTGATAATCCCTCCTTCACAATGCACTCCCCCCACCCCCAGCCCCCTTAAATACGTGGGCCCTTGCAAATCAAAGTGTGATCCAAGGATCAGAAGTTTTGGCATCTCTGGAAGCTTATCAGAGATGCAGACTCTCAGGTCCCACCCCAGACCTCCTGACTCAGAATCTGAATTTTAACAAGATTCCCAGGTAATCCACATGCACGTTAAGGTTTGGGAAACACTGCTTTAGCCCAGGGGTTGATCAACATTTTCTGCGATGGGCCAGATGGTAAATATTTTAGGCTTTGCACGCCATATGTCTCTGTCGGAACTACTCAACTCTGAGTAGCTATAGCGCAAAAGCAACCACAGATAATGTGTCATCAAGCAAGCAAGGCTGTATTCAAAATAGGAAAAACTTTATAGACACTGAAGTTTGAATTTCATATAATTTTCACATGTCACGAAAGAATATTCTGCTTTTGGGTCTTTCTGACCATTTGAAAATATAAAAACCTACATTCTTAGCTTGTGTACTGTACAAAAACGGGCAGTGGGCCTTGGTTGGCTGAGCCTTACCCTGTGCCCTGGTGCTTCACAGCACGTCGTTTGCCAGTTCCACCGGGGCGTGGTCCCCAGCTCTAGGTAATGCATTTCAGTTCCTTAATGTGGCACGTGTGACAATCAAATACAAGGAACGATTTTGTCAACGACACAGAGTAGAAGAGCAAGGCCATTATTTCTTTTGATTCTCACAAGGTATTTCTTCTAATGTAGACCAACGCTCAACACAATTTTAACACAGCAGCATACAACACAGCTGGACGATAAAGGCTTTTATCATTTTGCAAAATACACTCTTATCTTCGACAGCCATATCTTCGCCACACTATAATAACCGATCGTTCCTATCACGACTATATTGTCCTCCATGTAAATTCTATAATTTTTACCAGGAAAGCACCATCGATATTCCTTCCTGATGGGATGAGAGGGAGGCCTGGAGCTGGAATGTACTGCCATACAGTACCATTAAAAAAATTCTCACCAAAATGCCCCCCCCCCCACAATGTGTCCATGAAAAATAAAGACACATGGCAAAGGGTATTCTGTTAAGTTCCACTGCACATGGGATTTTTTTCACACCCTGGTCAGGATGGATAAGGGAAAGCTGGAGGCTAAGTATGGTGCAAACATAAACTAGCCCATGTCCAGAACCCTGAAAATCTCGGCAGGAAAGGGACAGAAGGGACCTCAGGAAGGAAAGAGTTGAGAGTTACTTTCACAATCTAATGGCTTCCCAACCTGAGTTGCTCCATGAGATCCTAAAGGGGGAAACACTGCAGTAGATGACTTTAAAGATATTTTCTAACTCTGCAGTGTGAGGATTTGACACCAGTACTGTTACGTATCTAGTTAGACGGGCTTAGAATCTGGGAGTGATCTCTTATTCATCCCTTGCCCTTAGACTTCCCTTCGGATCCATCATCAAAGCTTGTGGATTCCTTTTTCTCCCTCTCAAATGTACCCTTTTTTCCATTCTTACCATCATCCTAGTTAATCCTTCACCCCAAATTTACTGCAGTTGTCTCCAACTGAACACTGGTGTCCACAGTATTTCACAACGCTGCCCAATTAAATCCGCAATAACCCCTTTTTTCTTTTTACTGTCACTGTCGCTCTAAAGAATCTTCAGTAGTTTCCCAGTACTTAAAACATTAGCCCCATATCGTAGGTGCTCTCCAGTCTTCCCAAAGCCATCACCCCGTCCTCCTTCACAGCATTACGACTGACCTCCTCTCCGTCTCTAGCACCCAGGGGCAGATCTCACTCCTGTGCCTCAACCCTTCCCACTTGCTTCCCTCACCCCCAAGCTGGGCTCAGGGCTCAACATTTCCACCTCGGACCAAAAAGGAGGCACAAAGACATATTCAAATAATTAACAATCCTGACCAGGGAAAGGCAAATGCTAATAGGGGTATGACAGAATAGAACAGGTTAAAAAGAGAAAAGACATAAGAAACGTAATCATCATTGGACCTCGCTCTCCTGATTTTCCTCAAACCTCTCTGGCTGCGGCTCCACACCGTCCACCCACCAGGTAACGGTGATCCTCAGAACTCTGCCCTATCTACGTTCAGTACCGTGACCTTGATCACCATGCATACAATGACGCCCCCCAGATGTAAATTTCAAGTTCACAGCTCTCCCTTGAGCTCCAGACTCAAGAGAAGCTCATACTCTTTCTGACACCCCCGACTTGAGAGCAACTCGAGCACCTTGGAACGCAATGTCTTCTCCCTCTACCTCCATGAAACTTCTCCTTCCCGTGTGCCCTGGATCAGAGTAAACGGTACCGGCTTCTCTGCAGCTGCACGAGCCAGAAGCTAGTCAGATGCTGCTGACTTTATCTCCTTTCACATCTGTCCACTTCTCTCAATATCCTCCCTCAACCCCAATCATTCCAGGCCAGGCCAACCTCAGCTCATGGTTAAACTATTTCAAACCATCTCCGAACTGGTTTCCCTTTGTATAATCCTGACCCCCTGCTGCCCACCATACGTGCTACCCAGAAGTCATCTTGGAGCAACAGAGGGGATAAAGTCAGGGTGGTGGGACGTAAGCACCTTGTCTCCACATGGTATAAGCAAGCAGCAGCGGTGGTGTATTAGTGGATCGGATTCCCGAGGACATAAGAAATATCCTCCTGGGATTCACTGAAATATTTAAAGACGGGAGTGAGGGAGATTCGGACATGTAAATTCATTTATACTCAAAAGCTGCTGAAACTGGGAGATGTTCTGGCTACAGACTGGTCACTGTTTAGATAATCCCAGAGATGAAAGAGCCAATGGGGCTATGGAGAGTTGCCTGGATGTTTGATAAGATACGAACAATCCCAGCAGTTAATACCGAAGAAGATAACCAATCCCTTCTGTAATCCTTGTACAGCGCCTTCAGAGGGCAGGCTTGGGGGCTGGGAGGATCATATATACCACCCAAGAGGGCAACACCACTGACTCTTATGAGTTGGGAATATTCGTGTTTGAATAATTAAATCAACTATTGAAAGCTGCTGTAGGGTCTTCGATTCTTTTCTCTTGGCCAAAACAGAACTAAAGACTGATTCACTCGTTTATTAAGCACATACTGGGTGCCTACTATGTGTATGCGGAGAGAACAAAGACGGGCTGCACACAGTCTCTACCCTAAAGGAACGTGAGATCTAGCAACGTGGTACAGTCTGCTTCAGTTTCACGTGGAATATGCTACTGGAACGTACCAGAAGCCCCTCTACGGCTCAAGGAGAATGGCTCAGCTGAGCAGAAATTTGAGGCCAAAGTGATTTCTACTCTTCCCAGAGTTCCCCCCCTTCCTTCTATCCCATCTACCTTGTTTTTGCTAGCTCCTCCATGGGTCTGGAGTGCCCTACTCTCTAGGGAGTAATGAGGTACCCCCACCTACACTGACCAAGGTGCAAGACATCCCATTACTCCTTTATACTTCTTCTACTAAGTGGCCACAGAATCTGTTTATCCAGTGTGCTAACATGATCGTAGACAAGAAAGAACAATAGTATGTGTTACTAAATTCCCCCCCCCCCACAAAAGAAAGACAGTTTCTGACCCTTCTTCAAAGCTTTCCACTTTGCTTCCCCCATCCATGAATATCTTCCTCACCCCTGTTATCATTCATTCACTCGCACCTACCCTAAATATACCATAGCATCGCTAGTGCAACCCCACAAGACCTTCCTAACGCTTCTGCTCTCCATCCACAGGTCCTCACTCTATTCCTCATTCACATAACCTTTCACACGTTCCTAGCTACTTCTTCAGTTCCGCCAACTCAAAGCCCTGCTCCTATGCCTGGTTTCTGGGCTACACTGGCACCTCTTTGCCCAAGTGAACTTGAAGAAAGGTCTCTTAAAAGTTCCCAACTGCTAACACACATCGTTTCGATTAGCACGGATTCAGGGGAATTATTTGCTGCCTAGACCCGGTCAGTCCACCTTAATTAATAATAATAATTAATAATAATAATAGCAAACCTCAAAAGTTTTGTAGCCATTTTCACAGCATTATCACAAAGCCTGGCTTCACCTGGAGCCTGGGGAAGTTAATTAAAATCTTAAACCCCAGGATCTATTTATATTGAAGTGGGAAGTCTCCAGAGATGCTATAACAAGTACCATGAGCACATCATCTTGACAAAAGAAAAACAGAGGTTATTTACTGCGTTGGTGTGGGAATACATACACAAATGGATTCTTCTTCTTTGACGGTAACTTCCTGACAGCTCAGAACAATGTCCTTAGGATACCGGCTATGGATATTTGCCTGGAGTTTTCAATAGCTGGCTGTGTAAAGGGAGACAGACTTTTTGTCTCCCCCCACCCCCGAAAAGAATGGAAACAGACTCTTTCAAAAGTTGGCAGAGATACGTGGCAGAGGGGTCCAGCTCATTTGTAGAGGCAAACATGCTGCCGTCCAACACAGATTGATCACCAGCTGGGAAGCAAGTCATTCTGCTATAGGTTCACAAAAACTTGGGCTCTTTGCGGCTCTGCGGCCCATCAGAAACAGATTGACGTGCAACTCTCTGAGCGGAGAAGCTGGCTACAGAGGAGAACTCAGGGACGCTACGCAGGTTGCAAGTATATTATTCACGCACTCCCTGCCTGGAAAAATGCAAGTTCCCCACCTTTCTGACCTGGGCTTGGAGAACCGCGAGGGCCTGAGTTTGCTTTGTGGCTTGGAAGGTTGCTTACGAAGCCTTCCAGGGCAACATAAAAAAATGAATACCTACTGGCACTTTCCAACGAAATGCCAAAATCCACGAAGAGAAATGACCAAGGAGCAGTTTTTTTTTTTTTCCTTTTCCCACTGCGAGTGAGAAAGAAAAGACAAGATATTTCATGTCCCTGTTAAAGAGTTTGCTTTGCAAAAACAAATGAAGAAGTACAGCTTGTTATGCCCTTTGTAGCGAGGGTCTCGAAAAAGAACACACGTTGCTGTGATTCCTTAAGGATGGGGAGGAGAGTCAAACTCCCCAAAAAAAGAGCTTTAAAGCACCACGCAGCAAGCGGGCAAGGCATATTTACTTGTTTAAGAAAACTGGTACCCAAGTGACACACTGGAAAAATAGATCAACCTGCTGATGAGTTTTATCTTGTGTAAGTTTATTAAATTTTCCAATTATTTTGCACTTTTAAAAAACTGTAACGTGCTTCCCACCTACTACTTTTTAAACCACAATACTTTAGGTACCTTAACATTTCAAGAGTTGTTTCCTGCACTTGTTTTCCATCAGCTTCCAATAACAGACATTTTAACCAAAGACAATTAGCACAAAAAAATGCTGCCGTTACAGGGGTAGGGATTCTCTTGTTCGCCGGAGTACGGCTGAAGCCTAGAAGAATGCCTGGCATGTAGTAGATCCTCACTGAATATCTGCTGACTGACTGACTGCTGGAAGCCAACTTACAACACCATTACTTACTAATAGATGGTTCACCAACAAAATTCCATCAGCAATTTCCCCACAAATTTCAAAAGCCATCTCAATGAAGAAAACACCATCTTGGTCCAACAGTGACCGCTTGGTCCGCTGTTGAAACTATTAAATTAAAGCTGAATATAAAGAAGACATTTAGCCCATGGGATTCATTTCTGCAAAGCTAGGGAGAGGGAGGGAGCAAACTACTGTTTTCCTTTTCATGGGAGTGCCGCATGGGTTTACTCTGCACAAAGATAGAAAGGAATAAATATGTAGTAGTTAATGATGGGGAGAAGCAACAGCTTTTTGGCAGGAGTACAAAGCCAGGACATTTAGCAGTTTCCAGAGAGTTGCATATGCTTTTCAGTGAGAAGCTTTGTGATAGCGCTTCCTCGTGAAATGCCAAAATCCACACCGAGAATGACCGAGTCGTTTTTTTCCATTTTCCCACTGAGAGTGAGATAGAAGATACATGATGTTTCATATCACCGCCAAACAGTTTGTTTTGTAACAACACATGAAGAGAGACAGCTTATTACACCCCCTGTACTACACTATTTGTGAGCATTTTAATAGGTAATTAATCTTGATTGGATAGGCTTTAAGATTTTTATTTTTTGGCACATATGCTCAAGCTATTATGTTATAAATCTCAAACATTTCAGCAAATGTCATCCTGATCATTCCCCACTGCATAGAACACTACCAGTGAAATATTCAAGGTCAGGAACTTGGATTCTTTACCCACTGTATGCAGGAAAACCAATTTATTGTTCTGTCTCAGTAAAGAGGGGTGATTTCTTTGGGGCCTATATCATATTGGCAGTCTATCTAGAAAACTTATAATTACTTTTAGGCAACGGGGGTTTGGTAAGTGCATTAATCTGTCTCTGTGAATTTAAACACATCTACTCTAGCTGTAACTATGATAAAATTCCGAGTTCAACATTTTATATTACTTTTCAGGAATGAAGTGTGTCCGAATGGTGTGCAAAATCTAACATAAATCAGGAGTGTGTCTTCGCAACGGGGGTAGAAATCTTAGGAAGGTCTTGAGGTGTTTTTAAAGCAGCCTTCATGCTGAATGGCCCTGGTTTGGCAAGTTAATTATAAAGCAATATTTAGTTGTGTTTGGTAATTACTACAAATCATTATTTAAACTAAACTAAATTTAAGCACTTTCTAGAGTATAAAAATATAGGTGAATCTGCCCACTTGCTAAAATTTACTTGTAACCCCCCTGCACCAAAACAATATTCAGGGCATGTCCCCAGTCGCTCCTGGACATGCACAGAATGAAAAATTTGAGGCATGTGACATGCACGTCCCCAGCTGAGGTGAAACAAGACGATATTCTGCCTTCTTGTTTCAGCTCTCATACCGTAAACCAGCGTCTGCATCCTGGTCTACCTAGTGCCACGTTCTCCACATGTTTTGCACTTTTTGTTGGTGGTTTTTGCTTGTTTGGAATATGGCCCCCAAGCACAGGCTGTGATGTGCCTTCTGGAGAAAATGCACGTATTAGATTAGCTCTGTTTGGGCTGTTGACCGTGAGTTCAATGTTAATGAATCAACAAAATATATTAAATAACGTGTCTTTAAACAGAAACACACTGAAGACAAGATTACATGTTGATCAGCTGACAAAAATGTCGAGACCAGAGTCTCCTGGGAACCTTACCCGGTATTCCCCCCGCCGCGGCAACGGTTCCGAAATCACCATTCAGTGTTTATGGTGACTTTGTAGACCACAAACACCATAATAAATACGGTAACGAGAAATGATCTTAATACAAAATTTTCACCTTTAAGAGAAACGTTTTGCCTTTGAAGGGTAAGGGTAAGTGCTCTACATTACAAAAAGTATTAACAAAACCAACGTTTAAAGACATTAAAAATGGTTAATATTTTTGTAAAGAGACCATACCAAGTGCTGGGAAGAATGAGGTGCAACTGAAATTCACACACGTGGGTGGGGATGCAAATGGTTCAGTCACTTTGGAAAACAGCTTGTCAGTTCCCTTGCAAACTAAACATATGCTTAAGGGTATAAACTAGAAATCCCAAGAAAAGTAAAAACATTCATTCACAGAAAAACCTAAATGCAAATGTTTGCAGCAGCTTGATTCAAAGTTGTCAAACCAACCCAATGTCCTTCAACTGGTGGATGAAAAAGCAAACTGTGTTCACAGCAGCACTATTCCATAGCCAAGACAGGGAAGCAACCTAAACGTCCACCAACAGATGAATACTACTTAACCATAAAAAAGGGGCAATAATGCCATTTGCATCAACATGGATGGACCTAGAGATTATCATACTAAGTAAATCAGAGAGAGAAAGACAAATACCATATATCACTTATATGTGGAATCTAAAAAAATGATACATTTCTGTAAATGTTATTTACAAAACAGCAACAGACTTACAGACAGAAAACAAACTTATGGTTACCAAAGGCGAAAGGGGAGGGGAAGGATAAATTAGGAGTTTGGGATTAACAGATATACACTACTATATATAAAACAACAAGGACCCACTGTATAGCATAGGAAACTATATTCAATATCTTGTAATAACTTATAATGGAAAATAATCTGAGATATGTATATATGTGTGTGTGTATGTATATATATATAAAACTGAATCACTTTGCTGTACACCTGAAACTAACACACCATATACTACACCAAGTGTAGTATATCAACTACACTTCAATAAATTTTTTAAAAGAGAAATTGTGGTACAGCGATACAGTGGGATACAATGGAATACTCTTCAGCAGTGAAAAGGAACAAACTACTGATACAAGCAACAGCATGGAGGAAGCTCAAATGCCTTTACGCTCCGTGAAAGTAGCAGATACAGAAGCTACACACTGCACGATTCCAGTTATATTCCAGTTTGGAAAAGGCAACACTGTAAGGACAGAAAACACATCAGTGACGCTCAGGGGCTGGGATGGAAGGAGGAGCTGACCGTAAAGGGGCACGAGAGAATGTTCTGGGGTGATGGACCTGCTCCGTGTCGTGACTATACATGTTTACCAAAACTCAAAGAACTGTTGCCCCCAAAAGGACAAAATTTACTATATGTAAATCAGTACTCAACAAACCTAACACACACACAAAGATAACAAAGGACAATAGTGCTTTAACATTAGACACTCCTTCAAATTCTCCTGATTTTTGCCAGTGTTCACAGGCACACTTTACCTAGCATCACACAGATGGACGCTTTTTTTTTTTTTTTTAAAAATCTGATGCATTTTGCCACTCCAGCAAAGCCCAGCACGATGATGTGGCAAGGTAAGACCCCTTTCATCAGCTTCAAATCCACATCTCTTTTAAGCTCCTGCAGTAGCACTTCTCACGAAGCAGTTTCATTTCTTGGGGGCCTCAGTATTTCGTGCATGTATCTGCTCTTAACCGCCAATGGACGAAACCCAACTGACACCCTGAAACAAGGCCTCTTAGGGGCCTTCCACTATGAGAGAAACCTTCGCCCCGCTTCCAACAACAGAACAAACATTTGGAAGCAGAGGCTGTGTACCAGGCCTGTGCTCAGCACTGGGGATTCAAGAATGAATCAGACAGCCTGCCTTTTTCACTTCCTCACTGTATCTTTTTTTTTTTTTTTTTTTTTGTGGTACGCAGGCCTCTCACTGTTGTGGCCTCTCCCGTTGCGGAGCACAGGTTCCGGACGCTCAGGCCCAGCAGCCATGGCTCACGGGCCCAGCCGCTCCACGGCATGTGGGATCTTCCCGGAGCGGGGCACGAACCCGTGTCCCCTGCATCGGCAGGCGGACACTCAACCACTGCGCCACCAGGGAAGCCCCTCACTGTATCTTAAAGCAAGGGTGACCTTCATCCCTCAAAACTTCTGGCGTGAGTTAGATTTTAGAAATCTCTCCTTTGTTTATACTATCTCTCCCAGCATTTATCTTCTGAATTATTCCCTTTTCCCAGATCTAATTCTCACTGTAATCCCATTTAACTTCTTAAAGTTTGACTCAAAGTAGTCCAAGCTGATTCTGCTTAAATTCATCTTCTTGTGGAGAAAAAACAGGGTCACACAAGTCAATGTCATCTCATCTTCTCATCTCACACTTCGTCACTATGGAGATAGACAGTCCCAGTTTGAGAACTTACACAAGGTATTATTTTAATGTTTGATGGAATCTCCAAACTAAGCACTAATTCCCTTTGGGTACAATGGTTTTCATAATTTTTCTAAATAAAATGGTGCCTCTGACATGTATCTGGCCCCTGCTAGAGTTCATGGTTTCTAGTGGCTTGTAGAACTTAAAATATTATATACTTTCTGACAGGTAAAAGTAACTAGAACCTCTATTCCAAGAGTTATAATTTAGTTCCCATAATATATATGTCCAAATTATTTTTACAATTCTATAAACAAACCCATCTCTAAGTTCTCCTTTCAATGAAAAATGAGTATTTAAGGAAGAATGGAAAAATAACCAAGGTGTTAGGTTTCTCCACCAAACAAATCGATGAGTTTTGATTACTTCATAAGAAACAAATGCATGATTTAAATATGCACGTACATACATACACTCACAGATGCACACACACAGTCCCTGGATTCTTCAAAAAACCAAAGTTTCAGGGCTTCTTTGGTGGCGTAGTGGTTGAGAGTCCGCCAGCCGATGCAGGGGACACGGGTTCGTGCCCCGGTCCGGGAAGATCCCACATGCCGCGGAGCGGCTGGGCCCGTGAGCCATGGCCGCTGAGCCTGCGCGTCCAGAGCCTGTGCTCCGCAACGGGCGAGGCCACAGCAGTGAGAGGCCCGCGTACCGCAAAACAAACAAACAAACAAACAAACAAAAACAAAAACAACTAAAGTTTCACTGCTTAGACAATTTGAGTTGGATGGTTTGCTTCTTTTTTCTTATTTGGTTTAATTCAAGCTCTATTCGATTCATGCTTTTCTCTTAACCCTATTAAGTTACCTTGATGATTCACCTTTAAAATACAGAAGCAACTGACTACGATCTCTCTTAACACAAGGGGCGTGAATTGTTCTGCGGGGGTCATACAATAATGAGTAACTACAAGATATGTCCTGATGGCAATTTCGTCATTATGACCGGGCTGGTATGTGACTCAAATTCTACTTACTCAGCAGTAACTATAACTCAATCTTGGGTCTTCTTTGATGTTTTATTCTAAGTATCTTAAATCATTTTTACCCCAGACATTCCTGTACCTGAGAGCTTCTTGGTGGAGCCTTTGTCTTGCCAAGAAATACCTGAAACGATTAGCTCTATCTTCCCTTCTTTCAAACACAAGAGTGCTTGTGGGGAAGAAAACTGATGCTGGAGGAAGGCGGGATAAGAGGGGAAAAAATTCTCTTCAATCTTGAGTGGAATTTAGATACCAAATAAAGAAGAAGAAAAAATGTCTCTGCTCAAGTAGAAGTTAAATATAAATGTTTCTATTTCTAAACACTGGTTCTTAGTCAAGTATGATGCTTCCTGGGAGAGGGAATTAGTCCTTTAAAACACACTGCAGCTCTGTAAGGTTCAGATGGGTGGGAGTACCCAACTTTGGGGGTTGATGCCGAGCCTGATGAAGTACAAGCAAAGAAATGGACACACGGGGCACACGGCCCTGCCAGATGACAGTGGCTCTCTGGATGACGGCGGCAGACAACTAGGGCCTATTGGATATAAGTGAGCACGTAGAAAGATCAGCTGGTACAAGGTCCCGTTCCCTGATGAGCATTCCCGATGACTGAACTTCTGTGCCCCTTCAGCTGTCGATGACTTCAAGTTTAAAATCCACTTGGGGACTTCTCTGGTGGCGCAGTGGTTAAGAATCCACCTGCCAGTGCAGGGGACATGGGTTCAAGCCCTGGACCGGGAAGATCCCACATGCCACAGAGCACCTAAGCCCATGCGCCACAACTACTGAGCCTGCGCTCTAGAGCCCACGAGCCAAAACTACTGAGCTTGCGTGCCACAACTACTGAAGCCCGTGCACTCTAGGACCCGCGTGATACAACTACTGAGACTGCGTGCTGCAACTACTGAAGCCTGTGCGCCTAGAGCCTGTGCTCCGCAACAAGAGAAGCCCGCACACCGCAATGAAGACCCAACGCAGCCAAAAATAAATAAATTAATAAACTTTTTTAATTAAAAAAAAATAAAATCCACTCGGGAACTCTCAAATCACTAAGGTTCCCAGCAGGGTGGGCTGGACCTCATTTCTAGGGCCCAATGTGGCTAGAAATGGGGGTGGGGATCCAAAAGGTTAATTTCCTAAGCCCTGAAAATCACTGATACTGGTTCATCGTGTAGGTTCATCCAATGTGCTGTAAAACTCAGGGAAAACCAAGAAAATCAGCTTAGCTGCCACAGCAATAGTAAAAAAAAAAAAAAAAAAAAAAAAAAAACGTTGACTCCGTGGAGAAAATATCAACACTATTAACACTGACGATGCTCTAGTGGTCATACAGACTGTGAAAAATATACATGTTCAGATCTGAATCAGAGAGGAAGATGGACACTACATAGAACCTTCAAACAGCACTTTATAACTCCTATTATTCTCCTTAGAAGATACTGTAATTCTCTGTTCCCAATGCTGCCTTTGCCACTAGAGTGTAAATTCCTTGGAGGGGAGGTGGGTAAGAAGGGCAGAAGGACATATTCCAATGTATCTGTGTACCCAGCACTTAGCACAGTGCGACTAGTGGATGTTGGATAAATGTTTGTTGCGTCAATAAATAAAACGTGCCATGAGTCTCTTGCTCTCCTGAAAAGACTTACTGTTAAGATCCGCCAGTTCCAACCAAGAGGGATGACAGGGGAGTGTGAATTGCAACTGAAGAAGAATGGGTTGGCTGAAAGACACTGCTCTAATATGGTTTTTGGTGACAAAACCACTGATGTCAAAGATGCAATGGAGAAGCTTGAATAAGACTGTTTCATGAAATTAAAAAGACTACATTTCTAAATATTTTTCCAAGTTATTTCAAATATATATAATAAATTTAATATCATAAGTAGAGAATTGATTATTTCAACTAGAGCCCTAAAATATATATTCCAAGCTGGGCAAGAAATTTGGTAGGAAGGTGGGGTCTTCCTTTTTGGAAATACAGGAATTATCTTATATTCAGGGATACAAGCATAGATAAATGAGAGTCAAAGCTCTGGGGGACACCGGAGAAGGCATGGCAAGGAAAATATTTTGACCTGTTGGTAGGGGGAAAAAAAGCACAAACGAAAAGAACACAATGTAGTAAGGAATTAAAATAGTAGTTGAAGAAAAAATAGGACGATTTTGACTATGGTATCATGAAGGGAAGGATAGGGAGGAGGAACCCAACATGGACAGGAATACAGACACTCCAGTAACACAATGTACTCTGCAGACGCCACGTGACAACACTGTTCACAAAGTGGGACAACTACACACACAGCCTTTTATCCAAGACGCTCTTAAAATTATTCACAAAACTTCACAGCCCGCAACGAGAAGGGAAAGTCTATGACCACTAGGTCTAATTATGGTTCTGACCATTTCTCATATGAAAAACTGTAGAGTCCTCTGTGGGACACTGCTCCATCCCCCATCTGGGATTTAGGGGTACAGTTCACTATCCCCAGCACAGCCTCCTCACTGCCCTAACAATACAGCGGTGGTCCACACAGAATCCAGATCCTGGGAAGGACTGTCACGACCAAGGATGTTAAGTATTGAATATATTAACCAAGCAACCTTTAGAGGAGGTCCTTGCTAGACAGGCAGGGCTGGGCTCCATGATACAAGAAGTACTGTTTTCCCGTGGATGAGATTTATCTGCCATAGAAAACCAGTTCCCTGGTGAAGGGGGGATGAGGAAGCACATGTACTTGGCGGGGGGTGGGGGTGGGGATGAAGCGAGTGCAGAGGGTTGTGGGTCTCAGGATGGTCTTGGGAGCAGCAATGACAAACACTAATTTGAAACCCAGAAGTGGTGGAGAAAAGGCTGGGAAACCAACCGAAATAGCATTTGATCTTTGGCCTCTCTGATCTTAAACTGAGCCGAGCTCCCAGCTGAGTTCACTGGGGCCACTAAACAGCTGTCCAACGATAACCGCTTTCATAGTTGTCAGCAACATTTGGTTAGAGCCAAGGACTGGGGCTGTTCCCACTCTGTGGAGATGGAAAGAGAGCCTATGTTTCCCTTCATTTTTACCTCTGCTGGAGCTATCCTAAATTAGGAAGTCATCTGGATTTGTAAAAATAATCACTTCTTGGCATGTTCACAGAGCCTGTTGAAATGTTATTTCGGAAACGAGGATTTGGATGCCCGGAGGTCACAGGAGGAAATGAGTCTGGCAGTTTGAAAGTGCACCTGCTGAAGTTCCAGGCCCTCTCAGTATTCAAATAATTCATCCATCCTTCCAAACATCTTTTGTGTCTTTTATTTAAAAAAAAAAAAAAGTTCTAAGTTATTACACTTAGTATGAATCAGAAGAGAGCCCTGCTTTTCTTTAGATGTGGATTCTGGGGGTTTTCTCCAACATTTTTTCACAATTCAACAAATGCTCACTTAGAGTCTACCTTATACACAGTATTCTGTGAAACATGTGTCAATCAGGACAGCTTAGGCTGCAAGAGGCAGAAAGTCCTACTCAGACTGGATTAAACACAGAAACTTGTCTCACGTGATGAGAAATTCAGGAGTACCTCCAGGGGCAGCTGATTAGAGGTTCAGAGAAGTCATTAAGGAACCAGGTTCCTTCCATCTCTGTGTGAGTCTCCTATCTCTGCTGTACCAAGTTACCACAGACTTAGTGGCTTAAAACAACACATTATCTTACAGACCCAGAGGTCAGAAGTCTGACCTGGGTCTCGCTGGGTTTAAAATCAGTGTGTCCGCAGGGCTGCGTTCGTTTCTATAGGTTCTGGGGAAGAGCCCATTTCCCAGCTTGGCCAGCTTCTGGAGGTGCCTGCAGCACTCCTTGGTTCGTGGCCCCTTCCATCTCCAACTCCAGCAATGGCTGGTGGAGTCCTGTCACACCACACAACTCTGACACTGGCTCCCTTGTCTCCTCTTCCACTTTTAAGGACCCTGGTAATTACACTGGGCCCATCCAGATGGTCCAAAATAATCTTCTCATCTCAGGGCCCACAGCCTTAGTCACATCTCCAAGTCCCCCTTTTCTGTGTAAAAGTAACATAGTCTTAGGTTCCAGGGACCAGGACATCATCTTTGGGGCCATTACTCGGCCTGCCACAATCTCTGCTCCTCCAGCCTCAGCGAGGGCTTTGGCCTCCAGCCGGTTCCTCTCAGAGTCACAGAATGGTAATTAGAGCAGTTCCAAGTATCACATGCAGACGGTACCTTCCAGAGGAAGGAAAGAGTGAGCCACCTCTTTCTTAGAAGGGAGAGAAAACCTTTGCCAGAGGCCCTAGAAGTGCTTCTCCTTCATGTTTAACTGAGACGGGTCACTGGCCCATTATCAATCCAATTTTTGACAAGGGGAATGGGTTCACGGTAATCAGCACAGATTGATAATTTGGGATGGCTGTCAGAGTCAGCCATCACATTCGCTACAGTATAGCA
Organism: Phocoena phocoena; assembly: GCF_963924675.1. NCBI lineage: Eukaryota > Metazoa > Chordata > Mammalia > Artiodactyla > Phocoenidae > Phocoena > Phocoena phocoena. The sequence goes on from NC_089237.1 coordinate 52,589,746, forward strand.
AATACCTAGAAGGGAATATCATCACTGTGTACAGACACTTATAACTAAAGGTCCAGCCCTGAGCCAGATGTTTTACGCGTCACCTAGCTTAATCTCCCATCAACCCTGTGAGGTAGGCGTTAACTCATTCTTACCAAGAAAACCAAGGCTCAGTTTGAATTTTACTATTTATTCTAACCATAGATATTTCTGTTTATACTGTTTTATATAGATGTAGATGTAGATTTGCTGTCTATGAAGGACAGGAGAGTTGAGTTGAAATCTGTGTTTCTACTTTGATGCTATGACAGTGTCGTCCAAAGTAACCATGACTTTAAGAAGTTCACCCTATGGCTTGCTAGAAACCAGACTCCAAGTCCTAACTTCGAGTCCGTTGTCAGACAACAGACTGAGTCCGTTGTCTCAGTCCGATGCGGTATGAGCGTGCCTTAGAGACTGCTTAGAGAATGAAGACGATGGCATATGAGGACGAGAAGCTCAGCTAAGCACCAGGAGTCTGAATTCTATAGGTCTATCAGTCAAAGTCCAATCAGGAGACAGAAACCATACCAGTTATTTTAACAGAGAGAATTTAATACAGAGAACTGTTAACACGATAGAAACTTGTGAAATAGGTACCTGAAAGGGTAAAAGCACAACCCTAAGGTATCACGGAAGCAGTATCGGTAGCAAAAGGAATAAGTTAAGATTATTAAAATTAGGAGCCTAGAGGCGGGCTCCATGGAAATGAAACTCAAAGTTCTGCGGAGGAGGTGCCACTCAGCTGGTGCAAGTGTCTGGAGGGCACCCGAAGAGGCTGATCCTGTGACTGCTGGAAAACCGCCAACTGCATTCAGCTGCTGCTTCAGGAAGGCACTGCTGCTGCTACCAGGGTGAAGAGGCATAGCTGGTGTGATGCGACAGACAGGAAGTAAATGGACGGTGCCTGTCCCTTTTTGTCCTCCAACCTTGCAGCATCCTTCTAGCACTTCCTGCTGGCACAGCTTAACAGGAAGCCAGCTGGCAAGGCAGAATGTGCTCGCAGAGTGCCAGCTCCGGCGTCACAAAGGAGAGCCCAGGATGGTGTGTTTGGAGATAGTTATCACATGTGCTCCACAGCTTTCTTAAATCTGATGCTTAAAACTCAGCAGCTACGAGAGGCAATTATCAAAGAGTAGAAAATCATTTTCTAAAGCAATGATCCTATGAATAGAATCCTATAAACAGAATGGTGTGCTGAGGGATTTAAACTAGGATCTGCACTTCTGATCTTTCAATGATGGCATGCAATTATCTTAGGAACGTAGCTACGACACAAGGCAAATGTTTACACCTCTACGTCCACTGCTCGGCGTGATCTTAAAGCAAGTCTCAAACTTAGCTGCATGCCTTAACACAAAGTAGGTCGTACTTTTCCTCTAGATTTACAAAGCAGCACAAGAAGGAAAGAAAAGTACTTAAATATGAAGTTAAACCATGATCTCTGGCCTCCAGTACTGCCTCAGTACAACACTGAGATTCCTGGACGGCTCTATGTGCCGAAAAATCAATCTCAAGTGCGTGTCTTGAGCGAAGAGTGTCAGCAGTGGGCGCATAATAAATGTTCAAAACAAGCTCGGTGGCCGGACACCGGAACCAGCAACGGAGCCTAAGTGCCTCTGATGCCAATCTCAGCCTCTTAAACACACACGCTGGGTCACGCCTCTGAGCCGTACAGGTTTTAATGTATTCTCCACCACGATGCTCTTCAGAACTAGTCTTCTCCCCTAAGTCATCCAATTTTCTGTCCTTTCTCACCAAAAACACTTCCTCGGTGAAAGGCAGAGGCTTATTTCTCCAGGTTGTTTTTCTTTTTTAAACTGTAGAAATGTCAGGCGTGTTATTTTCAGAGTGATTTAAACAGCGCTGGTGTTCTAACGGAACAGCAAGAACAGAGATGCTCAAATATTAATCATCCTCCCCGGCTGTCCGCCGGGAGTCGCTGAAGATGGCAACGTAACGCTGTCTTCTGGCTTCGAATCTCCGTTACTGCCCGTGCGGCTCGCAAACACTCCCTCCCTTTCCAGAACATATGGAACGATCTCGGCAAAGAATTTGCCTCAGTGAACCCTGACTGTCCAATCAAAACCAGAAGGCTCCAAGTTCAATGACTAATATTGGGAATGAATTGTGCGTGGTGAAAAGGAAATTCTGTGCGCTGGAGAAATTTATACCCTGAGAGCAGCCGTATCACAGGTGTGCAGGATCACCTGGAGAAACTGAACTTTCAAGAAGGCAAGTTCAAACATTTCTTCAGGCCGCACGCCTGTCATCACCAAGGATGAAAAACGGAGCGGCCCGCGGAGGTATCAGCGCTGCCGGGGCAACAAGGGCTGCCCTTGACTGAGGGCTTCCAGGGCTTAGCTTGGGGCCATCGCTGGGCTAAGCCCCGCTGATGCAGGATCCTATTTAGTTTAATCCCACAGCCCATAAGGTAGGTGTTATCATCCCTTCTCTACATATGGCGGACGAAGCTTGGAAAGATTAAGAAAATTGTTCTTGGTGCCGTAGCTAGAGGAGGGGCTCCCCCTCCAATTCCAAAGCCTTTGTTCTTAACCACTGTACCCTTCAATATTCTTTCCCCCTTCCTCATGCCCTGATGTTTGTAGAAAAGGGGAGGGGAGGAAAACTAGATGCAAGAAATATTAAAACCTGGACAGATAAAGGTTGTACAAAATGGTCTGGGAAAATATGTGGGGAGCACCTATTTCTAAAGAATGGACGAAATACATTAATCACCTTGGGCAATAAATTAAGTACTATTTCCAAGATGAAAGACATGTTGGCCGCTGAGAAGTTCTAACAGTGACCTTTCAACAGAGAGCGTGGAAACAAGCATTGCAGAGACATTTGCTAGCTCTTCAAATTCTAGGTAAAACAATGAAAACTCAAAAGGGGTATTACAGACTTCTAGTCGGTTTCATCCTAAAAAGCCACTGGGGATTAAAGCCCCAGCTCGTTTCCAACAACAAAGTGACACCGGCCTGTGTGCAGTACGCCCTCATCCCCTCTTCCTCTTCCTGAGGGGTAACGGGGACAGCAATCAGGGTGGCCTGGCGGCTCCACGCGAACCCACAGAAACTCAGTTCAACCAGCCTTCACTGACCACCTATGAAGCCTGAGGCATCGTAATGACGACTGTGACGAACAGCTGTTGAGCGCTTGCTATGTGCGAGGCAGTGTGCCCAGCATGTGTTTTATCCCATTTAATCCTCACAGGAACCCTGCGGGGTGGGCACTATTATTTCCCTGCTTTAAAAACCAGATGACTGAGGCGCAGAGAGGAGTTAGGTCATTTGCCCAAGTCTCTGGCCTAATCACTAAGGCTACACTGCAGGCTCTGCGGGGTGAAAGAGCCCCACCCTTCCAGATGTGACCATAATGGAAAGATAAAGATACACGTTCCACTCCCTCTTGCTTCCCTGAAACGCAGGACACCCCTCCCCGGAGCAGGGGGAAGCCGGGGTGCTGACCCCACTCTCCAGAGGGGCTCAGGGCGTGGGAAGGCTCCAGGAAGCCACTCCAGGTCTTGGAGCCCAGGGGTCACCTGCCCTGACCCTCCCAGCTGTCCCGGTCACGTCAGGGCCTTTCATCCAACACGGTCGTTACTGCCCCCTCGCGCTTTTAACCAACGTTCATTCAGAATGGAGCTTGAGTTGATGTGAGATACAGAAAAAACACTTCTTGAGAAGGAGTTATTACTTTGTTCTATTTTAAAAGGCAGGTCCCCGGCATCTCCACCAAAACAAAAACAAAAACAAGCCCCATAAAAGATAGAGAGAGCATACGCACTAATTCCCAAGGAAAACCATCTTATTTCCCACGGAACTGAGAGAGCTGAGTTCTTTAAGTGGTTTCTCTCTCCAATTAAAAATCTGCCCATTTCATCTTTCCCTTAATTAATTAGTTAATAGTAAGAATGACCCACGAAGTGTGAGATTTTTAAAAGAATAAAACTATAAAGTCTGCGACTGGTTTTCTTTTTTTTTTTAAGTAAAAGAGGTATGATGCTGAAGGTGCAGTTAACAGGACACTGGTGCTCATAAAACAAAGCAAATCATCATTTCTACTGGGTTTGAGTTTATTACTTCCCAAGTTCTTGAAGAGAACCCTTTATATCTGCTGACAGATTCCAGTTATTTCTGAACAAGCTATAACTGAACAACAGTTTTTAAAGACAGAAGGCCCTAAAATATACAGCTCCCATAGTGACACACATTTAACTACAAAAGGTGAAAAGACACAATGTTCCATACTTTTATCTTAAGTACGAACAAAGCCATGGTTAGCAATAGGGTAGAAGCAATATACTGGTTGAATTCCAAAGACTTATAAACATCATTTGAAAATGCTAGGTACGGGTCAGTCATCTCCAGAGACTTGCATTCTAGTTAACACACATCCCATCTGACCCGTTGATTTCTTTTTCTATAGACCTAACAATTTTCAAAGACTTAAAACTGATCCAATGTGTGGTGGACCCAACAGAGATGTACCACACCTTGGTCCTCCTTCAAGGAAGGACTTGGTGCCCCAGCTACTGGGAGTGCTTTCAGCAAGTGGCCTTTGGCCATCAGCCTCCTTAGGGATTGTCTCAAGGGCACGGAGCTGTCTTGCCCAAGGACATGCTCCTCCCAGGGCAGTCCACGTCCAATGACTGATCAAGATGGGGGTCTAAAGGCCCAGTCACGTGAATTCAACATGGGCCAACTCTCACAGGCCATTTAGGCTCCAAAGCTTCCCATGGTGTTGGCTGAGGCTGTCTTCAAAAACTCAGCTTCTCCCTCCACCCATCCGGCTTCTGTGGCCTCCCTCCCTCCCACAGATGCTGACCCCCCCGGGAGCTCCCTAATACACATCCTGCATAGTAAACTCCCTCCTGAGGCTGCCCAGTATCCAGCCTGTGACTCGATACCTCTATGGATAAGAAGAAGATATCCAACTTTCAAGGTAAGTGACACAAGAAAAGAAGCTGGGAAAAAAGCTTTCATAATTACCTTGGTACTTTCCCTCCTCTATGTGACCTACACTCCAGAGGCCTTTAAAACTCAGCCTAGAAAAAGACTAAGCAGCTCTGCCTGGGTTGGTCTTTGCATTACTGCAGTCAGACAAGAAGCACAACAGAACTCTGGGCGAGATAAGCTGAGGTACCTGGTCGGCCCACAAACTCCCCTGAGTGGTACTGCCACGTGGTACATAATACACTGTGAACTCCCAGACCATCAGACGTATTCCTATTCACATCCGAGTCTAAGCCCACACGTCTTTCTCTCTTGTACACAGACATGCACGCACACACTCACACACACACACACGCTCCATGTCTCTCTTCCTTCATGTGGAAAACTGAGGCCTAACTATAGTGGTGGCAGGTTACATGTACATAAGTGAAACACACATACAATCACCTCATCAATTTACATCCCAAACCACCACCTCAAGCCCAATCTCTCCATGAGCCCAGCTGAAACATCCCTCACAATCACAACTACTTAACTACTCCCCAGACTCTCTGCCCACTTCCCGCAAGTACAAGAGAAAGTTTTTAAATTATTTTTTAAAACAAAGAAAAACAAAAATGGCTACTCTTATGCTCTTTGATTGGATGATGAAAGAAAGCAGTCAATGAGTATTCAGCTCACTCCCACCTCTAAGACCCGCCAAGCTTAGGATGAGGTCAGTAGCACAAAACCCACGAGTCAGGAGTGAATCCAGAAACAGAAGGGCCTCAAATGATCCTACCCGAACGATCCCCAGGGTACAGAAACACACTGGGGTCTCCTTAAGTTCACTTATTGGTGGGTACACAACACTTAACGCTGAAACACACTTCAAAGGCTGGTTAATTCTTCAGTACACAATAGAAAGTTTTTTTAAGTTGTGTTTATGGATTTCAAACTAACCAAAGTGGCTGACAGAGCTACTTTGCCTTTGATGTCAACCCCGTTCCTAAACTACCGTTAAAATAGTTAAAACTACTGTAACAATAAAAAAAAAATAGAAGGTCTTTATCACTGCATTCAGAGGATGTTTCCTCTAAAATTCCTCTCCTGGCGGGTCTGTCCAGAAGGAAGGAGAACACTGCGTTCCTCCCCCAAAATACACGGTCCAGACCGGGCTACGTTCGTGCTCCAGCTCCTTTAAAGATTCTGAACCATCTAAAAGCACCGCCCTGCAACCTCAGTTCCTTTCCTGCGGTCTCCCCCAGCCTAAGCACTTGGTTCTAATCAGACCACTTCCTTCCTGCTGCTTTGGTTTTTATTACCCAAGTGCTTCAATCCTTTTCACCACCCCAGATGCTAAACAACTTCCACTTTGAAAAGCACATTCTCTGCGACCCCTAAAGACAGGCCAAGCTCAGCAGGTCTTCCATATCAGAGCCGGTCTCACACATTCTAGGTGAAACTGAGGCGCAAGGATGGGCCCCCGGCAGCTTCCACCTCCTTCCTGTACCCCCTTCCCCTCTGAAGAGCACACGTCTACCCATCTCAGAAATCAAGCAACGTCACCCTGCCACAGATCATCCAATCAAAGAGAAGTGCGGTGATACGATAAACAAACCACATTGGGTGGAGGCCTCTGTGCGGAGAACAGTTAACATGCCAGGCTCGACTGCTTTTCTTAGGAAAGGCCTGCTTACAAAATTGGCTGGTGTTTGGGAACTCAGATTTGGGGAGGGTTCCCACCGTTAACTGACAAGTGTGGTCACTAGTCCTAAACTGTATAAACAGTCTGGTCTATGCTGAATGCCTGCTTTCCTTCTGGAATCGGGGAACGTACCAACTCCCTCAAAAAAAAAAAAAAAAACCCTGGGCCCCCCCACTTCCTCATGAGCTTTCCTGGTTGGCAACACTTTACAGGTGCTGTCACAACTGGGGGACGCAGGCGCATCCTGTGTGCCTCCACCTGCTGGAAGAGGCCCGCGGGAAGCTTGTGCCTGGTTTCCCCTGGACTTCGCCCCTTGTGGCTTTTCTCCGATTTTGCTTTGTACTCTTTTCACTGTAATCAACTGTAATAACCATGAGTATAACTAGAGTCGATTCTTGTTATTCACGGTAGTTCTGTTCTACAAAGTCACCATGAACGCTGAATTCACGAATACGGAACCACTGTCCCTCAAGGAAACGTGTACGCGTGCGTATATATTCTATATAGCTATAACGCAGATTGCATCTTAAACCCTGAAAACAACTCATCCTGGTAGACTCTGTTTTATTTTTCAAAAGAGAAAATGAAACCGATAACCAACAAGGACCTACTGTATAGCACAGGGAACTATAATCACTATCGTGTAATAAGCTATAAGGGAAGGGAACCTGAGTAACTGAAGCACCATGCTGAACACCTGAAACACAACATCGTAAGTCAACTGCACTTCAGTTTTAAAGAAAGAGAGAAAATGAGGTTCCGAAGTGTCAAGTGACTTGCCTGAGGCTGCCCCACTAACAGGAGCCACAGTTGGGATTCACACCCCATCCAACTGGCCCCAGAGCCGCAGTCTCCACCCTTTGGCCACCTCTGCATGCGAGCAGAAATAAAAAGGCACAGCGTCCCCTGGTTTGACCTTGGCTGGGAAGGTGTTCATCAGGTAACCCCAAATTCTCACCTCTTTACACATGTCCGTGAATAACTGCAAAGCACTGCAAGTACTGACGAGGCGGGGGTTTACATAAATGTTAGCGAGCGGCCAACGATCTGCTGAGTCCTATGAGTCCTAGCAAAGCACCAAACCCGAGGGAGTGGTCCTGGAGGCCCCCCCCCCCACCCCCCCGCATAACCTCCAAAGGGAGCTCTGGGTTCCCCTTTCCTGCAGAGGCACCAGGGAGCAGAACTGCATGGTCAATGGGTCGAGGTGGCAGAAGGCAGAGCTCCCCAGTGTGACCTGCTCCTGCATCTGTGACTGCTTTGCTCTTCCCTTTGAGATTCTCCCCGGTCTCTGGTTTTGGCCTTTCTGTCCTCTATTCTCCACTCCAGCTGCTAATGTTGGTCCGACAGCCTCCCCTCTTGGAAATCAACGAGGAACTGTGGTGTAGCCCAGCGGAAGGGAAGCCTGATGAATCACACGGGCCAGCTGTCCTAGGGCCTGAGGATAAATGACATTTCCCCCCACAACTGTTTCCACAGCTTTTCCTTTGGAAAATCCTCGCCCCTGTCTCTCAACAGATGACCTCTCAGCTGACTTCACAGCCAGGTAGAAACCAAGACATTGGCCTAGAAGAAAGGGGTAAGGAGGCACTAGACCAGAGAGAGGTCAACAAAATAAGTCCTTGTGACCCAAAGTGGGCCCAGCCCAGTTCACCAGAGTTAAAGCTAGCAGCGAAGCCAGGCGACAAACATCATGCATGTGTCTGAGTATCTTTTTTGCAGAGCCAGCAAATTCAAAGAATCTGGGTTCCTCACGTGGCCAAAGGTTTAATCAATCACACCTATTTAACGAAGTCTCTGCCTATATAACGAAGCAGCGATAAACATTCCTGAGCAATGAGGTTTGCAGAGCTTCTGGACTGGTGAACACATGGACGTGCTGGGAGAGGGATGTGCCTGGAGAGGGCAGGGATGCTCTGTGGGCATCCCCACCCACACCCCTCTGTCCCTCTTTCATTGGCTTTCCCGAGTTGCATCCTCCATAACAAAATGGAAATTGTAAGTAAACATTTTCCTGAGTTCTGTGAGTCAGTCTAGCAAATTATGGAATCCTGAAGGGGGGAGCAGGGTGTGGGAACCCTGTATTTGCAGCCAATGGGGCAGAAGTGGTTAGGGATCCTCAGGACTTGTGAAAGTGAGGGCAGTCCTATGGAGCCCCTACACCTGTGGAGTCTGAGTCTGACATTAACTCCACATAAACAGTGTCAAAATGGAATTATTGGACACCCAGCTGGTGTTGGACAATTATTGTTGGAACGACATACTTGCTCTCACTGGTGTTCTCTCTCTCTCTCTCCCTGCCGCCCCTCAACTAGCCCCATTACTATAAACTAGCCCCCTTCCTAGAGATGAATAATGAATGTTCTGAGAAAGAGCTGATCTTACATTCACCAAGTATTTAATACCATAAGTGCATGGAAAATAATCACCTTCCTTCCATATCTCTAATTGTCTTATCTTTAGTCAAATCCATCTATAAACATATCAGATGATAACTTACAGGTATCACTCCAATCACAGATGCCCTAGAAAACAACTTTCACAGACTATATTAAAAACTTGTTTAATTGAAGCTTCCAGAACACTAGCTGTTTCAGGAAAACGATTTCTATAGATACTGAGACCTTGTTAAAAAAAAAAAAAAAATATATATATATATATATATATATATATATATATATATATATATATATATATATATATAAAAGAGACTTTGAGCTCAGGACAGCAGAGCAAGCACGCATGGCTTCCTTCCCAAGAGCACAATGAAATGCCAGTAAAAATATTTTTTGAAAGAATAAATCCATTCCATGGTGGCCCTGAAAACACGAAGGAGTGCTATCAGTGAATAAGTCATTTGAAAGGCTTTCTTTCAAAAAAGAAGACAGTTGGGACTGTATTGACAAATCAAAACTGGAGGGAAAAAAAAAAGCAACTTGAAATACACATTCAGGGCTACAGATAGGAGCTCTTTCTTCCTGATAGAACTCTGGAGAAGCTCTGAGCTTGGAGTCAATGGCTATTGGGAGCCAAAGAATGGCCTACAGAGAGATGGCTGTGAGGCAGGAGCCGGGGCATCTGAGGGGAGAGCTGTCTAGAGAACAGCTGAGCCAGGTGGCCCTGGCCCTTGCCCCTATCCTGTGGGGACTGGAGTCTGCAGTACTGGATTCCAGCTGCAGCCCCCAAGACAGCTCTCTCTAGAGAGGAGGGTTTGCCTAAGGAGCACCCGTGGTGTTGGTGTCCAGGCTAGCAAATGAGTCAAAGAGGAGCCTCTAGGATAGACACGGAGGTGAAAAAAAATAAAAGACATAAAAAGACGTCACCCTGAGGTTAAAGTTCCCTTTCCCTTAGTGATTTGGGGGTAAGGGTTATATAGCAAAAGGTCCTGAATCTGCTGTGTCCTCTTCTACCCTAAGCACACACCCTAAAGGGAAAGCTGCCTGCTGGTATACCCTGCCTGCCCATATAGAACACATTCAAGAGAGAAGATCTGGGGGTAAATAAACCGCTGAAATACCAACAAAGCCTACATCAGCTACCTACACTCATCTCATCAATATGATCCTGGACTCATGGACCTGCCTTAACAAAGTACCAAGACTGTAGGGGGCTTCAACAACAGACATGTATTTTCTCACAATCCTAGAGCCTAGAAGTATGAGATCAAGGTGTCAGCAGAACTGGTTTCTCATGAGGCCTCTCTCCTTGACCGGCAGACGGCCATCCTCTCCCTGTGCCCTCACGTGGTCTTCCCTCCATGTGTGTCTGTGTCCTAATTTCCTCCTCTTATAAGGACACCAGTCTTATAGGATTAGGGCCCAACCTAATGACCTCATTTTAACTTAATCACCTGTTTAAAGACCCTATTTCCAAATACAATCACATTCTGAGGTTCTGGGAATTGGGACTTCAACCTGTGAATTTTGAAGGGACATAATTCACCCTATAGCAGCATGAGGAAGCCTGAGATGAACAAACCAAAACGTACCCGGAGGACACAGAAACACTGCAAAGAGCAGAAGGAAAATGTAAAGTTCTGATTAGTACCACTCAAAGGTTTAAAAGACTTTACAACCTTAAAAACATACTTCTGGGCTTCCCTGGTGGCGCAGCGGTTGAGAGTCCACCTGCCGATGTGGGGGGGCGCAGGTTCGTGCCCCGGTCCGGGAGGATCTCACGTGCCGCGGAGCAGCTGGGCCCGTGAGCCATGGTCGCTGAGCCTGCGCGTCCGGGGCCTGTGCTCCGCCACGGGAGGGGCCACGAAAAACAAAAAAAACCAACATACTTCTGTGGGGGAAAAGCAATTGTAAGCGTTAAAGCATAAGCTTTAATGGTGTTTAAAAGTATACTTCTCAAAATTAAAAAAGAAATCTGTTAGAAGAGCTGAGTCATAGAATAGATACAATAACAGAAATCAGTAAAACATTGGTAAATCTAAATAAAAACACTGACCACAGGAAAAAAAAAGAGAGCTTCAGTTTAAAACATTATAGAGGAAGACTTTGAAGCAAAGTTAAGAATTCTACACTTGGCTGATTCAGAGATATTTATTTTCTGTAGACTTTGTTAAAAATATGTAAACTTAAGTCTACATGATAAAAATATAAGAGTGGCTGTGGCCCAAGGTGGGTGGCCTCGCTGAGCATCTCATTCTTGGGTGGAGATAGGGGAAATTCGTTTTCCCATAAAATGGTCATTTCTCAGCTCCTGGCTTTGTACGGAGCCCGCTGTCAGGCCCTCAGAACGCACAGGGACCACAGCCCCGGCTCCCATCTCTGCGTGGGTGTTGAAACGTTAGTCCCTAGTGTGTATATCCGCTCAGTTATCTCTGAGGGCCACGAGGCTTCCATTCCGCTCATGGCTGTGGGTTAATAAAATATCTTCATTTCTGACACCCGGAGAAACTTTCTTGCTTTCAAGCTAAGAAGTATAAATCAATTTTTTAAAATGTTTCATCTAACATTTCCATGTGTTTGGGAAAGGGAGGGAGGGGCTCCCCATCAGCTCAGTCTACCATTTTGATCGACAGCCTGTACTGTGAATAAAGAGTTAATAGCAGAAAACACTTTTAGATCCCTTACAATGTGTGAGGCCCAACTCTCGGAGCTTCACACGTGGCCATTCATTTCACCTTCATACAACACTCTAAAATAGGTACTAAAATCCCCATTTTCTAGACAAGGAAGTTAAGGACAGAGAAAGAGGAGGATCCCATGGCTAGTCAGTACCAGAGGCAGTTTGGCTCCCCTGTGACGGTCATTTGTGTCATCCACCCAGTGTGTCCAGTCCTCCCCCCCTGCAACCAGACGCAGGGGTAGGATAACACCTCCTAGTGGTTTTAGCTCTGACCAAGGAGCTCTGACCGAAACTGACTTGTCACTTCTGGGCCAGAGCACTTAACTTCAGGAACAAGAGCCTCTAGAGCTCTCCGACTCTCTGGCACAGTGACCATCAATGTTTGAAATGGTGGCTATTCTATCTATCAGAGATCTTAAGTAACCATGCCCACCAATGACCCCACAACAGATATATACCGAAAGATAAAAAAAAAAAAAAAAAAACACGTGTTTTCTATTTTAAGCTACTTATACTTGGGGGTTATTTTTCATAAAAGTTAACTTACTTCTGTTAATATGTAATGGCTTATTATTTTTAAAATGAATATTTTTTAAATGTTTTAAATTTCTAATGCAATTAGTGTTGATAGATATAACCGATGTAAACAAAAGCTCTGAGGAGTTCTCAGTGATTGTGAAGAATACAAAGCAGCCCTCGACCACAAAGTCTGGCAATCTCTAGACGAGGTAAACACCAACCAAATAAAAGCCTAGACTGTGATATTACTATCTAGTCAGTAGGCCTAAAGGTCAAAAGCAGTAGAGATAAAGAGAGAGATTTCCATAATGATAAACAGATAAAATCACCAAAATAAGATTAAATAATCCTGTATATATGTACCTAATAACCTTTTCTTGAAATTTATAAGAAATTGACCCAGTTACATGGATAAATTGCTATGTTCACAAACCCTGAAGGCAATTTCATCACACTTCTTTCAGAAACTGACTAGAGGAAGCAGAGGGGTAGTAAGGACACCTAAGCCTGATGTATTAAGTGTATATGAAGCCCCGTCTCCCCAAACTGGTGACTACCCATTCTCCTCAGGCACACAGAGGGGTGACTCGCCACAGCGGTAGGAGATGCTAACAAGTTCAGAAGAACCAGTATCATACAGAACATAATTCTCTGACCCTTATGCAGTTCAATGAGAAAATCAACAATAAAAAGATGGTTTAAGGTAGTCATTCCAGTTACAAGCTAAGTACGTACTAGGGATGTCACATACAACATGATAATTAGCACTGCTATGCACTGTATATGAAAGGTGCTAGGAGAGGAGATCTTAAGAGTTCTCATCACAAGGAAAAGGTATTTTTTTCCCTGCTTCCTTAATGTTGCATCTCTCTGACATGACGGATGTTCACGAAACCTATTGTGGTAATCGTTTCATGATGAACGTAAGTCAAATCATACAGTGCTGTATGCCAATTATATCTCAATAAAAGTGGAAACATATTTTAGAAGATGGTTTAAAAAACATGTTTTGAAATTTAGAAACAATGAGTTAAAAAGCAAAATCAATGGCAATTATGAAATGTAATGGAGTAAATTAAAATAACAGCACTAAATATCAATATCTGTGGAGGGTAAAAGTGGCATTTGAAGGAGGATGTACACAGGCTTTGGTAAATTTGAAAATAAGAAATGGTATTAATTAGCATAGAGCCACAGTGCTGTTCAAAATTACTGTTAACAGGGAGCTCCCTGGCTGTCCAGTGGTTAGGACTCCATGCCCTCACTGCTGAGGGCCCGGGCTTCAATCCATGGTTGGGGAACTAAAATCCCACAAGCCGGGCTTCCCTGTGGCACAGTGGTTGAGAATCCGCCTGCCAAGGCAGGGAACACGGGTTCGAGCCCTGGTCTGGGAAGATCCCACATGCCGCGGAGCAACTAGGCCCGTGAGCCACAACTACTGAGCCTGCGCGTCTGGAGCCTGCGCTCCGCAACAAGAGAGGCCGCGACAATGAGAGGCCCGCGCACCACGATGAAGAGTGGCCCCCGCTCGCTGCAACTAGAAAAAGCCCATGCACAGAAACGAAGACCCAACACGGCCATAAATAAATAAATAAAATTAAAATCCCACAAGCCGCATGGTGTGGCAAAAAAAGAAAACGACCATTAACATAACTGTTTAACTCAGACTGTTGATCGTCCTTCCCAGGAAAATACAAATTCTCCGTAATTTTCAGGGCTTACTAGGTGTTCGCGCTGTGAAGCATCCCAGCCCTGCTCCGAACCCCTCTCTGCAACTTCATCTTGGAACGTCTGCCTCATCACCCACCCTACCAGTGACAAAAGCCTTCTTCGGATTTCTCAAACTTGCAAGGCTCTCCGCGGCCTCACGTGAAAGGTCCTGGCACTACCTGGAATGCTTCACCTGCCCTCTCCGCTTCACTGCCCCACCTTGGCCCAGGTTCTGTAACCTCAGCCACCAACTGAACCCAGACCTCCCTGTCATCCCCTGCCCGGGCAGCCTGGTCTCTGCCTTGACAGCACATCCCACGATGTGAGAAAACACCTTGATCTGGGGGAGTGTTCGTTTCATGTCTGTCTCTCCCAGCTAGACTTAAGAGCAGTAAGGGAAGGGCTCTGGTTTTGAGTTGTAATTGTTGCTTTTCCATATAAAGGGCCATACACACAGCTGGTACTCAGTCAGCATCTGCTGAAGGAATAAACGCCCCACTGCCAACGTACTTACTTCTCCTCCCTGAAAGTGGCTAAACTCTCAGTTTAGATGCATTAACTGCTACGGGACAATGCACACCATAGAGAGAGCTGCATCTCCCTTTTTAAAAGTAAACTATACAGACGAAATTACAGGATCGATACAGTAGAAAACTGAGTGATTTTACATAACAGATGACACCAACACTATGGATGTTTAGGTCACTGTATAGATAGGTCGAAGGTCACACCTACACAGTGACTCCCACCTTCCCCTCCAGCCTGCTAACAGTTCTCATCTCCCTGGCTCTCTGGACTCTGGGATCAGTGGTCTTCTCCCACGTTTCTCAACCGTGTTACCCTCCTTTCCATACGCTGCTCCGTTAGAAATGGTCTTTTAAATCTCAGTACATAGACCACGTCCTTGGGGAAGGCTTTCCTGATCCTAAATCCACGTCAGGGTCTTCTGTTCTATGTCGTAATGGTGCCCTGTACGTCTCTAACTGGGCATCTGTGCGCTTAGCTGTCTAACGTCTGCCTCTCCCTCTAGAACAGAGGGCAGAAACCGAGTCTCACCACAGCTGATTGATACGTGGGTTCTAGCACAGAGCTGAGCATATAGTCGGCACTCGGTATTTGCTGAATGAAGAGAATGTATTCATAAGGAAGGAAAAATATTACTCTGGATTTGGGGACAGACCTCACTAGGCTTAATGAGGCCTCTGTTTATTAGGAACAAAAGATTATTTAATCCAGATAAAGGAAAGATACGGAGCCAATGAGTAAAACGTGCACAGCGTGTACAGACGGGCTGCGGCTGCCGCTGTTTCTGCACAGCAGGAGGGTTTACAGTGCCTCCAAGTGACCAGAGGGCAGCAGAGATGCCGCAGGTCGGGGCGCCTGAGTGCAGTTCTTCCCAAAGATGAAGAGATGGCAGGGGGCGGGGGAGGGGAGTGACCGCACAAGCTCCTTTCCATCCTAAGAGTCTCTGAGACTAAGGAACTCACAGATCTCTTTATGAATGAAATGCAGGCTTGAGAAGCCACTCCACGAATCCCAGAAGCCGAATGAAATCTCAGTACAGGAAATCTGAACCCAGATCAGCACAGCCACTTGGAGAAAACCGTTCCCCACCAGACAGGTATGTGTCTATATCCCAAAGTTGGGGGCGGGGCGGGCCGCGGTCAGGCCCGCTCGTCAGTTCATAAAAGCCTGCTTGGTCCGTAAAGTGCCTGATGGCACAGAGACATGCGCTCCAAGTCCTAGGCTCAGCTCTCCTGGGACAGAGCTCTGGGCGGTGGGATCGGAGTGTGGCCCTGCTCACTTACCACTTGCCAAGCAGTACCACAAACTCCCTGGACCTCAAACCACTGTACATTTCCTTTAAAGGAAAGCAGTTTCTGTCTGTCCTCCTTCCTCCAGAGGGCAAGCATATTGGAATATCTGGGGGTGCAGCATCAGACGACATCATCCCCGCCACAGCCACCATCTGACACACCGGCAGAGCTGGGAGGCATTGTTTCAGCACATCTTCTGATCCCCGAGCTCGGCTAGTATGGGATCTCACCATCAGGAAGGCCAAGTGGAGAAGGTGCCTGTGTTACATCACAGAGCACTGAACCAGGACAAGGCCCAAAATGAAGTATTCTACAGCGCCCTTGGCTTGAACAAGTCGTCTTCTTACAGCGGTGCTTCCCGACTGTCGGCATTTCAAGTGCCCCCCCCTTCATAACTTTCTGCCATGCTCACGTCTCACCCGCACCATTTTCGCTCAATGTTTTTCTTATTGACTCACTACCATTTTCCTGCTCACACAAGTTAACTAAGGAGATTCTGCAGTGCTGTGAAATCAGATTTCAAATGCTAGTCACTTTTATTTCTACCACACCTTATATTTTAATAGTTGCATATTTTAAGTTTAAACTGCTTCTCTCTGTGCTACCTCAAATCAGCTGGCCTGCTGGACTCCGGGAAATTCTGACACCAGATATTCCACAAAGATTCTTTCGCCCAAATGCCCACACATTTCACCAGTACAAGACTAAAGTCTGCAATTAAATTCTGTTATTAAAGTGCTACGCAGTTTGAGAGGTTGACTGGGGCCCCAGAACTGCCAACTTCCTTCTGTGAAGCCGGCTTCAAAGAAAGCTCCTCAAGAGGAGTCCCATGAAGGAGTCAATACATGTTTTCTAGCATAAGAGGGGTTAACCTGAGTTCACCGACATAACCTGAGTTCACCGACAACTGACAAAAAGACAATGATTACCTACGTTAGTTTCCTGTGGCTGTTCTAACAAATGATTACACACTTAGTGGCTTGAAACAATATACAATGGCTCGCTTATAGTTCTGGAGATCAGAAGTCCAAAATCAGTTTCACTCAATTGAAATCAAGGTGTCCCTCCAGATGCTCTAGGGGAGGGTTCATTTCCTGGCCTTTTCTAGCTTCTAGAGCTGTCTTCCCTGCATCCCTGCCTCTATCTTTGAAGCCAGTATCACAGCACCTTGCTTCAGTCATCACATGGCTGCGCTTCCATGTCAAAGCTCTCTCTCGGCCTCTTTCTTTTTGGGGCCACGCCTGGCGGCATGTGGGGACCAGGGATTGAACCCACGGCCCCTGCAGTGGAAATGCAGTCTTAACCACTGGACTGCCAGGGAAGTCCCTTGGCCTCCCCCTTTGAGAAGGACACCTCTGATTACATTTAGGCCCTAACCACATAATCCAGGATAAGCTCTCTGTCTCAAGATCCTCAATGGATTAACACGCCTGCCAAGTCCCTTGTGTCATAAAAGGAAACAGATTCCAGAGATCAGGATGTGGGTATCTTTGGGGGCTATTACTCAGCCTGCCACATTGTCTTCAACATGAAAATGCAGCTAGGAGCTCTAACAGACCCTTACAATGGTAATTCACTGATGTGTACATGAAATCTTTGATCATTTTGTCTAGCTCTTTCAAAGGACACCCTGGTCTCCTCAGTCCCAGTACTTATGCTGTCGGTAGAGATGAGTGGCCTTCCTTGTCACCGCGGATTCTTCCAGAAAGCAAGGAAAGGTTTAAAGATTGACAGAGAAACGTCGAAAGGACTGGCCGAATTTGGGATATTTGAACATCAAAAAGAATGAGGAGGACCAGCACACACTGGCTGAGGTTAGTGACACAGCCTGTTCCCGGGGCTGTCTCCTCCCTCGGAACCGGCCCGCCGTGGCTCCTCTCGGTGCTGGCTTCACAGCTTGGCCAACGCCCAAATCGGGTCTCAGAAAGACCTACACTTCAGTCAGGTCAGTCCCATTCATCTTCTTGTTTTAGTGTTCCTTTCCAAAGGCCCCGTCCCCTTGAGCAGGAACTTTAAGGGGTTTTTCAGTAAAACTGTACCACAGCTGCACTTCGGAACAGCATCTGGGCAGTCAGCCTGACACGAACCCTTCGCCCCCAGCCACCCGTACGGTTCACTGTGAACCGTGGTCCCACGGGGCAATCTCCCTGGCTCGGCCCTCCACCCACCCCTCTCTCCTGCATCCCCCCACCTTCAGCAGCTGCCAAGCCCCCAAATCCACTAGACCTGCAGGTCTCCTATCACCCGCCTTTTCACTGAACTGCCAATCCTCTTCCTCATTAGGCTTGGTCACTGGCATGGGAACAGGGTAATTACTGGTGTGGGCCAGGCCCTTTTCAACTCTCTATGAGAAGATTCCTACAGTGATGATAATTCAACCCTTCGGCATTGTGGTTACGCTCTCAGTACCATGTATTGTATTTTGTTAGTAAGGTCTGGATACTTGATTCCAAAAATGGCCTGGCTGGCCAGTATCTTAGCCTATTGTTTCTCTCCTTTAGTGAAAACCAAAAGAATAATTCAGTAGGTCAATAAACCAAGTAGAGATATTTACAACCAGAAGTGGAAACCTTCTCCCGGGTCCCAGACGCCTCATTACGTACCCGGGTCACAATAAAAATCCAGATGGGGCTGCAAGCCTGTTCTCAACACCTCTAGACATAACAGCCTTCTTGACTTTGACAAAAGGAATAAAGGCTGATCACAGTCCTAGCAGGAATATCATTTTTATCCTCAGAGAGTCTCTCTGTTCCTATGAACGAAAATGGCTGACTCTGCCCTATTTCTGAGGAGCAAATGTGCACAACAGAAAACCACCAGCATAGCTGCAATCTCAGTGGGAGGCCACCACAGAGAAAACCCAGCTAATTTTGGCAACTCATGGAAAAATACCTCATGTTTGTCTATGTACACATATGTGCATCCAGGTCTGGAACGGAGATGACGGCCGGGGAGGCACGGAGGAAGAGGTGGAAAGGATGGGGGTAAAACGTGTGATGGGAAGAGAGAGTCTCCGTGACTAGGATGGCAGATGTGTACTATATAACCAGGCGAAGGGTCTGTGCATGGGTGGGCTTTCCATCTGTCATGTGAGCATACGAGAGGCAAGGGAACAGTACCGTACTAAATACATTCTCTCAGCATATTCAACAGGGGCACTGGTTCCCAAACCTGGCAGCCTACTGAAATCATCTGGGGAGCTTTAAAGAAGTACTGATGCTTGGGCAGAACAGCGCCCCCCAGCCTCCACCCCAGAGACATCTACATCCCGGAACCTGAGAATGTTAGGTTGCACGGCCAAGGGGCATTAGGTTGCAGATGGATTAAGGTTGCTAAATCAGTTGACCTTAAATAGGAACACTATTCTGGATTATCCGGGTGAGCCGGACATAATCACAAAGGTCCTTAAAACAGGAAGAGGGAGATAGAAGCTAGAAGTCAGAGTGATGCCATGCGAGAAGGACTCAATCCACCGTTGCTGGCTTTGAAGGTGGAGAAGGGGGCCACAAGCCAAGGAATGCAGGCAGCCTCTAGACACTGGAAAAGGCAAGGAAATTAATTCTCCCCCACAGCCTCCAGAAAGGGATGCAGCCCTTCCAACAGCTGGTTTTAGCCCAGTGAGACCCATAGCCGACTTCAGAGCTCCAGAACTACGAGGAGGGGGTTGCACTGCCTGAAGCCGCTAGGTTTGTGGTAATGCGTTACAGCAACGGCAGAAAACCAGCTCAGGTATGGCCTGGGCTTTGGAGGCTGAGAAGGTCCTCAGGTGATTCTAATACGCAGCAAAGTACGGTGATTACTGAACAAGATATGGACGTGCCAGTGTGACTGCTTATGCCAGAAAATGCACGGAGACCTCATCCGGGAAGTCAGCAAGTCACCTCACCAAATAGGCACCATCCATCCTTGACCATGGACCACGGTTACTGGACATAGCTTACCTGAGCACATCACAGGATGGACGTGCTCTACCAGTGTGTGGCTAGCGTCCTTTCTAGACTGACCCACTCAACAGGCTAAATTTCCTTGGGATAAAGAACAATTATACCTCTGACAGGCAGATTTCCTACAGAGCTAATTTTCTTATGAATACTGTCTTTCAAGGAAGGAACTGGCCAATAACTGAGTTAGATGCAAGTACATGAATTAGTACATTCACGTCAGCACCATCAGGAAAGGACTGAATTGTCCTCCTCTCTGTCCTTAAACCATTAAGAACCTCTATTAGGATGGTAAAGCTAGAGGGTTTCTCCATTTGTTTCGGTGATTTATTTATGACAGATGGCAGATGGATAGAATTAACTTTTTATTCATTTATGACAGATGAATGGAATAGTACTGTGGCAACAGATGAACTCAGCCTTTGTAGAGATGAAGAAAAGTGGGACTTGTGTAACCGGACAGGTGCAACCCCGCTTTGGAGCGAACGCATGCCCGCTCCCAGGGCTCCAATGCTCGCCCATACAGGGTAACCTTTCTTGAAAGCCGTTCCACCGTAAGTCTCCATGATACTATGACCACAAGCTGAAACCTTTTACTTTTTACTTTTCTCTCCCCATTTTGTCTTCCTTAGAGAGGAAGCTAGTGTGAAATTTCATTTCTATCGCTTACAACTTAGGTGACTTTACGGGGTCCCTCAGCCACTCTGGGCTTCACCTCTGACAAACAGCAATAACATCACCTTCACAGTGCTATGCGCTGATTAAATGAAACGGCACAGATTAAAGGGCTTAGCACCTAGCAGGGGCCTTCGATAAACGCTTGCCTCGCTGAAACTCAACTATTCTTCTGCTCCCACCCAGCACCTTGCTGCTGAAGCTGCTCACATCTCTTCCCTTTGGTCCTGTCCTCTCGCCGAGCTCTAGTACCTTATCTCCCACTGTCCACTCGACGCTGTGACTCAGATTCCTCACTGGCATCTCCCATTGGACGGGTCCAAACCGGACTTAGGATCTCCACTCACAAACCAGCGACCCCCCTCTCCCCCATTCCCCTGACAGGGTCCATGCGATAAAAGCACCATCAGTTCCCTGCCTCCATCCGCTCTTTTCCACTCCTACTGCTGCATCTTCCATTCATGCCCCTGCACCCTCAACCGCATACCTCAAGCACAAGAGCCTTCTGGGTTGGCTCCTGACTAAAAGTGCTGTCTCTCCCAAGCCATCCTGCTTGTGGGTTTGCAAACTAATCTTTCTCCAGCCAGGTTTGTCACATCAAGCCCTGAATTAAAAAATCTTCAAGTATTTTTTTTGCCCTGCAGCCTGGTATTTATGACAGAAGAGGAGCCAACGCCCCCCACCCCCACCCCGATGTGTAGAGGACAACTCAGTGTGCCCTGCCTCCGCGCTGGTGTACGATGCACTGAGCCACTTCACCCCGTGACCACATAAGGAGAGCCCACAGGATAAACAGATCACAAAACAAAGCATGTTTAAAAGCAGCTACAGAAAACTGGACATCTTTTAACCGAATTTCTTTTCCTAGTGTTTAGTAACTACAATCTAAATGTGCCACAAACCACCCTCAATTGCATTAAACCATCGATGTAAAAATCCACTGTTGGGCTCCCGCGGTGGCGCAGTGGTTGAGAGTCCGCCTGCCGATGCAGGGGACACGGGTTCGTGCCCCGGTCCGGGAAGATCCCACATGCCGTGGAGTGGCTGGGCCCGTGAGCCATGGCCGCTGAGCCTGCGCGTCCGGAGCCTGTGCTCCGCAACGGGAGGGGCCACAACAGTGAGAGGCCCGCATACCGCAAAAAAAAAAAAAAAAAAAAATCCACTGCTGTTCAACTACTTCAGGTGTTTTGTAACATTAAAATCATTCAACAGTTAGACAAAAGGCTTTAGCATTTATATTAAATGGCAAATCTGGTCAATTTCAGACGTCTTCTTACCATTGTGTTCGTTCAGTTCATTCCCAATTTCCTGCCCCATTTGTTTCTGGCGACTTATGATGGAGGAAAGGGCATCAAGGCCTGCGTCCTGTTCTGAAAGAAAAAGCGAGACAATTAACTCACCAAAAACCAAAGGAAAACAATTTAAAGTCTAGAAATAGACACAATTCAATATATGCTCAAAGTAACATTTGAAATCAGTCAGAAAAAGAGAAAATAGTTAACATTATTGGAACAAAATTAAAAAGTTAAACACTTATAACCCTCAGACCTTAAACTAAAATGATTTCCAGATGAATTACATTTTAAACATTACAAATGAATGTAAGATTTGACTATATAACCGGTTAAACATTCTGATACTTGATACATAAAGAGCATGTACAAATCAATAAGACAATCTTCCAATTTTTTAAATGGGCGAAGGATATAGATAGGAAACACCCAAAAGAATAAAAAAGGAAAAAGCTCTGACATCGCTAATTTTTTAAAAATATCAACAAAAAACAATACTGAGGTGTTTTTTTCCTGACTTATCAGATTTGTAAGCATCAAGAAGAATGCTAACACCAAGGGTTAAGTAAAGTGTGAAGAAGCTCTAAGTGCTAACTCACAGGAGAATAGTTAGCACATCTTTCTGGAGAGCAAATCGTGCCTACCTCTTGATCAATTCTATGTCTAGGAAATGTGTGCAACAAAACATCTGGATGGCACGCCATGACGTATATACAAGGATACTCCTTGAAACACTGCTTCCTTTGCCGCTTTTCAATTTATCGTCTCTCAGCTCCAGGTTCACCCTTTTTTGACTGCTCTGTGAAAATGGATCTGGGTCCTTTAAATAATTTTTCCTTTGCCAGCTTTGGCGGTGGAGGAGACTGCAGAGATACTGCAGGGGAAACGGGTTTTGCTTCCTGGCTCCAGTGCTCTCCTGACAGACTCCTGCCATGCTGGCAGCTCCTTTGGTGTGAAGTGGCCAGCAGCACGCCAAGGCCAGCAACGTCTCCCAACACACCCCCTCCTTGGGCAGTTTTGGAATAGAGTGCCTCCAGTTAGACGCCTCCCTGTGCACGGTATTCCCTAGTACCCTAAGGACCGATCTCCAGGCAGTGCCGCCAGCTCGGCACCACAGCGACTTCTCTGAAATCCAGTGAACCCCAGCTGTGCCCTCTTCTACCTGATCTGCACCTCAACCCTGGGGGTACTGCTGTGGGCGCTCTGTCTCCACAGGGGAGTGACTACACCTTCTACCTGCTATTTCTGTCTCTTTACTTCCTGCTGGCTAACCCCTCATTACTCTAACCCCGTTATAGTTAGTAATTCCGTACACTACATTTTCCATGTTCAAATTTCTTTCTCCTGATTGGACCCAGATGGATACACTTATAATAGTGAAAAATTAGAAACAACCTAATGCCCAAACACAGGGATTTGTTTAAAAACAGAGTATAGGGACTTCCCTGGCAGTCCAGTGGTTAGGACTCCGTGCTTCCACTGCCGGGGGGCCTGGGTTCAATCATTGATCGGGGAACTAATATCCCACTAAGCCATGCAGTGAGGCCAAAACAAACAAGCAAACACAGAGTACAGCCGTAGAGTGAAACACTATATGGCCGTGAAAAGTGATACTGTACAGGTATATTTTGATTTCAAAAGAAGTTCATGATGTTATTGGGTTTTTAAAAAAAGCAGAATACAAAACAATGTATAGTAAAATAGCATTTTTGCTTTTAAAAAATGTGTTACCTTTCTAAATTTTTGAAAATTTAAAGAGAAAAGAACTCAAGTTACTCAAGATCATTAAAAAAAAAATTTTTTTTAACTCTAGACAGTCCCAATCTCTTTATAAATACTTTTTCCCTTTGCTTGCAGGTGCATTGGAAAGAACATTCCAAGGCTGAGTCTAACAACTCTTTCCACCAAGCACTCTGCTGGGTGAGGGTAACATGCCATTCGTGGCTCCACTTGTTGATGGGTTTTTTTTTTTTCTAAATGTCTGTTTCACATGAAGGGCTATCTACAAAAGCAGAAATCATAAAGGTCTTCTTGCCCCGGATCACATTAACATCTCCTTATATAGTTTTTCCTGGTCTTTTTATGGAATTAAGCCATTACACAACTTGTTAATTCATCTGGAATTTATTTAAACTAATGGTGTGCGGTAAGGACCCCTTAGTAACGATTTTTGACACTACATGCTCTTTTAACTGTACAAATGACCTGCTGTCTCTAGGGATCATTCCAAGGGACCATTTTATAGCAAAATCGCTTTATAATGAGGTCCTTTTGGTCTTCAGTAACAACCTCTTGGATGGTCTCCAAGAAAAATCTATCATCAACCTAGTGCTGCTATAGGATGACCGATGTTACAGTAAAATTCCAAATGCATCCCCAAAATAAACTATATATATTGTAGAACTGAGGGTCAAGTGTCAATGCGAATTAAAAGGTAAAACAATATGAAAAGAGAAAAGGAGATTCCTCTATGGTTTTCAATTAGGAAAAAAATCATTAA
The DNA here is from genome assembly GCF_963924675.1 of Phocoena phocoena. NCBI lineage: Eukaryota > Metazoa > Chordata > Mammalia > Artiodactyla > Phocoenidae > Phocoena > Phocoena phocoena. The sequence goes on from NC_089237.1 coordinate 52,613,939, forward strand.
GGTCCTGAAGTTGCTTTACCTAGTATAGACATAGATTATGAATGAAAAATACCTATGCTACACTCTTCACTTAACCTTGACTCATTATCTGCCTTACTACCTAAAGGTTATCTTGCTAATGCAAAACAGAAAGAGGGCTAAACATTCTGCTCTACTCAAATCATTTCTATAAGAACTTACTACCTCCTCACTATGTTTAAGTGCTACAATAAATTTTCATCCTATAATTCAGAAACACAGAAGGTCCAGATAACAGAGATGCTGTGTATGTAATAATATTGATGACTTGAGCTTCTACAAGTCTTTAAATTTTTATTGCAGTATAGTTGATTTATAATGTTTAGTTTTTGTTGTACAGCAAAGTGAATCAGTTATGCATATACATATATCTACTCCTTTCTAGAATTTTTTTTTTTTTTTTGCGGTATGCAGGCCTCTCCCTGTTGTGGCCTCTCCCGTTGCGGAGCGCAGGCTCCGGACGCGCAGGCTAAGCGGCCATGGCTCACAGGCCCAGCTGCTCCGCGGCATGTGGGATCTTCCCGGACCGGGGCACGAACCCGTGTCCCCTGCGTCGGCAGGCGGACTTCTCAACCACTGCGCCACCGGGGAAGCCCCTTTTTAGATTTTTCCCATATAGGTCATTACAGAGTATTGAGTAGAGTTCCCTTTGCCATACAGTAGGTTGTTATTAGCTAGCTATTTTATATACAGTAGTGTGTATAGGTCAATCCCAGTCTCCCAATTTATCGCTCCCTTTCCCCCTTGGTAACCATAAATTTGTTACAGTTTGTTATCTGTGACTATTTGTTTTGTAAATAAGTTCATTTGTACCATTTTCTGAGCTTCTACAAGTCTTAAAGCAGCATTTCTAAGGGGAGGCAGTGTGGTCATCTTAGAGCCAGTGAACCAAATAAAATGCTGCTACGTGCAAAAATATCAACGATTATCAAGACCCATGCAGACAGCCACCCAGAACCATGTAAAACTACTACGATGTTGTAATCACAGCTCATTACTATAATCTATCCTACCTTATCGATACCCTAAATCATTATGATATCACAACAGATCATCTGCAACATACCATACTCTATTAATCATTCTTCAATTTTATAATGGTATTGACTTTAAAAACCGGATGACCACTGCGCTACATAGAATAACGGCCCCTAAAGATGTCCACATCCCAATCCCGGGAACCTGTGAATATATGACCTTACATGGCAAAAGAAACCCTGCAGATGTGATTAAGGGGAAGGAATTGGAGATGGGAGAGGACTCTGGATTATCCAGGTGGGCCCAGTTTAATCACGAGTCCTTAAAAACAGAGAATCTTTCCCAGCTGTGGTCAGAGGGAGGCATGAAGAAGGGTCAGAGAGATGAAACTTGCTGGCACTGAAGACTAAAGTAGGCGTCCAGGAGTCAAGAGATGTGGGTAGCCTCTAAAAGCTGGAAAAGGCAAGGGAATGAATCCTCCCCCTGGAGCCTCCAGAAGAGAACCCAGCCCTGTCAACACCTTGATCGTAGCCCAGTAGCATCTGTACGGAACTTCTGAGCTACAGAACTATAAGATAATAAACTTGTATTTTAAGTCCCTAAGTCTGTGCTAATTTATTATAGCAGCAGTAGAAAACCAATACAAACATTTTTTGAACAATTGCTTCAGAATAGTTAGGTGTTTGACTACTTCCTATCTTAAGACATGCAGAAAAACCATCTTCTAACTAAATACCATGTAATTGTGGGAGGACAATCTGGTGGCTGTAGATTTAAAATAAAGGGACAGTCATCATAATGTATTCTTGTCCAAAGTAACAGACGTCATTCTGATCAAGCCACTAAATCTAACTACCAATTTACAGAAAATATGTGGGACAGAGGGACACATTAAACAATGTGTGTGGATACAAACAGCAAACCTAGATAGTGGGAAACTATAAGGCAAATGCCCTTGTTTTGTCAACAAAGAAACAGCAAAGAAAAAAAAAGTTGGCAAAGGCACCTACCTACTAAAGAAACTTAAGGGGGGCTTCCCTGGTGGCGCAGTGGTTGAGAGTCCGCCTGCTGATGCAGGGGACATGGGTTCGTGCCCCGGTCCGGGAAGATCCCACATGCCGCGGAGCGGCTGGGCCCGTGAGCCATGGCCGCTGGGCCTGCGCGTCCGGAGCCTGTGCTCCGCAACGGGAGAGGCCACAGCAGTGAGAGGCCCGCGTACCGCAAAAAAAAAAGAAAGAAACTTAAGGGACACAACAATTACTTGCAATGTACAGACCATATTGAGATCCTGAATTGAACAACCTGAAAAAAAAGCCCATCATGGGACAATCAGGGAAATCAAATATCCAGTCGGTGTTCAGATTAAGAATTGTTAACTTATAAAGGGTAATAATGCATGGTGGTTATGTTTTTGTTTTTTAAAAACAGTCCTTATCTTTTGCAGACATGCTTTAGAGTTATATTCTGGAATATTCACCAGTGAGATTGTACAATGTCTAGGATTTGCTTCAAAAACAATCCAGGGATGGGTAGGTGGGTAGACATATAGATGAAATGAGATGGGCTATGGGTTGATAATTGCTGAAACAAGTGATGGGTAAGACAGAATCATTATCTTACTTTCTCCACTTTCATGTTTGAAACTGTCAAAAGCAACAAGTTACCAACATTTTAACAAGTAAATAAAACCAAGGAACATTCTTAAGAACTGCAACCTCAGGCCCCCGACTGAGCACATGACAAGAGCCCCAAGGGCTGGGGCTGTGTCTTCTTTTCCTATGGTTTTGCCCAACTGGTTCAGAGTGCAACTGGTGGTATAGAACAAGTATTTAATAAAGGTGTTTAAACGAAGGAATGACCACAGAAAGATCCTCTAGGTCTGTAGAACGAAGAAATACAGTCTCTGCTACATATATATGGAAGGACTTCTCGTTAATACTAGACAGCTGAGTTTAGGTAATAGAAAAAGTAGCTGATGCTGTGTTGTCCAGTGCCCAGAGAGGAGGGATGGAAATTCCCACATGTGATATATAGGAGCTCTCCTTGAAGAAGGGGAAGTAGACGAGGTCAAGCTGGGTAAAGATAATCACTACATTGGAAAGACTCTTAGAGCAAGTTCTAGGAACAGATGTTTTTAAGCTCGGGGTGGCGGGGGGGAAGGAATGTTGCTCTAGGTGACAGCTGCAAGAAAGGTTATCTTGAAAAATCTGTGAGGTTATGATTGCAAGTGTTCAAAGATGAGCTGCTTAGATGTGCCAGGGTACGACGCAGCCCGGCCGGCCACCTTCCCCACCGCTATTTCTATGAAAATACTAAGAGACCTAAGAACACAGAAACCCAGAACGAATGCACACTTTCTGCTAGAATCTAGAAAGAACGTCTATAGACTACGGTAAGAATAGTTGGAACTAATTAAGAAGCCCGAGCAACAGGGACCTCCCGGGGAGAGGTAGAACAATTCTCCAATGTTTGCCACCCGCCAGCTGACTCAGAAACGGGTCTGTACTGACCAAAAAAGCACCTTCCCTTGTTTTAGCACAGGAATTTTTTTTTGGCCGCTACGCATAGCTTATAGGATCTTAGTTCCCCGACCAGGGATTGAACCCCAGGCCCCAGCAGTGGAAGCACCAGGTCCTCACCCCTGGACCGCCAGGGAAGTCCCTCTCACAGGGATTTTTGAGGTGATCCAGTTACTGTCATCACCTCACCCATCTCCTGCTGAACGTCCATTCGCGCCTCAAATTATGGCTTAGGCAGCACAGAAGCTGAGGCCGGCTAACTGGCTGTAACGAGGCCTAGCTTCCGGGTCAGGGAAGGAAGGCATTCATTGCCTCGAGTCTAAGGTCTACCAAAAAAATCTTATTCAGGATGATTTTCCAAGTATTTTCTAAAGGTCAACGAAAGTACAGAAAGGCTAACAGATTCCACGGGCAAAAGGAAGTCAGAAGCGACGCTTTGTGGTTGTGTATTTTTTTTCCAGTGCGGGACCTGGCCAGGAAGCAGAGCCATGGTAACCTCAGCGCATCACCAAGGTTCCTGGGGCAGAGAAAAGACTAATGAGGGTTTCATGTAAAGATGACTTCCATTTTTGTGTTTATCCCTGAAAAACAGCTTGCTAGGAAATCAAGGAAGGGGGGGGGATAGAGCATTTCAAAACACAAAGGGAAGAGTAGAGAAACATCCTGACCTATAATATATGCTGCTTCTCTCCCTCCATTCCTTTACTCCCCCCCCACCAAACCCCAAAAGCCAGCTGACTTCCAAAGGGTGGGCATCTCAGTAAGGGTGCTCTCGGTTTTGGAGGCAATACAAACACTTGCACGCGGCGTCCTCTCACACCTAGCCCACAGCAATCTCTGAATGAGGCACCTCCTCGGGGGCAGGGATACTTTTCCTGACTGAAAAGTTTTTCTTGGTACAAAGCAACCATGCCCAGAAAATTCATCAGTACTGGCTAGTAAGACATTCATTTCAGGAACCATGAATCCTGAAAAGTAAAATCGGCCTTGTTCTTAATTTCTTCACTTTACTTCCGAAAACGGGTGAAATAGGTAAGAGTTAGAGTGACATGGGAGGAACAGTGCTTCATTCACTAGATACTTTCACTGTTAAAAGGGAGTTCAAAACAGAGTTAGATTTCTGCTTCTGGCCAAGAGGGACTGACAGGGACCAGATTTACTTCTGGCCCCGAACAACTGGAGAACAAAACACAAAACCACAGGCAAAATACACAAAACAACAGTTTCAAGATGCAGACATGAGGAAATGAAGGACAGTGGTCCCCGAGACATGGGAAACAGATGAGAGGAGCTCTCTGTCCCCCACACCATCGCCTTGAGAGTTCCCAGGCTATGGTGTGGGGAAGGCAGATCCCAGATAGAGCCCAGCAGTCTCCCCGAATTAAGAATCCAAAAAACAGGTCCAGGTGGCTACAGTACGTAGGCCACAGTACCAGAGAGCTGCACAGAGAGAAAATGCTGGAGATTTGCACAGGGTCCACCCTGAGACCTCAGGTGAGTGTTGATCAGGGCAGATGTGTGAGGAAGTTAAGGCTGGGGAAAGAACCACCTGAAAGCCTTAGAAGGAATAACTCTCTGAGCTCACAGGAATTGCACACATAATTCCTATCCCTACCCACCAGGTCACCTCATAATTCAAAGGGCATCAGAGAGGGTATGCAGAATGGCTCTAGCACAGGAGTGAGGGAAATCACCTCTTGACTGGAGTCTGCAAACATTTTCTATCAAGGGCCAGAGAGCAAATACTTTGGGCTTTCTGGTTCATATGGTCTCCAGGGCAGCTACCCAACCCTGCCATTGTCACAGGAAAGCATCCATAACTAATAAATGAGCATGGTTGTTTCCCCATAAAACTTTATTTATGGACACTAAACTTTGAATATTATACAGTCTTTCCAAGTCATGAAATATTCTTTGACTCTTTTCAACCATTTAAAAATGGAAAAGCCATTTTTTACCTTGCAGACCATACAAAAACAGGTGGTGGGCCAGATGTGGCCCATAGGTCATGGTTTGCTGACCCTTCCTCTAAAGTAAACACTGCTCTGGTCCACCTGACAAAGCAAGACCCAAATAACTGCATCCCAGCAAAAAAAAAAAAAAAAATCTCAAGAATATTTTTAGAAAGAAATATCTAGTAACTGAACAAAGAAAAACTCACATCTGGCTTTCAAATGAATACTTCTTCCTCCATAAGATTAGAAACAAGGCAAGGATGTCTGCTCTCATAATTCCTACATTGTACTGGAGGATGTAGCAAGTGTAATAAGGCAAGAAAGAAAAAAGACATCCAGATTGAAATGAAGAAGTAAAAACACACCAATTAAAAGACAAAGACGGTCAGAGTGGGTCAAAAAACAAGAGTCAACTATAGGTGGTCTATAAGAACCTCACTTTAAATATGAAGAAATATATGGATTAAAAGTAAATGGATGGAGTGGGAGCGAAACCAACGCCTGCCTTTGAGCAGCAGCTGCGCCACGGCCGCCAAGGGCTTCTGTGCCCAGTGTTGCTCCCACCAGTCTACAGCACAGGGCATATCTTTGCAAACCTCTTCAAGGGCCTTTCTGGCAAAAAAAGAAACGCCCATTCTCATGGTGGGCCTAGATGCTGCGGGAAAGACCACCATCCTGTACAAAGTGAAGCTGGGTGAAATCGTGACCACCATTCCCACTACAGGCTTCAATGTGGAAACCGTGGAATACAAGCACATCAGCTTCACTGTGTGGGACGTGAGCAGCCAGGACAAGATCCAGCCTCTGTGTGCCACTGCTTCCAGAACACACAAGGTCTCACCTTTGTGGCTGATAGCAAAGACAGGGAGCGTGTGAATGAGGCCCGAGAGGAGCTTATGAGGATGCTGGCAGAAGACGAGCTCAGGGACACTGTTCTGCTCGTGTTGGCTAAAAAACAGGACCTCCCCAATGCCACGAACGCAGCTGAGGTCACGGACAAGCTGGGTCTACACTCTGAGGCACAGGAACTGGTACATTCAGGCCACCTGTGCCATCAGTGGGGACGGGCTCTATGAGGGACTGGACTGGCTGTCCAATCACCTCCAGAACCAGAAGTGAGCTGTACTCCTCTCTCCTCCCCATTCACTCCCCTCCTCCTACCCTCGCTTTACTCTCATGTGGCAAATGTGCCCCTGGGGTGTGAGGGCCAGAAGCTGTCTCCATGCTGGTCGGTCATGGTGTGCTTCACCACACTGTACATGTGCAGACGCTGCCTGCAACTGGGTTTTCATTTAATCTAAATAGCTTTTGTCTGCAATGAGGCAGTTTCTGGTACTCCTATGCAATATTACTCAGTTTTTTATTTTTTTTTAACTGTAAAAAGAAAATCAACCCACTGTTTAGTACTGAGAAGGAATTTTAGGCACACGGGTCATCCAGGGGTCGCTGTTCCAGATGAGCCGGACGCTCCTCCTCTTGGGCTTTAGATCTGTGTTGAGATCCATTTTGGTGGTTGGTTTTTAACCCAAACACGGTGCATTTTTAAAAAATAGTTACAAGATAAGGAGAACACTTGAACACACAGAAGGGAGAAATGTGCCTAGTGTAAGTTCTGTAGTAATGGCCTGAGTCCAGTCCACTGGTGGTCTATCTCCTGTTGGGCATGTGAAATGGGACAGAGCCAGCCATGATCCACGCTGCATGGTCACAGTAAGGTCCCTGTGATTCTCTCCGTCTCGGGTCATCCCACACCACATAGCGTTTGTGTTTACATGGCCGCCCAGGAGATGGGCTGGAGGCTGCAGCCACTTCTCTCAGACCCCTTGGAGGAACCCCAGCCTTTCTTGGGTCAGCATGGGCACTTTGGCTGAAACGCTCTGGTTGGAGCAGGAGCCCTGCCGTCTCCTTGCTTGCCTGCTCCGGGCTCTCTGGGGTCCCACCAGCATGAGCGCAGGTGGTCATCCTTGAACCCCAGACCCTCGGAGCCCCTGTCTACATGTGCTTTCACTCCCTCAGCCTGCAAGGGTCAGATTTGCCATCGAAAATAACCTCTACTTTTTTCTTTTGTATTCTGATAAACACTAAAGAAGTTGGAGCTGTTAACCTTTACCTTGGGGAAAACCTCAGAACCGCTCTACTTTGATGTTGCAGAACCTCTTACTTGCTTTCAATACACAATTAGTAATCAACTGTTTTGTATACTTGTTTTCAGTTTTCGTTTTGACAAACAAGCACTGTGATTACAGCTATTAGAATAAAATCTCCTAACTATTAAAAAAATAAAAGTAAATAGATGGAGAAAGATAACCCATACTAACAGTCATCAAAAGAAAGCAGGAGTTGCCATATTAATTTCAGACAGAGCAGACTTCAAAGCAAGTAAAGTTATCAGGGTTAAAGAATATTACGTAATGATAAGGGGGTCAATTCTCCAAAATGACATAACAATCCTTAATGTGTATGCACCTAACAGAGCAAACTACGTGAGACGAAAAACTGATAGAGATGCAAGGAGGAAGAGAGAAATCCACCATCATAGTTGGAGACTTCTACACCCCTCTATCAGAGATGGACAGATCTAGCAGGCATAGTTACACTCAACACCACTATCAATCAGCTGATGTAATGGACATCTACAGACTGTTTTATCCAACAACAGCAGAATACACATTTTTCTCAAGCTCACATGGAACATTCACCAAGATAGACCACATTCTTGGCCATAAAACATACCTTCATAAATTTAAAAGAACAGAAATCACACAGTTCTGCTCTCGGAATACAATGGAATTGAACTAGAAATCAACATCAGAAAGATAGCTGGAAAATCCCCAGATACGTAGACATTAAACAACATATTTCTAAATAACACATGATCAAAGAAGTCTCAAAAGAACTTTAAAAATATTTTGAACTAAATGAAAATGAAAACACAACTTATCAAAATTTATGATACAACAAAAGCAGTGCATAGAGGAGAATTTATAGCAGCAAATGCATATATTAGACAAGAAGAGAGATCTAAGATCAATAGTCTAAGTTCCCACCTCAGGAAACTAGAAAAAGAAGAGCAAATTAAATCCAAAATAAGCAGAAGGAAAGAAATATTAAGAATTAGAGCAGAAATCAATGACACTGAAAACAGGAAATCAAGAGAGAAAAAAATCAAGTGAAACCAAAGCTGGTTCTCTGAAAAGATCAACACGTTCAATAAGCCCCTGGTCAGGCCAACTATGAAAAAAAGGAAAGGACACAAACAACTACAATCAGAAATGAAAAAGCAAGCAGAGACACATCATCATAAAAGCAGTGATGTCCACTTTTTCATTTCTGGCAACTTTTTAAAATTAATTTCTATTGGAGTATAGTTGATTTAAAACGATTTCCTGGATACACCAGGAAACTCAGACACCAGCATCTCCACCACTTGCGGGGGCGGTGTGTGGGGGGGTGTTTGTCTACAGAGAAGCTCCCTGGAGAATGCAACAGGAACAGTACCATAAAATTTACAGTAAAATAGGAACAGAGGCAGCCAGTTGATTTTGCACAGGTATATGCAAGCAGTTCAAACCATCCACTCTTCTCGAACCCTGGCATGCCAACCGTCCATCACAGCACCTTTAAAAGCCGAGGCACAAACATCACAAATGTTTGACCATAGGGCTGTGTGGTTCTGGATTTTATGAGAAAGCCATCTTTAATATACAGGGTTATAAAACATTGCCAGGTTATAGACCTAGAGATTTCCTTTTTATACAACAAGTTCAAATGCTGCAACCATGACAAATCCGTGTCATTAGGGCATCCTCATGTCTCCAAAATCATCTCATCAAAATTGTACCACATCAAAGAGTTTCCCCATCAACAATCAGCTATGACATATGGTGCTTTTTAGGACACCGATGTATTGTTTACAAACAGCTAATGGGTGGAACCATGGACCAACACATAGGATTTCAGGATAAACGAGAAAAATCACATGATCATATCACCAGATGCAGAAAACATATCAGACAAAATCCAACGTCCCTTACTAATAAAAACTCTCAGTAAACTAGGAATAGAGAGGAAGCTCCTCAACTTTATACCTACAAAACCCCCACAGTTGGACTTTCCTGGTGGCACAGTGGTTAAGAATCTGCCTACCAATGCAGGGGACATGGGTTCGAGCCCTGGTCCGGGAAGATCTCACATGCAGTGGAGCAACTAAGCCCATGCACCACAACTACTGAGCCTGCGCTCTAGAACCTGTGAGCCATGACTACTGAGCCCTCGTGCCACAACTACTGAAGCCCACATGCCTAGAGCCTATGCTCTGCAACAAGAGGAGCCACCGCAACGAGAAGCCCACGTACTGCAACGAAGAGTAGCCCCGACTCGCCACAACTAGAGAAAGCCCGATCACAGCAACGAAGATCAATGCAGCCAAAAAAAAACAAAAACCCCCACAGCTAACAACATACTTAATGATGTGAAACTCAAAGCTTTCCCACTGAGGTCAGGTAAAAGACAAGGATGTCCCTTCTCGCCACTTCTTTCCAGCCTTGTACTAGAAGTTCTCGCTAATGCAATCCGAAAAGAAAAGGCATACAGATTGGGAAGAAAAGAAAACTTCATTTGCAGGTTATATGATCACCTAAGTAAAAAATCCAAAAGAACTGACAAAAAATCTCCAGGAACTAAAAAGTCATTATAGCAAGGTTGCAGGATACAAGGTTAATATACAAAAGTCAATCTCTTCCCTACATACCAGCAACGAATGGGTGGAATTTGAAATTCAAAACACAATACAACTTACATTAGCACCCCCAAAAGTGAAATACTTAGGTATAAATCAAACAAAATATGTATAAGATCTAAATAAAAAAACTACAAAACTGATGAATGGAAGCAAAGAACTAGATAAATGGAGAAATATTCCATATTCATACATAGAAAGACTCAATATTGTCAAGGTATCAGTTCTTCCCAACTTGATCTATAGACTCAACACAATTTCAATCAAAATCCCAGCAAGTTATTTTGTATATATCAACAAACTGATCCTAAAATTTACATGGAGAGGCAAAAGACCCAGAAGAGCTTACACAATATTGAAGGAGAAAAACAAAGTTAGAAGACTGACACTATTCAACTTCAAGATTTACTATAAAGCTATAGTAATCAAAACAGTGTGGTACTGGTCAATGGAACAGAACAGAGAACCGAGAAACAGACCCTTATAAATACAGTCAACAATCTTTGATAAAACAGCAAAGAAAACACAACAAAGTAAAGACAGTCTTTCAACAAATGTTGCTGAACAACTGGACATTCACGTGTGAAAAAATGAATCTAGACCCTACATTCTTGACAAAAATTCAAAATAATCATAAATCTAAAAGTAAAACAAAGCTATAAAATTACTAGAAGATCACATAGGAGAGAACCTAGATGACCTTGAGTATGGCAATGACTTTTTTTCTTATCACTTCATTCCTTCTTCATGCTCTTTTATGTAGAAAGTTTCTAATCTATATTATTTTCCTTCTCTCTAAATAACCTTTAAACCATTTTTGCAAGGCAGGTCTACTGGCAAATTTCCTCAATTTTCATTTGCCTAAGAAAGTATTTCTCCTTCAGTTTTGAGGGATAATTTCACAAGGTACAGAATTCTAGATTGATGAGATTGTTTTGGAGGGTTTTTTTCGGCAACACTTTAAAGATTGCACTCCACTTTCTTGCTTGCATGGTTTCTGAGAAGTCAGATGTCATCTTTACATTTGTTCTTCTAGAAGTGAGGGGTTCTTTTTTGTTTTGTGTTGTTTTACTTCTAGATTCTTTTGGATTTATCTTTGTGATTTTCTGTACTTTGAAAATGACATGCCTAGGTGTAAATGTTTGGGTATTTATCCTGCTTGGTGTTCTCTGAGCTTCCTAACTCTGTGGTTTGGTGTCTGCCATTAACCTGGGGGAAATTCTCAGCCATTGTTTCAAATATTTTTTCTGCTTTTTCCTCTCTTTTCTCCTTCTGGTATTCCCATTACACGTCTACTACACCTTTTGCAGTTGTCCCAATGTTCTTGGATATTTTGTTCTGTTTTATATCAATCTTTGTTCTTATTGCTTTTCACTTTTTGAGGTTTCTATTGAGATACCCTCAAGCTCAGAGATTCTTTCCTCAACCATGTCTAGTCTAATAAGGCCATCAAAGGCATTCTTCATTTCTGTTACAGTGTTTCTGACCTCTAGCATTTCTTTTTGGCTCCTCCTCTCTGCTTCTATTGCCCATCTGTTCTTCAATGCTATCTACTTTATCTATTAGAATCCTGAGCATGTTAATCATTGTTTTAAATTCCTGGTCTGATAATTCCAACATCCCTGGCATGTCTGGATCTGATGCTTGCTCTGTCTCCTCAAATTATGTTTTTTTGCCTTTTGGTGTGCCTTGTAATTTTTTCTTATTAGACAGGATGTATGTGGTAAGACGTACTGCTGTAAAAAGACTTTTAGTAAAAGGTGGTGGTAAAGTGTGGGCATTAAGCAAGTGTTCTACAGTCCTATCATTAGGTCCCAGTCTTTAGTGAGTCCATGTCTCTGGGCTGTGAATGTCACAAGGGTCTCAAAGTTTTTTCCTCCCCTTGCCACTTAGGTGGGACAGGATGGCTAGTGGGCTAGAGAGTTAGGCATTTCCTTTCCCCCAAGTCAGTTAGACTGATATAATTTAGCAAGTTAGGTCCTGGTTAAGTAGTTTCTCCTGAGGATGAAATCTTGTTAAGAACAGAGTGCTCTAGCATATTCCAAAATGGTTCCTTTTCCCCTCTCTCCACCAGAAACAGGAGGGGATTTTTCTCTGGTATTTACTGTGAGAACCTGGTAGAGCTCCTAGAGGTGAATCTCACACAATTGTGAGGACCCCACTATGACTGGGTCCCCTGGAGTTTTTAATTCTCAGATTTGTCCACACTGAGCCTCCAGCCACTCATCAATGACAGTTCAGATTTTCCTACCCAACTGGTTCCCACACTGGCTTCTGCTCAGAAGTCTCTGCTCCAGTAAGCTGTGACTCCCTGTATTCTCCTCTCTCTCCAATCTTGCAGGAAGTGATTTGCCCTGTGCCCTCCTCTCTTACAGATCCAAGAAGAGTTGGTGACTTTTTCAGTCTGTTCAGATTATATTACTGATTGTTAGCATGGAGTGGTGACTTCCAAGGTCCTTACAGGCAGAACAGGAAATGAGAAGTCTGACAATGACTTTTAGATACAAAACCAAAGGTACAACCCATGAAAGAAATAATTGATAAGCTGGACTCCATTAAAATTAAAATCTTCTGCTCTGTGAAAGATACTATCAAGGAAATGAGAAGACAAATCATAGACTGGGAGAAAATATTTGCAAGAAACATCTAATAAAGGACTGTTACCTAAAATATACAAAGAACTCTTAATGGACCAAAGGTCTTAACAGATACCTCACCGAAGACAAATACAGGGCTTCCCTGGTGGCGCGGTGGTTGAGAGTCCGCCTGCCGATGCAGGGGACACGGGTTCGTGCCCCAGTCTGGGAAGATCCCACATGCCGCGGAGCGGCTGGGCCTGTGAGCCATGGCTGCTGACCCTGCGCGTCCAGAGCCTGTGCTCTGCAACGGGAGAGGCCACAACAGTGAGAGGCCCGCATACCGCAAAAAAACAAAAAACAAACATACAGATGGCAAGTAAGCATATGAAAAGATGCTCCACATCATAAGTCATGAGGGAAATGCAAATTAAAGCAAGAGATACCACTACACATCTATTAGAGTGACCAAACCCTGGAAACTGACAACATCAAATGCTGACAAGGATACAGAGCAATAGGAACTCTCAATTCATCACTGGTGGGGATGCAAAGTGGTACAGTCACTTTCGAAGACAATTTGGTGGTTTCTTACAAAACTAAACATTCTCACCATGTGATCTAGCAGTTGCACTCCTTGGTATTTATCCAAAGAGTTGGTAAATTACATGTACACAAGAACCTGCACACAGATGTTTATAGCAGCTCTTTCATAATTGCCCAAATATGGAAACAATCAAGATGTCTTTCACAAGGTGAACGGATAAACAAACTTGGTCCAAGCGGAGAGTGGAATATTATTCAGTGCTAAAAAGAAGTTAGCTATCAAGCCTTGAAAAGGCATGGAGGAACCTTAAACACATACTAAGTGAAAGAAGCCAATCTGGAGTCTACATACTGTAGTACTTTAACTACTGATATTCTGGAAAAGGCAAAACAATGGAGATGGTAAAAAGATCACAGGTTGACAAGGGTTGAGGGAGGAGGGAGAGATAAACAGGCAGGGCACAGAAGATTTTTAGGGAAGTGGAAATACTCTGTATGATATTGTAATGAAGGATGTGTCATTTTATATTTGTCCAAACCATAGAATGCACAACACCAAAAATGAACCCTAAAATAAACTATGGACTTTGGGTGATTAGGATATCAATGTAGGTTAATTCATCATAACAAATATACCATTCTGGTGGTTGATAATGGAGGAAGACATGCATGTGTGGGGAAAGGGGTTATATGGGAACTCTCTGTACCCTCCTCTAAATTTTGCTGTGTACTTAAAACTGCTCTTAAAAAAAGTCTTTAAAAAAGTAAAACTGTCTTTATCCACAGATGGCACTGACCATTTGTATAGAAAGTCCTATAGATTCTACCCAAAAGCTGTTAATAAATTAGTGAGTTTATTAGCAAGGCTGCACGAGCCAAGGTCAGTATACAAAAAATCAATTGTATTTTTATACTGGCCACAATCAGAAGTAGAAATTTATAAATGCCATTAATAAGAACAAAGAAATACGAACTACTTAGGGATAAATCTGATAAAAGATGTGTAAGACATACAGTGAAAACTACAAAGCACTGCTGAGAAAAATTAAAGAACTAAATAAATGGAGAGATATGCCATATTCATGGATCAGAAGACCCAATACTGTTAAGGTGTCAATTCTCCCCAAATTAAAGATGCAATGTAATCCCAATCAAAAGCCCACGAGGCTTTTTTGTAGAAATTGAAAGCAGATTCTGAAATTCATATGAAAATGCAAAAGATCTGGAATAGCCAGTCACATTTGGAAAAAGAACAAAGTTGGAAGACTTATACTACCTGACTTAAAGACTTGTGGCAAAGATACAATAATGGAGACAGTGTGGCACTGATGTAAAGATAAACAAATGGACAAATGGAACAGAACGGAAAGTCCAGAAATAGGCCCACACCATATACGGTCAATTGAGTTCCAAGAAGAGTAAAGTAATTCAGTAGAGAAAGGATGCTCTTTTCTTTCAAATGGTGCTGGAACAAATAAATATGCAAATGGAAAAAAAAGAAATGCATTTCATCTTGCTATATTAAAAAAAAATCAATTCAAAGTAGACCATACACCTATTGTAAAACCTAAAACTATAAAATTCCTAGGAAAAAACAAGGCAGTAAATCTTTGTGGCTTTAGGTAGTCAAAGATTTCTAATTGGACTTCATTAAAATTAAGAACCTCTGCTCTTTAAAGGACATTGTTAAGAAAACCAAAAATATAAGCCACAGATGGGGAGAAAATATTTCTAAAACATAAATTATCTAACATATAAAAGGATATGTTTTATAAAATTCTTAAAACTCAATAACAAAAGATGAACAACCCAATTAAAAATAGATAAACAATTTGAACACATACTTCATCGAAGAAGACACGCTGATGACAAGCACATGCAAAGATTCAGTCCTTGGGGAAATACATATTAAAACCACGATGAAACGCAACTACACACCTACTTGAATGTCTCAAATTACAAAGACCTTCTACAACACTCTTTGGCGAGGATCTGAAGCAATTGGGACACAAATTCTTCTGGTGGCGATGTAAAATTGTACAACCACTTTTGAAATGAGTCTGGCAGTGTCTTGAAAAGTTAAACATAATGAGGATATATGTATATGTATAGCTGATTCATTTTGTTATAAAGCAGAAACTAACACACCATTGTAAAGCACTTATATTCCAATAAAGATGTTTCAAAAAAAGTTAACCATACGCCTCAGTCATTCATGAAAACGTATGTCCATACAGAGACTTGCACGTGAATGTTCATGGCAGTTTTATTTGTGTAATACAAAATACGCATCAACAGGTGAATGGATGTGCAGACTGTGGTCCATCTATGCAAGGGAACACTATTCTGTAATGTAAGAGAATGAAATACTAATCCAGGCAACAACGCGGATGAACCTTAAAATAGTTACACTGAGATAGAGGCCTGACCCCACCCCGCCCCCAACAAAAGAGCACATACTGTATGATTCCATTTATACAGGAAAAAAAAACTAATTTATCGCAACAGAAAGCAGATCAGCAGCTATCTGGGGATGTGGGAGGGACAACAGTAAGATTTACAGACACACATGAAGAAAACTGTCGGGAGTAATGATTATGTTTATTACTTGGACTGTACTGATGGTTTCACAGGTGTACACACGTATCAAAACTTACTAAAGCATACACTTTACATATGTGCTATTTACGATGTCAACCACACCTCCAAAGCTGTTTTTAAAAAAGTAGAACATGTGTAACACTTACATGAAAATACAGTATGTATGTATAGAAAAAAAGCCTGAGGAAATATGTTTACAGTTTGAGGTGGGAGGAACAATAGATACAGCTTTTCATTTTATATATCCCTATATTGTTTGAACTTTGTATAACAAATATGCGTTACTTCTGAAATTAACAAAGAGAAGAAATTAGCAGTTTTAAAAGCCACTGGGCAAGATGAACTTGAAGGTAAAAGCCAAAATCACTTCTTTGTACAGCAGAAACAACATTGTAAAGCAACTATACTCCAATAAAAAGTAAAAAATAAAACAAATGGGCTTATGTATGAAAAAAATGGAGTCTTTTTCTTTAGAGAATGATCCCCAATCGTGGAGAACAGGGAAGGGGCACATGCCTCAGAGTCACCTGGACTGATGAGACCCAGAACTGCTCTGTCCCTCTCCCAGGAGAGAATCCCTACTTCCATGAGCTACCTGGATGGACAACAGCGTTTGTCTAATCTTCAGGTACCCTGAGGCACAAAAGCGCCAAGAGCTCTGCAAGACCAACAGTTTTACCTCCGATTTTCAGTGGGTATAAGGGATATCCCCAAGGCTATGGTAACAAATCTGACAATGCTTCTGAGCCCACACTCTTGGGGTATTTAGTACCTTGGATAATTTTCTGCTGCTGTTCCCGGATTTCATCAAAACCCAAGCCTCTGGTCTCCTCCGGCTCCTCGAAGAGCCACGGGTTGGGTACTCCTCGCTTGGCCCCTCCCGTCATCAGGCTGGACCTGAGAACAAGATTACAGGCGTTACAGAACTCGAAAAATATAGCTCTGCTGCAAATCACTCCCACGAGTGCCGAGGGGGCTAGCCTCACCTGCTTTGAAAATTCAATTCGACTGCAATTTATTGCATGCTTAGTTTATGCCAGCAACTGTGTTCAGTGCTGGAAGAGATACGCAGATGAATAAGGCCCAAGCCTGGTCCCCAGGAGAATTACAGCCTGTAAAGGAGACCGTGGCAGCGCATAACAGTTTTACTAATCCTCCATGAGACATCTGAGTCAATAATCATAAATGAAGGTCTTAAATTTCAAAACACAAGGCCCAACGGAAGTGGCCTTTCTATTAGGACAAAGTCCGTCTCACAGGTGGCACCAAAGGCACAAATATTATTTCTCGAGAAGATATAATGTTGCCCCTACAGGTTATAGCATTAAAAATGACCACTTTCTTATTTCGTATTTGGCTGCTCAGGTAGAAACACATGCAGGGTTTCAAAACCAATTCTATGAATATAGCGTAGCATTTATAACACAAATTCTGAATTATCCATCCTAATCTTGACTCCCTCTCATAACCCATACGCTCCTTCTGCACCAGACATATTGGGCTCCTTGCTGGCCAAGGAACACAGAACACACACTTCTGGCCTCAGTCCCATGTTTACAGGAGCCTTCTCACTCCAGGTATCTCCCCTTCTGCCTCCACCTGCCCACATTCTGTCCAAACTGTGAGGAGCATCTTGTGGATGAAACCATATCCGACCATTTCTACCCAGATGGGAACAGCCACTCACTCTATAGTATGACTCATAGGATTTTAAAAATTACGGTAATGGGGGGCTTCCCTAGTGGCGCAGTGGTTAAGAATCCACCTGCCAATGCAGGGGACACGGGTTCGAGCCCTGGTCCGGGAGGATCCCACATGCCACGGAGCAACTAAGCCCGTGCGCCGCAACTGAGCCTGTGCTCTAGAGCCCGCGAGCCACAACTACTGAGCCCGCGTGCCTAGAGCCCATGCTCCGCAACAAAAGAAGCCACCGCAATGAGAAGCCCGCGCACCGCAACGGAAAGTAGCCCCCGCTCGCCACAACTAGAGAGAGCCCGTGAGCAGCAACAAAGACGCAGAGCAGCCAAATATTAAAAAAAACAGAATGGACCGTGCTCACCAGCTCTACTTCTTGACCCTTGGGGTTCACTCTTCAGCCCCCGTGATGCAACTTCTACCCCATCACTCTGCTGAGACTTTTCTCAACCGTAACCTCCTTACTGCCAAAACCTCGTGCCAGTTCTCACTTCCCCCGTCCTCCAGGCCTCACTGGCCACTGCTGACCTTCTTCCAGTATCCAGGAAACCCCTCCTCCCTCAGCTCCTTCCATGCCACTCTCTCCCACGGGCAGGTCCTTCTCTGTAACCTGCAGGTACCTCTTCTTCCATCTGCCCTTTAAATAGAAGTGTGCCTCAGGGATTCTAGTTAGATCTTCTCTTCTTGCTATACTGTCTCTCCCTGGGCAATTTTATCTGTGGTTTCAGGCTGTAAGGACAGATGCTAGCAGTGCTTAGACCATTTTTATGCCCCAATATGAACGAAACAGGCCATATTCTCTTGAGTCATCATGGTGATGGATTCTTACCTGGGGGCTCCCGCCCGGGCAGGGCACTATCAGAAATCTGACGGTGGGGGAGGAAGAGCGTACAAATAGTTAAAAAGAAACCCCACGCATCACAATCCAGGCGAGGCAGGTCCTCCCACCCCTCATCCTGATTGAAAAAATCACTGACTTTCAAATTTCTCTACCCACACCATCTCCCTACAGGCTCTTACTATCTACATTTATGGATTTTCCGTTAGGACTCTCCAGCTGGGAACTCCACTCCAAATTCAACACACCCCAAATCAAATTCACTACTTTCACCTCATAAGCTGTTTCTTCTCCTATCCTCTCTAGCGACATCACTGTATTCCCAAGTCATCCAACCGCCCCCCCCCCCCCCCCCACCGGCCACATCTCATCAATTCCCAAGACCTCCCTCGGAGCTGGTTCTCAAGTCCATGCCCCATTTCACCATCTCTCATGTAGAAGATGCTCATAGCCTCCGACCGGTCTCCGTGTTCCCAGTCACCCCGATTCAAATCACCTTACACTCTATTGCCAGAACGATCTTTATGGAACAGAGATCTCCCCTATTTTAAAACCGTCACGACTCCCTAGAAGCTACAGGTCAAACTTAAGCTTTACAACATGGCCCCAGTGATCTCTGCAATGTCATCTCCCGACACCCCCTTCCATAACCCTACTCTTCCTTCAGCCTTAAGCCTCTTACCACGTCTCAGACAAAGGCACAAACTTTCACACTCTCGTGTTTTTGTATGAGTCTGGAGGGTCCCCACCCCCACACCCCTTTGTCCATCTGGCAAAATTCTATTCATCCCCCAAGGCTCAACTCAAATGTCACTTCTGCTGTTTAGTCTTTCCCGATTCCCGTCCCCACCCCCTCTTCCCTTAAATCCATCACTCCTGGTGCTCTCACGGCACTTCGTGCAAAACCTCCAACGTGGCATTTATCAAGCAGGATTGTAGTTAGTTATTTACCCACCTGTCTCCCTTCCTAAATTATGAGCTCTGGAAGGAAAGAGGCCACATGACAGTCATGTTTATATCCCTAGGACCAGAAAGACAGTTCCTCTGAGTATGCTGGAAAAGCATTCAGTACGTGTTTATGAAACAGAACTAAGAAAACCACTGAGCTTTTTAAGCGAGAGACAAAATGAGAGGGATATTTAACATTTATTTTGAGATTAAAAAAAAAAAAGGCAAAAGAAATCTTAACTGCTTGCTACCTGCCTTCAAGAGTTTAGCAGCAAAGACTGACGTTGTTCGAGCAGATGGAGAGAATTTTAACTTGAACGGGAATTCTGTCACTAAAACACCTTGCAGCTCAAGCCCACTTTTGGAAGGACTACGAAGGAGTGTTTCTCCTTTGAAAAGTCAGTTAAAGAAAGGAAATGCTAAGTATTATGCTTCTGAGGTTAGGGTAGACTTGAAATGCTTTTAAAAATAAATCCATCATTTTTACCCATATTTTCAAGATGGAACTTATCTAATAAAATGGAACTTATCAAATAAATGCCACATTACTAAACAGGTTAGATATCTGTCTTAAGATTTTACCAAAAAGTTTTAGTCCCTTCTGACACTGTAAAAATATTTCATTTTTATCCCCAAAAGAAAGTGATACACATTATTACATTATGACAATATGGGGGGGTTGCAGTTAATCCATGTTTTTCTGCTGACAAATGTAGATGAAACTCGTTAGAGTTCACAGGGAGGGTGTTCTTATCAACCGAATATAGAAGTGAAAAAGCAGTGAATTCCAAGAAGCAGCTTTTCTTAGCATTTCCAAATGATGTCAAAGTGACCATAAAAATGTTTGTTTTGTCTGAAAAAAACATCGGTGTTTGAGTATTCACAGGCCACAGAGAGGTTTGCAGTCAGGACTAGAGATGATATTTCTAGGGTGTCAGTGAGTTGAATCGAGTCTACAGAGCTTTGTAACTAGACTTGCCTGTAGATGTGAAAATGCTACTATGGTCTGAAAGGGTGATTTCCCTTCTCAAAGCTTTCTCAGCCAGTTTCTTTCCATGAATATAAAGATGCACAGAGGCTCAAATTTCAAACAGAAATAGTTTCCTTTGACATACATTCTTTAAAGGCAAAATCTGGCAACAATATCCAGGCCGGCTTACACTGAGGAGAGGCCGCAGTCAGAGAGGTAGACCAGAAGGCTAGTGCAATTTAGGCAGAAGGAAACGGTGGTCTGGATGAGGGAAATGCCAAGATGGAATGGCAGGGAAGGGACAATTCACCCAGCAATTCAAAGGAAAGCTCCACAAGTGCTGGTGAGTAGAATGGAGACAGAGGATAAAGATTTCCAAACTGGGTGACTTGGAGAATTGACACAACTTAGGGAAATGTTTCATTTCCTTTCGGGATTTTCTCAGATTTCAACGTAACTCCCGTAACGACCCCAAAGTAAAACTGCTGTCAAGATCATAAGCTATGGATTTGTGGCTACTTGTGGCCATATTTACTAGACAGCTAGCTTCTTTAAGTCCAGTACTCTGTCCAATTCTGTTTTTGTATCCCATCCACCTATTCATCCAACCATCCTTCCTACACACACTTACTGAGTCCCTTCTATGTGCCAGCATGAATCTAGGGGCTTGGAAGAGAACCAGAGAGACAAGTACCTGACCTCAGGAAGCTGGTACTCCAGGGACAATAAATGCCTAGCACTGTGCCTTTTGCAAAGTACTCAAATTTTTGTTGTTGCTGTTAACTAACTGAATAAAGATTATTCACTTTGTTTAGACTAATTAATACTAGTCCAGAACAGTAAGACCTCAAGCAAGGAAAATCTCCTACTTACATGTCATCCAAGGCAAGTCTCACAACAGCATCTTTAAAATCTACCGTAAGCAAATAATTTTTTAATTGTAAACCACTCTCATTATTCTCCCTCTTCACTGCTGGCTAAACATTACCAGTAAGAAGTTTTAAATGTAACATTAAAACTTAACAGAACAGTTCACAGAAGAACACAAATGCAGGGGGGGAAGGCCATCAGAAGTCATTATTTTGGCCTCTGACCTGAATTTGAGAAACCTCGGTGTGCTATTCTCAAATCATCCAGGCAATCTAAAATCAAGCAAATAAAACCAAAGGGAACAATTCTTTACTTTTATCTTAATGTCACTGTCATGGTACCTGCAAAGTCGAAGGAGGACAGGAACGGGTGATTGAAAAAAAAAAACAAAAAACCACAGAATTCTTAGGTTTTGTCTATTTTTCCAATTGACGTATAGTTGATGTACAATGTTGTGCTCATCTCTGCCGTACAGCAGTGACTCAGTTATACACATGCAGACTTTTTACGTTTCCATTATCGTTTATCACAGGATACTAAATAGTTTTCTGTGTTATACATTACGACCTTGGTGTATAAAAACCTAAGAATTCTAAGTGAAAGATGAATTAGCTGCTCTGCCAGATGCCTGGTGACTGCACGCCATCTGCTGGTTAGCGATTAAAGTACAAAATAAATGTTAACCAATAATTACCATTTATTACAAGCAGCTCCTTCCTTTATTACACAGTGGAGTCTTGAAAACACATTTAGAAACAGAAAGAGTGAAAGTCAACAGTATGCTTCCATATTACAAGGGAGTTTCTGTTGTGCCTTTTCGACACATTTCAATAACAAATGTTCTACATCTTCTTTCACTTTGTTCTGCGTGACCAAACACACTTAAATGATAAATCCAACGAGAACCCAATGAGGCTGACAATTTGCATTTAGGCATTAGGCGTGCCCAGTGATTTCCATCTTTGCCTCAACCTGCTTTCCCCTTTATATGTGTTTCCATTCTCACTCATTTAAAGACACAAGGCACTAAAATATTCAGTTAATCGTGCAAATTAACACTGTTCTCTGGACAAAGACGCAAGTCCAGTAAAATGAAATTATTGGCTGGAAGGGAGTAGAATTAAACACTACAATGCTCTACAGTGTTAAAAGTCCTATGCTAGTAGAGTTTTATATTTGTCAGCTGATATACAAAAATCCAAATTTGGCATTGAAACTGTTGAAGGGTGTGAACGAATAATGTATATGCTCGAGATGCACAAAAGTACCGCCCATACAGTCATCATTTCCACCTCAATAACCTTGTTTCTTATCAATCTAGTTCATACCCAAAAACTCAAATTCATAATAACCATGGCATCCTCTCTCTCTGGAGCCAAGGCCCAGAAACCTGTAGTCTCCCTCAGGTGAATTTTTATGCAACCAGCCAGGCACCAATACACAGATGGAGATGGAAATTACAAGTCTGGAAAGAGTAGGGTTAAAGAACGAGGGAAACCGTAAGCGGTACAAACCCTACTCACTCTACAAGGGCGATCTCAAGTCTCATTCCATCCAGTTCTTCTCAACTTCCTCCACCTCACATGCATCTCTCTCTTCTCCAATCTCCTAGACCATTTATGGCCCAGGCCACATCATTTAGCACATACTTATAAACCATCACGGACTGTTCTCCAATTGTGTTGAGCAGGATAGAAAGACGTGCCCCTTCTGAATTCCCCTCTGCTAAGATCAGTGACAGCAAGTGTTCTGGAGTGTTTATAGACCACTTCACAAAAGCACACATATACACCTTCACCAATATTTCTCATCCAAACTTCACAACATGTTGAGGAGTCATGATTATTTTCATTTTACAGAAAACGAAATGGAATCAAGATTCACACCCAGGTTTTCTAATTGTAAACCCTTTGCTCCACCCACTGAATTACGTGTGCAAACTTAGCAATCCTTGGCTGGATTCTACTAAGTGCAGTGAACAGGAGGGCAAAGTACTCAAAGCTAATGAGAAGGAACAGATGATGAGGGTTCCTGCAAGGGACCACAATTCAGAGAAAGGGAGGCCCGAGAAATGAAACCCATAGCCAAGGTCAAGGAGATGAGCTCTAGTTCTCCTTCTGCCATTAACCCACCCTGGGCACAATGAGTTTCCTCATCTGTAAACCAAAAAAGTAATCCTTTCTCTGCTTGCCTTGAAGATTATGATGACGGTCAAATTAAATAATCTGTATAAAAGTGCTTGGCAAATACAGAAAAGGGGGAGGGAGAAACAAAGCTTTTTTTAAAAATTTATTTTTTGCTGCATTAGGTCTTCGTTGCTGCGCACGGGCTTTCTCTAGTTGCGGCAAGTGGGGCCTGCTCTTGGTTGTGGTGCGCGGACTTGTCATTGCGGTGGCTTCTCTGGTTGTGGAGCACAGGCTTCAGTAGTTGTGGCTGGCGGGCTCTAGAGTACAGGCTCAGTAGTTGTGGCGCATGGGCTTAGTTGCTCCGCGGCACGTGGGATCTTCCGGACTAGGGTTCAAACCTGTGTCCCCCGCATTGGCAAGCAGATTCCTAACCACTATGCCACCAGGGAAGTCCTTCTTTTAATAGACAAGAAAATCTTTTTTTTCTTTTCAGTTTCTTTACAATTTTCACTTATAAGAAGCACAAGCTGGAAAGCATTATAGAGGCTTTATAAAAAATAAGTCAACATAACTTACAATACAGTGTGTATAGGTTACTCCTTTCTTCTTCCTGTTTATTCATTGCCAGGAATTTGCTTCCTTTTTCAATTCCCAAGTGAGTTTTATCATTTAAAAGTAATGCATGAGGACTTCCCTGGTGGTGGAGTTAAGAATCTGCCCGTCAATGCAGGGGACACGGGTTCGAGCCCTGGTCCGGGAAGATCCCACACGCCGTGGAGCAACTAAACCCACAAGCCACAACTACTGAGCCTGTGCACCGCACCTACTGAGCCTGTGCACCGCAACTACTGAAACCCGCGCCCCTAGAGCCCGTGCTCTGCAACGAGAAGCCACCGCACCACAAAGAGCAGCCCCCGCCCGCCGCAACTAGAGAAAGCCCACACCCAGCAAATGAAGACCCAACGCCACAAAAAAACAAATAATGAAGGTAATCATGCAGAAGTAGGAAATCTTTTTATTTTCCCCATCAAAAGTCACAACTGTACCAGTAGTTAAGGACTGCAATTCAAAACAAGATACCATTTCTCACCCATCAGATCAGCATAACCCAACCAGTTCTGTAACACCCGCCAACACCTACGGTGGAGGGAAATGGGCTCTCCCATATACCGTCAGAGGAAACGTAAAGCACTATAACTTTTAAGAAACAGACATGGCAGAACCTGTTACATTCTGAACACCCACACCTTTTGTCCCAATAACCCCACTTAGGGGAATCTGTCTTATAGAGGTAGAAGCCACAGTCTTCATGGATATTTACCACATCATTGTTTGTAATGGCAAAAAACTAAACCACCCAATATTCATCAAATGGGGAGTGGCTGGAAAAGTGACTGCCTATTTCTATTATGAAATAATGCAGCTACTGAAGAGAATTTTGTTAAATCTATTTGTTAGAAGAATGGCCAAATTTAAGTGAAAAACACTAGAGTAATATGTAAAATTCTTTTTTCACAAAATAGGAAAGGAAAATGCATATTCATGTAACTACACTTGTAAATATTTGTACAAGCACAGATAAATGTGCAGAGGTTAACACAGGTTACATCACGAGAATGACACTGGAGGGAAGGAAGGGGGAGAGGGTATTATCTTTGAGTCATACCTCAGTGTACACTGACTTGTTATAATGAGTGTGTATCGTGTGGATAATTTGTTTTAAATTCAATAAAAGTGAGTCATTTCCCCATAGGGCAGGAGAACCAGGGAAGGAGAGCTAATAAGGCAGCAAAGACCCACAAAAGTAAAGACCACTTCAGTGAAGACTATCAGAGGCACTGAAAGGGTTCCTCTCTTTCAAAATTAAGAATGGGAAGCAGAAACTAAAACCAAGAAATGCCAAAACCGAACATCTTTTTCCAGGGGGAAAAGAGCAATGGAAGAGAAAGATGTGACAGGAAAAGTCAAGGAAGGAAGATGAAAGAGGGGGAAAGAAACAAGAATAAGCAGCTTGCAGATGGACGGGGCAAAAGTCTACAAAGAGGCCCTGAGGAGGAAGTTTAAACATGACAAATGCGTTTGCGGTGACACAGAGGAGGGGGGAAAACATGAAAGAGAACTGAAAGGTAAGCGATTCCTCCTCCAAAGTTGGACAGTCCAAGCTATCAGTCCTTCTCTCCTCACTCTCAAGGGAGGAGAACCCTAACTTTTAAAAATCTAGAAACTGGGAAGGTCTGAGTATGTCTCCCCTTCTATTGACTTACATCTCCATCTTGTGGCCTGTTCAAGACATAGCTGTGTATGTGTGTGCATACATACATACACACACGTACAGATACACATGCGTCTCAGTGTATATATGCATGTATACTTTAAGTATACATGGCTATATACGTATACATACACATACATATGTAATATATACACTAAGCATATATGTAATGTAATAAGTATACATTATGTTATATATCGTAAGTATACGTGCATATGTAAGTATACTTATAAGTGTATATATACATATGTATTACATAAAAGTGTGTATACATGTGTATTTACGAATTTTTAAATTCAAGTAGAACATATAGACAAAGAAACCGAAGCGTAGAGCTAAAAGAATTCAGAAAGTGAACACCCCCAGTTAATCACTACCTAGGATAAGAAACGGGGCATTAAGCGGAACCCCAGGACCTCCCATGCCCGCTCCGGTCACTACTTCCCCCAAAGGGAACCACTTTCATTATTGATAACACCATATACAAGGTCTGCCTTTATAGGAATGGAATCCATATAGTACACAAGCTTCTGCCTGGCTTATTTCACTCAGTGTTGTGTTCATAAGATGCATCCAGTGTGTGGTGTGTGGCTGTAGATCGTTTCCTCTCATTAGGATCATTGTATAAAATACGCCATCATGTATCTATCCACTACAGTGTTGGTGTTCAGTGGTTGTTTCCAGGTGGGACTATTTAGAAGGATGCTATCAACACGTACATGTCCTTAGTACACTTCAGTTTTCAGAGAGTTCTCCAGAGTGGTTGTAAAATGATGGTCCCTCCAGCAGGACATGAGAACCCCAGTGGCTCCACATCTTAGTAACTCCTGAGACATCTGTAATTTTAATTTTAGCCAATCTGGCAGGCGTAATGGTGTGACAGCATGGTTTTAGTTTGCAATTTCCTAATGACTGGAGAGGCTGAACACCTTTTCATGTGTTCAGCCACCGGACATCCTCTTTTGTCAAGTACAGCGTCAAGTTGTCTATTTTTTCCCTAAGGAGTTGTTTTTCTTGATTTGTGGGGGCTCTTTATATATTCCAGTATGACTTACGTGTCAGATATATTCACTGCAAATCTAGATTCCCATTCTATGGCTTGGCTTTCACTCTCTCTGTGCTATCTTTTGATACACAGAATTTCTTATTTTAATGAAATCCAATTTACCATGCATTTCCTTCACATTCAGTCTGTTCTGTTTAAGAAATCTTTGCCTATTCCCAAGGTCATAAAGGTATCTTCCTACATTTTCTTAAAGTTTTATTTTACCTTTCACATTTACGTCTACAATCGTTCTGGAATTGATTTTCATGGAGGGTTGACTGTAGAGGCTAAGATTTGGGTTTTTTTTCCATATGGGCATTCAGCTGACCTAACACTATTGAAAAGATCTTTTCTCCACTGCACTGCAGTGTCACCTGTCATAAATCAAGTGACAACATGTGTATGGAGGGCTGTTTCTGGACTCTATTTTGATCCACTGGTTTATTGGCCTGTCCTTTTGCCAACACCACACTGCAGCTTTATGGTTAAGTCTTGATAAATGATCACGTGAGTGTTCAAAACTTTTTCTTCAAAATTGCCTTGGCTCTTCAAAATTACCATATATACCTTAGAATCAGCTTAAGTGACAACAAAAAAAACTGGCTGGGGAATCTAAACGTGTTTGCTCTGAATCTACAGATCAATTTTAAGAGAACTAACATCTTTACAGTACCGAGTCCTCCCAATCTGTGAACACGGTTCTCCCTCTATTAGGTTTTCCTTCCTTTCTCTAAATGCTTTATAGTTTTTAGTATAGAGGTTTCATACTTTCATTTGACTTATTCCTACATATCTCCTGTTTTTAAAATACTATTATAAATAGCACCTTTTAAGTTTGTTTTCATTTGGTATGTCTTATGTTGTCCAGCTTTCAAGACCTTCCTAGGAGAGGAACCACCAGGTTGCTGCTGCGAGCTCACGGACAGACAATGCTGTATCACATCCACACAGTGATAACTGGCCACCTTCACTGACTTGAGCAACAATGTGGGATTGCAACGACTGATATTTACCTAGGTCTTAACGTCTCTGGGTTCACTCCCTTGATCAGTCATCCAAATGGGATAATCCTTCTTTACCACCATTAGTATCTATTTGGAAGTCAGGCTACTAACAGAGCTTCCTTTCCTGGCCCACGGAGAAAAAAAATCTGGGCTAAATGACCTTCAAGTGATAATCGGTCTCCTTAGTACACATAACTGAAACACTTCAAAAGAGCTACTCTGTCAAGTTTGAGACAATTTCAAGATATGTAAGAGTACTATTTAAACATTCTACTTCATAAGCCCCAAGATATACCGCTAGACAAAAAGATAACACACAGTAAAGAGGACATTTTACACTATAATTCACATTAAAAACTGAAAGGGTGAGAGAGTGTTGGAGATGTATGTGTATCCTTATACATGTGTATTACCTTTCTAGAAGGATACACAGAACTGCTAGAAGTTGCTGCCTCCAGGGAGGAAAAGGGAAAATGCATGCCAGAAGTGGGAGGGCACTCCAGTTTTCATCGATAACCTTTTTGTACAGCTGGGTGTTCACAATGTGATAAACATCTTTAAAAGTAAATTTATGTTTTACATTTTTTAAAAAGTATTCTATTCGTTCCCATTAACCACTGGAATATCCCAGAGCATCAACATTTCGGCCTGACACTATCAACCAAACTGCCTCTTCCAGAAAAGTCAAAAGAAATACTTGGTCATATGACATATCCAGTTTTTCCCCCAAGAAAACATGGTCACCGTACACTTTGCATGGCTAGTATCAGACCAGTAGTTAATACAGGGAAAAAAAGTGCTAAGGCAACATATATTCCAGATTTTTCAAGTCGGTCCATGTTTCAAACACTCCCTCTTGTCCCTAAGTATCAGTCCCCGCAACAAATTAACCTATTTAACCTATGTTTCTCCAGAACATGGAGACAAAGTCAGAAGCTATTACCTCCCAAATGGAATTAAACAATAATTAACAAAATGCACAAGATCATCTGTCTACAGAAGAAGCCAGTTCTATGAAACTGTATAAATGTGTTGCTGTAGAAACTGGGTTCTACTTCGAAAGCACTTCTCCTAAACCTCTTCAGGAATACAGGTAAGAGTAAATAGCCCAGCTTCTTTAAACAGTGAACTAGAGATTTAAGGCAATTATCCAAGTTCCACTTGAACCTAAATAAAATAACCCAGAAGGCCAGTGAGCTACCACTTCTCTGGGATTTCAAGAACTTACTGAGGTCACAGTAGTGAGGAACCTGGAGTCTCCGGTGTCAGAAGAAACTTCAAGATGAAGAGAGTCACTGTTGCTAAGGGAACACAGAGGAGGGGTGGTACAGCAGTCCCACCCAACATCTCTATGTCCTTTCTCCCTTGTTATCAGAATTCAATTTTGTTCAAGGCTCCACTGCTCAGGGAACATAAGCCTGTCCTCAGTTTCAGTTCTGGGATGTATCTATCCTGAATAAACCAAGCCAATCATGGTAACTCCATTCCACCATGGCTCTTGGTATAACATAGCATGTGATACAATCCTAGCCTACTTCTGTTTTGAGCCAAAGTCTACCGTGAAGCTTCCAGGAGGTGTTTTTTTCCCCCCCTATTATAAAATAACTGGAAAATAGAAAAGTATCAACAGAAAAACTACTGAAAACAATCAGAATTAGACTGTTTACATATAATAGCATCCAGATATCCAGTTTTCATATAAACATCAAAAAGCATGACGAAATGAAAAACTGAATTTAAAACTACCACCAAAACTATAAAATACCTCAAAATAAATTAAACCAGAAATGTGTATTTGAAGAAAACATTCTGAAAGGCCTGAAAGATGGCTTGAACAGACAGAAAAAAAAACCCATATTCTTGGGTAGGAAAATTCAACATTATAAAGGATTAAGATTTCATGTAACCCCAATTTTTAAAAAACCAACAGTTATTTCTTTTTGGAATTAGATTAGCTGATTTTGAGTTTTTAAATGAAAATTGTTTTAGTAGTACAATGACAGAAGACTAGCCCTATCGTGTACTAAAACTTATAATAAAGCCACAAAATGGTATTAGCAGAGATGAAATGCCTTACGAAGTCCAGAAATAGATCCAAACATATATGGGAATGTATTATACGATAAATCTCATCTCAGAATTTGTGAAGATGGATGACTCAGTAAAAAAAAAAATGTAGTCAGTCACAAAAATAGTCAAATAGGGAAAAAGTGTGATTCGTACTCTTCAAATTCCAAAGGGATCAAATGTTTAACAGAGTAAACAAATTTAACAAAAATTTAACATCAGAACTATCTTCATATACTAGATTGGAATAGGATACAAAATTTAATAACACGCTTTGGAGAAGACTGTATGGAAATAGGCAGTCACATAAGTCGCTAGCACAAGGCTAAACGGGTTCTACGAAAATTATAAATGCATATATCCTTTGGCCCAGCCATCCTTCTTCTAAGAACTTACCTAGAGATAGACCTAGACCTTCACACATATGAAATCCCTTATGTAGAAGGTTATTCACCACTATATTTTTGTAATAGAAAAACTATGTAATATACACAAGTGTAATAGAGTGGAAACAATACACAATACACATATCAATAGGAGACTAGTTAAGTTACAGTAGTGGAAACAATGAAATATAAGGCTATAAAAAAAACTAATGACAGAGGATTCAATTACAACATCAACCCTCATATTCCAAAAAAAAACACCCCAAACTAATGACAAAACCTCATGTGCTGGTTTGGGAAGATCTCCAGGATATTTAGATGACAAAAGAATGCCGTAGAATAATTTGTGTAGTATGCTACCGTTTGTGTAAAAGATGGAGGGAAATAAGAAAAGATTCCTATTTGCTGGCATATATTCAAGAGAACCTTGGAAATATATACCAAAACTTATTAACACTGGTATTTGTTGAGGAGGGAGGCACACAGGAGGGAGGCTTTTCACTGAACACTGTTAAGTGCTTTTAAAATGTCTCAGCCACGGGCTTCCCTGGTGGCGCAGTGGTTGAGAATCTGCCCGCTAATGCAGGGGACACGGGTTCGAGCCCTGGTCTGGGAGGATTCCACATGCCGCGGAGCAACTAGGCCCGTGAGCCACAACTACTGAGCCTGCGCGTCTGGAGTCTGTGCTCCGCAACGAGAGGCCCTGATAGTGAGAGGCCTGCGCACCGCGATGAAGAGTGGCGCCGGCTTGCCACAACTAGAGAAAGCCCTCGCACAGAAATGAAGACCCAATACAGCAAAAATAAATAAATTCCTACCCCCAACATCTTCAAAAAAAAAAAAATAGAAAGTTTCGAAAAACAAATGTCTCAGCCACGTGAATACATTACTTATGCAAGACATACCCTCCTTCCTCTCCTACTGAAGTCTGGAGTTTGGCTGGGAACTTTCTACAGGTATTCTCAACCAAGAGGAGTCGGTCTGAAGACGAAGGCAAAACTAAGACATGGCCAGAACCTGGATCATCACCGACTGTGGAATTAACCATCCCTCTCAATTCTCTACCATGGAATTTATTATACAGAGGTATTCTTCCTTATGTAAGTGGTTTTGCGTAGGGTTATTCGTTCCCTACAGCTGAGGGCATCGTGACTTGTAATACTAATGCGTGAGCTAAACCAGGCACCCCCTTGGTGAGGGTAAGAACAATAAACACCGTCTTCTTTTCCAGACCTTTTAGGTGCTTTCCTTGGTCCTTCTCCTCCTCTGACTGCTGCAGACACAACCTCCCTTTCTAGTCTGCACTGTATATACCCATTTGCACTGAATTTCTGTCTTGTTTCCCCTGCCTGCCTGAACTCTTTCAGAATGAGCATTATAAAAGGCGAACAAACCCCACCAGGGTTGCCTCTCAGCCCACCTCATGTGCCTCTATTAACTTCTGATTCTAATCTCCGCTAATTAAGAAAGTAGGCAGACTATGTACCAAAGTTACTTATCTTTCCATCAAACCACCCCAAATAATAAGTGAGGCAGAGACAAAAAGTGAGGGGTTGCCCCAAGTCCCATTTCATGCGCCTCTTTGTGAGCGTAGTCAAAGACTACATTTCCCAGCCTCCCCGGCAGGCAGGTTGGAGCCATGTGATTGGTTACGGCCAACGGGCTGCTACATACGCAACTTCTAGGCGATGGCATATGAGAGGAGGTGAGACCTCCACACCCTCTCTCTTCTCCCCTCAGAGCGAGCATGGAGGTCTCGTGTCAAAGACAGCACAGCCACATGGTGGGAAACCCTGAATCACCCTTTGAAGGGAGCTGTCCCAGAGAACCACCAGACTTTATATAAGGCAGGCAAAAAATGCTTTCATCTGGTATTCCCGAGGGTCCCAGGTTTGTTTACAGAGCCCAGCCTATCACATCCCGACTCAGTCTACCTTTCAATCAACAGAAATCTGCTGAGCGCCTGCTATATACCAAACTCCCACTAGGTATTTATAAAAGATACTGGAAAAATAAAAGATTTTCATTCAGTGAGCAAACAGTTATTAACCACTGTGTTAGGTTTTGGTCCCCGTCCTCAAGGTATTTAAAGTTTAGATGGAGAAACAAAATATAGGCTTGCAAAAATATATATATATATTAAAACCACATGGCTTCCCTAGCTAAATCAGCTGCCCACTAATACTCCCTCAAAGCACAATATCTTTTTCTGCTGAACTGATTTTACTTATTTGTATGAATCTTTAATTCATGTCTTTCTCGCTGAACTGTAAAGAGCTCAAATGTAAAAACTAGATTTTGTTTGTTTTGTTTAGGGTTTTTTTGCCACCACTCATGACAGGCACTCAAAAGAAAAGCTTCCATTTACATTTTTTATTCCTTAACTAGTTTATTAAATTATCAGAGAAATTTAATATTCCTGACTGCACTTAAACCACCTTAGTTCAACTATCCTTGGGGTCACACAGAGAGAGAGAAGCACATCTTTACTGATTTCAGCATATCCTTTATGCCAGATGACCCAGAAAGCTAGTGTATTTCTGGGGCATAAGTAAAAAGGATAAATTATTATGGCTTATCCGTTGTCTCACAGCTAATGATGCAGGAGTATATTCCTCAGAGATTTCCTACTTCTGGAAGAGTCGGTTCGTCATGTGTTCATAAACTTCAAGCAACAAAGTATAAACGAATAATTTTTTAGGAAATCTCAGTACTATCAGATGGAAATCATCCTTCTTATAAATCAAGCTTTAAATTGAAAGAAAACATTCAATGATCTAAAATGGTAGAAGAGCAATACTTTTAATGGAATATTCAATGTAAATTTTTCTTTTGCCTCCCAATACAGTGAAATGAAATATAAATTGGAAGTATATATATTTTTAGCAGCTCCAAGGAAAAGTAAATATCTGAAATTAAATGTAAAGCTCACTCTAAGAAAATGTGAACATTTCATTTTCTTCTATTCTTTTGATGTTAGCAGTTGGTCTGCTTGTTAATATAGGATTCCTGACACATTACCATCTCAACCTCTAAATAACTTCCTATTTCCTATAATCCTCAATATACTTGGTGGTGTGAAGATTAAAGCTTACCCAATTAGCCACCCAGTACAGCCGAGTTAATCACATAATCTCTGAGATGGTCACAGAGCACTGAAGTATGCAAAGATTTTTTTTTCCTCTTTACAAAGATTTAACTAATTGTGAGAATTGGCAATGCTCTCAAATATAAAGGGCAGCAGGGTTTTCAATCAGAAGCTGTGTCACTGCTTTATAAATTAGGGCTTATCTTCTTCCAAGAGACATTGTTACAGAGACTTCTTTAACAAGTTTCCAAATGTCCTCAATTAGTCAACCATTACTTACTGAGACCAAGTCTCACATCAAGGCTTACTGCTTTAGAATAAGGATCAGTAATCCGTAAGGTAAAACTCAGACTCCGTCACATGACAGCTACGCATTCAATTATGGGATTCCTACACTCGTGTCTGTTTAAAGGAAATGTTAATCCAAACTGAAGTTTGACAATACTCTCCTCTCCTTAACAAGTCCACATATGACGAGGAAGAGGAAAGAGGAGGAAAGTTTTGGGGGGCAGGGGATGGCAAAAGGACTCCTGAGAATGAGGGATGGGGGAGAGAGAGAAAGCAAAGACTTGGGGTGAGAAGAGGAGGACACAGAGGAAACCAGAGAAGAGGGAAGAGCTCGGGAGGACAGGGAGGGTCGACAGTTTTCAGGGAGTCCTGGTTGGGTCAACTGATCTTGCAGTGTTGCCGCCAGTTATTACGGGGCTTCGAACTACCGATTAGCAGATCACCCCCAGTTCTCCAACAGTACCTGTGGTGATGGTCTAGCATGAATGACAAGATGTGCCAGAGAGAGGTCTATAACATTTTCCAGTTCTGATAAGGCTTTCTGACCAATATGCTTCTGTAGGTTGTGACCTAAAAGCAAGACGTGAGCCACCCCCCACCCCCAGTGACAAAGCAACCCACAATGATATCAAGAATGACAGAAGCCATCAAAACCTGGAGGAATCCAGAGATTAGGGAAGCAGACAGAAACGATGGAGGAGCCCAGAACTAGGAATCTGCAGCACTGAAGAAATCTTTGCGAGTCACTGGAGACCCTAAGAGCAACCGACGGGCAGGGGAGGGAATGAGGTTTCTCCAGGGACAGAGCTGAAAGGTCCCCGACAAGGTCTCAGAAATGACCGGGCAGCCTGACAGTCAGGAGGTGGGAGGGCAAGATCGAACTGGGAACCCAAACCCAATTCATGTCTACAACTGAATTCGGATCCTCAGAAGGCTAGGTCCAGGCAAGAGTTATTTGGGTATGGGAGGTTGGGGAAGGAAGGGGATGCCTCAAAGGTGGGAATTCGGGGTTTAAAAAAAAAAAAAAAAAGGCAAAACTAACTCTGACATGGGCATGTGGGTGAAATCAAAGACTGGAAACTCTGACCTCAGATCTAAGACAGTCTACTTCTAGCAATTTCCTCGAGTTTAACCTGTGTTCGCGCACACACTCATCCATACACGCACTGCCTGCCTCCATCAACTCTGCACTGCTGCCATCCTCCCTGATGAGCTGGGGTTGGGCAGTACTATCTAGGTGTTCATTTCACAGCCCTTGAGTAGATTTCCGAGGGCTTCCTCTACATAAGAATTTGAGAATGGTTTTACCTTGTATGCATTTCCTTACCGATCAGATTCTCCTAGAATGTGTGTAGGACTTACTTTTTGGACAATTATGGGCTGAACTGTGTCCGTCCCTCCCACCCCCCCCCCCCCCGCCAACCCCGGCAAAACTCATTCGTTGAGGTCTTAACCCCCCAGTAATCCAGAATGGAACAATATTTGGAGATAAGTTCTTTAAAGAGGCAGTTAAAGTGAGGTCACGAGGGTGGGCCCTAATCCAGTAAGAAAAGGAAATTTGGACACGGACACACATGCGGGTATGACAGAGGAGAAGACAGAGGGGAAAACAGCCATCTACGAGCCGAGGAGAGAGGCCTGGAACAGATCCTGCTGTCACGGCCCTCAGGAGGAACCAACTCTGAAGGTGACACCTTAACCTTGGACTTCCAGCCACCAGAACTGTAAGAAAATACATTTCTGTTGTTTGAGCCACCCGGTCTGTGGTACTTCATTACAGTAGCCCTAGCAAACTAATACAGACAGGTATACACAGACATGGGTCTAAAGCAATCCTAGCCCGACAAGGATTCACCAATAATTCACCTTCCAGGCCACCTACCATTGTCTTTCCTCTTTCATACCTCAGTGACTTACGGACTTTCTTCACGGTGAGCAGTATCTAATTGCCGCACTGGTTTCTCATTCTGGGGCACATTCCGTGGTGCCTGGAATGGACCGTCACGGTCTTGCTCTATCCATTTTACCTCATCAAGCTAATCCTCAGAAGTCATGTCTCCTCTACAGGGCTCACACACTTGTCAACTCTTCTGCAAGCTTACTTTGAATTACTCTAGATTTCTGTGTCTGAATAAAACCATCTATGGTTCCCTCAAAGCTTCATCTTGAGAGCATGGAAATCAGCCTGGCCGGTTACCTTCTTTATTTCAAACCCTCAGGAATTAGTTACCCCTGCTTCAGTTTCCCCTCAGGCTGGTCTTTCTGTCCCTGGCCAGCCCAACCATTCACCAATAAGCAACACCTGCAGGCCCACCAGGTGGATCAGCCTTAAACAGGAGGAGCAGGGGGCGTCCTGGTGATAGGACTTCAGAGGCCTTGGTGGGCCTCCATCCGACACACCTCTGCTACTGACCTGCTAAATTCCCTAAAATCTTCCTACTGCTTCATTTACTTTGGGCTCAAGGAGGCTTCAGCTAACCTCCTTACCTCCAGGAAGGTAAGTCGTTGCCATCATGGATTCCATTGCTAGAATCAACGTGCGACTGTTTACCATCAAGACCACAGCCAGCAAGCCGGGCACTGAGGAAAGGGACACAGAAGGAGCCGTGGGAGGTGAGAATAGGAGGGAGGAGAACCAGGTGCAGAACATGAAACGAGACTGGTCAGGGAGGCCAGGTCCCCCTCAAGCACTCATCTTGTAGTTGTAAAGGCTTTAGAGCTTACAAAGCCCTTCACGTTCCAATCACCTCACCTGGTCCAAACAATGAAAAAGAGGCAGAACACACACCCTCATTTTCAAGTCAATGATTCTGAAGCCCAGATGACTGACTAGGAGGCAACAGAGCCGAGCGCTTCTAATTCCTGGTCCAGCTCTTCTTACAGTGCAACGGTTAAGAGTTCCCATCTGAAGATACAGATCCAGAGGAAATCCAAACTCGGAGACTGATCAGTCCTAGTACCATGTGCAAGTTACCTGACCCCTCCAAGCCTCAGCTTCTCTCCTGTAAAGTGGGATGTTATAAAGATCTGAGCGCAGGCACGCACAGCTTAGCATAGCGCCCGACACACAGAAAACACGCAGGTGTGAGCCATTAGCGCTCATCTCTCGGACCCCGTGAGAGAAAGCAGTGGTTCTCACCCTGCCACCCACCCCCGAGGAGCTCCCCGCCGTGTTACGGCTACCCAGGCCGCCCGCCAGACTACTCGTTCAGACTCTGCAAGTATATGGTCTGGACGCTTGTCTTTTTATTTTTTTTTATTGTTTTTAAAGCCTCGTGGGCGATTCTGATGCTGAGTGCCACAACTAAGAACAAGTGATATAAAGCACTATTTCAAGCTGGAAGGGGCATTCAAACCGCCTGAGGATCTTGTTCAAATGCAGATTCCATCGAGTAGGGCGGGGGTGGGGCCTGAGACTACATTTCTAAACACAAACCCAGGTGACGCTGAACCTGAACAGGTCGGGCTTTAAGTAGCAAACAGATTGTCACAGGAGAGAAGAGGGGTGACCGAAAAGAGATGGGGGTGACCAGCAATAGGAGTAATTTTGACATACTGAGATCTAGAGAAGTCATTCTGGCTTATAGACGAGTTAACTTGAATTTTACGCTACCTCAAACAGGCTGTTTGTGGCCTATCAAATATACACTGTACACCTGTTTTAATCACTAAAGGAAAGGGAAGACTAACCAGAAGTAAAGACCGTCCATGTTAAAAATAAAGATTAAAGGCTCCTCTTCCTGGGACGCCAACGTTAATCCTCCTTTGATAAGATTCACTTCCCAGGTGCCAAGTCCATCCTGTACCTGCTGTACGTACACATCCCGGTCTGTTTTTTTGAAACCTTGAAGAAATGTATCCCTGACTTGTTTAACGTACTTTGTTCTGACAAGATATAAAACTGTGCTAAAAACCCTGCTTCTCTGGAGCTATTTCTTAGAGTGATTTGGGAAGCAGGCTTCTGGGCTAGTCCTCAGTTATGGCTCCAATAAGACTCTCTTCTATTATCATTTTTCGTCGACCCAAGTGAGGGGTGGGGACCAAAAGTCAACCATACCCCCCAGGAAGACCTAAGGCCCAGACTCGGCGGCGACCACTGTGCAGGCCGGACCTCGCTCGCTGGTAACTCGCTCCTCTTCCTCTGCAGCCACGTCGGACAAACCCGATAGGGCTGAGACTGAGAAAGTCGGTAAGTCGAAATTGAAGAAAACAGAAACGAAAAGAGAAAAATCCACTGCCTTTAAAAGAAACGACTGAACAGAAGCAAGCAGGCGCGCCCTAAGGAGGCACGCGCCACCAATATGCCCTGGACATTCCACAAGCGTTGCCTTATCTTACTTCTCGTAGCTGTTTAACTTCGTAAGATGCAAACAGGTTGGATCAAGTTTAAATGACTGTGCTGCCCCTTTTCACATCAAAGAATGGAGAACTCCTGACAACGAAGGCCGCGCCCGCCTCTCCCATCCACCTGTCTGGCCGGCAGGAAAGAAAAAGAACTTGCATGTTGGTGAAGGAGGAGGCTGGGTGGGACAACAGTGAAATCTAGAATAAAGAGTAACCTGGGCCAAGGTGTCCTGTGGGTTGTAAAATGCAGCTTAATCAGGGTGCCATTTTTGTTGTTGTTCAAGTGATTTTAATTATTGGAATGCACAATTTTTTTTAATATTCAAGTTTTAAAACCTGGGGGAAAAAAGACCTAAGGCCCAAGTGGGCGTCTTCAATATCATTAAACAACAATGAAGAGAAGCAGAGCCTGACACACAGGAGGCTCTCACCCAACAGTCACCGTCACTAGTCATCAGAACGGCCACCTCCACGACAGAGAAGGATGTCCGTGTCTTCTCCTCCTCCAACCATCACCTCTACTTGGCCCCTCCTCCCCTACGAAATGTGCTTCTCCCGCCCCACGCTACCTTCACTACATTTCTGGACTTCGATGTGAAGACCTGCCCTGACGGAGGGCACTCTCTCCTCACCCTGGATCCCCTTGCTCACCGGTTCTTTTTCACCAGCCCTGAATCACCACCTTCACCCTCCCACTTCACTCCTGCATCTGCCCGAGCAGTGTCCGGCACCACGATGGATCAGCCAGCTCACCGGAGGCTTCGGCGTCCGCTTACAAACGCTGCCCAGGACACAGCTCCTCCTTCCCTAACTCCTGGCTTTTATTTCTCCAAACGAACAGCTCCAACGTTTCATATAGCTTCCCGAATTTCAACGTTTCTTTCCACAAACCTTGGATCCCACGCTCCAGAGAAAGCTAGGACCGATGGGCAGCCGACTCATCTTCTTCTGCTCGCCCTTGGGCTGTGGTTTTTCAAGCCTGGCTGCAGATCAGAATCACCTGGGGCCCCTCTATGACCACGCCCTCCACGCCCCTGGATTTAATTGTCTGAGGCTGAGCCTCGTTAAAACCTCTAAAAAAAAAACACCGCCCCTGGGAAGCAGTATGACTCCTAACCAGGAACAAGCTGCCGCCCCACAATGAAGGAAGGCATCATCACCTCTGTGGGGAAGGTGGGGAGAGGAGGGTTTTATCCTCATCTCATCTGTGATGGTTCCCACAATGACGTTAAGAGAGTTCTAGAAGCCGGGGGGAGGCCAGTTCGAAAGATGTCACAATTTATACTTCATTAACCTCAGCTGGGAAGGCCGGACCGCTTCTCTGGGTTCTTCCAGCAGAGCCGGGTACAGAGCAGCTGACAACTCTGTAGAGTGTGAATTACTCTCCAGCAAAGAACAGAGAGAAGAATCCAACGGCCCCACGCCTCTAATTCCATGAGCCATGGACTGCAACCTTTAGGACACATTTTTATAACAAGTCAATTTAAAAAAATCATTTTCAGGGACTTCCCTGGCGGCCCAGTGGTTAGGACTTCACCTTCCAAAGCAGGAGGTGCCGGTTCGTGCGATCCCTAGTGGGGGAGCTAAGATCCCACATGCCCCGTGGCCAAAATACCAAAACATAAAACAGAAGCGATATTGTAACAAATTCAATAAAGACTTTTAAAATGGTCCGCATCAAAAAAAATCTTTAAAAAATCATTTTCCAACACAGATAAGAACATGATTTCTAGAGTTTAAAAGGCAGCTAACATAGCAGAAAGGTCAACCTAAAGAATGAAAAGACATTTTCTGACTTTGTATTATACCTAAATAGCCTTCCTCCAAGATGGGATTCAGCTGAACATATCTGGTCTATTAAATCTAGAAATTTAATGAAAACTACATTGCATAGAAAATGACAGACACTATAAATGAAGACTATATTTTACTAGTTAAAGAAATTTTAAAGAAAGAAATTAAGCCATTCAGGAAATAGCTGTAACCTCTGCAAATAAATTTCACCCACCACATAAACCCTGTAAAGGAAAAAACATCGTACCTGATGAGATCTGGTTCTGCACCCTCGTTCTTAAAGGATGTCAGAAGTAGTCTCTCTCGAGTTACAAGATCATCCAAAAGGTTTTGTCTTCGGTCTCCTTCGAGCTGTGTTCTGCAGGCATCTCGTTAAGGTCCAAGAGCAGGTGAATTACCTCATTTGACCTATTACGTTTAGTGAGCTCTCCAAGTCAGAAAGGACTGTTACAGGCTCTGATCAATCCTACCCAGAAGAGGCCTGAACCAACCTTCTCCTGCTGCTCTAACCTCAGACCTCACTGATCCTTCCAGTAAAGGACCTGGACAGAACCATCGCAGAGGGACTTAACAAACTCTGACACAGATCCGCCACACGAGATCCTTCACTGAGAAATACAGTTGGTAAACACGATTTTCCTCCCAGCGGCCACCCCTGAAACGTCCTTCCTCTCAACAGAGCAATGTGACTCAGGGAGTCATCAGGCTTTGAGCTTTAGGTCACAGTGGTCAAGGGTTTTTCCTGGATGCTAATACCCTAAGATACTCTGCTAAAAAAGGAAAAAGAGAAAGGAAAGTTTTCTATGTTGCCCCCTTTCTTCCATGTTAATGAACACCTATTAACACACCTGGAATGTATTTTGTAAAGGGCTACTTTACGCAACAGATTTGCTCTAAAAAGCTGTTACCATCGGCTCATTAAATACATTGCATGAGCTTTAATTCTCAACAAAATCACAAAGAAATAATCATATTTTAATGTGTTAATCTACTAAGCATGCTTGACTAGGAGTCCAAAGGCCAGCTAGTCCTATTTTGATCGTTACCTATGATCCTGAACCAATTACTTCACCTTTTTGAATTTGTTTCTTCATATGGCACCCAGATAATCTCTCACACCTCCTCCGGCACAATCCATGGCCACAGTTTTCCTGGTTCCAGTAAAAGTGAGACTACTACTTTGGATTTCTGGATTTATAGATACTTGTCCTTTCAAGAGGGGATATTAAATCCTGCATTTAGGCCCCAGAAGTTTGAGAACTTGGCAGAATCAAGTAAGTTTCCCTGGGTGGGAAAACCACGGCCCAGTGAATCTACTTTTGTTGATCATTTTGAATAGAAAAAGCTGGCCAACTATTAAATAAAGCAAATAAACCCATCAAAAATGTTCCCCAGTAACAGACACTAGTTAGAAAAATCATAAATCCCCCCCAAACCAATGTAACTAAGGGGTGTTAGTGACTTTGACTACTTAAAAAATAATAATGGATACATCCTCTCAACATTCCAGAACGCCACGCTTTCCTAAGAAAAATGACTACCATCGCCTTTCCGTTTCCTGCTTGACTACAGTCATTAAGAACCCATCTTGGAAACCGTGAAGTAGCAACTGTAACTAAGAAACAGTGAGCTTAAGTCCTTCCTCTGTACTAATAAAAGGGCCAAATATTAGCCTTCTGATCAATGCAACACCAAGAATAAATATCAATGTGTTTCAAATCAGTGGCAAATTGTCAATAAAGCAGAAGCCTCTTCTATCTAAAAAAACGCTCCTGGGGGTGGGGAGAGACAGAACCTATGTCATGAATTATACAGGACAAAACTGAATTTTAATCATGGAAAACTATTAACGATATCACAATGCTGATTACCCTTGTCTTCTGTTCTACGCTCAACCTACTCTGGCAACCTGTGGTTTTGTTGGGATTTAGTTATCCAACCATCCAAGCGAGCATAAGCTGAACGATAATCCAATATTACAATTAAGCACAGATCTGACTGGCTCAGGGGTTTAAACATAAAAAGTAAAATTACATATCATTAGAAGACGACTTTGGAGAACTTTCTGATACTCTCAGAGTAAGAAAGATCTTTCTAGTCAAGAATGAAAACCCAGAGGCCATGAAGGAAACACTAAATCTGGCTCTATAAAAAATTTAAATATCTGCAAAGTAAAATTACAAGTGACAAATTAATAGTGGCAAATTTTAAAACAGCAAAGGATATAACAGGGCATAGAAAAAAGAAACAACAATAATGCCAATCAAATGAAAAAAAATGCAGTTTCACATTAGTAAAAGAAATGCAAAGTGAACCATGCTATCACTTTCACCCATCAGGTAAGAAACTACGACAGGGCGGTTCTGGAAAGGGGCAAGGAACCAAGCACTCTCAGACATCCTTGGTGGGAATGGAAATGGGTTCAACCAATTGCCCCATTGCCTTCTGTATACATAACAAAATTTAAAAGGCACGTTCTTTCAACAGGAATTTCTCCTGCAGATATATTCACATGTCTATACAAAGATGTAGGAACAAAGATGTTCACTGCAGCACTATTTATAATAGCCAAATATTGGAAACATTCTAAGGTCCGTCAATAAGGAACTAGCACACCTCTACAATGGTATGTTTTGCAGCCCCCCCAAAAAAAAGAGAGAGAGAAGAGGAAAGCTCTTTATGTATCGATGATAATGATAATTAACATTTCGGAGCACTTACTAAGTGCTACATAAGTTATGTGGTACGGAATAATCTCCAAAATAGTGTTAAACAAAAAGAAGCAGCAAACAGCTAATCAGTGAATAGTATGTTCCCA
Organism: Phocoena phocoena; assembly: GCF_963924675.1. Lineage (NCBI taxonomy): Eukaryota > Metazoa > Chordata > Mammalia > Artiodactyla > Phocoenidae > Phocoena > Phocoena phocoena. Next base: position 52,656,423 of record NC_089237.1, read on the forward strand.
CTGCATACATTAAAAAAAATCAGAGAAACATATATGTTTGTATATACACTTAAAATTTATGGAAGGATACAGAAAGAGTTGCCTCTAAGGAAAGGGAACTGGGGATTCAGGGTGTAAGGGAGACTTACTTCCCATCCAATATTGTTTTGGACTGTTTGACTCTATCAAATGCTAATTAACAAAAAATTTCAGAACCAAACGTATAATATGATCCCTCGGTAGTCAAAAGCATTTTATATTTACACGTGTATATATTTGTTCATGCCTAGAAAAGTCTGTGATGGCAGGTACCAACCATTAACACATTAACTATGAAAGAATGAGCTGGAATAGGATGGGGATGGGGAAGAGAGAGAAGAGTCATTGGTTAAAAATAAGAACTATAGGGCTTCCCTGGTGGCGCAGTGGTTGAGAGTCTGCCTGCCGATGCAGGGGACATGGGTTCATGCCCCTGTCCGGGAAGATCCCACATGCCGCGGAGCGGCTGGGCCCGTGAGCCATGGCCGCTGAGCCTGCGCGTCCGGAGCCTGTGCTCCGCAACGGGAGAGACCACAACAGTGAGAGGCCCGCGTACCGCAAAAAAATAAAATAAAATAAGAACTATACAGGTAGAAAGTACTTTTTTAATAAAAACAATAAAGGCAAGTTTTAAATTTAGCAAATATTAGATATAAACTAGTTGAGAATAAATTAACAAAGAACATCAATTTTAGGAGCAATAAAACTTGGTGATTATGTTTTGAAGATTAGTAAGTGAAGAACAGAATCACAGACAGCTGATGCTAGGAGAGGCATATCCAAGTCTCTTGTTCTTCTGACCAGGAAACCAGGGCCCTGGGCAGCTGGTAATGACAATAGTGGGCTAGAGCCCAGCTCTTTCCAGTCTAAGTCAGGGCTTTCCTACCACCTCATGTGGGGCTTGACCACCAAACGTTCCAGGGGCTCCTCCACCCTGAGGCCCCCAGTACTGCTCACTTAACTTTGCCACTTCTTAGCATCCTGTTAATAACAATACTGGTAATATTAATTCAGAATATTCCCAGAGACTCCCTGTAAATCCGGGACAACTGGAAAACTGTCCAGTTAGGAACACTCACTCTACCTCTTTGTTCTGTTTTTATTTTAACCTATTAAGAGAACAGAGCATAAGGAGATGGGGGGGAGGGTAGAGGAGGTTGAAGAGAATAGATGCACAGCCCTTCTGCATAGCACACTTACTATACAGAAGTTGTTGTTAACGAGAGGTCAAAGAATCGTCTAGGCAGTGGTGACACTGCATGGATGTGGTCTCATGGTAGTTGGGGGAAGCGACGACAGGGTAAGGAAGGACAAGTAGAACACAGGGCACACAGTCAGTGGCCAGACTGGGACCTCCTCTTCCACCAACGTGGTAAATAACCAAGGAAGAAGGTCAGAGAACAGACAAATAAGGAAACAGAAGAGCTAGCTACCATGGTACTTTTTCATCAGCTAGGCTGACGTTACATGTAATTATAACCAGTTCATGGCAATGCAACGCTGCAAATGAAACTGGGTCCTGATTTCGTATCACCAATACCCATGACCAACGAGCCTCAGCCCATTTTCTCTGCTATAACCTGGGAAGCACTTCCAACCTACGATGGAGTGGGCTGAAGATGGTGCTGGACCCAGGGGATGCCCCACCCCCACTCTAGCTCCTGGAGTTTCTCCTTATTTGGTAGAAGGCTTAAGAATTTAGGCAAGTCTTACGTGCAAATTAATTGCTCTGCAGAAGCATAATTACTTCCCACTGCCGCAAGAAGGACTGCACAGAGACAGTTTAAGGCCCAGAGGCCAGACGATTTTTCTGGCTCACATAGTACTTCATCCCTTTCATTTTACTATTTTCTTTTTAAGTTAACAAACTCTGCTGAATATCTATTATGTACCTTATCTTCCTCAAAGCACTGATCATATTTTGCAATCTTAATACTATCACTATCTGTGTGCTTTGATATACCCTTCTTACTTGATTATAAACTCCATAAAAGGACTACCTGTAAATTCTCCAAGATGGCTGTAATTTTAACAATGATAAAACAGTAAGTAGCAGCTAATCCTCGAGGAGGGCTTACTTTATGTGAAACACCTTCTATGCATATAATTTAATCCTCCCAATAATCCCGTAAGCCGGGTGTACTTTGATTATCCCTATTTCACAAATGAGAAAACAGGCACAAAGAAGTAACTTGCCCACAAAGGGTTAATAACTATCTTTTATTTAACACCCACAATTATGGGGGTGGCTTGTCCTGTGAGATGCTTTAAATATATTTTCTTCAACTTTCACAACAACCTGCAAAACAAGTATGATTATTCCTACTCTACAGATTAATGAAACTAAGGTCAAGAAAGGCTACGTTGCTCTCTGGCCTTGGGGAAGTGATGGAGCTGGTCTTCCACCTCAGTTCTGTCTGGCTCCAAAGCCAATGTTGTTCCCAGTATTCCAACGGTGCCCAGACTTTTGGATTTCATGGAGCAGAAGTATTTCCAAACAAACTGCGGGGATGGTGATGGGGGGATTTACATAGACCGATTTTGCCATCTATGGACATTCCAAAACCCACAATAGACAAAACTCTCATCTACTTTTACTATCATGATGAAAAAGCAAGCAGATGTTAATACCCAAAACTAGGGAGAACCATGTAAACAGACTATAAATCAGAAAATTTCTACTGAAATAAAAATTATCTTGTCCTTATTTTTCTCACAATAGTAGACACCAGTGAAAACTGTCATGGCCAGGTGCAGTGTTTTAGAACCACTTCACCTCCACTGGAGCCCTGAGGGGCTATCCCTAAAATCTATCCAGTGAGCCTCTCCACACCTACATGTATCCAGGTTTGTTACACGGTGATTGGGGCATCTATCCTGCCATCTACCTATTTGTCTACGCATCTTTTTTTCCCCCAAAAAATACAAAGTGGAGCAGAGTTATTTATGGATTTAAAAAAATTATTTCTAGGGAATTCCCTGGTGGTCCAGTGGTTAGGACTCGGTGCTTTCGCTGCTGGGGGCCTGGGTTCAATCCCTGGTCAGGAAACTAAGATGCCACAAGATGTACGGCACGACCAAAAAATAATAATTATTACTATTTCTACAGGACTTCTCCAAAGAGAAGGCTGTAGACCAAAATACCTTTTGATACTGAACCCCTCTGTAAAGTGAGTTTTTTCAATTCTTTTTAAAGTACCAGAAGTGTTGCCTTTGAAAAACCCAACAAAAAGACAAGCTTCATTTAAAGCTAATTCTAAGAATAATTTTAGCATTACCTGAAATTTCCTGTGCGCCCTCCTGTAAACCCACCTTTTCTCAGCTGGTGAGGCCATTATAATCCCCATCTCCAAGAAGCACCGTGAACAGAAGTTAATGTATTTCAGCAATTTTCAACTCTCTGGCTGCAGGACTTTCAATTATGAATTGCAAGTTAACCAATTCGAAAGCACGCCACTTTCATTTTAATTTCACATTTATTCTTGCTAGAGAAAAATACTTTTTCAGGAAAGAGCAGTAACATCTTAGGCCTAACCTCCCAGAATGTAACTGTTTGGAAGGCATTTTCATAGGACTTATCTTTCTGGCAACTCCTAGTGTTCTCTGGAAAACTTCACGAATGCAGAAAGACATAAATTTATTAAGTAAGGTACCATAAACTCAACTACCCAACACAGTAAGGAAATGTGGCTTTCAAATATTCACGTTAAAAAAGTCACCCAACATTAATTATGCCTCAAGAAAAAGGATTAAAAAGTCACTCTCCCGGCGATTTATGGACACAAATTTTTCTAAGAATTACAACATCATAAAGTATACCTAATAAACCACGGTGAAGACTGTTTAATCTTTCTGATGATTAAGAAGGGTCTTGAGGATCTGCATTATAAACAAGATTTGTCTTGGCGTTACAGCAACAGGCCAAGCAATAGGGAACTCTAGTTGAAGACAGGCCACGTGACAGTGGACTGTATTCTATCACTAAAGTAGAATTCAGCTTTTAAACAAGTGGCTTTGGCTTCAGACAGCCCTGCGTTGGAATCCCAGCTTTCCATTTCTTAGCAGTGGGGTCTGGGCAAGTTACTTAAGCTCTTAAATATTCTTCTCCTCGGTGTGAAAAAATTCCTCTGCTGGAATGCTGTCCTTTCTTTCCAACTTCATCAGTGACTCGAGGTGCAAGTTTGCCTTGGCCTCAATACCTCTTTTGTAAAGAAGGTTCAGCTGCCCCCTTTCCATTCTATCTAAGAAATGGTCTCCCTGAAAATACAGAGGTTTATGAGCGCCCCCATGGGGTGGATTATCTGAATTCCATCCCTAATTTCGGTTGCAGTTGCAGTAGAAATAGACCCAATTATTTGAAAAAAATAATTCGATTTTAAAGAAAGCTGTTATATTCCAGACGAGCTTTTGATTTCTCCTGGGAAATTCTAAATTATTCCATGATGGTCCTTAAATATCTTCATAAATATTTCATATTTTCAGAGTATTTAATAACTGGTGTTTTCAAATGCCTGGTGTTTCATTCAGCAAATTCTGAGATCACCACAAAACCAGAGTCTATGAGATTTCAAAATATGGTCAGACTGCAAGCATTTAGAAAAACAAAGTCAATTATTACTGTGGCGTGCTTGGTACACCCCATAATTAATAACTAGCAGAAATTATTAATAGAAAAAAGTAAAAGTTATCAATTTACACCTTCTTGTCCTATAGGTTTAGCACATAAACATTGTAAGATGAATAAAAATCAGTTACCTATCAGCAAATAAAGTTATTAATATTACACTGGGAAACAATATTTAACTACGTTTCTAATACATGTGATTTACGTAATATTAAAATGAGTTTACACACCTTGATCCCATGTGCAGAATTCCAAGTACTTAGTACTGAAAGTGGAGAACACAGCTCTGCCAACTTGAGGTCTATATATTAAGACTTGTGCATTTTGATAAAATAAAAACTTATATAACAGACCGTGCAGTAACAAATGATGCCAGATGGAGGGTGAAGTTACAAACTAAACACATCAGAATATTCCAACTGTGTTAAAAATACGGGCCCAATTGTTTACTGAAATTAAACTTATATTTAAAACCTTAGTGTTTTAATAAGTGCACACTGGAAATCATACAACTATCTAAACCAGCCTCCCTGGTGACATACAGTGGTGATACTTGGGAGAAAAATATTTTTAAAACATCTTCTATTGTTTTATCTAAAAAGCTATATTCCTACATTTTCCCATGTTTAAAATTGGGCATTAATAACCACTTCCCGAGATACCAAAGTTTGGTACAAACTAAAGACAATGGAAAGGAATGGTAAGAGAGGACCAGTTTGAGGTCAGTTTTAAACTCAGATTTAAAGGATTCGTTTACGTAACAGGTCAAGTGTATTTTCCTAAATCGATCAGATTATGAATTTCTAAAAAAAAAAAAAAGAAAGAAAGAAAGAAACTATTTTGGGGAGTTCCCTGGAGGTCCAATGGTTAGGACTCGGCACTTTCACTGCCGGGGCCCAGGTCGGATCCCTGGTTAGGGAACTAAGATCCCACAAGCCACTGCATGGCGCGGCCGAAAAAAAAGAAAGAAATATCTTAATTCTTGACACTGTTGGTGGGAGGCTGAGGTGATGACATAACTTGCTTCAGGCAAGTGTCTCCCACCCCACAAAACTCCCAAAACAGGGGTACTGTCTGGACCTCTAAAACAATAAGGCAAAGAAGTCACATCTCAATAATCTACATAATTGGGGGAAAAAATGCATCGTTTCTACTGGTACTGGCCTCTCAGAAAAGAAAACGGATCGTTCAAAACTCTGGGAACTACAGAAGCCGAATCACAACTCGAGGGTGTCATGGAAGTTCTCCTGCTGGACCACCTTCAAGGCAGTCTAGACAGGTAGCAACATGGGGCTCAGTGTAAATACAGCACTGACAGAAAGCACGAGCTTCCTGCACTATTAAGGTTACACCCAACTAAGTTAACTCCTGCCGCGTGTCTTGCTTCGCCAGCATATTCACTGTAAAACATGTAACAGACGCTTAAAATAGAAATTGAGATTATAGGCAATATTTTGGAAACCAGGTCTTCCTCAAGCTGTGGAAAAATCTGGGTGGCCCAGATTCCTTCCTTTCTTAAAATAAGACTGCTTGTCCTCCCACTCTAGCAAGAGGTGGAAATGTTTACATGGATACATCTGATGTGTTGACACAGCTCTTAGCAATAAGTCCTTCAAAAGGGCGATCTTTTCCTTCAGTTTCTGCAACAAAGCTCTGATTGTCACGGTAAGCTGAAAAGAAAAGAACACAGCCTGAGAATGCTGGTCCAGAGGTGTGAGGTCTCTTAAAAATATCATGTAAACGCTGCTTTACAAACTATGATTCAATCAAGGAAGGGCTGCCACGACAACCTCAGGGCTGTACAGAATCTTAACAGTCACCTGGGCCAGCCACCCACCTAATGCTCACACCCAGCCTTATGACCTGACCAGCTGGTAAGCCGGTCCATACCTGAACCCTGACATTGACTGGAAACTGTCACTTTGCTCTCACGATCAGCTGAATTCTGTCCCTTGAGCATCTACCCTCGGATCCTATTTGTCTACCTCGGAGCCACGCAGGAAACCACATGTCCCCAGTCTTTGTTCACCAGCAAAAGCCCCACGGTTCCCTCAACCATGCTGCACAGAACAAGACGTCAAGTCCCACTGCCATCCCGGCCACACCTCCCTAAACACACGGGTACACTTACAACCCATTAAAAGTTTTATAGCAGGGTGTCCTTTTTATACAAGAGGAGTGTTGACCACATGGGACTCTTTTTCCAGGAGGTGTGAATTTTCTCCAATTTACAAACCCAGAGTAAAGTTTTGTTTGTGACTCTAAGTGCTGCCTTAAAGGATGGTGGAGAGGTGGGGAGGAAGCCTCTTAGGAATTTAAAAATATGAAAAATAGAATCGCCCGTGTAAAGTAAACATAGTCAAGCACGGATATAATTGGAGATTTGTTTAAAAAGGCACTCTGACAAGTTTGCTACCTTGTTAAAAGAAGCAATTATACAACTGCAGTGGAAGCAGGGGCTCTCTCCTTAGATTAGCAAGGGTCACATAAGGAAAATACAGCACAACAGCAGAGGCTGGCCAAGGGCTACACACATCAAACAACCCTCAAAGGTATTAGCGGCCAAGAAAAATCTCACCTTAACTATTCTAATACCTCTGGGAACCACAGAAAAACCACCCACAACGTTTATGGGGAAACGCCAAGGAAAGAAGATCCCTCCTCATTCAAGAAGTAAAGAGCAAAACAAACAAACAAATGACAAAAGAACAACAAACACACACACACACATACCAGGTCTAAGAAGAATCTACGAAATTAAAGATCAAAAGCATTCAACAGATGAAAGAATATGTAGCCATTAAAAAGTATGACTGGGGACCTCCCTGGCGGTCCAGTGGTTGACACTCCATGCCTTCAATGCAGAAGGCGCTGGTTCAATCCTTGGTAGAGGAACTAAGATCCCACATGCGGCGCAGCATGGCCAAAAAAAAAAGTATGACTGAAATCTGTATTTGTTAACATAGAAAGATACCCATCATAATTTACTAAAAGAAAAAGAAATCAAGTCATAAAAAGAAGTGTCATCCACATAGAGAAAAAACAACCCAGGACCTAAAGACATCAAAACATCAAGGGTAGTTATCTCTAAGTAGTGGGATTTCTTAATATTTTATAAGAAAACTATTACTTTCATAATCAGAAGAAATGTCCCATTATGATAATTTAACAGAAGCATTCCAAAGCACAGAAAAGGATGGAAAGCCTAATTCATATTTTAAGCTAACACAACCCTGGTAACAAGCGCTGACAGAGATAACAGAAAAAAAGAAAATACTTGCCAATCTCCCTTAAGGATTATAAATGTAAAAGTCTTTAAAAAATTTTAGCAAAGCAAATTCAGAATTACATTAAAAATGACAATATACCATCACCAAGTAGAATTTATCTGAGTAATTTAAGAATAGTTTGATGTTAGAAAATCTAATAATAAAGCTAACAGTGTTAATTACTAAAAACAGACTAAACATATGATTAACACAGCATGGGAGAAATTAATTAAAAAAAAAACAAAGGAAACTAAAAATCAGTCAGTGCTGCCTGAACTACAATATTTAACTTTGGTCTAGAAGTTCTAACCAACATGATAAGACAAGTTAAAGAAATACATAAGGGCTGGAAAGAAGGAAATGAAATTATCATTATTTGCAGACTGATAACAGTCTGTTTGGGAAAGTTAAGAGGATCACCTAAAAGATGACTAGAAACAGATAAAGAATTCAGGATGGTGATCAATCACAAAATGAAAAAAACTGAGGACATTCCTAAATTCAAGTAATAGGGACAACTTTTAAAAATTATTTTAAAACATCATTAACAATATCAACAAAATCTAAAAAATATCTAGCACAGTGCCTGGTGTATAGTAACTGCGGGAAATACTGCTGATGGAATGAGTGAAAGGAAACACTCAATACTGCAAAAATGTAAATGCTCCCCAGTTTAGTCTATAAATATACTACACATCTACCCGAAATCCTATTTGGAGTCCTTTTATTGGAGAGGAGATGGTAACTGAGGCACAGCACAAAATTCTTTTTTTTTTTTTTTTTTTGCGGTATGCGGGCCTCTCACTGTTGCGGCCTCTCCCGTTGCGGAGCACAGGCTCCAGACGCACAGGCTCAGCGGCCATGGCTCACGGGCCCAGCCGCTCCGCGGCATGTGGGATCTTCCCGGACCGGGGCACGAACCCGTGTCCCCTGCATCGGCAGGCGGACTCTCAACCACTGCGCCACCAGGGAAGCCCCCCAAAATTCTTTTTAATAAAGCTATGCAAAATTGCTCTAAAAGGAGGATAAATGAAGGGAAATATAGAAAGATCACAGATATGTGTAACTAAGGGGGCCTTAAACCATTAGATATTAAATCTTTACAAAAAACTACAAGAGTATGATGCTGGCAGTTACCAATGGCTTCGTTAGTGCAACAGAACAGAAGGTCCAGAAACAGTGCAGTTGTGTAAGAACTTAGTGAATGAAATATGGACTATTTCATATTTGGGGGGGATTAATAATTTAGCAAATGGGAAAAAATTAGATGCGAAAGGCCTTTCTAAGCAGTATCTCCCCTTCTATAAGAAAAGGCCATAAATAAAAATAGTGACAATTTCAAATAAAATTTTTAAAAAGTGTATACATATATTTTAAAGTCATTTATAAAATCAAAATCCAAATTAATAGAAAAAATATTTGCACCAAATATGCCAGATCAAAGCTTAATCAAAGCTTAGTTAACATATATATAAGGAACACTTGGAAATTAAGAAATAATAAGGTAGGTTAAAGACATGTATATAACAGGCAATTCATAAAGGAAGAAATACAAACATCCAATTAATATATGAAAAGATGTTCAATGGCATAAGTGATTTTAAGAATGCATATTGGGCTTCCCTGGTGGCGCAGTGGTTGAGAGTCTGCCTGCCGATGCAGGGTACACGGGTTCGTGCCCCGGTCCGGGAAGATCCCACATGCCACGGAGCGGCTGGGCCCGTGAGCCATGGCCGCTGAGCCTGCGCATCCGGAGCCTGTGCTCCGCAACGGGAGAGGCCACAACAGTGAGAGGCCCACGTACGGCAAAAAAAAAAAGAAAGAAAAAAGAAATATCAAATCACTACGCTGTATACCCAAAACTAATATAATATTGTAAGTCAATTATGCTTCAATTAAAAAAATGAAGACAATAAAACTACACTAAAATATTTTATCTTACTTATCAGGTTGGCAAAAATTCAGAAAATTGACAGCGCCCTCTGCTGGCCAGGCTGTGAAGTCAAAGGTGACAACTCCTGTGGAGGGGAATTTGGCAACAGGTAAAAAAAAAAATCACATATGCCCTGGTTCTGAGAATTCACCCTTAAAAGAACCTCCACAAATACAAATACAAAAAAAAAAAAATCACAAAGCTATTTATTGCAGCATTATTCATAACAGCAAAAGACTGGAAACACTCTAAATGCCCATTCTTAGGAGACAGGTTAATGAACTAGGGTATACACAATAGAGGACTATAAGACCCTAAGAAAAACTGAGAAGATCTCAGTGCATTAATATCTCTATCATATATTATCAAGTGAGAAGAGCAAGATACAAAAGAGTAACTTTTGTGTCAAAGGAACAGAAATGAGAATACACACACACACACAAACACACACACACACCTGAATGCTTATTTCTGCAAGAAGTCACACAGGAAGAATAAATGAGAAATGAATTTTAAAAAAAGGTTACCTCTAAGAAGCAGGTGAAGAAGGCATGGAAAAGAGTGGGATGGGGACAAGACTTTGAGTATACCTTTGTATATAATATTGACTTTTGAACTATGTAAATGTTCTACATATTAAAAATTGTATCAGCAAGGGTAGGGAAGAAAAGCAAACCCTGAAAATGAATATCAATAGATACAAAGGAGAGCATAAGACACAGAAAAAAAAGAAAAAAATCTAATAGCTTTAGAACAGAATAACCTCAGTATCCTTAGGGGGATATTCTAAATTTTAAAAAATAATAATAAAGACACAAACTCAAACTTTACTTATTGTCTGTAGTGGCCCTTGTGTAATGATTCTGAAACTACTTTCTATAAACTCTCTAAGAGAGACCAAATGAGCAAAAACATATCAATGCTTCTGGAAACCTGGGTTCTCACTGCGGGAGAAGGAAGGAAAATACTAATTTAGAATGGGGAAGTTACAAAGAAACCTGTGAATGTTGGATTAGAATCAAAAGTATTGGCATGGACTCATGGTTTTCTAAAAACCATATTTCCTCGCCAAATCCCACCATTGTTTCTTACAGCCCACAAGCGAAGGATGATTTTTTACATTTTTAAATGTAAAATGTAAAAAACCAAAAAAGTCTATTATCAATTTGTCGAGAATGGGTACTCATAGAGGTGAGAACTTGGCCTCTTGTCCTGCAAAGCCTGACAGATTTACCATCTGGGGGAAAGTGTACCAACCTTGGAACTACACTATGAAATTGTCAGAAACTTTTTAAGGTAAAGTAGGAGAAATTATAGAGATGTCATGCTTCATTTAGTCCTAGTGATTAAATAACTATTAACTGATTGGTTGTAATGTCAATTCGACATGTGTAAGCATAAAGGCCATTATACATACACACACACATACACACAGAGTCAGAAAGGGGAGGGTTTTCAGACCTCAGAGCTCAAACAAATCATTTGAAGTACTCATTCCTGGTCTTACCTTGGTTGTATTTTCACCATTTCTTTCATACTGATTTCGTTGTTGAATTTTCTCAGCGATCTCTTGTGCAATTTGGCAGGTAGAATCGTAGGTGGAGAACCTGCATCAAAGTCATAAAGGGAGAAAAATGTTGAAGGTTCTTTAAAGGAAATTTCTGCATAATCTAAGTTTCAGTTTGTAATTCTAGTCACAAATGCAAACAGAAAGGGAGGATGATAATTGTAACAGTAATGGCAACAGGGGTTGAATGGTACTTAGTACAGGCTGGGCTCAATTCTCAAAGCTTCCTTTGTAATAACTCACTTAATCCACATAAGAACACTGGGAGGTGGGTCACCATCCCCATCATACACGTGAGAAAATCAGGCACAAAAAGGTAGAGAGACTCGTCCTATGGGTACCACCAGCTGCAAACCAAGGCTGCCTGGCCCTGAGCCTCTGCTCCTAGCCACTGTGTTATCTGACCGCTGATAAAGCATACAGATTCGTTCATTCACAGAACATTCAGCAAACATTTCTAGAGGGCCGCCTCTGTGTTGAGCACTGCTCCAGGCACTGGAGAATAGAGCAGGGAACAAAATGGACGAAGTCCCTGCTTTCAAGGAGTTTAGCGAAGGGAGAAAGGCATCAAACAAACCACAACAGAGTATGTCAGGTGTTGCTATGGGCTAAGAAGGAAAATAAAGCAGGATAAAGGGATGGAGAGTGACAGGCCAGGTGAGCAGCTATTTGGGGAAGAGCTACACAGATCAGCAGGTAACACGATGCTCTGGGGTCAAAGGACACACACCCACCTGACACCTAAGCTTACCAGAATTCTCTCAAAGCAGGTCCTGAGCTTCTATTTGTTATTCAACAGTGTTAGGGGTTTTGAAGGATTCACAATCAATCCCCAATAGTCCCTTATTTTTTCCTTCGCTTACAGCCTTTTTACTTTTTATCTGTTTTACAGAAAATACTTAAGTGTGTACACATATTTCATCTCTCCTAAAGGGCAGGGACTATGAATATACGACGAACCTATTTTCCAGGAGTTCCCAGTAAAAAATATTAAAATCTGCTGTTTAACCTAATGTTAAACACCAAGGGGGGAAAGCCACGGGGGGTGGGGTGGGGATGGTGGTGTGCTGAACTGGGCGACTGGGAATGACATGTACGCACTGATGTGTATAAAACTGATGACTAATAACAACGTGCTGTATAAAAAAATAAATAAAATTAAATTTAAAAATTAAAAAAAAAACGAACACCAAACTTTCTTTGGGTTATCTGTATGGAAATATGTGAATATAAATGTTTCAGACATTACATGAAATTCCTAAAAATCTTATATGTTCTGGTATAATGTTGTAAGTCACAATTCTAGTTGTTACTTTAAAATGTATATCTCAGAAATAACTAAATTTCCTTGTCAATTGCATTATTATGAACTTTCATCAAATCTTTAACCGTGGTCATTTTTAAGTCTTTTGTCATTGACAGACAGTTCTGGGTGTACTCTGATGCTTTTGCAAAAATGTTCCTATAAAAGGGTTTCATCTTCAAGGAATTCATGGAAAAGACTCTGACAAGTACAGGTTTCTGGTAACTGACTGCTGCTGAACTGAATGAATAAGCGTTTTCAGAACTCTAATGGAAAACTGGTGAACTCATAAAAGTGCTAACAAAAGATCAAGATGAAAAAAAATTAATGACATGGGACTGAGGGAACTGATGGGGATGATTATAATTTTTGTGACTTTCTGTTTGAATAAAAAAAAAGTTATGTAAATTTATGTAAAAAGAACTTAATGCAAAACAATGCCACTCTTCTCACTTATTTTCTCTTGTTTTGGAAAATATAGATATTTTCTGTTAAAAACATGATTTATACTGAATGTAATAGGTTGATTATTGTTATTATAAATGAATTAATAAATATTTTTAAGTTTCAAAAAAATATTAAAATCTGTTTAACCTAATGTTCCAATTTTTGTCTGAAAAAATAAGCAATCCATTTCTTAAAATCTCTGAATTCCCACATATCACTTGAACAATGAGGGGACCTGGCACATGTCTCTGAATGAAGGAAAAATAAACAATCTCCAGTCGTTTCCCTTACGAGTCTTACTACAGTAATTACAGCTATGGCTAACAACTGAGTACCTGATCTGGCCCAGGTCCTATGCTAAGAGCTGTACATTTTAAATTTAGTAAGGATCCAATGTGGTAGTGTAACCGAGCAGGACCCTATGGGGCCTTCCTGGAACAGACCCCCATCCCCTTGTCCTCCTCCTGCCTCTCGTCTATAGAAAAGCTTTGGTCTCCTAGGGCTTCCCTGAGTTCCAAAGAGTAAATTTAATCAGAGGTGAGAAGCAGGAAAACAGTCAAGCAAAACAAAATAATAATAGTTTAGCCATTAAAGTCAAGAACCTTTGGTTACTCCTCAAGGACTGTAGATAATATTCTGAGCCATGTCCTCTGAGCTTCTTTGCAGATACCGAAACCCCCGCCGGGTGGGAGAGGTTAACTGCGTGCTGCCCAAAAGGCACGTAGACCCCAGACCAGCTGGAACCAGAAAGTGACTCCCAATTACCCCTCCACCAACCAATCAGAAGAGTGTCCACGAGCTGATCACGACCCCGCAACGCCCCTCCCTCACCCTCTCTTTTTTTTTTTTTTTTTTGCGGTACGTGGGCCTCTCACTGCTGTGGCCTCTCCCGTTGCGGAGTACAGGCTCCGGACGCGCAGGCTCAGCGGTCATGGCTCACGGGCCCAGCCGCTCCGCGGCACGTGGGATCTTCCCGGACCGGGGCACGAACCCGTGTCCCCTGCATCGGCAGGCGGACTCTCAACCACTGCGCCACCAGGGAAGCCCCCTCACCCTGTCTTTACAAACCTTTCCCCGAAGGCCGTCAGGGAATTCAGGTGTTTTAAGCACTAACACTAGACCTTGCTTGGTGCCCTGCGATAAACGCTGCACTTTCCTTCACCACAACATTGTATCAGTAGATTGGCTTTGCTGCATGCGGGCGAGTCAACCCAAGTTTGGTTCGCTAACAGTAGGATCCTTGGCAACTCACCGCTATAACCTAAAGTAGCATCTTTCATATACATATATTCATGCATACCAAAAGAGAGCAGGTGATATAAGACAACACACAATTAAGAAAGTAGGAGGGGAGACTTCCCTGTTGGTCCAGTGGTTGAGAATCCGCCTTCCAACGCAGGGGATGCCGGTGCGACCCCTGGTCAGGAAATTAAGATCCCACATGCCGTGGGGAAGCTAAGCCCGTGGGCCAACAACTAAGACCTGAGGCAGCCAAAAGTAAATACATAAATATTAAAAAAAAAAAGAAAGTAGGAGGGAGGCTGATAAGAAAAACTGGGTCCTGGTCCCAGCTTTGCCACATTTTCCTCTTTTTCCCTCCATGTTGTCATCTATGAAAAGAGGTTCTGAGGTCTGGCTCTGTGGTCCCAGACCACACGTATGAAAATCAATAACAAGGTACAACACACCTCCTGCCAAACGCGGAGTATAAATGGCGAGTGCATATTTCCGGAGTTCGGAAATGAGAGAAATTACTGTTGGCCAAGACAGATCTGATAAGGCTGGGCCAAGAGGTTACACCTTGGGCTGAACCACAAGGTCAAAGCAGGCCTCTCACTCCCACAAGAGGGAGGAGCATATTCTAGACGAGGTGAGAGGCACAGGGAACAAGCAAAGATGAAAGGGAGGGTAGGAGCCTGGCACGGTCGGCTGAGTGGTGGTCCTGGGTAGGAGGGTAAAGTATAAAATGGTACTGATGAGTTGAAGCTAGTTTCTGCAGAGCCTTGAACAGCAGGACAAGCTTTGACTTTTAGCAGAGAATCTGAGAGGTGTAGGGGATCCTTGTACACATAGAGTGAGGCCTGGAAGAGGTTACATGAAACGTTGATGCCCAAACCCCAGATGTCTTCCTCATAATCCTCACGTTTTCATTTGAGCGCTAAAGAGCATTTCTGAAGCTTTGCTACACAGTTGAATCACCAGAGAAGACTTAAAAAAAGAAAAAAATCCTGGCTCCTACCTCAGGCATCATTCTGATTGAACTGGCACGGGGTCTGACCCGGACGTGAGGAGTTGTAAAGTTCCCCAGGTGATTTCAATCTGTAGCAAAGCTTGAGAACCACTGGCCTAGCGGTAATGGGCAATCTCATGATGGAATCAAGCACACAGGTACCTAAAATACTAGTTTAGGAAAAGTAACCTGAACTCCACGTACATAAATCACTGGGGGGATGAGAGAAGAGTGGCAAGAGACCAGTAGAAGACTTCTCCAGCTATTCAACGCAGTAACCAGCCACCAATATTTACTCTCTGTAAGCCGCAAGGCTCTAAAGGATTGGGCTACGGCAGAAAAGAAAAGAAAAAAAATACTGGAGATTAGTGAACAATCTGATAGGAAGAGTGAGGAAAAAGTAGATGATTAGAGTTTTTAGGCCTAAGTGACTAAGAGGATGGTGATGCCATGACAGAGGCTGTGGAACTGGAACAGAGAGAAAAAAGTGGTAAAGCTGATTAACTTTAGCAAAGAACCCATTCAGAGACAGTCGCCACCGGCTATTTCTATTACACACTGAGCTTACCGCTGGCTTTGATATGCCATTAAAGAGTAACAGCCATATTCCATTTCTAAACAGTACAATGCTACCCAGGAGTAAAGCATCACTGAGCTATGCTGTTTCAAGAGTAGGAGAGCAAAGCTGTAGTCAAGTCTGTTTTATAGATTTTTCAAAGTCCTATTCCATACTCCTTTCTGCTCCCCTGAGCAGCAACCTACTTTGCGAGGAAGCTGACCTAGCACAGCACAGTCCCTCATTGTTTGACTTTCAACAAATGAGAAAGCTGCTGAGTCAACCTACTTGAGAGGAACAGGAAAACTTACCAGTGCTTTTTCAACATTAACTGTGGAAGAGGCCTAGGGTTCAGTGATAGCTTCTACCAACCTAAATGGATACCCTGCGGCCTCTACCTTATTTCTAACCTTTATTTCCTACCTTATGTGTAAAATGAGGGAGTTAGCTTCCCGGAAGTGGAGGGCAACTTAGCCCTTGGACCCAGTAGTTCCACTTCTAGGGAGTGAGCCAAGGAAATAAGAGATGGAACAAAAAGGCAGTCTTTGTAATTAAAAAAAAAAAACACCCAAAAAATCCCTTTTTTTTTTTCTTTTTTTTTTTGCGGTACGCGGGCCTCTCGCTGTTGTGGCCTCTCCCGTTGCGGAGCACAGGCTCCGGATGCGCAGGCTCAGAGGCCATGGCTCACGGGCCCAGCCGCTCCGCGGCATGTGGGATCCTCCCGGACTGGGGCACGAACCCGTGTCCCCTGCATCGGCAGGCAGACTCTCAACCACTGCGCCACCAGGGAAGCCCTCTAACATTTTTTAAAGGGTACAAAGAGGGGAATGATTAAATCATAGTGCATCATGGTCATTCATACGATGCACTATTAAGCACCGTTAAAATTGTGTTTTCACTGAATATTTAATGATATGGAGGAATGTTCCCTGCTTTGTAAAATATACAGGGGTGTGTGTATATCTATACACACACACATATATTATACAAAGTAATAAATTCATTGTAAAACTCAACAGTGCCAGGCTTCGCTGGTGGCGCAGTGGTTAAGAATCCGCCTGTCAATGCAGGGGACACGGGTTTGAGCCCTGGTCCGGGAAGATCCCACATGCCGCGGAGCAAATAAGCCCGTGCACCACAACTACTGAGCCTGCGCTCTAGGGCCCACGAGCCACAACTACTGAAGCCCGCGCGCCTAGAGCCCGTGCTCTGCAACAAGAGAAGCCACCGCAGTGAGAAGCCCGCGAGTAGTCCCCGCTCGCCACAACCAGAGAAAAGCCCACGCGCAGCAAAGAAGACAGAGCACAGCCAAAAATTAATTAATTAAAAAAAATCCCAATAAAGATGTTTAAAAAAAAAAAAAAATCAACAGTGGCAATTATTCCAAATGATAAGAGTTAAAGATGGGGGTTTTTTCCTCTGCAAATATTCCATATTTTCTAAATTTTCTATCAGGGTGTTAAAATTAGGTGAAAAAAAAATAGTGTTAAATCAATTAAGCCATTGGCCCAGATAATCTAGATCCCAGGTAGATTAACTTTGATTTTGCAAAGTTAATCTCTTAATATCCAGACTATCTGCAACTTAAACAATAAACTATGTTACAAGTACTAATATGACATATTCTCCAAAAGAACCGCGTTGAGCTATAGCATTTTTAATTAGTAAACAAAAAGCTCAAGTCCAATAACTTATAGGAATAGGTTCCTCGTATCAGAACTGTGTCTTTCATCATTCAGTCAGTCCTTGGGACTTAACTGTTGAATAAAAGGCCCTGATCACCTATTGTTTTACTGCAGAAGTTGCTGCCATAGAAAGTCTTCGTGGTACTAAAATACCCTATAAACGGCATAATTTCCCTCCCAGATTCCTCTAAGTTTTTTGAAGGGCCCACAAGATCTAGATGCTTGCGCCAACTGGTTACTAACTCGCTGATGACCATGAATTCTGAACCTCGGTTTCTCCACCTGGGAAATAAGAAGGTTCACCAGATACACTGGCGTTCCACAAAAAGGTCACTCCGACTTCACTTTCGCAGGAGTCCAGGGAAGCCTGCATCAGCCATCTCCACAACCACGATGGGCGGGAATCCGGGAGATGCAGCCAAGAAGGGCTAAAAGGAATGCTCAGAGATTCGGCACTGGAACTCAGCTTCCCCAGGGGTCCGCCGGGTCTTCCGCCCCGGCCACCCCTGTCAAGACCGAGGGTGTCGGGATGCGGCAGAGCCCAGCCCCTCAACCCCCGCCCCTGGCAGTAGGGGAAGGGGCCTTGCTCCCCTCCCCTTATCCCGAAAGGCCTGCAGCCCTAACGCCTAGCGACCGCCCGCTCCCCAGCAGCACGGCGGCCCCCGGGACGGTCCGCGTGCACCCTCCCTCTCCCCGGGCTCACCAAGGGTCCGGGGCCATGGTGCAGTCTCCACCCACTCCTCGGACACTTCCTGCTCGCAACAGCTGACTACGGCGGCCCGCGCGGCTCATACCCCGCGGCTCGACCCGTGCGCGACCGGAACCTGGAGTTTGCACAGTGAATATACATACCCCAAGGCCTCCAAACTGTGATGAAGAAAGGAAAGCGCTCCCCCGGGGAACTGTAGGTTGGAGCAATCGGGTCCCACTAAGAGACGCGAACAGTTGGGTGCAATTAAAATAAAATTGTTTTTGAACAAAATCTAAGCATTTTTCTCAGGTAGGTGGGAGCCCCTCAAGACCTCTAGCAGTTACTTAACATTTTATCCTGCTTAAAACAAAAACAAACAAAAAATGGATTGTGGTGATAGTTGCACAACTATATAAATTTACTAAAGCCCACTTTAAGTAAATTCTATATATAATTAATACCTCAGTATAGTTAAAAAAAACCTTTTTGTCCTGCTTCAAACAAGGGACCCAAAGAAGTATCAATTATATACCGTCTTACAGCAGCCTTCCCATCAGAGGCAATCCTTTAATTTTTAAATGCCATAAGGTGCTTGATTATATAGTTACCCCAAAGGTCACAGACTCTTTACATGAGACAGGAGGGAATTAGTTCTGTGCATTTAGTGCCCCTTAAATTTCCAGAGAAATACTAGAAGGTAAAAAGAACGGCTCTTTCCATTTGCAAGAGAGCAAAAGGACTCGAACTCCTTCGGCTGGGTTTCAGCGCAGGCGTTGATCTGGCGCGCGTGCGCAAATCCGTTACCATAACGACCGGAAGACGCTGCACCTCTGGAGGCTGAGAGGAACGTGAGCGGAGTCTCCGGGTGATGGAGACCCAAACTTCGCCCAAGGATGAGGTGGCTGAGGTGGCCGAGCTGGAGCTTGAGGCCGTGATCGGATTCAATGGTGAGACCTAGAGCACGTCTGGGTTGGGCGGTTTAGGAACCCCAGGGATACGTAGTGCACACAGGGAGAGTGAGACCCCAGGTAGCACCTGGAAGGCAGCTTGGGACGCTGGCATGAGCGAAGCACTGGGGACCCAGAGAGCCCCTCCTCCCCAAAAGTCTTAGAGAGTCACATCCTCACTCCAAGCCTCAAAGAATGGGATGGGTTTTGCCTAAAAGGAACGAAATGCCTCCTCCTCCTTAAGGATAAGTAAGTGTGACTTGAAAGCCTTCGCCCACTAGTCAGCTCTCCCCTGGCTCTAAGCCCCACACAACCCGCAATACTGCCTGCCCCTCAGTAACCACCTACAGAATCCGTGTAGGCCCCTGGGACCAACTACCTTCTGATGTACTAACGAGAAGGGGCTGGGGTGGGGGAGGAGGGATTCTAATGGTGAGGATTTCAGTCCACGACAGAAGGCGAAGAGGACGCCAGGGGGAGCTGGAGAGGAGAGAAGCTTTGGTCAGAGGAGGCCTGGTTGTTCTGCCTAAATGTGACTTATGACCCCCTCCTATTTGCAACATGAAGGGGGGAAATGCTGTTTGGTTTTCTGAGAAGGATGAAAACATGCAATGGATTGCATTTTTTAAAAAGCAAACTTTTTATGGCTGAATAATATTCCATTGTGTATATGTGTCACATCTTCTTTATCCATTCATCTGTCGATGGACTATTACTCAGCCATAAAAAGAAACGAAATTGAATTATTTGTACTGAGGTGGATGGACCTAGAGTCTGTCATACAGAGTGAGGTAAGTCAGAAAGAGAGAAACAAACACCGTATGCTAACGCACACATATGGAATCTTAAAAAAAAAAAAAAAAATGGTACTGATGAACCTAGTGGCAGGGCAGGAATAAAGAAGTAGACATAGAGAATGGATTTGAGAACACGGTGGGGAGGGGAAGCTGGGGCAAAGTGAGAGTAGCATTGACATATATACAGTACCGAATGTAAAATAGTTAGCTAGTGGGAAGCAGCCGCATAGGACAGGGAGATCAGTTCGGTGCTTTGCAATGACTTAGAGTCGTGAGATAGAGGCTCAAGAGGGAGGGGATATATGTATGCATAAGGCTGATTGACTTCGTTGTACAACAGAAACTAACAGTATTGTCAAGCAATAAAGATCTATTTTTTTAAAAAAAGCAAACTTGGGCTTCCCTGGTGGCGCAGTGGTTGGGAGTCCGCCTGCCGATGCAGGGGACACGGGTTCGTGCCCCGGTCCGGGAAGATCCCACATGCCGCGGAGCGGCTGGGCCCGGGAGCCATGGCCGCTGAGCCTGCGCGTCCGGAGCCTGAGAGGCCCACGTACCGCAAAATAAAAAAATTAAAAAATAAAAAAAAATAAAAAAAAAAAAGCAAACTTTTAAAAAAGTGCATTGTGATGCCTGAAATCTTTAAAATTGTGGTAATGTAGACACAGAACAATCAATGGCTAAAGTGTTAGCACATTCTAGGACTTGGCTCTTGAGTCTTCGTTTTAGGTTAACAGTCTCTGATAGAAAGTGGGCATTTAGTGCATCCGAGATGCTGGCCATCTTTAGGGCTGATCACCAGGTCATTGGTAAAGGATGTGGATGACCTGCTATGAGGGCAAAGGGTCACAATGGTGACCAGCAGAGAGCCCCGCTACTGAATTCGTGCTGTTTTGTGGCTCTCAAAGACCAAATATATGGTCAATTATACCTCAGTGTCTCCCATGGCAATTATCTCGGCCTTTTAAAATTGAATAAAATTAATTGAATTGTTTCTACCTTCTTGATTTTGTGACAATTTATATTTTTTCATAGAGTCAAATATGCATTTATCTAGAACGACTGTATGACAAATAGTATGCTGTGCACTGAGAATACAGTGTAATACAGGGGTAAATCCATAGCCATACTTAAGAACAAGAATTTAGAACATTGGAAAAATACAGCGAAACTGAAAAAAAATCAGCCATCATTGCATTTCCTAAAGATATCACTGTTAAACTTTTGGTATGATCCTTTCAAATATACATTGACATATAAATTTTTTCCACAAAAGTGGTCTCATGCTGATATATTCTCTTATAATCAGATTTTTTTCCCACCTAGGATGCCATGCAAATCTTTCCTTAGCAGTAAATATACTCTATGCCATGATTTTAATATATTTTAATATAATATTCTGTTGCATAGATATGCCCCAATTTATTTAACCAATGTGCTGTTTTTAAAAATTTAGTATAACTTACATTATTTTGCATTTATTTTTAGATGCTACAAAGAACATCTGCATAGCTAAATCTTTTAACTCTTTAACTTTTTCCTTGGGATAAATTCGGAGTACATCTTAAAGATTTTTGATGTATCCTCCAAATGCCATACAAAATGTATACCAAAAAGACATATATGCGAATGGTTATAGTAGCATTATTTCAAATAGCTAAAAACTACAACCAAAATGTCCATCAAAAGTAGAAAGGACTAATAAATCGGTATATTCATAGAATGGATTACTCTGAAGCAATGAAAAAGAATGAACTACATACAGAGGGCAGAAAAATCTGTGCGCGGTTGGCAGAACTCACGGATGCCGAGGGCCGACTGTAGTACACACTTCTATGTAAGGAACTCGCGCATCCGCGTGTTTTGGTGTCCGTGTGTTTTGGTATCCGCGGGGGTCCTGGAGCCAATCTTCCACCAATGCAGAGGGACGGCTGTAGTGCTACACGCAACAATGTGGATAGATTTCACAAACATAATGTTGAATGAAAAAAGCCAGCTGTGACAGAATACGTACTGTACAGTACAATTCCATTCATATAAAGTTCTAAGATGAGGAAAATTAATTTACAGGAATAGAAGTCAAAGCAGCAATTACCTCTGGGGAGATGTAGCCTGGGAGAAGGCAGATGGGAAATGTCTGGGGTGTGGTTATAATCGGCTTCTTGATCCGGGCTGTAGTTATATGGGTTTGTTGGTAAAAAGTGACTGAGTTTCCCGTAATTTTGCCTTCAATGCAACACGTTTACGTAAAAAGGCTATACTACTTGTCGGAAAATAACCAAAGTTTTATGAAAGTGTGGGAGAAAGCTTCTATTCTAGGTTTGAATGGGGTCAAGATTAATTCAAGCAGTCTCTCTTTTTTTTTTTTTTTTGGCTACATTGGGTCTTCCTTGCTGCGCGCCACCTTTCTCTAGTTGTGGCCAGCGGGGGCTACTTTTCATCGCGGTGCGTGTGGGCTTCTCACTGCCCTGGCTTCTCTTGTTGCGGGTTGCAGAGCCGGGCTCTAGGTGTGCGGGCTTCAGTAGTTGTGGCACGTGGGCTCAGTAGCTGTGGCTTGAGGGCTCTAGAGTGCAGGCTCAGTAGTTGTGTTGCCCAGACTTAGTTGCTCCGCGGCATGTGGGATCTTCCTGGACCAGGGCCGGAGCCCGTGTCCCCTGCATTGGCAGGCAGATTCTTAACCACTGCACCACCAGGGAAGCCCTCAAGTAGTCTTTAAAGTTGGGTAGGAGTCGGTGAGTAAATATCCCAGGGAACAGATATAGGGTGAGCCAAGGAGGAAGGGGGAGAGTGTGGGGTCAGTTGGGGAATGGCAAACAATTGGCTGGCTTCAGTGTCATGGACTGGCAGGATAATACAGTAAAGAGAGCCTGGGATTCGATTTTGGAGGCCCTAAACACCAGGTAATGGAGTTTAGTAGCTCTCACATGGAAACAAATCAGAAGCAAAAGCAAAGCCCCTTTTATCATGGTGACACTAGCACTCATTGTAGAGTTACATGACAGTTTATGAGTTTTAACTTGAGGGTGTAAATATGTAAGTGCACTTGAATCTTCCAGGTACTGTACATTTTCAGTTCTCTCTCCTATAACACTGTCTGATTCTTTCTTCCTCTAGAGAGACAACCATTATCCTGAATCATCCTTCCCAGCTATGTTTAAAAATTTCACTATATATGTAAAATATTAAATATACTACATGCGATATACTATATATAAATTGTATATGTTCACATGTTCTTATATTTTATAATCTTTTAAAAAGATTAATCTTCTGTTTTATTGTACATTTGAAACCTGCTTTTTTCACCCAACATTACTTGGGTGATGATTTAATTTGCTTTAAATATCTATTTCCCTGTTGATGGGCTTTTATTCATTTACCACTTTTTACTAATATAAACAACGGCACAGTGAACACCTTTGTACATGGCCCATAAGCACAACTGCAAGTATTTCTCTAGGTTATATACTGAAGAGTAGATCTCGGTCCTAGGATACGTACATGTATTCAATGATGCTCAATATGGGCACATTTTCCAAAGCAATTCTACCAATTTACCCTCCCATTAAGCATTCTGTGAGTGTTCCCTTTGCTGAAAATCACTAATGCCTGGTACTGTCCAC
The DNA here is from genome assembly GCF_963924675.1 of Phocoena phocoena. Lineage (NCBI taxonomy): Eukaryota > Metazoa > Chordata > Mammalia > Artiodactyla > Phocoenidae > Phocoena > Phocoena phocoena. Next base: position 52,680,110 of record NC_089237.1, read on the forward strand.
CTACTTAATTTTAGCCATTAGGATGGAAATGAAATGGTATCTCGTTTTGGATATAATTTGCATTTCCCTGGTCACTTGTGCAGCTGCATATCTTTCTATGCGTTTTCTGGCTTTTGAATTTCCTCCATCATAAATTGCTTCTTCGTAGCCTTTGCTCATTTTTCTGTCGGGCAGTTTGTATTTTTCTTATTGCTTCATGGTAGTTCTTTACATATTCTGCTGGGTATGATTCTCTGTCTGTTATTACGGACATTGCAAATATCTTCTCCTGGTTTGGGTTTTCTTTTCATTTTGTCTTTTGTCATTAGTTTTTAATTTTTTTTTCTTTTTTTTTTTTTTTTTTTGCTGTGCCACGCGGCTTTCAGGATCTCAGTTCCCTGACCAGGGATTGAACTCAGGCCACGGCAGTGAAAGCCCAGAATTCTAACCACTAGGCCACCAGGGAACTCCCAGGAAGTTTGTGATTTTTAACGTAACTTGATGCACATATTGGCCTCCGCTGTTAGGATTTGCTCTTTTGCGTCACTTTCTAGTCATTTCCTACGACTTGTATGTACATTAAGTCTTGTTTTTCACATTTAGGTCCCTGATCTATCTGGAATGTATTGTTTGTGGATGGTGTGAAGTAGGGATCTAAGTTTACTTTTACCCTATGGGTAGCCATATGATTGTTTATAAGGAGCCTGCGATGAGAAAAACTAACTATACGTTTCACAAGGACAAGATCACCCCCAGACACAAACCTTAGTATTATAAAAACTGACTGCAGAAAAAAGGAACGATGATCACAATGAAAGTGAAAGAAATCATTTATTCAATTAATATATTTGGCCATTTGAAGAAAACAAATCCGTCTAGCTACTGGAATCACATAATGCATCAAACTAAATTCCAGAGGGAGTTAAATATAAAAGCTGAGTTCATTAAGGACCAGAAAACTATATTAATAAATATCTGTGACTCTTTTGATGGGGAAGGAAATAGCAATTAAAAGAAGATGTTAAACTACCAAGAAGTAAACAAAATAAATGTGTGAGATCTTTATGAAGAAATATTAGAAATGCCGCCAGGGAGCATAAAAGGAGACTTCATGGAAAAACATACCCTGCTTTTAGAAAGGAAATATAACGTATTATTATAAAAATTATTTTTCCTTAAATTAATCTATACATTTAACGCCACTCCCCGAAATACGAACATGAGTTTTTCAAGTACTCAAGCTGACTTTAAAGTGTATATTGCAAAATAGATATGAAAACTAACCAAAGCAATTCTGACCAAAGATGAGTAACAAGGGAGGACTCATGTCTATTTCATATTAGAACATATTACAAAGATTTATAATTGTTGAGATGGTTCTTGGCAAATATCTGGAGGATTGGGGTCTCACTATGAGAAGTCCTGGGATTCTTCAGCCTGCCAGAGACTTAGAACGAAAACCCTGATTTTTATCTTTACCAAACTTCTGCCCAAGGTAGTGAATTCACGTTCTCCCTATGGCTATGCGCTCACCCAGACAGGCTTCTCCTGCTTCATGTGCTCTGTGCTTATCAGAATTACAAACACTGGACCTAGGTCTGAAGTGAGGTTCCTGGACCAGCAACAGCAACACCAGCATCACTTGGGAGCTTGTCGGAAATGCAGTATCTCGGGCCCCTCCCCAGACCTAAAATCAGAATCTGCATTTTAACCGGAGCCCCTGGGGACTTTTATGCACCTTAAAGTTTGAGAAGCTTATATATTAGACCAACCTTCTTGTCAGTGGAATAAAATTACATATCACCCCTCCCTGACACACACACACACACACAATTTTAGTTGAACGAAGGCTTATTTCAAAAGCGTTCTTTTGTGCTCAATTTAAATAAAAACCACCAGCCACTTCTGCCCCTGATTTATTTTTTAATTTTTTACTCTTATTTTTAATCTCTCTTTTAGGACATGTCCCCACTGGTCTAAAATGCCATCCCGACCAGGAGCATCTGGTTTATCCTCTGGGTTGCACCATCCTCATTCAGGCACTAAATACTCTGGAACAGAATTTCCTACACGGTCATGGCAACAATGTCTCCTGTGTGACCATCTCCAAGAGCGGAGTTTACATTGCTTCCGGACAAGTCACATTCATGGGCTTCAAGGTGAAAAAACTAAAAAATCATTCATTCTCAATAGATTTAGCAGTGCCTCCCAAGAAAAACTGCCCACTTCAGAATAGCTGTGTGCTACCCTGTGTACACCCTTCCTCCTCTTCCTTTGACCCCTCTCGGAACTCATTTTCAACCTATCAGGCTGAGAGCTGAGGAACCTAGTGGTTTTATACCCGATGGTGCAACTTGTGACCGGTAACGCTCAGAAACAAACGTCCCTGATTACAACTGTGTCCATCTTGTTGCTGTCGTGTTTGTAAGACCTGCTCTAATTTCTAGAAAAGTGACGAATGATTATTTCTCACCGAGAGGGGTAGCTATCTCTTCCAGTTCTTTCAAAGCCTGTCTATGATCTGACAGTGTATTCTTGCTCCCAGGCGGATATCATTTTGTGGCATTATAAGAAAAGGGAGCTGATTGCTCGGCTGTCACTTCACAAGGGCAAAATTGAAGCTCTGGCCTTTTCACCAAATGATTTGTACTTGGTATCACTAGGAGGCCCAGATGATGGAAGGTAATGAACTAAGCATATTTACCTATTTTCCGCCATGCATATTTCTAGACGTGTTAAGTACCCTCTCCTATCTAACATTCTCTGTTTGCCCATCTATAGAGCGTGTGTGGTGTGAAAAGGCTATGACGAAAGTATTATGGGACGCTGATTCTCAAGCCTGGCAGTGCATTGAAATCAGCTCCCAGGTGATTCTAATATGCAATTAAATCGAGAAGATGACATCATCTTGTCACCATCATTCTCATCATAGACAACAGCTAATTTTTTTTTTGAGCACTTACTATGGGACAGGTGTGTGCTGAGTAACTTAACTTCATTATCTCATTTAAGCCTCATGACAACTCCATGAGGTGGGAGCTATTGGGACCATATCACTGAGGAACTAAACTCACCAGCTGCTAAGTCGCAGAGCTGGGGGACAAACCCCGGCAGTGTGACTCCAGAGGTGGCATTTAAAATTTTTTAACTTGCCTCACCAAGACATGATCTTGGCGCTCAAGGATCTCACGGTCAAGTTTAGGAGGGAGAGAATACATACAAATGAAATTGTGGGGGGGAAAAGTATTTCACAGCATTATATTAGGAATAAAAATCAATGTAGTACCTATTCCTGTGTTAATGCTAAAGGAACATCATTTATAGAAGAAAAATAACACCTGAGGTTTGTGTAGGATTTAATGCTTTGGTGCACTTTCACAGATATTTTCTTGTTTGAGATCCACAGGTTAATTACAATGGAAGTTTACATTTGTGTGTAGTGTATATTGACAGTTGTCTTAATATATAGCAAATCAACAAAAGCGTCACGACATTTCCTCCTTTCACGGTCATTCTCTTGCCATGTAAATAATCAGACTTCCCTGGCTTATCCCCATTTGACTGTTTTGGCTTTTTTTGTGTGTAAGAAATGCATCCACAAATCAGCTATTAACATTCTTAGCTCAACTTAAGGCACATTGAAAGCTTGCGTGCACATTGAAATCACCTGAGGAAATAAGACCCCTGATGCCTGGGTCCCAGCCCCAGAGGCTTTTCAAGCTTGGCAATTATCACCCCCCACCCCCAGACCTTGCCGAAGAGTTGCCAAGGCTAGGCCTTGGGGGGAGAATAAAACGGCTCCTTAACCAAGACTAATCTGCAAAACTGTCATCTCCTCTGTAATTTTAAGCTTGATTTTAGGCTATCGAAGATTTGCTTACGGAAAACTGGAGATGTTGAGAAAAACATGCTCAAGAAAGTTTCTTCTTGAAAGAAAAACAAATTTTGCTGTAGGAAAATGCAACGTGCCCGTCCCCGAATAGTCACGGTGGTGAAGAGCATGGGGTCCTGTTGGCTGCTTTTGTATAGTCATGGGTCAACCCTGGCCGTGTGGGAGGCTCCGTTCTACCCAAACCACCTGGCGTCTCCACAGAGGGGGAGAAACGGAAGGGATGCTGGGAACTAGACTGGACACTCTAGAATTTGCATATGCATACATTTTGAATATTTTGTAACCTATCTGTGAAGCTTTTGCATTAATGTTATTGTACTATCAGTGTTGTACTACAACCTGCTTTTGACTAACTTTATACCAAGGATATCTTCTACGTGTATATATGTAGGCAATACATATCGCTCTTTGCAACAACTGTATGTTATTCAATTGTATGGATATGCTGGAGTTTATTTGGCCAGCTATCTGTGTTGGCGCCTTTTATTTATTTTTAAATCTTAAACTTGTTTTTGAAAAATTAAAGCTATACCTGTTCATGGTTTATAAAGCAAGTGTGTTGTCCTACTATGCAGAAGGATTCAAAATTTGTATCCCCTCCACCATGAAGAGTTCTACTGTCCAGAGGCACTTGGATTCTTTTTTTTTTACAGCCCTATTGAGATACATTTCACATACCATGAAATCTACCCATTTAAGATGTACAGTCAGGTGGTTTTTAGTATAGTGGTTAGTTGAGTGGGTTTGTTTGGTTTTTTTTTTTTTTTTGCCAGAATACTTCCCCAAGGACATTTTTTACGTGTTATATTGTGCAACCTTTGCCACAATCAATTTTAGACCATTTTCAACACCTCAGAAAGAAACCCAGTGCCCATCAGCCGTCACTCCCAATTCCTGCTCCACCACTGCCCCTGCCCCAGCCTCAGGCAACCACTAACCAACTTTCTGTGTGTATAGATCTGCCTACTCTGTATGTTTCACATAAATGAAATAATACAATATGCGGCCTTTTGTGACTGTTTTCACATTGTATGGATATACCACATTTTCCTTATCCATTCATTAATGTATAGACTTTTGGGTCGTTTCCACTTTTAGGCTACTATTATTACTAATGCTGTTAGGAACATTTACGTACAAGATTTTGTGTGGATGTACATTTTTATTTCTCTTGGGTATGAGGTTTTAACAGTCTTTTTTGATATTGGTTTCTCTAGTTTTTTACAACTTTTAAGTGACATGCCTCTCAATTTTTCCACGTTAGGTGGTATCTATCAACTTCCTACTAAGAAAAAGAATTCATAGCTCTTATACGACCTCCTTCCCCCTTCCTGGCGATCACGGTTATACCTTGATTTAGACCACCTCTGATAATTCATTCCACACGTAGAAAACTTGGGGAACATAGGTAGGCATGTTTTTCCATTAACCAGGTTTGTACCATCTGCATTCTTTTTCTTTAATACTCTGACCCCAGTGTTTAATGTAACACCCCCCACACACATGTTTGATATCATTAAGCAAACACTACTCAGTTTAGGACTAAATTGTATGACTGTACTCAGAAAGATGGAAAAGGTAACCTACAACCGCACTTCTCCCGCATCAGTGTCACCTGAGACTTTTTAGCAAAGCAGACTCTCAGCCTCCACCCCAGACCTACTGAATCAGAAAGTCTGGGGGTAGGTCCTAGCACTCTCTGTTTTACTAAGCCCTCCAAGTGAATCAGCTACATGTTCAAGTTTGAAAACATGCCCATGTCATCCCCTTTATTGCTTCTAATTAATGAATTTTTTTTTTTTTTTTTTGCTGGAGTACTTCCCCAAGGAAATTTTTTTACAAGAGATAAATGAGTGGTAAACTTTTACGCCCTGCCTGTCTGAAAATCTCTTTAGATTTAGCATCAGACTTGATTGACAGGCTGATGGTTTTCCAGCCTCATAATCATTTTCCTTCAAAACTTTTAAAATGTCACCCATTTATCTTTGAACCCAGTGCGATTGAGGAGACGTCTGGGGGGCAGAGGGGTGGTGTAATTCTTTTGTTCCTCTGTAAGTAACCTTTTAATTTTTTTCCTTCTAGAACCGCTAAAAGAGCCGTTTCTTATTTTGAAAGCCTGTTTTCCCCTGACTCTCTTTGTCCTTTCGTCTGGGCAGTGTGGTGGTGTGGAGCATAGCCAAGGGAGACGCCATCTGTGGCAGCCCTGCTGCCGGCCCCAACGTCGGGAATGCCACCACGGTCATCTTCTCCAATTGCTGCGATGAGATGTTTGTCACTGCTGGAAAGTACGCATCCGCTGTCAAGGTGTCCAGAATTTGTAAATCACTCGCACCAGCAAGTTTCAAACGTTTGACTATCAGCCATATGCGATCATTTCTGGTAGGGTCAGCATCGAGCAGCTAGGCGGGTGGGGTACCAAGCTGAAGGTCTGAACAGAGGCCTGCATCTGTCTAACAGAAGAACTTAATTTACAGGTTCACCTATCAGAGCCCTGTTTGGAGTTTGACATGAAGGTTAAACCTATATAAAAGCATCCCCTTTCATGTCACATACCAATTCGCAGGTCAGAAATCTGAAGGTAGGGTTGAAGCATATGTTGGTTGGAACGATCCTTTTCGGCCCACCTGTGGTCTCTCATCTGTGAAAGGCGCATGTCATTCGTTACTTTTCCAGCCAGAATAAAGAATCTGTGCTGTTTCCTGCCCCCACCTTGTGACATCCGGCAGGCATCTGTTCCGTGGCTAATTACGAGGAAGGATTTATTCAGAGGCCATGAAACTAACTGGCATGAAAGCCAGCCCCTAAGGAGAGAATCTTATCAGGACAGTTCTCTGATCCTAAAGCAGCTGACCACGTCCTACCCTGACTTTGGGGGGTCACTGGTGGCCGTGAAGCTCTTCAACTCCCTTCAGGTTTGCAGAGTCATTTGCCTAAAACTTTTACGGGGGGTCTATCTGCTCTCCCACAGGTGATTGAGCAGCAGGTATCAGCTAATTCTGATGTCTGCTGATAATGTGTCTCCAGGAGTCAAAACCTGAATTTAAACCTCATCTGGAGAGTGGGGGGATCATAAAACCTACTTCACAGGGTGGTTGTGAGCACTGAATGGAATAAAATCATCCCTCGGTATCCCTGGGTTCTGCATCCGCAGATTCAACCAACTGTGGATGACGCACCATGTTTAGATCTGCAGTTGGTAGAATCCGTGAGTGCGGAATTACGAATGCAGAACCCGTGGATACCGAGGAGGACCACCTATGGGCTATGGGCATGCGCGGATTTTGGTGTCCGCTGGCGGGTCCTGGAACCAATCCCCCGTGGATACCAAGGGACGACTGTATCTTGGGTAGATCACCAGGCTGTAACAAATCCCCCGAAATACCTAGTTCTCTTCCTTTCAGCTTCTCCTTCAAGGCACTGCAGAAAACAGAGAAGAGATGAAGTGTCTATTAAATGGGTATCCATTTGATTGCTGGTTTCTTTTCTCCAGTGGGACAATTCGAGTATGGGAACTGGATCTCCCAAATAGAAAGATCTGGCCAACCGAGTGCCATACAGGACAAATGAAAAGAATAGTCATGAGTATCTCGGTGAGTATTACTCTAAGCGTTATTTTAGGTAGCTGTTAGTACAAGTTCCCAAGATAGGTGTCTGTGTGTGTACGCATGTGTGTGTACGTGTGTGTAGGTACACGTACCTAGGGCTAGGGGTGGGGAGGTGAGGTCTGGACATGGGGGACATTGACTGAGGAGGCACAGGTGAGGGAGCTCCCGTGAGAAGCTGGAGAGGCTGCCTAGACGCAGCTATGGGGAAATCTGTTTCAGCGGGACCTGAACTGCCATCAGACCCCAGGAACCTGCCTCACCTGGAGGGAAGCAACGTAGCCAGGAGGTACTCAGAGCCCCCAGCACCTCCCTTTGCCACTTATGTTATTTCTGCACCAGAAATAAAGTTTCTGACAACGAAACTCCTTGTTGAAATGCAGTTTCCTCCATAAGGAGGAATTATTCGTATGTTTTTAAGGTGGATTCAAATATTCATGCATATAACCCCATTCTCCACCTCCTCTTTTTTAACGCATACTCATTTTATGAGTGTAGACTTTGAAATAGGAGATAAAGCAAATGCACATTCTCTCTGGAGGAGCACAGTTTCTCCCTAGGAGCCCTTCGGAGGTGTCTCGGGATGCGCAGGCTAACAGACACAGGTCGACTTCCGGTGAAATGCACAGGCTGCTTGAAGTCTAATGTTTCCTCCAGTTCTGAGTTTGGCCCTATTGTGCTCCCCTCGAAGCTGTTCTTACCCATCTTTGAGTCTGAGGAAACAGGAGTCGCCAGAAGGACCTTTGTAGGTCTTGTTTTTTTAAACTTTTAATTTTATATTGGAGTATAGTTGATTAACAATGTTGTGACGGTTTCAGGGGTACAGCAAAGTGATTCAGTTATACATTTTCCCATTTAGGTTGTTACATAATACTGAGCAGAGTTCCCTGTGCCCTTTGTAGGTCACAGTGGGGTTCAGAGAAAGCTCATCCCCTCCCTGATCAGGGGCTTGTGCACATCACTGGGGAAAACCAGGTCTTCAGATTTCGTTTTCCCTCTGATCCCCAGATGGCCGATGATGATAGCTTTTTCTACCTCGGCACCACCACTGGAGATATTCTAAAGATGAGCCCTAGGACCAAGCTGCTGGCAGACACTGGGCCTGCCAAGGACAGATTCAGTCTGGTGAGTAGAGACCATCAAAGTCTGCTCTGCCCTGACATTTTCTAGTGATTTCTTCCTGCCACTGTGAGCACAGACTTCCGTTAAGTGTCTGTGGAGAAAAAATGACAAGTCTGTGATGGACCCAATGTCACACCTAAATCTGCAAGGTTAAGTTGATTAGTTCGCTCAAGCCCTCCTCCCTGGTTTATATTCAGGGCAGAGGTGTTCCTTCGTGTCCTCAATTAGGGATCAGAATCACACCTTTTTCCCCCTCATCTTCAAAGCTCAGGGCCTGTGGCTTTGTAAGCACGTTGGTTCCAGCATTTGGGCAGCCTAGTTGCCATGTGTGAGAGACGTGCTCTTTCATTTACAAGACTACATATCATTTTATTTTCTAATCGAATAACCAGATCTTAGATTTTAGCCTCAGCTGACATTTGAAGTCATGAGCAAGACGTAGAAATTGTTCATCGTTTATATTTGCAGAATTCCTAACAATTCAGGTTAAAAGTCCAGTGAGAGATTTTGATATTTAAACCAAAATAAAAAGCCTACAATCAAAGGGTAATTGGACAGAATAAGTGCTGTTATTTCCAGTGTCCCGGAAAGTTACAAGGGCTGTTTCTACTAAACTTTGAATTTGAAAGCTGCCAGGTTCTGCACCTGCCTATCTCATGTCTGGTAATAGAACAGATGGTTCTAACTAAGCTTAGATGCATTTCCACTTAGCCAATAGTCCCAAGAAGCTTTGCAATATTGCACCATGTTCCTGGGAAGACGTTAGAGTTTTCTTAATCACATAACTGTTTACTATTCCAGCTTTTAAGGAGATGCATACGAGAGAAAGCTCTAGTATAGGTAGAGAAGAGTCTAGAAATAACCCCACAGGAGATCAAGGTACAGTCCAAGCCAGTGTTTTTCAAATTATTTTTAGGAGGGGGATTCCAATATATTCAACAGATGAAAGCAAAGCAGATCAGGTTAAAGGAGGGAAAGGCTGAGAGCCCTGCCAGTTCTGACTCCTGAGATACCTCCAAAGGGCTCCATAAAACGCTATGGGAGGGGCTTCCCTGGTGGCGCAGTGGTTGAGAGTCCGCCTGCCGATGCAGGGGACACGGTATTCGTGCCCCGGTCCGGGAAGATCCCACATGCCGCGGAGCGGCTGGGCCCGTGAGCCATGGCCGCCGCGCCTGCGCGCCCGGAGCCTGTGCCCCGCAACGGGAGAGGCCACAACAGTGAGAGGCCCGCGTACCACAAAAAACACTATGTGAAAATTCTGATCTGGCTATTTTTGCCTCCCCACCACCCGGGATGTAAGTGCCTCTCCAGAAAAGATGCTGACTGTCTTAGTGTTCCTCAAACCTGTGGCACTTAAGTCTCCTACGGATGCTTTAATACCTAATTCAGGTCCAATGGTAAATTCCATAAAGCGATGTTTCCAAGATGCCTTTTACACAAGCGGAAAGAAAAGAATTCTTTTAGGACAAAGGGATAGGAGGTATCACTGAAGACATTTGATTTGAATATTGAGTAATCTCGGGCAGTTACCCATTTTGAAACTCTACCGAAATGTTTGCTCTCTGTGTTGTAAGTCAATTATACTTCAATAAAAAACAGAAGACTAAACACAAACGAACAAAAAAATGTTTGCTCTATGGTTAGAGAGAGAAAGAATTGGAATGGTTTCAAATGGACAGGCAGCACTGTTAGGCATATAGCACTGAAATGAAGACGATGATGATAATAATAATTTAAACAACAGTACATACTCAGTAAATGTTGAGGGGTCAGACATGGAGCATAGCACCTTTCTTATACTTTCATTGGATCCTCACTGCAATCTGATGAGATATAGGTACCACTGCAACCGTGCTTTACAGATGAGGAAAACTAAAGCACGTGCCATTTCAGATCTCATGGCTAACAAGTAGTAGAACTGCTATTGGAAGCCCGGCAGACTGGCTCCAGAACCTGTGTGCTTGAACAATATCATCTGTAGTTGCAAAAAAGTTTATTTAGAAATTACACGTATGTAACTTTGAAGCTCTGTGAAACTCTATCCCTTGCTTCCCTAAGTCCCTGAACAAATGCTAAAAATATTTAGCATTCAGGGTTGTCTCCTCATGGGCCAGGCATTCATCCCATGGTCCTGCTCCAGCACTTTTGGAGCTGGGGGTGGGATGCAGGAGAGGGCAGCATGCAATTCTGGTTCATGCCTTCATATTCCTGAGCCTTGGTTTCCCTTCTCAAGCGTCATGGAATGCCTGTTGAGCCAGAACAGGCAAAATTCAATTTGAAGTAACTTGAAGGGACATAATATTTGTTTTATAATATCCAAACCTCATTAAGACACAAACCTCTCAAGTCACTAGCTCAGTATAATATTGAGTGTTTTAAAATAAAATACTGGGGGACTTCCCTGATGGTCCAGTGGTTAGGACTCCACGCTTCCACTGCAGGGGGCACGGGTTCGATCCCTGGTCGGGGAACTAAGATCCTGCGTGCTGCGTGGCTTGGCCAAAAAAACAAACAAACAAACAAAAAAAAAATTAAAAAAAGAAGATATTGGTCGTGCACATTTTCAGATTAGAACTTCACAGAGGATGATACAAAATGACCATCGTACATCCCCAGACTTTGAAGATGGCTTTGACTTTAAATATGTTTCCTATTACTGGTAAGATTACAGACTGAATGCTTTAGTTCAGAAAATACAATCACCAAACAATAAGGGGTCTCCTGTGCTTTCTTTGGATTTCAAATACAGTCTCTTTGCATTCTAAGGGTTAAGTTCTGGTGAAAACGGTGGCACCTGAGGAACTGATGTTGCCGGGGTCGTGCTTACGTCTCTGCACTAACTGCATTTGGGTGGATGTAAAGTGTTAATTTTTAATATATTCAGAATGCACAGGTGGTTTTAAAGGCAAGAAGCTTGGTGCAGCGTGTTTGCTCCTTGCAGGACCAGGAGGGCTACTTCCTGGCACACGAGCTTGTTGTTGGCACCGAGGTGTCTTAGCCAGCCTGGGGGTACATCACAGGCAACACCTTCCTTAGCTTCATCCAGGGCAGCATCAGCGTGGCCCTGGCCATGCCCATTGTGTCAGGTCACGCATAGATTCTTTTTTTTTTTTTGCGGTACGCGGGCCGCTCACCGCTGTGGCCTCTCCCGTTGCGGAGCACAGGCTCCGGATGCGCAGGCACAGCGGCCATGGCTCACGGGCCCAGCTGCCCCGCAGCAGGTGGGATCCTCCCGGACCAGGGCTCGAAGCCGTGTCCCCTGCATCGGCAGGCAGACTCCCAACCACTGCGCCACCAGGGAAGCCCATCATGCATAGATTCTTAATGATGAAACCGTTTGGCCTTTTTCTTAATGCTCTTTCTCCCCCTAGGGAGTGTCAGCTATCAGGTGCCTGAAGACGGGGGGTTTATTGGTGGGCTCTGGAGCCGGATTGCTGGTCTTCTGTAAAAGCCCCAGCTACAAACCCATCAAGTAAGTTCCAGACTCCACGGGGTTTGGATGGGGAGAGACCCTCTAGAGGGAGGTTTGCTTAAAGCCGGGAACTAAGTGATACTGGCAAAGTGATATTTGGTTAAAGAATCTCATCTTAGAGGCAGGAGAGATGGGGATATATGTATATGTATAGCTGATTCACTTTGTTATAAAGCAGAAACGAACACGCCATTGTAAAGCAATTATACTCCAATAAAGATGTTAAAAAAAAAAGAAAGAAAGAAAATAAATAAAGAAAAAATAAGTTGTGTCTTTGCCCTCCCAGAACTTACAGTCTGGTTTGGGGATAAGGTAGACAAACATTAAAAAGTCACTATAATATGAGATGATATATAAACACAATCTCATGGTCCCGATAAAGTAAAATATATAATGAATGTTGCAGAGAAGATTACAGAGGGAGTGATCTTGTTGGGATGGAAAGACACATCCCAGAGGAGCAGAGGCAGCTCTTGAACTTAGTTTCAACAGAAGCCAGATACCCCTAGACACGCTCCACGTGGCCTCTGAGCTCTATGTATATGGATATACATTGGAGAAACGAGTATCACCTGTTTTCATGCAGATGAATCTGTATTGAGCGCTGCTATGTGCCAGGCACTATCTTAGGTGCTTGGGAAATCAATGAATAAAGCAAAGAAAAAAGAAGGAAAAAAACCACCCCTACCCTCATGGAGTCTACGTTCCAGCAGGAGGGAGATGACAATAAATAATAAACAAAATAAACAAGTAAAGTACATGGTATTAGAGAGTGATGAGTACCATGGGGATAAATGAGTAGCTTGTGGAGAAGGGGGGTTAGGTTTTGAAGCAGACGGGACAGGTTGCAACTTTAAATTCAGTGCTCAGTGTAGGTCTTATGGAGAATATATTGGGACCAGTTTTGTGTTTGTATGAAGGAGAATAAAAAAAGGGGGAGGCAACTTCAGAGCAGTGTTGGGTAGACTCTGGATCCATGAAGTGAGTATAGGAAATTAACCCTTTCATTTTTTAACCCCTTGTTTTTAATACACAAATGGACCCATTGTAATGAAGATAATTAGACTCAAAGTAATTATTACAGGGTCGGTGCTGTAAATGTCTCCAGGATAACCCTGTGTGCCAGCAAGGCTCAAATTGGATACTGTGATTTCCTTCTCCTTGGGTTTGTAGATTGAGGAAGCAGCCCCCAGGAGAGGTCATGGAGGTTAGAAAGGGAACTCGGATGCTTGTACAGACAGCTGGGGGTCAGAGGTCCTGGCCTTGCCCCTGTAGCCCTGGGAACACTAGCACCCTGTATTCTTTGCAGCCCAGATGCCAAGGGTCAGTGTTTCTCAGCTGCCCTGTATGGGCTCATGTGGGGTTACCTCCGTTATCTCCAGCTGCAACCCTGTACCCCTGCCTTTCCAACTATGCCACCTCCTCAAAGGCATTTCCCAGGTCACACGCCTGATATGTGTCCTCTGTAATGCTTCGGACAGTTAATAAATACTCACCGATTGAGGAAATCTGCTTCTCCTTTTGCTTCTCCTTAAAGGAAAATCCAGTTACAAGGTGGCATCACTTCTATCACACTTCGAGGGGAAGGACACCAGTTCTTTGTAGGAACAGAAGAGTCACACATTTATCGTGTCAACTTCACAGATTTCAAAGAGACTCTCATTATAACTTGTCACTTTGAAGCTGTTGAGGACATCGTCTTTCCATTGTAAGTAGAAGACAGTAAAAATGATAACGTGGAGATTTGGTGCTGTGTGTAAGGACACGTAACTTTATTAATATACTTTCAATACCAACTAACATAATCCATCATGATAAGTCATAATAAATTATTTTTTCTCCTGAAATTTTTCTATTGTAGCGAATTATTTTAATAGGCTTTCTATTGCCTTTACCAAGCAGCTACCTTCATTTCATAATTCAAATTTGGGCCTCTTTAGAATGTTGGCTTTTCTAATAAATCCATCATGGAAATGGTGAACAGACTGGCCAAACTTTCCTATGTTTTCCCACTGCTGTCTGGAGAAAAGCTTAGCAGTGCCTTTTTTCAAACATCTTTCGAGTCATTTGTTTGCACCTCTTGGGTCTTCCAGATTTGGCATGCTCGATGGCAGTGGTCGTAAGATTGAGTTCTTCTGGATCTCGTTGCTGTATATCTTGGTAAATCCCTCACAAACCCAGTGAAACAAATAACCATCAGCAGTTTTAATATCAAAAAGAGCTACAGTCAGAGTTTGCCATTATTTGAATTTGAGACCTCTTTTGTCTTTGGTGAGATTTGTTCCATGAGGTTGGTCACAGTTTTTGCTCTGAACTTCCTCGGTGTTTCACTTGAATTTACAAAACTCGAAGTCATTGTTCTATAGGTAGCAAGACTCTCTTTGAAAACTTGATCCTTAAGATCACAAAATGTAGTTTTGGTTCCATGAGTCTTTGTGATTAGGTTCTCCCAAATATTTCTATTAGTGAAAATAGCTGGTGCCTCCCATTAGGTGAATCTTTACTTGAAACCTGGTCATTTCCTTTCTGTATCACTTTTCCTCTCTTTTTCTAAGGAGCTTGGTAGAATCAATCTGTAAAATTATTTGGTCCTTTAGTAAGGACCTTTAGTAAGGGTAAGTTTTTAAATACCTTTTCAATTTCTTATGGAGTCTTTATTTAGGTTTTGTACTTTTTTCTTTTTTTTTTAACAGCTCTATTGAAATATAAGTTACATATCATAAAGTTCACCCATTAGAGTGTACAGTTCAATGGTTTTTCTAGGGGCATATTTACAGAGTTGTGCAACCATCACCATAATCTAATTTTAGAACATTTTATATCCCCCAAAGAAACACACTAGCAGTCACTTTAAGCCTATAAGGTTCAGCTTTCAGCCTCCCAAACTGAGCACAGTTGATGAATGTACTATGCTCAGCTAAAGGTAAAAAGGTAAAAAACTCTCTTTAAAAGGTTTAAAAAAAACTCTCAAATCGATCCCATGAGCTCTGTCCTCAAAAACAGAATCTTAAAATTAAAAAAAGAAAGAAAAAAAACAATAGAATTTTTAAAAAGAAAAATAGTATATCCTCTCTGGTCTCTGCCTGCTTTTTCTTCCTTTTGAGGTTCCCCCCTACATGTAGAATTCAGCTGGCACAGTAATTTGGGCAGTTTTTAAATTTTAATTAATTAATTTTTTGTTGCACCACACGGCATGTAAGATCTTACTTCCCCAGCCAGGAATCGAACCCACACCCTCTGCGGTGGAAGCGCAGGGTCTCAACCACTGGACCGCCAGGGAAGTCCCTGCATTTCTTTTTTCTTTTTTAATAAATACATTTATTTATTTATGGATTTATGGCTGCGTTGGGTCTTCGTTGCTGCGCGCGGGCTTTCTCTAGCTGCGGAGAGCTACTCTTCGTTGCGGTGCATGGGCTTCTCTTGCGGTGGTTTCTGTTGTTGCGGAGCACGGGCTCTAGGTTCGCGGGTTTCAGTAGCTGTGGCTCGTGGGCTCTAGAGTGCAGGCTCAGCAGTTGTGGTGCACGGGCTTAGTTGCTCCGCCTCATGTGGGATCTTCCCGGACCAGGGCTCGAACCCGTGTCCCCTGCATTGGCAGGCGGAGTCTTAACCACTGTGCCACCAGGGAAGCCCCGTCTTCAGGATTTTTGGTTCTTATTGTTGTTCGTTTTATCTGGCTTTTATAAACGTTATCTGTGGGAAGTTTGTGTGACCACTTCACTGCTCCAACATCACAAGCGTATGTTTCTGGATATATGCCCAGGAGTAGGATTTTATTTTATTTTATTTTTTTGACTGTGCCACGCAGCTTGTGGGATCTTAGTTCCGTGACCAGGGATTGAACCCGGGCCACGGCAGTGAAAGCTCTGAGTCCTAACCACTGGACCGCCAGGGAACTCCCCAGGAGTGGGATTTTAGGTGGGTGGGAAGGAGCACACATACTTAGTGTACCATCTTGATCCAATCAATTTGGAACTTAATCTCTCAGATCCTAAACTCAGGACGTTTTTGGACTAGGCTTAATTCCTGAGGAAGTGGACTGTCCATCTCGGGGAGAGAGAATTTGGAAAGTTCTCTAGGTAGATTCATTCCATGATACTTGATTTTCATAGGAGTCCATATGCTTCTTTAAGAGCTCATGTTGGGACTTCCCTGGTGGTACAGTGGTTAAGAATCCACCTGCCAATGCAGGGGACACGGGTTCGAGCCATGGTCCGGAAAGATCCCACATGCCGCAGAGCAACTAAACCTGTGCGCCACAACTACCGAGCCTGCACTCTAGAGCCCACGCGCCACAACTACTGAGCCCTCATGCCTAGAGCCCGTGTTCCGCAACAAGAGAAGCCACAGCAATGAGAAGCCCACGCACCGCAACGAAGGGTAGCCCCCGCTCACCGCAACTAGAGAAAGCCCACGAGCAGCAACGAAGACCCAACACAGCCAAAAATAAATAAATGAATTAGAAAGAAAAAAAAAGAGCTCATGTTCCCCCAAGGAGGAGCTCATTCACTGAAGGCAGTGTCTGACATAAAACATTTCTTATTTCAATAAATATTACCACTCTAACGTCGGCTTGATTTGATCTCTGCTAATCAGAATTGGCAGGAGCAAGGAGCCCCTGCTTTCCTGTTCCAGCACTTGCTGTTTCTTTTTTTAAAAAAATTTTTATTTATTTATTTTATTTGGCTGCGCCGGGTCTTAGTTGTGGCATGCATGCCGGATCAAGTTCCCTGACCAGGGATCGAACCCAGCCGGGCCCCCTGCATTGGGAGCGTGGAGTCTTAACCTCTGGACCACCAGGAGTGTCCCAGAGCTTGCTGTTTCTAGGTGGTAGTCCAGCATCATAATTTTACCTCTGAGTCCCAAAGCTAAATATGTGGAAATGATCCACTTATTTTTCCATTCATTCCAAAGTGAGTAGATCTTAACCTAAGAGAGAGGGACTCTCTTTTTATGGATGTGCTTTTGCTGATAGGTAGGAATTTCTTGAGAGGTATTTAAATCTAAAAGCCCAGTCTCCACAAGGACTTTAGCTAGAAATGCATACTTTATTTTTCTGGACACGCCCTGTGGCATGTGGGAATTTAGTTCCCCCAGCCAGGGATGGAACCTTGCCCCCTGCAGTGGAAGCGGGGAGTCTTAACCACTGGACCACCAGGGAAGTCCCTAGAAATGCATACTTATAAAGCAGATGGTCTTTATTGTACCCTGGTATGACTCCTTTTTCTCAAATTGGAATAATCTGTAATTTTTTGGACATTTTTCATTATATTTACGAGTTGTCCATTGGGGGGAAAAAACCCAACAGACCAATTACTATGGGTTTTTCTTCCTTGTTCACAATCTCATATTTTCTCATAACTAAACAAAGAAGTATTTTGGGTTGTCTGCAAACATGAATTCTAGAACCCTTGTCGTTTTCTTCTTTGAAATTTTAACAAGATTGTCTCCTTTACAGGAAAAGGTTTGTTTAGTCTCTTTTAATATAAATATTCCACAGATGTATTTCTTCTCATGTGTTACTTGCGATCAACAGGACACTGAAAGACTTTTAAATTGGCATTTTCCTTTTGAGCAACTTTGTCCCAACCCTTCGTAAGAAAAAAGACTATGAAAGATTTTTTTTTTTTTTTTGGCCACACCGCATGGTTTGCAGGATCTTAGTTCCCCGACCGGGGTTTGAACCCGTGCCCCCTGCAATGGAATTGCAGAGTCCTAACTGCTGGACTGCCAGGGAAGTCCCAAGACTATGAAAGATTGTCCACAGGTGGTTTGAGGGCATCACATGCCACTTTACACAAAAAATCTGTAAGACCCTCAAGCTTGAGATAACAGGTGTCTAAAGGCGTCCTTCCCTCCATCCTCGTGAAGGCCATTTTAGTGTCAGACCGGCACCGGAGAAACACTGTGCATCTCGTATGGCTGCATCCCTTATCCTCTTGGTGGCTTCTTTGCAGTGGCACCGCTGAGCTCTTTGCCACCTGTGCCAAGAAGGACATCCGGGTGTGGCACACGCTGTCCAACAGGGAGCTGCTACGGATCACTGTGCCCAACATGACCTGCCGTGGCATAGATTTCATGAGGGACGGCAAGAGCATCATTTCCGGTAAGGTCGGTGTGCCAGGGTTTGGCTTCGGGCTCCGGCTGTGGCTTCGGTTCTCGTCATTCTTATCCTACCAGGCGCGACATGGGGATGACCTGGAACAGCCTCCCGCTGTCCACTTGCTTCTCATCTAGCCTCTCTTTGGAATTCCCGTCCAGCTGGGATCCCTTCTGAGCTAGGAATTACCAAGCAGCAATCTCTCTTCCCCCACGCTGCTGCCTAGAGCGTGTTGCTTTCTCTCTAGCAAGGAAATTCAGTGAATCATTTACAAAGTGGATTTGAGGCCTTAGCGAGTCCGGGGCACTTGAGTGAGAACCCTTTTTTTGTTCAAGAGATTAAAAACTACTTAAACTAAGTTATAGCTCCAAGGGAATTTATTTTTAATTCAGTTGATTATGTGATGCCAAAGTATTTTTTTTTTTTTTTTGCTGTACGCGGGCCTCTCACTGTTGTGGCCTCTCCCATTGCGGAGCACAGGCTCTGGACGCGCAGGCTCGGCGGCCATGGCTCACGGGCGCAGCCGCTCCGCGGCATGTGGGATCTTCCCGGACCGGGGCACGAACCCGTGCCCCCTGCATCGGCAGGCGGACTCTCAACCACTGCGCCACCGGGGAAGCCCAATGCCAAAGTATTTTAACATAAATTGTAGACACCATGATATTCTAAATCAGTATGCATCTCTAAAAATATTTTCCTATAAAATCCTAATTTCTTAATATTGTTTATGTTCAATCCGTATACAGATTTCCCCAGTGGTCAAAAGTGAATTCACTGGTTCACATGAATGAAAAGTCAAGTGGGTCTTTAGGGGCAGCTATTTAAACAGTGATATCAGGAGACTTCCCTGGCAGTCCAGTGGTTAGGACTCTGCGCTTCCACTGCCGGGGGCAGGGGTTTGATCCCTGGCTGGAGAACTAAGATCCCACATGCTGCGACACAGCCCCCCCAAAAAAATAATAATAAATAAAATAAAATAAAACCCACCTCATCCCCTCTTTTCTTGGTTCTGTCTCCTCGTGTTGGATTCTCCCCTGGGGCGTGTCTTCTCCACAGAGCGGTCACCGGAAGCTCTTGGCTTACATTACACTTAGAACTAACAAACCCCGGGGTCAAGAATCTTGGAGTCCCCATCACCTGCTCTTTTCCTCTAATACCCCACCCCTACTTCCCCCCAATGGCTCCCCCTTCAGAGTATATCCAAGATCCCATCCATCTCATCATCTCCACCCTCGTCTCAGCCACCACCTTCTCTCGCCTAGATTATTCTAGAAGCTTCCTACCAGGACTCCCTGCTCTGCTCTTGCCCATTACTCTTCTCCCCCGATCTGCTCTCAACACAGATGCCAGAAAACTCTTTAAAATGTAAGTCAGATCGTGCCATTTCTAGGGCTCAACGGTCCTTTCCTTTTTAAAAATAAAAGACAGGGCTTCCCTGGTGGCGCAGTGGTTGAGAGTCCGCCTGCCAATGCAGGGGACACGGGTTCGAGCCCTGGTCTGGGAAGATCCCACATGCCGCGGAGCAACTAGGCCCGTGAGCCACAACCACTGAGCCTGCGCGTCTGGAGCCTGTGCTCCGCAACAAGAGAGGCCGTGACAGTGAGAGGCCCGCGCACCGCGATGAAGAGTGGCCCCCGCTCGCCGCAACTAGAGAAAGCCCTCGCGCAGAGACGAAGACCCAACACAGCCAAAAATAATAAATAAATAAATTAATTAATTAAAAAAAAAAGACAAAGTCCCTGCAATTGCCTGCAAGGTCCCCCCTGACTTCTCTCCCCCCCAGCCCCACCTTCTTACCTCTGACTTTGTCTCTTACTGCTCAGCCCCCCGAGCCATACGTGCTTCTTTGCTCTTCCTATGCTACACATAGGGCCTTTGCTATAGCTGTTCAGTCTGCCTGGAATGTTCTTTCCCCAGAGAGCCCCATGACTCATTTCCTCACCACCTCACCGTCTTGAATCTTGGCTGAAATGGGATCCACCTTGAGCATCCTATTTAAAATTGCTAAGGTCCAGAGCTGATGCTGGAGGTGATGAGGGGCAACCGGCCAGGTGAAAAGCTGGGTGAAGAGCACAGCAGGAAGAGGGAACAGCAAGTGCAAAGGCCCTGAGGTGGGAAATTACTTGGTGTGTTTGAGGGATAGAAAGAGGACCAGTGTGTCTGAAGCTTAGAGGGTAAGGTTGGGGTCAGGGTTGAGGGAGAGTAGTAGTAGAAGAAATTGAAGGGGTAGGGAGGGAGCAGAGACTAGTTACTCTAGAGAATTAAGGAGCTGTTTTTCATTGTAAGTGCAGTGGGGAAAAGCTTTTTGAAAGTTCTTCATCAAGGAGGTGACATGATTTTAAGAAGTTCACCCTGGCCCCTGCATAAATAATTGATTGCAGGAGGGCGAGTCTCAGGCTAGGGAGAAAGCTGTTATAATAATCCAGGAGAGAGGTGCTGGTGGCTTGGACAAAGGTGGTCCCAGGGGAAGGGTTGAGACGTGGCCAGATTTACTGTGTTCAGATTGTAATGCTGATGGGACTTGTGATGGATTGGAGGTTGGGTTGGGTTGGGTGGATGGCACAGAGAGGAATCAAGGATGGCTCTGAAGTTCTTGGCTCGAGCAGCTGGTTGGGTGGTGGCGACTTTTATGGAGACGGGGAAGATGATGGGAGTGGGAGAAGAAGCGTCAGGTTTAAAGTGGGGGCGAGGGGTGGGAAGGCAACGTTTATTTGCAGGTGTTAAGTTCTGCATCCCAGAGGCATGATCAACCAGCCGCTTGAATGTGCAGGTTGTGTGGCTCATGGGAGAGGTGGGAGCTGGCCTCTCGCTTCTCTCTCCTGGGATGGGGCTCACCTGGAGGCAGGTTCAACTAAGGCAAGTCGCTCATTTCCCTCAGGAGGCGTGGCCAGTTTGGGGAATCAGGGAAAAGGGGGCTAGGATTCCTGGCAGCTGGTGGGAGATCGGCCTCTTCCCTCCATCACCACCACTGCCCCCAGTCCTGTCTCTCACTTATGATTTAAGAGAGCCGCAGTCTGCAGAGACCATGAGTATACTCATCCTGCCTGCCTTTGTTTCCCTTTCGTGCCAGCGTGGGACGACGGTAAGATCCGAGCCTTTGCCCCAGAGACAGGCCGGCTGATGTACGTCATTAACAACGCCCACAGGATTGGAGTGACGGCCATCGCCACCACCAGTGACTGTAAAAGGGTCATCAGCGGCGGTGGGGAAGGGGAGGTATTATTCTCGAAGGCAGAATCTTTTTAAAATAGCCCTTGGTTTAGAGCAACTGCCTCATAGCAGGCCACTAATTTGATTTTTTCACCTGTACTAGGAATCAGGCAGGACCAAATTAAGATTTTTGATGAAACTCTGAAATACCTCATAAATTAAAGTTCTAATAATATAAATACACATATCAATATTTTTGCTCCCAGAAAGGACATTTAGGATACAGACATGAAATCATTCTACAGGGAATTGAGCTAGGAATCCAAGTTGGTGTTTTGCCAGAGTTTTAGAATACATTTTTTTTTCTCCTTCAAAAACCAGTTATATAAATTGTCTTTATCTTATCTTTTAAAGGAGATGCTATTTTTAGAATTGATTCTTTCATCTACCCAGATGCTTCGACCATCATTTCAAAATTATTACACTCGACCTTTTCGTTCCATCATTTCAAGGAGCCTAAAACATCTTTTTAGGGAGAAGAAAGGTACAGCATCTTCACGTAGCCTTTGGCAGAGTTTGGATCAAACCTGTTAGTGGCTGAATGTTTGGGTTCTGGGGCCACACTGCCTGGGCTCCGATTTCACTTCTGCCACTTCCCAGCTGTGTGACCTAGGGTGTGTTCTTGAACCTCTCTGTGCTTCAGTTTCCTGTAAAAGTAAAGTATAAAGTGAAGATAGCAATACTCCAATTAGTGAGATGTTTTTTTACACTCTTTATTTTGTACGAAGTCTTCAGAATCTGGTGTGCGTTCCACGTTCAGAGCACATCTCCATGTGGACTAAACCGTGCAGATGTTCCACAGACACACTTGTCCTAGACCATCACCCTGCTCTCTGCCCATTATCACCCTCGCGGCTCTGTTCCCTGCCCTCATGCCTTCAGCCACGCTGTTGCTAACACCCACAGCATCCTTACTTGCTCCCTCAGCCTTTGGGGGCATCGACCTTGCTGAGGAGGGTTACAGGAGGGAATCGCACAAAACAGATTCGTCGCCCCCAGCCCTGATCAGCAGTCTTTTCACAATGCCCGCTCCCATTCCCCACAGCTACTCCAGACCTTTTCTTCCAAGAACATAGTCTTCAAGGTCTTTGTAAGTACTAGAGACCAGGGCTGCTGGTCCGCAGGGGTGCACCGGTCTGAATCCCGGGGTTGCTAAGGTACTCTTAAGTATTTTATTTCCACTTTCATTGGCCGTTACCTGAGTTTATACCCAAACCTCCCTGCCATCCCCCAGCTAATGGCCGGCACATCCAAGGCTCCAGTCCTGTGCTGTTTGGCTGGTGCCCACACCACACTGGCTAGAACATCTGCATCTCACCCTGGCTAGAGAGCCACTGCCTGCCTCCATACATTCAAGATTGTGGATCTGTTTGTTTTCTCTGGCAATAGTCATCACCCTGTCCCATGTCAAGACATACTGAGTGGGCTTCCCTGGTGGCGCAGTGGTTGAGAGTCCGCCTGCCGATGCAGGGGACACAGATTCGTGCCCCGGTCCGGGAAGATCCCACGTGCCGCGGAGCGGCTGGGCCCGTGAGCCACGGCCGCTGAGCCTGCGCGTCCGGAGCCTGTGCTCCGCAACAGGAGAGGCCACAACAGTGAGAGGCCCGCGTACCGTTAAAAAAAAAAAAAAAAAAAGACATACTGAGTTATTTGAACAGCATAGCAAGGAAGATGGCCCGGCTCATTTGGGATAACCTCACGCTTCCTCATCTTCTTGACTAAGAAAGTGTCTTTGCATGTTTTTCTTACTTCATTTAAGGTTATTTCCCTCTTGTCCGGTGCAAATAAGTTAGTCTGTTATCACTGATCCCAACACTAGTTTTCAGTTTAGTGTTCAACTAGACTATGGCTCCTTTGTAGTCTTACATCACTTACGCAAAATAATTTCTGCTCTTCTTATGTTTTAGAAGTCCAACACGTTCATTATAAGAAGCGTCTGACTACACTATTATGTTCTCTGGTATAGTTGTGACAGAGCGTTTATCCGTTACAGGACCTGCTGGTAGAACCGAATAACTTTCCTTTCTACTTACCCTTTTTATTACAGCTGGGGCATCATTTTGAAATGTTGTGTGTAGGTAGTTGTATCACCTCTGCATTTCATTTCAAGATAGCAAAGGGATATTAGACAATATTTGTTACTGAAAGTTGGGTGTTGGCTTCCGTGGAGTTGAGAACCACTGATTTTAGATGATTGAGACAGCAGCTGATGGGAAAGTTTAAATATGGCTCTGGGTACCCAAGAGATTCCCTGATGGAGGCAGGACTTTGAGAGCAGTGCTCAGCAGAAACGAGCAGACATGTTGTTTCACTCGGTTTAGCAGCAGCCCCTGCATTACTGGTTTTAGCAGCGGGTGTCTGATATATTTCTCAGCCCTAAAGTAAAAACAGGTGAAGGCTCCCTGGTAGGGCATCTCCCTGGCTCCGTGGAAGAATATTCCCGCCCTGCAACTTGGCATCCCTACCTCACTCAACTGAGATGAGGACAGGGAAGTAGAAAAAGCAAGTCAGCCCAGGAGATGAGAAAGCTCTTGGAATCTTTTACTTTTTTTTAACCCCCTTCAAAAATTCCCAAGCTGGAATTGAGAGCCTGTGCTTTGTGGCTTCCAGGTGAGGGTGTGGCAAATAGGCCACCAGACCCAGAAGCTGGAGGAGGCCCTGAAGGAGCACAAGTCCTCCGTGTCCTGTATCAGGGTGAAGAAGAGCAACGAGGAGTGCGTCACGGCCAGCACGGACGGCACCTGCATCATATGGGACCTCGTGTAGGTACCAGTGATGGGGAGGACCAAGTGATGCAGAACTCAATCCCAGCATTTTATTGAACTCAAGGGAAGACTCAAACAAAGGGTAGAGGGCTTCCCCGGTGGCGCAGTGGTTGAGAGTCCGCCTGCCCATGCACGGGACACGGGTTCGAGCCCTGGCCCGGGAAGATCCCACATGCTGCAGAGCAACTAAGCCCATGAGCCACAACTACTGAGCCTGCGCTCTAGAGCCCGTGAGCCACAGCTACTGAAGCCCGTGCGCCTAGAGCCCATGCTCCACAAAAAGAGAAGCCCCCGCCATGAGAAGCCCACACACCGCAAAGAAGAGTAGACCCCACTCACCGCAACTAGAGAAAAGCCCGCGTGCAGCAACGAAGACCCAATGCAGCCAAAAATAAATAAATAAATAAAATTAAAAAAAAAAAAAAAGTAGTAAGTAAAGTTTCTCAGGAAGAGACAGTCACGTTTCACAGCTCTGGAATCTATTTTCCAGGCGTCTTAGGAGGAATCAGATGATCCTGGCTAACACCTTATTCCAGTGTGTTTGTTACCACCCTGAAGAGTTCCAGATCATCACCAGCGGGACAGACAGAAAGGTAAGAGTCAAGGTCTTTCTGGTACAAGAGAAGAGCAGTGACGCCTTGTGGCTGAGGGTACAGGCTCTGGAGTCAGGCCATGCCAGTTCAAACCATGGGTTTGCTGGTGATCCGCCGTGTCAGTTTGGAAATGCTACGTAACGTTTTGGGGTGCCTTTGCTTCCTTTTCTGCAAAATGGAAGTGATGACACCACTGACCTCATGCAGTTGCTGTGGGGATTAAAGTCATGATTGAATATGATGCTAAAAGCAGGGGGCCTGGCACAGAGCAGACACTCAGTAAGTACTGGTTTTGATTATGAGGACATTTCTAAGGCTGGAAGTGTCGTGCCCAAGGGAGCTGTCACTTTGATTAAATTCAAATTGAATGACAATAGAGCTCATCTCTCATCACCCGACTTCGTCAATATATTAAAAATCTCTTAAGCTAGGGAGTCCATGTCCTTCAGTGAAAATTGGCCATTATTTGGGGGGGAACATTTCCCCCTTGGAGCAAGCAGGAGGCTTCAGGAGAGAGACACATGGAAGGGCAAGGAAGCTGGGGTGTCTCCCACCCTGCCAGCCACATCGGATCAGCCAGATCTTGGCCTGATTACCTGCACATCCAATTACTGGGTTTGAATACCCCTAATGTAGACTTTGAGATGACTTTGAGATAATTGAAGAAGAGTTTGCATATTCATTGTTTTGCCAGATACAGGCTAAGTTAATGGAGTTAAAAGTATTGAGGGAAAAGTACAAAAGGTACCTTCCCTCCCCACCTCCATCCCCCAAATTAGAATCTAGGAGTGGGGTTTTTTCCTGTTTAAGCTTCCCAGGTGATTGGGAATGACTGCCTGAGACACTTTGTCATAAAAACCCAAGGAATGCTTCCTGGTCCAACCGGGATCTGCCCGACACAGACAGAATGTTCTGGGAGGGCGTGAAGAACTGCCTCTGTGTTCCAGTCTCTGTAGGTTGTTAGGTTTCTTTGTGTCTCATCCGCCCAAACTGGCCTATGCCTGCCCATCCCCCAACTGTGCTTGACTTGTGGTCTAAGTGGGCTTCCTCTTGGCACTGGGGTAGGATGGATATTAGGGAGTTAATCACCGCGTCACTATAAATGCTTTGATGGACGGTTCATATTGTTTCTAAATTAGTGTGATATCTGCCATATTCTAGGTTTCAGCTTTTGAGGCTTGAAACAATCTATTTCCCTCTTATTTGAATTTTGACCAGAATATTCCAACCATAAATCATAAATCTGTCAAACTACTCTAAGTGCTGGGGACATGACAGTGTCCCTGCTGTCATGGAGCTTACCTACCTTCTGTATTAATTTTGGGTGGGAAGGGATGGAATGGGATAGTACACATGTAAATGAGTCCATGAAAGAGCAATGAGTAATAAGTGAACAAGATGATACGAGATGGTGAAAGAGCTAAAAAAAATATAGAACAGGCTATAGGATAATGGCTGGGAGAAGGAAGCTGTTTTAGCAAGGATGGTCAGCGAGGCCTCCTTAAGGAGGTGGTACTTGAGCTGAGGCCTGAGTGCCAGGAGGACCTAGCCATGCTTTGGTCTCAGGGAAGACCATTCCTAGGAGAGGACACTTGGGAAAGCCCAGGGGAGGCTCACTTTGACTTCCCTGGTCAAGGAAGCTGGTCATCAAGCACCATCGATGGGATTCCTGAGGAGCTAGGATTTGGGCATGCTTTCATACTCCTTTATGTTTTTACTATGAAATCAGAACTTTATTGTTGAAGTGACCGAGCATCGATAGAAATTATAAAGCAAAATAAATAAATAAAAAGAAAAGAAAAATTTTAAATAGCATACACCATTTCTAGCTAAGTTCAGAGGAATACAGATTCCTGGCGTAATGACGGGAACGCAGGAAGTTGCCATCAACATGAAACAGAGAGAAAGTTCTGGGTGAAATACCCAAGTTCCCACTCCTGATTCCTGGTCAAGGGCTCTATGTTTAGAAAGAAATTTTTTTTTTTTGTGGTACGCGGGCCTCTCACCGTTGTGGCCTCTCCCGTTGCGGAGCACAGGCTCCGGATGCGCAGGCTCAGCGGCCATGGCTCACGGGCCCAGCCGCTCCGCGGCACGTGGGATCTTCCCGGACCGGGGCACGAACCCGTGTCCCCCACATCGGCAGGCGGACTCTCAACCACTGCGCCACCAGGGAAGCCCTAGAAAGAAATTTTATTTGTGAATTGGTTGTACATTTACAAAGTTCAAAGTTCAAAAAGCATAAAAGCAGTATATTCAGAGAAAAATCTTCCTTCCTTGAGCCCCTGTCTCCTTTCCACCCCTAACCCAGTTCCTTGGCCCAGGAGGGGGCGGGGGGTGGGGGGTGAGGATGCGGGTGGAATATATGATCAATCTCTGTTTAAACCCAGCCCTGCGGAATGTTCTGTTGCTTTGAGGCAGAAGAGAAGGTTTGGAATAAGGGTGGGGTGAGGAAGAGGGAGGGCCGGCCACGGTGAGAGCTCACTTTTTAAGGCCCAGTCTCCAGAATTTTCCAGAACTGCTCATTCCCCAAGCTGGAGGAAGGAAATGCTTTCCCCTCCCGCCAGGCCTAAAGAAAGCTTCACTTTCCTCCTCTTAAGAGCAGACTTGGGAAAGTGGATGCAGTGGCCGCTTTCTTCTCTCCTTTACAGCTCCCTTCAGGCTCAATCTGCTCCATCTGACCAAAAGTACTCTCTGTCTCAATCCAGTTTACCAGCATATCAACACCTCTTTAAATTGAATGCAAATTTTAAAGCCACTACTAAAAATATTAAAATGATTTCTCCACCCCCTGCTTTAGCCTATTTATAATTTCAGCTGGTGTATCATCCCGGGTGTATTTTTGCTGTCTGCTATATAAAGTAGAACCTCCTTTTGTTAGCATGCGTGTGGATGATTTCACTGATCTGAACCCCGCCTCATGCTTCTTTCTTGAATTCCAGATTGCTTACTGGGAAGTGTTTGATGGGTCAGTAATCAGAGAGTTGGAAGGTTCCTTGTCCGGGGCCATCAACGGCATGGATATCACCGTGGAAGGAGTGCATTTTGTCACAGGTCAGTCCTGGGATAAGAGAAGAAAGCCGAGCCCAGCTTATTTAAATGGGAAGGTGGAACTCCCAGGCGGGAGGCAACTGGAAGTGACCACAAAAGGGTCTAAAGGGCAACGTGGTTAGATTCAGGCCTGAACACTGCAGCCGGTGTGGCTGGCAAAGAAAAATCCAGAAGCCACATTTCAATGAGAGGAAACATTTGCTCACGAGCCTTAGGGGCACAAATATAAACCTAAGCTTCCACTGCGTGCTTTTTCTGTGGTGGGCAGCGATGAAAGAAATGGGCCTTTACACAACATTGTAAACCAATTATACTTCAATTTAAACAAATTAATTAATTAAAAAAGAAAGGAAGAAAGAAATGGGCCTTTACGTGGGCTGGGCTGTCCAGTCTGCCTTGCTCTGCTATTTCCGACTGAAGTCTTAAATGCCAGGCTTTTCGGTCAGCATTTCCAGGGGGCATTTGCCACACAATGTGCCCATTGCAACAGCATCAGTCCCATTTCTTGCAGCCTCTTGGATTCTTCCGGACAGTAACCAGTTAATGTTCCAAATCAATAAGTTTCACAAACACATTTATGTAAAGCATGATATAAAATTAGACATGGTATGATCCTAATCACATATTCAGATGTATATCTGTGTAACTTACAGAGAAAAGACCGGAAGGAACTAAACCAAGATGTTACTAGTGGTTCTTTCTGGATGGTGGGATCGAGGGTGATGTCACCTCTTTACCTTTTTTCCCCCCCAAATTAACTACAACAGATCTAGATTTTTATAATCAAGGAAAAGAGTGTTTATAAAGATAGGTTTTTCTTCCTTTAAATCGGCACATGGGGAATGTATTGAAAACGATCCAGTAATTTAAAATCAGGACTTTCTCTCTGTTCTGTTGCAGCAATGCCATGTAACTGCTTTGTCATTTTCAGGTGGAAATGACCATCTTGTCAAAGTTTGGGATTACAATGAGGGTGAAGTGACTCACGTTGGGGTGGGACACAGCGGCAACATCACCCGCATCCGGATAAGTCCAGGAAATCAGTACCTCGTTAGCGTGAGTGCCGATGGGGCCATTTTGAGATGGAAGTACCCATTTCCCTCATGAAACGTTGGAGACCTCCTGGATTCACAGCATTGAATACCGTCCTGTTGGAGGCTGAGCTTAGATAACTCCACAACTAGTCTTGCTTTCTCACACCTGTGTGTCTGTGCTTTGGTCAAAATATTTTATCTACAAGTTTCTCCTTTCCTTTATAGAATGCATTTTACATTCTCGGATTGTATATTAAAACTGAGACGTGTTCAAGAATAATTCATCCAGACTGTAAAGTTTTTTTATTATGAGTAAGCTCCCAGTTGTTGGTTTCCTGTCATAATCTCCCTTCTATGACTCCGCAAAACCCACAGCCCTTCCTCATAATTTGTCCACAGATAACCATTGCTGTTAGTCTCTAAAATTAAGGAAGGTGATTTTACCTTCTTTTTTTGTGGTACGCGGGCCTCTTCTCACTGTTGTGGTCTCTCCCGTTGCGGAGCACAGGCTCTGGACGCGCAGGCTCAGCGGCCATGGCTCACAGGCCCAGCCGCTCTGCGGCATGTGGGATCCTCCCGGACCGGGGCACGAACCCGTGTCCCCTGCATCGGCAGGTGGACTCTCAACCACTGCGCCACCAGGGAAGCCCTGAGTTTAACTTCTTAATCAGCATTTCATTGGTCAAGCTGCCTGGGGCAAGACGTGGGTTTGGATCCAGATCTTGGGTAGGGTTTTTGTTTTGTTTGAACTCTCTGATACTCCGTTTTGTAAAGCAAGAATACCTGCTCAAAAAGTGATTGTGAGAATTAAGTGAAATAATGTATTAAAGCGTCGGCAGAGTTCATGACACAGAGTAGAAACTTCAATACGAATTATGGTGCTTTCTCAAAGAAAATGTGTGTTGGGGATCTTGGGGGTAATTATCAAAGGTGAAATTTCATAGATGCTTTTCTGGAGTTAACCATAAAATCTTTCTCCTCTGCTTACCATTAGAAGAGCGATGGAATGGACCTTGTGTATTGACTGTCCAACCAGGGAAGGTGTCCTTTTCCAGGGAGGGTAAATAACGGTATTTCCCAGAAACACTTCAAGTCTCTAATTCACAGGACAGTCTTTTGTTCTGTGCATATTCTTTATCCTTTACCTAATGCTTTCCCCGCCCCCCCCCCCCCCCCGCCCCTGCATCAGGTAACCTGCTGCTGCCCTATTTGACATATCAAGGTGGATATTTAATAAATGATGACCACTTTAGTCATCAGATAATAGATAACATTTCAGGGCATTCATGTGATAATGCCTCCTGCTAATCTCTTGTTGAGCTAGAAATTGATGAGAAATTCACTGTGCGAGACTTTGCCGGAGTAACGTGACAGTTACAAGATAAAATGAGGGAAGTCCCCAGGGAATCAAGGGCAAGACAATGCCAAGTCAATTCTTATTGGGCAACAATTCAGCTGGGATTTTGCGTTAAGGAGTGAACGTGAGACCTCCTAGGGGGCGCGCCCGGGAGCTGGAAAACTTCCTGGTGAGCAAATACTGAGGCTGGAAAGATCTAAGATGCGGGGTTGTCAGTCCACAGACCCCGCTTGAGTTCCGGCTTCTCTGCTTACGGGTTGTGTGGCCTCAGCGCATTGCGTTAACCTCTCTGAGCCCGTTTCTCCACCAAATAAACCGAGGACGGTCAAGTCTCGCTTGCAAGTTTTGCTAAAAGCCCTAACCTAGTCTGTAATTTAAACAAGCAAACCACAACCAATCCCGGGTGTCTCTACACGCGCCTCCCAGTTCGGGTCCCAGGATGGCGGGTCCCGCAAAGGCTCTGCCTCCCCTGCGGGGCAGACGGGCTGGAAGGAGGTGGCGCCACCGGTCCGCACACACCTGAGCCTGCGGCGGAACCAGCGGTACCAAGGTACTCTCCACCCGTTCACCGCCCCCAGGGCGCGTCTCTCGCTACGCCGGAGGCTGCCCTCTGGGGAACCTTCCTTTCCCTTCTTTTCACCTTCGCCTGGAGGTAATTACAAGAAATTTAGCAACAGCCAGGGCTTTGCAATTTACTAGGGCGTTCACATTTATCATTCCTCTATTATTTTCACAGCTTGAAGGCTGGGAGCGGACTGGGAGCAGAGGTTAAATTCAGGTCGGTAGGTTTAGGAGAGGTTAGGAAGTGGGAGGGAACCTGAATTCCGTGCTCCAGTGCTTTTATTCCTGGTCCGAGCGGCGGGGGCGGGACCCGACGGGGGTGGGGGCGGCGGGGCGCTGCCCGGGGCGGGCCCTACGGCCTGATTCCCGCGCGGGGCGGGGCGGCCCCGCCCTTGGCTCCGCCTCCGCCCGATCCCCGCACACCTGGCCCGCAGGTAGCCGGCTCCCGGGCGCCTTTCCGAGCCTGGAAGGGCCTGTTGGCTGCTCGTCCGTCCGGCGCCCGGAGGCCGGGGGCTCCGCTCCGGGAGGGGCGCCGGCGGGAGCCATGGACCCGGGCGCGGGGGCCGCGACCGGAGAGGGGCCGCCCGCGCCCCGGCCCCGCCGCCGCCGCTCCCTGCGCCGCCTGTTTGGCCGCTTCCTGCTGGCGCTGGGCAGCCGCTCCCGCCCCGGGGACTCGCCGCCCCGGCCCCAGCCCCAGCCGGGACACGGCGATGGCGACGGGGAGGGAGGCTTTGCTGGCCCCCCGGGCCCGGAGCCAGCTGCGCCCGGAAGCCCCGGGGAGGAGCGCCCGCCCCGACCCCAGCCCCAGCTCCCCGCCGGCGACGGGGCGCGGATCCCGGGAGCTCAGGGCTTGAAGAACCACGGCAACACCTGTTTCATGAACGCCGTGGTGCAGTGTCTCAGCAACACCGACCTGCTGGCCGAGTTCCTGGCGCTGGGGCGCTATCGGGCGGCGCCGGGCCGCGCCGAGGTCACCGAGCAGCTGGCGGCGCTGGTGCGCGCGCTCTGGACGCGCGAATACACGCCCCAACTTTCCGCCGAGTTCAAGGTAGGCAGCGCCGGGCTGCCTCCAGCCTTGGCCGCTCGGCGGCAGCCACGTTCCGGCCTTTAGGGTTTCCCTTCTGGACCGTTGGGTGCTCCATCAGGAAAGGGGTTTCTTGGGGACTTCTCTAGATGGCATTTGTCAGTTAAGCCTCGGATTATCGCTTCTTTTTAAAATTAAATTTATTTTTACATTTTTATTTAGTTTTGTCTGCGTTGGGTCTTCGTTGCGGTGCGCGGGCTTCTCCTTGCTGTGGCTTCTCTTGTTGCGGAGCACAGGCTCTAGGCGTGCGGGCTTCAGCAATTGTGGCACGCGGGCTCTAGAGTGCAGGCTCAGTAGTTGTGGTGCACGGGCTTAGCTGCTCCTCGGCATGTGGGATCTTCCTCAACCAGGGCTCGGGCCCGCGTCCCCTGCATTGGCAGGCGGATTCTTTTTTCTTTTTTAAATACAAGTTTAAGTTTATTCAAATTTATTCAAAGCAATCTGGTTTCATATGCATTATGCTATTGGAAATAGTCTCCTTTTTTTTTTTAAACATCTTTATTGGAGTATAGTTGCTTTACAATTGTGTGTTAGTTTCTGCTTCATAACAAAGTGAATCAGTTATACATATACATATGTTCCCATATCTCTTCCCTCTTACGTCTCCCTCCCTTCCACCCTCCCTATCCCACCCCTCCAGGCGGTCACAAAGCACCGAGCTGATATCCCTGTGCTATGCGGCTGCTTCCCACTAGCTATCTACCTTACGTTTGGTAGCGTATATATGTCCATGCCTCTCTCTCGCTACCACTGTGCCACCAGGGAAGCCCATAGCCTTTGTTTTGAGTTGGTTAGTGTGTCAGCGCTTGAGGCTGGTGAGTGCAGGGGGCTGGTAGATTTGAGCGAATTCAGCATTTCTGCACTCAGCAAACATTAGTTGAAGTATCGGAGGACTGTTCTAACGCCAGGGATAGAGAGTTTCCACTCTAGTTTCCAGTGCGGTGCGGGGAGTTGGACTTCGAAGGCCAAGGTCTAGGAGGAAGGAGGTGGATGATGAGAAGGACGCAGCCAGGCCAAGATCTAGGAGTAATCCCCACAGGGGGAGGGAACAGCAAGTGCAAAGGCCAGAGGCCTGAAGGAGCTGAGAACTGGAGGCATGAAAAAAACTCGGGTGGCACTTGCCCAGGAGAGTAGAGTGGGGAGGAGATGAGGTTGGCCAGACCATGTAAGGTTTTGGAGGCAATGGTAAGGAGTTTGGCTTTTATTCTAAGCCCATCGAAAGCTGAGAACCTGTGTGCCAGGTACGGTGCCGAGGGCCTGGGAGAGGCAGTGGGTGTGCTATATTGGAGGTGGCATCCTTTTGCGTAGTGTGAATGAAATCCCCTAGGATGCGTTAGCATGGGTTTGTATCCTTTGTTCCTGGGGTCACGGTCTACTTACTGGGTATGCTGCAGGGTCATGAGGCTTTGGAAGTTATGTGTATCACTTCACCCAGGATTAAAGCGGGGCATTTGTTTGGGGTCCCAGTTGGATTAAAGAGTGCTGATAATTGACGCGCATGGCTGGCTTCCTGCTAAAAAACCACAGTTCTGGGCAGAGAGCTGAAGCTCCCCAAAGACTAGGGATTGTTGTTCTTGGGGGAGAGGGAACTTGTCAGTGTTCATTCCACAAGCATCACCGCTCTTGAGTTTCAGCCTGAGAAAGCAATCCTTGCCATGTGACCCACGAGGATGCCAACCCCCACCGTCCTCTCTCCTGCTTCCACTAGTGAAACACTGTTCTGCAGGCGTCAGTGGGTCAAGTGGGTGTCAGTAATATCTCCTTTTGGCATCATTTGCTTTTTAAATGTGAGAAGCAGTATCCTTTAGTGGTTCAGAGCAAGGTCTTGGTTACCTTGAGCAAGTTACTAAAATCTCAACTGTGCCTCAACTTTCCTTATCTGTAAAATGGGACTCTAGCGGTACCTACCTTCTTATAGGGTTGTTCCGAGGGTGAAATGAGCTAATTATAATTCCTCACCTGCGGAGACCTGGAGGGAGGGAGGTAATCCTGTGTACCTATTCTATTGTACCTTTCCATGCATTCTCATCCAGTTACTGCAGCAATGGGAGAGCTTGAAAAGTCTTCCAAATTAGTAATCACCTTCCATGACTCACCAGCGTTTCCTGTCTCTCTCAAATCCTGCTCTCAAATCCCTAGAGCCAAGAAGCTCCCTGTGAGCCTCGGGGAGCTGAAGGGTAATCAAACTGTTAATATGTTAGTAAGGGTGTTATAAGCCAGGGGTTCCTGGAACTTTCCTGGTAGGCAGCCTTGGAGAGAGTGGGGAAGGATTCCAGAATCTGTGCTTTTAAACCTTGGGGATTGAAATCTAGGTGGGCTCCTTTTATTTTACAGATGAGGAAACATTTATTCATTCAACAAATATTGAGTGTCTAGATACTATACAGGGAGCATGGAACACATGTGGGGTGATGAGTGCAAAACCTGATCCTGGGGCTCCTCTCCTGGAGCTTATGGTCCAGTGGGAGGGATGGATGTGAGTGAAGTAATACCACGGGCCCACGATTAGAACTGGTGACAAGTGCTACAAAGTAAAGATGCTCTATTTACAGTAGCCAGGACATGGAAGCAACCTAAGTGTCCATCGACAGATGAACGGATAAAGAAGATGTGACACATATATACAATGGAATATTACTCAGCCATAAAAGGAAACAAAATTGAGTTATTTATAGTGAGGTGGATGGACCTAGAGTCTGTCATACAGAGTGAAGTAAGTCAGAAAGAGAGAAACAAATACCGTATGCTAACACATATATATGGAATCTAAAAAAAAAAAAAAGGTTCTGATGAACCTAGGGGCAGGACAGGAATAAAGACACAGACGTAGAGAATGGACTTGAGGACACGGGGAGGGGGAAGGGTAAGCTGGGACCAAGTGAGAGAGTGGCATGGACATATATACACTACCAAATGTAAAATAGACAGTTAGTGGGAAGCAGCCGCATAGCACAGGGAGATCAGCTCGGTGCTTTGTGACCACCTAGAGGGGTGGGATAGGGAGGGTGGGAGGGAGGGAGATGCAAGAGGGAGGGGATATGGGGATGTATGTATGCATATAGCTGATTCACTTTGTTATAAAGCAGAAACTAACACACCATTGTAAAGCAATTATACTCCAATAAAGATGCTAAAAAAATATAAAAAATAAAGATGCTCTATGGCAATTCTGGCAGGAGGACGTGACTGTTTGGGGAAGGTGGTGGGAGGAGGTGGGCTAGGAAGTCTTCCCAGGAGAGGGAACCATTGAGTTGAGTTTTGAAGTATGAAGGGTCAGCTAAGGACATGGGAGGGTGGGAAAGTGCATTATAGTTCCTGAGACTGAAACTGCCAGTCACTGAGGGGGTGGGGCTGGGCAGGATAAATGCCTGATAAAATGAATTAATGAAAGCCTATGTGGCTGGGGGGAGGGGCTGGAGAATGGGTTTGGGAGAAGGCACAGAAGGTTGTGTAGAGGAGTTTGGTCTTTAAGAGGGATCATTAGCTTCAGACCGAGGAAGGGAGGAAGTTGAGAGGCAGCCAGCAGGCTGGAGTGAGTTACTCCAGCGCAGCCACGCAAAAAGGATGGGTCTGTGGTGTTCCCCCTCCCTGGGCCCTGAGTCACCCAGCGTCCCAGTGATAGTAGGACTTAAGAGCAAATGAATAAATACATTTTAAAAATCCTGTCCATGGTATTATCCATAATAGTTTGATTTCTAATGATGTAATTCAATGTATATAACTATAAAAAAATTGGAAAATGCTAAAATGTAAAAAAAAAAAAGAAGATCTGGAACTGCACCCTCTGGAGGTAACCATCACTGCTGTGCTGATGTGCTTCAAATCATGTACAAACAATTGGAAATTCTAGTTTTTTATCGTGCTGTTTTCAGTGAAGTATTATCATGAGACTTTCTCCTGGTCATTAAAATGTTTTATAAAACTTAATTTTTAGTGATTGTATAATATCTCATTAAATGAACCAATCCCTAGGGAGATGTTTATGTACTGTACAATTTTCCAGCTATCATGCTACATTGAAAATTCTTGTATTTAAATCGTCGTCCTCAGCTCTGATCATTTCCATAAGCTTAATTCCTTGAAGTGAAACGACATGGTCAAAACAAAGATGACTGTTTTGTTCTTTTTATGTTTTTTGCTTTTTTTTTTGCTGTCCGCGGGCCTCTCACTGTTGTGGCCTCTCCCGTTGCGGAGCACAGGCTCCGGACGCACAGGCTCAGCGGCCACGGCTCAGGGGCCCAGCCGCTCCGCGGCATGTGGGATCTTCCCGGTCCGGGGCACGAACCCGTGTCCCCTGCATCGGTAGGCGGACTCACAAACCACTGCGCCACCAGGGAAGCCCTGTTTCTTGCTTTTTAAATCAGTTTTTACGAGGTATGAATTATGTACAGTGAAAGGCACCCATTTTTAAAAATTGAGTTATATGTGAGATATAACACTGTGTAGGGTATATAATACATTGGTTTGATACGTTTGTATTGCAGTATGACTGCCAATAGTAGCACTGGTTAACACCCCTATCTCGTCATGTAATTATCATTCCTTTTGGCTCTGGGAACAATTAAGATCTAGTGTCTTAGCAAGTTTATTGTTTACAGTACAGTTTTGTTGTCTGTAATCACTGTACAGGTACACTTCATTTCATCGTACTTTGCAGATGTTGCGTTCTTTACAAATTGAAGGTTTGTGACAACCCTGTGTCCGTCAAGTCTATCAGCGCCCTTTTTCCAAGAGCCTTTGCTCACTTTGTGTCTCTGTCACATTTTGGTAATTCTCACAGTATCTACAACTTTTTCATTGTTATTGTATTTGCTATGGGGATCTGTGATCAGTGATCGCTGATGTTACTATTATAATTGTTTGGGGCTGCCGTGAACTCTGCCTATATAAGGTAGTGAACTTAATAAATGTGTGTGTTCTGACTTCTCCACCAACCGGCTGTTCCCCCACCTCTCTCCCTGTCCTTGGGCCTCCCTCTTCCCTGAGACACACGCTATTGAAATTAGAATTAATAACCCCACA
Organism: Phocoena phocoena; assembly: GCF_963924675.1. Classification (NCBI taxonomy): domain Eukaryota; kingdom Metazoa; phylum Chordata; class Mammalia; order Artiodactyla; family Phocoenidae; genus Phocoena; species Phocoena phocoena. Next base: position 52,716,948 of record NC_089237.1, read on the forward strand.
ATGGCCTCTAAGTGTTCGAGTGAAAGGAGAGGTCAACCCATGCGGCAAATGTCATAGTGGTCTTATTTTCGGAAATTGCCCCAGTTACCCTGACCAGTCAGCAGCCACCAACATGGAGGCCAGACCCTCCACCAGCAACAGATGAGACTCGCTGAAGGCTCAGATGATGGTTAGCATTTTTTTAGCAATAAATTGTTTTAGTTATTTATTTTTGCCATTTTATTTTTTTTGAATTTTATTTTAATCAATTGTTTTTTAATTCAGGTCTGTAGGTTGTTTTTTGGGACAGTGCTATTGTACATTGTACTACTGGGGTGTTAAGAGACTACAGAATAGCGTGAGTATAATTTTATATGCCCTGGGAAACCAAAAAATTCACCCGGCTCGCTTTATTGAGATATGTGCTTTATTATGGTGGTCTGGAACCTACAATAACTCTGAGGTCTGCCTGTACCATGTATTAGTCTCCAGGACTTATTTATCTACTCGTTACGACTATGTACCCTTACACACCATCTGTCCCATCCCTCCACCCTCAGCCCCTGATAACCACTGTTTTATTTTCTGCTTTTCCAATTTCAATTGTTTTTTAGATTCCACATGTAAGGGGTATCATAACACTATCTGTCTTTCTCTGTCTGACTTATTTCAGCATAATGCCCTCAAGGTCCATCCACATTGTTGCAAGGGGCAGAATTTCTTTTCTCAGGGCTGAGTAAAAATTTGAAGTGTAGAATCTGATGAGTTTTGACATGTATGTACCTGTATAATCACCATCCCAATTTTAAGTATTTATTGTTTTTTAGTTTTTAGTTCAATTTTGTTGGGCTTGATTATTTTTAGTACCCACATTGACAAATTTCTTTCCAAATGATTCTATCAAGTTGTAGATATATCAGCAATGCATATTTTCCTAAGTATTGGTTATTCTCTCTTATTAATTTATTGAACAAAAAGAAAGAGCATCTTGTTTTTACATTTGTTGTTTTGATTAGGAGTGAGGTGTTGGATTTTTCTATGCTTTTTTTTTTTTACTAGTTGTAAGACTGCTCTTGGAATTGTCTGCTCATGTGGTGTGTCTATCCGTTCTGCCTCGGTCTTAATGTTCTTTTTTCTTGTTTCTGTAAGTTCCTTAACTCTAGTCTTATTTGCTGCATGTATTTTCTCCCAACTCTCTTCTCCCTACAGAAAGTTTTAGATTTATTTATCTCATACCTTTTGATAAACATTCTATGTTATGTACTTCTAGTTTTTCTATGGCTATATTAAGGATTTCAGCCATCTGGAATTTATCGTAGCTCACGTGCTTGAGGATCAATTTTAGACTAACAATTTTAGACATACAGTATGCCTCAAGCGATACGGCGGAGGCATTGCTTTTTAAAAACAAGGATACCTTCATCACTTGTATGTTTTGGAAGTTCTGGACAAAACCAGTAAGACATGAAGTGGAAATGGAAAAAGAAATGTATCGAACAGAAGGAAAATTACTAAATCGTCCTAGAAATCCGTATTTTAGAATGATTGCTGTCGCTAATGGGTTCAGGTACAACATAGACAGTCAAAAGCAAGACCCATTTAGAAACATATAAAAATGAGATTTCATACCTAAAAACAACCCAATGTATGAAATAAGTAGGAATACTTCTTAAAACAAATATGTTATAAATTATCAGTGGTGAGAGGAAGAAATACACACACACACACACACACACACACACACACACACACACACACACGGATAGAGCTATGCCATATTGCAGGGTAGAAATACCAAATATTGCCATTCATCTCTCCCAAGTTAAATCCCAAGGATTTAGCTTTCATGCAGTTCTAGTTACATTTCAATAGACTTTCTATGGGAATGTTTTCTGTAGAATCAATAGGTAAAGTTATCTTAAAAAACTCTGTAAAATACCTGACAGATACTGTTATAATTGGGAAAAGACCAATAAAGAATAGTGTTCACTGTTAAAAAAATTCGCAGTGTACAAGTTAAAATGAAAAAGAAAATTACCTGTGGTCCCATCTTTCTATAACCATTTGTTAATATTTTGCCATACATTTCCTGGTATTTTACCTTTCTATCTATAAATATATTTTTAAAATCTCAAATATACATTTTTGCTGTTTTTTTTTAAGACAGGATTATTTATCTTCTTTTCTCATTAGTATTTCCTCAAACATAATTTTTAAGGCCATCTGGTATAAGTTGTGCAGTAAGTTCTCCCCAGATAACTTTGAGATATCTTTGCTTGGATCTCTCATTTCCTTAGGCTAAACCTCTTAAAGTGGAATCGCTATGTTTATAAAGAGGGACATTATTAAGGCCTTATCTTGTCTGTCTTCTTGAAGTTGTCAAATTCTTTCTGGAAAGGTTGTGTGGCTTTATGGCCAGACTAAGAAGACAAGAGTGTCAGTCTTAAAGGGTTAGCTTTGAAACATGAGATGGAGTGGTGAGTGATGGATGGGGCCAGACTGCAGGAATCTGGATTATTAGGTGGTGAGTCATCGAGTCGGGAAGGGTTTGGGTGGGGACATGACATTACCAGCTGGGCTGTGGGAAGAAGGGTCTGTCCTGTCCTGCAGGCAGTGGGTGGCCAGGGGGAGGTGCTGGGGGCCGGGCTCCCCTCGAGGTAGGCATTGCAGTCTGGATCAGCGGGAGTTAGGACTCAGCGGTGGGAATGGGACTCTGGTGAAGGGGTGGGATGGAAACAGTTGGGAAGGCAGACTCAGAATGCTTGATTGATGTGGGTGTGAGATGCAACCTGCAAGAGGACCCTGACACTAAGAGAAAGAGCTGATTTTAGAGATTTCAAGCTGGAGGGGCTGGAATGTTGGTACTAAGGATGTAGGTTTGAGGGAGGCTGGGAGGTAGGGTTGCCAGGTAAAATACATGATGCCCAGCTCCATTTGAATTTCAGATAAACAATAACTTGTTAGTAGAAATATATTCCCAATATTGCCTGGGACATACTTATACCACAAACATTACCATTATTTACTGCTTATTCAAGGTTCATTTTATTTGCTAATTGGGCAGCCCTGCTTGGGGGTCAAAGTGCAGAGACGCCTAGACTCTCCAGTGCACCCAAGCTAGTGTGTTTCAAATAAAGACTCAGAACCAGCATTTCAGTTAATTAAATCTTGAATTTCACTTCGGCTCATCCTAAAGTTTTCTTTAAGTCTCAAGGAAAGATGAGAAAAAAGGAAAAGAAAAAAAGCCCAGGGCCTTTGATTAGATTGGCCTTGGTGAGATCTGCTGGGTTCACAGCTTTGCTCACACAGCTACCTTGGGTGGGCATGAACAGAGGACAGACCTACAGGGGACAAGGCCTGCCCTGTGCACTCACACAGAAAAGGGGGTTTGCTTACATTCAAATGCTCGTGCTTGCACAAAAAAGACCCTGGAAGGATGCTACGTAAGAAAATGTTCAAAGTGTCCTCCCTCTGGGGAGGGGAGGGGCACCCAGACCTGGGAAGACTTTTCGTTACTGTTCTTTTTATATTTTGAATTATTTTTTTTAAAGTAGGTGCATATATTACCCTTTGAAATAAACTTTTTGAAAGCCAGGGCATGCATTTACCCAGAAAATGACAAAGCTGTCACCTCGTCTAACAGGACAGTGTGAAGGACGCAGGAATGTGAGTGCCACGAAGACAGGGAATCATGTTGCTTGTGTTGTAGCCCCAGGCCCTAGACTAGTGCCTGGCCCCTCGTAGGCACTCAACAAATAAGTATTTATTAAAGGGATTAAGGACTGGCCCAGACATTTTGTGATCTAACCACAGAAGGAGATGTTTGCACTTCTCAAGTTTCATTCATTTTAGGAAGAGGCAGTGAAGGAACCACATGCGTGGTATTTAAGGAAGCCCACTTCACTGGGCCATGTGGTCATTCTCAAAGAGGAGAGTTGATGCCGTGGGAGTGAAGGAAACCACCGTGGAGAGAGAAGGACAAGAAGCTGTCCACCTTTGGGGTGAACAGAGAGAGACAGCGTGGAAATAGACTGAGGGTGTGGGTGGGGGGCCAGGTGAGCATGGGAGGAGAGATGATCACCTCTATCAAAACATTCCACCACGTGATCCAGCAATCCCACTCCTGGGTATATTTCTAGAAAAAAATGAAAACACTAGTTTGAAGATACATGCACCCCAATGTTCATAGCAGCACTATTTACGTTAGTCAAGACATGGAAGCAAACTAAGTGCCCATCAACGGACAATTGGGGACTTCCCTGGTGGCGCAGTGGTTAAGAATCCGCCTACCAATGCAGGGGACACGGGTTCGAGTCCTGGTCAGGGAAGATCCCACATGCCGCGGAGCAACTAAGCCCGTGTGCCACAACTACTGAGCCTGTGCTCTAGAGCCCTCGAGCCACAACTACTGAGACCACCTGCCGCAACTACTGAAGCCCACACGCCTAGAGCCTTTGCTCCACAACAAGAGAAGCCACCACAATGAGAAGCCCACGCACCACAACAAAGAGTAACCCCGCTCGCTGCAACCAGAGAAAGCCCACACGCAGCAACAAAGACCCAACACAGCCAAAAATAAATAAAATTAAATCTTAAAAAAAAATCTTAATCATTAAAAAAAAACAATTGGATTAAGAAGATGTGGTATGAACATCCAATGGAACATTTCTCAGCCATAAAAAAGAATGAAATACTGCCATTTGCAGCAACGTGGACGGACCTGGAGAATATTATGCTTAGTGAAGTAAGTCAAAGACAAATACTATATGATATCACTTACATGTGGAATCTAAAAAATAATACAAATGAATCTATATTCAAACAGAAACATATAGCACAGGGAACTCTACTCAAAAGAATCTAAAAAAGAGTGGATATATGTATAACTGATTTACTTTGCCGTACAGCAGAAACTAACATTGTAAATCAACTATACTTCAATAAAAATTAAAATAAAATAAAATAAAAAAGAAACAAAACAAAATGGAAACAGACTCACAGACATAGAAAACAAACTTGTGGTTACCAAAGGGGAAAGGGACAAATTAGGGGTATGGGATTAACAGATACAAACTACCATATATAAAATAGATAAGCAACAAGGATTTACTGTATAGCACAGGGGATTATACCCATTATATTGTAACAACCTATAATGGAATAGAATCTGCAAAAATACTGAATCACTATGCTGTACACCTGAGACTAACACAATATTGTAAATCAACTATACTTCAATGAAAAAAAATATATATATATACATATATTCGACAGACAACCCTGTGGGTTTTCAAAGGACAGGATACACAGTGGTAGTCTTTCTGGAAAAAACGATGCCTCCTCCTATACAGAGAACCCTCACAGCATTTGGGGACACTGCCCCCCAAATGACAGGCTTTAGCAGGAAAGACCATTTCTCGCCCCATGTTGTTTCTGACTTGTCATTCTGGTCAAGGATGAAGCACGACCGTGGGTAGGCTTGGTGCTTCCAGGTCCTTATTTGGATGTTTGAAGGGCCAAATTGCCCCTCAAAGCGCGGGCTTCTCACTGCAGTGGCTTCTCTTGCTGCATGGGCTCTAGGCGTGTGGACTTCAGTAGTTGTGGCAGGTGGTCTCAGTAGTTGCGGCACGTGGGCTCAGTAGTTGTGGCTCGTGGGCTCTAGAGCTCAGGCTCAGTAGTTGCGGCGCACGGGCTTAGTTGCTCCGCGGCATGTGGGATCTTCCCTGACCAGGGCTCGAACCCGTGTCCCCTGCATTGGCAGGCGGATTCTTAACCACTGCGCCACCGGGGAAGTCCCCAGTTGTCCGTTGTTGGGCACTTAGTTTGCTGCCATGTCTTGGCTAATATAAACATTCTTCTGTTCCTTTCAGAATGCCGTCTCCAAGTATGGCTCTCAGTTCCAAGGCAATTCCCAGCACGACGCCCTGGAGTTCCTGCTCTGGTTGCTGGATCGTGTGCACGAGGACTTGGAGGGCGCGGCCCGGGGGCTGGGGTCCGACAAGGTCAGTCGCCCTCGAAACAACACGTGGTGTTTGATTTTCTTTTTCCCCCTTGCGCATTTACTCAGCTCTTCAAAACTCAATCTTGAAATTCAGATCCGTAGATTTTTGCGTATTCTGGCTGCTGTTCACACAGTACCGTTCCCTGCTTCTTCCTCTTTGCCCCTTTTGTTTTAGACCAGACGTTTCCTCCCATTGCAGTTCCTCATCCTCTTTAATCCCAGTGACATGGTGAATAGGGTTTCTGTTTGGTTTAAAGTTTGAAAAAAAAAAATCTCCTTTTTGTCAAAAAAGTTTGGTCATCTGAGGCCATGGGTGCCATAGCTTATTATTTTTAGATGCTTCCATTTTAACTCCACCCTTGCTTTTTCAGTTACTTATCCTACAGAGCAAGCGATTCCCAATCTTTTTTTTCAAGACACAGGATGGATGATCTTGACATGTGTGCACACAGCGGTCCCAGATTTGGATGAAACCTCAAACCTTTGGGAGTAAGAAAGCCCTACGATCGATCATTTGTCGTAGTCACTGCTAGTTGATAAACCAGCTGTGTTCTCAGTGGGCTTTGCTAAATAAAGATCAGTGATGGGTTCTACTCTAATCCTATCCTTTTATCTCTCTCTTAAGAAAGTAAGAACGAGTGAACTTATGATTCCATGAGTGAGCAGAATTATTACAACAATATCCATGAATAATCTGCTATAATTTAAAAAATGTTTCACAAGCTTTGGTAATTAATCAGTCGCATATTGCTTTTTATGTGTCTCAAAACTGATCCAGATGCAGCTACAAGAACTGCTGTACTTGTTTTTTTTTTTTCCGTCTGTTTGTTTTAATTCTGGACATTTTATTCGTGAATCAATTAAAAAGCCCTTTGGAAGTGTTTCAATCTTTCACCCGTTACCTTCCCATCCTTACATTATCTGCTCAGAGACCATTATTCTAGAGTAATAAAGATTGAATGGAAAAATGTGACACAAATGGACCTATCTACGAAACAGAAACAGACTCCCAGACATAGAGCACAGACTTGTGGTTGCCAAGGGGGAGAGGGTTGCGGGAGGGAAGTATTGGGCGTTTGGGATTAGCAGATGCAAACTCGTTTATACAGGATGGATAAGGTCCTACTGTAGAGCACAGGGAACTATATTCTATATCCTGAGAAAAATCATAATGGAAAGGAATATGAAAAAGAATGGACATAGATGTATAACTGAACCACTTTGCTGTGCAGCAGGAATTAACACATTGTAAATCAACTCTATTCAATAAAATAAATTTTAAAAATAAAAGAATAAATAAATTGGGGGGAGATTGAGTGGCAGTCACAGTTTGTAGGATGACTGAATCGAGATACGTAATGGGCAGCGTGATGACTGTAGTTAATAATACCATACTGAGTGCTGGAAATTTGCTAAGGGAGTAGATTTCAGGCCCTCTCACCACACATAATAAAAGGTAACTACGTGAGGAGATGGATATGTTGATTGGCTTGACTGAAGTCATCGTTTCACCACGTAGATGTGTATCGAATCGTCATGTTGCACTCCTTAAATACATACGATGTTTCTTTAAAGATAAAATGGCTCAAGAAGCTGAGTCATTTTTTTTTCTTAACTTGTCCACACAGCCAGCTGTTGTCTTTGTTTCTTTCCCTTTTAAAAATGACAAGCGGCAACTTTAAGAAAAGGAGGGCATAACAATATATGTCTTGAATAAAGGATAGACCTCTTTTAAACAACAATATAATGTAGAAGCTAAGAGCTTGACAGAGCTGCAGAAAGAGTACTCATGTCTGAGACAGCAGGTTGCCAAATGCATGGAACAGGGAAGATAATGACTGTACAGTGTTCTGTACTCCTCAGAGCACATCTTGGAGTGTTATACACAGTATGAGTAGCTACTATATCATTTGCGGGGTGTTGTTAGAGTTATTATCCCCATTTTATATATGGGTAAACCAAGAATCAGAGAGGCTGTGTAACCTTCCTGAAGCAGCACAGCTTAGGAAGAGGTAGAGTCAGGATTCAAATCCAAGGGAGGTCTGGCTTGAAAGCCTGTTTCCTTATCTTAAAAAGAACCATCCCAGGACTTCCCTGGTGGTCCAGTGGTTAAGACTTCACCTTCCACCGCAAGGGGCACAGGTTCGATCCCTGGTCGGGGAACTAAGATCCCGCATGCCAAAAAGATAGAAAAATAAAAAGAACCACTCCATTCACCCCCAAAGCACACAAACGAAACAAAGCAAAAACTTCACCAAACAGAACCTGGGAGGACCAGACACGTAAAGGTTATGGTGGTTTCTCTGGGTTGTGGGATTGTGGGTGATTTTTCTTATATGTACAATGATTTTCTGTTTATCTAATTCAGACCCTTTTAGTTGCAACTTGGTCCAACTTAAGGAGAGGGCATTTATTGTCTTTTAGAACTTGTGAGTCCAAGGGTTGATCCAGCTTCAGGTAAGGCTGGATCCAAGGTCTCCTTATCTCTTGTCTTTCTTTTCATTCTCAGACTGACTCTGCCCATCTAGTGGCAGGAGGGGCCCCTGCAATGCTCACAGAGCCTTTTTCACTTGGGATTCCAGAAAAAGCCCAGGCAAGAGTCCGATTGTCTTAGCGTGGCTCACATGTCCACTCCTGGGCAGGTGGCCAGCAGGATGGAATATTCTGATTGGGCATATGGGTCCCATGCCTGTGGGGCGAACTCCACCCAAATCACACGGGTAAGGAAGGTTTCTGTAGAGCTGGGGCACGTTGGAAAGGAATGCTGAGATGACAAACGTGCCACTACACTGTATTCCATGATCTTAGCATGAACACATTTTGAAATCAGAATGATGTATTAAAAAGAGAGAGATGGGGCTTCCCTGGTGGCACAGTGGTTGAGAGTCCGCCTGCTGATGCAGGGGACACGGGTTCATGCCCCGGTCTGAGAGGATCCCACATGCCGCGGAGCGGCTGGGCCCGTGAGCCGTGGCCGCTGAGCCTGCGCGTCCGGAGCCTGTGTTCCGCAACGCGAGGCCACAACAGTGAGAGGCCCGCGTACCGCAAAAAAAAAAAAAAAAAAAAGAGAGAGATACTGTTTATTGAAGTGTGTTACATGTCAGACATTTCATATGATGCTTTTCATGACTTATTTCACTGATGCATAGGACACACTCAATAAACCCCTGAATGGTTGAATAAATTAAGTAGTTATCATGCTTTAATATTTGATGACTCATAATAAGGATAATAATAAGTAACTCATAATAAGGTTAATTCATATATTACAGTTAATGGAAATTTAGGTTAAATTGTCCAAGGTCCTTCAACTTCTACCTGTGGAAAGAGAATCAAACCTGAGTCTGTCTATTTCAAAGCCAGTGTGCTGGATCCCTTTCCTTATCCTGAGTTTCTTGTGCCTTCTGTTTCCCACCAGAGGGAGGGAGGAGACCCGGCTGCCTCTTCCTTCTGGCTGCATCTAGAAAAGTCTTCTTGGGAGTTTCCTGGTTGCCTAGTGGTTAGCATTCCAGTCTTTCACTGCCATGGCCTGGGTTCAATCCCTGGTCAGGGAACTGAGATCCCGTAAGCCGTGTGGCATGGCCAAAAAAAAAAAAGAAAAACCACCACCAACAAGCTTTTTGTCCTGTGCCAGGCAGTGCTTCCTACCTGGAAAGTAGGAGGGATAAACAGCCTTCCCAATTACCTTTCAGTCTTCCTCTTTTGTGCCTTTGTGGCGGGAAAAGGCTTTGGACTTAAGGATGAGGAAGAGCACAGAGAGGTTAAGTAACTTGCCCTAAGTCACACAGCAAGTCAGTGGGAGAGCAAGGATCCAGATCTAGAAAATTCAACTCTAGAACAGGGCTTCTTAGCCTCAGCACGTTTGACATTGGAGCTGGGTAATTCTTTACTGGGAGGGGTGTTGTCCTGTGCGTTGTAGCATTTGCAGCGCCCCTCTACCTACCAGATGCCAGTGGTACCCCTAACTGTGATTGATAAGCAAAAATGTCTCCAGACATGGCCAAATGTCCCCTGGTGGGGGGAGGGAAAAGCGTTTCCCCATTGAGAACCTCTGCTCTGGAGCCTTTGCTCCCAACCCCTTTGTTCACCACCCCCAAACCTTTCTTTAAGACGCCTTTGAGTTTATTTAAGCCAATAATCCATAACAACTTCAAAACCCACATAAAAGCAGCCCTAATTGGTCTTCCAATTCCCAGTGTGCCCTGCTACTATATGTATATGTTCTCCACGCTGCAGCCAGAGTGATCTTTTCAGAAAGGAAATAAGATCACGTCACTGTCCTGCTTAAATTCCCCTGGTGGCTTCCTGTTGCACTTACAACAGAATCCGGACTCCTACGCGGCTGACGGGGCCCTACCTGACTGGCCCACCAATCACTCCACCCGGTTTCAGGCCCCTCTGCCCCTTGCTCATCGTTCTCAGCCACGCTGGCTGCTTTCTGTTCCTTTAATGGCTAAGGGTGTCTGGAGGGCACCACAACCCAGCAAGACCAGGGGTGCTTGTTGGTCGAAGAGAGGAGCTTGGCCCACTCTTCATTTGATCTGATTGAAACCAGAAAAGATCTTTTACTCTGTCTGGGGTCAAAACCTCTCCTGAAATTCACTCTTAGAAAATCGGGCTGCCTGCGGAGGCCTGGCTGTGAACGCTTGAAGGTGAAAGAGCAGAGCTATTGGACTATTTGGCACAAACTTCATTTTCTGTTTCCAAGAAGGAAAGGGACTGTCCCCTGTGTAACTCTGAACAATTTTTCTTTCCGAGGTTATTTCTGTTTCAAAACATATGAAAGCCGTGTAGTTCGATTTATTTGAAACTAGAATAGAAAACATAAGGACCGCTTTCTTCTCTGTTAATGCAACGATAAATGTTTTTGTCTGGTGAATAGGGCATCTTTTTACTATCCTGTAGACACTGTGACACTAGCAACCTTTTGGGTAGTTTATCGTACAGGAAACGCCACTCTTGCAGAATTAAGAAAGGGATGAGGGTGGGGAGAGGACCAGGAAGCTAACATTTATTAAGCACCTACTATGTGCCAGGCAGGATACCCACATCTTTTTTGGTTCAAATGATGGCTCCATGAGGTGGATGTAATAGTCCTATTCCTTTTAGATGTGGAATGAGGCTCAGGGAGGGTTTTAGGGTCACTTCGTTAGCAGGGCAGCGCCAGCCGGGTCTCACCTGATAGACCATGCTTTGTGAGTGACCCTCTGCTGTCTCTTACCCCAGCCTTGTCTGGGATTTTCACTTTCCATACCCATCCTTGGATGGTCACGTCCACAGCCTCTCTCAACGCGGGCTGCCTTATCATCTGGGTGCAGAAGCAGCCCAGATCATTGTGAGGTCTTTGGTTGCGAGGAACGGCAGCCAACCAGATGACTCAAACAAGAAGGGGATTAGTTGGAAGGCCAAGGGGGAGTGTGCAGAATCGAAGGGAAGGCTGAAGACCAGGCTTGGAACCATCAAGAACCAGACAGCTCTGGGGTAAGGGTGTCTCAGGGGCAGGAACAGCTCAATCCTCCAGCCTGGACACTTCTGCTAGAGTCGGTGTTTGCCGCCTTTGGGTCACTCTGCCCATGATTGACACGCAGGGCAGGAACATCCCATCTGTCTAGCTTGGGTCATGTGCCTGCCTGTCTCTTGGTAAGGGAGGACAGGACCCCCGAGGAAAGAGCCTCCCCTACCTCCCCATGGACTGAGGCTACTCCCAAAGAAGAAGGGTCAATCCTGAGCAGGCCCAGATGCCAGTGTCCGCTCTGTACCCAAGTTCTCTCTCTCCTCCGAGCCCTTCATTTACCTGCCGTAGGTGTCTCTGCCTCGAACTTGGCTTGCCCTCCCCTCCTCCCCTGACCCACTTCTCCTTTTGCCTTTCCCTCTTCTGTTAATGGAAAGTGGTTCTCCAGGCATCAGACTGGAAGCTTGGAGCTGGCCCTGTGTATCCCTCCCTCTGTCTCCGTTTCCTTCCCCATCAGGTGCTCAGTTATGAGCTGTGCGCACAGGGTGTCTTGATTGAGTTCCTACCTCCTTTTTATTTTCATGGCTCCTACTCTAGTTCACCCTGTTGGCACCCGGACCCTTGAGCCTCATAATTTGTGTCCTAACTCCAGACGCCCCCTCCTTCATCGTGCCCACGCCCGTCAGGTTATAGTGTGTCTCTGTGTATGTAGCCACCGCTTAGGTTCAAAACCCACTAGACACTCCCCTTCATGTAACAACAGCAAACACTTACACGGTGCTTGCTGTGTGCCAGGCCCTATTCTAAGTGTTTTATATATATTAACTCTTTTAATCTCAAAATATCCCTAGCACGTTGGTACTGTCGTTCATTACCCCTTTATTAAATTGGAAAACCATGGAACAAAGAGTTTAAGTAATTGATTTAGCTGGATCAGAGGTTGAGAAACTCTCACAGCTAAGTACCAGCGCAGGGATTTGAACCCCAGCAGTCTGACTCCAGCGTCTAACCCTTAACCCTGGTACTATGCTGTTTACTGAACCAGGAATCTTCTTTAGGACATTTAAGGCCCCATCCAACATGGTACCAGATGCCCTCTCTAGCTTTGTTTTCTACTCCCCTTTGCACATCCTGTATTCTGGTCAAATTGGGTTTAATGAAATAGTGGGACTGACTCTTCTTAGTATTTGTCACTCTTATTTGTACCAAAATTTTATTATGAAAAATTTCAAACATGGAAAAGTTGAATTCCTTATACAGCGAATATCTCCTACCCACCACCTAGATTCTATAATTTACATTTTACTAAAATTGCTTTATCATGTATTTTATCTACCTATCCATCCGTCTGTCTACTCATCACTCCATCTTTTTCTCATCTTTTTTTTTTTGGATGCATTTAAAGTTAAATTTCAGACATCAGTACATTTCTCCCCAAACACTTCCCCTGTGGTCCTTTCTCCTGGCTCTTTGCCGGCCTTAAAGACGGGAGTGATGTGGCCAGAAGCCATGGAATTCCCGCAGGTACCAGAAGGTAGAAGAGACAAGGAACGTATTTTCCCCCAGAACCTCCAGAGGGAGTGCGGCCTTGCTGACACCTTGGTTTCGGCTCCGTGATGCTGATTTTGGATGTGCAGTCTCGAGACCTGTGAGGGGACACATTTCTGTTGTCTCAAGCCACTAGTTTGTGGTCGTTTGTTACAGCAGCAACAGGACACTTATACATAAGGGAATGTAGAGACGGATACAATAGGACAGATTGTGGAGGGAGGAGGCTCACGCATCCATTATTCTAAGGTGCAAACCTGGTCTGTCTGAGAGAGACAATGTTCGTGTGAAGACTGGCTCCCTGGAAAATGTGGACAGAAACAGCTTAGCAGGTGGAAGATGGGCAGATTTGGTGTGGATGTATTTGAAGTGATGGCAGCTCACCCAAGTGAAATGTACGGAAGGCATCTAGACACAGGGGGCCTAGAAGGATGGAGGTAAAGAACAGGGTTCTCCACCAAGGTTCATGCTCTTTCAGCGCACACACGCACACACACACGCTCTCATAGTCTCTCTCCCGCTGTCTCTCTCTCCTCTCTCTCTGTCTGTCTCTGTCTCTGTCTCTCTTGGAATTGGGGAGGTCCAGGGATTGAAGGAGAGGCGGATTACGGTAAGACAACATGGAAGGTCCTGGTTCTGCAGGTTTAGGTCCATAGAATGGTGCTGAGGACCCAGGAGGAGGTGTAGGTTCGCTGGTCTGAACGCAGTGGAGTGGTGAGAGGCACACCTGATCTTGCTCCCTCTCCTCATTTCTTTGCAGCTTCAGCCTGAAGCCAGGAAGACCTCCGAGGACCTCCTGTCGCCATCAGCTCAGCTTCCTCTAGGCCAAAGCTTTGTGCAAAGCCACTTTCAAGCACAGTACAGGTAAGAATGGGGTGTGTTTAGAATCTGTCCTTAAGGGCTCAGCAAACTCCTATGCTGGTAACTAACCTCCCTTTGCCAGGTTTACCCCGAGATTACAAAACAACGGAAACCATAAACACTCTTCTCTCTCCCATTATAAATCCCAATTAACCACTAACTTCTATTGTCTCTGACCCTCAGTATTTCAGTTTTTTGTGTTTTTTATTTTATTTTTGGCTGCGTTGGGTCTTCGTTGCTGCGCACGGGCTTTCTCTAGTTGCGGTGAGCGGGGGCGACTCTTCATTGCGGTGCGCGGGCTTCTCATTGCGGCGGCTTCTCTTGTTGCGGAGCACGGGCTCTAGGCACGCGGGCTTCGGTAGTTGTGGCTCGCGGGCTCTAGAGCGCAGGCTCAGTAGTTGTGATGCACGGGCTTAGTTGCTCCACGGCATGTGGGATCTTCCCGGACCGTGGCTTGAACCCGTGTCCCCTGCGTTGGCAGGTGGATTCTTAACCCCTGTGCCACCAGGGAAGCCCCCTCAGTATTTCTTTTCTTTCTTGCTGTCTCTTGGGCCTTCCATCCCCCCCTTGAAGGAGAGGTGATGCAAGCATGGTTCTCCAGAGTATGAATGTGGAGGCCAGGATCTCCCCAGCAGGCCATCATTGAGAAGTGGATGAGATCTTTCTGGTTTGTTCTTTATTGCCAGAGAGCCAAGTTTCACACATTATTTCCAGCATAATGGAGGATATAAAAGATATATAATTATATAGACTCTGACTTCAGAAAGTATATGTTCTCTTTGGGCTTTTATATATGACAGTTCAGAGATTCACATAAGGCAGAATATTTTCAAGAACGACAATGTTGTAGTGAAAGCACTAACCCCCGGCCGGGGCTTCTCGGAGGAGGTATATGCGTTTCCACGGGCTCTGCAGGATGAATAGGGTTGAAAAGGGTGGGAACATACTCAATGAGAGTGACATCCGCTTCGAGGTGGGAATGAGCTCAGTGATCAAGATTGAGGGGAAGCCACTGGTTACATATACGTTCGCCCAGATAGTTTTTGATTTAACTTAGAAGAGCCCAAGGAGATGAGGTACAATCTGGGGTCAGGCATTTCGCGAGGACACGTAGTAAATGGCAGAAGCAGGATTTGACCGTTGATAAATCTCTGAAGCACAAGTCCTGTTTCTGCTTCTTTGTAATTCTTCCTCTTGGGTGGCTCTTCCATCTGACCTTGTTCTTTTCCTGTGAGGTTCTGCTGTTACTTCATGCACAAAAGCTTTGCCTTCCTGTTCTCCATTATGGATACCAAAACTTTTTTTTTTTTTGCGGTACGTGGGCCTCTCACTGCTGTGGCCTCTCCCGTTGCGGAGCACAGGCTCCGGACGCACAGGCTCAGCGGCCATGGCTCACAGGCGCAGCCGCTCCGCGGCATGTGGGATCCTCCCGGACCGGGGCACGAACCTGCGTCCCCTGCATCGGCAGGCGGACTCTCAACAACTGCACCACCAGGGACGCCCCAAAACATTTTTTTATATTCTTCTTTTGGATGTCGCATTAAATCACTTTCAAAGGTGGGTTTTTCTCTGAGTCTTCTGCATGCTCTTCTCTTTCCTTTGCCCTGTTGTCTTTTTCATAAGCCTCCTGTTGGTTTTTTATCTCTTATTTACTTCAAACAAAGTAACGATTATTCAGCCTTCTAGAATTCACTTACAGCCGTTTACTTCCATACTTTTGGGAGATTTGTATTCTTTGTATTTAGAAAGGAGAAGATGACTTAAAATTGCCCAGAAATTGTGCTAATTTAGGATTTATGTTATATTCATGGATCGTCCATAATATAATTTGGATGTGATCACTGTCTTTGAGGTGATTATTTATTTAGGAAGAGCAAGTAGTTTTGGAAACACTTTGGAAGAATGCCAAAGCTGCTTTCCCACTGGAACAGAAAATCCATAGCACTTGAAAAGTTCCCTCACCCTGCCCCACCAGGGAGAAGGACTTCAAACGACCTTGAACGACAGCTACAATGACCCTGGGGCACTCCCCTCCTGCCCTGGCTTGCTTACCACATTGGGTAATTCAGATCTCTTCTGGATGAGCCCCAGTCTCATCGTTGTCCATGAAGAAATGCCCACTGGAAGCAGCCGCACAGCACAGGGAGATCAGCTCGGTGCTTTGTGACCACCTAGAGGGGTGGGATAGGGAGGGTGGGAGGGAGAGGAGGGAAGAGATACGGGAACATATGTATATATATAACTGATTCACTTTGCTGTAAAGCAGAAACTAACACACCATTGTAAAGCAATTATACTCCAATAAAGATGTTAAAATATAAAAAAATAAATAAATAAAATAAAATCCCCCCTCCCAGAAAAAAAAAAACAGAAATGCCCACTGATTTCCTAAGAGAAGTGGTGATGTACTACGAGATTTACATGGAGGAAACCTAGATTTCGTGTCTACGAACACACCTTTTAGCCATGAAAGCTGCTTGCAGGGCATCTGTCTTATCTCCAGGTACTCAAAGCAGAGGCTGCTTGAAAGCAAAATAAGGAGACAGAGGAAAAGAATAGAGGAGGAGGGAGAAGAAAATCTAGAAGGAGGGAGGGGGAGGCATAAGGCAAGGGCGGGTTAGAGCTTGGGGAAGGGTCACCGTGATTGGCTTCAGGTGCCCCTCCTCTGTGTCCCCCGTACCATAGATCTGCCTCCTTTCTCCACTCACTCATTCTCTCTGCCTTCTTCCCTTCTTGTCCACACATCCTCTTTTCCTTCTTGCACATCCTTGAGCATCTGATACTGCGCTTGGTCCAGTGGCTACAACGAAGAGTGTAACTCCTTGCCCACAAGAGGAAATACTAACCAAGCAGATCCCTTTATTCTCTGGGTATTTAATCCATGCCTACTACGTGCCAGGTCCTCTTCTAGGTGCTGGGAATTGAGCTGTGAAAGGAGTCAGCCCCTGTTCTCAAGGAGCTCACATTCTACTGGGGGAGGTGTTAGATAATACACACATAATACACACGCAACAATTTGCGATGATGATGAATGTCACCTGGGAGGCGGGGTAGGCAGCTAACCTTAGATAAGGTGTTCGGGCCAGGCTTCTTTGCAGAGGGGACATCTGAGCTGAGAACTGAGTGACAAGGAGCCAGCCGTTGAAATACTTGGGGACAGGGTATTCCAGGCAGGAAAAGCAGCAAAGGGTCTGGGGTGGGAGTGATCCAGGCAAGTTCAGGGAACACAGGGCCATCGAGTAGTGAGGGGTGGGAGGTGAGGCTGGACAGGTGGGCGCGCACCTGGTCGTGTGGGTTGTAGGCTCAGGGGCAAAGGGAACCACTGCAAAGTTTAAGGCAGGGTGTGGTCTAATTTTCCATTTAAGCAATTGGCTGGTGGGGACTTCCCTGGCAGTCCAGTGGTTAAGACTCCGCACTTCCACTGCAGGTGGCACAGGGCCGATCCCTGGTCGGGGATCTGATCCCACGTGCCCTGCGGTGTGGCCAAAACAAAAAAGAAGAAAAAAGAAAGAAATTGGCTGGTTGTTTTGGTGATGAAGGGAGGCAGGGCTGGTAGCTGGAGCAGCAGGTGTTGTGCTGTTCTCTCAGTGGGAGAATGGTGGTGGCTGGACCATGAGGTAGTGATGGAGATGGAGGGACGTGGGCTGGTGGGGAACAGAGTCAACAGGACTTGCCAGCGGGTTTAAGGGTCAGGGGTGGAGGGACCAAGGAAACAATGAGCATCTAGGGCGACTCCTGGGTTTTTACATAGTTGTATAACTGGCACGTGCTTTGATGGAAAAATGGAGGGAGCTTTGAAGTTCATGTTATGGATGCGAAAGCGGAAAAAAACTCTTGTTTCCCTTTGCATTACTCTTGACTACTTCCACACTCACAATCCTTCTGACCCCAGATGTGTGGGTGTTTTTCCCACACCAAGCAATTCTACGATTCTCTCTGGACGCCAACTGAGTGTCCTACAATTTAACTCAATTCTGGCACTACCTACTTAGAGCGGGCACGGACCCCGCAGGTTAAGGGCTCAGTCCCAGAGGACTGCCTGCCCACCGGACACCAATTGCAAGTCCCGGGTCGTCACCTGCGCTGCTGACCGACTGGCTATAAATTGGAGGTTTCCACGGCCCCCTCCTCGGGTTCAGTGATATGCTAGAGTGGCTCACAGAACTCAGGAAAACCGTTTACTTACCAGGTTACCAGTTGATTTGGAAAGGCTATAACTCAGGAACAGCCAGATGGGAGATTCATAGAGCAAGGTCTGTGGGAAGGGGCGAGGTTCCGCACCCCTCGCTGGGTGCACCGCCCTCCCAGCACCTCCCCGCGGTCACCAACCTGGAAGCTCTCCCAGCCCCTTCTGCTGGGGATTTTATGGAAGCAACATTATGTAGGCATGATTGATCCAATTATTGGCCATACGTGGTTAACTCAACCTCTGACCCCCCTTTTTTTTTTTCCCAGGAGGTAGGGGTGGAGCCCTCTAATCCCATGCTTGGTCCCTCTGGCAACAAGCCCCCCTCCTGTGGTTTTCTCTGGGGGCTTTCCAGATATCACCTCATTAGCATAAACTCAGGTGTGGGGGGATGGGGTTTGTTATGAATAGCAAAAGATGCTCCTTTTACCTTCATTCTTGCTCTTATCACTTAGGAAATTCCAAAAGCTGTAGGAGCTCTGTGTCTGGAACAACTGTTGGAGACCAATTATATATTTCTTATTATAAATCACAGTATCGTAAGGCGTGAGTCGGGGGAGGATTCGTGAAGAAGTGACATTTGAGCTGATCTGAGACTAAGGACCGCAAGGACCCTTTGTCGATTACTATAGAATGATGAGTAAGAAGCAAGATATTCATGCTGGAAAAAAAGACTGGTGACAGCTAAAAATAGCCGCTTTCTGCCTGCTGGTCCAGAGTTAAGAAAAAATGTAGTTAGAGACGTCCACCTAGGCTAGGACTCTTGAGGTCTGAAAAGTGATTTTCTGTAGCCGTCGGTGGGCACCAGCTCCACACTGGAGCCCCTGAGGGTGATACTTGCTGTCCTGGACCTTCTTCAGCCTCTTTTCCTTGGGGGGAGGTTGCCTTGGATGAAGGGCCGCCCTGGCATCGGCCTTTATGAAACTGAAAGCTGGAAATGTTATTATGGGTTAATTCAGAGATCCCTGTTCACCGAGATTCTCCCTCCAGCTCCCTTGTCCTCCTTCTTAGGGGGCTGAGTTTTTGCCTTTGGCTGGAGGAGAGAAGGAAGAATAGAACTGGGGTGCTGGAGGTTATAAACTAGAGGACAAATAATTCGTTATTCTATATGATTATTACCACAGCCTGAAAACCTCTGCAAGTTTAATAGCCAAGGACTGTTGCAACGTTGGAGTTTGGGCTACAGGTGGGACTGTGTGTGTGTGTGTGTGTGTGTGTGTGTGTGTGTGTGTGTTCATCTCTTCACAGCATTCATAGCTTTTATTCACAGAAAGCCTAATCTGGTCCCCGTTACAGGCAGCATTCCCTTTTAGGCAGAGTACGTTTTGGAAGGCTTCCTCAGAACAGATCTTGGAGAGGTGACATCTTGCTTGCGCGTCATCATAATTACCTTGCCGACTTGGACATCCGTCTCGCCAGCCAGCGAGCAGGTGAAGCTGGCCAGGTTGGAGGTGTCAGGCGTATATTCAGCAGCAGTGAGAGGCCAGAATGTGAAACGAGCAGTGCCAGTTCGGGACATTTGTAACCAGTGGGGAGCAAAGAGCAGTTCTGAGTTTCAGCAGCAGGTGAGAGGCTGGCTTTGGAACAGAAACAATTTGACAAGGAGGATGAAATAGCTTAGGGAGATGGGTAAGTGAACATGGAAAGGCATGGGGGTGATTTTCTGTCTCTTTCCTCTGTAAGCACCTGGGAGATCGTAGGACAGGACCGTGAAACTCTGGGGGAGATGGCAAGGACGAAAGGACCCCCAGGCCACATTTGAGGTGTAGGTGGAGCCTGGTAACATCTGGAGTTTTCTGTGAAAGTGACACTGCCCTTCCCCCTGATCTGTTGGTCGCACTCACTTTCCTCATTGCTCATCCTTTGAGGAACAGGTGCATTTCATGTCCTCTCTGTGGTTTATTATGAAAACAATACATTTTGCCCATCCTTTAAATACAAAATTAGACCGTTCTGTGATTTTGCCAAACTACACATCTCTTGCTCCCTGCCAGAAGTTCATGGCTGAATCTAAAGGCCGTATCCCTGAATCAGTTGACTTTGATGTATCTGCAAGAAAGATGCCGCCTCGCTTAGTTTTAGTAGCTTTAAAGAAAAAAAGAATAAGTCCAAGAAAAATATTCCTTCTCATTTGTTCACTTAAATATGAAACAGGGATTTGGAAATTTCCCAAGGACAAAAATACATGTTTCAGGCCTATGTTACGCCACGGTACGTGATGGGTGAGGGGAGGAGAGGGGAGGGAGAGAAGCTGGGGTGGCAGAGGGGCCCCCACAAATGACAGGTCCCCCTGCTGGTTGGAGCTTGATGTCTGATGCCTTCTTTTTACCAAAATATTGCGATGGTTTTCCCAGAGGGAAATTTACCAGAGAGTGATCGAACATTCAATACTCCGGTCTGTACTCGGTTCTGTTTTCTAAAATCATGGTTGGCATTCTATTAACTTGTATCCAGGAAAGCCTACTTGCTACGAGCAGAGCACTTAGGGTTGCCTGGGACAACACCCTGAAAACCTCAGGGGTTCTTGCTGGGCCCTGGCTTTTTCTGTTTTGTCTGCTCAATGGAAAACCAATCCAGCAGGACTGGTGCTTTCTGTCGAGATTCAGGAAACCTGATTCTGACCCCAGCTCCGGTTTTCTTGCTGACTTACCCTAGGGCTGTCCAGTGCTGAGAGCAGGACCTGTGGTGGAGTATTCTCCCCTGTTCCCAAGGAAATTCATGTAGATTTTAGGAGAAGGACTGTAGCATCCAGAAACCCCTTATATCTTGGAAGAATATGGAGCATTACATGATGAAGGAAATAAAATAAGAGCACCCGGGTGGAATATAAAACTCGCCTTTCTCTCTCAGAGATGCATGCTAAATATGGGAGCGTTAAATTTCAAAGAGCTTAAAGAATATAAATAAACTATGTGGATCTGCTTGTACTCACGACATGATGATGGGCATGGGCTCTGGAACCTGAGCCAGCTCTGCCACTTAAGAGCTGTGTGTCCTTGGGCAAGTGACTTAACCTCTCTGTTTCAGTTTTTTCTTCTATAAAGTGGGGATCATCCTGGTTATTATGGCTAGCACACGGGTTAATGCATGCACAACGCCCAGTTTTTAGTAAATTATTTCACCGTTAGCTGTTACTACTAGCTGCTATTTCCTGAACTTTGTTTCCTTTAGCCGTACAATGAGGCGGGTGGATTGCATCAGTGGTTCTCCGCCCGGTTGAACACTAGAGTCACCTGGGGAGCTTTTAAAATTCTGATGACTGTGCCTCTCTCCCCCTGCTTCCCTTGAAACGGAATCTCGAGGAGTGGGGCCTGGACCTCTGCATTTGAAAAAAAAGCATCCTATGTGGTTCTGGGGCCCAGTGAGGCTGAGACCTTTGAGCTTGAAAGCTGTCACAGTATCTTTCTATTTGGAGGGGTTACAGCATCCCTTCCCATACTCAGTGCACTCATACATGTGACTAAACTTTATCCTTTTTAAGAAATTGAGATGAGTCCCATAACACGAAATTAACCCTTTTAAGTGTGGAATTCAGCGGAATGTACACCCACCATGGTGTGCAACCACCAGTTTTTTCTGGTTCCTAACCATTTTCGTCACCCCCAGAAGAAAACCTGGTACCCGTGAAGCCGTCACTCCCCAGGCCTCCCTCTTCTCAGCACCTGGCAACCGCCAATCTGCTTTCCGTCCCTATGGCTTTACCCACTCTGGATTTTTCACATAATTGGAATCATAAATGTGTGGGCTTTGGTGCCTGGCTTCTTCTACTCACATGACGTTTTCGAGGTTCATTCACGTAACAAGTGTCAGGACCTCGTGGCTGAATAATAATCATTACGTGTCTGTAACACATTTTGTTTACCCGTTTACCCATTGACGGACACTTGAGTTGTACCCACCCTTTGACTATTGTGCATAATGCCGCCGTGAACCTCTGTGTACAAGGGTTTGAATACCTGTTTTCAGTTCTTTGTGGTACAGATCTCGGAGTGGAATTGCAGTGGTGGCTCTCTAATTAACTTTTTGAGGAACCGCCAAACCGTTCAGTGTGATTAAACTTTCATGTGTATCCTCTACCCTCACAGATCTTCCTTGACCTGTCCCCACTGCCTGAAACAGAGCAACACCTTCGATCCTTTCCTGTGTGTGTCGCTGCCTATCCCCTTGCGACAGACGAGGTACGTGAGCATCGTGCCCGTGAACTTGACTTCCATCCTTGGGAATCTTTTGGGCTTGCAGCTGCATTTTCTCCTTTGCTTCTCAGCCAAGCTTTGCAGCTTGGGGACATTCAAGGATTGAATGGGACAATTAACGTGAAAGGTTACAGAGTCCCTTCTTTAGCCGAAGAAGGAATTATAAACATGCTTTTGTTTATCAGCCCTGTTGCCAGGCTTACGTCTTTAGCCCATTCAGAAGCCGGCACCAGCCAGTTGGTACTACTCAATCAGACAGGGGCGAACTGGAGAAAATCTGTCACCCTCTGCTTTCCCCTGCTTTATTTCCAAATCCTTTTTCCTCTTAGTGAAGGTGTAGGAAAAGGTTTATTTAAGGAGCAAGGAAAAAGGAAAAGGGTTGTTGGGAGATATGAGGAAAAAAAAGAAAAGACGAGGCAGGGTTAGGTAGGAGGTGTGGTCACTGCAAAAGTAAGAAGCACATAGTGCAAGCATCCCAGAAGTCCAGGGCTTGGCAGTGACTGTTAAGGCGATGGCCCGTGTCAGTCTCATGGAATTTTCGCGAACTATATGGGGCGCCTTCACTGTCGTGGAAGCTGGCATTTCTTCCCTGGGTTCCTCACCTTCGTAAAAACCATTTTTCTTGCCCTCTGTCTGTTGGCATCCTCCATCTTTAGGATGCAGTGAAGACATGATGGCTTTGTAAAGCCTTTCCTGGCAACTTAATCCCCCTTTCTGCTCTGAATTCCTGTGCTGCTGACTGTCTATGCCACAAATGTAACACTGGCTTATCCTATCATCAGATGATGGCTACTGACAGATACGAGCTGTGACACCTGGCCTGATGCAGCATCGCACAGTGGTTAGGACCACTGACTGGGGCCAGACTGCCTGGGTTCGAGTCCCAGTTCGGCTAACTAGTTGTATGAATTAGATAATTACTGCAGTATAGAGCAGGGGAAACAGGAGCTGGAGGGGTGAGCCCTGGTGTGCTGCTGGGGGTAGTAGGAAGTAGAACCAGAGAGAGTCCAGAGAGGTTGGGGGGCAGAAGGGCTGTATCCAATCACCGAGGGAGAACTTCAGGAGGAAAGGAGAGCCTCATCAACAGTGTTGAGTTGTCCTGGAAGAAGCTTGACTGCTCTACTTCTCAGACTTTGAAGTTTCTTTTTGCTTAAGATTATCTGTTTAACGAGCAGAACCTGGAGACTATATAGATCGGTACAGATGGTCCCTGACTTACGATGGTTTGGTATACAATATTTTGACTTTACAATGGTACGAAAGTGATGTGCATTCAGTAGAGACGGTGCTTCACATTTTGAATTTTGATCTTTTCCCAGATGAGCGGTATGAGGTGTGGTCCTCTCTTGTGAGGCTGGGCAGGGAAGCACCACAGCTCCCAGTCCAGCCTGGTGATCACGAGGGTAAACAGCCGATACACTTAAAATCACTGTTTTTCACTTTCCATATAGTATTCAATAAATTACATGAGCGATTCAACGCCCTATTAGCACGGAAGCTTTGTGTTAGATGACTTGGCCCAACTGTAGGCTAATGTAAGCGTTCTGAGCACGTTCAAGGTAGGCGGGGCTAAGCTGTGCTGTCGGGTAGTTTAGTTTTATTAAATGTATTTTCGATTTAAGATGTTTTCAATTTACAATGAATGGGTTTGTCGGGATGTAATCCCATCATAAGTTGAGGAAGGTCTGTATTGTGATTCCTAATCAAATATCTTTTATTTTTAACTTGCTGGAAAAGTACACTCAGCTAGGACCCTTGGAGATTTGGCTCTCCACTGCCACCTGGTGGCAGCATACTTAAAGGGCAATGACCCGACCAGGAAGCAGAGATTTTGCCTAAGTGCTGAACTTGATCCATTATCAGTGATGGCGGCAACAATCCATGTCAGTCCTTTAAGGATGTGGCCTCCTTCCTATTTTCCAGATTCTTGAGCGTCACCTTGGTCTTCCCCTCTAAGAGCCAGCGGTCCCTGCGGGTTGGCCTGGCCGTGCCAATCCTCAGCACGGTGGCAGCCCTGAGGAAGATGGTTGCAGAGGAAGGTGGCATCCCTGTGGATGAGGTGTGATGGGGCCTGGTGATGGGATTGATGGATGCTAACTGGGCCGGCTGTCTAGGGTGTTTAGGTTAATTTCTGGCTCGCGGTGATTCCTGAGTGACTCCTGAGTTTCTGTTTGATTAATAGTCCCTGGTGTCTGTGCTGACGGGGCCTTGACCTCTTCCTGCATTTTCACAAAATAACCAGAAAAGGATACCACCTTTGTCTTCCAAGAAGGTGATGATGATTACAGTCAATCATCATCATTTCAACAATAGCTGACTCTCAGTAGGGCTTACTAAGTGCCGAGTACCATTCTATGAACTTTATAGCTAATTTACTCCTCACCACCATCCTGTGAGGTAGATATTACAATTATCCTCATTTGAGCAGCAAGCACCGAGAAGTTGAGTGACTTACCCAAGGTCACACAGCTGGTAAGTGGCTGGGCCAGGATTTGAAATCAAACGCAGATGGTTTGATTTCACAACCACTATTCTATACTTTCACTCCCGAGAATATAAGCCAGGAGACTGAAGGGACAATAAATGAAATATAAGGAACTACTGAAGGAACTTGTGGTGTATATATGAGAGAGGCAATTTGGAAGAGAGTGGGATGGACGTGCTCCAATTTTTTTTTTTTTTTTTTTTTAGCATCTTGGTAAAGAGTTTGGATTCACTTGACTTTGGAGGGCAGACTCCTAACAGGGACCCCCATGAAAGGACAGGGTAGAAGTGATGGTGGTGAAAAGCAATGCAGTATGATGAGAAGGGCTCGCAGTGGGGTTCTAGTTGTGATTCAGTCCCTTCTAGTTTTCTGACCTTGGACAAAGTAATTGGTCATCTGTTTCTTTAACTGTAAAATGGAAATTTTACACTTCCCTGGTGACCTCGTGGGATTGTTTTCTAATTAAAGGTATTGTTAACCTTTTTGTTAAGGAATAACATAGGTACAAGAAAGTGTCCATGTCTTAGGGTTATAACTTGAATTTTTGCATGCGTGTACATACGTGTAACCACCATGATTATTGAGGCTTTCCATCACCCCAGTGGACTCCTTCCTGCCCCCACCCAGTCAATACCTCTGACCTCTCTCACCATTTTAATGAGGATCTCAACTGGGGGAAAAAAATGTGTGTATCTTGCTTTGTAAACCCAAAGTGCTATATGGGAATCTATAGTGAGGGAGAGAGTAGGACAGTGGGTGAGAGAGTCTTGGGGGAAAAAATAGCAGTAATAAAAGATCAAAAGGGGAGAAGTCTAAGAGAGGTAGAGTTTGATACTTTAAGAGAGTAAAAGGACTGTCAGGAATTTAAAAGGCATGATGGGGACTTCCCTGGTGGTGCAGTGGTTAAGAATCCGCCTGCCAATGCAGGGGACATGGGTTTGAGCCCTGGTCCAGGAAGATCCCACATGCCATGGAGCAGCTAAGCCCGGGTGCCACAACTACTGAGCCTGTGCTTCAAAACCCCCGAGCCACAACTGCTGAGCCTGCGTGCCACAACTACTGAAGCCCGTGTGCCTAGAGCCCATGCTCTGCAATAAGAGAATCCACCACAATGAGAAGCCCGCGCATCACAACAAAGAGTAGCCCCCGCTCGCCGCAACTAGAGAAAGCCCACGCACAGCAACGAAGACCCAACACAGCCAAAAATAACTTAAAAAAAAAAAAAAAAAAAAAGACTTACAGGGGACTTCCCTGGTGGCACAGTGGTTAAGAATCCGCCTGCCAGTGCAGGGGACACGGGTTCGAGCCCTGGTCCGGGAAGATCCCACATGCCGCGGAGCAATTAAGCCCCTGCGCCACAACTACTGAGCATGCGCTCTAGAGCCTGTGAGCCACACCTACTGAAGCCCGCGTGCCTAGAGCCTGTGCTCCACGACAAGAGAAGCCACCGCCACGAGAAGCCCGCGCACCGCAACGAAGAGTAGCCCCCGCTTGCCACAACTAGAGAAAGCCTGCGCGCAGCAACGAAGACCCAGTGTAGCCAAAAATAAATAAATAAATATTTAGAAAAAAAAGACTTATAAATAAATAAATAAAGGCATGATGTGTTTGTTAAGTTCCCTTTGAGAAACTAGAGGGAAAGTGATCCTCCTCATTCCAGGTGATCTTGGTTGAACTTCATCCCAGTGGACTCCAGCGGTCTTTCTTTGATGAAGAGGACTTGAATACTATTGCAGAGGGAGATAATGTGTATGCCTTCCAAGCCCCTCCGTCACCTGGCCAGGAGATGCTCTCAGGTACAAGAGTGCTTTGCGTAATGTTATTTGGATGTTATGAGTTACAGGTTTGAGAGGATACTCATTGGGTGCTAAGGCAAAAGACACTTAATTTTAGTGCTTGGAAATATCAGGCTTACCTTCTCCGATATTTGTTGTACAGATGGTTGATTTAAAAAGTTAATCAACTAAGACAGGGGTTCTTGAAACCTTAGTATCAGAGTCACCTGGAGGTCTTGTTTAAACAGATTTCTGAGCCCTGCCCACAGTGTTTTTGACTCCGTAGGCCAGGGGTGGGGCCTGAGAAATTACATGTCTGGCAAGTTCCCAGGTGATGCTGACGCTGCTGGTCCTGGGACCACATTCTGAGAACCACTGTTCAGAATAGGTGCTGGGGTAATCTTTGTCTTCAGGACTCTTATGGTTCAAGGTCAGTGCTTGAAGTAAAACTGTTACAAACTGGAGCATAGATGGCCAAAGAGATTATTAAATGACTTTTTGTTAACAGTCCCGCTTCCCTCTGTTAACTTTTCCTACACTTTGGATAGGCAAAGATGGTCAGTTTCTGACAGCCTTTCGTTGTAGGTCAGTATCCATTTTGGTCCAATTAGCCAGTCAGTAAGGCTCATATTTAGAGGACCTTGTGCCACTGTTACACACATACCCCAGATGAATCCTGTGTCCTGGACCATATCCTCGGCCAGCCTAGGTGGCAGGCAGGCTGTGGGAACCGAGTGTCTGCAGTTGCTCTGAGTCAACAGAGAGACTCTGGGCCTGGAACAGGACATTGACAGGCCCTGATTATGTGATAACTCAGTGAAATAGCCCTCATTTCAGATTCAATCACAGGACACATCTGTGCCTTAAAAGTAAAATTTCAGAGCTGATTGGAAATTGAGGATGGTTCAGTTCCTCTACTTCCTCAACAATAAAGATTCTTACCTTCTCTCTGTACCCCTTACGTTGGCGTTCTAAGAGAGCGGATACTCTACAGCTCTCTGATCAAAGCATACAAGCAACCAAAATCATTTTGGTGTCTTTTTCAGATTGGCTTTGAAAAGTATTAATTAAAATCCCCGCCTATACTTTAAAATTGGCTGACAGCAAATTCACTACCACATATGTCATCTTATGCCCGGTGCCCGATGGAGCAAGTGCCATGAACCTTAATATCACTTCCCCTGAAGCCCTCCAGCGTCTCCCAAGGGCGGTTAATGGATGATCAAAGAGAAGAGGGGCTAGAAGCCAGGGTTCTGACGCAGCGCAGCAGCTCCTTTAAGAACACAAATGTAATTCTCGCCCTTCAGCTCGTCCATCTGGTCTACCCATCTCCCCACGCTTGGCAGTCTGCGAGGGTCAGCGATTATCCCTGCCCGTCCACAGCGAGACCACGGTGCTAATCCTCTTCTGTAATTTGGTGGGCTCAGGCCAGCAGGCCAGCAGGTATGTTTAACTTCATCCTTCTTTTACATGATGTCTGGGTTGTGTCAACGTGTACTTGGAATTTGCGCTAGAATAATTCTAATTTGAAAAAAAATAAATATCCATTCTCAAAGTTGATCAACAAGGAGTA
This sequence comes from Phocoena phocoena, assembly GCF_963924675.1. Taxonomy (NCBI): domain Eukaryota; kingdom Metazoa; phylum Chordata; class Mammalia; order Artiodactyla; family Phocoenidae; genus Phocoena; species Phocoena phocoena. The sequence continues at coordinate 52,745,001 of NC_089237.1, forward strand.
GGGAGTAAGGTACTTCCTGATCAAGAGGATCAGAAATGACTGCCTTCAGCAGATGGCTAACACTGTCCTTAACAACTGAGCGTCGGAGGTTTCCCTGTTGGTTTTAGGAACAATGATTTTTGCTCTCACCGTTATTTTATACTGTGCTGTAAGGCCTAGGCAGTGCAGTAAGACAAGGGAAAAAGAAACTGGCTATTGGAAAGAGGAGGTGAAATGACCACTATTTGCAAATTATATTATTTTCTATCCAGAAAACCAAGAACTTGAAAGTAATTAGAACTAATGAAAGAGTTCAGGAAAGTGACTGGTTGCATAGCAAATGTACAAAACCAGATAGCTTTCTTACAGAATGCAAATAAAATGTTTAAAAGATATTACTCCAATGAAAAAACTTTAGATGGATAAAATGTTTGTAAAATTTATCTGGAAGAACAAACTCGTAAGAGTAGCCAGAAAATATTGGGGGCAGGAGAAAGAAGGAAGAGGGATTTTTCTAGTGAAACAGAATAAAGTTTTAATTATTAAAATATTGTGATACAGGCGGAAGTGTATACACTTAAATCAATGACACAGGTCATTGAGAACAGGTCAAGTGTACTTCAGTATCTGTTAGATGATAAAAATGGTGTATTTCATATTAGTAAGGAGTGAATGAATTACTTAATACTAAGCCTGGGCTAACTGATACTTGGCTTTCTTTTTATTTTAAATAATCATTTTTTTTACTCCCGCCATAAATTCTCATGTATGTATTGATTGGAGAGGTAATTACAGAAAAGGAAACCATAAAATAACTTGAAGGTAATATAGGGGAATATTTATATCTTGGAGTTGGGGGCTGTTTTAACACTTAAGGCAGGAGGCTATCAAGGAAAAGTCTAATGTTTTCAATACATTTAAAATGCTAAGCTAAGAGCACATTTGAAAGGCAAAGCACAAACGAAGAAAAGTATTTACATCATGTGACAGCTGAAGGATGCATATCCGTCATATAAAACCTAGCTCTCAGATTAGGGACAGAAGTAGTATTCTTTTAGTAAAATGAGCCACAGAGATGAACATTAATTCACAGAAGAAATGCAGGCATAGGTTAAAATATTCAGCTTCGTTAGTAGTAGAAGAAATTCTGATGGCAATAGCAAGATGCCATACTTAACCTTTCAGACTATTAAAAAACGTGAAAAACTTGATAATACTCATTCTGGGCAAGTGTCAAGAGAAAGGGGCTTTCACATGCTTCACGGGTAAATTGGTGTGGCTTTTCTGGAGGGCAGGTTGGAAATAAATAGCTTTGGTCTTATTTCCACTTCTGGAACTTTATCCCAAAGAAACAATTAGTCATGTGCACCCAAAGGCGTAGGCAAAAGAACGTGTATAGTTCCTGCCACGAGCAAGCATTGCTTAAATAAAAAGTTGGAAACGACCCAAATGCCTAGTAATAGAGGATAAGGTAAATAAACCCATCTGTCTATTCAACAACTGACGCCCGGTGCCCTTGCCCATCCAGTGCACCAGCTCGTACTGAACTTTCGCAAAGTTAATTCGACAGTAGCACATTCTTACCCCATTGGATCTTCACGCAGCCTTGTGGGTGGGGCCAGAGAGCAGTCAAAGGTCGGTGATTTGTCCAGAGGTACCCAGGGCAGAGCTGGAATTGACAGCAGGCAGTCTGGGCACCACAGCTCACTGCTGCGTGCTCATCGGATCGGGATACGGAAAACATTCCCAGTTGCGAGAATATTCCTGATACACAAAGCCATCGATGTGTCCACTGGGCTTATCTCTGCCTGGCTTTCCTCTGGGTCCTGTGCTCTTTCTCTGGGGAAGAGGGTTTCCCAGCTACCTCTTTACACTGCCATGTCTCCATTCATAACGAGGGTCTCAGATGGGCAATTTTGTATTGTGTTTTGTGCTCAACTCTTATCCAGTTGCGAGAAGCCAGTGAGTAGAGCCAATGCTCTTGACTGTTGGGTACTGTTGGTTTTTCTTTTGCCGAAATAACCTCATTTCCTTGGATTTCCAGGTTTGGGCCACCTTTCCTGATTAGGGAAGACAGAGCCATCTCATGGGTCCAGCTCCATCAGTGCATTCTCAGCAAGGTCCGCTATCTCATGAAGAGCGAGGCTTCCGTACAGGTCAGTGTGTGTGTGTGTGTGTGTGTGTGTTGTCAGGGGGTGGGGGGTGGGGAGTGGAGAGAGGGATGTAGGAATCTAGTGGTAGCTCAGGAGAGACAAGCATTTGCTGTCAGTGACAGTGTTCACACTGTCGTATCCAACAACTTTGATTTATATGCGAGAAAATAACCGTTTTATGGTCCGTGCTGTTTCTCTTTCTGTGGCATTACAAAATACCTTTCATGGACGGAGCTTTTGCTCGCTAAATCTTTCAAAACATCATTGGAAGAAAGAGTGGGATTTACATCATTCATCTCAGTTTTGTATATTTATGGCTTCCCATAGTTCTTCTTGGAGGGGAGCTTATTGTAATAAACTGCAACTTATACATTTGGATCAAAAATTTCAAGGGACTTGAGGTATAACTTCTGTGGAAAATTAAAACCGATGTTTATGTCCAAATATGAAAACCTAGGTATTAAAACAGTTTTGTCCAGTTTTCGAAAAACAGGTTAAAAACTCAAGGGGAAACACTTTTTTTTTTTTTTTTTTTTTCGGTATGCGGGCCTCTCACTGTTGTGGCCTCTCCCGTTGCGGAGCACGGGCTCCGGACGCACAGGCTCAGCGGCCATGGCTCATGGGCCCAGCCGCTCCGCGGCATGTGGGATCTTCTCAGACCAGGGCATGAACCCGTGTCCCCTGCATCAGCAGGCGGACTCTTAACCACTGCACCACCAGGGAAGCCTGGGAAACACCTTTTTGCCTTGCTCATTTATTTATTCTCAGACTGGTAGTTTCCAAATAAAAACAACAAATTCTAAAACCATTCCTTTCAGCCCCGATAGTATCAGAACCTGTTCTGAGGGCTGCTTGGCATAGAAGACATTAACATGTTTAGGGACATGTCAGTAGCCTCAGAATTTTTGTTTTCCCCCAACTACTCTCTAAGTAAGAACTTTTCATTTGGGGGATGTACCAAACATTTCAGAGGGATTTCTGCATAGTTCTTCATAATTCATGTTCCTTCTTGCTTAGGGAAAACCGTACATCTGATTCGGGATTTACACGAAATACCAGTTTGTTTAAGACCTTTTCTACATTTGCACCAAATCTTTATCTCCAAAGGATTTTTGCTTCGTGAACTGCCCAGCAGTTCTGCCATGGTGCCCAAATTAGAAACTCGAACTTCTCCCTAAGTAGGTCAGAATATCTAGTAATAGCTTTAGCTTTCCCCAAACCCTGTGCTCCTGGCTGTCGAGAGTGGATGAAACGGCTTTCATGCAAACGTTGAACTCAGCTGTTCTTATTCTCCCCCTGGTCTCCCATGTGCTCTTGCCTCTGCATCTCTCCGGTCATTTCAATTTTAGAGACCGATGAAGCAGTCAGTGGGACCTGCAAAATTCGAATACAGGCAACCTCCAACTCAGCTACGGACGCTTGTCCATAGATACATTGACAAATGTGTGGATGCCCATGGCTTTATGTAAGAATAATGTGTTCTAAGTGGTTGTGAGGCTCCCAGGCTAGCTCACCCATCTAACCCACAGGCTTTTATATTTTGGGTTTTGTTGCTGTTGTTTTGGCCGCTCTGCGTGGCTTACGGCATCTTAGTTCCCCGACCAGGGATCGAACCCTGGCCCCAGCAGTGAAAGCGCCGAGGCCTAACCACCTGACCACCAGGGAATTCCCAAGGCTTTTCTATTTTGAAGAGTTTGAAAAGAATTTGAAAAGAATTGGTAATAATTTGGAAAGAATCCTGTCAGCCTTCTCAACATTGAACCAAAGAGATTAAAAGCAGTGAACATACACTGAAGGTTCCAAAGTGAATTTCCCTAGCCAAGAATGAAGGACAGGAAAATGTCTCTTACAAAAATGACCCATTTGCTGGATGGGATTAATTTATATGAATTATGAAGAAAAGATTGATCATTGCCTAGGAATTTTTCTGGTTCCTTTGTGAATTTTCTTCGTGGGCAGGCAGGGCGAGCTGTTTCTCTGCAGTATAGGTGCCTTATTATGTTGCCATGCAAACAGCAAGGCTCCATTAGGGGTGCCAGGAAAAAGAGCTTTCCCCCCCAGGTTTAACTAACTTCTCCTTGGGAAGTACACCCTCGCATGGCCAGCCCTGAATCCAAGCCCCTGAAGTCAGCTTGCTTCCAGCCATCAGTTTTGTGTTTGTTGAAACGGCAGGTCAGCTAGAGTGTAGGTATAGTCCGGTGAGGCATCCACACTCCCCAAATGTCACACTTATTGCCCCTCCCCCCATCAGCTGCCACAGCCCAGGAGTCGGCTCACAGCTCCCTGACTATGTTTTGGGTCACACGGTCTTTGCCCTGTTCCTGTTTCTCTGAATTATAATGTTTTCCTTCTCTTCTCCTGCCTGAATTCAACCTACATTTCATTAGTGTTTTTTTTTGTTTGTTTGTTTGTTTTTTGCGGTACGCGGGCCTCTCACTGTTGTGGCCTCTCCCATTGCAGAGCACAGGCTCCGGACGCGCAGGCTCAGCGGCCATGGCTCACGGGCCCAGCCGCTCCGCGGCATGTGGGATCTTCCCGGACCGGGGCACGAACCCGCGTCCCCTGCATCGGCAGGCGGACTCTCAACCACTGCGCCATCAGGGAAGCCCTCATCAGTGTTTTTGAAGTAGAGATTTCTGCCACTTATCTTTGCCAGACTTTGTAAGAACATTTCATTTTTTTTCTAGTCGTGGCCAAGGTCATCAGTGACAATTTTAAGAACTGTATTTCCATTGCTTGAAGAGACCACTGATTTTTTTTTTTTAGACATTGTGGTAAAATGTATGTAATGTGTATTGTAACCGTTCACAAATGTACAGTAATTACATTCACCATGCTGCATAACCATCACCACTATGCTCCCCAGATTTTTCACCGTACCCACAAAAATTATCCCCATTAAATAACAACTCCCTGTTGCCCCAACCCCTAGCCTGTGAGAACCTCCATTCTACTTTCTGTCTCTATGAATTTGGCTACTCTAGGGACCTCATATAAACAGAATCATAGGGCTTCCCTGGTGGCGCAGTGGTTGAGAGTCCGCCTGCCGATGCAGGGGACGCGGGTTCGTGCCCTGGTCTGGGAAGATCCCAACATGCCGCGGAGCGGCTGGGCCCGTGAGCCATGGCCGCTGAGCCTGCGCGTCCGGAGCCTGTGCTCCGCCACGGGAGAGGCCGCAACAGTGAGAGGCCCGCGTACCGCAAAAAAAGTAAAATAAAATAAAATTAAAAAAAACAGAATCATATGATATTTGCCCTCCTGTGTCTGGCTTATTTCACTAAGCAAAATATTTTCAAGGTCCATCCATGTTGTATCATGCATCTGAATTTTCTTCCTTTTGAAGGTTGAGTAATATTCCATTGTGCCTATATACCACATTTTGTTTATCCATCCATCTGTTGACGGATACTTGGGTTGCTTCTACCTGTTGACTATTGTGAATAAGGCTGTTTAAGGCTCACTTCAATTTCAGAGAAGTTAAAATATGAAAAAAATGTCCATCTTAGAATAACAACATAGGTGGTATTTCTTTTATGCAGCTTATTTCGACATGTATAAATACTTATTTAGCATTTGAGACGTAAAATGTACACTAACTTGCTTTTAGATAATTGCCTTATTTTGGTAATCTGGTGACAATAATAATCATCTTAATAAAGTAAATTAGCTGTTAATAATTAATGAACGGAATTGGTTTAATTCCCCATTAACTGCCAACATTTGCTCCAATTAAACCTGTGTTATCTTAAATCACTGTGTTCGTTGTTTTGGAGAATTTAATGTGTTACACGGTATTAGATCACTATGTTAAAAGGTATAGGGTGTATCTTCTAAAAAAACTGCAGCCTTTATATCTCTGGATTTGGAATAATTATTAAGGGCATATTCAAAATACGCTATAAGCAAAAGGTTACATTTTTTGAGTAACTTCTTTGCACTTAACCGTCTGATTCACACCAACATGTGGGATGACCTGCTTCCTGTTCTTGGCCTGGCAGAACCTGGGGTCACTTTTCTCCATCCGGGTTGTGGGGCTGTCCCTGGCCTGCAGTTACTTGTCCCCAAAGGACAGCCAGCCCCTCTATCACTGGACAGTTGACAGGTAAGGGGATGTTCCAGACGTGGTAAGAGAATGCATACGTTCCTACCTGACTAGACTCCTTCAAGGCTGTGTATCAATAAGACTGATGACAATCTTAGCTGCCTTTGGTCTTCAGCACCAGCGCCTGGGTTAGGTCCTTATACACATTCTGTGCTTTCAACCCTAATGTCTAGAGCGGGACTGACGGCCACTTCAGAGATGGGGAGACACTGAGGTTCCCAATGATTAGTGAATTTATGTACATTCACGTGGCTGGTTAAGGACTGTGTACTTCCGTGAGCTCAAAACCTGTTTTTGAATCATCTTGGTGACAGTTAGGGATGCATGTGACATCTCCACTTTTTTTCTTGCAGTACATTCAAAACCTTCTTTTAGGTGCAGACCCTCCTGTCTGTCACTCGTATATATGCGTCTTGGTTTTTTTTTTTTTTTTTTGGCCACGCCGTGTGGCTTGCAGGATCTTAGTTCCCTGACCAGGGATCGAACCCATGCCCCATGCAGTGGAAGCATGGAGCCCTAACCACTGGACCGCCAGGGAAGTCCCCATATGTGTCTTGTTGATTTCACATCTTCCACTATCTCCTTGTCCTGTCTCTTCCCCATTAAGGCCAGACAACCTCTTCTGAAATGGGCTGAGCCCAAGCAGCTGGAAAGAGTGATGGGTTGATTCACACTGAGATTTTCTGGGTATGGGAGGGTCTGGGAGGGGAAGACCTTTTAGGTCATGGAGGTGGACTGGAAGGTACTCCTTTCACTGTGCAGTGGAGGAAAACCTAGCAGCTCATTTGAGGCATCATCAGAACTGGGTATTTGCTGAGGACGTTCAAGCAGAACGGCCTCCTCGACACTGAGAAGATGGCTGGGGCTGCAGTGGGAGGGCTGAGTCGTGGCCTTGCAGCCACCAAATCCTCAGAGCTCACCAGCTCCCAGGGGAGCTGGGACAGAGCCTTCAGGGGTGGATTGAGGACCAAGTCTTCTGCAGACAGCACCTCCCCAGACCCCCGACCTCAGTTTCCATGCAGCTTTGGACATTTCTGTTGGGAACATCAGTCCTGGGGGCGGAGGAGAGAGTGGGAAGCAGGCTCCACGCCTTTGATGGGCTCCCTGTTCTCTCATCAGGGCTCTGCACCTCAGGAGGCCGGGAGGCCCCCCGCACATCAAACTGGCCGTGGAGTGGGACAGTGGCACCAAGGAGCAGTGAGTCCAGCAGAGCCCAGCTCCAGCAGAGGAGACAGGGCCTGTCCGTGCAAACGGACCTTCCTTCGCCAGTTCCCCTGATGCGACAGTGGGGTGTATGATGCCCCCCGGATGCCGTGTGGCCCATTCCTCAGAGAAGCCCCAATGGCAATTGTCTGTATATAAACAACAGCGACAGGAGTAATAATAACGATGGCTGTGGGTGGTGTGAGTGGTGGTAACAGTCACAGTTGGAAATGGTGAGGTGACACTTACCCACTCACCCCGTGCCAGCCACTGCTCCGAGCCCTTTACATCCATGCAGTTTATTTCATGCATCAGTTCCTGTGCGGTAGGTCCGACCCGAATCCACATCATCAGATGTGGAAACTGAGGCACAGAGAGGTTAAACGGTTGCTCAGTGTCACACAGCCCGTGCCTGGCAGAGCCGGGCTTTGAACCCAGGCTGTCGCCTCAAGTCCATGCTCTTAATCACTCAGCGTGGCTGCTTCTCTAACACCGAGTGCATCTGCCCGACTTCGGGAAAGGACACTGTTCAGTCCGGCGAGTGTTTATTAATCTCCTACCAGGTGCCAGGCCTTGCACCACGACATGAAACAAAAATGAGTAAGCCAAGGGCTCGGTCCCTCTCTGGGTCCGTGGGGGCACTGAGAAGTCCAGTAAAAGCGAGTGGGTGCCCTGGGAAGGGGGCCTTTGCCTCCCGGGCAGATGCTCTGCACCCCGTTAGCTGGGAGTAGGGCCCCCTCAGGGGTGAGACCCCGCGTGGCCTCTGTCTGCTCCTGCAGCCTGTTCGGGAGCATCCAGGAGGAGCGAGTCCAGGACGCGGACAGCGTGTGGCGGCAGCAGCAAGCCCACCAGCAGCAGAGCTGCACCCTGGACGAGTGTTTCCAGTTCTACACCAAGGAGGAGCAGGTCCCGCCCTGGGAGTCCACGCCCCTTCCGGCCCGGGGCCTGTCAGTGGGTGGGTCACGACCCCGGGGGGGAGTGGCTTACGGTCTCGGTGGCTTCCCTTCCAGCTGGCCCAGGACGATGCGTGGCGGTGTCCCCACTGCCAGGCCCTGCAGCAGGGCGTGGTGAAGCTGAGCCTGTGGACCCTGCCCGACATCCTCATCATCCACCTCAAACGGTTCTGCCAAGTGGGCGAGAGGAGAAACAAGCTCTCCACGCTGGTGAAGTTCCCGCTCGCCGGCCTCGACATGGCTCCCCATGTGGCCCAGAGAAGCACGGGCCCCAAGGCCTCCCCGGGCCCCTGGCCTCCTTCCTGGAAGCAGCCGGCCTGCCTGCCCACCAGCTACCCACCAGACTTCCTGTATGACCTGTACGCGGTCTGCAACCACCACGGCAGTTTGCAAGGTGGGCATTACACAGGTGAGCCTGCCTCACGGCCCGTGGCTGCGGCCCGGGCCTCCAGGTGCCCGGGGAAGGGGCACCCCTGGGATGCCGAGCTCGCTCGGGCACTCGGCACCAGCTGACCCCTGACCCGGCGCACACCGGGCACCTGCCGGGGGTGGGGTGGTGGCGTCTGGTCCAAGCGTCCAGCGGAGTTCCGTGGGGGGTTGGAATAGAAAGTTACAGCCCGAGTTTTTGACCGTGTCGGATACCAGAGGGTAGCTGTTGGAACCCAGAGAGTGCCATTTATCCTCGTCTATGATTCAACACAGGGACTCCTACTTATCAGATTTGGTATCTTTTATTTCTGTGGGGTACCTTTAATTGTTAATCCCTCGGAGGAACTTGGAGAGAATGAAGGCTGGAAGGACAGAAACAGACAGCTTGGCAGCTCGTTCAGTTGTTCACAATCGTGTACCTTGGTCTCTTCTAGAATAATATAAAGTATTTCATTTTTGAAAAAATGCTTGAGAATATTTCATTTTTTGGAAAAATGCTCTATTCCTAGTGTACTGATGAACCTGCAATTTGGAAAGCACCAGACTGTATAAAAATCCAGGATCATCACTCATTCATTCATTGAACAAATGTTTATGAAGTCCCATTCTATGCCAAACCCTGGGCTAGGTGCTGGAGTCTCAGTGATGAACAAGACAGATAGGAGTCCTGCCCTCATGGGGCTAATTTCAGACACAGACAATAAAAAGGTGCTTGTCCCTTTAGTACTTTCCCTACTTGGTATCATGAAAAGGTGATTGGTTGATGTGTCTGAGATACAGATAAGGCCTCCCTGAGGGTGTTACCTTTTTAGGTCAAGAGCTGAAGGATGAGGTGGAACTAGCTGTATGAATAATGGGAGGAAAACATGGGCAGAGCTACCAGCCTGCGTGAAGGCCCTGAGGCGGAGTTTGCGTGTTTAAGAATTGATGAAAGCCTGTTATGGCTGAAGGGGAAAGTGACCTAAGATGGAGCTGGGTCCGGAGGCCCTGTGGGCCACGGACAAGAGTTTGCACTTTTTTCAGAGGGTGATGGGAAGCCATTCAAATGTTTTAGGCAGAGGAATAAAGACATAATCTAGTTCCCAAACTGAGGTCTTAGCTCGAGCAGAGAATTGGGTAGCGCAAGAGTGGAAGTAGGAATTCCAGTTAGGAGGAAGTTTCTGGGGCTCAAGTGAGAGATGGTGTTGGCTGGGACTTGGGTGATGACAGGGTATTCAAGACATATTTTGGAAAGAGGATCAGTGAGACTGGCTTTTGGACTCAGCGTGGGGTGGAAGAGAAAAGGAGGAGCAGAGACGACCTTCTCCGTGCCACCTTGGGCTGGTGCAGGAGCCGGGAAAGTGTGGCTTGTGGGCCACATCCGGTCTGGCACCCGTATTTGTACAGCCCATGACTTAAAAATGGTTTTTACATTCTAAAAAGTGGTTCAAAAATAACCCCAACCAAAACAACAAGAGTACATGGCAGAGACCGTATGTGGCCATCGGGGACCTGCAAAGCCTAAAACGTTGTCTGTTTGGCCCATTACAGAAAAGATGTTGGCTGACTTGCGAATTATGGTTATGGAATGGTTGTGGAATAGTTATGGAGCCATTTACTGAGGTGTGGAGGGAAAGGAGAGGACTATTTCTCGTACTTGTTTAGAAGGTGGTGAGAATCTTATTTATGAACATTTTCTTAAATGTTTGACTGCAGTTCTTAGGTAGGAAAGAAGTGTACCATAATCCCAACTGCATATTTTCCTTGCGTATTGAATCAGAGACATGCATTTTGAAGGTCCTCAAAAGAACGGGGGTGGACATTGGCCTTATTGCCTGGGACTCCCATAAATGTTATAAATCGGGACTCCCTCTTATTGGAGATTTTGCCTGAACAGGCTCTACGACGTAAGGATTCAGCTTGTGTGGTAACAGCTCACTGGATCAGTGAGCATCTGGGTGTGTAACTGGTTATCCTTGCTGATTCTGCCACATTCACTTCTGGCTAAAAATGGTCCAGGCTTTCTATTACAAACGTCCGTTTTTCAGCCATGCCCGTGGGAAATGTCTTCCTGCTTTGGGGGGCTCCAATAATGGGGACTTGGGGTTTGGACCTTCGCAGCCTACTGCCGGAACTCTCTGGATGGCCAGTGGTACAGTTATGACGACAGCACGGTGGAACCGCTTCTAGAAGATGAGGTCAATACGCGAGGGGCTTACATCCTGTTTTATCAGAAGAGAGACAGCATCCCTCCCTGGTCAGCCAGCAGCTCCATGAGAGGTAGGTTTTGCTGGTCCTTACAGGAGAGGGGAGGATTGGGAGCGGGGAGGATGCTCTATCAGACATCGAGGCCCGGGAAAGGTCGGCAAGGATCTGAAAGAGGAAGCTTTGCTGCTACAGAGCGTGTAGAGCCCTACAGACTAGTGTCCCATTTGCAAGGACGTGGGAGGGACATACTGGGAAAGAACGGGAAAAGGAATAAGATTCTGTATCTGTGGCAGGTGGTTCTTGGGAGCATGGGATTCCATATTTCCGCTCCCACCCATGCTGAGCCAGATCTTAATTAAAGTGCAGTAGAACCCTGCATTAGTCCTGGTAGAAAGGGAAGGGCAGTTATAAGGGATGAGGGGCCTTAACAGGAAATAGCTACTTAACCACACCCCAGGGACACGTTTATTAGACAACCTCAAACTTGCTTGGCTCCAGAAAAGTCTGGAGATGGAAAAGAAGGGTCAAAACGCACCTTTTTGTGTGCCAGATTTCACTCTGCGAACTAGCCATCCTTACTTTGGAGCGAAAGAACATTTTTAAAAAAATGACTCAGATCTTCTGCGCCCAGATGGTTGGAAAATGGCCAAGTAAAACCAGATGCCTCAGCAGGTCTAAACCCACCGTAATGCAAAGTCTGCCTTCTTTTCACAGAAGGTAGACGTGGCGAGAGTGAAAAACATGCCATATTTAGAAAACTGGACTTGGCGACCAGTAATTTCACGAAAAGCCTTTCAGTTCTCATCAACATTCTGTCCTTTCTGTGCCCGAGTGCCTTTCCCTAAGTGTGTAGGCTTGGTCTCATTGTCCGTCAGTTATAGGTTCTCCTCCAGAGATTCAGGCTCGTTTCTGTAATTCTACTCTGGTTCTGTAGCTCCGGGCTCGGGGATGGGAATCTGGCCGTGAGAGGTGCCCGGGGGGCCCCGAAGGACGGAGTCGGGTCCAGCCTGCCCTCTCTGTGCTCCTACAGGTTCCACCAGTTCCTCCTTGTCCGATCACTGGCTCCTCCGGCTTGGGAGCAGTGATGGTAGCATGAGGGGCAGCCTGTTGTCCTGGAGCCCCACCCCCGGCCCTGTCCGGCCCCAGCTGCCTGGGCCTGCCTCCTGCACCAAGAGCCTCCCCAGCCAAGAAAAGGGTACGTTCGATCACATTGGTTAAACTCGCTGAGCATACTTTCATTCTCTGTAACGACCGTCACTCCTCAACTTTATGAAGGTGCTGGTACTTCATGGCTCGGAGTGTACAGAGTCCCTCGGTACGAGAGGTTTATTGATTTCCCCAATCGGGGCTCTCAAGACCTGGCCCGCCCCCTGCCCACTACCCTGTGGCTGCAGGTGCCTTCTTTCTGTGCTCCCTGGAACTGACCATCTAAAGGGGGCCGACAGCGCATCAGCGAGTGAATGAATTTCATGACGGGGTGTAAAGCAGGGATAAGGGCGAGGAGGTAAACCATCAAGGGAAGAAGGTATCTAGGCCAGGGGTGGGGGAGAAGGGATGCAGAGGGCCCGTTAGGTAGGGCGGGTGGGGAAGGCCTTTCTGAGGAGGTGAGTTTGGAGCAGAGGCCTGAGTGCGAGTGAGTCCTGTAAAGTCTGGGCGTGTGCTCCGCACTGTCAGGGTGAGGGCTGTGAGGCGGGAGTGAGCGTGGGACGGGGGGGAGGGGGGTGTAGGAGAGACCAGAGCTGCGGCCAGAGTGACAGGAGGTAGTTGGGAGCGTGCCTTTGGCACATGGTACCAAGTTTGCGGGGGTGGGTGGGAGCTACTGGGAGATTTGAGCAGCAGGTCATCAATCTGATACTTTCACAAAGCCTACTTTAGCTGCTGTGTGAATGCATCACAGGAGGGGTACGAAGCCAGAAGGCCAGCTGAGAGGTCTGGCTGTGGTTTTCCAGGCGAGAGCGGGTGGTGGCTTGGATTAGTGGGTGGGGTACGAGGTGGTCCGATCCGGCGTATATTTGAAGACAGAGCTAACAGGATTTGCTGGTTTGGGGTGTGAGGGAGAGAGGAACCAAGGAGGACTCTTTGCTTGGTGTCTACATAACTAGGTGACCAGTAGTAGTACAGGTGGGAAGGGCTTGGTTGGCTAGCAATTTTAGAGGGAAGTCAAATGTTTGACATGGTCATTTTGAGACTCCGGTAAGACATCCAAATCGATAACTAAGGAGTGGAGAAAAATATTTGAGGGTCATCACCACACGGATGGACTTTAAAACCATGGGGCTGGCTGAGCTCTCGTAGGGAAATTATACAGACAGAAACAAGTAAAGACCTAAGACCAGCCCTGGAGCTCTCCTACATCTAGAGGTTGAGCAAAGGCAGAGAGGACAGCACAGAACACAGAGGAGTGGCCTGTGAAATAGGAAGAAAACTGGGCAAACATGGGTCACAGATGCAAAAAAGGGGAATCTTTCAAGGAGGAAATGCCAACTGTGTCACATACTGTTGAGAGGCTGAGTAGCATGAAGATGGGTAAGTGACCACCGGGCTGGAAGGTCACCAGTGACTTGCCAAGAGCATCTCTCACGGTTTGGAAAGAATGGAAGCTGTCAGTAGCAGGTGGTAAAGAGACTGGGTTAAAGAATTGACTGTGGATATGGGTTCCATCAAAGACTGTGATTAAAGAGGCAGTAGCTGCAGAGGAATGTGGGCTGACGGCACTTTGGGGTTTTCTTTGCCAAATAAGAACTAACGGAGCATGTTAGCATTCAGATGATCCCGGCTAGAGGGGAAATGTGATGATCATGCAGGAGGTAGAGGCAATAACTACAGAAACAAACGTTTTCAGAAAAACACGTGTGTGTGTGTCCGTCCGCCTGTGCATCTTTAGCCTCCGTGTTCCTTCCATCAGAAGGTGGTAGCACATTCTAATTACGTTTAGTTTCCATGTTTCCTCTTAGCTCCTGATTTGGCTTTTTAAATAAAAAAATTTTAATTGAAGTACCACGTATATAAAGTGTACTGCTCACAAGTGTACATCTGATGAATTATCGTACAACGTACCCATGTAACTATCACTGAGATTAAGCGATAGAAAGTTCTAGGTCATCTCTACCTCCCCGCACCCCGACCCCGTATCCTTCTCAACCTTTACTGTTTCCCTCCCTTCCAGCAGGAAGTACTGTTCTGACTTCTAACACATTGATTAGTTTTGCCTCGTTGGAAACGTTATATAAATGGAGTCACACGTTCTTTTTTTTTTTTTTTTTTGGCACTCGGGCCTCTTACCACCGTGGCCCCTCCCGCCGCGGAGCACAGGCCCCGGACGCGTAGGCTCAGCGGCCGTGGCTCACGGGCCCAGCCGCTCCGCGGCATGTGGAATCTTCCCGGACCGGGGCACCAGGGAAGCCCACACATTCTTTTTTCTTTGACTTCTTTTGTTCAACATTATATTGATGAGATGTATATTTGTGGTATGTATCAATGCTTTTTTCATTTTATTCCATTTATCAGAAACAAAAAAACAGGGCTTCCCTGGTGGCACAGTGGTTGGGAGTCCGCCTGCCGATGCAGGGGACGTGGGTTCGTGCCCCGGTCCGGGAGGATCCCACATGCCACGGAGCGGCTGGGCCCGTGAGTCATGGCCGCTGAGCCTGCGCGTCCGGAGCCTGTGCTCCACAACGGGAGAGGCCACGACAGTGAGAGGCCCGCGTACCGCAAAAAATAAAAACCACAAACCAACCCAAAAAAACTCAGACACATGAAGTTTGTTACCGAGTCTAAGTTTGTAGAGCTCACCGCATGACAGGCCAATAAATCAAGAGACCATATTGTTGGCACAAGGAATAGCGACTTTATTTGTTAAGCCAGCAGGCCGAGAAGATGGTGGGTTCATGCCGCAAAGAACCATCTACCCAAGGTAGAAATTAAGCTTTCCTTATACTCAAAGGGGAGGGCGTGTGGCTGGTCCTTGCACACTTCTCAGGGCAGGAATCCTTTGTTCTTGCAGCTGCCCAGGTAGGTCTGGTCACAATGTTCCTATAAACCTCCAACAAGAGAATTGTTATTTTCTGTTCTGCAACTTTTTATCTCTACACGAATGGGAAATTGTTATACCTTTAAAGGTCAGCGCCTTGAAAATGGGCTATATTTCAGGCTCTAGGCAACATTCTTTTACAAAAGGTGCAGAGCCAGCATGACTGAGATAGGCAACAGAGCACAAGGGTTACAGCTAAAGAAATAGATCCAACGTGGAGTCATGTTTGTTCTCTGTTACAGGTTCTCTGCACGCAAGTTTAATTGTACATATGAGAGAGAGAGAGAAAGAGAGATTGTTGTCTATTGACTGTTGACCATTGTCAATAAAAAAGCAAAAGCAGGCATTTGGAAAAGAAATCATGATGGGTAGGGTGGGGAGAACCACCTTATGTTCGAGGGGTTCACGGATGGGCTGGATTTGATCTCAGAGGCTGACTGGAGAAGTTTGGCTTGATCGTCAGGGGAAGCACTTTGAGTCGTTAGAGATTTCTGGATTCTTGAGTTATTTGTGGATTCTCCAAAAATCCACACACATTTTGTGGTGAAGACTCGTGACGGACTGTCTTTGGGAAACGTCTGCTGGTGTCCTTTTGCACCCTGATGGGGTGCTCCACTTCCCTCATCAAAACCTCCCACATTGTAGGAATAGATTACATTTTGCTTATTTATTCCACTGTGGTTGGATATCGGGGTTGATTCCTTTTGGGGCTATTACTAGTAGTACGGCTATGACCATTTTTGTTCATGCCTTTCTGTTGTATGTACGTCTGCATTTCTGTTGGCTGTTTACCTGGGAGTGAAATTGTTGGTGTGTTTGTGTGTTTATTCGTCAGCTACTTATTTCTTTACACTTTAAGTTCCTGTTTTGTCAGAGTAGCTAACACAGTTCCTGGTGTGTCCCAGGCTCTTGTTACATATTTGAGAGGGAATAAATATGATAGAATTTTAAAAATATAAATTTATTTATTTATTTTTGGCTGCGTTGGATCTTCATTGCTACGGGCGGGCTTTCTCTAGTTGCGGCGAGCGAGGGCTACTTTTCGTTGCGGTGTGCAGGCTTCTCACTGCGGTGGCTTCTCTTGTTGCGGAGCACGGGCTCTAGGCACGTGGGCTTCAGTAGTTGTGGCATGCGGGCTCTAGAGCACAGGCTCAGTAGTTGTGGCGCCCGGGCTTAGTTGCTCCACGGCATGTGAGATCTTCCCAGACCAGGGCTTGAACCCGTGTCCCCTGCATTGGCAGGCAGATTCTTAACCACTACACCACCAGGGAAGTCCCCTGATGATAGAATTTTAAAGCGGCAGGTGGTTTTAGATTGTCATGGACTCCAACCCTCTGGTTATTATGGTTTATGTATCAAATTTTGGTGAATAATTCCTCCATGTTCAGCATTTTGGCTCCCAATATCTCACTATTAGACAGAAGGCTGATTGCACCACTGCCCCCTGCAAATCACAGCGGTCTGATTTCCTCAGAATCCGCTCTGTGTTGGCGTACTATTTCATGCGTTATATTCGGACTCACCCTGTCTGGGCGTTTCGTTTCCCTTCACATTTTTATGACTGCACATTTAGGGTAGTGTCTGGTGAACAAAAAAAGGCACTCCTTCCCCAGCTTGTCCGTCCCCCATCAGCATGAACCACTGACAAGCTCATAAATTCATCCTAGTTCTGTCCAGAGGCGTAGGACCTGGGGCCATTTCTCAGTTCTCCCAAGAAGAAATGTGTTTCACACCCCTTAAGGAGGCAACTTCAAAAGATGGCCAACTTTTCAGCAGGGTACTCAGACAGGCGTCAGGCATAGCTCCAGAAAACTCCCCAGAGAGACAGAGAGGGCTGGGATGGGAGGAGAAGCAATATTGCAGAATAACTGTCCTCCAGACCCTTGCAGGCATGTTACTTATCTCATCTACTCAGTCAGAACTCTGGGAGAGGTGAAATGATAGCCCTTTTACCAAGGAGAAAGCTGAGCCCCGGACGTAACCACGTAACCAGTCACAGGCTCGCCTGGGAAGTAACCAGGCTGCACATAGACCCGCTCCCTCTGGCTGCCAGAGTCCTGGCTCTGTGGCTCTTAGCTTTTGCTCAGCAAAGGAAACCATAAACAAGACCAAACGACAACCCTCAGAATGGGAGAAAGTATTTGCAAATGAAGCAACTGACAAAGGATTCATCTCCAAAATATACAAGCAGCTCATGCAGCTCAATAACAGAAAAACAAACAACCCCATCCAAAAATGGGCAGAAGACCTAAAGAGACATTTCTCCAAAGAAGATATACAGACTGCCAACAAACACATGAAAGGATGCTCAACATCACTAATCATTAGAGAAATGCAAATCAAAACTACGATGAGGTATCACCGCACACCGGTCAGAATGGCCATCAGCAAAAAATCTAGAGACAATAAATGCCGGAGAGGGTGTGGAGAAAAGGGAACACTCTTGCACTGCTGGTGGGAATGTGAATTGATACAGCCACTATGGAGAACAGTATAGAGGTTCCTTAAAAAACTACAAATAGAACTACCATATGACCCAGCAATCCCACTACTGGGCATATACCCTGAGAAAACCATAATTCAAAAAGAGTCATGTACCAAAATGTTCATTGCAGCTCTATTTACAATAGCCAGGAGATGGAAACAACCTAAGTGTCCATCATCAGATGAATGGATAAAGAAGATGTGGCACATATGTACAATGGAATATTACCCAGCCATAAAAAGAAACGAAATTGAGTTATTTGTAGTGAGGTGGATAGACCTAGAGTCTGTCATACAGAGTGAAGTAAGTCAGAAAGAGAAAAACAAATACCGTATGCTAACATATATATATGGAATCTAAGAAAAAAAAATGTCATGAAGAACCTAGGGGTAAGACGGGAATAAAGACACAGACCTACTAGAGAATGGACTTGAGGATATGGGGAGGGGGAAGGGTAAGCTGTGGCAAAGTGAGAGAGTGGCATGGACATATATACACTACCAAACGTAAAATAGATAGCTAGTGGGAAGCAGCCGCATAGCACAGGGAGATCAGCTCGGTGCTTTGTGAGCACCTAGAGGGGTGAGATAGGGAGGGCAGGAGGGAGACGCAAGAGGGAGGAGATATGGGAACATATGTATATGTAAAATTGATTCACTTTGTTATAAAGCAGAAGCTAGCACACCATTGTAAAGCAATTATACTCCAATAAAGATGTTAAAAAAAAATTCCAAATTCAAGGCTATTCCTTTTGGACACTGCCAGAGCCTCCCTTCCAAAGGGAGCATTCCCTCTTGGAGTCTGAATATGATGGTGATAGATTTGAAACCTGTTTGAGAAGCTCTGAGATGGTTGAAAATCCAGCTTTATTTTACTGTTAGTACTAAGCCTGGGGCAAGATCAAAATCCAGCACATAGGCTTTCAACAATGATTGGTACTAACTCCTCTCCCCATGAGTATGTGGGAGACTTTTTTTTAACTGTCAAAATGAGTAGAGGGCACGATTGGCATTTAGTCCCCAGGGGGCAGGGATGCTAAATGTCTTGCAATGCCCAGGGATGGTACCATGTGGTACAGACCTGTCCTTCCCAAAGCCAGCAGTCCCCTGTAGAGAAACACTGATAGCTTGGCAACTTCATCCTTCTGGTAGCTCTGGTTATGGGACCTCATAATAACGAAGGCATTTTAAAACAGAAACGAACAGATCCAAGTTTTGTGGGGTATGCAACTTAAGTAATTGGGGATGGGTATTGGGAGAGGCTCTATAAGAAAAAGGACAAAGAAATACCTTACTTTTGCAATTGTTATAAAAACATGATCATGTGAAAAAATTGCTAAAGTCCTTTGCAGAGGAGGAGCCCTGAGACGAAAGCGTTTCAGTGTCAGTGCTCCTGATGGTGAATTTCCTCTATGGCTTTATTGAGCCTCAAAGGTTTTGTTTTTCTTTTTCATTGCTTTCCAAATAGTATGTTGTTTCAGTTTTGATTTCCTCTTTGATCTAGAGGTTATCTGGGTGTCAAGTATTTAAGAGGTTTTGGTCACCCTTTTATTCTTTATGTCTAATTTTATGGATTGTGATCCAAAAATGATTCCCTTTTTGTGATCAGGTAACTGCGTGATGGTTATTTTGTCAGTGTTCTGTGTATACACAAAATAATGTACATTGTCTTCTGAGGAATGTGAGCTTTATTAAATTAGGTGGGTTAACTGTTGCATTCAATTTCCCTATGTCTTTTTGTTTTTTAATTGATGTACAGTTGATTTATAATGTGTTAGTTTCTGGTGTACAGCAAAGTGATTCAGTTTTAAATATACATATATATGTATGTTCTTTTTTATATTCTTTTCCATTATTGAATATAGAGTAAGATACTGAATATAGTTCCCTGTGCTATAAAGTAGGACCTTGTTGTTTATTTTATATATAGTAGTTTGTATCTGCTAATCCCAAACTCCTGATTTATCCCTCCCCTACCCCCTTTCCCCTTTGGTAACCATAAGTTTGCATTCTCTGTCTGTGAGTCTGTTGCTGTTTTATAAATAAGTTCATTTGTGTCATATTTTAGATTTCACATATAAGTGATATCATATGATATCTGTCTTTGTCTGACTTACTTCACTTAGTATGATAATCTCTAGGTTCATCCATGTTGCTGCAAATGGCATTATTTCATTCTTTTTTATGACTGAGTGGTATTCTGTTGTATATATGTGCCACATCTTCTTTATCCATTCATCTGTCGATGGACATTTAGGTTGTTTCCATGTCTTGACTATTGTAAATAGGGCAGCTGTGAACATAAGGGTGCATGTATCTTTACAAATTAGCTTTTACTCAGGGTATATGCCCAGGAGTGGAATTGCTGGATGATATGGTAGTTCTGTTTTTAGTTTTTAAAGGAACCTCCATACTGTTCTCCGTAGTGGCTGCACCAATTTACATTCCCACGAACAGTGAAGGAGGGTTCCGTTTTCTCCACACCCTCTCCAGCATTTATTAACTTTTTAACGATGGCCATTCTGACCAGCGTGAGTTGATACCTCGTTGTAGTTTTGATTTGCATTTTTCTGATAATTAGCGATGTTGAGCATCTTTTTTTTTTTTTTTTTTTTTTTTTTTTTTTTTTTTTTTGCGGTACGCGGGCCTCTCTCACTGTTGTGGTCTCTCCCGTTGCGGAGCACAGGCTCCAGGCGCGCAGGTTCAGCGGCCATGGCTCACGGGCCCTGCCGCTCCACGGCACGTGGGATCTTCCCGGACCGGGGCACGAACCCGTGTCCCATGCATCGGCAGTCGAACTCTCAACCACTGCGCCACCAGGGAAGCCCTGCTTAATGCTTTTAATCATAAATTCTACTTTGTTTGAGATGAATAATTCCACCCCTTCTTTCTTTCTTCTTGCTTGCATTTGCCTGGTGTCATTTTGCCCTTCTCTTTTACTTTATAAACCTCTCTTTTTGAGTTAATTTTAAGTGGTTTCTGAGAAACAGTATGTTGCTGTGTTTTGTTTTGTTTTTTAAATGTAAAAAATTCAAAGCGTGTCTTACAAAGGGAAACTTCAGTCCATTCATACCAACTACCAAACTTGATTTCAACTACCAAACTTGATTTCATGTCATTTTATATTTTTTTGTACATTTTCTCAGAGATTTTTTTTTTATCGAAGTAAAGTTGATTTACGGTATCGTGTTAGTTTCAGGTTTACACAGCACAATGATTCAGTTATATATATATATATATATATATATATATATATATATATATTCTTTTTTTAAAAAATAAATTTATTTATTTATTTTTGGTTGCTTTGGGTCTTCGTTGCTGCGGGTGGGTTTTCTCTAGTTGTGGCGAGCGGGGGCTGCTCTTCGTTGCAGTGCGTGGGCTTCTCTTGTTGCAGAGCATGAGCTCTAGGCACGGGGGCTTCAGTAGTTGTGGCACATGGGCTCAGTAGTTGTGGCTCTTGGTCTGTAGAGCCCAGGCTCAGTAGTTGTGATGCACGGGCTTAGCTGCTCCGTGGCATATGGGATCTTCCTGGACCAGGGCTCGAACCTGTGTCCCCTACATTGGCAGGCGGATTCTTAACTGCTGCGCCACCAGGTAAGTCCTATATATATATATATATATATATTCTTCTTTGGATTCTTTTCCCTTATAGGTTATTACAGAATATTGATATAGCTCCCTGTGCTATACAGTAGGGCCTTGTTGGTTATCTATTTGATATATAGTAGTGTATATACATTCATTTCATTAAAGAAAAATTTCTATCACTGATTCTTTTTTCTTATTTTTACTGATTTAATCATTTGCTGTGTGTTCCCTATTTTCCCCTGGTTCAGTGGGAAGTGCTATTCTTTCCCATCTTGTTAATTCTTACCTTATGCTTCCCTATATTTAAAATCAAAGGCATTTTCCGATTATCATATGGATACGAGAAGCCTGCTATTTCCTGTGAGTCATTCTGTTTCATCACTGCCTTCTCTCTTTTCCCTGATGAGACCTTTTAATGCTTCTGTGTCATTCCCCCCAAATAAGAGCTTTGAGATGCTTTCCCAGGCTCTCTCTGGTCTGTTTCAACAGCACCCCCTCGTCAGTCCCCAGTTCTTAGGTTGTGCTGAGATGGTTTCCTACTCTGTTCCAGACTGTAATCAGAATCACTTTTGCTGTCCCTTTCCTGTCCCAAACACACCAACTTAACTTCATGTAACACATCCTAAGACCACCTGTCCCCTGTGAGGGTGGATGGTACACGATTGCACTGGACACCGCTGTCTGTCTTCTTTTCATCACCTTCTATCTTCAGGTCTCAGTGCTGATTTTTAGTGTTTGGTCAGAATTCTTCTCAGGTATGCATAACATGCTCTTCCTCTGCAGAGCCAGAAATATTTTCTTTTCCCCGGGAGTGAATGGCAGATTGACTGGTGAAGGGCTCTTGGGTTGCAGTCCTTTTCTTTCGGGCATCTGTGGATGTTTTCCCACGGTCTACGAGGCCCCAGGGTTGCAGGTGAGAAGTTCTTCTTTTTCACATGAGAGTCACTTGTTCTTTCTGGCTGGAAGCTTTTAAAATTCTGTCTTTGACCTTGGAGTTCAGAAATTCTACCAGAATATCCCTGGGTCTGTGTTTTTTCCTCAAACCTGCCTGGGACTTGTGGAGGCCTCTCCTTCTACAGATGCAGACTTTTCTTTAGGAAAATGCTGTTTTTGTTTAATTATTGTCTTGCCTGCTTTTCAGATTCCTATTATTTGCCTCTTGGGTCTCCTAGATCTGTCCTCCAAGTCTCCTGGCTTTTCCCTGTGATTTCTATCGCTTTGTCAGTTTGCTCTATGGCATGAAACATTGCTTTCACAATTGTAAAATTTGTGAAATTTACCAAATGTCATAAATTTCAAGATCACTTCAGGCCACTAATTTGAGTCTTAACAGTGACCCTGCCTGCCTTCAGTTCATTTACTGAATTTTAAAACCTGGAAGTCACATTCTTCAGTCTCCTGTTGTTCTGCACTTGAATCTCCCTGACCGTTTTATTTTGTCACTTTTTCTTTAACGGCTCAAAAGGGCCTGTTCTGTTTATTCTTTTTTTTTTTTTTAACAGAGAACAGGAGTATTTATTTATTTTTAAATTTATTTATTTATTTTGGGGCTGTGTTGGGTCTTCGTTTCTGTGCGAGGGCTTTCTCTAGTTGCGGCGAGCGGGGGCCACTCTTCATCGCAGTGCGTGGGCCTCTCGCTGTCGCGGCCTCTCTTGTGGTGGAGCACAGGCTCCAGACGCGCAGGCTCAGTAGTTGTGGCTCACGGGCCTAGTTGCTCTGCGGCATGTGGGATCCTCCCAGACCAGGGCTCGAACCCGTGTCCGCTGCATTAGCAGGCAGATTGTCAACCACTGCGCCACCAGGGAAGCCCCTGGTTCTGTTTTTTCTTATTCTCTGACTGCCAGACCCCCTTAGGTGTGTTTTTATTTTTCTGTTTCTGCCTATCAGGGCTTCCTTCCACCCTCTCCTGAGTGGCCATGGTTCTTGGAATGATGGACGGGGCAGTGGCCTTGGCTCCTGACGCCACCTTTCCCCTCGCCGGCCTTGTCCTGCCAGCTCAGTCACAGAAGTGGACAAGGCTCAGCTGTTCTGTGCAGCTTCTCCTTACTTTCTGGGGGACCTGAGGAAAGTTTAGGGGTCAAGCTTGCCCCAGGTTGCACTGTGCAACCAGAGACAGAGGCGTCTGCAAATACAGGCTGGGGCTTAGAAGATGAAGGCCCCTAGTTAGGGCCCTTTTCTCCCTTGGTTACAGCCCTGGAGGCCTCTTTGCTGCTTCCCTGACCTGCCGAGCTTGCTTGTGCCTCAGGGCCTTTGCACTTGCTGCTCCCTCTGCCTGGAACCTGTTATCCCCAGATCTCCATGCAGCTTCCTCACTTCTCTCAGGTCTCTCCTCACTGAGGACCCTCTATTTCCCCCTTACCCTGTCTTCTTCTTCATCCTAGCTGTTATCTCTATATCCCATGGGATGTATTTTTGCTTTTTTGTCAAGCCCAATAAGGAATAGGCACATTGTACTTTATCCACAGCTGTATCCCCAGCACTGCAAACAGCCCTTGGCACCCAGTAGGCTCTCATTAAATATTTATTGAGTGCATAAGTCAGGGACACCCTTGACGGGACGAGGAAAAGTCTTGTCCTGTTGCAGGTGGGCTGAGGATGGTGAGAAGAGCCCCCACCCCCTGCTCACAGCACACATAGTGAGGCCAGGTCGGTGACCAATTTCATTAGCCCAGGAGAAAAAGTCACAGAGGAGCGGATGTGTCATTTCCCAGCGCAGCGTCCACCGGCTCCAGGGCCCCTGTGTGGTGGGGTCTGTGCCCCCAGGCTGCCCCGGAGCCATCTGTGTGAGCAGGGCTCTGGGGGACCTGGGAAGCTCCTATGTATGCCCTGGGGCTTATACAACCTCAGGAAGCACTTAACCATTCATGTCCTCAATGTGGCTTCAGCTTCTAGGCCCCCTTCCTGGTTCTCAAGCCAGACTCGGGGTGAGCAAGGCCACGGATTCCATGGTGGGAAAGGAAGCATAGCTCAGGGGTCTCTGAACTCCAGCATCCCTGGAGGTCTGGCTCCCCAGGGGAAGGGCTTACCATCCCCCGCCCTCCCCCTCCCCCAGAAGCAAGGTACTGGGTGGACAGTAAGTGCTGCATCTGCTTGGGTGCTTTCCCATTCATTGCTCCTCGCAGCCAGAGCGCTCGCTCCCTCTCAGATCCAACAAACAGGATGAAATAAAATCATGATGGCCAAGGTGCTTTCAAACTGCATCTTGAGCAAGAGGAGCTGGGCGCTGCTGGGCACCTGTGTTTCCCGTGACATGAGCTGCCGCCCGGTGCTGGGTGCCCGGGGAGAAGGATAGAGAGCGGGTTAAGGCCGTGGCCAAGCCATCTGCCACCTGCCCGGGCTGCGGGCTGGGCCTCCCGTTCTGAAAGGCTGAACGTCACCGCTTTGTGACTCCTAACACAAAGCTGCTCTTTTTCTGCCCTTCCCAGGGCTGTGGACCAGGAACAAAACCTTCCCACGTGTCTCAGCCCCCAGAACGGTTTGTTTTTTTTTTTCTCTTTTCCTTCCAAGGTGTGGGAATTTAATGATGGAGCAACAACGTCAATTGGGACTGGAATTACAAAGTATTTGGGGTGAGATTGTGTCTGTTGATGGCTAATCTGAAGAAATACTTTAAAGAAAAAGAAAAATACGGAAGATTATCTGTGAAAAACCTGAAAGGCAAGATCCGCGGAACCTCAGAGATGCTATCAGATGCCTAGTGGAGCTGATGGGCCTTCCACGCCCTCGCCTTCTTGGCACCTCTACTGGCTGACGTCTGTGCGCTTTCCCTGCCGGTGCCTCGGGGACCCCTTGTACCTGCTCCTTTGACCTCCTGAGCCCCCCGCCTGTGCCTCCGAGGACCCCGGTCCCTCTCCATACAGCTCAGAGGTTGGCTTTGGTGGCTGTGGTCCTGGCTCATTTTGGAAGCTGCCTTGTGCTCCGGGATGAGAGTGGAGAGGCTGGTGCCCTTGACCCAGGCTGACTGTCCTTGTGCCACGTGGGCTTCAGCTGAAGATTTCTTTCTCAGTGGTGGCAGCCATCTCATAAATCAAGTGTCTTAATGGTACAATGGCCAATGACTTTTTAACTTTTGTTTTTCTTTTTAATTGTGTTAAAATACACATAACAGAGAATTCCCTGCCGGTCCAGTGGTTAGCACTCTGCTCTTTCATTGCCGAGGTTCCCGGGTTCAATCCCTGGTCGGGGAACTAAGATCCCACAAGCCAGGGGAGAAAAAAAAAAACAACCAGAAACACATACCAGACTTTGTTTGCCATCTTAACCATCTTTAAGTGTACCGTTCAGTTGTATGAAGTACATTCGCATTGTCGTGTGGCCTATAACCACCACCATCCCTGGAACTCTTTTCATCTGTAAATCTGAAACTCTATACCTGTTAAACACCAACTCCCTATTCCCTCCTTCCCCAGCCACCTTTATACTTTCTGTCTCTCTGATTTTAGCTGCTCAGAATACTTCATGGAGTGGAATCATATAGTATGTGTCTTTTTGGTGACTGACTATTTGGGGTCCCTTGAGATTCCATATGAATTTTAGGATGGGTTTTTCTATTTCTGTTCAAAACCTCACGGCGATTTTCATAGGGATTGCATCGAATCCATAGATCGCTTTGGGTAATATTGGCATTTTAACAATATTAAATCTTCCGATCCACGAACACAGGATGTGCTTCCATTTATTTACGTCATCTTTCACTTCTTTTGGCAATGTTTTCTAGTTTTCAGTGTACAAGTCACCTCCTTGGTTAAGTTAATGCCTAAGTATTTTATTCTTTTCGACGCTATTGTAAATAGAATTTTTTTGGGTAACTGATTGACTGTGTCAAATACACAACCTGAGTATATGTCTGTTCCCTTTAGAAATGTTGAGATTGAGGAAAGAATTGAGAAGAAAATCAGAAACACACAGCACCCCCATGGTTCCCTCTACACCGTCTCATTTAATTTATTTAAGTATGGAGTATTTATTTCTCCGTACTTCTTTGTATGTTTTCACATGCACGCATCATGCACAGATACACAGATCTACACATATACGTGTGTATATATTTTTGCAAGTTGGATTACTCTGTGTTTTTCAAGACTCTATTTCGCCCTTAGCAATATATATCAAAAACATCTTTCTAACTATATACAGTTGTTGCAAAACACACAATGGAGGTATAGCTGGCAGCTCTGAGAGAATTAAACACACAATACTTTTCTTTTTCTCTTCTTTTCTTTTTCTTATTTTTAGCCCAGGGTAGAACATCTGAGACTTGTGCACTGGAAAAGTACAAGCGCCTAATTTGACCTGAAAAGGCAGGGACTTTTGCTGAGCATTCTGTTTCATGGCCATATATAAAGATGAATGAAAATGATGTTAAATCTTAGGCTAGCTGCCTCAGAGACTGAGTATTCTCGGGAGTCTGCACTGCCTGGCATGCAGCTACCTTCGTTGGCACTGGCTTGCCCTGTGGCTTCAAATATATAAATGGATTCCATGGAACAGTGGGTGCAAACAGTGATGCTCCCGAGGGCAGGAACCATAATGTCTTGTTCACTGCTGTGTCTCCAGCACCCAGGACAGTGCCTGATCCATCAGAGGTGCGTGGTCAGTGCTTGTTAGACAGACTGGCCTTGCAGCTACTCTTAACTGCGGCCGGAGGGATACTAGGGCACTGATGCTCTTGGTGTCTCTTTCAGGAGGCTTGGAGTCCAGGCCTTTGGCACGGGGTGTCCAAGGCCGCAGCATCAGCATGAAGGTGCCCACCCCTTCCCGAGCCAAGCAGGGGACCTTCAAGACCATGCCCCTCCGGTGGTCTTTTGGCTCCAGGGAGAAACCCCTGGGTGCATCCATCGAGCTGGTAGAGTACTTGGAGTCCAGACGGAGACCTCGGTCCACGAGCCAGTCCATCGTGCCGCTGCTGACGGGCACGGCTGGTGGGGATGAGAAGTCAAACGCCACCCTCTCTGCTAAGGGTGAAGATAGTGGGCGAGCCGGCGACAGAGTGCTGGCCGAAGCGCCCTGCCCCTCGGGCCACCCCGGCCGCTGCACGGTCCCTGGCAACTCAGATGGCCTGAACGCAGCAAGGAACCTCAAGGAAAGCGCAAGTCAGGATATCGGGCTGCCCAGACAGTGTGACCTGCCCCTCACAGTGATGTCCTCAATGGACAGCGGGAAACGAGCCTGGCCGGAGGGCCAAAGGACCACAAGCTGTAAGGGAAGTGGCCTGGCAGGGAGCAGTGGCCAAACACCCTCCCCCAAGAAGGCTCCCAGCGCTGCGACGTTATCTAGAAACAGTGCAGACAGTTGCCCAAATACTTTTGGCAAGATGAGGGCTAATGTGGAGAGAAGGGACCCCGCGACAGACAGATTCCCACAGGGAACCCTCCCCTTTCTGAGGTCTGTGTTTTGGAGGAGGGAGAGCAGGAAGAGTGACAGGGCAGAGGCGGTGAGTGGCAGGCAGAGCCCAGCTGTGAATGAGCGGGCCCGGGGTTCGCCTCCATCCCTCAGGATTCGAGAGAGCCTGGCCAGGGGCCCTGCCAGCCCCCTGGAGAGGGACGTCCGGTCCGCGCCCAGCTCTCTGCGCCTCCCTCGCAAGGCCGGCAGACTCCCGAGGGCCACTGCCCTTGGCACATCACAGAGGAGTGTCCCTGGGGAGCAGACTTCTTTCGGCACCTTGCCAAAGGTGAAGTACCACACGCTCTCCTTAGGTCGGAAGAAAACATTGCCCGAGTCCAGCTTCTGACGGTGTGTGTTCCAGTGACGCGTGGAGCTGGCATCCTCGTGACTGCACTGAGCTGCATCTGTAGGCAGCCTGTATTGAGAGTGGGATTTGGGGAAGACGGTTGTCTTGTGAGCCCTGAAAATAAAAATTTTTTGGTCTCCGCATCTAGATTTCCAACACCTAATTCCAAAAATACCTTGTTGGCTGCCTTTATGCCACCAGACCACAAGAGGGCTTTAGCGGGTCAGCATAACCATTTCGAGGCAAGAACTGCTGTTTTGTTTAAATTTCAGGGCCTGAGTACTTTTACTAAGGAGTGATTGGATGTGGGCAAAACATAGAGCATAACTCTGTGAGGAAGCCTCGTTAATAAGAATCTTCAGTATCAAATCAAATATCGTTATTGGTTTCTCCTATTTAAACTATTTTTTTGGGGGGAAGTAGCGGACTTAACAGGAAAATCTTCTTTTCCTCTTGATGCTTCTCTGGGATAAAGCATTAAGGATGCCAAAAAAAAAAAAAAGTGATAGTGACACTAAAGCAGGATTCTAGGATAATGAGGTGGGAGAGAAATGATTGAGATTTTAGGAGAGTATTTAATATATAACAAAATAATTGTATTAAAAGTTTTTCAAGGTATTTAAAAAAGATAACTATTTTGATACTGGGAAAAAAGGAAGTTCTTTTTTTAAAAAAAATTAACTATGAGATCTATGTACAATTTTAATAAAAGCTCATCTGTGAAACATGCAAATGACTGTCTGAATTATTCAAGTTAGACAAATGATCTTGTTTTCTTTCTGCTGCATAAACTTAGCTCATTGCTTTTTTTTTTTTTTTTTTACCATTTAACCATTTTTTAACATTGAAGTGTAGTTGATTTACAATGTCATGTTAGTTTCAGGTGTACAGCCCAGTGATTCAGTTATACAGATAGATAGATGATAGACGGATGGATAGATAGATAGGTATATTCTTTTTTAGATTCTTTCCCCTCATAGGTTACTACAAAATACTGAGTATAGTTCCCGGTATATACAGTAGATCCTTGTTTGTTATCTAAACTCGTTGCTGTTGATATCAGAAAGGCATTGATTGAGTTGTCTCTGAAAATTTTAAGTACTTTTAATTAAAATGATTTGCTGTTCTCTAAGGAAATAGAAGTCTCCCCAGGTCTCTCTCTGGAGGGCATGTACTTTCAAGGACTAGAGAGTCTGAGCCTGTCTCAACGGGCCATCACTTTGTTACCGACTAGGGTCCTTGGACTCCTTAATCAATAGAAGTTGATGAGAGGCCAGAGGAGGAATTCAGGCAAGGCTTTATTGGGGCTCGTGCAGCAGCAGGAGGGAGCGAAAGCAAGTGAAAGGTATCCTTGCTCACTCTCCGAGGAGGGTGGGCTGCTCCCTTAAATGGGGGAGGCTGGGGGCGGATCAGTGGGTCAGGCCAGAGCGGTGGCTCAGGTGGTCTGCCCACCCGCTTGGTGGTGCCGTGTGCCGGGATCATGTGCGTGACCCTGCTTTTCCTCCCTGCCCCTCAGAAGTGGCAGTCGCGTTTTGGCCTTTTTGTATCTTCTTGTTCATAATTTGCCCCAACTGCGCCTGCGTGCAGGTATTTTTAGTCTCTTATAGTTTCTTTGTATTCTGTTGCTAGAGGAGACGTTTGTCCAGGTGCAAGCGCTGCAGTAGAGGGTCCCGGGTCCCAGCCTGTCTCAGGTTGACTGTCCTCCGTTGCCTAGAGCTCTGCACACTTTTCAGTAGCTCTTCTAACAAATATCCCCTCACTTCTTGCCAAAAAGCTGCTAAGGCTGATCCCAGTCCTGGGGCTTGACAGGTGAGGTTACTGGTGAGTCTGTAGTTCAACAGTCCATTTTCTAGAAATACTTCCTTTCTGATAGGAACCATTTGTTTAAGACACCCGACTCCAAAAATTAAGTTTTTCCTCATATACACGGCATGACTCATTGGGGTGTCTCTGCTACTGTTCTTTTCTTAAGGAAGAATGAGGTTCTTTTTTATTCCCCATGAAAAAGGCTACGTAATTTTGAGCAACAGTTCCAAGATAGAAGGAACCTAGATGAGAGAAGGAGAAAGCAGGGGGACCTGCCACCTGACCCCAGAGGGCAATGTGTGTATCAGTAGACCCACATGCTTGCATTTCAAAAGAAGTCCGTGTTTTCTTCAAGTCTTAACTGATGCTGGGGAAGACGTAGCTGTCCGTGCCCTCTTGGGGGATGGGAGTCTAGGAGTCCTCCTGCTGTATCTGGTTCTTTTTCCTCTGTTGACACTCATTTGTCATGTTTCACTCCCATGCTCTTCCTAAGCCCAGCCTCACTTTCTTTGTCCCCTAAGGCATTGGGCTGTGACTCAGATGTGCATCCCCGGGCTTCTCCCTTTCCAATACCCTTGGATATCATGAGCAGGTCCCAACTGTTAGCAGCTTTCTCTGTAATACACCACAGATTGGAGCATTTGCCCTAGGCTAGGAATTTGGAATAGAAAGAGGCAATTACGCGTAGACGCTGGTAGTTATATCTGCCATCCCACATCTTCAACAAGGATGCCTGAAGTTCCTTGGTAACGCTTTCCCTGAGGTTGCTTCCCCGTCTACAGGGACCTGGTAGGGAAGGCTGGGAGAACACAGCATGGGAAAAGATTGGGTTAGATTTCTGCCCAGATTGGGGGCATGGTTCCAACCTTGACCGTGCATCTGAGTGTACGCTGTGGCCATCTGGTCAAGGGATGTTTCAGGAGGAAGCATGGCAGAAACACTTGGATGCTTTGCTCAAACTACAGAGCTGCTCTTGGACATTTGTAAATTGGAGTTTGAGGCAGGTTGAAAGCCATTGAGTCAGATACAAGCATGGCCAGCGATTGAGTTAGCTCAGCGTGGCAGAAATGGTCTCCCATCCTCCTCTGGAAGCCCAGGTACCCTGCCTGGACCTTTCCCTGCTCCTGAGGTCTGGACCCTGGTCTGGTGGTGATAACTCCCTCCTGACTCCCAGCGTGTCCTCCAGGTCTGGGACTACTTTGCTTTATCCTCCACTCCACTCTCTTCCACTAGCGGAAGGAAGGGTTTGCAAGTCCAGAATCTTGGGCTGGGAAGTCATACTGGCGGTGTCAGAAGCTCCAAGGGCCAGAGGAGATCGAACATCTAGAGGAGGGGAGATCGTAATCTATACACGTTACAGAATTACAGTTCTGGGAACAAACAGAGGTATATGCTAGCTCCATCCTGCTTTCCAGATCCTGTCAGCAGGACACCACCTGTCGTGAACAGACACAGGGATGGTGAGTTAACCAAGCTCCCGCTGACTTGATTACATCTCTTACTGCAAAAGATAACATGTAATAGTTGCGGCTAACGAATATTTCGATAGCACCTGCTGTGTGTGCAAAACACTTCTTCTTAAGGTGCTTCAGATTTGTCCTCCAAAGTGTGAGAGGTTGGGTCATTGCCCACCAACTCCTGTCCCCTGCTGGGTGAACAATACCCCTCCCCGGGGACGTTAACTCTTGGGCAATTCAGGACTGCACCTACAAGGGTTGAAGGGACCCTCAGGCTTTAGAGAAAGCCCCCCAGGGCAGAGAAGTGGAGAGGTGAGCTGGATTGCTGTTGGCAGGTGTGGGAGCCTTCCGTCATAGCTACCGCTGACACTGGGGACAGGGGGTGGGGGGATGGCTCACAGGGCACCAAAAGCATCTGCTAAATCCTCCAGATTCCTCTACTGTTTATATACTTGTACATTTCCCTTTTGGGCAACAGAGCACGACCAAATCCAGACCAAACTTCCCCACTGTACCTCAGCCTTTGTAATGGAAACTCCTTGACTGACTTTGCAACCCAGAGTTCCCCCAATACCACTGTTGACCAGGGTACACCAGGAAGGTGGGGGTGATCTGACCCTGCATTTGGAAACCTCACCCAGTTCTAAGACGAAAGGGACTGATAGGTTATTGGTCATCTTCAGCTGCAAGGGCTCCAGCCATCTCCACCCACGTCCCAGCTCTGCCATTGACCAGCTCTGTGATTTGGGCTTAATTACCTACCCCGCTTTCTGAGCCTGTTTTCTTCTCCAGTAGAAATGGAACCATTAATATCGGTCTTGGAGGCTTGCTGGTAACATTGCATAAGGTGACGTGTTAAAGTTCCTCGTAAGGTAGCAGGTAGGTGGTAAATGCTCAGAAGTTCCCTTGTCCAGAGATAAGCGTTTACAAAGAAAGGCTTGTTTTCCCCGTAAGTGTGTTCTCCCTTTCTTCTTGTAAGAGCATCTTTTTTTAAAAATTTTTTTAAAAAAATTATTTATTTATTTTTGGCTGTGTTGGGTCTTCATTGCTGCAGGCGGGCTTTTCTCTAGTTGCGGTGAGTGGGGGCTACTCTTCGTTGTGGTGTGCGGGCTTCTCATTGCAGTGGCTTCTCTCATTGTGGAGCATGGGCTCTAGGCACGCAGGCTTTAGTAGTTGCGGCACGCGGGCTCAGTAGTTGTGGCACACGGGCTCAGTAGTTGTGGCTCACGGGCTCTAGAGCGCAGGCTCAGTAGTTGTGGCACACGAGCTTAGTTGCTCCGCGGCATGTGGGATCTTCCCGGACTAGGGATTGAACCCACGTCCCCTGCATTGGCAGGCGGATTCTCAACCACTGTGCCACCGGGGAAGCCCGTTGTAAGAGCATCTTAATTTTCTCTTGGGAAATCACTCCCTCCCCACTCTGTCCATCAGACAGAGCTGCCCCACCTCTCCAGCCCTGGAATGGGCACGTGGCCCAGGCTTGAGCAATCAGACACACGTGGTGGTTTCAAGATGACTACACGACGAGGTGGGTGTTGGAACTAGGGGGAAAGAGGAATCTTTTTCTATCTGGCTTCTCCGTCTATAGGATGTGAGCCTGGAGGTATTGGTGTCCATCTTGTCATGAGGATGGGGAGAACCTGTTGAGAATGAAGCCCACCCAGTAGAATATGTTGTTGAGAAATGGCAAAACAAAACAAAGAACAAGCAAAACAAACAAAAACCCTGAATCCTGGTGGCATCCTTTGGACGCCTAGATTTAACTATACCTGAAATAGGTCTTTCTAGTTACTTGGGTGAATCAGTGTTTGGTTCACTCTGTGGTCTGGGACGGTCACTGGCCTCTGAGGTCCAGTCCTTCTGTGTCCCAAGGGGCTAACCAACCGCCTTCAGGCTGCCCTCGTTCTGCCAAGAGTATCCCACAGAGCATGACCACCCTCATTTTTCTCATCGGTGGAATAGATTTGTCGGCTGTTCCAGTGACTCAGGGTTGATGTGAAGACCAGATGGGATCTTGGAGGGGAATGCTCGTTGGAGATGATGAATTGCATGCAATTCTGTGGGCTTGTTACTGCTGTGCTGTGCTGGATTTCTGTTCCGAGGAGGAAGCTATAAAATAGGTTTGGAGCCACAGTGACACCTGGTGGCCATTCCTCTTATTGCATGATGCTTTTCCCCCCACAACTTAAATAAAATTTTCCATATGTTTCAGCCTAAGGGTTGTAGGTTTTCTCATTTGCTAGGCTGGTGAGATGCCCCATCCTGAGAGGGAAGCGGGCCTATGTGGACACAGGGACATCCTAAAGGCAATAGGGGGTATCCAAAGGGAGACCAAAGTCCACGGACAGGAAGTTCAACTTAAGGGAGCTTGGGGGGCCAGCCACTCAGTCCTGCTGTGGCTGCGTCCACCTGCAGGTCTCTGACCCTGTTTGGCTGCAGGGACAGCGGAGCAGACCCACTGACACGAAGGTCCTTCTTCCTGAGCCATCATTCAACGTGTCTTTTTTTGGGAAATCCCAGGGGTCTGAGGTCTTCCCCCACCTTGGAGTCTTCTAGTCTTTGCTTTCCCAGCGTTTGGCTTGGTGCCCCTGTGGATGCTTCCCAGAGGCAGCCCTTCTCTGCCCATCCACCCCTCCTCCCACCACCAAAGGATGGTCCCCTCAGCCCCGCTCCAACCTGAGAGGAGGCAGAGCCCCAAAGAGAGTGGTTCAGGACCCCAGGCCCGGGGCTGGGGCGTGGCGAAGCTAGACCTGGAGCCCAGCCCTGGTGCGACCCCAGGACTGGCTGCCCGCGGCCCTTCTTGCCCCAAAGCTGCCGTCTCTGTCTCTGGCCACCTATCACATTTCAGTCGTTTTCCCAATGCTGTCGTCCGTCCCCCACCTCCCAGCCCCTACCGACCCTCCATCATTCTGGCCTAAGCACCTCTAGCATCCCAGCACCCAACAGCAGTAATAACATAGAAGGTCATCTTGCTGACCCTAGGCCTGCCCTGCCTCAGCTGTCCCTCCTAGATTCTGGTGACGCATCCCGACCAGCAGCCTTATCCTGAGGTAGCCTGGGTTCCCTGGTGATCACGTGATCCTGGACATTTTGCTTTTTAAATTCAGGGATATATATATATATATATATATATATATATATGCAGACATGTACCGTGTGTGCTAATTTCGTAAATGGCTTGGGTTCAGGGAGGAAATTTGAGCCCTCTTTCATCTGTAAATATTAGAAAAGTTTGAATCAGTAGGTACAATTATCAGTGCAAACAATGTACCCTACACTTTCCAAGATTTCACGAATCATTAACTGTTTTGTTTAAGAAACACTAAGAGAAACACCCACCAACAACAAGGATGGCAGGTTTAAATGAATTTTGCTTTGAGAATGTAAGAAGAGGCTTGAATGAGCTGGATGCCCCGGGGCAGAAGTTCTCAAGATTTGTTGCACCTTAAGCAGCTGTGCCTGGGCTCCTCTTTGGACCAATTAAATCCAGGGAAAGGGCTGATTCTGAGATGCTGCCGGGACCGAGGATTACAGCTCTGCTGTGTTGCCAACCTGGGAACCGCTGGCCCCATGCGGCTATTTAAAGTGAAATTAATTCACATTAAATAAAATTGAAAATTCTGTTGCACAGGCCACATTATAGGTATTCAACAGCCATACGTGGCTAGTTGGTTGCCATACTGGACACTGCAGATGATAGACTATTTCCATCATTCCAGAAAGTTCAGTTTCACAGCGCTGCCCTAAGGAGTTGCCAAGTTCAGCTTTTGTGGCTGGGGGCAGAGTGGGCAGGTCACCCTTGTGTAAAATGGAGGTGCTTTTCTGAGGTCCTGGGCAGGCTGATGGCCACAGTGGGAGTGCGAGTATTTGGGAGTTGGACCTGTTATGGTTCCTGTTTTTCTGCCGGGCTGTCACTCTATAGGGTCGAGAAGCTTCTGGAAGTGTGTCCTGGGAAAGTCACGTGGGAGACACCCAGGGGCCCGGGGCGACTGGGCTGAACGCCGGGCCATCCTCACTGGGATGGTGCACATCTCCCACAGGTGGTGGGCAGGTTGGGGAATTGTTTGGGGCCCCGAGTGCTGAGAGAATGGAGGATCCCGCAACTGCCCCTGAAGCCTTTATTCCCTGCGGGGTGACCCTTTTGGCCCCCTGCAGTTAACCCTCCTCTGGGACGTTGAGTTTCTCCTTCACCCCACAGGCCACCACGGCAAAAAAAACCTCAGGGAAGAAGGTGCGGAGGTACACGGCGGCCTTGGGGATGGGGTTGGCCAGGAAGACCTCTTGCTTCTTGCGTCTCACCGTGCGCATCACCTCCTCTGCCACGTCCACGGGGTGCACACCGTAGGTCAGTCTCCTGAAAAAGACTGAAAAGCCCCCAGGAGGGGCAGGGCTTATAGCCTCGGGAGGAGGGGTGTAGTCAGAGCCCCGCCCCCCTGCCCCCACCCCCCCGGGGTGGGGACGGGTGTGCGCTTCTGGAGTCTCAGTCTTGGGACCAACTCTGCCGTCTGCTGGCTGTGCGCCCTGGGGAGGCACTTTACCCGCTGCGCCTCAGCTTTCACATCTGTAACGTAGGCACAGTCTCCTGCCCCGTTAACATCCCAGGATGGTTATGAGCCGTCGGAGGGGATGAGAAAGAGCTTAGAAGATAGGAAGCTGCCGGATGTACGAAGGGGCTGTTGTTTACAGTTGTTGCGAAGCTGTGTTTGTCCAGAGCCTCCTGGAACCTCTTGCCCACGTCTTTTTTTTTTTTTTTTTTTTTCCGGTACGCGGGCCTCTCACTGTTGTGGCCTCTCCCGTTGAGGAGCACAGGCTCCGGACGCGCAGGCTCAGCGGCCATGGCTCACGGGCCCAGCCGCTCTGCGGCATGTGGGATCTTCCCGGACCGGGGCATGAACCCGTGTCCCCTGCATCAGCAGGCGGACTCTCGACCACTGCGCCACCAGGGAAGCCCTTGCCCATGTCTTGATTCATCTTGATTCCCTAATGTAGATAGAGCCTCGGGCAGGGGGTAGCTGCTCTGTGTAGAGCATTCTAGAATACTGATCATAGGTGCATTTACAGACCACTCAGGATGTGCTGGTTGCTGTTCCAACCCCTCTACGAGCTGGAACTTTCAGTCTTCCCTATGAGTCTACAAGTTAGGTATTACCATTAGCCCTCATTTTCCAAAGGGGAAACAGAGGCAGAGAGATGAAGGGAGTTGCTTAATACGTGACTGAGGCGAACTTCACATGCAGGCAGTTAGGGCCAGACTCTGAGTTTCTCTGTGCTGCCTTCTAGAGCAAGGGGAAGAGGAAGTTCTCGAAGACCAAATCCTGGCTATTCCACATGGGAAACTGAGGCCCAGAGGCGGGCAGTCCCAGTGGCCAAGGTCACAGAGCCTGTGACTGACGGAGCCCAACCTGGCTTCGGTCTGCTGATTGCAGGTTAGGATTCCATCTATCTGGTGCCTCAGGACCTAAGTTTTGGGGTCCCTCCCAACTGTTAGCTGGCTGCAGGGGCCTCACCGTCCCCAGTCTCATGCTTCAGGAACACGCCCCTGGACCCACCCCTCCTCCAGAGCCCTCCGGCCCCTGTCCCTCTGGCTTCGCTCTGAAAGCTCACATTTCCAGATGGAGGCCTCCCAGTTTCCTTGGCCTGGATGAACGTGGTAGGAGCGGATGAAAGAGGGGCTCACGGTGCTGACGATGACGTCGTATTCCTCCACCTCGGCCCGCAGGCAGTCGAAGAAGCCGAGCGCTGCGTGCTTGGCCGCGGCGTCTGGAAGAGAAACCATCCAGGGGTGGGCATGGGTCCCGCTGTGCTTCCCAGGAGGGGCCTTGGGGACACACATCCCTGCGAGCTCTGTTGGGAGAGGCCTCAAGTCACCTGCCCCTCACTTCGTAGATGAGAACAGAGAGCCCTTGTGAAGCAGTGGACAGATGCAGAGATGAGACGGAATCCAACTTAGCCACTTGCCCGCTGTGTGACTTTGGGCAAGTGACTCATTTTTACCTAAAGAGGCTCAGTTTTCTTATCTTTAAAATGGGCATAATACACAGGGAACTATATTCAATATCCCGTGATAAACCATAATGGAAAAGAATATGAAAAAGAGGATGTATGCGTGTAACCGAGTCCCTTTTCGGTACAGCAGAAACTAACACAACGTTGTAAATCAACTAGACTTCAGTAAAATTAAAAATCGATAAAATGGGCTAAATAAATAAATAAATAAAGTGGGGATAATATCACCCTACCCAAGTGAGAAAATATATATAAAACATTTCAGCCGGGAAGGCTGATTCCCTGAGAGAGTGATTTCTCCAAGGCCCTGAGGCCATCAGGGTTAAGAATGCAGGAGCTAGGACTTCCCTGGTGGTGCAGTGGCTAAGAATCCGCCTGCCAATTCAGGGGACACGGGTTCGAGCCCTGGTCCGAGAAGATCCCACGTGCCTCGGAACAACTAAGCCCGTGTGCCACAACTACTGAGCCTGCGCTCTAGAGCCCAGGAGCCACAACTACTGAAGCACGCGCAGTGAGAAGCCCATGCATCACAACCAGGAGTAGCCCCCGCTCTCCGCAACTAGAGAAAGCCCGTGGGCAGCAATGAAGACCCAACGCAACCAAAAATAAATTAAAAAAAAAAAAAAGAAATGTTCCAAGGAAAGCAGTGCATTGGGCTCCCTGTTAGTTGGAGGCCAAAGGGCCACTTGTGTTGCCCACGCCACATTGTATCATGTCACTGCTCTCTGTGTCCCCAGCACCTGGTTCTAGGCATTCGATTGATGTTTGTTGAATGAATGAAGGCAGCGAGCAAGTGGAAAGTAATCCACCTGCTGAAAATGACACGTATGTTTGTGAGTGGGAGGAATAGTGGTGAGGTTCTAGATGGGCTTGGGCAGAGACGGAATGAGGTACGTGGCAAAGACTGCCCTGTGTGGACCCAGCTCTATTCTTCTCCCCATCCTGGGCCCACAGGCGGACTACAATTCCCAGCATCCCTTGCAGCGAGGGGGGTAAGCATGTGACTGGCTTCTCGACAACAGGATGTGAGCAGTGCTGTATGGGCGCGACGCCCTCTTCTTGCCAGCAGGAACCCACGTGGGGTGGGAACTAGCTTTGACCACGTGGAAAATGATGGCAAAGCTGTGACTTGGCACGACTCTGGGCCCCCGAGTGACCACGTGAGGAACAGTGATGCCCGCTGAGCTGGGCCATCCCATTTAGACAGTTATATGGAGGAGGAATAAAGGTCTTTACAGCACTGTCGGCTTAGCCTAACTAATGCAAACGAGAAAAGGAAAGTAAAACACTATTAGGGGGATATGATGGGCTGAATTGTATCCCACCCCCAAATTCATATGTTGAAGTCCTAACCCCAGTATCTCAGATTGTGGCTGTATTTTGAGATAAGGGCCTTTAAAAGGTAATTAAGTTAAAATGAGGCTGTTAGGGTGGTGCCCTAGTCCAATCGGACTGGTGTCCTTATAAGAAGAGCAGGAGACGGCAGGGGTGCCCCCACACA
This sequence comes from Phocoena phocoena, assembly GCF_963924675.1. Taxonomy (NCBI): domain Eukaryota; kingdom Metazoa; phylum Chordata; class Mammalia; order Artiodactyla; family Phocoenidae; genus Phocoena; species Phocoena phocoena. The sequence continues at coordinate 52,783,612 of NC_089237.1, forward strand.
AAGACCATGTGAGGACCCGGGGAGCAGGCCATCAGCAAGCCATGGAGAGAGGCCTCGGGAAACATCAAGCCTGCCCACACTTTGATCTTGGACTTCCAGCCTGCAGAGCTGTGAGAAAATACATTTCTGTTGTTTAAGCCACCTGGTCTTTTTTTTTTTTTTAATATTTATTTATTTATTTGGTTGCACCAGGTCTTAGTTGTGGCAGGTGGGCTCCTTAGTTGCGGCTCGCCGACTCCTTAGTTGTGGCCTGTGAACCCTTAGTTGTGTCGTGCATGTGGGATCTAGTTCCCTGACCAGGGATTGAACCCAGGCCCCCTGCATTGGGAGCGGGGAGTCTTAACCACGGTGCCACCAGGGAAGTCCCTGGGGTATTTTGTTGTGGTGGCCCCAGAAGACTACATCAGGCCACCCCACCCACCCTTTCTTCATTCCTCTCTCCCTCTCACCTTTCTACCCCCCAGACACTTACTTACCCAGCTCCGGTTTTGTGCATGGTACTTCGGGCCATAAGGAAACGTATGAGACACGTTCCCCCACCTTCTCACATCCTACCTAATGGGAGGTGGGAATGTCTCCAGAATTCTCCCAGTTGGGTCCCAGGAATATACACCGAGAAGTCTCTCTCCTCCTTGGACTTTTTAGAGGAGTCTCACCTTTGGAATTCTCTCTCAAGCCTTCCCTGGAATTGGGTCCCTTTCCTTTTCTCCTTCCTTCTTCCTCAGAACCTCTCCATCCCTCTCCCCTTTAGGGATGTGCACCCCTCCTTTCTTTCCCAGTTGTAATCATTCCTGTCTCTCCAGGGGCATCTTTACAGAGAAGGGGGCATCTGAGCTGGGGCTGTGCACCCATGTCAGGAGCGTGACCTTGATCTGGCATTGATCGTGTCCAGCCAGGATGTGTCCTGACCGCCTGTGAGACGTGAGCTTCTGGGGGCTGAGGGGAGGGCTTATCTTTATCTCCCATAGTCACCTGTGTGCTGTAGATGGTCAAAACTAGGAGCTGAAGGGATGAGAGAAAAGCCAACAGATGCTTTCATCTCTGGACCCTCTTCCCCAGTGTAACCCCACGCCTAGTCCTAGATGCACATCTCTTGTCTTATAAAACACGTAACAGGGCTTCCCTGGTGGCGCAGTGGTTGGGAGTCCGCCTGCCGATGCAGGGGACACGGGTTCGTGCCCCGGTCCGGGAAGATCCCACATGCCGCGGAGCGGCTGGGCACGTAAGCCATGGCCGCTGAGCCTGCGCGTCCGGAGCCTGTGCTCCACACGGGAGAGGCCGCAACAGTGAGAGGCCCGCGTACCGCAAGAAAAAAAAAAAAAAAAAGACATATAACATAGGACGAAACATGTTTGTCTTAGCAACTCACAGGCAGTACGGAATGGGATTCCAAGCTTCCCTTGAATGTTATTCACTAACACAATTTGTCCGGTCCTCCGGGAAATCATGTTGGGCAGCAGCGCTGGAAAGCACGGGACAAAGAATCACGGTTACAAGTCTGAGACCGAGTCAGGCAGAGCCCTTCCCCTCATCACGGGGGCTCCTCTGCCTCCCTGACAGTTAGATTACTGTGGGACACAGATGGCATGGACCCTGGTTACCACTTATCCAGTGTTTCCTAAGAGTGGGCTGGGCTCGACCGGAGAATTGCTGGGTTATTTTATTTTATTTTATTATTTAATTTCTTTGGCCTCGCTGCATGTGGCATGCAGGATCTTAGTTCCCCGACCAGAGATCGAACCCAGGCCCCCTTCAGTGGAAGTGCAGAGTCCTAACCACTGGACCCCCAGGGGAGTCCCTGGGTAATTTGAAATGACCCATCCATGTGCATGGAGTGACACTGATTGCAATAGTGAGAAAGGTAATCCCTTTTCAACTGTCCTATTGCTTCCAGTAGGAAAGTTGGTTCCAATGGGTCTTTAATACTACTCTTGCATGTGCTAATCTTCTTTAAAAAAAGAGAGGAAAAACCTCAGCCCTTTGTCTTGGGAGAACTTACTGCTTTGTTCTGATTTCAGGTTTTCTTGTATTGATGGAGAGGGAAAGGGGTTTTTAATTTATGGTAAAGATTTTCTCCTGAATTGAATTAACTTATAAATGAGGAAATTTAGAAAAAGATATGGAGTAATAATAGCACAGATTGAATAGGGAGATGGCAGAAAATATCATAAGACTTAAGTTTGCATTCCTCACCGTGGTGCCAGGGACCCTGAGCTCTCAGAGGTTGAGTGAAGGACACACCTTGGCTGGCCTGCTTGGTGTGTCCACAGCGATTGGGCTGGAGGAAACTGTAACCTCTGGGGCATCATCTTAGAAGCTCTGGGGAGTCATCTTTCTGCTCCCAGTACTTCTTTCCCTTCAGCTGTCACAGCTCTCAGAATCCCATCATCATGGAGATTCTGGCCGTAGAGAAGGCAGCTCTAAGATCATGGCCAAACACACTACTCCCTACACGTAGACGTTCTCCATGCTTATGTTCTCCCTTTTGTGCTTCTGCTTTGATAAACTTTATTTGGGATGCGAGGAGGGCTTCAACTCTTGCTTCTATTCCATGTCATCTCTAGCAACACCCCTAACCCCAGCTTCAGATCTGCATTTGAACTTGACCCTTAGAAATCTCCACACAGGAACCACCATTTTACCTTTAAAAGGGAGACATCCTCCTGCCTTCCTGTTTCTGCAAAGGGATTGACAGTATTCTGGGTCTCTTGCAGATAAACTCTTTTTCAACCTTGGACCAACTGTCATGATTAGGAGCAGATCAACCACAAGGTCAATATAGTAAAAGATCTGCAGGGGGGCTTCCCTGGTGGCACAGTGGTTGGGAGTCCGCCTGCCGATGCAGGGGACACGGGTTCGTGCCCCGGTCCGGGAAGATCCCACATGCCGGTGAGCGGCTGGGCCCGTGAGCCATGGCCGCTGAGCCTGCGCGTCCGGAGCGTATGCTCCGCAACGGGAGAGGCCACAGCAGTGAGAGGTCCGTGTACCGCAAAAAAAAAAAAAAAAAGAACTGCAGGGGATGAAGACAATGGTCCAGAGATGTGGGATGGGATTGGAGGGGAGCCATGGATATGAGTAAGAAAGGAGGAGAAAAGGGCAGGGCTTGGGGAGGGGGCTTGATGGAGAGGAAGGTTGGAATATACCAGTCAGAGACTTTCACAATCCCTTTTCTTTCATCAACATTTACAGTCAGATGCTGAAAGCTTTCACCAAATAAGCAGGGATTATTCTGAAAGAGGGGCTGGAGGCTCCATCCAGAATTGGGTGACTGTCTGGAAATATAACAGAGCCCTCTCTAGCAGCCAGTGGGAAGGTCAAACTCACGAGACCTTTGGTCAGTGTGATGGGTCCAAAGTAATTGGCATCCATGATCTTTTTGTCGAGTTCCAGAGAAATCTTATGGGCAGGCCCCTTCACCTTCATGCTGGCATTGTTGATGAGGATGTCCACGCAGCCATAGCAATCCAGGACCTCTTTGGCCACATCCTGGACACAGCTGATGTCCGAGAGATCCAAGAGGACCAGCTTTGGGGTGAATGTCTGCTGGACCAATGAGAGAGTCAAGACACATGTGGGTACATCCCCGCAGACCTTGGGACCCTTCAATCTGAGAGCCACCCATTTTGAAACTCAGAGCTCATGGAATGACTACAAACAAATGATGAGGAAGAAGCAGAGATGACTCTGGGAGGAAGGAAATTGATGGAGAAAATGCATCCTTGGGGACCAGAGCAACAACAACATTCCCAACACGCAAACATGCAGTCATAAGTCTGAACTTCTGGTTAAGGGGCCGGACCTGAGAAATCCAAGTGGAGGCCATGCATTGATTCTGCTGGTGATGTCATTTCTTATAACACTTCTGAGCTCCTTTTTGGAAATCGCTTTCAAACTGGCTTCCAAGCCACAAGAGAATCTGCCCAGTACTTTGTAGCCACGTTTAAGTTTTGGCCAAAATCATACAGTCAACACAATTTTTTTGGAACACCATCTATGTGCCAGGCGTTTGTGTTCAGCCCTAAACATTTGATATCGTCAGGATTCTCATGGGTTAGAAGGGATACAGATGGAAAAATTGATTTTACCATATGGTGAATGCAATCCCGGTGTTTGACAAACACTAGCCCTGAGATACGGCCTTAAAAAAAGGCTCCCTGGTCAAATTTGCTTGGGAAATGCAGACTATCATATGTTCTTTTTGCAAATAACACAATGCACATTTGCATAGCAAAGGCCCTGAAAAGTCCTGCAGTAAAGAAATTAGTCAGACAAGCTCGGCCTAACTCAGTATTTCCCACACAGTTGACTTCAGAACCTCGTTTTTACTACTTAATAACCAATACCCAATAAGATCCCAAGAAACATACCTTGGACTATGTTGTGTTACCCTGGTCGCTCCATCTCCTCAAATACCAGAGTTAGTTATGAATGATTTTTGGCTATTTCCAAAATCAAATTCAACATCAAGGGAGAAGATCAAAAAAAAAAAAAAAAAATCCTGAAGAGAACTCTATGAAGGCAATGTCTTTTTCTTTTTTTCAAATAAATTCATTTATTTATTTATTTTTGGCTGTGTTGGGTCTTCGTTGCTGCACACAGGCTTTCTCTAGTTGCAGCGAGCGGGCGCTACTCTTCATTGTGGTGTGTGGGCTTCTCATTGCCTTGGCTTCTCTTGTTGCGGAGCACTGGCTCTAGGCGTGCGGGCTTCAGTAGTTGTGGCACGTGGGCTCAGTAGTTGTGGCACACGGGCTTCGTTGCTCCGCGGCATGTGGGATCTTCCCAGACCAGGGCTCGAACCCGTGTCCCCTGCATCAGCAGGCGGATTCTTAACCACTGCTCCACCAGGGAAGCCCCTGAAAGCAATTTCTTAAACAATGCTCCAGAAATGCTTTGAAAACCCCAGCTGCATTGAAATGTGTTCACCTCCTGTGTAACTTCATGGAAGGGGACTTCACATCCCTGATTTCTTTGAAGGAAAAATTTTTTTTTTTTTTTGGCTTGCGGGATCTTAGTGTCCTGACCAGAGATTGAACCTGGGCCATGGCAGTGAAAGCGCCAAGTCCTAACCACTGGACTGCCAGGGAATTCCCTCTTTGAAGGAAATATTATTTGAAGTATTAATTAAAAAATCAGCCATGAGTGTTTATAAACAGAGCCCATATCTGTGACATACCATATTTTCTGGATCCTCTTTGAATCTGACTTAAATAGAATGGGCGGGGTGTGGGGGAGGCTCAGAGGCTAGAGGCACGATGAAGGGTCAAAATGAGCCAACCCCCAACTTGGCAGACTTACCTGTGTCAAGATTACGTTTCCCCGGACTCCCCTGGTGGCGCAGTGGTTAAGAATCCGCCTGCCAATGCAGGGGACATGGGTTCAATCCCCGATCCAGGAAGATCCCACATGCCTTGGAGCAACTAAGCCCCTGGGCCACAACTACTGAGCCTGCGCTCTAGAGCCCACGTGCCACAACTACTGAAGCCTGCACGCCTAGAGCCCGGCTCCGCAACAAGAGAAACCACCGCAATGAGAAGCCCGTGCACGGCAATGAAGAGTAGCCGCAACTAGAGAAAGCCCAAGCAGAAACGAAGACCCAATGCAGCCAAAAATAAATTAAATTAAATTTTTAAAAATACATTAAAAAAATTACATTTCTCCAAAGCAAAATTTCACCCAAATCTCACCGAAAGAGCTGCCCTGTAACACGCAACGAAGGCTAAGGGTGTCCAGGGGTTGCCCATGCCGGCTGCCAGAAGGCCTTACCTTGCTGGGGTCAGCCACACTGATCAGGGCATCGTGTAGACTCTGAAGCCTCTCCCAGTTCTTTCCACACAGCACCAGCCTGGCCCCGCTGGTATGGAACACCCGAGCACACTCTGAGGGGAAGAAGGAAGGAGGACAGGGCACACTGTGCATGAAACCACTGATGGAGAGCCCCTCTTTCTTACAAATTCAAGGATTCAAAGAATTCAAAAGCCTGAGAGCCATGAGTTCCTTTAGAGGTCATTGCATTCAGCTTGCTCTGGAATTTCTTCTTGTTTCCAGCCTCAGCACGGTTGCCTCCTGTGAAGGGCATCTCACTGGGGTGTGAAATAACCCCTCCTCCATTGGGTAGTTCTGATTATTAGGACATTCTTTCTTAAACTGGACAGAAAGATGACTCTATCAAACAAGACCCCCAGAAGCACAGCTCTAAATATATCTCAATCTGAAGATATTGGAGACAGCTGCCATGTTTTTTCAGCCCAAATGTCACTAGTTTCCTCCACGTTTTCTCTGTGGGTCGATACTCCAGCCAGGGTTCTTTTTATTAAGAAAGGAAACCTGCCTGCTGTCTAGTAAGTTTTACTCTGGATGAATTTCTGACTCACCCAATGTCCCAGTGTGGAGTCTTAACCACTGGCCTGCCAGGGAAGTCCCTCATCCAATGTTCTTAACTGGGAAGTAGTTGGTAGATACAATTATTCTTATGTGGCAATAACAGTGATATTTAAGAACAATAAAAGCTAACAGATTTTGACAGTTTACTTGCTTGGGTAGCTATTGAAAGGGATTCCCATATATTAGCTCATTTAATTCTCAGTCATCCCATGCAGCAGTTTCTTAGGTTGGGTTCCCTAAAAGCAGAATCTAAGACAGGGATTCAGGCGGCCAGGATTAATTCAGGGAGAGTGTTCTTCAGAGAAAATCTGTCAGGGAGTAAGGGCATGGGGTAGGGGAAGGGGAAGGATAGAGTCTAGCTTTGGCTGGACCCAAGGAAGGCTCTGGACTGTAAACCCAGCTGCAAGACTGTCCCACCTGGATGCAAGGGGACTGTCTTTTGTACACGTGTGTCAACCAGTCGCCGATGGTGGGCTGCCTCCCTCCGGGGGTGGGTACAAAGGGTGTCCTCTTGCAGAGGGCAAGTCTATGAGCCGTGGCCACCAACACTCATAGGACCTGGGGATGGATGAACTGGCCAGGTACAGGAATCTAGGAGGGGCACCAACAACACCTACTACAGGGGAGTAGCTATTACTGTCCCATTTTTACACCAAGCACTGGTGACCCGGGCTGCCTGGGGATGCCAAAGGGTAGTTGGGCAGTACTGGGTGCCCACTAGGGGCTGGAAATCCTGTGTGCCATGGCTCTAAATGATCTTACGTTTGTGTGATTTTCTCCTGCAAGTCTCAACAGCTGGAGCAGATGGAGAGAAGGGGGCCAGCTGGACAGGACAGTTGGCAGGGGTTTGAGAAGTGGGCATTGTGGGCAGGGGAATTGTGGTATTGGAGAGGGAGCAATTGATGTGCTGGACCATTCAGTCTAAGCCAGATGGGAGCAGAAGTGAAGGCAGGAGGGGCTGATGGAGAAGGAAAGGAGGAGGCTCTAGGGAGGGGAGGTCTCTGTGGTCAGGGGAAGTTGTGGTCAGTTCTGCTGACAGAGGGAAACTTGAATCAAGAAATAACTGTGTGGGGCTTCCCTGGTGGTGCAGTGGTTAAGAATCTGTCTGCCAATGCAGGGGACACGGGTTCGAGCCCTAGTCTGGGAAGATCCCACGTACCGTGGAGCAATTAAGCCCGTGCGCCACAACTACTGAGCCTGCGCTCTAGAGCCCGTGAGCCACAACTACTGAGCCTTCATGCCACAACTACTGAGGCCCGGGCGCCTAGAGCCCGTGCTCTGCAGCAAGAGAAGCCACCACGATGAGAAGCCCGCGCATCACAACGAAGAGTAGCCCCCGCTCGCCGCAACTAGAGGAAGCCCGCGCACAGCAATGAAGACCCAACGCAGCCAAAAGTAAAAAAAAATATATATATATATAAAAAAAAATAGAGCCGAGTATTCATAAGAATTTAGCATATGGTAAAGTTAGCACGTTGAATCAGCGGGAAAAGAACATATTATTTAAAAGAGGTTTTTGGCCCACTGGATAACTATTTGAGAGGGAAAAAATCTAAGTACAATATACCAAATGTATTAAATAACTAAACGTAAAAATAGAACCATAAAAGACCTAGAAGAAAATAGAGATATATTGTTTTGGGGAAAGATCTTTTAAGCACAACACTGAAGGAAGAAATAATACAAATTATTTACAGGTTTTTATCCTTAAAAAAAAATCCTTCCTTACAGAAGAAAACACAAATAAAAATTAAGAGGGAGATAAATTGAGGAAATCTATTTATAATACATATGTCAGAAAAGGGGTTAATTTATTTAATCCACAAAGAACTCTTGTAAATCAATAAAGGCCCTAATAAGGAAATTGGCTAGTGAGATGTGTAAGCCAATAATAAAGAAATGCAAGTTAAAACATGACAATCAAAACAAAATTGGTGGGCTTCCCTGGTGGCGCAGTGGTTGAGAGTCCGCCTGCCGACGCCGGGGACACGGGTTCGTGCCCCAGTCCGGGAAGATCCCACGTGCCTCAGAGCGGCTGGGCCCGTGAGCCATGGCCGCTGAGCCTGCGCGTCCGGAGCCTGTGCTCCGCAACAGGAGAGGCCACAACGGTGAGAGGCCCGCGTACCGCAAAAAAAAAAAAAAATTGGTAATAATCACATATTCACTGCTGGTTGTAGTGTAAATTGCTACAGTCTTTTGGAAGAAAAATTAAAAGAATCCTTAAAAGTAAGCATGGCCCAGTTATTTTATTTATGGACATTTATTCTAAGGAGATAATTAAGAATGTCTGCATGGAATAGTTAAACTATTATTTACCTCAATATCATAATAATAAAGAGTTGGAGATGTTGGTTAGGGATGGAGTATCTATATATCGGTTATTTCAAAGGCTTTAAAACTGATGTTGCAGAAGTGGGTCTACCAACATGGAAATCTCACAATATAGTAAGTTTTTTTTTAAAAGATTCAAACAGTGTGTCTAACACAGTGCCATAACACTTGACTCTGTGTTATTGGTTGTTCAATTGCACCTATGATTATGTAACAAGATTTAAAATTGGGATTTCCAAGATCAGATATAAAATTCCAAAGTGACAGTCCAAGATGCAGATTGTCAAAGAAAATTACTGAAACCCTGTTTCATGAATACCCTTTACTCCTAATAGGATGCAAACGGATAAGGCAGAGGAGAGAGGGGACTTGGAAAGAGGGCGTTTGTGGAGAGAACACCGTTGGGTGAGTTTTTGCCCCTTCTCTCCATCCTAGAGAGAAGAGAGTGACCATATGAACACACACTGTGAGTTCCCTGCAGCCGGGAGCCCGGAGTGATGTCTGAGTTGCACCTGGGGAATCTCATGGGCGTCACCAACTATCCCAGAGTAGAGGGAGGAGAGCTGGGGCTGCCCCAGAGGTTGGTCTCTTTACTGAAGGACCCTCCCATCCACCACAACCACTTGGACCAGAGGTGAATTATGAGCTGGCTGGGAGCTCTTGAATTCTGCCCAAGAAGACCTCTGAGAAGGGCAGTGGGACTCTAACGCAGGGCGTACGTGCACAGACTGCCCCAAACCAGGGGTGGCACGGGAACTGAGCAAGGGGAGTGCACCTGCCCCGCGGCAAGTGCAGGTGAATAGCCCAGGGGGCACCTCTGAAGGACCCACAATAGAGCCCATGAGAGAAAGAATCCACTCGGTTTTGTTTTTGTTTTTTTTTGCGGTACGCGGGCCTCCCACTGCCGTGGCTTCCCCCGTTGCGGAGCACAGGCTCTGGACACGTAGGCTCAGCGGCCGTGGCTCACGGGCCCAGCCGCTCCGCGGCATGTGGGATCCTCCCGGACTGGGGCACGAACCCGTGTCCCCTGCATCGGCAGGTGGACTCCCAACCACTGCGCCACCAGGGAAGCCCTCCACTCGGTTTTAAATGTGTGCCAGGCATGGAGCTCGAAGCCGGCTTCTAAGAGTGTCAGTCAGCTGAGAATTTTTCCTGTCTTCCTTCTCTCCTCTCCTTCCTGCCCCTCCACCCCCAGAGGGGTCAGAAAGAGCAGCAAACTGGCCAGCAACTCGCCCTAGCTGGGGGCAGGTATGGGAAGGGAGAAGGAAACTTGAACTTCAACGAAAACAGACACGTTTATCAATGTATTGGACTGGGCACTGCAGTTTCTGAATCAAAGCTATGTTTGGGAATTTATTGTGACCAAAGGGTTTGGTATAATCTAATAGTGATCAGAAAAGCTACGAGACTGTCTGATTTTTTTCTTTTTAAATCAAGATGCAAAGGAAGACTTTCCCTTCTGCATGAGAGACCCGGGGTGGGCTGTCTCCCTATACCCCTCCCCCCATGTGTGCTTGCCCCCTGATGGTGATACATCTCAGCATCATACAGTTGCTGGAAGGAAATAGGATGAAGAGTTCCCGAGTGGGTGGGGTTCTGGGTGTGTTTTCGGTTCTTTTTTCTTGAAAAATCCTCTTTAATATATGTGGTTCCTATAATGACACAATTCGCTAAAAGAAACTTCACCTGGAGGGGGAATGCCTACCCTCCACGCGCGTTTGGGCTGTAATTCTGAGTGGCGGCAGCAGCTGCGCTGGGTGTGGGCATTCGTGGAGGTCATGTTTCACAAACCAGAGGGGCGTGGTTCAGTGAGCGGAGCGGAGTCACCCACCACCCCGCCGCTGGTGAGTGGTGAAGCCAGGAGGGGCCCCAAGTGCTGACATTCCCGTTGGGTGCCTTGTTCCGCTGCTGACAAAGGAGCAGGTTGGGGCTCTACTGTCCCTGATGACGGGCACTCTTCCAGGCTGGCCACTGGGGCAGGGTGAGGGTCTGTGGCCAGGAGCCAGACCAAACCCGTGGCCTTGACCTCCTTGGGAGAGGCAGCCATGGGTGTTTGTTACCATCACCCATTTCCCCCCCTTCTCTGCTGACACCTCACCTTTGCCAGGTGGACCCGGGAGGCTGGAGCCCAGTGGTGCATCACTGCTTTGGTGCAGTCCAAAGGCACGCTCCCAAGTAGGTCCTTTCTGCCAAGGCCAGGCATTAGGTACAATACCCAGGTGTTCTTATTTCGTTCTTTATCAGCTCAGCACAACCTATATCTTGTATCAAGCACGTGGACGCCAGGCTTGTTCTTTTTCACTCAGCAAACATATTAATACACGGAGCCCTTATTTCCATAGTTGCTCAAACCTAAGATGCCACCCGCCTGCAAGAGGCTTTCTGATTTCAGAGATATTAAAATGCACAAGGATGGCCCGTGACAATTGTAAGATGCCGTTGACTGAGAGACAGTTAGCTCAATTTCAGAAACGTTCAAAGGGGAAAAACCGTGCATCTTAGAGGTGATGAAACATAGGCAGGGTCTGTGGTCTCTGAAACAGTTCAAGTACAGTGGTTACGTATTTTGAGAGTCACTCTTGCTGCAGACACAATGGGTCCAAGGTGACCCCATCCCTGACTTGGCCGAATTGTGTGGGTTTGGGGTGAGGGTTAGAAGTCCTGATCTCTATCTGTCTGGTTTCAGACAGCTTGGAACTGGATTCCTTGATGCTGTCCAGAGCTACCTGCTGAGTTCAGTCAGGTTCTGTGGGACTGGGCATGTACCGTGGGCTGTGTGTAGCCTACATCATCCGCTTGGTGCCCTTCACTTTTTTCTTGCCTTGGACCTGAGAAACGGAGCACTTTGAACCCAGAATCGCTGTGGTCAGCAGCATGTCCTGGCTAAGCGTTTATTTAAGGTCACCCGTGCCCAGCTTCTCAAGCTACTTCTAAATACTCGGACTTTATTTTTTTTCTGCTTTGCATTTCTTTCTAGGGTGAGTCCGTAAGAGACAGTGAAAAAGATCAGTGACACTAGTCATGACAAAGACTAGACCATATTCCTCTGAAAACGCCATTGTGCTCCTGAGATATATTTCCTGGACACCTGATTTGTACAGTGTTTGCTTATAATAGAATGAGACTTTTAAAAATAAATAAACAAGACTACTAAACCAAATATACATCTCTCAGCAATAGATAGAAGTCCCGTCTAGTAAGACAGGAAATCAGGACAGTTATAGAGCAGCCTTCTCAACCAACAGGATCGAATCGACATTTGTAACTCACTTCATTCATGGGCAGCAGAACGCACGTGCCTTTCACACACCCATGGATCAGTCACCAAGAGAGTCTGTGCCCTGGACCGACTGAGAAATACCCAGATACGCCACTAACGGTAGTGTATTTCTGTGAGGAGCCGTGGGACCCAGAAACCAGCGCCTTAGGGACCGTCCAAAAGGGAGGAGCCATCGAGGTGCCAGGGAATGAAGGTGACGAAGGGGTCTCAGGTTGGCAGCTGTCCTGATGCTAGGTGGGCGTGTTCTGCTTGAAGAACGGTCTTCCCCAAAGACTGACTCTGCATGTCCCTGGGTGGGTGTCTTTGCTCCATTTCCCTAGGGCACCCACTACTCTCTGTTGTCTTGTGTCTGGTCTGACTGGCAAACGTGTGTGCCTGGTTTGTCCCCGTGGAAGATGGAATTTGCGTTCCCCTGTCCCTTGTGAGTATAGAGTCTAGTGATTCTGGATATCCTCCTTGGGAACTGCTTCTGGGACCCACATAGGGGCCACATAAGAACCTAGTTTTACTGCCTTACTCTTTCTTTTTTATCTCGTGTGGTGAACCCAGGTCGATCACCCACTGAAATGGAACCCATTCTTGAAGCATGCAGATGGGCTGCTTTTGGGGTGCCCAGGGGAAGGAGAATCCGAGAGAATTCCCAGATGGGAGGTTACAAATGTTCTCGTAATGGTAGCACCATGGGAGTGGGTACCCAGCCCACCAGCGGGCCTCTTTGGAAGGGGCAGTGCTCATTTCAGGATGTAGAGGACTCAACAGATACTGGTTGAGTGACCTAATGAGTGTTTGGCTGGTGGGTTTGACATTTGATTAAAAATAACAAAAACAACAGCAAAAATGATACCCAAACTATGTGACACGTGGGGCTGCGCTACCATTGTTAGGGATGAGAGAGAATCTTAAAAACCTAAGGGCATTTACTATCTCTTATGTCACACATGCCGCCAGCAGAAGGGCCCTCTGAGACCATCTGATTCAGGAGTTGCAAACGTAAATGCCTTCAAGGCCAGGAGGTGATGTGGTTGAGAGAATCAGGCCGAGTGTGAGACAATAGGGACTAGTGGGGTGTGTGGCACACTGGTGTTTGCACGTTCTGCATAATTATCACCGTTGCTAACTCTTGAGAGATGCCCACTCTAGTTCCAGGCACTGTTCTAAGTGCTCTCCATCTATTAATTCGTTTACTCATCACAACAGCATTATGAGGCAGAAAGTATTAGTATCCTTGCTTTCAGATGAGAAACCCAAGGCTGAGCAGTGCACCACCAGCTGGTAAGTGGGGGAGCCAAGACTCCAACCCCACCCCCAAGTTTGGCCTCGTCACCAGTTCACTGCCCCAGCTGAGGGCTTTGCATTTCGAAATTTCTAGAAACCCCCCTGGAGGCAAAACAAATCTGCAGACCGATTTTGGCCCTTAGACTGTGAGTTTGCAGCCTCAGATACTCCAATCCCCTCGTGTCTCAGGCGAGAAAGCTGCAGCCTCCAAGAAAGAAGACACTTGCTGGTTAATGACAGATGCTGGGAGAGAACACAGCCTCGATCCACCCCCGACCTGCCTAGTGGGCTCACCCATACGCCACCCTGTTGCCTCTCATCCTTCAGGGCAGGAGTGGGCACAAGAGGGGGCAAACTCGCTTACCCTTGCCCAGTCCTGAGATGGCATCGGTGATGACCACCACCTTGTTCTGCACGGCTGACTTGGACCACAGATTGGACACCTCCTGGTAGATGAAGAGGAGGCCGCTGATTCCCAGGAGCACCAGGGGCAGCATGAGGACAGCTGGGACTCCCATCTTGTGCTGGGGGAAAATGGGAAGAAGGAATCCGCTCTGCAAAGAGACTCTGATCGGGACACGGGGCAGGGGGAGGCCTGAGGCTTCCGGCTGCACTCATGCCCCAAGCCCGGAGCCCGCTGTCCAGGGAGCCGGGCTCTGTGCAGACTCCCAGAGGGCTGCTTCCTAGAACACCTGGCCGGCACGCTAATCCCCAAATGGCCAATGAAGAGAAAATTACTCACGGTGTCTCCAGAAGCAGATGGAATCCGGCCTGCCCTCCCAAAGGTTAATTACAAATTTAATTAAAATGGGTCTGCATTTTTGGAAGGAAAGCCATGTGTTAAGGCCACTTGCTTGGGCCCTAATGGCTATTTATAGCTCTCTGTGCACTACAGGGCTTTCGGGGTAAATATAGTGTCTCTTCTGATATTCAGGAACACATGCTGGCCGGGTCTGATTTCAGAGTTCCTGCCAAGCCTTTTAAAGCTCTCCCGGGTGCCTCACTATTAGAGATTCCTCTGCAGTTTGGGGGCTGGGCATTAGGGATTGGGACCTGGGATTTCAGCACGAACACCCTCGCCTTCTCTTCCTATAACCCTCCCATCAGGTAGCTTCCATGTAGCGCAGACCGGTGTGGCAGTGAGCCATCTGGCCTTCCCTTTCCAGTTGGGGGTGAAGAGCACAGAAAATCTGTTAAACGGAATGGAGCCTGTTGCAGAATGAAACACTTGGAAGTGTGACGTGAACTATGGGAAAGAGCAGTTTGGAGCTGTTCCTCTTTCGTCAAGTGCTTCCACGTTTCTGAGCCTTAGCTTCCTCATCTCTAAAATGGTCACAACGGTCTCATCTTGCAGGACTGTTGGGAGAACAAAATACCACGCTGCATCTCAACAACAGACTCTTGAGAAGATCACTCTCGTTATCTTTAGTGATTGAGAATACTAAGAACGTATCCCAAATGTCAAATATTTTAATTACTTAAGGAAACTCAGTAGGATTAGAAGTGGAGAGAGATAGTAGCTGCTATGGAGAACAGTATGGAGGTTCCTTAAAAAACTAAAAGTAGAGCTGCCACATGATCCAGCAATCCCACTCCTGGGTATATTTCTAGAAAAAAATGAAAACACTAGTTTGAAAAGATACATGCACCCCAAAATTCATAGCAGCACTATTTACAATAGCCAAGACGTGGAAACAAACCAAGTGCCCATTAACAGGTGGCTGGCTTAAGAAGATGTGATATATATAGAGAGAGAAATGTTGCCATTTGCAGCAACATGGCTGGACCTAGAGATTATTATGCTTAGTGAAATAAGTCAAAGACCCATACCATATGATACCGCTTATATGTGGAATATAAAAATAATACAAATGAATGTATATACAATACAGATTTACAATCCTAGGAGACAAACTTGTGATTACCAAAGGAGGCGGGGAGGGACAAATTAGGAGTATGAGATTAACAGATACAAACTACCATACATAAAATAGATAAGCAACGAGGACTGACTGCATAGCACAGGGAATTATGTTCGATATCTTGTAACAACCTATAATAGAATCTGCAAAAAAAACCAACAAAACTCACAACTGAATCACTGCTGTATACCTGAAACTAATGCAATATTCTACATCATCTATATTAAAAAAACAAGGGCTTCCCTGGTGGCGCAGTGGTTGAGAGTCCGACTGCCGCTGCAGGGGACACGGGCTCGAGCCCTGGTCTGGGAAGATCCCACACGCCGTGGAGCGGCTGGGCCCGTGAGCCACAACTACTGAGCCTGCGCGTCTGGAGCCTGTGCTCCACAACAAGAGAGGCCGCAATAGTGAGAGGCCCGCGCACCGCGATGAAGAGTGGCCCCCGCTTGCTACAACTAGAGAAAGCCCTCGCGCAGAAACGAAGACCCAGCACAGCCAAAAATAAATAAATAAATAAACAAATGTGGGGTTTAAAAAAAAAAAAAGGAAAAGAAAAAAGAATTTAAAATTAATCAATACAATCATAAATAGCATGTAGGTCAAATAATAAAGCATAATTAAAATTAAAAAAAAAAAAGAAAGATGCCTGAAGCTTCACCTAACCCTGAAATAATGGTATTTTCTAGTCCAGGAATTGAGAACTAAGACCAGTATGAATGCATTTATGGGGTCGGGGACCCTTCTGGGAAACCTGGGGTGTGAAAGTCACAGTCTAGATCAGAGCTAGTCCCGGCCTGCCTTCACCTCGGGGGCCTCTGCAGTCTCCTCTGTTCCACGTAGAAGCCACACTTGGAACCACATCTAGTTTCAGGCCGAGTGTAGCTTGCACTCGCCCTCATCCATCCGTGAATCAGAGAAGAGTGTTCCCTCCATGGCTTCATCTCAGCGTTTACAGCCCCTTTACTCCTCCACAAAATGCCCCAGCGCCCTGCCCTCTGACAGCCTCGCTTGGGGAGGGAGAAGGGGAGAAGAGAATGTAGGCCCCACCACGCCTCCAGAAAGGCAGCATGACGGGTTTGAAGTTGGACAGCCCTGAGTCTGAACCTCAGTTCTGCTTCTGCCTTGTGTGCAGACACATAAACCTTCTGAATGTCACGGCCATCATCTGGAAATGAGGATACTAATGCTATTGTCTTCCTCGCTGGACCACTGCGTAGAGCTAGAACATAAGAGGTGACGTGTGGACAACACCCAGGATGGCTCTGTTCCATTGCTGTGCCCGATGGTTTTGGTTTCTCTCTTCTTTCTGACAATTTTTTCCTAGTCTGTGTCGGTTTTCCTTGTTGCCTTTCCTTAATGCATATCGAGACCCATTCCTGAGGACTCTGGACAGGATTCAGAGGTGAAGGATGCCAGGTAATGTGTGTGCACATACTTGTATAAACATACATGTGTATGTATACACATACATATACACACATGTGTATTGGGGGTTCTATTTGCCAACGATTGTTTTAGATGCTGGAATGTACAGAGGACAGTTCATGTTGCAAAGAAATAATTTATAATTCATAAGAGGGGGACAGACCTGTAAACAGATTATTTCAATATACGGAGGAATTAAAATCCACCCAAATTTGTTTTATAAGAGGAAAGATAGATGGAAATGAGACACCCTGAACTAAGGGATGGTTACACAGCTGTGTTCATTGTCTAAAAGTTCCTCAAGCTGCACGCTTAGGGTTTGGGTACTTTTCTGTAGATATATGTTGTACTTGAATAAGATCAACACAAAAAATATAAAGGGAGATACGGGGACATATGTATGCGTATAGCTGATTCACTTTGCTATAAAGCAGAAACTAACACACCATTGTAAAGCAATTATGCTCCAATAAAGATGTTAAAAAATATATATCTATAAAAGGAAGCAGAGGGCCTTGGAAACTCAGAATGTAGCAAAGAATCGGTTTTTTGACCTGAGCTTCGGGAACCAGGCGTCTCCTGCCCTGCCCGGGGTCTAGTCGATCACTGACTCCCCCAGCCCCAGACATCAGCGACACAGGATTTACCTCCACAGACACCCAGGGGTGACAAATCACATAACAGAACATGTACACTGTGGAGGGCAGGGGTCACTGGGTACAAACCCTTCTGCTCTGGAGGATCTCAGCACGGCTTCTCTGCACTGGGTTCATTCCAGTGAAAATCCGTTTACTGTCCCTTCAGATACGCGTGATTCAACAAAACACAGAATTCCACGGGACCCTCATTCATTAGGCAGGTACTCAACTGGAGCCCCAAACGTGAAGAAGTTCGCTGAACTGCCCCTTATTCTATGACAATCTAAATGTTACAGTTTAACATAAGCGGATGGAGTGATTTTATTTGAAACATTCAGGGTTTTTTTTTTTTTTCAGAAATGATATATGCACTAAACATAAACACATTTTTGAAAAATGAGTCTAAGCTAAGATGCATTTAGGGTTGTTAGAATACGACAGTCCTTTTTTTTCCCCAACAACTCAAATTCTGTGTCTAACAACCTGTGGCCTCAATAACATGTTAGTTTAAAATACAAGATAAATTTCTGTAAAATTGTCACCGAACAAGTTAGGAAGCATGCAGCACACCACTGTTTCACACAAGACTTGCGTGTTCCGCAATGTTTATTTTTAGAAGCAGAAGTGCCTGGCAATTTAATTTCAGCACACCAATTCAAACATTTGTTCCACTTAACTGTGACAAGATGTCATTCCATTCAACCGTTCTCATTTTGTTTTATCATTTGATTATCCTTCCAAACTGATTTTCCTGTAGGTGGAAATTAGAAAGTTTAGAAGAAAATATGTTTAAAAAATACCACAAAACTAATTTTTAAATTCATTTCTTCTGGATTAAAACAAAAAAGAAAATAGGGGATAGTCACACATACTATCAATTTGTGTGTGTCAGTTAAGGAAAAAACGTTCTGGACTCTTCTATCAACAAAACTGTGTGGGCAACAAATTTACATCCTTTGTAGTCAAATCCTGTTTTCCCTTTTCTTCAGCTTCTCTTACTCTTAGCACCCACATGTTCCCTTTTTTGTTTTTTTTTTTT
This sequence comes from Phocoena phocoena, assembly GCF_963924675.1. Lineage (NCBI taxonomy): Eukaryota > Metazoa > Chordata > Mammalia > Artiodactyla > Phocoenidae > Phocoena > Phocoena phocoena. The sequence continues at coordinate 52,801,903 of NC_089237.1, forward strand.
TGTCACCCTTATCAAACTGTCAGGAAAGCGTGAGATGCTCATTTATACTAGAGTATCAATGGTTGATACAGTCTATAAATATTATGTCACTTAAGGATACTGACATGTTAACAGGAATCAGAAACTGAAGCCAAAGGTGTTTAGTGAAGGGTAAGATGGCAGGTGGAAGGTTTACTTGGACCACAGCTTTGGGAAGCCCACTCCAAAGATGTTCATTGTGGACATAAGTGCCTGGCTTGTCTGCCTGTGCAGACCTGGCAGCCATGAACCCTGGCTAGCACACGGACACCTTGCCTTTGGCATCTGATGGCAGGTGCTCAGATATATTGACGAGGGAACACCCAGCGGGGCTGGGAGCAGCTTCTGTTTCCCACACACTTTCTGAAGACTTGGGTTCCTGGAAGTTGCGTTGAGAGAGCTGACTGCCCTTCCGCACGCTTTTCTTCTCTGCCAGTTCCACGCGGGCTGCCGTGTATCTGCTCGCGGCCGTGACTGATGCCACCATGCACAGGGCAAAAGAACCCCATGCGAGGCTGTCAACAAGAGGCACAGTTAGGAAAGGGTGTAGGGCTATGATTCCAGGGCTTCCTGCTGGGGTGGAACGTTAGCTGCTGGTTCTACCCAATTTGGATCTCAGAGAGCAGCCAATGTGTTGTCGTAGGCAACGTGTTGATGGTTAAGAGAAGCAGTTCTGGAGTCATTGTGCAGAGTTTGCACTGTGGGTTTGTACCCATCTCTTATTAACTGTGTGACCTTGAAGTGGCAACTTCATCTTTCTGGATGAGTTTCCTCATCTGCAAAACCAGAACGATAGCAGTGCTGCACAGCAGACGGTTGTGAGGAATTCACATGGGCGTGGGAAGTACTCAGCATAGTATCTGCTAACATACGTATTACTTTTTGTTGTCTCTAACCCAGGACACTGGCACTGGGCATGGTTATTTTTATATCCCTATCCTCTGGAAGCCTATTGCATTCTGAGTTGATAGTCTACACTTTTCATCTTTCACAGAACCCAGAAGAGTGGCTGCTGAGAACCTCTACAAACTGACATGTGTGTATGTTTCATGGGGTGGAATTCCCAGGTAAAATAAATGGCTCCATATCCAATCAGCTACAAAAACCCTACCGGTTATTAAGTTCCAACCCCACTCCAGGGTTTCCAGTCATCCTTAAATATGACTTGACAATCAAGGATACCAAGATCTAGGAGAAAGGCCCAACAACAAACAGAAGAGAAAGGAATCTGGGGACTTCCCTGGTGGTCCAGGGGTTAACACTCCATGCTTCCAATGCAGAGGGCACAGGGTTCGATCCCTGGCTGGGGAACTAAGATCCCACATGCCATGGGGCACGGCCAAAAAAAACCCAAATCCACCCCCCCAAAAAAGAAAGAAAGGAATCTGAAGGAAAAATATAATACAAGGAACAGAGGAAAACAGCAACAAAAAGAAAACTCTTCGATTAATATCCTCAGAGAAATATGAGAAGATATTTCACCAATAAAGCGATACCAGGATATATGAAAAAGGAACAACTGGAAAACAAGGAAGATCTTGGAAAGTCCAATAAGATTCAAAATAAGAATTCGATAGAAAAGTTGGAGGCAAATAGAAAGAAACATTTCAGAAATACCAAAAAGAGAAAGAGATAGAAAATATAAGGGGTGCAACAACATCTCAATAATTAATCCAATAGACTCGATATCTAACTCATAAAAATTCTCTGAAAAGAGATCAGAAGACTGAGGAATGGAAAAATCAAAGACATAATACGAGAAAATTTCTCAGAATTCTAGGACGTGAATATTCAAATTTAAGGGCTCACCAAGCACATGAAAGAAGAATGAATGTGAAGGAAAGAAGATCCCCTTCAAGGTACATTATCACGACATTTCAGGACTCCATAAATAAAGAGTAGAAAACAATAGATTACCTGTAATAGAACATGAATCAGAATGGTATTGGACTCTTGATGGAAGCAATACATTCTAGAAGGAAACAGACACATCTTCAAAATTCTAAGGGAGAATGACTTTCAACAAAAAATTTTACATACCACCAAACTATCAATCAAGATGGAGCATTGAAAAAATACATTTCCAGACATGCAAGGAATAAAATAATTTATCTCTCATTGAATCCTGTCTTCAAAAGCTACTGGAGGATGTGCTGCCACCAAAAAGTGGTTGTAAACTAACTAGGATAATGATACAGGACCTAGGACACAAGGAAACAAGGGACTAGCAAAGGGAAATCTCCACTCGACAGCTCCATTCCAGAGTGGAGCAGGAAGACAGAGGGTTTTGGTGGGTTGGAAGAGTAGAGCAGGGAGAGATGGGACTGAGAGATTGTCATGTTTAGTACCATTTGATTTTTAAAAACTAGTTGTATGTATTTCTCTTATTGAAACTTAAGAAATTGAAAGCAATAGGAAACAAAATGATATTGGAAACAAACAGACCATTTTTCAAACTCCTGTGATGTTTGGGATTTGCTTACATCCACAGCAGTAGGACCTCAATATAAATTGGCCACGGATCCTGACCCACCTGACATCCCTCTCAGCTCTAGAGCAGCGGTACTCCTGACTGTGTGCAGTGCTGGTGAGGTCACCTCAGGACCAATGGCACCTGCTCAGAGGGAGACAGCTAAAGTGACAAACAAGTGGAGGAAATGGTGTAAAGATAAACATTTGTAAAAATTAACTTCTTCAGATTTCAACGATGAAGAAGCATTCAGAATCTAATAAATCATGAAGTTTATGGATAGTCATAACATAGATGTATTTGCCAAACCCTGGTATATAGTAGGATGAGGGAGTAAGCCCTGAACATGACACTTGTTTTACAAAGAGAAAGTAACACAAGAGGTTGTTATAGAGGAGGAAAATGTAAGTATATGTATATATATATATTTTAAGATGCAGCCAGGATTCGGAGGTCCACATCAAAGAGAACCCCTGTGGTCTTGTGTGACATGGTCGAGTCTTTCTGGTAGAGCTAGAACTTCTATGTCATGGCCTGTCTTTCCGTTAGGATCAGGGGCTGGGTCTCTCCTCATTGAAGTATTTATTAGGAATTATAGCAGGACTTTTCCCCTTAAGCTGTGTTTAAGAAAGTAACAGCACGATCTCTATTTCTTGAGCACTTTGTGCCAAGAATTTTATAAACATAACCTCTTTATATTCCCGTAAGCACAACTGAGACAGGTACATCATTTTACAGATGAGGAAACTGGGCTACAGAAAGATTACGAAACTAATCCAAGAGTAGCAGGTGGCAGAACCATGACCAAGGTCAGTGGTCCTACAAAACCTGTGTGCCTCCCTGCTGGTCCTTCGGGGCTTGAACACCGTGGCCAGCAACTCACCAGTATGACCAGCCATAGTCCCACGTCTGAGGCTTCCAATCTTCCGGTCCAACGTTCACAGTGATTTGAAAAATGGTTGTGTACATCATGTGGGCCACCATGGCTAGGAGCCCTGCACAAGGAAAGCTTGTGAGCCACAGTGAAGAATGTAGTTTCTCTACGGTACATGAGTTGGATGTCCAGAGCCCACTAGCATCCTCCTTGAGCCCTTCCAAGCAGCCTTCATGTTTTACATGTACACTAATTTCTTAGAGTCACCGATCTACGCAGTGGTATAGGTTCCTTTGCCATGTCATCCCTCCCAAGACCACATCTTTCTATTTTATCACGTCCCTGTGTCACTATGCTCAGAGGCGTCAGTTTTCTATCCTCTCTTTCCCAGCACATAGGGGAGGTCCTTGAGCTACATTTGGCCTTAAGCCATACTTTACTAAGTTCTGTCACGGTATTCTTTAGAATGTGGATTGCTTGCTGACACATAAAAACTTTGCATAAAAATCTGAATATATTCTGGCCGCAGTAGACTTACATAGCAGATAATTAGTGGGAACCGAAGTCAGTCGCCAGTGTGGTTTTCTGTCCTTTGTAGGTGAATTGGTCTTTTTGCCTGGAGATCCAGAGGATTTTTTTTTCCTTTAACAGTTTTAGTGGGATGTGTCTAGGACTTGAATGTACTGTGTAATTTTTTCAGGTATCTGGAGGGAGTTTTCTGTATACAGATTTTGGTCTTCGGTCCAGAAAATTTCCTTGAATTTTGCTTTTAAATATTCGTTGTCTTACTGTTTTGTCTTTCTTTTTCAGGGACTCCCATAACATTTATGTTTTTATTTGATAAATGTATGGCAGGCAGTGACCAACTGGGGATCCTCGTCAGTGGGATATTGACCCCAAACTTGGATGATAATTCTTAACAAGCTACCATTTTCTTGAGTACTTCCTATATACTAGGTGCATTCTTATTTAGTCTTCACCATAGCCTTTTGAGGTAGCTAGCTTGGAGAAGTTAAGCCACTTGCCCAGGGTCACACCGCCATTAAGTAGGAGAGATCTGAATGCAAGGAGGATTTCTCCACAGACTCATGCTTAACCATTGTAGTAAACAAAGCAATCTCTGTTCTCAGAGCCAGTGGACCCCCTTCCCAGGGTTGGGACAAAGACATACCGATCAGTTTTATTCTCCATTTGTGCCTCTCCCCCTTTTGTTTCATCAGTCACCCACCGCTTCCACCAGTGGGGTTAATCCAGTGGCTTCTCCCGTGGACCAGATGTCCCGCTGAATGGGCTAGCGACAGGAAGAGCCAGGCTGGAGCTTGGCCAGTTGCCTCTGGGGCGGGCTGTGGGGAATTTGCCTGTTCTGATCATGCTCTCGGGGAAAGTACCTGCGAGCACCATGAGGATGGCCACAGAGGCATCCACCTTGAGCCAGTGGAATCCAGAGCTGTGATGACTCACTCTGGAGCCCAGGACGATGGCGCTTGTCAACGTCAGGAGGATACTCAGGACCTCAGCCCCAATGCACAGCCACAAAACACCTGCAAAATGTAAGGATGACAGAGACGCTGGGAACTTAGAAGTACTAGGATATTTAGTCCTTTGAGTTAGTTCACTTCTAAAACAAAAAAATACAAAACCAGCACCGCGGGGTGAAAAACCACAGATGCCTCTGCAGAGTCTTGGAAAGCTGACAGCGAAAGGGGGGTCCTGGGGCTTGAAAGAGAAGTTTGTAAAGATGGTCGTTCGCTGGAAGGGAAAAATCACTAAGCAAAATTCTGATGTGGGGAGCTGAGGGATGCTGGAGGTCCCACGGCCTAGTTCAAAAGTTGAAGTGTCATTTTGATTCCACCAGAAGACATTATCTTTGTCTTTTAAAGGAGAGGATCCACTTAACCAGGGTGGGCAAAGGAATCTGAGCATAGAGGAGCCCTGATTCGAGATACCAAAATCTCATTTGTTTCCGTGTGAGCCTATGATTTACCCTTTGGGCGGGACCTCATCTGCAGCTTCAAGAAACTGGGTTGGATGTGGAAGGGAGTGAATAAAGGGGGCAGGGAGAGAAACTATTATTTGCAAAAGGCCGCCTATAAGGTAGTTAGGTGCTGTGTAGACACAGCAAGGAATGGAACAGATGTGGTCCATGCCATCACAAAAGCTATATTCTAGCTGGGAAAACAGATACTAGGAAAGTAAGTACAAATTTAATGAGTGTCATAGAAAAGAAAAAACGCTATAGGAAGTGATGAGCTAGACTCATCTCTTTCCTGTTCCGTGGTCACCTCACATCGGTAGCTTGAAATCGGCCATGGTGGGAGCGTTTACACCCTGGAAAGTTGCAAACACTACCGATCAGGGCTTCCCCTCTCCTCCGCAAAGTCGGTGGTTTAACATTTTCTAGCATTACTGACTACAGGGCACATGAAAAGAGCCAGTGGTTCTGGCTTTTGGACTTGACTTCGTAGCAAAACCGTAAATAACTCTTTCCTCTTTTCCCCCAACCCAACCAAAACCATAGAAATTGTCCAAAGTGCGAGGAGGGCTGGTGGTCAGAACATGAGGAAGGTATTTACCTCGTTCTTCAGCTGGTATTAGACTCTGGAAACTCCTACACTTTTCACCTAGAAGAAAAAGAGGACAGAAGCCCAAGTAGGGTGAACCTTGACTATTAGGGGCAAACTGTGTTTCTAGATCCCTTGAGGGTATCCAGGTTATTTTGAACAAGGATTGGGGAGTGTGGCTTTATTGTTCCCCAACAGGTGGTGCACCTCCCTGGGGGATCATGATACAGGTCTGCTCCAGTGAATCCAGGCTAGGCCACGGGCCTTTCTTTGGCCAAGAATCGGGAGTGGAAATGGGGGGAGGAGGTCACTTCTGGTCAGAAGTTTTAAGAGCCCGTGTTTTGTCTAAAGGTTCTCATCTTCTTGCTTCCATGATCACAAAAGCACTAGTCCAGCTGGAGTCTCTGTCTGCCTAGATCCCTGAGTGGCTCCAGTGAGGAGACACTGCTCACCGACCTGAAAAGTACAAACAGCAAGAGCTAGAAATGAATTTGTTGGCTTAAACTGCTGGGACTTGGGGCTTGTCTGTTATTATAGCATAACTTAGCCCATCTGGAGTGACGCTGCAAGCCTTAGACCAGGGTACTTGACTTCCCAAACAGCATCCATGATGATATGAGTCTGAAATAATTTCTTTCTGGGTAGAGGGCAAGTGACAATGTTCGTAATCATTAAAAAAAATGAATTAGAGCAGATATCAGAACTATCTCTGCTACCGAGTGAGCCAATTACTTGTACTCCATTTTGCTTTCTGGAAGGGAAGCGAAAGGAAGCAGTTATTCTGTGTGTACCAGGTACGGGGCAGAAGCCACCACCAGGCTTCTTCTGCGCTCTGGGGGGTATGCTTTGCCTGTATCGTCTGTCACGTTGCACAGATTGGCTAGAAAACCTTGCGTTGCTACTTTTGATGTGTAGTCCCTTTGAAGGAGCTAAGTCCTTAAATATCTACTGAGTGGACGGATGTCACCAGATTCTGGTTTGGGGGTGAGTGACAGATGGATGATTGAGACCACAGCAAATCACCTTCTGGGATCCTGTCCCAGGTGGGTGTGCCAATTTCTCCATACTTCAGCCCCGAAATGAATCATGGGTGGCAGAGTGGGAGGAGCCTGGGAAATTGCCTGATTCTTCTCTGCACAGTTAGGAAGAGTGGGTCCAAGGACATCTGAGAGGAAGGAATGGTAAAGAAGACACAGGTAGAGGCATTTTCAGCATTAGCACTGGGCTTGCAGGGGTCCCGCCTGCGCGGTCCAGCCAAGTCGCTGATTTAATGCAGCCCAGCCGGCTGTAGCGGAGATGCATCCTGCTGTTCCCAGTCTGAGCTGGTCGGAGCTAAAAGAGGCGAAGTTAGGGGCATAGATCATTAACTCTTCAAAGGAATGGCTTTCCCGTTTCTAAAATCTGTTCAACAGTCCCCACACTAGCCTTGCTTTGAAGATTAAATGAGATACTAGGTAGAAAGGCTGCTCTCCTAGTTACTGTGCACTTAAACCTTAATGGAATAAAATGAGTTCTGGGACTTCCCTGGTGGCTCAGTGGTTAAGAATCTGCCTGCCAGTGCAGGGGGCACGGGTTCGAGCCCTGGTCCGGGAAGATCCCACATGCCGCGGAGCAACTAAGCCCGTGCACCACAACTGCCGACCCTGTGCTCTAGAGCCCGCGAGCCACAGCTCTTGAGCCCGCGTGCCACAGCTACTGAAGCCCGTGTGCCTAGAGGCCGTGCTCCGCAACAAGAGAAGCCACCGCCATGAGAAGCCCTCGCACCGCATCGGTCAGAGTAGCCCCCACTCGCCACAACTAGAGAAAGCCCGCGCGCAGCAGTGAAGACTCAACGCAGCCAAAATAAATACATAAATTAATTAATTAAAAATGAGTTCTAATGGGGCCTTTTTGCTTATGGTTAGCATAAATCATCATTTATTACTAGACTGTAAGCACCTTGAGGGCAAAGGTCACGTCAACTAACTTTTCTGGAAGTTTTCAGGGAGAGAAGTAATGTTGAGGAGCATCTTTGGACTTTAGAAAATATATTTTCTCTTATAGAAGAGAAAATTCCAGATCACTTTCCAATTCAAGAACTCATACAGCCTCCCCCCATTCCTCCAGCCTCACGTCTAAATCTCTCTTCTTCTTTCACGTCCTCTCTCCAGCAAGCTGACTTCCCAATGCAGAACCCATTTTTTGCTTCCTTAGCGCAAGCTAGCATTCACCTTCTACTTCATCAAGTATGCTATGTATGGCCAGGTGCATGCTTTTGAAGGTACAGATGCCCAAAGGCCATAACCCTTGAGATTTGCCATGCTCAACCTCCAAGTACCCTTGGGCCTCATCCCTTCATGCTTCTGCGTTGCCCCTCTGCTGGGCTATAGGAAGAAGAGAAATAAAGTTTGGGTTTATGATACCGCCATTTGGCTGAGCTGCCCTGCTGGGATACTCTCTGGCTTGATTCGGAAGCAGGGATTCATCTGTCACCTAACTGTCCACAACAAGTGGCCCGAAGGAGCGTATTTACACCGCCTGGGACCAAGCGCAACAGAATCAGGGAGCTATCTGCCAATCTACAGCCACACTGGCCTCTGCAGCCTTCTAATTAAGTCCATTTTGGATTGTGCAATGGGACATTTTTCCTGGTTGATTCTCTGCTTTTGGCGGCAGCAGTGGTGTGGACAGAGAATGTCACTTGCCGTATCAGTCAACAAAGGATGTTGCGGAAAACCGGGTTACTGGCCCTAGACAGTGAAGATGCGTATCAAAGGAAGAATTTCATTAAGCCCAGACTCTTGCATCTTCCCATACATAGAAAAGTGCTGCACTCATTTTCTTGAGATGCCTGGTTTTTCTTTAATTAGCAGTAATCTTTTGATGTTTGATTACCTGGCTTTTTGCAAAAACTCCTATATATCCTGGCTCCCCCCTTACCTCCTTGGAATGGTCCCTCGGAGCTCTCTGAGAGGCTGTCTCCCAGGCTTAAGTCCTCAGTAATGCCCCAGATAAAACATAATTCTCAGCTTTTAGGTTGTGCTTTTTTTTTTTTTTTTTGGTTGATAGCAGTGTTATGGCCATGGTAGCTCAACATTCGTCCTGGTCGCCCCAGTTCTACTAGGGAGGTCCACAGCCTTGGGGAAATCTCAACACTCGCACCTGCTCTCTTGCAAGGGACTTTGGGGCTGATGGGGGTCCTTTTTTCACATCATCTCATCAGCTCCTCACTAGAACCCTGTGAGCCAGGCCTGGAGTGAGAGTAGCAGATGGACATCATGGACAGAATGTGGCATTTAAATCCAACAGGACTGGCTTCTATGCCAGTTCTGCCCCAGTCAGGAATCATAGGAAGTTCCTTGACTTCTCTGTGCCTCGCTTTCTTCATCTGCAAAATGGGTATTATCAAAGTCCTCCAATGAGAAAGTTATGAAAGTATCTTGGGAGCAGCCTTCCACTTTTTGGTGTGTTTAATTACTGATAAAGGCAACTACAGATATCCGTAGTTTACAGATTTGGAGGCCAGCCTCAAACAGGTTGGTAGAATCAGGAGCTGAAACTGGATTTTCTCACCCGGGACCCAGTGCTTTTTTCAACATCACCACCTGCTGTCTTTATACTTAATGCACGGAGGCCTAAGGGTCTGTCTTGTCTTCTGAAGAGGGCTGCCTTATCTCAGCAGGAGTAAAGAGGAGGCCAGGTACAGAGCCAGGGGCAGGGCAAAGTGAAAATGGAGGCCGGCCAAGGAGATTAAGAGAATTCCCAATAGCTTAGGAGGGTGAGTTTAGCCTGGGCGAAGGGTCAGACCACAGTGACCCCTTGATTAATATGAATCCTCAGAAATGATGTTCCTTTTGAATAAGCCCAGCAGGATTAAGAGGAAAAATCTTTATAAATCCCACAAAGCCAGACAGGCAGGTGTTACATAGCTGGACAGAAGTTTACCAGCCAAGCCGTACAGCCAGCCAGCCTAGGAAACGGTGTCGTAGTCCTGGGGACAGACTCTGGAAACCTGTCTGCTGTTCTCCCCAAGCCCCCACCCACTATGGGGTGCCCAGGTCCCTCTGTCCTTGAACTTTCTGAGTTTAGCAGAACAGCGTAGTATTGGAAATCAACGCATTTTGTTGACTAATTCATTCGTCCAAGAAAAAGAACAGTTAGTCGAAGTGCTGCCCCAGCCAGGAGTTTTTGTTTTAAATCTTCACTTCGGAGGCTGCTCTCTCTCTGTAAAGGCATTAGGAAGAAGGTGCAGAGCGATTTGGTGTGACTTAACAGACCGGAAACAGCACTCCAGGTAGGGGATCCCCGGGAGGGTCAACTTTTAGGGGGATGGAGATGGAGCTGATTCAGAAGGAAAATATCCAGGAAGCCTCAGGGGGCAGCAGAGCTGGGGGTGGCCGGACAGCCCCGAGGCTCCTCTCCGGCACATCCTCCCCAGGCTGGAGTCCTTACGGCCAGATCTACTCAGCCCCCCTCACCTCTCCTGACCCTCTCTCTAAAGCCCCGGGTGGGTGCCTTCCATCCACCTCCAGTTGCAGTCTTTTCCTTTGTTTTGCCCCCGCCTCTCCCAGGCACTTGTGCTAAATTAGACTAAACAGCAGAAGTTTGTACGGAGCAATCTCCCCGAGGGGGCCCCAGGCTGCCGTCTGCTGCAGCCATGACTTCTTGGACCTGGGCAATGTGTTTTCACATGGAAAGCCAGATAGCTTGCTTCCCTTGAACAACCAGAGGAACTGATGACATTGAGCTCATAAGCCCACAAGCCCGTAAGGCTGAGCTGAGCAAGACATGCCCCCTTCAGCTAAGGCTGAGGCTTCAAGGTCACTGGCATTCCCCGCTAGCCCTTACCACCTTCTGTAGGCATTTATTTGCAACCTAATGTAGGCCTTTTGCTTTATTTCCTTATACGTTTGCTACTATTTTAGTTATTATCTAGTAAAAATTTAATTCTAGCCTTTTTTGTTTTAGGGGCATCTTGTAGCACGGTGATCACATTTCTGGGGAGGGGGGAAGGTGTTCTGAGGACAATGGCCTCCTTTCTTCCTTCTTAGTAAAGTGATGACAATATTTAAAGACCTCGGTTTACCTGGACGACCTTATTATATCAAGAAATATGTAGGATGTGAGGGCAATCTGGCTGCAACACCCTGGGCAGGCGGACTCTCAACTACTGCGCCACCAGGGAAGCCCTGAATCTTGTAGCTTTGACATTGTTTAAGAGATGAGGTTTCCAGTTCCACCCTTTTCTCAAGCCCAGCTCATGCGAAGTCCTTTCTCCAGGTCCCCTGGTCCCTGGGGAAGCAGCTCCCTTCCACCTAATTTTCTAACTCTTGTTCTCAAGTTCAGGTTCTACTATAGCCCCAGCTCGCTGACATTACAAATAGTAAAGCTTCTAATTTTCTCCAGTTAAGCCTTTTCTTTCTAAGGAATGCTGTCCTGCTCAGTTTCTTGTCCTGGAGTGACCATGACCTTGTGTTGCTGGGGAGGAGAAGCTGCCTCAGGTGATGCTGAAGGGCTTTATGAGTTAAGTTCTTCTGTAATGAAGTTTCCTCATCTCCCCTGTCTTGTGTTCTGATGCAAACGCCTGGACCGTCCTGCCTCAGACCTCTGCTCACTCATTTCTGTCTGCCTGGAGTATCCTCAGCCCCTGTCTCCATCTATTAAAATCATAGTCCTGCTTCGAGGCCTGGCACAATGGCCACATCCTTTACAAAACCTTCCCGTGCCCAGAGCTGTCAATAGCCTCTTCCTCCTTTCCAATTCGGTATCACATTGAGTCTTTGTTATATCATTATCACATTTTTCCTTGTTTTAATTTTATCTCTGTTTCACCACTGTGGCTCACTCACCTTTGCACCCACCCCTGCTCTCGTTCTCCTAGTCCTGTGCCTGACACAGAAATGGTTTTAGTGAATTCATTCCGTACTTTCCCCTCTTTCCAGATGGCTTTGCTCTATGTACCCTGGGGCATTTTGGTTTGTGGCGTAATCACCAGGGGAGCTTATTAAAAATACAGATAACACCAGACAGAAAAGAGAATTGAGGAGAATAAAAGAAAACAAAATGTAGGGCTTCCCTGGTGGCGCAGTGGTTGAGGGTCCGCCTTCCGATGCGGGGGACACGGGTTCGTGCCCTGGTCTGGGAAGATCCCACATGCCGCGGAGCGGCTGGGCCCGTGAGCCATGGCCACTGAGCCTGCGCGTCCGGAGCCTGTGCTCCGCAACGGGAGAGGCCACAACAGTGAGAGGCCCGCGTACCGCAAAAAAAAAAAAAAAAAAAGTTATGAGAATGGGGAAATAAAAGGCAACTAGAAACTACAGGAAAAGCAAAAAGCTGTATAAGAAGTTTAAGGTAGTGATAGCACCCTTCTTGATTCTGTGATGAACAATATGTGTATAGTGTAAATAAATTATTGGTCTGTTGATTTAAATAGAACAGCAATATAACTATATTAGAAGGATGGCAGATATGGGATGTGGTGGTGAGAGAGATTTATCCTTGTCTATTATGACAGGAAGTCAATAGGTACTATCTAACATGATACTATCTAACATCTAATAGATACTGTCTAACATGATACTATCTAACATCTAATAGATACTGTCTAACATGATACTATCTAACATCTAATAGATACTGTCTAACATGATACTATCTAACATCTAATAGATACTGTCTAACATGATACTATCTAACATCTAATAGATACTGTCTAACATAGCAATATCAGCGTATTGTTTAGAAATGCAGAGGCAAATACCAGGAGAAAGAACTAAGCTAAAAGTGGATTCCCCCGGATATAGCACTAGGTTGTGAGGTAGGAAGCGGCAGGAGACTGTTAGTTTTTCTTAGAAGCCTTTCAAAATGATTTGATCTCTTACCTATGTGTAAATATTACCTTGGTTAAATATTTTTTTTTAAAGGAATGCAGGTTTATAGACCGCATCCCAGATCTGCTGAATCCGAAAGTCCAGGGCTGGGTATCTGGATTTTTACAAACTCCCTGGGTGATTGTGACGTGCACCATTTGATAGCTGGTGTGATGCTTTACATGCGGCTGTGGAAATAGAAATAGGCAGCCCTCAGATGGGGACTTGGGAAGGGAATGGTAATTCTCAAGCAGTTTGCCTAGGGGTATGATGATTGTATCTTCCAAACCACAAACCTGAGACTATCTTGAGGCCCCTTCGGGAGGCAGGGTCATGAGCCTCCCGCGCCTGTCCATGAGGGTAGAGAGAGTGGACGGATAGGAAGAGTGCACTTCCCAGAGGAGAGAGGTGGGGAAAGCCCCTCCAGTAGCCTTAGCTCCTTGTACTGCTGCAGGGTCCCCACCACACTTAGAGCAAAGGCCACAGGCACTGGCCTGTATGCATGGGAGGGCAAGGCTTGGCACTGCCCCTCTGCAGTGACCACGGGGGCAGTGATGGGGAGGGGCACACAGCATCTTAGAGGGTTCCTTCTTGTTGCCTTTTACTTAGACCTCAGGAATAAACTACTCATGCTCCGGGTATGGGGAAAGAAAAGGCAATTAGAAACTTCAGGAAAAGCGAAAAACTGTACAAGGATGTAATGTAATAAGCCTGAGGTCAGGATGGGCGTGTTGAGGGGTGGGGGTCCTCTCCTTTCCACCTTGAGGGCCGTGTTCTCCCAGCAGGAAGGGAAGAACATCCTGGCCCCGAGCATGGGGTCGGGTTTGCAGCCAGGCTGCCGAATTCCTCCTTCCTCGGTTGCTCACGAGGTAAAAACACTGTTTTCTGAGATACGTCCTCCAAATGATAACTTTCTCTTTCCTCTTCTCTGTCCTCTTCCTTCACCACTTCCCTCACCACCACCCTGTCAAGCCCGTTGAAGTTCAAAAGACATCAACGAATCAGGGTTGAGTAATGGTGGTGGTGGAGGGCTTGCTGCTGTGTAGCTGGAAACTCAGTTTCCTCATTTGCGAGCTGAGAAAACAATATTTACTTTGCTGGGGTTATTTCAAGGTTGCCTGAGATAAAGGTCTGACTTGTTCATGGTTTTACTTCTGGTATGTGCTCCATACAGGGGATTCCCTTCCCACCAATGATGGTGAGTTTGTTTCCTAAGAGAACCTTCTGTTCCAAGACCCCTTAAACGTGCGGGGATGCAGTTTAGGGTTGGGTGGGGGGCCACTTGAGATTCGCCAGAGACTGAATGACACTAGGAAATGGTAAAAGCTAACGTGTAATAAACACCCTGTATCTGGTGCAGTGTTTTAGTGAATTCGGTCATTTCATCTTTATGGTAACTCTAGAGATGGGTACAGCTATTGTTCCTGTTTTACAGGTGAGAAAACTGAGGCTCAGAGAGGTGGAGAGCCTTGCTTGAGGACACACAGGTAGTCAGCGGCAGAGCTGGGGTTCAAGCCCTAGTGGCCATCCCGCACCTGTCCCCCCGGGCCCCCCAGGCCGTGCTCACCTGTGCTGTCGAGGCTCTCCTCGCATGACTGCCAGAGCCCCAGGTGGAACCTGCGCCAGATGAACCTGTCGTCTCCCGTCTCCCAAATGTACTGGACGGCCCGGGTCCCGTTGTCCCTGCTGCCACTGCTGTAGTGGATGCAGTGCAGCACCTCCGGATGGTCCTGGCACAGCGGCTTTGCCACCCGCCGGGTCCCTTCACACCAGTAGCTGCTGCCCACGGCCGTGAGGGAGAAGGCGAGGGCGAGGCAGACGGGGAGGAGGGCCAGTACCCGCTGTCGCCTGGCCCGGTCCATGGCCGAATGCGGGGTGCAGAGGCAGGATGAGCAGTGGGGCCCCCCTCCCCTGCCTTGTCACGGTACCTGCCCCTCCTCAGCCCGCCATCTGGCATTCTTACATCTTCCCTCACATCCCCCTGGGAAACCGGTGCTCTCCAGCGTGCAGCCTCCTCTGAGCACCTGTACCCTGAGGAGGCGTAGCGCTGGGACGCCCCCGCTTTAACAGTGTCAGCCCTTCTGTCCTCCCCACGATGGAGAGGTGCTGGAGGCGCCAGTTTTCTGGTTTTGCTCAACTGTGGTGCCATACGCATAACACAGAATTTACCACGTTAACCATTTTTAAGTGCACACTTAAGGACATTCGCGTTCGGCCACCAATCTCCAGAGCTCTTTTCATCTCACGAAACTGAAACTCGGTCCCCATTAAATGCTAACTGCCCATCCCTCCACCCCCAGCCCCTGGCAACACCCATGATACTCTCTATGAATTTGGTCACTCTAGCTATACGTGGAATTTGTCTTTCGTAACTGGCTTTTTTCATGTAGCATAATGTCCTCAAGGTTCCTCGTGTTGTAGCAGGTATCAGAATCTCCTTCCTTTTAAAGACTGAATAATGTCCCATGGTGTGGATACACCACAATTTGTTTATCCATTCATCCACTGATGGATAGACACTTGACTTGTTTCCACTTGGTGGCTGTTATAAAGGACGCTGGGTTCTGACGGAGGTCCAGGGTGGTTTGGGTGGGTGTCTGGGTGAGACTGCTCCGCCCTTGTCTTTTGCTTTGGTCAGGGTCCTCGGGCTGAGGCCTGCCCAGCTCTACAGAGAAAGAGACTGCTGCTGAGAACAACTTCTGGCCCAGGGACTGAGAGGCTCAGGTCTAGGCAGCCTGCTTCAGGGCCTGAGTGCTACGCAGAGGGGAGGGGGGCACGCACCCCACATGGGTGCATTCAGCACCACCCTGGGGCCTCCATAGCTGGCAGGCAGGGACCCTGGTATATTGTTGCAGGAGAATGGCGGGGGCGGGGGGGAGGCGAGAGAATGGTCACATCCCAGGTCTCAGGGGAGTCCCTGGGATGGGCGGCCAAGTTAGGGTCCTTGGCTTCGCACAGGAAAGAATTCGAGAGCAAGACATAGTGAAATGAAAGCGGGTTTATTTAGAGGGATACACATACCGGAGGCAGAATGCGGACCTTCTCAGAAAGTGAGAGGGCCTTGGGGTGCGGGGTTGTTAGTTTTTATGGGCCGGGTAATTTCATACGCTAATGAGTGGGAGGAATATTCTAACTACCTTGGAGAAGGGGTGGGGATTTCCCCTGGCATTGGGACACCGCCCACTTTGTGGCTTCTATGGTCTGCCTCGGAACTGTCATGGCGCCGGTGGGCGTGTCATTAACATGCTAATATATTACAATAAGCGTATAATAAGGCTCAAAGTCTGCGGGAAGTAAAGTCTTCCACCATCTTGGTCGTAACCAGTTTTTGTCGTATGCTCAAAGGCTGTGGCATTCTTCTAATGGTTGTGCCCTGCCCCCTTCCATCCTGTCTCATTATCACTCATGCCCTTGCCCAGGGGGCACTGCAGGAGGCGTTGCCGAGGAGACTTAAGCTGCTTCTTGGGCAGAGGACATTGATGAAACAGTGAGGGCCAGAGGAGGGTAGCAGAAGTTTCCACATGGCATCTGGAGCACACAGGTTCTCCATCCCATGTTAGACACCTCCAAAGACCCCCAGATATAATGGAGAATACGCCAGCCTGGGCAGGTAGGAGAAAAAGGCCAGGGTCATTTGGGTCCATATTACTCTGTCTGGACTTTCCTGCTGGCAAAGACGGAGGACTGTGGTCTGTGCTGTGGGTAGCCTGTGAGCTGTGTCTGTTTGTCCTGGTTGCCAACCAGTCTTGTGGGAAGAGGAGTTACCTCGTTTTAGCACTAGATGGCATCCATCCAACAGGTTGGGAAGTCATGTGCAGTCCCCCAACCCCTGTCCCTTCAGAAAAAAGATGTTTTTGAGAAAAAGTTCAAAGAGGTTAGATAGAATATTCTTATCAAACAGGCACTGTCTTTGCCAGCAGGCAACTTGGAAGATAGTCTGTAAAGTGCATTATAGACTAGCTTTACAGCCCCACACAGGATCAGAGCTATCACGTGAACAGTTGTCCTCCTCTCGGTCACTTCATCCCTCTCTCTGCTGCCCCAAAGAGATGAACACGTGGACGCCAGAGCTCACATCATTATATGAGTCCATCTGGCGGGAGGTGGCGTCTGTTCATTGTGAGCGTTTTACTTCTGACATGTAGAGTCTTGCCACTTTTTTAAAGATTTCCATTAAGTGATGCTCACCTGTTTTTCTCCAACTGTTCAGAATTCACTCACTTGGGTAAGTTAACCAGGTTAAGCTCCTCTGGTTCAACTTATGGGGGAAAAAAAAAATCCCTAAATGGAAACGTGGTGTTCCTGTCTCTTGCTGACCAGCGTTTCATCCAGTCAGGACATCTTCTGCTGGGACTCCAGTTCAGGAGGCTGGAAAGAACTTACAAGCGGCTGCCGGGAGCTGGACAGGGAGGGGAGGGTGAGAAGGGCCAAGCAGAGCCTCTCAGAGACGCAGTGCTGAGCCTGCTAGAGAAAAGGAACTCACCTAGAGGCTTAGGGTCAGATATGGCACCTTACCGAGTAGCTGTGGTCAGGTGACTGGTCAGAAGACCTGGGTATCCTGGCTCTGCCATTTACTTGCTGTGTGGCCTTGGGCAAGCCACCTAACCTCTCTGAAACTCAATGTTGCAGCTGTCAAGTGGAGAAATAATCATACCCTCACAGGGTTATCGTGAGGATGAATGAAAAAGGATGCCAGGCGAAAAGATTTTATATATTTGAGGTGTGGTGAGAAAGCACACACACGTTAGTTGGCAGTAGTGGATCATGGGTTCTGACAAAGGATCTGCCAGGTGGACTGAGCAACCTTTGCTCACTAGCAGTCGGGGCAATCCAGAGGCGTGCACAGTTTTGAATTTTTAGGATGTTCTTTGGCTGTTGTGTAGCAGGAACTCGAGGTGCTGAGTCAGGTTTTGATTCAGGCCCTGGGTCAGGAGCTGCTATCTCCTGGGCTGGGCAGCTGTCTTTCTGGAAGTCTTGGCATAAACAGGGCCCAGAGGAGACTCTGCCTTTGTGGCTGGGCTCAGCCCAACCTGGACAAACTTAAAGCCGTAGCAAGAATTGTCCCCCTCACAAAGCTGCCCACCTCAGAACTGGCTAGGGGCCCATCCTCCCTGCCACTGGTCCTCAGCAGCTGGAACCCAAGCCAGTCCCACCCTGGTCCTGTGCACAGAGCGGGGCTTCGGGGGGTGGAACCCACTGACCGCTTTGCCTTTTCTCCTGGGCGGCCTCTGTCCAGGAAGTCCCAGGAGCACAGCTGACTTGGGGGAGGTCTGGGAAAAATCTCCTTGCCTTTTGGGGGGGCCGGGGCGGGGGATGAGTCGTCACAGATGAGAAACTTTGGAGATTTGGTAGATGGCTCTAGACTGGGGCAGACGCTCTTGGGGCGGCGTCCAGAGGGT